>NC_077229.1:447557399-448921149 GCF_027887165.1 Monodelphis domestica
GATGGTCTTCACAAGGATTGTGAACCAAAAGAGAGGAAATGTAGGGTGAAAGAAGGTAATAATAGTTAATTAAATGACAGACTCTATCAAGACAGAATTGTTTCAGGGATGAAAATTATCTGCATATCTGTTCTCTAAGGACCAGACTAACCAAGATGGGGAATCTAGGGAGCTTCATAAGCAAGTTGGTCACAGGGGAGATGCTTTTGTTAGCCTCAGTAATGCTTGAAAAACTATCCATCTGAATACAGGACTGACTGGTTGAGGAAAAAGCTCTCTACTCTTCTTGCAGCCTTATGTGGATATTACTTCTGTTGATTAATGATTTTTCACATAATCATATTAACAAGCTCTCTCTGCCTCCTTTTTTTGGACTCTTTCTCTCTCTATCCCTCTCTCTCTGCATACATATACATGTGTTTCTCTGTCTCTCTTATGTTTAACATAAGTCTTTCTGATTTGTATTTTGTGATCCAATAAACTATAGATCAGTGCTGTCAAATTTAAAGAAAGTATTGGCATTCATAGCTGCGCTCTTTGTGGTGGCTCAAAACTGGAAAACGAGGGGATGCCCATCAATTGGGGAATGGCTGAACAAACTGTGGTATATGTTGGTGATGGAGTACTATTGTGCTAAAAGGAATAATAAAGTGGAGAAGTTCCATGGAGACTGGAACAACCTCCAGGAAGTGATGCAGAGCGAGAGGAGCAGAACCAGGAGAACATTGTACACAGAGACTAATACACTGTGGTATAATCGAATGCAATGGACTTCTCCATTAGTGGCGGTGTAATGTCCCTGAACAACTTGCAGGGATCCAGGAGAAAAAAACACCATTCATAAGCAAAGGATAAACTATGGGAGTGGAAACACCGAGAAAAAGCAACTGCCTGAATACAGAGGTTGAGGGGACATGACAGAGGACAGACTCTAAATGAACACTCTAGTGCAAATACTATCAACAAAGCAATGGGTTCAAATCAAGAAAACATCTAATGCCCAGTGGACTTACACGTCGGCTATGGGGGGTGGGGGGGGAGGAAAAGAAAATGATCTTTAACGAATAATGCTTGGAAATGATCAAATAAAATATATTTAAAAAAAAAAAGAAAGTATTGGCATCAGTCTTGCAGCCTTGACCTGAAATCTTCAACCATTAGACCTACAGTGATTAAGACTCCTGAAAATGTCACTAGTACTTTAAATCTCCCCCATGTTGTTGTTGTTTTTTTTTTTTAATTCTTACCAATATTGTGCATTGATTCCAAAGCAGAAGACTGGTAAGGGCTGGACAGTGGAGATTAAGTGACTTTCCCAGGGTCACATAGCTAAGAAACATCTGAAGCCAAATTTGAACCTACTAGGACCTCTCATCTCTAGATGTGACTATAGATTGAGACAACTAGCTGACCTTGAGTTTCTTTTTTAAACTCTTACTTCCTCTCTTATTAACAACTCTGAGACAGAAGAATGGTAAGGGCTAAGCAAATGGGGTTAAATGACTAGCCCAGGGCCATACAGCTAGGAAGTGTCAAGACCATATTTGAAACCAGATCTTCCTAACTCCAGGACAAGAGCTTTATCCACTGTGCCACCTAGCTGCCCACCTGTGGGTTTTGGGGCAGATTTTTCTTCATACCTGGATGAATTTCTTCTCATGTTTGTTTCTTAAAATCTTTAGCTTCCTCCTTCCACACTCCTCGAGGAAGACTTTCTTGAGCCCCTTAGCTTTGTGTACTCTCTGTATCCTCAAATTATTTTGTATTGACTCACTTATATAAATATAATAGTGTGGAGAATAGAGAAAATACTGAGGCTCATAGACAAGATGGAGAAATGTGCAGACTGGATGACAGTGCAGTGAGAGTTTGTGGTTTCCTCTGATTGATGATCAAACTGTCATTGATGAGCTTATCCAATTAGAGGTTTTAATGTGAAGACTTGGATGTGATTGTCACTATTGTTGGAGACAGATTCCATATCAGGCTCTCTCTGAAGTTTCTTCTGCCTCTGAGGTTCTTTGAGATTATCCAGTTGAATCCTCTCATTTTACTGATGAAAAAACTGAGTCTTAGAGATATGAAATGACTTATCCAAGGTCAACCAGGACTTAGTTCTGGCCATAATCTATGATCAATTTTACTTTTGAAAGGAAACACAGGAACGGCTTTAAGTAATCAACCTTTGACATATTAAAACACATCTAGGCACTCATTAATGAGTTCAAATAACATAAAATTTGATACTAGTGCTAATCATAAAATGTTGTCATGTCACATTTAATGAGGCAGTATTTAACATGACATCACATCGTCAGTCCATACTTGCCTGTTTCTAGTGGCCATGATGTTCTGCTCTTTACCATATTAGCAAGAGTAATTATTCTTGTTTAAAGAGCCCTTAATAGAAAGGATAAAAGGAAAAACACTTCAGGTAGAAACACTGTCACTGCAAAAAAGAAGACATTTGTTATGACATTAGGACCAGAATTGAATGACATGAATGTAGTCACAGTAAGTTTAAAACAGGCTAAGAAGTCAGACTGACCAAATCCATGCTACAAAATTTTATAAGACATGCATTTAAAATAAAAGACAAAGATGAAGATTTATCACCTTTTTATGATTTGAAAACAATTATAAGAAACAGAAGTGTTCCCATGATAAAAATGGAGCATCTTTTAGAAGTATAGAATGAAAACTTCAGTAAAAATCACTTTCCTCTTAGGAGAGTAGACATTCAGACAAAATCTTCAAGTTCATTTAAGGCAATGAAAGAAAATAGAAGTGAAATGGATAGTGAAGAAACTTCTGTGGCAAGCAGTTGTGGTTCTAGAGCTGTAAAATGGAATTCAATTGTATAATGTTAGAATTACTTGAGGCAGCCTGTGGAGATGAGGATGAGGCAACTAAACATCTTCTATTTTGAACAAAATAATCAAAGAAGATAAATATACTGATCAAAAAATTTTAATGTGGATGAAACAGCTTTTTTTTTTCTGGAAATGGATGCCTATAATTCTGAGAAAAAAGAATTCAACCTGAATTTAAAGTGCCTAAGAATCAGTTAATACTTTTCCTGAGAGGAAAAGCAAAGGGGAATTTTAAATGAAAACTAATTTTTTTTATCATTCTCAAAATCCTTGTGCTTTTAAATGACTTCAACCATTGACCACTTCTAGCTCTTTGGTGTCTAATGAGAAATCATGAGTGACTAAAGCTCTTTTTGAAGAATGATTTTTAAATTGTTTTAGCCTAACTGCTAAAAAATATTTTAAGGACAACAATACTGGCCTTAAAGCATTACTGATATTATATTATTCCCTAGGTCACCAAACTACCCTTGGCCTATTCTGTAAGAATATGATTATGCAAATATGACATTTAGATGAAGCTAACTACACCTACCAGTGTATGAATAATTATTTAAAGACAGATAAAATAGCCCAGTCTCTGCCACTAAAATATTTTAAATATCATTTTCATTATAATCATAAGGTTAGGCTTCAAATTTAGCTTTGTAATAACTATTAACTTTCAATAGACTTAAATCAGAAATACATTTCTTATCCTTTGCTATTACATCACATTAATAAACAGATAACAATTTTAAAATTTATTACATATCTTCATCAGAATAGAACAAATTGCCATATTTTACCTATAATTACAAATTTGAAAAGTACAAATTGAAGTAATGTCACCTTTTAATGGGATTCATTATTCTCACTAAGAGGGACATAAATGTAGTTCTTTATACTAGTGACCATACCTACATACCAAATTCCTTTCCTGAATTCTAACTTCCAAACTGATCAAATTCTTTTTCTGAATCTCTGATCCTGTTGGCTGGCTCCTTGGTTTGAATTACTGATCTCTCCATTGGAGATTATTTCATTATTTTCTTTTTATATAAAATGGGAACAATGAAAATGTACTATGTTGGTATGAGGAAATATTTTGCAGAACTTAAAGCACTAAACATAAGAACATTATTGTTAGTTATTATTTCATCTCACATTTTTGTAAAGTTTAAAAATATTTATTGTCATGGAAAGCACACTTCCATATTGGTCATTGTTGTAAGAGCATACACATACATAACCAAAACTCCAAAATAAAACCAAAAACAAACTGATGTGAAAGACAACTCTAATAGTTAGAATTCCCCATCATGTCTTTCAGCATTTTCCCAGACCATTTCATTGCTGAGAGTAGACAAGTTTTCACAGATAATCATCAACCAATATTTCTGTTATTGTGAACAGTGTTCTCCCAGTTCTACTTATTTCACTCTGCATCAGTTCCTACAGATTTTTCCAGCTTTTCCTGAAAATGTCTTGTTTATAATTTCTTTTAGCACAATAGAATTCCATTACCAACATGTACCACTGTTTTTTCAGTCATTTCCCAATTTATGGGCATCTCCTCAATTTCTAATTCGTTGTCACCACAAAAAAGAGTTGCTATAAATATTTTTGCACAAATAGGCTTTTTCATTACTTCTTTGGAATACAGACCCAGTAATGTCAGTACTAGATCAAAGAGTATGCAGAGTTTTATAGCCCTTTAAGTATAATTCCAACTTGCCCTCCAGAATGGTTTTATCAGTTCACAACTACTCCAACAAAGGATTATTATTCCAATTTTGCCTCCAACATTTACTAGTACCCTCTATCTGTTGTTTAGTCATAAATTCTTCCCTTCTTTAAAAATCTGCCAGGTAAACTATTCTGTGTTCCCCATTTTAGTTATGGTATCACTCTTTATATTTAAATCATATTACCATTTTGACCTTTTCTTTGTATGGGGTGTGAAATATTGGTCTGTACCTAGTTTCTGCCATACAGTTTTCCAATTTTCCCAGCAGTTTTTGTAAAAGAGTGAGCTCTTATTTAAAAAGCTGGGATCATTAAGTTTATCAAACAGGAGGTTGCTAAGGTCATTTAACCCCATATATTGTGCATCTAATCTGCTCAATTGATCTACCATTCCATTCCTTAGTCAGTACCAGATTGTTTTGATGATTGTTGGTTTATAGTATAGTGTGATTGGTACTGCTAGGCCTCCTTCATTCAAATTTTTTTTCATTTAGTTCCCTTGATATTCTTGACCCTTTGTTCTTCCAGATGAATTTTATTATTTTTTTTCTAGTTCTAGTAAATAATCATTTGGCAATGTGATTGGTATGGTACAGAATAAATAAATTAATTTTGGTAGAATTGTCATTTTTATTATATTAGCTCAGCCTATTCATTAGCAATTAATATTTTCCCACTTATTTAGATCTAGTGTAATTTGTGTGAAAAATGTTTTGTACTCATGTTGATGTAACTCCTCTATTTGCCTTAATGAGTAGTTTCCCATGTATGTTATATTGTTTAGATGATTTACAATGGGATTTCTCTTTCTAACTCTTGCAGATGGACTTTTTTGGAAATATATAGAAATGCCAATGATTTATGTGGATTTATTTTGTATCTCACAATTTTACTGAACTTAATTACTTCAACTAGTTATTTTTAGTTGATTCTCTATTGTTTTCTAAGTATACCATCATATCATCTACAAAGAATGATAGTTTAGTTTCCTCAGGGCCAAGTTTAATTCCTTCAATTTCTTTTTTTTTTAAAGCTAGCATTTCTAATACATTTCTAATACAACATTAAATAATAGTGGTGATAATGGACATCCTTTCTTCACCTCTAATGTTATAGGGAAAGCTTCTAACTTATCCCCATTGCAGATGATACTTGCTGAAGGCTTTAGGTATATACTACTTATCATTTTAAGGAATTATCCATTCATTCCTACAGTTTCTAGTGTTTTTAATGAGGATGGATGCTGTATTTTGTGGAAGGCTTTTTCTGCATCTATTGAGATAATCATGTGATTTCTGTTAGTTTGGTTGTTGAAATAGTCAATTATGCTAATAGTTTTCCTAATATTGTACTAGCCTTCCATTCCTGCTATAAATCCTGCCTGGTCTTAGTGAATGGTCCTTGTGATATATTGCTGTATTCTCCTTGCTAGTATCTTATTTAAAATTTTTGCATCTATATTCAGTAATGAAATTGGTGTATAATTTTTTTTCTGTTTTTTCTTCTTCATTTTTCTTTTCTTTTCTTCTTTTTTAACTTAGGTAACAGTACTATATTTGTTTCATAAAAATAATCTGGTAGGATTCCTTCTCTGTCAATTTTCCTGAATACTTTATGTAGTGTTGGAATTAATTGTTCTTTAAATGTTTGATAGAATTCACTTGGGAATCCATCTGGCCCTTGGGATTATTTTTTAGGGAGTTCATTGATGTCTCGTTCAATTTCTTTCTCTGACATGGGATTATTTAATGATTCTATTTTCTCTTTTGCTAATCTGGGCAATTTGTATTTTTGTAAATATTTATCCATTTTACTTAGATTGTCAGATTTATTGACTTATAATTGGGAAAAACAGCTCTTAATAATTGCTATAATTTGCTCTTCCTTGGCGGCTCCTTTGTCCTTTTCATTTTTCTATACTGTTTATTTGATTTTCTTCTTTGCTTTTCAAAATCAAATTAATAAACAGTATTTTATTTGTTTTTTTCATCAAACCACATCCTAGTCTTATTAATTAATTCAATGGTTCCCTTACTTTCAATTATATTAATATTTTCTTTAGTCTTTAGGATCTCCAATTTAGTTTTTCAATGAGTATTTTTGTTTTATTTTTCCTAGTTTTTTTTAGTTGCATGCCGAATTAATTGATCTGCATTTTCTCTATTTTGTTGATGTAAGCATTTAGAGATAGAAGTATAGCTTTGGCTATAGCCCACAAATTTTAATATGTTGTCTCATCATTCTCAGTAAATTATTGTTTCTATTATTTGTTCTATCTTTCTTTCTTAATTAATTAATTTAGAATATTTTCCCATGGTTACATGATCTATGATTCTTCCCACCCCTCTTTTCTGTTCCCTCCTAGAGCTGGCAAGCAATTCCAATATGCATTACTGTTATAAACATATTTACATATTATTCATATTTTCAATAGAGTGATCTTTTAGCACCAACACCCCCATCATATCACCATTGAATCATGTGATTTATTATATGTTTTTCTTCTCCATTTCTACTCCCACAGTTCTTTCTCTGGATGTAGATAGTATTCTTTCTCATAAGATCCTCTGGATTGTCCTGGATCATTACAATGCTACTGGCAGAAAAGTCTATTACATTTGATTGTGCCACAATATATCAGTCTCTGTATACAATTTTCTCCTGGTTCTGCTCCTTTTGCTCTGCATCAATTTTTTTTAGAATATTTTACATGGTTACAAGATTCATAATTTTTCCCATTCCTCTTTCCTCTCCCCTCCCAGAACTGACAAGCAATTCCACTGATATACATATATCATTGTTCAAAACCTTTTTCCATGTTATTCACATTTGTAGTAGAGTGATTTTTTAACATCAAAATCTGAATCATATCCCTATCTAATTAAGTGATCAATCATATGTTTTCCTTTTCCTTTTCTGTTCCCACCATTCTTTATCTGGATATGGATAGTGTTCTTTCTCCTAAGTTCCTCTGGATTTTCCTGGGTCATTGCATTGCTGCTAGTAGAAAAGTATATTACAATAGATTGTGTCATAATGTATTAATCTCTGTGTACAATGTCCTTCTGATTCTGCTCCTTTAGCTTTGCATCAGTTCCTGGAGGTCTTTCCAGTTGAAATAGAAATCCTCCAGTTCATTATTCCTTTCAGCACAATAGTATTCCATCACCATCATATACCACAATTTGTTCAGCCATTTCCTAATTGATGGATACCCCTTCATTTTTCAATTTTTTTTTGCCACCACAAAGAGTGTGACTATCAATCTATTTTTACAAGTGTTTTTCCTTATTATCTTTTTGGGGTACAAGCCCAGCAGTAATATGGCTGGAGCAAAGGGCAGGCAATCTCTTAATGCCCTTTGGGCATAATTCCAAATTGCTCTCAAGTATGGTTGGATTAATTTACAACTCTACCATCAGTGTCCCAATTTTGCCGAATCCCCTCTAACATTTATCACTTTCCTTTGCTGCCGTATTGGACAATCTGCTAGGTATAAGGTAGTAGATCAAAGTTGTTTTTATTTGCATTTTCTCTGATCATGAGGGATTTAGAGCACTTTTTATGTGATTATTGATAGTTTTGATTTCTTTATGTGATAACTGCCTATTCATATCCCTTGACCATTTGTTGATTAGAGAATGGCTTGATTTTTTATGAACTTGACTTAGTTCCTTATATATTTGGGAAATTAAACCTCTGTCAGTGAGTTTTGTTATAAAAAACTTTCCTCAGTTTTTTGCTTTCCTTCTAATTTTGGTTGCATTGGTTTTGTTTGTACAATTTTTTAAATTTGATGTTATGAAAATCATTCATTCAACATTTTGTAATGCTCTCTATCTCTTATTTGATCTTAAATTCTTTTCCCATAGATCTGACAGGTATAGTATTCTATGTTCTAATTTCTATTCTAATTCTATTCTAATTCTAATTTATTCATGATTTCATTCCCTATATTTAAGTCATTTACCCATTTTGAATTTATCTTCGTATAGGGTATACTTTGTTTTTGTTTGTTTTTTTTTAATGTCTGCTAATTTTCTGGCCTTTTTAAAGGTAGTCTCTGTATTGAAAACCTGTCCAGTGGTCTCTCAAAACCGAGGGTCCCTTCTGGCAAGGTGTGATGATTTAGACAAATGATGATATGGGAGATGACTCAGTGCTCAGACCCTTGTGCTTAGGTGTCACCAAGCTTTTCCATCAAGCATAGAGCTTGTGTTTATTATATAGCTTCAGTGCTTTTCTGGCTCACAATCATTTTTCAAAATACACGATTTCAACATTCTGTGATCATTTACCATGTTGCTGCAACAGAGAAATTCATGATGGAGATAAATGAAATATACAGGGTGATCCAGAGGTTAGTTCCTTCTGACCTGTGGGATGACCAGCTAAGAGAATCATTGTTGCTTTTGATCAGCTTTCACAATCAATCGCAATCACTTAGGAGATGGGTAACAAAACATTTTGCAGCTAGGTACAGGGTTAAAGAGTAACTTGAGGCAGACCAGAATCAGGAATTGTCCTCAATTTCCAAGTTGCATTTTTCTTGTATTGCACCAAAGCACCTTAATGATGTTGTGTGGTCATTGCATACAAATGGATTCAGTGGAGTGTGTCATTAGCTTGTGCTTTAGAGGAGTGATTGATGTGGTGTTTGTGTGTTTGGCTCACAAATGGGTGTGGGGCCTCTGAATGTACCACTGCTAAGAGAGAAAGAAGGGATAGTGGGTAATGATCTTTAGGTTTTAATTCTGTGAATAAAATATTTTGGGTAATAATCTGGGGGGATTAAAATGGGACATTTGTGTGTTGACTCTGTAAATATTTGCTCTCATATTATTTCTCCTGGACTGGGGAGAGAACAATAGTCATAAAAATTCCAATAGTAAGGGAAGTTAGTGGGAAAAGTCACACAGAGTGGGGTTGAGTGGGTGTCTCATTTTCTGAAGGCTGTTCTGCAGCTTTCATTTCCCAAACTGCAACTCTGTTAGATCACAAGGGTATGGTGGTTCTTCACAGCTCTGTTATTTGGAATGTGTGGGCCCCTCTTAAACTTCAGACCTTCCTTTATGCTATCTTTAGCCTTATTTTGGGGGTTCTGAAAGTATTAGGTCTTCTAGGATGTTATGATGTTCTGTGAGCTGAGAGCTCTGAGAGGCACCTGCTACTAATAGCTCAAATTGTAGCCTTAGGCTTGAATGTAGGCTTTTAGCTTAGGCTCACTCTGGGCTTGATCATATCAGGCACACAGTAGACTTCCCTGCCCTGTGGCTCCTGCTTGAGCTTTTGACAAGAGGATCAGAGGGCCCATCTTTAGGTTCACCAACTGTTCCAAACTGGGATCTATGTTCTCATCAGAAGCCTCTACTGGGAACTCTGGCCTCACTCTGGGCTCATACAGATCAGGCTAAGCAGCACAGCTGGAATTCTGGACCTGACTGAAGGTTTTCTTAGAACTTTAAGGTGTGTGAGTTGGATTAGACCACTATTTGCCCAGGCAGGGTCTCAGGGTCTGGATATTGGATTAGACTTAGGTTCAGAACCAGGCACAGAAGTTGCTTCATTCTGCCTCCTTGTTGGTTCTTTCACTCCTTTATTCATTTTGTGGTGTTATTTTAAGATTGGTTGGAGAGGATTCTGTGTTTTTTAAAAATCCTATATCCACCACACCCCATTTTATACTTTTCTGAGACATACCGAGGAGGTGGCTTTCTCCTTTAGATTTGTTTGTTAAAATCACAAATGAGAGTTGGGTGACAGGTAAGAAACCAAAAGTGATGAGTAGTCCTGAAAAAGGCTCAACAAGCCCTCACTCCAGGGGTGTTAGTTCTCCCTGAACACTCTACATGCCCCAAACGGGAGACTCTTAACATAATGCTGGTTAAAGATAATGAAGTACAGAACTAGAGTGATGGCTATCCCTGATGAGTCAAGAGAAGGTAAGAGATCTGAGAGATCATGTAAAGGTTCAATGGGAAGACCTCAGTTAATGACTAGATAATGGTAAAGTTTTGGTAAAAGAAACTGAAGAATAAAATCTGACTCCAAGATTGTTTAATTAGATAACTAAAATGATGGTAAAATTCTTAATCAAAATAAAAAGGTAGAAGTCAGTGTAGGTTTATACTTTAGAAGGATATATAATAAATCCTATTTTGAATTTTTGGTTTTGTAATGTTTATGAGACAACCTGGATTGTTAAATAGTGCAGTAGATAGAATGCCAAGTTTGAAGCTAGGAAGACTCATCTTCCTTATTTCAAATCCAGCCTCAAACATTTATTAGCTGTGTGACCCTAGGCAACTAACTTAATCCTGCTTATCTCAGTTTTTAAGCAATAAAATAAGCTAGAGCAAGAAATGGCAAACAAGTATCTTTGACCAAAAAAAAATCTCAAAAGGGATCACAAGGAGTCAGACTCAACTGAAACAACAAATAAAATAATGAAGTAGAGTTATATCCACAATAAACCTTAGGGCTTTAGGTCTGGTACTCAGAGAAATGGATGTTGGATTTGTAGATTTAAGAGTAGGAACATAAAGATGATAATTGAATACATGGAAGCTAAAGAGATCATATAGAGAATACTGAATGGAAAGAATAATTACCAATACACAGCCTAAGACACCACTCATGCTTAGGAGGTGAAAATGGATAGTTATCTAGAAAATGAGATTTAGAAGTAATAGTCAGAGAGGTGACACCACAAATGAGAGTATTACAAGTTGGAAAGTCACAAAAATTCAGTAAATAGAGGTCTAGGAGGATCATCTTCTGACATGATCAGCAATGTCAAAAAGCTACAGAGAAGACCAAAAGAAAAACCTAAAAAAGGTCATCATATTTATCTATGGTTTAAGCAATTGTTGATGATATTGACAATTTCATTTGGATGGTAGGGCAAGAAGCCCAGATATGAGGGGATGAGAAGTAAATGGGAGATAAGGAAGGGAAAACAAGTATAAAGCATATTTTATAATAGGCTATGGAAAAGAGAGCTATAGAAAGATAGTCATATATGGGAATGGTAGGTTTAAAGGGTTGGTTTTATGTTTTATTTCATTTAGGATAGGGGAGGTTTGGTCATTTTTTGGCAGCTGTATAGGAACCAATATAACTATGTAAATCTAGTGATACAACTATATGACTGTTTCCTATGGTGGTCAAGAAAAAAGGAAAAGAACAAAAATGTTCTAAAATATTTATAGCACCTGCTTTATCATGACAAAGAACTAGAAAATGAAGGGATCCTCATCAATGGGGGAATGACTAAGCAAATTTGTGTCAAAATATTATAATGGAATACTATTGCATCTAAGAAATGATAATCAGATTTATTTTTAAAAATTTAAAAATTCCCCAGTGAATAAATGGTTAAAGGATAGAAATTGGCAGTTCTTGGATGAAGAAATCACAACTGTCTGTAGCCATATGAAGTTATCCTCCAAATCACTTTTGTTCAAAAATGCAAATTAAAACAACTGAGGCACTACCTCATCCTTGACAATGTGGCTAATATGACCAAAAAAGGAAAATGATAAAAGTTGGAAGAGATGTGGGAAAATTGGGACATTAATGAACTTTTTGTGGAACTGTGAACTGATACAATCATCCTGGGGAACATTATGGAACCATGTCCAAAGAGTCATAAATTTGTGCATACTCTTTGACCCGACAATACCACTGCTGGGCCTATATCCCCAAAAGATCAAAGAACAGGAAAAGGGCCTACTAGTACAAAACAGTTCTTTTATTTATAGTTTCTCAATGATAACGTATTAAACCATAAAGACTGTAATACATGAATGAGCTGACATACCTAAAAGCACTGAAGCCATCTTCATCTTTTAGTTCTTGTGTCTTGAAGGGTATTTTATCATTCAGCTTCTCACAAAAAGCACTTAAGTATGACAAACTTTGTTTTTTCTCCAATTCTTTTTTATCTGTTTTTTTTTTTCATACACACATAAGAGCCCTTTTGGATCACTTTTGGTAAATAAAAATGTCCAGGTTTTATGTGTCCTTAACAAAGAGAGGCAGTTCCTTACATTTGTTTCCCTCAATGCCTAACCAAGAGTAAATATTTAATAAATGCTTATTCATTGATTAACTGATAGATTACCTCTGTTATGTTTTCACAAATGACCATATATTCTAAATTGCTAATGTCATCATACATTATGTTTTCTTGTTTGTTAATGGAGATATTTTCTGAGTTTGTTAATGGAGATATTTTCTGAGTTTGTACACAGACCTTGTTCTGTTAAACCTCTTTGGGAAATGAGTAGTTTCATTAAAATCAACATTTTTTTCCTCTTTCTTTAAAAATTTTAGAGGTGACAATTTGTTCAAATAGATTGGGTTGGGGATGGAGGTGGAAGAATACAGTGGAATCAGTAGATTGAGTTCCAATCATAATTTTGAACTTTGCAATATTTGTGACCTTGGGCCAGGCCCTTGACCTCCCTAAGTCTTCTTTCCAGTAAAAGAGAGCTCAATTTGAGGGATGCTGAATAGCTTTGTTTGATCAGAATGTAGAGTATATGAAAGGGAGCAGGCGAGACCAGGCTGGTGAGGTGGGCTAAAGGGTAGAGGGTCTTGAATGCCAGGATAAGAAGTTTGGAGTTTGGGAGTAGCCACTGGGGATTCATTAAATATTTGTAATGTTTTAGCTGCCATGGAATAGTGAAAGAGAAAAATATCTGGGTTCAAGCCAGAGATATGCCATTTCACAGTAACAATGATGTGAAATTTGAGCAAGTACCTTAAATGTATCAAACTCATTATCTGTAGAATATGGATCATAGTACTTACACTAAAGAACATAAAATATGTAGGACTCTTTGCAAAGTACAAGGCACTATATAAATTAAGCTTTGACCACTACTAGTGGCAAGAATAGTGATAGAAGTAGAAGCAGCAATACTGACCAAAGGATAAATTTGGGAAGATTGAGTTTGGGAAGAACAAGGGGATGAATTCATTCTTAAATATGCTGAATTTAAGGTGCTGTTGGTTCAGGGGGGAGAGACAGTGTGTTATAGTGAAAAGGATGGTGTATTTGGACCCAGAAGATATGGATTTAAATTTTAGCTCTGCCATTTACTTACCCAGGTGACCTTGGGACAGTCACTTAACCATTTAGGATCTCAGTGTCCTTATCTAATAAAGAAGAAGGTTTGATTCAGGGAGAGATGTTTACTGAGCATAAATCTGAAACTCAAGGAAAGAGTTAGGTAGACTGGAAACAATACTCATAGAGAAAACAATAAAAAGTCAAAAAAGATCAAGAGGGAGAATAAATAGAGACAAAAGGGATGAGGGTAGAACCTTGATCCTAGAGAAGAAATGGGTAGAGGAACCAGCAAAGAATAGAGAAAGATCAGTCAGAGATGTAGATGCAGCCAAATAGTGGGTGGCTATGAAAGCCAAAAGGAGAGAGATTATCCAGAAACAGTGGCCAGCAATGTCTAATATCAAAAAGGAGCTAGAAGGATGAAGACAGTTTAAGAGCTATTTGACACTAAAGCCATCAGTAGCCTTCGAAGGAAATTTTGGTCATGTTTATAGAGGTGATAGCAGGAGGTTAAATGGAAATAAAAAGGGAATGAATCATTAGAAAAAGAAAGCATGACATGATAAAGACATTTTTCTTCTTATTTCTAAACTGTCTGCCTCTTCTTTCATTCCTCTTGTTCCCTCTTAAGCCTCTGTAATCTAACAGCCTCATCATTCAACTGAAACTATTTTCTGCAAAGTTCACATTGATCTCATATTTCTAAATCTAATCATCTTTTTCAGTTCTGCTTTCTGAATGGTCAGTAGCACTGTATGGTGTGTGTGTGTGTGCATGTACACACATATGTGTATGAGTACATGTATGTATAGATATAGGTGTATTATGAGAATAGGTAAATAAGTATGTGAGAGTATATACATGTACAGAGATATACTCCTATAGATATGGAACATATATGCACATATATGTAAATATATACTCACATGGATGTATATATACACAATGAGTTTATATAGTCTGGGCATATACATATATGTACATATATATACACACATGCATAGATTTTCAGTAGATATTACTTCATTCTTTTTACCTATAGCCCCTGTACAATGCCTAGAACATGGTAGGGGCTTTATAAATTCTCCTTCTTGATACTCTCTTCTCTCTAGATTTTAGAGATTCAGATATTCATGTTTCTCCTCTTACCTATCTAATCGTACATGAGTTTCCTTTGTTCTTTCCTCAACCAGAACATGCCCTCTAATTGTAGGTGCCAATAAGGGTTCTGTCTTGGACTCTCTTCCCTTCTCCCTCCATGTTATTTCAGTTGGTGATCACATTAACTCCTGATGAATGTAATTACCATGTCTATGCTCACAGTTTTTACTGCCTCTCCTTTCCCAGTCATGCTGCTGATCTTTAATCTCAAGCTGTTTTTCAGATATCTTGAAGTGGATTTATTAGAGATCTTAAAATTGAACCCGTGCAAAACAGAATTTGCCCTTTCCTCCTAAATTTTCCATACTCACCACCATATTATAGAGGGCAAGACCATCCTTCTAAGCCCTTGGATGTGTTACCTAGGAGTCATCTTTGACTCCTTATTTTCTCTCACCTTTCAGTTCCAGTACCTTGCCTAGTCCTCTCAATTTCACTTTTGCAACATATCTCAAATAGGCCCCCTTCTCTTCTCTGAAATTCCTACTAATCTGGTAAAAGACCTCATTACCTCATACCTGAATTATTGAAATAACCTGCTCGCTGATCTTTATGTCTCTAGTCTCTCCCACTCCTGTCCATCCTTCATCTTTTACTAGAAACTTTCTCTAACCTCAATTCCAGTAACTTTCCTACATCATTTATATCCTATTCACCCTGTATAATATTTGTTTTTATATATATATATATATATACACATACATATATATATGTATATATATATGTATTTGTTTGCATGGTAGCATGTTGCCCCTCATTTAGATTGTGAGCTCCTTAAAGACAGAGACTGTCTTTTGCCTCTTTATAACTTCAGGATATAAACAGGCATAATGCCTGACCCATAATAGATTCATGATAAATATTGATTGATGGATGGATCAGTTGATTGATTTTTGCTGCCTAAAGCTTCACTATTCTCCCTATTACTTCAATTGAGATAAAGAAAATTAAAGCAAATAAATGAATATAATGTTAGTGCCTTTAGCTAAAATATGTTCCTTGTATTATATTTTGAGTTCCAGGGTAGAGTGAAATTGGAAAGATCTTAGAATCATATTAGCCTGTCACCAAATACCATAATTAATTGAGATTTAAATTGATTTTTCTTTTGACCATACAATCAAGCAAAAAAAAAATGTTACGTCTGTTAAGAAGTATTGTTTTGCTTACCTGACTAACAGAATTAAAAAAAAAAGATTAAATCTCTCCTTCCTCCTTCCAGAATAGAGGACTATTGGGCTTCTTCTTAATTATGAAAGAAATGATTGGGAGCCAATAGCCTTTCTTCCAACTGAATCAAACTTTAATGAGCTATTGGCATTTGTAGCACTCTCTCCCAGAAATGTTTCAACTAAGACATCAGTCTTGGTGTTTAGATTTCTAACCTGACTTCTGGAGAAGAGATTACTGAAAAAGCATTTTGCAAAGTGTCACGAACTTGAAAGGTATTCATGTCACAAAATGAATAGCATGACTAATCCTTAATTCACGAACCATCCCAATTCACTACCTTGAACTTAAAACTCTTTGCCTGGGTCAAATAAGTAACACATCCAGTCAATCCAAATGACTTACGTCTTGCTTGGTGAACAATGAGTTATTTTCCAATGGCCATAACAACAATTTACAGTCAAACACACAGACACAACCCACCTTGTTTTGTTTGCTTTTTATTTGTTTTGGCCACAGTTGTGAGTCCAACTTCACTCATGTTCTTTTCCCAGGAAACCATTTTTTTTTCACTTAGGAGAACATTAATACAATATCTCAATAAGCAATTGTTCCTTAAGCAGGATGACAGCTGCTGAAAAACAGAAACAGAGAAAAGAAAGAAGAATGGAAAATAAGAGAGACAGACTGAAACAGAGACAAAGAAACAGAGATGGAGAGGAGGAAGGAAAAGAAAAAGAGACATAAAGAGAAGAAATAGAGGAAGAGAGAAGAAGACACAGAAAGGAAAAGAGGAGAATGAGAGGAAAAGACAGACAGGCAGGCAGACAGACAGACAGTTAGAAAGGCAGGCAGATAGATAAATAAATATAGAGACGGACCCAGAAACAGAGACAGAGAGACAGAGAGACAGAGAGAGAAAAGTATGCTAAAATAATTGGCCCAAGTATTATCTTCTCAGAACTAAACATCTTCTTATGAATTAATCTTTTAATAAAGTCCTCTGAATTCTCTCTTAATTTAATAATAATGACAATTCAGTTTGAATTTCTGCATAACTGCTGCCCATGAATCCAGCCTAGACTCCTGCTTATGCCTTTTGGTCTGAGTCTCTGGGACAAGTACTGCACCCTTCCACTTGCAAATCCCTTATCTTGTTTATTCTTTCCAGTTTGACCTAAGCCCTAGTCTCCAATGGTCTCAAAATTTCCCCCGGATACTAGAATAATTGACATTCTACAGTAACTAAGCCTTAGGTATGACTTCAGGCAGTACACTACAAGTGCCATATCACTTGGACATGACCACTTGAGTTGAATTCCATTCTGTAACGTCATAGATAATAGTGAGGGGGTATGTTTGATGGGTAAATGATAACTAATAAATCAGTCTTAAGTTTAAAAAAATCCTTGAAGCAGAGTTTTAGTTGCCAGAAATATAGAAGGAGAAGCAAGCAATACAAAACATGCCACAACATAAGCAGTATGAAAGCCATCCTCAAATTATCTTTTAAAAACAAATTGAGTTTTTATATTCTTGGAGAGAGAGACTCTGGGGTAGTAACACATGATTGTGAGGATGAAGGCAAAGATGCTGAGACACTGTGGGGTCTGTCTTGGAAAGACAAAGGAGAGAACTAGGAAGGGCCAGCCAGAAGAACACTTCCCCAAAGGGCATAAAGGTTGAGTGCTTCAGTTTGCTCAAGGAGCCATTGTTAAGGAGTCCAGCATTGTGAGGACCTTCTACATTTCAGCATGTCAGAGAAAAGTACTGATCAGTCCACCTTACTTGTGGCTCTACCATGAAAGAAATTTAGAACTTGGGCCACTTGGCAAAAATTAAAAATACATGTACTTACATAAGTAAATAAAATAAATGTGTAAATAAGCAGATAAGAAATATTGCATATGGAATATGTATGTGAGGCCATGTATTTAGTGCAAAAGAGTGGATATTTTTTATCAGTCTGAGAACAGAGAATAAAATATCCAGGTCTAGACAGATAAAAGAATTGAAAATGGCCTAATGTCTCTATGAAGCCGACTCAATGGCAGCTACTAAGGATAAATAGGTTCTAGAACTTTGAAAGTTACATAAGGCTAATAACACAAGAATGACATTGCATGCCTGCTTCCTATTTGCAGTTTTAATTTCTTTAGATGTTATTACACTTGGCCAAAGTTAAAGCTTTAAAAAAAAATCCGACATTTATTTTTAAAAAGACTGTGATGTTTGGTGTTCTAGTTTTCAAAATAAACACATGCATGCTTTAATTGTAATAACATGCTTTGGTACTTTTCTAATTTTGAAGTATATTTTCAGACTAAAGGCAAGTAGGAACGAGTTATTTCCCCCATAGATCACTAATGTCAAAGATACCACTGTTCTTTTTCATAAAAGTGTCATCTTCTAAAGTTGTCAACATATGCAAATGACTCAATGACACACCACAAAAAGGAGAAAAATATGCCCTGAATTTTCATTTTTCTCCTGTCAGGCTCATTAAAACCCAACCACAGAAGTTGATTGTACCACATGACCCTTCTGGCTCTTCTGTTACTGGAATTAATCAGAGAGGAGGGAATATAAGCCAAGTCAAGCAATGATTATTGCCATTATTGCTGATGCTGAGCTGAGTACATTGGCAAAGTGCCATGGCTGCACCAAGGCACAGAAGATAGGTTTTAAAGTCCAATGTAGCTGGCAACAAAGGACAGCAAAATCTAATCCAAAGCCACAATACAGGAACAAACAAAACTTCCTTTATTACATACTTGGTTTTTTTTTGAGGAATTTTAGCTCCAACTCTGAAATAGCTTGCATTTGAGTTGCCAAAAGAAATGTAAAGTGCCTTAAATCTTATTTTCCTCAACTTGTGCATGCATGAAGATTAGAGACTCATCAAACAGATTTATTTTGGGTTTGTCAACTCTCATCCTGAAGTAGCTCTAATTTTAAAATATAACTCAGTACTAGTTATGATAAAGCACAGAAACCCCACGAAGGCCTCAGTCTAGAAATTTTTTTCCCTTTGATCTGAAATTTTTGATTTGGGGAAGGTAAAATTAAAGAAAGGACACCTTATATATATATATATATATATCAATATATATATATATCATATTATACATTGTATTATATATAATTACAATCATGTCTCACTCCCTTCATTTGAACATAACCTCTTTGAGGATAATAAACTGCAACAATTTTCACATTCATATGATAAATACCTAACATTGTCCTTTGAACAAATGTCAACTCAATAGCTATTTGCCTGCAGACAAGGCTTAAAGGACCAATTGTGTGGGAATCTCCCTCATTGGTGATCAATACCTCATGCCTGCCTGAAATTTATGGGTCATAGTAGGAGAGGATTAGAAGGAATCTCTTTGGTCTCTTAGCTCTAGTAAATTTCTTTGAAGTCTTCTGGATCCCAGCTTTGAGAGAAAAAATGGATAATAACAACCACTCTTCAAATTGCTGATGGATGAAAAAGACTGGGAAGAACCTGACATGTAATGAACTGACAGTCTCTATCTCATCCCTTTCCCTAGATTGCTACCTTAGAGACTTTAGAGAATTTCTGCTTTGAGTGAAATCTGGAACTTTCTTTATTGTCTTAGTTATGTTACCTCATTCCCCAAAGGAAAGCTCCTTTACTCTGTGTTGTATGGTGCATATTCTCCTACATGTGATTTCTGATTTTATTATGTCCTTGAATAGATGAGTTTCTTATTGTGTGCTCATTTTGAAACTGGTATTTGTCAGGAAGGGGGTCAAGTCTTGGATACAAATCTTAGGTTCTCTCTTTTCAATTCAGGAAATGCTTATTGTCAGCTTAACTTGAACCTTAAAATTACATTCCCTAGACTAATAATATTTAAGGTAGAATATTAATATGATCCCATTCTGGTACTTCCTCTCTCTGAGCAGAGAAGATTAGCCAGTATTCTGTTTCCAATCTCCTTCTTTCCTTCCTGAAAAGCATTAGTTTCCTTTGGAAAAGGTTAGGGAGAGGAGACGCTAGCAATATATCTATTTATCCCTCCCTCCAAGTGTCACATCGCATGTACCCAAGCAACCTAAAAGAGACAGCTGCATTACATGTCAAATTACTGAACTGAATTTTCTAGTGCAAGAAGAAATCTCATAATTTAAATATGTTTTTGCCAAGACATAAAATAAATTGGGGTAGCTATTGAATGATTATTAAACATTAAAAATATGCCTATATACATTTGTAGATTTATGGTGATATGTTCTTAAGCCAGAAGCTAGATTACTTGTCACAAAACAACAGCACATTGGATAGTATAGAATCCCCCATAACTTAACCCATTTGAACTTCCTCCTCTACAAGAATTATCAATGAAATGATACTTCTTCATTTCCATTGGTCAAGAAATACCTGAATCCATCTGATTCTGCATTTGAACTTTTATAACAGTCATGGCCTAAGACTCATCTTCCTGAGTTTAAATTTGTTCTGAAACTTACCTAGGTAGGTGGCCCTGGGCAAGTCTCTTAAACCCTTTTTGCACTAGTTTCTTCATCTATAAAATAACCTGGAAGAAGTAATGGCAAACCACTCCAGGATCCCTACCAAGAAAACTTCAAATGAATCACAAAGAAATGGATGCAACTGAAAATGACAAAACAGAATCAATAGTCATAATTAGGTCAGACACTTTTGTTAAAGGTGTCTGAATTTTAACTCAAAATTCTGGGGAACATGCTAAGCTGTGTCCATGTACAGACCAACTTCTTTCAATTAGCTTCCCATTTTTATAAGAAACCCTCAAGGAATGATATATTACTTCTACAGCTGCTAGATGAGCAATATCCCACCTCCTTCTTCAAATGAACCTATTCTACCCAAAGAATTCAAGTACTGGCCTCTTTCCTCCATACCTTGACCTTTACAGTCTTTTGATTCTACTCCTTTTAGAGCCAGAAGGTGTATACATGTCAAATATTGGTTACATGTGGTAAATGATGACAAGGCACTTGAAACCTAAGGAATGGCATCCTTAGAAATCTCTCAGAAAACACAAATGCATTCAGGTTGTATTTTCTAGGTAGTCTCATTTCATATACCAGGAATTTTCTGACAACAAAGATATATAGTATAGTATCTGCTTTGTTTTCCTACAGAGTGAAATGAAAAAAAAAGGATGGGGATGATTTGAGGAGCAAGGAAATATGAGAGAAGTTGACAGGATTGTTTTCTTGAAAGATTAGAGAGAATCCAATTATTTTTTCCTTTTGTTGGCAAGAAAATCACATATATAAACACTTCTACTGTATTACATGCAAACCAAATAAATTTCCCATAGCCACATAGTTGGGCTTCCTTTCAAATTAGTTTCCAGACTATTAAATCAATTTATTAACTCCAACTATTTTAAAAAGCCTTCAGAAATTATGAACCCTTAATCCCAAATCCTGACAAAACTCTGCAGGTTAACTCCAAACTTGGCCAATCTCAGGGACAATGGCACATTGGCTAGCTTGACTTAATTGTCATGATACCCCTACAATGGATGCATATATTGGACTTCATTGTAGCAGATGCCTACAAGAAGTTGGCTTACTTCATGCAGTAAAAAGAAAACTGACTTTGGAGACAAAGGATAGATGTTTGAACCTTACCTCTGATAGTTACTATTTGTAGAATCTAGAATAAGTCACAAATTCCCAGGGCCTCAGTTTCTTCATCTGTAAAGTGAAATGTTTTGACTACATTGCTTCTGAAGTATATTCCAATTATAGGTCTATGATCTTATGATCTTGTTCAAGGCAAGCTCTTTTTTTTGTCAATTCTTTCCACAACTTAATCTTGAACCATAGTTCTGTGTAAGTTCTTTGTAAAACTAAAAGTGCTATGTAAGTACTATTGTTATTATTATGAAATAGCAGTATCCCTGATAGGAAAATTAAATTAGAATATGGTCAATATCTGAATTTGTTTAGTTCATGTCAAGTGGTAGATAGCATATGTCATCATGAATATTATATTTGAATATTACATATATGTACAAATGCACAAGTATATATGTATAAACATCCACACAGAGAGAAAACACACCCAAAGACTAAATTTTTAACTACATGTATTTATTATAAGAATTTTTGTTTTTCTTTTTTTAAGTGGAAATGGGAGAAAACAGATTTTGTGAACTGAAAAAATAATTAAGTAAGATTTAAATATATATGTAAACACACAAACATACACACACATATATATATATATATATAAAGATGAGTATGTTACCTAATATGCTAGGTACATTTATTTTGGGAATAAGGTAGCTACTTGCATGTCCTATAAAAAGTGAAGCTCTTTCACTAAGAATTTTTGTGAATGACAGCAATATACTGACATGATTTTCAGATGAAATGTGACTCTGTTGTCCACATATGCTTCTACTCAGATAGATGCCTGGAATTACCACTTCCCATATGCAGACTCTAACGATGGGGTTGATTTCTGTACCATAGGAACTATAAAGTCCCCAAAGCTGGGGCCAGAAACTCACCTTTCCTTTACAGTATCTAGGAGAACACACCTCACTCTACCTTTATAGGAACTTTTGAGCCTTCTTGTTTGGTGTTCCATAGTCCTACCATTTCTAGAGACTGTCTAAGTTCTGTGTGTAGTAAGTAGATCATTGGACAGAGCTGGAGTAGAGAAGACAGGCTCAAATTAGACTCTGATGCTACCTCTCAACCTTTATTAACTTCAACTTACAAATATGTAAACTAGAAATATAACAAGTGCCTCACTATGTCATTCAGAAACTCAAATAATATAGCATATAAAAATGTTCTACAAATGAAAATACTTTACGTATTTCTATTCTTCCTCACAGATGACATTCCATCTCCCATCTTTATTTTTCTTTATTGACTATCCCTCAGCCTAGATGTACTCACTCTTCAATTCCACCTCATAGAATGTCTCTTCATTCCAAAAACAAAGCTTTAACTTATAGACAAAGGGTTTTTACCCCCATTCTCCCAAAAGCCAGTGTGCTTTCTCTTTAACTACCTTGCACTTATTTATATTTATTCTGAATAAACTTATAAATATCCTTGTTGTTTCCCCTAATAGAAAGTAAGGACCTCTTAATTAGGGATTATTCTATTCATGATATGTTTCTCCAGTGTCTTCATGTAGTAGGCATTCAATGAAAAATGAATCCATTAAATATCAATTATTAATAGTTATCCAAGTAGATTTTTGACTCTTGTGTTTGATACTTTTTGGTCTCAAAGTCTTCTGGTTTTCCATCAGTTTTAATGTTTTATTTCCTTATGTGTCCTACTAGCTTTTTTCCCCATTCTTGACTGGGTATAACCAGACTCCTAAAACCCACACTTGTCCCATTCTCTGAATATCTGCAACCAGACAATATTTTGAGGGACAATTTACCCTCAAAATAAACATAATGAAGACCAGGTTGCAGAGACTAGAAAAGGACATATGGACTTAATAAATATAATTTGGAAAGATTTGCAACATGCCTTCAGAGTCATTTGTAAACTCATCTAATATGATTCTGATGTGCTAAGAGCAATAATATTTTAATAGTAATAAACCAGAAGTAAAAAAAAAATAATGAAAAAAGGATGAATTTGTAATTGAGCCTGTGACAAATGTCAAAAGAGGTTCTTGTTTTCAACCCAACTATCTTCCGGGATGTCTATCCTCATGGACTGAAGTTGAACGGAATGAATGAGAAACACTGGAAACTGAGTGAGAAGTAAAGATATTCTTATTGTGTTCTTTTCAGCAGAATGTATAAACATGTGGGAACCCCTCTCACCAGGAGAGGAGTCCATTTCATACAGAAACTAGTCAGCTTTCGTTGTAATTTTTACAAGGACTTGAGGTTTTCCTAACAATCAACTTTGAATAAATAGCATCCCATGGATTAGAGGTAAATTTTTGTCCTAAAACCCATCCCCAAACATTTGCCCTCTTCTGAACCTAAGAGCAAAGGGGTCTAGACACAATCTATCCATCAAAGATCACTGATGAAGATCCTATGATCACATGTTAGTTTTTTTCTTTAACTCAGAGTTCTAGTGACTTGAACTATTAAGAACAGCTCTAGAAGTTTAATATTTTAATGCCATTTTTAATTTATCATTATATATCATGCATATTGTGCCTAGATAGATTATATAGACTATATTGTTATGTCTCTCTGTCTCATTCTGGTTTTACACGTATCTGGAAGGAAGGGGGACACAATAAGTCTTTCTGATTTGTATCTTGTGATCCATCAGAACCTTAACTTCAAAGGGGAATTTTAAATGAAAACTAATGCTTGTGTATTGTTCTCAAAAGCCTTGTGCTCTTAAAAGACCTCAACAATTGACCACTTCCAGCTCTTTGGTGATCTAATGAGAAATCATGAGTGACTAAAGCTCTTTTTGAAGAATGGTTTTCAAATTGTTTTAGCCTAACTATTGAAAAATATTTATAGATAACAATATTGGACTTAAATACATTTTGATTCTGTATTCACAGTGTCTAATATCACATCGGGGACATAGTTAACTCACAATTATACTTGTTGATTATCTGAAAAATACTTCTGGTCTGACTACTGAAACTTCTAATAATGAACTCCTTGAAACTTTGCTATCTAGTTTTCAGGCAACAGATATTTACCTCTTGGAAACCTTACCCTTAATCAAAACTCAGTTCTGTCACCCTGGTCTATAATATGCCTCTCTGGATAGCTCCAGTTACTATTGTGAAGGCTCACACTCTAAAGTTTACTTTGTATTAACTTTACATGCCACCTCCACCCCATAGAAGCTTTCTCTCTTCCATCCAGTAACAACTTCAGCACCATGTTTTAACCTATCAGCCATTTTTTATTTATTCAGTTCCTACTCTGTCAGGCACTATATTTCTGAAATGCTAAAAAAGAGAACCTATGCTGTCCCTTCCAAACTACCTTGTATTTAACTAATTTCCCTTCTGGGCTTGTGATTATACACATGTAGATCATTTTTTCTCCCTATTAGAATGAAAGGAACTAAAGAGAAAGGATGGTTTCTTTCTTTGTATTTATATCCCCAGCTCCTAGCACAGTGCCTAGAGCTTGTTAGATACTTATTAATGCTTATTGATTGATTGATAGGATTTCTTACCATCTCTTATGTCATTTTCCTTAGTGAAGAAAACTATAGCAAAAATACGAATTGAGTAATTCAGTCTCTTCTCTGTGGGCTATCAAAACTTTCCTGTCATTGTCAAACTCTCTCTTTTTGATCTTCCACTTGCCGTAGACAGAGTTAAAACTGTAACTTTTATCCTCTTTTTAACATGTATCATATGCCTAAATTCATTCTAAGGTTTTGCCTGAGTAACAGAACCTTGCCACTGTTTTGTATTGATTTTCCATTACTTCCCATTACTTCTATTAATTATTATTTTATCTTGTCTATGACTTCTGAAAATCTAAATGTGTGAACAGACTAAATGTTTCTTTAAATATATATTAAACAAATTTATTTTTTCTCAATTCCTGAGTCTACAATTCTTTTCTTCTGAACTTCTCTTTTCAGTCTCAAGCTATAAAATCCTACTTTTTAATTCCATACTCCTTGAAATCTGCTCTACATATCAGACCCTGGAATTTATTCTCCCCCTTTTCCAATATAAACTCTAAGAGGATCTTGTCATTGCTTCTCCAATTTCCTCTCATGTAGCCAGTACAAATATAACCATTTATATGTCAGTGCTTAGCCCAAATGTATTACAACTTGAATCAAATAAAACATCCAACATACAAGAGCAACAAGTAAACCAGACAATATAGGGATGTATATAGATAGTGGGGGAGAAGGGAAGGAAAGACAAGGCAAGGGAAGAAGAGATATTCCAAAGCTAGAATCTATATTATTTATTAATCAAGCAGACATTTAATCAAAGAAGGTATCTAAGGGACTCCAAGTCTTACTTCCCCACCAACACACACATATATAGACATGCACACATGTGCACACATACACACTGAATACTTGGTAATGCACATCAAATTTGTCTGTCATCTCATCATAAGGCCAATCAATTCTATTTCACAACCTGTAAAGCTTCTCAGATGGTTTATGGGATTTGAGGAATTTGGAGGATAAAGTATACCTTGAACAATGAAAATCTATCATTTAAAATTTCTAGAAAATGGATCAATCCACAAAAGCCAACGTATCAACTAATTCTAATACATCTACTTACAAGTTACATAGATTTTTAGTGGAAATATATTTTAGAAAAGTCAACTTTATATCCTATTGAACTAAGGACTCATTTCCTTGGAAAATAAATACACAATCTGTTGATGTTTATTAAACTGCCAAGCTATTGCACAACATAAATGTGAATGACTCTTCAGAGACATCTTCCAGGAAATTTACTGGATATCAGAAAGGGAGCACTTAAGTGGGCCTTATATTTCTTAATACAATTAGACATGATGTACTAATTCATAACTAGGCACTCTTGGTGGTTAATATTCTGGTCCATAGTATCTTGTGACCCATTTATTTACTGGAAAGTACATTTAGACTAATGGAGGAAATCATAAATTACACAAATTTCTTGTTCAGACGCTTGTTAAATATGGTCCTTGGAGGACATGGGGTGAGTGGACCTAAAGGTAAGGTATACAAAATAAAGAGAGTAGAATGAATATGTATAATTAGTATTATATATTATTTATTAAGCTTCCATTTTGATCTCACATCAAGAAACATTCTAGAAAACAAATGGATTCAATGAACAACATGTTCTCGTTCAAAGAAAGACCTTACAAACAAAGAATAATCAGGAATTTCTGTTTGAATTGCTTTGGGGTCAATGAGAGGCAAGGCTAAATAACAGATGACAGGCTTTCAGGCTTTAAAAGAAATTGGTCAGTGTTGCCAGACCCCAGCTGTTGAGACTCAGAGAAGTCCAGAGAGGCCCAGATTTCAGTGGTCAAGAAGGAAAAAGGATGTTACGATAATCTCTGATGGATTAGGCGCATTTGTGCCCAGCAATACAGGGTAGAGTGCTTAGTTTTGTAGACCTAGCAAGGAACATACTGTATGGGAATTGCCTGGACCACAAATAGGTAAAATAGAATTATATCATTTAAAATTGCCATTTAAGATTGTCTCTGTTGCATGGACGTAGTTCCATCACAAGCAAATGAGAATGCCTTGAACAGTCATTTCCTTAGACAATGTGCCATTTGCTAAAGGATACGTTATAAAGTTAAAATAAGACCAAATCCTTGTACTTAAGGCACTGCCAGGTTTCTGCAGGGTTAGGGAGAAAAGAAAAATGCATAAAGAACTATGATACGGAAAAAATCATGATAAATGTATAAGAGAGATACAAACAAAACTGTTGTTGAGGGAATTGTAAGGAAAGTGACAAATCATTAACGTAAATTAGTCTTGCGTGAAATACTTATATTCCTAGCTATCTGTCTTTGATCAATGTATTTTAGTTATCCTTCACAAGCAGTTCTGGGAGGAGGATGAACTGATCTGTACAGAAGGTTCCTTTTGGGTCATGAATGGACAGTTTTAAAATGCAATCCTATCTATATTTGGTTGAATTTTTATTTATTTTGTTAAATATTTTCCACTTAGGCTTTAATCCGGTTCAGTCTGCACTTGAGAATATCATGAGCCACAGCCACATATGGACCCTTCTTTTCCATAGGACCATGCCAATGCATGTATGACTACTGTGAAATATTGGGAGATATATGTGGGTGTGTATGTGTATATACACACGTGTGTCCTTATTTGCACATATTTGTCTCTCTCTCCTTACATATACCACAGAAGTATTGTATAACTCAGAACCAACCTATCTTTGCCACCCTGAATAGACAATTATGGTTATTTTGTTCTTAGCGTAAATGGTGAGTCAGAAGCTAAAAAGTCATGTGTTTGGTGGGCCAGTGCTGGCAGGATTACAATGTATGGTGGTTTCTCATGCTTTGGAAGTTCTCAGGCTTCCTTATCAGATCTTGAGACCTAGTTTCAGTCTGATCCAACACAAAAGAATCAGTGTTTCTCTGGTATTTCCTATTCCCAACTCTGACTAAAGAAAAAAATATTAAATTAGCCAATACATTTTTGGAAAGTGAGGACACACATACTTACCTACATACATGTGCAAATACATATGTATGTGCAAAAATATGACGCACATACACATGCAGATACATGTGCATGCACATATACACAAAGAGCCCTGTTCAGATTCAATTTAACTTACAATTAAAGGATAGGAGATATCTCGTGCCCCCCCAGATGTTTAAAATGCTCAGTGAGGAATGATGGCTCCCTTCACTGTCCCAATTAAATCCAGAGTTTATCCTACAGCTTATCCTTCTCTTGGGATGCCAAAGCACAATTAGGTTCTCAGTGTTTATAAGGGTCTGTCAGCACCAGATAGGAAAGGTTCTTCTAACCTGATCCTCTTTCATCAGCAGGGGAGGCTCTATATTTTGCATAAACTATACTGATATAAGAGACTCCAAACCTCCTGCCCTCTCCCCAGACCTCAATAGTACTAAATTACAATCACGTACTGTCATGATTCAGAAACATGTAAAATTAAGATGAACTCCTTATTTTTAGAATTTAAGTTTAGAAGCCTTTTAGTTTAAACTAATGTGTGGGGGTCTTTAAGACAAGCTCCACGTTTGGTTATCAGAGGAAGGATTTTTTCAATAGAAGTAGTAATAGAATTCATTTACAGATGTTTCAGCCCCTCTGTCCCCTCCCCGCATCATAGAAGGCTTCCTCTGAAAGACAGATGTATACATGTAAAGTACATCATTCATGATTCCATTTTTCAGTTCATTCTCTGGAAGTAACATTCACAAGTTGATTTTCAAGTATTAAATATTTAGTAGTGTATAATATACTCTTGTTTCTATTCATTTCATTGTTCATTATTATAGGTAGTTCTTTCCAAGTTGCTTTTTTTAATCTAGCCTGTTCATTTTTTCTTTTTTTCTTTCTTTCAGTTACATGTAGAAACAATTTTTGACAATTGTTTTCTGACATTTTAGGATTCAGATTTTCTCCCTCCTTCCTTCCCCTTCCCAAGGCAGTAAATTGTCTGATATAGATTATACCAGTACTTTCATAGTACATATTTCCATATTGTTCATGTTGTGATAGAAGACACATCTCACACATAAAACAAAAGTCTTATGAAGGAAATTAAGTGGAAGATTTCTTGTATTTTCTATGGTGTGTTAGTAGTCTGTCACAATCATATACCTCAGTTTTTTAGCTATTACCCAACTGATAGGCATCGCCTCAATTTTCAGTTCTTTACCACCACAAAAAGCTGCTATAAATCTTTTATAACATATAGGTTCTTTCCCTTTTTTGCCTGGTTTCCTTGGGAAATGGGCACAGCAATGGTAGTGCTGAGTGTAAGGGTAGATACAGCTTTATAACTCTCTGAGTAGAATTCCAAATTGCCCTCCAAAATAGTAATATCAGTTTACAGCTCCATCAATACTGTATTACAGTCACCATTTTTTTCCACATCGCCCCCAACATTTGTCATTTTGCCGATATCTCTGCATATCTGTAATTAGTAGTGATTTAGAGTCTTCATTCATATACTTATATATAGCTTTGATTTCTTCATCTGAAAATTGTTCATATCTTTTGTCCATTTATCAATTTGGGGAGGACTCACTTTTATAAATTTGACCAAGTTCTCTATATATTTTAGGTATAAGAATTCTGAGAAACTGTCTACAAAATTTTTTCAGTCTTCTCCTTTTCTTCTAATCCTCACAGCATTTGTTTTAGTTATACAAAATCTTTTCAAGGTTTAATGTGCTCAGAATTATCCATTTTACATCTCAGTTTTCTCCATCTCTTGTTGACTCATACATTCTAGAGGAAGGATGTTAAGCAACCCGTGTTCTCATTTTTTTATTGCTTGTTCACTTACCCCTTGGAGTCAGGCCACAATTTCCTTGAGATGAGGTTATGACCTCTCTTTTATAGATCACTGGTCTAGAGATATTTTTTTTTTACCTTGAATATTTGTGTTCTGTCAGTCGTACCAGTCAAATCCATTGCTTGATTTTCAGTTTTGGAGAAAAAGAAGATTTACTTTACTAATTATTCATTTGGCAAACCATACACATATAGATGGATATAACACATCTCTACTTAATGATAGTTTGTTTTCTTTTCTTTGCTATTAATTAATTCTCAGTCAAATTTATTTTATTAGAAAACCAAAGCAGTTGTTTCTGACAAGTTGGCATCAATAGAAGCAAATTGAACACTATCTTCTAACAACCTCATTGAGGATTTACTAGCTTGGACTTAGAAAAGTTAAAGTCAGTGCTGGGTTTCTATTATTGTACTTCTGCAATTTCCTCATCTAAGTGGATTTTAATCTCTAATGTACAAAAAAAGCAACTCTATAAGTACTTTTAATGGTTCCAGACTGAAGGAGCTGTCTAAGGATGTTGATCACATTATTGTGAAATTTTTGAAGCTTCAGAGAATCATAAAATCTTAGAGCTATGAAGGAATTTGCCACACAGTCCAAATGAATGAGAAGCTTCCTCAACAAAATGTCATCTGGTCTGTGCTTTAGGATCTCTAATGATGGAGAAACTCATTTGCTTCTGAGGTGAGCCCAGTTTTGATTATTTTCAGCTGTAATTTGGATCAAATAGCTACTTCTGCATCTTCTTTCTTCTATCCCCAGTTCAATCCCCTATAAGAGAACAGATATTTATGAAGCATTTATTATGTATTAGGCACTGTGCTTCACAAATATTATCTGATTTTATGTCTTAGAAACACAGAAAACACATCTAATGATTTTTTACTCTGACACGCCTTCCAAAACTAGATATCAGTTCATCTCATCTTCTTATCATCTAGTTCCTATCCCTTCACCATCTTGGTTGCCTTTCATTTGGCAAGTTTGAGATTTTAAATGTGAAATTCTAAAATACACTTCATATGATTTGATACAATATTGCATGTGTAATCTATCCAGGGTCAGAGATATTTATAACATTATATATCTGTTCATGTAAACTAAGATGTTCTGAGCTTTTCTCAGTTTCTATGTCATACTACTAACTCATTTAATTTTCACTTCTCTAAAATCTCTATATAAGCCATGTTTATCTTAAAATTCCCACCATTTCTTTGAAGGAAAAAATAGAAGCAAGACCAAAGTTAGATTGTTATATCTTCTGTACATGATCAATTGTTTCTGAACCATCTATACTCTCACGAAGCCCTTCTTTCTTTCTTTTCATCTTCTTTTCCTCTTGACTCAATGAAAACAATATCCCTATTTGCTGTCTATCACTTGTTGCTAGCCTTAGCATTCCTGTATTATAGGATTACTCTACAGTTTGAAATACCCTTAAATGCCTGTGAACTTTAATCTTATAAGTACCTCCTTTTAAAATCCAACCTAGGAAATATTTTCCCTGAGGCAACCTCAACAATCATTAGAGATATGTAAGGATACCCTCACCCAAGCTTGGAGCCTTTATTATGTGACTGTTGAAGTAGAAGATTATTTCCAGATCAATAAAGAGAATACTGAATGAGATATGAGACTGTGTACTTGTGCAAAGGACCTGTATCTTTGGTGCCAGAGTTTTGAAGTTTTGAGTTTTGTGATTCCAGAGACAGTTCAGGAACAACACTCCTGGGGAGAGACCAATGGGGAGAGAAATCACAAAATGTAGAAGAATCTCACTGCTCATCTTTCCTTCTTGGAGACTTCAGTTTGACTTTTCTCTTGTGCAAGTTTTGATCTTTTCTCATTTTCACTCATTTGAGTTGTGATCTTTCCTCACTTTTTTATACTAAACTATTGAATTTCTCCATTTTCTATGGGCTACCTTGCTTGGATAAATCAGTTTATTTTATTATTTGTCAATCATTTGTATAATCAGAATTTGGTAGGAAAGAAGGAAGCTGATGAGGACATGCTAATGGATGCCCCCAGCTTCTGAGCAACAAGAGAAGTGACTTTCTTTTTGAACCTTTAACCACTGTTCCTTAGATCAGAGATATTTGAGGGCAAAGAAAGATATAATTCTATCTGAAAACCAAACTTGGAGAGTAGGAGAAAAAAGCTGCTCCCAGTCTTGTGATACTCCTGGAGTCAAACAGGCAGAACCCATCATCCTCTTACTCCCCATGGACACAGGCTAGGGCTCAGGTCATAGCTATTAATTTACTCTGAGCCACATCTCTAAAGTAGGGAACATGTGAGCATCTTGTAAGGATGGGGACAGGGAAAGATTTGGAAGCCTGACAGAAGGACTGAGACAGAACCAGTGGCAATTGGAGAGCAAAGGCTTCTGGGAAGAAAAAACTGATCTGAGGGGTTTCCAAGGAGCCTCTGCACATCTGATCTGGGATTTGGACCTGACAGGACCGATTGGGGGATGAGGTGTGCAGAGGGATCACTGAAGCCATCTGAGAGGATCCTATTTCTACTTTCAAGCCTAAATTTAATCTTCCTTCAAACAAACATCTCTAACCTCCCTCAATCTGAGGAAAAGATACCTCAGACACTTAATGGGGGCTATGGACTCTCAGAAAGGAGAACATAGCTCCATTTTCCTTCCTGCCTTCCTGAACCTATTCCAATTACAATCTCTTAGGTCAAATAGACAAATAAGCTTACAGATGGATTATTTTATTGAGAAAGGGACAGTGAAATCTGTATGAAAGAGAATTTCTCCCCCTACAGATCACGGACCATGTAGGAACACCAGGGCAACCTATATCCCTCCTTCCTTCACCCATCTTACCTAAAACCTGTTATTAAACCCTTTTATAAAGCAGCCAGATTCTTGTCAAGCCTCTAAAATATTGGGTTGAAGAGTACACAGTGTTGAGAAAGAGAGGAGGGTGCTTTGTGCCATCACTCTCTGAGGCAAGGACCCTACTGGGGAGTGCCTCTGGATCATCTTCTTTTTTGGGGGAAAATTTCATTAGTCAATTTAGAAATTTTTTTCTTGGTTACAAGAATCATATTCTTTCCCTCCCTCCCAACCCCCACCCCTTCCTGTAGCTGGGGCACAATTCCACTGGGTTTTACATGTGTCCTTGATTAGAACCTATTTCCATATTATTGATATTTGCAGTAGGATGTTCATTTAGAGTCTATACCCCCAGTCATATCCCCCTGGACCCATGTAATCAATGAGTTGTTTTTCTTCTGTTTTTGCCCCCACAGTTTTTCCTCTGGATATGGATAGTGTTCTTTCTCATAAATCCCTTTGAGCTGTTCTGGATTACTGGATTGCCACTAATGGAGAAGTCCATTTCATTCAATTGTGCCACAGTGTATCAGTCTCTGTGTTCAGTGTTCCCTGCGTTCTGCTCCTTTCACTCTGCATCAATTCCTGGAGGTCATTACAGTTCACATGGAATTCCTCCAGTTCTGGATCATCTTTTGAGGAGGAAACTTGAAAGCTTCCCCAGGGTTAGGTAAAAGAGGTAGCCTGTTGCCAATTCCTCTTCAGTCATTACCTCAGGGAGGCTAGTGCTGCATTTTACAACTCTCTTGCTCAGGAGAAAGGAAGGGAAGAGCAGAGCCTAACTCCATTCAGCCTTAGTTCTCTCTTTCATAGGCTGAACCGGCTTCACTTACTCATTAATTTCCACTGATTCACCACCATAATCAGTTGGGAAACCCCTTTAGTTACAGTCAAGTCCCCTTCCATTTTTACAATCTATATATCTTACATGGGTTTGTACTACTCTATAGACAGTTCTTCCTTTATTTCATTAGAATAGTTTGAAATTGTGTTGAAATTTCATTCTTGAGAACTTAGTACCTGCTTTCTGGAGGATATCACCATCAGTAAGGCAAATTAATTATTATTACTCAGTTGCTATGCTTTTAGTAGCAGACATCTAGTTATCTGAAGCCCCTTGCCATTACTAATTCCTGCCTCCATTACAGTTTTGTTTTGTTTAGTTTAGTTTTGTTTTACCTGGGAGTGGCCATTACACATTCTAAAGCTTCTTGGAGCTACATATGAAAGTAAGGTGAAAGGTTGACACCAAAGGATCAAGAGCCCTCAAAAGGGCTCATCAAGCCCTCACACCAGAAGTAATGATCCTTCCTGAAAACTCTAAAAACCCCAGTCAAACCATCTCAGCAGGTGAGCTAAATCAGGTCAAGGGTAATCCACAGCCTCAAATCTTTTGGTGATTTAGGAGACTATCTAACCCCATCTGGTGAAGACAGCTGAAGCAGGTACTGTGGAGTCCTTAGAGCTTGGTCAGACATTGAAGATGCCATGGCCATCCACTGCATCCTGGGCTATCAACAGTTGTCATAACTTTTGTCTTGCCACTGGACTTTGATGACTGGAGGAGAGAATGAGTCTGATGATTTTGTATAACTCTGTCTTACTTAAATCCAATTCAAGACATTGCCCAGTGATGCCATTACTCTTTTTTGAATAGAAGGACATATACAAGCTTCATGAATTCTTTCTCAAACAAATCACTGAATTGTTGCTTCTGGACTATAATATTCCACAATATTAGTTTACTGGTGGATAGTTAACTAAATGTTCTCCACCATGTACTTGCCCATCATTTCTTTGTTTGTTTGTTTCTTCCTTCCTTCCTTCCTTCCTTCCTTCCTTCCTTCCTTCCTTCCTTCCTTCCTTCCTTCCTTCCTTCCTTCCTTCCTTCCTTCCTTCCTTCCTTCCTTCCTTCTTTCCTTCCTTTCTTCCTTTCTTCCTTCCTTCCTTCCTTCCTTCCTTCCTTCCTTCCTTCCTTCCTCCCTCCCTCCCTCCCTCCCTCCCTTCCTTCCTTCCTTCCTTCCTTCCTTCCTTCCTTCCTTCCTTCTTCTTTCTTTCTTTCTTTCTTTCTTTCTTTCTTTCTTTCTTTCTTTCTTTCTTTCTTTCTTTCTTTCTTTCTTTCTTTCTTTCTTTCTTTCTTTCTTTCTTTCTTTCTTTCTTTCTTTCTTTCTTTCTTTCTCTTTTCTACTTTCCCCCCTTTCTTTCACCTCTATGTCTCTGTGTCTCTCTGTTTTTTTTCACATACATATATGCATGCATTAGCACCCACACAGATACACCTTTACCCTTCTGGTTAATGAATATGTGCTCAAAATTGTTTCTTCTTGACATATAATGCTATATAATAATAATCCATATACATCACCTTCTCCTTTCTTTAAAATAAAGAAAATATATATTTTGATTGCCATATTCATGAATGAGTCTTAATTATTAGCATATGGTCTAATATAGCTTTTTTAATAAATATGCCTGAATAAATATTCACTTTGGGTATTATATAAATTTAATAATTTAATTATCTTTGTTATCAAGTCAATTCCCCTGAGCAGGGAAGAACAAACTGCTAAAATTCTTTTCTTCTTCCTCTGCTCTTTATTAAATGATCTCTCATTTGATAGATTTTTCTCATGCTTTTACCTTATAATTGGAATGATGAGTTGCTTCCCCTTCTTCCGAGTGTCTGCCTTTACCCTCTCTACCAAGAACCTCAAATCTATTTGTAAAGTCCAATTCTTCAGATGTCTTTTTCCTTCCCTTTCTCATCTCTCCAATATGCTTCCATTTTCCATTATTTTGACAAATGACAAGTATCAAGCCTCCCTTCCCCACTTTTTTATATTTTTTTCCAGTGTAGGTTACGTTCCTATTTCCTTTGGGGACCTTTTGTCTATCCAAACAAGCTGGAAAGGGGAAAGGTTTTCTTTTAGTTCCCATCCCTTTCTCCTCCAAGACGACAGAGGCCTGCTTTAGAAATATGTATAATAGTCATTCAATTGTGACAAATTGTGTAGGCAAAAATATTAATATTGCAATTCAGGTTAAATAACTGCACAATTTTCCCTATACTTCATAACACTTAGATTTTCTGCCATATTTTTAAATAACTCAGTATTTACAAATGAACCCAAAGTACCTGATTATACCAACTTGTTCTACCTACTGTTCTACTCTATAAATTTACTTAATCTCATCTTATTTTGCCTAATATTATCTTGTCATCTACTTTCTTTTTGAGTTTGCTTCATCTAACCCTTCTCTACCATAATTCTCTTAAATTCTTTTATGCCCTCCTTAATTTTTCCTAATTCAGTCTTCTCAATAGTAGAATTTTAATGGATCTGAAATTACTTTCAGACTTTGCTTTAATACTGGTTTTATCTAGCTTTTGCCTACAACAGTAATGGCAAATTCAAATAGAAACTGGGACCATTAGTTCATAAATAAAGATTCCTTCAGCACACATATTTACTAAGTTGTGAAATGTAATATTATCAATGTTCTATTGTATTTTTATTTATTTTGCAAATATTATTCACAATTACATTTTAGAATAGTTAGAGAAGCACTCGCTTCAAGAGTGGGCTTAGGTTTGATACCTCTACAGCAATGTCTTTCAAAGATATTCAAAACCTAGATACTTCCCAAAGCTTCCTTTCTCTTCTCTCCTCCCATAGCAGGTCAAATATTACATGTTTACCTTTTTCCTCTTTGCTATGTCTAACTCTTCTCTCAGTGAAATAAACAATTTGATCAAATTAATCCATGAATTCAAAGACTTGATCAATTATTCAATTGAATGGAGGGGGAGGGTGGCAATCTCTCATTGTCTTAATGGCTTTATTGGTTTTGGAATGATTCACGTTGGAATGGTCAATCAAACCTAGATCTGGTCATTGTCTCTCAATAAAGTAACCAGTAGGAGACATTGTAGACCCTGGCAATCGTGACAAGGCTAGACAATGTACTTTTTAGAAAAACAACCTCAGAAAATTTACTAAACCTCTTTATCATAACTTACATCACCTCAAATCATGTTAGGGTATAAAGATGATGGAATGTAATAGAACCTGTAAGAATATGTTTTTATTATATTTCTGTTAGCAAACAAATAAATTCTCTTTGGGGAAGGGAGAAATGGAATGCAAACTATTGCCCAGAATTTTGCTTTTTGTTTTGCCTGAATTTTAGAAAGTCTCATAAATCATCAACCAATTTCTGCCAATATATGGCAATCTCTAAAATACATTTATTGAAATTCAAATAGATTTTCTAAACTATACAGAAGAATCAAAATAGAGGCCTACATTGCCAGGCATATTACAAATGCTATTTTTTCTTGCAATTTCTTGAATATCCTTTGCATAAAATGCTGATATTTGAGACATTCCTCCAGAATAATTAAAGCAACTTTTCCATAAAACCTATTCAGATACATATAGATTTCTCCAAAATGATTGACTCACAGGCCAGTTTATTGTCTGGCTTTGTAGTTCTTTCTCTTTCTCTGAATCCTCAGTGTCTGGCACGTGGTAAATAAACATTTAATAAATATTTGTTGACTAAGTGACACATCTCTCATTCTATTCCTTCTGCTTTGCTCCATTCTAAAATAACTGATATATGCATCATTAGCTTGTTTCTCTACCCAGTTGATTCAAAAGCATCTGCTTAAGTGAGTTTTGTAGAAAATGAAATGAATTTTTAAAGGCATAATTTGAATTTCTAATGTAGCAGCAAAGTTAAATTTTAAAATCAAAGTAAACCACTCCTTTAAAATATAATTTCTGTCTTCTAAACATGAAGGCTATATCTGTGCTGTGAAGAACGTACAATAAGTTAATGTCAAACTCAGAGGACATATGTTCCAAAAACCTGTGCCTGAAAAGTGAACTCTTTCTGATGCATAGCTAAGGAAGGGGTCCTCCAGCTTTTGCTTGAAGATATCCTGGGATTGGAGGGTTTAGGACTTTGTTTTTGAAAATATTCCCTGTAGGTCAGTTGGTGAATAGAGAGCCAGGCCTGGAGACAGGAAGCCTTGGATTCAAATCTGGTCTCAGATACTTCCTAGCTGTGCGACCCTGGGCAAGTCACTTAATTCCAATTGTCCTACTTTTACCAGTTTTCTGCTATTACTTATCTGTATTTATTCTAAGACAGAAGGTATGTTTTTAAAAAAAGAAAATATTTCTTCTTCCTCTATAGTTTTACTCATTGATCTTTGTGTGATATCAGGGGCAAAACAGGAAAAGTCTAATCCCTCTGCTGATAATAGGGTGATCATATTTCAAATATCAGACAATAACTATTAAAATGCCTTTGTTCTGGGCAAAATTTCCCAGATCCTCATATGGAATGAACTCAAAGACCTTCATCATCCTAATTTTCCCCTTTCAACACTATCCATGAAATAAATGTTTTTATCCAGACATGGTTAAATAATTGTGGAGTATGATAACTCTATCACATTCATATTTCTGAAAACTATTCTTCTCTTCACGCGTCCTAAAAATTACATTAGTATTCTTAGCTGGCATATCACTTTCCATAGGAAAAGGACTGATTAAACTGAGGCTTCCTGACCAATTATTTTAATTGAATCTGACTGGTGTTTTAAATCAGGATTTAATATTCTTTAATTTGGTTTAAAGCACAATACTTTTTTTCTATTTTATCTTTGAATACTCAATATTCAGTCAATAAGGAAATGATATTAAATGCCTACAATGCTAAATGTTATATACTAAGCTAAATGTTAGTGCTAGAAGGGCAAAAATGAAAGAATTTCTGCCTTCAAAGATCTTGCATTCCATTGAGTGAGGGGAGAACAAAATATATAAATATCAACAAACAAAAATATGTACACTAAATACAAAGTAATTTTGGATGAGGACATAGTAAAATGATCACTAGCACTTAAGGTGAACTTTGAAGGGAATTAGTGATTTTAAGAAAAGGAGAGGAAGAAGAAGATATATCCAGGAATATTGATAGCCTATTCAAAGACATAGACATAATAAATGGCTTATTGTGTGCAGTCAGAACAGCAGACAGACCCATTTAGCTGACATATAGAGGAAAGAATAACAGATAGTAAACCCTCAAAGCTAGGCAGTAGCCAAATTGTTAAGGGGTTTGAAGGCCAAACAGAAGAGTTTGAATTTTATCCTAAAGGCAATTCAGAGGAAGACACTAGAACTTTGTGATCTAGGGAATGAAAAAGTCAGACTTGTTCTCTAGGGATATCGTTCTTGTAGCTAGAGGATAGATTAAAGAGTATAGAAATGAGAGACTAAAGGAGGCCAATTAAGAGGAAACTGATTTACGAAGAGAGATTAGAAAGCTGTATTAAAAATCTAGACTGGTAATGAAGAGAATCTAAATCAGAATGGTAGTTTATGAGAAGAAAAAGAGGGATGGATGTTAAAGATGAGATTAAGGTACAATCCAGAAGTTGACAACTAGTTGGAGGTGGAAGGCAAAAAAAGGAAAAAAAGTTGAGCATGATACACAGTGGTGAACCTGAATGAAGAGAAAGATATGTAAAAGGAAATTCTTTGTTCTTTCTGAGTTTACACTTGTAAAAGGGAATCCTTTATTCCCTTTGTCTATTTTGGGTTAACAATAATTTAAGTATCTCTACTTAGATTGTGAAGACAGGATTAATTATCCTTTGTCTATTTTTTTAATTGAATCAACAAAAGATTGAACACCCTACTTAGTACTATGTGAGAAGCTAGCAAGGTACTTAGAGAACTCACAAGTCACTTACTTAGAGAGTTCTACCCTTTTAACTCATTCTGAAACTTGTGAATCCTATGATCAGAGTTTACACCCTCAGAAACTCAATCAGCCAGATATCTGTGAACCCTTTTGATGAGTATTCACCCCTCCAGAAGGTGAGAACTGATTCCCACAAACACTGCCCCATGGACAGTACTAGAAAATTTAGAAACTGTGATTGGCCCCTGTGAAGAGGGGCAGGGACAAGAAATCACCATAAAAAGCCATGAATCCTCTGGTTTGAATTAGTCTTAAGAAGATAGTCTCCTGACTGGAGAGAGTCTTTAAGGGAGTCTAGTTGGAGACTTCGGCTCAGATTATGGGCTTGGAGCTCAGCTTCAACTTGGACTCTGACTCCTGAACTACTTAATGGGGTGAGTGAAAGGCTAACTCCTTGTTCCTAGTTTCTGGAGAGACTAGCTTTCATCTTGGAGGAGGCCATGTGATTACTCATTACTGGCCTTCCTGGTTGAGAGCTTATTCATCTCTGCCTGGATTAAGATAGGATAGATAACTTTTCTATCCCTTTCACATTTCTCTACTTTATTGTTTCCCCTCTATTTTGTAAATAAATTTCTGACTCGAGATATAATAAATATTGGTGACCACATAATTTCATAAAATTATTGTCCAACCACGAATTTTCACCTTTATATTTCATAGCAGTCTTGAGCACAATAGGGATGTTCAGAAGAGGAATGAATTATGTTGAGTGTGGAGATAATGAGATAAAATAAGCTATAGATCAGCTTTCTAAAAATTTCAAGCTCAATGTGAATCACCAGTAGAGTATGGCAGCCATTAAAAACAAAACAACTAATGTGATTCTAGGCTGCAATGACAGAGGGATACTGCTGTTGGGATTTCTTGGGATAGGTACAATGATTAGTAAGGACTCTGATGATTATTAGTTAACGATAGGAGACTAAAATGAAAATAAAGAAATGTATTACTATGTTAAAGGAAGTTGTATTCACTGACTAACAACATTGGCATCCCAGAGGAGTAAGGAAACTGACCATTTCAATAAAAAAAGTAGAGAAATCATATGATTTTCTTAATAGAAGCAGAAAAAGCTTTTGACAAAATACAATACTCATTCCTATTACAAACACTAGAAGAGGGGCAACTAAATAGTTCAGTAGATTTAGAGACAGGAAGTCCTGGGTTCAAATCTGGCCTCAGACATTTCATAGTTTTGTGACCATGGATAAGTCACTTAGCCCCTATGGTCTAGCCCTTACTGCTCTTCTGCCTTGGAAGCAGTACATAGTATTGCTTCTAAGATGGAAGGTATTTAAAAAATACTAGAGAGCATAGATATAAATGGAACTGTCTTTAAAATGATGATTAGTGTCTATCTAAAACCATCAGTGAGTATTATTTGTAAATAGGAAGAGGAAGAAGTCCTCCTAATAAAATTAAGGGTGAGAAAAGGATGTTTTTTCTCACCACTATTATTCAATATTATAAAAGAAACACTAGCTATAGCAATAAGAGAACAAAAGGAAATTGAAGGAATAGCAATAGGCAATGAAGAAATTAAACTGTCACTCTTTGCTGATGGTATATTTTGAGGATTCTAGGGAATCAACTAAAAAAAACTAGTTTAAAACATTACCAACTTACCAAAGTTGCAGGATACAAAATAAACCCATAAATATCGCCAGCATTTTTGTGTATCATCCACAAAGTGCAACAGCAAAAAGATAGTAAGAGATATCCCATCTAAAATAACTGTAGAAAATATAAGATACCTGAAAATTCTACCTGTAAAGACAAACTTAGGAACTCTACAAATACAATTACAAAATAGTTTTCAAGCAAATAAAATCAGATGTAAACAATTAGAAAAATATAAATTGGTCATGTATAGGCTATGTCACTATGATAAAAGTGACAATTCTACCCAAATAAATTTACTTATTCCGTGCCATACCATTAAACTACCAAAATATTTTATAGAACTAGAAAAATAATAATAAAATTATTCTGTAAGAATAAAAGTTCAATAATTTCAAGGGAATTAATGGAGAAAATCATGTGAAGGAAAGTGAACTATCTGTATCAGATCTCAAAGTGTATTATAAATTGATGATCATCAAAACCACATGTTACTGGCTAAAAATAATGTGGAAATAATGCAATAGATTGGTATACAATACACAGGAATAAATGATTATAGAATCTAATGTTTGATAAACCCTACAGTCTCAACTTTTGGGACAACAACTCATTTTCTGATTAAAACTTCTAAGAAAACTGGAAAACAATGTGGCAAAAATGAAAAATAGGCAAACATTTTGCACCATATAACAAGATAAAGTCAAAATGGGTATATGATTTAGACAAAAAGGGTGGTAATCATAATCAAATTAGAGGAGCATGAAGAGTTTGCCTGTCAGATTAAAAGATAAGGAAGGAATTTATAACCAAACAAAAGATAGAGAGCATGTTGATATGTAAAATACATAATTTTGGTTGCATTAAATTAACAAAAATGTTTTATGCAAACAAAACCAATGAAATCAAGATTAGAAGGGAAACAAAACTAGGTGGGTGAAATTTATAACAAGTTTCTCTGACAAAGGTCTCATTTCTCAAATATATAGAGAACTGAGTAAAGTTTATAAAAATAAAAGTCATTTTCTAATTGATAAATGATCAATGAATATAAGCAAACAATTTGCAGATAAAGAAATAAAAGCTATCTATGATCATGTGAAAAATGTTCTAAATTATTATTAGAGAAATTCAAATTAAAAGAACTCTGAGGTACCACCACATACCTATCAAAGTGATTAATAAGACAGAAAAGGAAAATGATATATGTTGGAGGGGACATGAGAAAATTGGGACATTAATTTGGTGTTGGTAGAGTTATGAACTGATACAACAATTCTGGAAAATAATTTGGATCCACTTCCAAAAAGCTCTAAAACTATACATAATCTTTGATTCAGCAATACTACAATCAGGTCTGTGTCCTAAAGAGAATTTTTTTAAAAAGAGGTGGGGTGAGATAGAGGACCTATTTATACAGAAATGTTTGTTGAAGCTGTTTTTGTTCAACAAAGAATTGGAAATTAAGGGATGTTCATGATTGGAGGAGTGAATGAACAAGTTGTGATATATGATTGGAATGGAATAATATTGTGCTGGAAGAAACAACAAGCAGAATGGTTTCAGAAAAATCTGGAAAGATCTACATGAATTGATGCAGAGTGAAGTGAGCAGAACCAAGAGAACAGTATGCTGTAACAGCAATACTGCATGGTGAGTACTAGGAATAGTTTAGCTATTTTCAAACATTCAAAACAATGATTCAAGGCAATTCCAGAGAACTCAGGATGAAAAAATGCTATCCATTTTAGAAATAACAAATGGAGTCTCAATGCAGACTGAAGCATTCTATTTTTACTTTATTTTCTTTGGGTTTTTCTTTCTTTCTTTCTTTCTTTCTTTCTTTCTTTCTTTCTTTCTTTCTTTCTTTCTTTCTTTCTTTCTTTCTTTCTTTCTTTCTTTCTTTCTTTCTTTCTTTCTTTCTTTCTTTCTTTCCTTCTTTCTTTCTTTATATGAGGCTTCTACAACATGATCAAAGAGGAAATATGTTATGCACATGTATAATCACAATCAATTGCCTACCCTCTTAGGGAGCAGAAAGTAGGGGAAGGAAAGGAGGGAAGAATTTGGAATTCACAATTTTGGAAACAAATGTTAAAATTTGTTATCACATATACTAGAAACAAAATAAAATATTATATAAAAATAAAAGACAGAGGAACAGCTAACTATAACACAGAATATTCCATAAGTGTATTAGGGAGTGGCAGAGCAAAGTGCTTTCTGAAGTCCAAAGGGAATATAATGAGTAAAGGAAATGGAGAAAGTGTTCATTGGTAATTTGTTGAGAGATAGCATGTGAATTATATTAAAGGAGTTAGCTGGAATTCAAGAGAGAGAGGAAAGAGGTCAGTGGGATCTTCCAGGCAGAAGAAAAACTTGAGAAAAGGAACTGTCTTGATATCCTCTGATAACTCACTGTACACTGTGTGGGAGCACAGCATACCAGGAAGAAAGTAATATGAAATAAAGTTGCAAAAATGGGAGTGGTGCCACATTATTATCATTATTGTTACTGTTGTTATTATTACTGCTTACTTTGCATTACTAGCTGAGGAATTTGAACTTTATTTTAGTGACAATAGGGTGGATGTAAAGAATATAATCCTGGTAGCAAAAGAGGACATTACATACCATATAAGTTTTCTTTTTGTTTTTAAACACTTACCTTCTGTCTTAGAATTAATATTAGTATGGGTTCCAAGGCAGAAGAGCAGAAAGATCCAGGCAATTGGAGTTGAGTGACTTGCCCAAAGTCACACAGCTAGGAAATGTATGGGACCAAATTTGAGCCGAGGTCCTCCTATTTCCTGGCCTGGCACTTTCTCCACTAAGTCACCTAGCTGTTATGTTTCCTATCTCAAGATATCCTATCGTGCATAATTTAGGTTTTGGACTGCTTATTTACTTAGAATTATTGGATTTTAATCTGCCCCTGAATAGCTGTGTGACTTTTAGGGATGACGCTTACCTTTCTGAAAATATTGATTTTTCAGAAAATAGAAATAACTTGTTCTTATATCTTCTTAGATATTGTTAAAATTAGAAAAGAGAAGTTATAATTGTAAGGCATTTTAAGAAAAATTCAAAATGCTCAGACAGACGCTTGTGTTCCAATTGATAGACCCCCTTATTGTAATCAGGAAAACCTGGGTTCTGGTCTTGCTTCTAAAACATATTGTCTGTGTCACCCTGAGTAACAGGGCTCCAAATAAGGGCATAATAATATATTTCATAATAAGAAATTTTAAAAAATTGAATAAGTCATGCCTGAATGGGCTTTGGAAGAAAAAAATCTTCAAGACCAAATGCATTTACAAGTGAATTCTATCGAACATTTAAAGAACAATTTCAATTCCTTTTATGACATGAATACAGTGCTAATATCTAAACCAAGAAGAAAACAGAGATAAAGATGACTATAGACCCATTTCCCTAAGGGATATTGATGAAAATTTTTAAAAAAGTACTAGTAAGAAGATTACAGCAACATATCACAAAGATCATATACTATCACCAAGCAGGAGTTATACCTGAAATGCAGGGCTAGTTCAGTATTAAGATAAATTAAATTAATTTAAAAATTAATTAATTTTTAAAAAAATGACATAATTGACCATGTCATTAAAAGAAAACAAGAGAAATCATATGATTATATATCAATAGGCAGAGAAAAATATAAAACATCCTAATCAGTAACCTTAGAAAACATAAGAATGAGTGAAGCTTTCCTTAACATGATTAGTATCTATCTAAATCATGAGCAAGGGGCAGCTGGGTGGCTCAGTGAATTAAGAGACAGGCCTAGAGATGGGAGGTCCTAGGTTCAAATCTGACCTCAGATACTTTCCAGTCGTGTGACCCTGGGCAAGTCATTTGACCCCCATTGCCTAGCCCTTACCACTCTTCTGCTTTGGAGCCAATTGACTCCAAGACAGAAGGTAAGGGTTTAAAAAAAATAAATCATTAGCAAGCATTATCTGTCCTGGGCATAAGTTTGAAACCTTCCCAATAAGATCAATGGTTAAACATGAATACCTATTATTACTACTATTACTCAATGTTGTTCCAGAAATGCTAGATATAGCAATAAGATAAGAAAAAGAAATTGAAGGAATTAGAATAGGCAATGAGGAAATAGACTATCACTCTTTGTAAAAGATATGATGCATCATAAAATGTTCAACTGTGAATGACAGTCATTCTCAGAAATACAATGATCCAAGACCATTCTGAAGGACATGAAACATGCTATATATTTCCAGAGAAACAACTGATTGTGTCTGGATAGATTGAAGATTACTTTTTTAACTTTATGATTTTTTGGTTTGCATTTTCTTTTGCAATTGACTAATATGAAAATGTTTTGTATGACTGCAAATCTATAATCTATATCAAATAGTTTGAGGGGTTGTGGGAAGGGAGGAAGAGAATAAGGAGTTAAGTTTTTTAAGGTAATGTTAAAAATTTTTGTTGACATGTAGTCGAGAAAAATAAAACAAAAATTAAATAAAAAATAAATAATATGTTGTGGTTATTGCGACAGAAAGGATAATAGATAGGAAAGTAAAGATATCTAAGACTCCTAAAGACAAGGATTCTCAAGAAGACACCTATCAGAAGTAGTCTGAGAAATCTACTGAAGACCTTCAGGAAGACATTGGAAAATTACATTAATATCTACATAGAACATCAGTAAAATACTTGAACAACATGTTGCTTAATTTTAGTCCTAATAAATAAAACAAACAAAAACTATGTGAAATGGAATCATAAAATATGTCAGAAATTATCAACAATATTAACATTTATGAATAGAAATTTCTCAGAGGAAGAAATCACAGCTATTAATAAACAAATAGAAATGTTATGAATCCTTTCTGATTGGAGAAATGCAAATCAAAACAACTCTGAGATACCACCTTACACCTAGCAAATTGGCCAATATGACAGTAAAGGAAAATAATAAATGTTGGAGGGGCTGTGTCAAAATTGGAACACTAATGCATTGCTGGTGGAGTTGTGAATTAATCCAATCATTCTGGAAGATAATTGGGATTGTGTCAGAAGGATTTTTAAAAGAATGCCTTTTCATCCAGCAAAACCACTACTAGATCTGTATCCCAAAGAGATAAAAAGAAATGGGGATGGACCTATTTGTATAAAAATATTTATAAGAGTGCACTTTGTGTGGTGGCAAAAAAAAATTGGAAACTCAGGTGATGTCCCTCAATTGGAGAATGGCTGAACAAACTGTGGTATATGATGGCAATGAAATTATATTATCCTATAAGAAATGATGAAGTGGTTGATTTCTATAAGAGTTGGAAGTACCTGCATGAACTGCTCTGGAGTGAAATAAGTAGAACCAGGAGAACATTACACACGGTAACTGAAATGTTATGGGACAATCAAATGTAATAAACCTCGCTACTAACAGCAATACAATGATCCAGGATAATTCTGAGAGACTTATGAAAAAATTGCTCTCCACATGTAGAGAACTGTTGAAGTAGAAATATAGAAGAAAACATTTCATTTTTCACTTGTTTATTTAGGTATATGATTGGGGTTTGGGGGTTAAAAGATTGCTCTATCACAAAAATGAGCAATACAGAAGTAGGTTTTGAGTGATAATACATGTAAAATCCAGTGCAATTGCTTGTCAACTATGGGAGAGAGGAGGGAAGAGGGGAGGGAGACAATACGGATCATGTAACCTTAGAAAACTTAGGTGTAGATTTGTTACTGGAATAAAATGAAGAAAAGTAAAAGTTTTAAAAATTAAAATAAAATAAAGGTTTTGGACTACACAAAACCATATTAACATTTAAAAATAAAAATATAGGTTAAAAGTAATGCAAGGATTCAAAGAGGCACTGAAGATAAACTACATACTTAATATCAAAGACAAAAAGACTTGAGGAACAAAGAAATTGAGACAGTGGAAAGGGGGAGGGAAAGAGTATTTGAAGAAGGATGTGAAAAATATTTAGCAATCTGCAATGTATGACTGAAAGAAGGCCAATGATGTAAGAACAGAGCAAGCAGGATCAAATATGTTACATTTATTACATATTGTAATCTCTGAACCAATTCCATAGTCCCAGATTGATTAGGCATTTTAAACATGTAAAACATAGTTAAGAAATCGAGATTATAAGAGTTTTTTATATTCATATTGAAATTGAAATTTTTATATTTAAAATATACTAGAAACACAATTATTCCTAAAGTGCTGTATATAAAATATGAATCTTTAAGAGAGTAGAGCTGGCATAGGATTTCAGATTGGAGGTACTAAAAACCATCATAATGATCCCTTTCATTCAGAAGACAACTCTTTTTTTGGATGCTCTGCCACCACAAGGAAACACAACTCACTGGAACAAATGAAAACAAACAATATTACATTTAGTCCTTTATGATTCTGCCTAACCTTAAATCCATTGTCATCATTCCCGACTGAGACAGAGGGTGACTTTAGGTCAGAAAAGACACTTAAGCAAACCATTATATAATTCACTTGACTTACATAAATGATCCCTAGTTCTTTAACTCCACTGAAAAACACTTTAAACACCTACTTTCTACTTTAGATCTTTTCTTAAATGATATTAAAATGTGTGAAATTATTAGTTTGCAATGAGAAAGAGTGAATCAAAGGCTTTTAATATGAATCTGGAAGTAAAAGTAAACCAATGGATTAAGTTGCTGCTTAGAATTCCTCTCTTCTCCAGACAAGAAACATGGAGCATAAGACTATCAATCAATCAAGTGACATTTCTTAAGCACCATCTATGTGAGTCACTGTGCTAAGTGCTATCAAGAAGAAAGCAGAGGCTGTGCGGGTCAAGAGAGTGACTAGAATTCTGTGGTCAAAACTTAATGAGAAGAACACATTTAGAGCAGTTAAAACCTGTGTAAAACCCATCTTAATATAGATTTTGGGTATGACAAAATGAACATCCATATGCCTAGAAGATGTACAAATTGAATCCATCACCCAATATAAATATGGAAAGATAAATACTTCCTCATCAAAAAGGAAGAAAATGAGTAATGGTTTTCTTAAGGTATATAAAAAACAGGTAAAATATGTGCAAAAGTTAAGGAATTAACTTTTTTACAGTACAATCAATAATAAAGGATAACAATGGATATATACTGCTATATCTACAAAATGTAATCAAAATGGTTTGGACTGTGATATGGCTTAAACCATAGAGTAAATTTTTAAAATATTTTCTGACTAATGTCTATATGAATTTTTCCCTTAAGAACTTTAATTTTAGAAAAAAATGTTGGGAGGGTTGGTATCCTGAATTTGAAAAGCAGCAACAAACAGAAACATTTCCACATGAAAAGGGGAACATAAAAGAGGAGATATTTATGAAATACCAAATCTCTATGACATATTTGTCTCTTTTTATTAAGTATTTAATAAATTCAACAAATTATTTCCAATGCTGTTCCATGTATCTGTGCTTGACTCAACTTTTTTTTTCTGTTCACTTCTAATGCATTTTAGAAAAAAAAAATCATGGATGTGCTTTATTTTTTACCTTATTGGTATTACCAACCCTAGCAAGCCTCCCCCAAAACAACAACAAATAAAAACCTGTACTTCCTTGGAACAAGTAAGCTTAAAGATGACACCTACATTATTAATTCAAGCAACTGTGTGTCACCAAAAAAATCACTGAATGGACTATTTTTTTTAAACCCTTACCTTCTGTCTTGGAGTCAATCAATACTGTGTATTGGCTCCAAGGCAGAAGAGTGGTAAGGGCTAGGCAATGGGGGTCAAGTAACTTGCCCAGGGTCACACAGCTGGGAAGTATCTGAGGCCAGATTTGAACCTAGGACCTCCCCTCTCTAGGCCTGTCTCTTAATTCACTGAGCCACCCAGCTGCCCCCTTGAATGGACTATTGAATCATTCAGATTTGCTTATGGGAATGATTTTATGAAAGCAATTCAATATTACATTATTCCCATCAGAAATTTGAGAAAATTTATTGAGGTACCTAGACTTTTTGCTGATCATGCAATGAAGTCATGAAACTAGGCTACATATGTATCATTATTTGTTGCAAAAATTTAGCACCTGTCTGATAATAGAAACAATTATATGATGACAAGCATACATGGGAAGCTCATCATTCTTTGTATATAACAGATTAAAAATACCTGTGCTATACATGCAACCTCCAAAATATCTTTGTGAATTCATCAACTAAACAGTATTGGAACCAAGAAATGTTATAGCCTAAATACCTGGATATAACATTGAAAAGTAAAAATTTAAGGACAATGCTCTGTTTTTGTTAAAGACTGGATTTCCCTCAGCCAGCACCCAGGCTGAAAGTGTAGAGGCCATCCAAGGATCCCATGGATCCTAATGTGAAGAAATATAGGCTAGATAACATAGCCAGCTCAAAATGGAATCTCTAAGGAGCAAGGCTCAAAGGTACTAGCCCAGTGGAACTTGTCTTGAACTTGGTAGGATTAATACTAGCACTAAATTGTGAATCCAATTTTGCATCCATCCCAAGAGACTGGGGTGGAATAGGGTATTATGCCTTGAAGATATTGGGTAGAGATGCACAGAAGAGTTGCATACTTAGTATTGTTCTACATTTGAAGTAACTATTTTTTAAAAAAATGATCTGATGTTGTTAGGAAATGGAATTGAAGTGCTAGTTATCGTGCCCCTAAATTGATGGAACAACATCACTGGGATTGCAGCCAATGGCCAGTCCATTCTACCCACTCCATCCTCCTCCATCTCTCTCAGAATACTGGAAAAGCAGGGATAGGAAGGATATAGCAGAATAGTACCTAAGAAAAACACTATTTCCAATATACATTGCCATCAGAATACTCATCATATAGAATAAAATATTTCCCAGATGTTCAAACTTAGCTAAAGAAACTAAAACCATGTGGCAACATGGGAACAGGTAGATATTATTCTTGTCTTTCAGTCTGCTGTTAGATTGTCTCAGATTCTTTCCATGAATCTATGGGAAATGAATTTATATACCTATACTTTGATTAAGTTTCAAAAGGCAACCGTTTTAGCTCCCTGTGAAATTGTTCCAAAGGACAGTAACCATAGAAGAATATGGGATAATAGTGATTTGCCTTTAGACGATATCTGCCCAAATTCCATTTAAAAGACAATGAGAATGAGACAACAGTAATAATAATAACAGCAACATCAACAATATTATGTAAATGCCTCTTTAACCATCAGAATGGATGTTCCATCAACTATAAAAATCATAATCTAAGCCTGCCTTACCATACTAGATGACTTTTCCATATCCTCCCATAATTCCTTATAGGAGGATCATCCAACATATTAGTGGAGTTATTAATTTTCTTCTAATATTATCATAACACAAAGTGAGGCACTCAGGTGGTCTAATGATTATTTCTTTTTATGGTGGATTGACTTTCCAGTTTTCATAAGCAATACCCCAGAGTAAACTGCATCTTCATTATCGTATAATTAGTTAGCTGAAAGATGTAAAGAACAAAAGATCCTAATGTCTTATCATTTCTTACTTATTAAAAACATTTTATTGTGTAGACTACAATGAGTCTTAAAAACTCTTAACAAGCAATACTTACCATCTCTGCAACAAAAATCATTCAAGAGTCCTTGAAAAATATAACAGCACAAACAACCCTGTTCACTAAGCATCTGGTCATCAACATGAGGAAAGGAATAAAAAGAGGTGGATAATAATGTTTGCCACTAAGGTCAATAAGATCCAGGGCATAGGTAAGAACAGGGATCTCCTATGGCTATAAGGTCCTTCAGATGACCTTGTTTGCAGATGACATTGTGCTGGATGCATCAAACTTAGAAGATTGCCTAGAAAAGATCCATAACCACTGAAAAGAGTTTGGGTTAACAATCCATAAGGGTGAAAAAATGGGTAAAATTATCTCTTGTCAAGATTACAGTATATAATTATAGAACTTGTCCAGTGACAAATGATAATGGTTATGGAAATGATACTGATCATAAAGGAAGATGGTTTCTCTCATTTCTGCTTGACTTTAATTCATGAATATCTCTATTACTCTAATATCTCTAATATCTCTATTACTCTATTATCCAGGGTACCATCATGGATTCAGTCATTCAGGCTCTCAACCTCAATATTGTCCCCAACAACATACTCTCAGTAGCTAATTCTCCTTGCATATCAAATCCCATTACTGAACCTTGCAGTGTCTGGCCTAATATCACTTGCAATAGCCTTCTAGGTGGTTTCTCTGCCTCAAATCCTTCTCTACTTATCTACCAAATTGATTTTTCTAAAGGATAAGCCTTTCTTTGCATTGGCTATTTTCCCTGCTTGAAATGCTTTGAATCCTTGCCTCACCCTTTTAGTTTCCTTGATTTCTTTCAGGACCCATCTCAAATATTCCCATCTATATGAGGTCTTTCCTAGTCTTCTCAGCCATTATTATTTTCTTTTTTCCCCAAGATGATCTTTCACATATCATATACATATCCTATATGTACCTAGTTATTTACATTATTGCCCTCTCCCATAAGAATGTGATCTACTTGATGGTAGGAACTATTTTTCCACTTATTTGTGTCTTTAGTGTTTTATACAAAGAGTGGCATGCAGTAAATATGTAATAAATGCTTGTCAACTAATTGATTGATTATGTACTTTTATCACAACAAACATTTGAGGTAAAAGTGACAGACCTAATTTCCACATTAAGAAACCAATTTTTGTTTGAATTTTAAAAAAATCTCATACTTTTAGATGGATTCTTCTTGATTTAAGATTAAAGAAAACCCCATTCCTACCAAGAAATATCTGTACTATCTCTCACCAATTTGGCTTTCATCCTTGAAAGAGTGCAGCACTTGCTCTGTGATTTCCCAGACCATATGAAGGATATTGACTTGGCTGTAGAAAAATAAATTCATCTGCAAAGTATAGAGTAATAAGCTTATCTTTTATTTCTGGAAAATACTAGAAGCACCATTAAGTGGTAGGTCTGATCATTTAGAAAGTGAAACAGTGACCCTTAGAAGACAACCTTACTTTGTCAAGGCCATGTCCTACTAAATTAACTTTCTGGACAGGGAGAGTTGCCTGAGAAATAAGGGACATATTATAGATACAAATAACTTATATTTGAGCAAAGCATATCTCTCTTGTTATGTTTAGTGCATAAGAGAAAGGATAGTGAGCTAGATGACAGTGTAGCAAGGTAAATTTGATTCTGATTGAATGGTCAAACAAAAATAGTAGTCTTTAATGAATTTATGTCATCTTCAAGGGAGTTCCCAGGAGTCTTCACTTGGCCCTGTGTGGTTCAACATTTTTATCTGTGACTGGATAAAGGAGTAGTTGGTATTCTTGTAAAATATGAAGATATCACAAAGCTTAGACAAATAATAGTGCCAGGATACTAGAAGATCTCTAAAGCTTAGAATGATAAGTAAAACTGAATAAGATAATATATAATAATGCCAGCTATAATGTTCTCTTCTTAAGGTCAAAGAATCAATTCCACTAATGCAAATTGTAGAAGGCTAGATCAGAGTTTACATGTGAAATGATCTGATAATTTTAGAAGGCAACAAAATCAAAATAAACCAATGATATGACATAGCATCCAAAAGAGCTAATGGGGACTTTTTTTACACTAAGAGAGGTAGAGTATCCAGAATAATGTAGGCAATATTTACATTACACTATGACCTGAGGTATAAGGTTATACCTAAAGTCCTATGTTCAGTTCTGAACCCCACATTTTTAAAACGACTTAGGCTTGATGGAGAATGTCTAGAAAAGAATGACTAGATGGGGAAACAGCTGGAGAATATGTCACATAATGATTTGTTAAATAAACTAGAGATGATCAGGATGAGGAAGAGAAGATTTAGGTGAGATGAGAGCTATCTAAGTAGTTGACAGTTTGTCAAGTAGAAGGGTTAGACTTATTCTTCTTGATCCAAGGAGGGCAGAACACAAAGCAGCAGATAAAACTGCAAATAAAAAAAAGTCAAAGGTAGGTTTGATTAAAGATAACTCTTTAACAACTAATACTGTTCAAAACATGAAATGGGTCACCTTAGCAGATAGTTGAGTTTCCCTTATTTGAAGTCATCGTGTGAAATACGCATGATCATTTGATAGGCATTGTGTAGAAAGGATTCAAGGACAGATATAGGTTGAATTAGATAGCTCCCTTTCAACATTAGAGGTCATGATTTTGATAACTAAAGGGAACCATTAGTTATTGTGATAATTTTTCTCAAAGGGCCTCCCAGCTCATTTTAGACTTCATCCTTTGGATGAGACAAATAAGCAGAAAACTACTAAAAGTATAGATTCTCAGTCAATTACTTATTCTTCTTCAATCCTACTTAAATATTAACAAAAAAGAAAAAATGTTTTAAAACACTGTAATATCATTTACTAGACACAAATAATTGCTGATTGTTGTGAGATGACCTTAATACCTTGTATTTGTAACATATTTTGTGCCAGTGGGTCTAGAGAAATAGCTCAATTCCATAATTTATGGTTTTATAAAGTAAACCTACAGTAAAACAAAGCTTTAAGTAAATTTTACTAAAGTAAAGCCATACCATATTTATGGTTTTATGAAGGAATCCTTTTATTATGGAAAAAGTAAGAGACTAAGCTGATTTTCCAAGTATATTGCAGGATGTAGTAATCAGCCAGGAAATGATGCCCCTGATATGTGTTGACAATTTATAAGGATTTGATCTGGAAGTGTATAATACCAGGAAACCACTTTTAACTATACTTCAAATTTCTTACAGAAATGGAAGCTTAGGATCCACATATTAAATATTTAGGATCATTTTTGAAAAGTAAAACCTTCACAGCTGAAAAGTGAACTAGTTACAAGCAGAGGTCATCTACACAGTTAAGATTCTTTCTGTGATGCGAATGAATAGACCGGAGTGGAAGTGATTTAGCCTATCTTCTCACCAGCAAACCAATTAGCCCAGGAACAAATAGGACAGTCTTGGCTAGTCTGATTGAGATACAATGCAAATAACCTTGACATTTTGAATTTTTTTCAATGATTCTAAAACTTATCTCATGCCAATTAATCTTTATTTAGAAAAAAAACGATAGTGTAGCCACTTTGAAATGTTGATTCAATTCTAGGGGAATTGAGAGGGATAACTATACCTCTCAAATTAATTTTATAATTCAGGCATTCCCATTTGTCACTGGAGAAGTAATTTTAAATCACATTCATGTATTTTACTCTTTCTAATTTGCCTCATTTTATTTTATTTCAATAATAAGAAGATGAATGCCTTTGTCAGAATCTGGTAATATAGGACTTCATTGGAGAGAATTTCATGAGCATCTTTAAAGAACACAACGGCTTTTTGAGACACTGAATCAAGGATGTTTGTTCTCTTTACTTTTTCCCTTCGCTTTAAGTCTCCCTGGTAATTCTACTTAGCTATAAGAAATGATGAAAGGGATGATTTTAGAGAAACATGAGGGAACTTGTATAAGTGGATGCAAAGTGAAGTAAGTAGAACAAGGAGACCAATTTATAAAATAGTAATATTGCAAAAACAAATTTATTTTGAAAATTTTAAGAATTATGATCAATACAATGATCAATCATAGTTCCAAAGGACTGAGGATAAAGAATGCTATCCAATTTCTGACTGAAATGTAAAGTCCAGTATTTTTGCACATATACTGCCTGTCCTTGGGATGCAAGAAAACTGTAATTATAGCCCCTAGAACACAAATTTTGGGGAACTCCTAGCACAGTACATGTAGTTGGGGTCTGAGGAAAGTTTTATGGATCAAATGAAAATTAAAAGCTAGCCAAATCTCTTAGTTTAACTCTTCCATTATGTTACTGCCTTTCTTGGACACAAACCATATCATGAAGAGACCATTTGGAATAAGTAAACAATTGATGTAACAGTTTTGTTATCTTTTTTCTAACCCATCTCTTATCTAATCCTTTTTATTGTTCAATATTTACAGCACTTCCTTATGACTGGTATTTTCATAGGATACCTAGCAATGAAGATTTGTTTTTCCTTATTGCTACTTGTACTCTTTTCTTGGGACATTGTTTTTATAACTAAGTATATTCAATCGGCATTCGTTTTTGGTTTGTGGTATGAAAAGTGTGTGTCAGGGGGCAATGTCTAAGGCCAAGGGTACATGGTAGGCTGTAATGAAAATGCTAAACACAAAATAAAAAGGAATCTAGTAATGGAAATCAGAAAGTACAATGCCTCACATAGTTCCATATGGATTTATGGTTGAGTCCCAGTAGGGATACTCTTCATTCCAGTTAATATTGTCAACAGAGCTCTACACAAAATAACCCTTAGAGAATAAGCAACCAAAGGACAACAACAAAACATAAGGGTAATGGCATTTGACTTAAAATTTGGGACAGAGCCTCATTCTCTGTTGCATTCGGGCAACTCATTAGTTTATGACTCGGGGAAGCAGGAAGCCAAGGATGAGATTATCATATACATGATGCTATGGGGAAATAGTTGAAATTTTAAGCCTGAAAAACTCATTATCATCTTGTTTCTTCTAACTTCCTAGAGATGTATAAATAACTTAAAGGACAGGATATTTTCTAGATTAGTATTTTTCCAATAAAAGCATTACATATGAGTTTCAGTTTGTTTGGTCCTTGTATACTTACTGAAAGCTGCTATACCAGGGACTTTCCCAACAGATGTTAAAACATTCCTGAGGCTCATAAAACTATAGTCAGTCAATAATGGCTCTTCACCATGACAAAGACCAAGGAAGCAAAATATCTGCCCCTCAAGGACATGAATGTTGCTCTTTAATAACCTCTTGTCTTATCAAAGTAGCCCATGATATGAATATCATGTGTGCTTTCTACTAGATAAAAGTCATGAAAAGAGACAGGATAGCAAATATTATGGCTTGTTCCAGGTTCCTGTATTCTCAGCATGAGAACCCAAAATCTATTCCATATTCTTTCAGAGGGAAGAGTAATTTTGACAATGTAATTCTGTTTTTTTTCTATTATCATTTATCTCTTTATCTCTGTGGGTGCACCTTTGTGTGTGTGTGTGTGTGTGTGTGCATGTATGTGTGTGTGTATGTATTATAGCACAAGCAGGAATAGAATCCTTGCATTAATAATAGAACAGATAAAGTCACAATGACAATCTGGAGGGAAAAAATGAGAGGTTCTGTTAGGGCATTATGGCTTCAAACATCCCAAGAGAATAGAAAGAACTCAGAAGTGTTGTTAAGGAAACAACTGTCACAGCTGTCTCACAGAGTCATTATTTAAAAATCCCTTAATGTTCTCTGTGGTCTAACCTTTGGCAATTTGAAAAACAACTGAGTTCCATCAGTCAATAAACACTTATTAAGCAACTACCATGTGCTTGGGACTGTACTAAATTCTAGGGATGCAAAAAAAGACAGTCCTTATCCTCAAGGAGTTCCATCTACTAAGTGTGACAAGTGAACATTTGTGAACAAATAACAAAATGTGAAATAACATAGGGAATACATGATAATTAAGAGGGGAAAGGTTTCCTGTAGAAGATGGGATTTAGTTTGGATTTAGAGTAAGCTAGGGGACCCAAGAAGAGAAGAGAGATTATTTCATGTATGGGAAAGTCAGGGAAATAAGGGTCTTGATACAAGTGTATCTTGTTCATGAAACAGTAAGAAGGCTGGTGTTACTGAATTGAAGGGAATAAAAGTTTGAAAGGTTAGAAAGGTGGGGAAAGTGTTAGGTCATGAAGAGCATTGAATGCCAAATAGAAGATTTTGTATTTCATCCTAGAGGAATTAACTGGAGTTCATTGATTAGTGGATAACATGGTCAGATATGTGCTTTAGGAAAATCATTTTGGTGCCTGAATGGAAGGTAGATTAGAGCAAGAAGATATTTTAGTCAGCCTGCATCAGGGTGATATTACCATTAAAAAGAAGGGAGAATATTTGAGAGATGTTGCAGAAGTGAAATATGACCGAGTGTCTTGTGTGGCCAAGATGGGGCCAAGGAGTAGATCATGGGAAGTGAGTAGGTTGATGAATTAAGTAATAGGGGTATTTAAAGATGAGTCAATTAAGGAAGAGTCAATACATATGTTGAAGTCCCCTATTGTAACTGGGGAGATTCATTGGGAGCCAGGTACTAAATGAGCTTCAGACACTTTTTAGCTATGTGATCTGAGAAAAGTCACTTAACCTCTATATGCCTTGGTTTCCTCAACTGTGAATTGGGAATAATGATAGAATCTACCTTTTAGGCTTGTTTTAAAGATTAAGTCTTTAGGGAAGGTAGGTAGCTCAGTGGATAGAAAGCCAGACCTGGAGATGAGAGGTCCTGTGTTCAAATCTGGCACCAGACATTTTTGAGCTTTGTGATCCTAGGCAAGTCACTTAACTCCAATTGTCTTGCCCTTTATGCTCTTCTGCCTTGGAACCAATATTCACTTTTGATTCTAAGACAGAAGTAAGGGTTAAAAATCAGATTAAGTACTATTTGTATAGCACTTAGCATAGTGTCTGGCATATAGTAGGTACTCTAAATTCTCCTTTTTCCTGAACTTGTTGAGGAAGGAAGGAAAGTGGTCTAGACAACTGCAGACAATGATTGCTAGGACATAGCTTTGATAGTAGATATGGATCACGTGAACTTTAAGGGGGGAGTTTATTAAGTATTGGTGATAAAAGACCCCAGAAAGAGTGATGGGGAACAAGTAGTTGTCCAACTCCTCTACCTCAACTAGTGAGCTAAGGGGAATAAGTAAAAATACAATTAATTCTTAAAAGAAGATGGAAGGAGCAGGATAAGAAAAGATATGAGTTGAAGGGAAGTTTATTGACTATGGAAGAGGCATTGCAGAGGGTATAATAGAAAGTATAATTAGCTCTGGATGGGAATTTGGAGAAAGGTGGTTGGGGGGGTGGGAATAAGGAATCAGGGGTTGAAAAATCAAGAATAAAATTTGGATGATGCACTACAGGAGTTCAGAATCACTGGATTTTATGTGACCATGTATGAATTTGTTCATTATTGAGTATAAGGGGTTTTTCCATTTATCAGAGGAGGTGGGAGACAAGCATAGCATGAGATGGGAGAAACATGGTCGAGTTGGAAAATACTTGCACAAAAATATTTATAGTCACTCTCTTTGTGGTGGCAAAAAATTGGAAAATGAGAGGGTGTCCACTGATTTGAGAATGGATGGACAAATTGTGGCATCTGATGGCAATGGAATACTATTGTGCTGAAAGGAATAATGACCTGGAGGATTTATATGTGAATTGGACAGAACTCCAGCAATTGATGCAGATCAAAAGGAGCAGAACAAGAACATTGTACACAGAAACTAAAATATTGTGGCATCATTGAACATAATGAACTTCTCTACTAGCAGCAATGCAATGACCCAGGACAATCCAGAGGGACTTACAAGAAAGAATGCTATCCATATCCAGAGAAAGAACTGTGGGAATAGAAACACAGAAGAAAAACATATGATTGATCACATGATTTGATAGGGATATGATTAGGGTTTTGATGTTAAAAGATCACTCTTCTACAAATATGAATAACATGGAAATAGGTTTTGAACAATGAAACATGTATAATCCAGTGGAATTGCTTGTCAGCTCCAGGAGGGGGGAGGGAAGAAGGGTAGGAAAAAATCGTGAATCATGTAACCATGGAAAATATTCTAAATAAATTAAAAAAACACATGGTCCATTTGGAAGTCCTGTTGCATTTTTCCTCTTCCCTGGGAGGGTTGGGGAATAGTCAAGAAATGATACAGCAGATGGAAGTTAGTGACATACACCAAAAGTACCACTTCTCACTTTCTCTCATCGTTCTCTTCTCTCAGGGGGCAAGTGTTGTAATATATCTAAGGTCTGAGGTCAAGGGTAAAATCTCTACGCTTCCCACTAGAGGCTCTCCACATCATGAGAGGTTGAATATCAGGCTACTAGGGAGAGGAAGAAGTAGAAATTGCCTCATCCTGATATAGATGGAAGTCTCTCCTTTCATCTCTAGCAGCCTAAGGCTAGAGATCAGTACAGTTCAGCATGGAATAGAAGTCTAGTTTACAGGGATCAGCCTGTTTTTGTATAGGCATCAACTTAAGAAATTTGAAATATATCTATGTATATCTATGTATGTGCATATATATATTTCAAATTTCTTAAGTTGTTGTATTTTAAAATGTAAACATTGTTCTTAGATCTCTGGGTAGTGCAAAAACTTTAGATGGACTGATTTGACACTCAGACCAATGGTTTGCTGACTGTCACAACCTTAGAGTTACCTTAAGAAAAATGTATTTAATTGATTCACCCATGGCTACTAAGAGTCAGAGATAAGGTTCTAAGTTAGATATTACTCTCTCCAAAGCCACAACTCTTTCCACTAAACCATACTGTCTCTTTAAAATAAGGAATTTGAAGTTGAAATTCAAAATTCACACTGTTTCTTGGCCAATGTCCTTTTCCTTATCACAAATCTGAATTCCCACTGAATTCTTGAAATCTACATACATCAGCAGAGGCCAATGGAATATCAGTTCTAGCAAATGTTTTAAACATGTCTGGTGATATCCATCATGAAAAGATAAGCCTCATCATTAGAAGATTGGTCAGCAAATTATATATTTTTGGGAGGACCATTAATTATTCTAGGTGTGTATATATACATGTATATATTTAACACTGCTTCCTTTATAGAGGTGGATCTATTTGCTTTTTGCTATTTGCATCATGAACAGAATGAGGTTTTCTTTCTCTCTTTTTTCTTTTTTTGAAAAAAATTATTTAATTAATTAATTTAGAATATTTTCCCATGGTTACAAGATTCATGTTCTTTCCCTCCCCTACCCCCACCCTCTTTCTGTAGCCAGGAAGACTTTTCCATATTATTGATATTTGCACTAGGGTAATTGTTTAGAGTCTATATCCCCAATTATATCCCCATCGGGGCACATCATCAAGTAGTTATTTTTCATTGGTGTTTCTATTTCTAAGTCCATTACATTCAATTGTACCAAAGTGTATTGGTCTCTGTGTACAATGTTCTTCTGGTTTTGCTCCTTTCACTCTGCATCAATTCCTGGAGGTTGTTCTAGTTCACATGGAATTCCTCCAGTTCATTATTCCTTAGAGCACAATAGTATTCCATTAACAATAAATACCATAATTTGTTCAGCCATTCCCCAATTGAAGGGCATCCCCTCATTTTCCACTTTTTTGCCACCACAAACAGAGAGTCTATGAATATTTTGGTACTTTTTTTTCATTATTATCTCTTTAGGGCATAAACTCAGCAGTGCTATGGCTGGATGAAAGGGCAGACAGTCTTTTAGTGCCCTTTGGGCATAGTTCCAAATTGCTTTCCAGAATGACTGGATCAATTCACAACTGCACCAGCAATGTATTAATGTCCCAATTTTGCCACATCACCTCCAACATTTATTACTTTCCTTTGCTGTTAACCAATCTGCTAGGTGTGAGGTGATACCTCAGAGTTGTTTTAATTTGGATCTCTCTGATTATAAAATATTTAGAACACATTTTCATGTGCTAATTAATAGTTTTGATTTATTTATCTGAAAATTGCCTATTTGTGTGCCTTGCCCATTTATCAATTGGGGAATGGCTTGATTTTTCATACAATTGATTTAGCGCCTTATAAATTTGAGTAATTAGACCTTTGTCAGAGGATTTTGTTATAAATATGTTTTGCCAATTTGTTGCTTCCCTTCTAATTTTGGTGGCATTGGTTTTGTTTGTATAAAATCTTCTGAATTTAATGTAATCAAAATTATTTATTTTACATTTTGTAATTTTTATAACTCTTGCTTGGTCTTAAAATCTTTCCTTTCCCAAAGATCTGACAAGTAAACTATTCTGTGTTCACCTAATTTACTTATAGTTTCCTTATTTGTATTCAAATCATTCACCCATTCTGAGTTTCCTTTGGTGTAAGGTGTGAGATGCTGATCTAAACCTAATCTCTCCCATATTCTTTTCCAGTTTTCCCAGCAGTTTTTAGTCAAATAATGGATTTTTGTCCCCAAAGCTAGATAAGGAATTTAATGGAGAGTGTCTATATATGTACATACATAAGATGATAGCTAGACAGTGAGAGACAGAGAGAGAAAAAAAGAGTCAGAGAGAGGTAGATAGTTAGATAGAGATTTTAAAGCCCCCTAGTGCCAGGCAGGGGTTAGGGAAGAAAGGAAAAATTATGACCATGGCATTGAACTTGTTGAAGGAAAATGAAAGAGGAATTGCCTAGAAGTTTATTTAAAAAGAGCCATCACGATTTGATTAAGTAGTAGAAATGGGTCCTATTAATTTCAAAAGAAGAGAATTTACTGAGTGTTAGTGCTAACAGGAGAACTTATAAATAGGGATGGGGAACAAAATATTGCGGTTCTCCAATGTCATTCAGTGAGCTGAAGGGAATAAGTAAAGGTGCAGTAGTTCTGGCATGGGCAATAAAGAAGGCTGTGTCATCAGGAACAAACCAGGTTTCAGTCATTTCAAGGAGTTGGACAAAATGGTAGAGGAAAAGTTTTAAGAGGAAAGAAGGAAGCAAGCAAGGAAGGAAGGAAATGAAATAAGGTAAGAAGAAAGGGAAAGAGGGAAGGAAGAAAGAAAGAAAATCTAAATTATCAACTAGATGAAATCTTGAAAATTCAGTAATATTTAGGGGTCAAATAAAGAAAGTTGAAAAGCACATGGCAGTCATATTGTCATTTTTATTATTATGAACTAAAACAAGTGTATGTTTTAATAGTGAGCTCGCTGAGAAGATAAGTAATTTTCTGAGTGGAAAGAATAGAATGATAGTATATTATGACTCATTAGAAAATATGACCTATTTAGTATAAGAGCAGTCTCTCTGAGCAAAGAATACTCATTCAGAGTATAAAAACGTAATATGTATGGGTCCCAGTGTTCCCCAACAGAAATGTTTAGAATATGGAAATGTAATGCCAGTGTAGAAAGACTATGGAGAAACACAGAGGCACACTATCAGAATTCTTACTTAACCACCCATATGAATATCAAGGGAAGGCAAAACATCTAACTTTCAGGAAAACAGATTGGATGACCACACTTTCTGCCTATAACTGCTATTGATTTCTTTAAAATAAAATTTTATTGAAGTTATTTTTTTTTCTCTAACCTGCATTACCAAATGAAACTCTCCCCTTTTTATACCAATTTTTTGTCTTAATGAGATTTCATTGGTATTATTACAAAGAAACAAAAGGATTTATATGATGTTTAAATGAATTTCTTTGGAAACTTACTCTGATTGCACATGATGTTATAAAGATTGTTGAGACCTTTCCTAGTTCCCATTCCCATAATTATAGTGCCTTCTTACTAGGATGATTTCCCATTTACATAGTCTTATGTGTTTGTATATTGTCTTCTCCATTATAAAATGAGATCTTTAAGGTCAAAGGCCCTGTTTTTGCTTTTATTTATATCCCTATTAACCCAGTGCCTAGCATAAACTGAATAATTAATAAATGTTTGTTGAATGACTGACAAATGGGTCTCAAATGATATTCTATTAGAGCACAAGCATTTTCTGGAAAATCTTACCAAATTGAAAACAAGACTCTATCTCCCCTCCACATCCCTTACTTTGAATTCTTAATTCATGTGTCTTAATATCTCCTCCTTCCTTCACATATCAGCTCAAATCTCATCTTCTATAAGAGGCCTTTTCTCATACTCCTTTCTTTGTGCTAAAAAATGTCTTCTCTAATATCACCTTCCATATCTATTCCATCTCTTTCTCTGTCTCTGTCTGTCTGTCTGTCTGTCTGTCTGTCTCTCTCTCTCTCTCTATCTATCTCTCTCCTTCTCTCTCTGGCTCTTTTTGTCTTTCTTTCTCCTCCTCTTCCATCTCCCTCTCTATAACCACACGTTTTTAGAGATGTTTAGGGAGAAGGGGTAAGAGACAGAGACCCACAGAGACAGAGACAGACACAAGGAATTCATCTTATTTATATACCTGCTGTCTCTTCTCATTGAGATGGAAGCTCTTTAAGAGAGCAACTAGTTTTGCCTTTCTTTTTATATACCTATCTCTGAGCACAGTGCTTATTGTACAGGAAAGCCTTAATAATTCTGGATTGCTTTATGAGGAACAGCCTAGCTAAATTCAGAGAGGATCTTTCAAATAAGCTGTTTATCAATCATTTATTAACCACATATTATGTTGACATCAAGTCTACCTCTGTCATTTTACAGATGAGAAGATTATCAAAGGCCATATGGATAATAAGCATAAGATGGAATTTGAATCCAGTGATCTTTCCACTGTTACATGCTGATTTCATGTGGGTTCAAATTTTTTGAAGTCCCAGTCTTCAAACTGATCTTCAAAGGAAAAGGATGAAGGATTCTTTGGTATAGCTGCTCCTGAAAACCATCTGTTCATCAGTGGAGAGACTGTGGTTAGCATGGTGAGTAGAAAACCTACATTAATAAAATTAGAGATACCCAAAATATAGAAATGTCAAAAACATGGACCCAGGAATGCTCTTGAATAAATAGATTCAATAAATAGCTATTCTTTCCAGTTATTTGAAATGGATATAAATTTCCATAATTCCCTGGGCAAGATGGAGGAGATGTTTGGAAAATGATAATATCTTTTTAAGAATTAAATGCATCAACATCCAACCAGATCAGAAAAGAGACCTTCCCACATTGGGCTATGAACAATAACCACATAAGGAAGTGAGTACAGTCCCAAGTTCATTAACTGGTTTGCTCTGGGTCAGGGCAAAGCACATCTCACTTAAAGTAACATAATTAATAGCTGACTATGGAAAAGTGGGTATAGCATGTTTGCGGCTTCTTTCAAATTATCATCATTATGATTATCTGTGAAAAATTGTCTACTCTCAGGAATGCACTGATCTGTCACAGTCCTGAAAGATTTATGGCAGGGAATGTTATCCACTTCCAGAGGAAGAACTGTTGGAATCATCTTTCATATCAGTGTATCATTGGTTTTATGCTGGGGTTTTGGTTATGAATGATTTTGCTCTTACAACAATGACTCATATGGAAGTGCGTTTTGCATGACAACAAAAATAAAATGTAATTTAAAAAATCATCACCAAAATAAACCAAGAGAAACCACCACTACCACCCCAAATCCATTGAATCTACTTTCTGGGAAGTGAAAATTCTCCTAGAATTCCCTTTGTGCACATATTTTCTGGGAATCAATCTGTTTCTACCCGTGAGATCTTAAATAAGTCATAACATTCCTACAGTTGTTTTCTCATTTTAAAATATGATAATAATTTCATACTACTGTCAACATGGAATCTAGAAGTCCTCCACTTAGGGGACTTCTAGATTCCATATTGACACTACCTACCTGATATAGTTGTTATGAAAATGGCATATTGTAAAATTATAAAATATGATATAACTTTGGCCTCTGATTTACATCTTATATATTAATAAATAGCAAGATATTATAGATAAATGACAGGTCTAAAGTCAGGAAGATGTGTTCAAATTCCAGTTCTGACCCTTATTAGCTTTATGATCCTGGTTGGGTCACTTAACCTTTATGTACTTCAGGCAATTCCCTTAGAATTGTCTATGGTTATAGTTAGGTTTCAGTGCATCAACAGTTAGTTCCCCAAACTGGAGAAACTATTGGTCATTAATATATTAATTTAATTGATTAGTTTATTAATCAGACAGTAAACATTTATCAAGCAATTATTGCCTGACAAGCCCTGTGCTAAGGGTGAGGGATACAAAAAGAGACTAAAAGCAAGTGTTCCTACACTCACAGAGCTCAGGCTAAGGGACATTATTTTCTCAATAATCTCATCTCTTTTTAACTCTAAATATAGGATCATAGACTAAGTTGAAGCAGGCTAGGAGGATAGTTGCCCAAGATCCCATAATTAATAAGAGTCAAAAGCAGCATTTGAACTCATATTTATCTTCCTCCAAAGTAAGTAGTTCCCCCCCCCACTATATCATGTAACATTACATCTTAAATGGTCTCTAAAGATAGATTTCCTGACTTCAGATATCACTCTGCATCAATTTACTTTCCACTCAGTTCACTGTCAAATTGATCTCCATAAAATGTTGTTCCGAGCATGTTAGCTCTCTAATGCCCAAATATACCAGTAGCTTCTAAAGATCAAATATAAAATCCTCTAGCATTCAAAGCTCTTCATAACCTCATCCTTTTCTCTCTTGCCAGGCTTCTTACACCTTACTCTTTTCTACATACTCTGCAACCCCATGACACTGATCCTTATGATGCATCTTGTGCAAGACACTCCATTTCCAGACTCCTGACATTATCCCTCTCTGTCTCCCATGCGCATAATTCTCGCCCCTCCATCTCTATGTCCTGCCCTACCTGGCTTCTTTCAAATTAAAGCTAAAATTCCAGAAAGCCATTCCTCATCTCCATTAATACTACTGCTTTCCCTCTATTGATTATCTCCAATTTATCCCATATATCATTGCATATTTTCTCTCCCATTAGTCTACGAGCTCTCAGTGATCAAGGACTGTTTTTTTCTTCCGTTCTTTACATCATGGAACTTTGCACAGTGCTTGGCATATAATATATGTGTAATGCCTGCTAACTGACTGACTAATTCAATGGTTTTATATTCAGATCCTCAGTAAGAGTATAAAGGAAGTACTCCAGAGAAATAATCTTTAACAATTTAGCACAATCTGGGCAGCAAGATGATTCAGTGGATAGAGTAACAGACCTAGAAATGGGAGATCCTGGGTTCAAATCGGACCTAAGAAACTTTCTAGCTGGACAGATCACCCAACTGCCTGCCCCGTAACTATTCTTCTCCTTGGAACCTATTCTTAATAACAGTTCCAGGACAGAAGGTAAGAGATTTTTTTTCTTAATTACTACCATCAAAATGAGAATATATTTCAGAATATATATCAGATTACATGATATATATCATATATATCACATTTATATGATGTGAAATCAGTTCTATATGCTTCTGAAAAGCACATAAAACTTATTTCAGATCATTCTTTTGTATCCAAAGATGGTCCCAAAATTTGCTGACAAATTCAAGCAATCTATATGCCAGGAAAAGACTTACCTTACTTAGTTGCCCATACCAGGCACATTGTAAAAAGCCTCTCCTTTGCAAGAATCTGGGGGGGGGGGGAGATACTCTTTAGCAACTAATTTTAAAAGTGAGGGAGTAATCAAGTTATCTATTCTACTTCCTGTCATAATTAAAGTAAATTCAAGCATCTACCACAGAAAATTAAAACTCTCAAGTTCCCAAATTATTAGTTCCCTCTCACAGCTGTTGTTTTCTTTAACAGTTAATTAGTGAAACGTTGTTGTACAAGAGAGTTTAACTTTGGATGGAGGCAGCTGGGAAAACAAAGAAGGAATCTCAAAAACATTCTTCACAGCAGCATATCAAATGAACAAGATGGGATGTTTGTGGGCTGAATGTAATGCAGAAGGTAGATGTCAACCGTGAGTCCACCATCTTGAAACTCCCTGTCAGATCTAGTAGACCACAGAAACTTTCTGCTAATGGGTAATGAAATGGAAATCCATCTTAAAAACCTCTTTTACTTAGCCTATATTTAAAACCAATCAGAAATACCTTGTGGTATTACTGGAATTAGCCTGCTTCTCTTCAAACATCAACTCCTTTGAAATTGGATAGATCTGCCAAACTGATATATGCCATGCAATTCAAGTAAATGATGAGTTTCATAAATAAATAAAATAAAATTCAGTATCCTATCCCATAAAGCAACTCTTTTTTCCAGTTTTTTTCTACTTTTGTTCAGGGTATCAGCAGCCTTTCCAGTTACCCACCTCACAGATCTAATCAATTATCCAGTCCTATAACTGCTACCTCTAACATACCTCTCCCAGCAACCCTAGCTCCAGTTGTCCTTACCTCCTACCTAGAAAATAGCTTCCTATTTATTGTCCCTGAGCCTCTCCATTCTCTTTTCCACCTTCCATAGAGTCACAAAAATAAGAGTAAGAAGTACGGAGTGAGAGTTGTCACTTTTTTCAAAAAACTCCATTAGTTCACTATTACCTCTAGAATCAAATACTAATGGAAGCTCCTCTTTTTCATATTTATAGCCCATTATGTGGCTCATAGTATCCCTGGGGTTAAGATCCTTATTAATGACTTCTCTGATACTGATCTAGAGAGAATATTAGTATAGAGTCCCAGTTCTCTCCTCCACTCAATATCCAGAGTTGCAATCATTTGACCTTTCTTGTCCTAAATGAAGTGTATAGGACAGGCAATGTAGGAAGGTGGAAGTTGTAATCAAATACAATCCTTCTGGACTCTACAGATCAAGTATTTAGCAGACTACTGTGTACAGAGACAACATTTCAACCGGACAGTATATCTGAATGTCTAGTAGCAGATTCCCAAGCTCATCTTTTGTTTTGGATTCCAAAAAGGGAAAGTCCATTTAAGCATAACATAAAAGATAAAAGAGAATACAAACGGAGTTTCACAAATCCTGTGAGTGCCCTAATCAGAAAAAAAATTTTTTTAAAGACTGGTATCAAAACATGAGAACGACTCTATGGGGAAGAAAAGACCAGAAAATAACACATAATGAAGAATATATTACAGAAATGATAGTCTTATAAAAGGTAATCACCCATATTTTTATTTAACATTTCCAAGTTTAAAAATCATTTCCCTCTCAATGAGGAAGGCTAGATATTATTATCTGCTCATTCTTGAGTTTGCTTGTTTACTTGCTTGATTTGGACTTGGGATTCATAGGTGGAAAGGTGTCCCATTGCAGAAATTCCCTTTACCAATGCAGATCAGTCTTGGGCTATAACTTGCAGTCTTGGAGATTTCCGTGGGGACTTGACAACTGAAGCAACTGTGCAAGGACATTCAACAAAGGGATGCAGTTTGGAATTCTAGGTATAGAGTGGTAGACATGGAGATAGTAAGACCTAAGTAGGAGTCCTAATTGAGCAATTAATTTGTTGTCTGACCCTGAGAAAGTCACTTAATTTCTCTGAGTTTCCATTCCATCATCTGAAAAAGGATGATAATAGTACCTCCCTCACCAGAATCTTATGAGAGCCAAATGTTATCTATTATCATGCATCAGAGGAAGAATTTGTTCACAGATATTTCTGCATAGAAGGACAAGTCTTTCTTTATCATGACATACTACTTTTCTAGCTTAAAATTATAGAGACTTTGTTATTGCAGTGAAAATCTAAACAACAATTATAATGTAAACTAATGTAGAAAATATGTAAACAACTATTTACAAACAAGATTTATAAAAGATGAACTGAAGATAATATCAGAAGGAAGGCACTAAGATTGAGGAGAACTGAAAGTAGGGGAAGATCTCAGAAGGGAAAATTCATTATCTATGCAAATTAGCACCATCTCTGCAATCTACAATTCTAGAAAGTTGCCAAGAATACTGAAGCAGTATATGATTATATCCTGAGTCATACATATATCCAGTATGAGTAGAGGAAGTAAAGGATTTGTATGAGAATCACCTTACTATCTGTTTCATCACATTGCCTCTCATATAACAGTTTCATATTACATATGAAAAAACTGAGCATCAGAGAGATTAAACGATGTGTTCTTAGTCACACAGAGAGCAAAAACATCTTGAGCCCAGTTCTACTGACTTCACTTGGTACATTCTGTTTCCTACTTACCGCATTCTGTCTCTAACACCAAAAATAATAGATTTAGCAAAATCAATTAGTTAAGAATTTATTTCACACCTATGAAGAATGACACTAGTTTTCTGAGTTAAACAAATATAATATACTCTTTAAAACTATAACAACAAACCACCTTAACTTCCCCCAAGGTTATTAACTTCATTAGCTTTCCAACTAATAACCATGTTTATAGATCTTGAATGTCCTCATTGAATATAAAGTACTTACATTGTCATACAATTTCATAGATGATTCAGTGCCATACCTATAAAACTATCAAAAAACTTTTTATAGAATTAGAAAAATATTATTACAAAGTTCATCTCAAAAGATCAAAAATATCAAAGGAAATAATGAAGAAAAAAGTGATGAATGGTGGCTTAGCAGTACCAGATCTTAAACTGTACTACAAAGCAGTGACCATCAAAATAATCTCATAGTGGCTAAGAGATAGAAGGGTGGATCAATGGAATCGACTCAACAAGCTAGTGTTTGATAAACTCAAAGATCCCAGTTTTTGGTGAGAGAGAGAGAGAGAGACAGAGAGACACATATAGAGAGATTAACTCAATGCTCACTACCAGGCACTAAACAAACAAGTGAAGAGGTATCTTTAGTGAACAAACATTGATTAAACATTTATATGTTGCCTAAAACTATACCAGACACTTAACAGAATGTATGAAAGGATATTTGTGGAATACAGGTAGAAAAAATTCTTAAGTTGGATAGACAAGTTGTCTAGACATGAGACAGCTAGGGGAAAATAAAACAAACAATAAATAACAGATTTCATATAACGGAATATAAGTGAAACAGGATTTTAGAAAAAAGAAACTTTTGTTGTATGTTGGAAATAATCAGAGAAGACTTCAGATAAGGTAGAATTCTGGCTGGACATTGAAGAATGGTTAAAATTTTTTCACAGTAATCATAAAAATATCTATTCATTTACCCTGGTTATTGTTGACTAGATCTACATTGAAATGATTCATTGTACCACCGATTTGAGATGCAGCCTGGTGTTGTAGATAGAAGATAGCCCCAAAGATAAGAAAATCTAGGTTCAAGCCTTTCCTCTGACACATAATAGCTGTGTGACCTTGGGCAAGTCTCTTCAACTCTGTGTAACTTAGTAAACTCTAAGAATATATATTGCAGAGACTTACTTGCACTTGTGGACAGAGTTTCATTACTCAGGACTTTACTAAGAAAATCATAAATCCAGTACCTATTCTTATCATAGATTTAGAGCTGAAAAAACCCTCAGAAATCATGTAATCCAACTGCTTCATCTTACAGAACACTAAACAGTTGACTCTGCTCTGCCAAGGACAATTAAGATTTGCCTTATGGGATAATTGAGTTTCTCTGAGATATATAACCTTGATAAGGCATCAAATTAAGTAAAATTTGGTGTCATGCGCAATTCTGCTACCCATTTGGGGCCCCAGAAGGAGAACAAGAAATAATATAGAAAACATTTATGTAAGATGAAACCTGAGAAGCATTTGGATATCTCTGGCAAATCAAAGAACCAAAACAGATCATATTTATAGAATGAATCACTCTTTGGAGTTTAATCTTCTTATCCTTATTCAGTGAATCATAAAATTGAGCTCTAACAATGGTTTTTTCAAGGAAGAATTAAAACTCAAGAAGATATCATAAAAATAACCATACTACAGGATTTCATGATTTAGATACTGGTTTTTTTGTAGAGCTATTTAGAAAGAGACTGCTTCATCATAGGAAAAAAAATTATAGCTGTAGATGAGATGTAACCTTCTACTGAGGCATGTTACTGCTCCTTAATAATAGCTAACATTTGCATTGCTGTTTAAGGTTCGAAAGGTACTTTACAAATATAATCTCACCCGATCCTCACAAGAAGCCTGTGAGGTAGTTGCTATAATTATCCCCATTTTACAGATGAGGGAATTGGGCCAAACAGAGGCTAAATGACTTACTGACTGTATCAAATAGCTGTCTAAAACAAGGATCCTTAATTATTTTTGTGCATCATGGACCCTTTAAGTAGTATGGTGAAGCCCTGAATCTCATTTTAGAAGATTACTTGTTGTTTACATCAATAGTTAAAGGAAATTATCTGTTTAAGTTAGAAATAAAAATAAAACTGTCAAAAGGTTGTGTTTATCCCCATGGACAATGAAATGCCTTTTGTTTTGCTGAATCACTGTTTCACATATAACTCATATAATAAAAGCAAGAATTTCATCTTCATTGTCTTTTTCTAGATGTTTTATGTCTATATGCCTTTTTCCCCAATAACCTTTTGAACACTTTCCCCCCAAATCTACCAGAACCTCTGTTCTAAAAGGTAGCACCTTCCCAAATAACCACGCCTTTTCATTTCCCTTACCACATGGCTTTCTGATCTCTTAGAAGCTAGATTTGTACCTGCATTACGAAGCACAAAAGCCAATACCATTAAATACCACATTCAAAACTGACCAAATTTCTGCAGGAAAATGGCTTTTACATTGATGTACTTTCCCAAGTTTTAATACTTTTCAAGTAAACACTACTACTATCATAATTTTCTTTTTTGCATAAGGAAACTAATGCTTTCATTGTTCTTTAAGTGGTGATACAAGCTCCCCTCTCTTGGGTCAAAAAGCACTTTTTAAAAATCTCTTCTGCTTTCAAAATAAGATTTTAAGAAGAAAATGAAAATCATTTCCATTTGTAACTTTATCCTTAATCTTATTAATTTGCTTATGCTTTGAAATAATAACCAAGTTTCAAGACAAACTTCTCTCCTTGCCCAAACAGGTCAGTGTATAAATTAAAAGTCCTCAAACTGCTCACCAATACACTCTCCTCTATTTCTAAAGATACCTGCTCTTTTCTCCATCTGTCTCTGGTCAGTTTCCTCTCCCTTCCTCCCAGCTGAAAATATATAACAGTCATATACTATAATTGTTGAGCTGAAATGTTAACTGAATAAAAGAAACTGCCTGTACTTATTTCCTCTGGACACGATGTGATTAAAGCACAAGCCTTAAAACTGAAAAGAAAGAAAGCCTGCAATGTATTCAATCATCTTTCTCCCTTTGGTACCAATAAATCTTCATCTGCAGACTGCTTTAAAGAAAGGAGGCATCATGGTACATTGGCAGAAAGGCCAGATTTTTAATTGGATTATCTAGAGTGGAATTTCAACTCTTGATTCAATACCTATCTAACCATGGACACATCACTTTGCATCTCTAGACCTCAGTTTCTTCAAATATTAAATGACATGGTTGGATAAGAAGCCTTCAAAGTTCTTTTATCTTATGGTATTTTGCTCTAAGTATTGAGGACCTGCAAGGAAAAGGAAAAGGCAGATTTAGGGAGATTTCATTTACAATAAACTTTCCCACAGATTGCTGGTTTCTTCTAGTTTTCGGTGTTCTTTAAGATTTATTTCTAGATGTCTCTGATATTTTAGAGGGTTGGTTCTTTATTTAGTAAATGGGATTGAGACTCTAAAAGGTTAATAAGGATAGTGAGGGTAGCAATGGACCAGGACTCACTCAAGTAAGTGAATAATCTATTTCCTTCTCTACTCTGTTCCCAATTTTAGACTGGAAAAAGTCACGAAAACTAGAGAGAATTGTGCAAGCTTATACTTAGTAAATATTTGTTGAATGAATTAGTGAATGAACAAAAAAACCAATTAAACAACTTAGGAATGAAATTTATGCCTTTGACCAACAGAACATTGTCCTTTGAGTTTGTGGGAAACAAATGTCCTTTGGTGTACTTTACTTCATACATAAAAAGTTCTCATTTCAAATATTGAGAATAGCTATATATTCCTAGAAGCCAAGAAACTCTAGTCATTTAAGTAGTATGGTTATAGAATCCTTCTCCATGTCAAAAGTTCGCTGAAAGAAATGGCTAACACAAGCCATTACTGATACACACTAGAAGAATGAAATTGCAATTTATAAACAGCAATAATAGTTTATTAAATATTTGGGTGATCTGTTTAAGCCCAAACATTCTTACATTTGTCACACTAGGCATAAGCAAAATTTTGCTGCTACATGCCAGCTTGAAGGAATAAAAGTGAATGGGATATGTGCCCTGTATACAAGACAATAGGTAAACTGTTATCTTGACCCAATTACAAGCATATTGAGGATCAAAGGGACCACCGACAATCAAGCACAGAATAAAAGATAATATATAAAAGTGGCTAATAATCACATGGTATGTGCTTACACATATTATCTTCTGGGAATAATAGCAACAGGACTAACAATGGCAATAGTAATCATTTGAACAAATGACTAAACCATGAGGATTTGTTTATAGAAATGGAATAGTTTAGGATAACAGTTCAGCATTAGAGGGATTTCCTTTAAGGGGCTAAGATTTATGGAATATTATAAATTATGCAACAGAGTAGGGGGAAACTGTGAGACATATTACAGATGTTTGTAAAATTTTAGCATCCAAAGACATGATTAGGAAGCTAAAATTATATAACAGAAACTTGTTCCTCTTAAATGAACAAGCTGTATCCTCAAGGTTAATTAGCAACAGTACCTAGTTCCTAGTAGGTGTTTAATAAATGCTTGTCAACTGACTGAATGAGAAAATATTTTTGAAAATTCTTTACTTGAACTGCATGAGAACCCAAAGATAATTGTACATAGAAACTGTTACCCTTGACTTCCCAGGTATAACGTTAATTCATAAACATTTAAGAATGAGATTTCTTGTAGATGCCACTATATTAAATACTCACAATAAACAAATAACATGGAACCAATCAACAAATCAATAAGCATTTGTTAAATGCTAACTTTTGTGCCAGATAGTGTTCAAAGGCTACAATGAAAGGCAATGCAACCTAAATTCTAATGGAGGGAGCATATAGGTGGCTAAGTGAATAGAGTCAGGTATAGAGATTGGAGGTTCTGGGTTCAATCTGGCTTCAGTCAATTCCTAGTGTGTCACTTAACCACTATTACTTAGCATTTACCAGTCTTCTGCTTTGAAACTGACACTTAGTATCAACTCTAAGACAGAAGGGAAGGTTTTTTTTTTTTTTTAAAAGAAAGACATTCTAAGGGATGAAATCATATATCAATAAAGAGCTATATATGTAATACATACAAAAGAGAAGGAAGGTCATCTCAAATGGGAAAACAGTAGTATCTGGGGGGAGAAAGGTCTACTAAAAAGGACTCCTGTAGAAGGTGGCATTTCAGCTGCATTTTGAAAGAATCCGGGTGTGGAAAGAAAACTGAAACAAGTTTTGGACTTTCTGCCACTCAGGTGGAACAAACAGCAGTTGGAATATTAGAGAGAAGATATTGACAAAAAAAATGGTTGGGGGGGAGAGGGGAACTTGGAGAGTGAGAATTGCTTTCGAGGCTCTGTCTTTTCTGACCCTTGGCTTGGAAGAAGCCTCTCTCCCTGTCTCTGGATAGAAGTACCTCTATTCCTTATTTTCTCAACTGTGTGCTCTACCTGGATTCCTGTAATTGTGTCATCAAACAAAAGGATTGAAGGGGAGCAGTTTGAACTGTAAAGCTGGTCTTTAGGGGCATCAACCTGAAGAGACAGACTCTGAAGATCAGAACCTTTTCTTCCTCATGCTGTTTTCTGCTAAAGATTTTGAACTTAAGAAAACTAGCATAGATTAGCATAGACAGGAATAAAAGAAACCCTCCACCAGTCTGTGAGGCATGGCCTCAGCTCAAAAGCTGAGAGAGACTCAAACCCGATCTAGGGAAATCCTGATTCCCTCTTTCCTGATACCTCCCAATCCAAACTTGTTATTAAATGCATCTTTATTTAAATAACCCGCAGTCAGATAAGAAGAGAACAATTATTTCAGGGGGACATAGAGGGAGCTGAATCTAAGGACAGCCATTCAACCATAAATGGTCCGTATTGTACCCCTGCTGGGAAACCTTGGTCTGGGGGGGAGAGGCTTGTCCCTCAGGGGGGTCAATGCTTACTTGCTCTGGATTATCTTCAACATCAATCCAGAAGACATCCCCTCAGGCTATCATAGGTGGCCCATTTCTCTGGAAACCCATTTTTCAAAGATAGCCTTTCAGCAGGGGACATCTTGCTCCTTTTACCTCACCTGAATCCATATTCCCTCTGTCCCTGAAACTCTTCCATTCCCTGTTACAAAATCTTCCTTATTTCCTGATACCCTTCAATATCCCTTTAAATATTATACAGGGAATCTAAGCGGTAGAGTTCGTAGGGAGATCATCTCCCTAAAGAAAAAAAGAAACACAAGGAATCTCTAGCAGCACTGGGTATGCAATAAAGAAATTTGTTTCTCCTTGTCTACCTTCTCATTCTTCCAATAATATTAGAGAGGAGGAGGTCACTTACTATTCATCCAGATTTGGGTTCTGGGAAGGTACTGATGCCTACATCACTGTTAAGTCTATTTGAATGGGTCAGATGCCAGCAGGAGCTCTCCATCTCTGCCTTCTTTACTAGCCAAATGTATTTACTTATTTATTTGTAATTAACTTCTCTTTCACTACAAACAACCATTTAATCATAAAATAACTCATAAAAAGTACGTTTACTGAATAACATAGTAAAGGTTGTTCTGCTTCATATGATTAATTACATGAGAGTAACAAATTTCCTTACTTGTGTGCAGATGTTAAAATAATGCTTGACTAAGGAAAGGAGAGGTTTTTCTTCTCTCTCCACACATTCCTGAGCCATAGCTTTTCAGAAATACAAATACTCACATTTCCTACTTTTTTCAAATAAACTTCTGATATTATAATTAAAAAATCTTAAATATTAAAGAATAAAAGCAGCCCATTTTCCCTTTCTGAATACTATCAAAAAGACAAGAATTTAATCATTACATATAATCATCACCATCAAACATGTTACCAGTTATTTACATTGATTTAAGATACTATAATAAGATATGAGGAAAGAGATCATTCTAGACATGGAAGACTGCCAATACCCAGCCATAAAGAAAAGAAATGAAGTGTTGTATGCAGGCAACAGAAAATACATTAGTGTAGCCAGATCTCAAAGTGTATAGGAGGTAGTGAAGTCTAAGTAGTAGGAAGAGACTGGGTCATTTATAAGTCTAAGAAATTTTAAGGTTTACAGTTTTGAGGTCATGCCAAATTAAAAAAAACATTTTTAAATCTTGGGGATGATAGGGAACACTTGATGTTTACTAAATTGGAGTAGGGGTTGATGGGGCAGTTAGATGAGGCAGAAGACAAAACACCAGATTTGGAGCAAAGAAAATATTAATTAATAAATGGCCTCAGATATTTAATAGTTGTGTGACCCTAGAAGGTTCACTTAACCCTGATTGCCTTCATTTCCTCATCTGTAAAATAAGGTGGAGAAGGAAATAGGGAACCATTCAAGTATCTTTGCCAAAAAAAAACCAAATTGGGTCACAAAGAGTTGGGCACATTGAAACAATTTAAAAACAGTAGGCAATGCAGTGCAAAACACTCAAAGGTTTGCAGAATGAAAATTTTTGAAATTAAAATTCCATGGAACTAGGATGAGGTAGGTATCATCAATATTTCTTGTCCTTTACTGTAACTGTTCTTAACATGCATTTAGTGAGTCTATCAAAGATGAACTTATGTCCCAATAATTGCATTCAATTATAAAGCAGTTATTGATTCCACTTTCTTTTTAGTACATTCAATATTAAATATAAAAGAATAAAATCAGGATAGCAATCCATACTTTCTATTTCTTTCTGAATCCTATTAAAAAGATAATAATTTGATCATTACTTATTGTCTTTGTCACCACCAAATATATTATCAGTTATTAATGTTAATTTAAGAAACAATAATCAGGAAAATCTTTATGGGAAGGCCTGGTACATGTGTTAAATTTAAAGTTAAATGCAAAAGTCATACATTCAAGTTAAAAAGACAAGACAGAATGGCATGGCTAAAAATCAATCAAGCTAAAAAATATTTGGAAATCCAAATGAGCTTGAGATGGCAATTAAAAATAAAAAAGCTAATATAATCTTTGATCTCTTTAAGAAACACATAGCCTTTCAGAATGGAAAAGGAACTAGTTACATTGTTCTGTTTCCTAGCCAGTCCATATCTGAAGTATTATATAGAAGCATGCTGTGGCAGTAAATAAAGGACCTGGACTAGAGACAGGAAAATGAAAATTAGTTCAAATCCATCCTTAGACACTTATTACTTCTGTGACCCTGGGCAAATCAATTACTCTCTGTCTATCTCAGTTTCCTCAACTATAAAATAATAACAATAATAAAAGCATCTATCTACCTCACAGGGTTGTTGTGACGATAATAATGATATATGTTAAATGTGCTTAAAACAATGCTTGACCACATAGTAGGAGTTATAGAAATGCTTAGCTCCAGAGACCACAGTGTAGGAAAGACTTTGAGAAGCTGAATTGCATTCAGAAAGAGACTACCATGAAGAAAGACCTTGAGATAAAACCAAACAAGGACTGGTTGAAGAAATGGGAGATGATTAGCCTGGAATGGAGAACACTTAGGGGAGCTGAACAGCTTTCCCCCCTATTTAAAGGACTGTCTTATCAGAAAGGTAATAGATTCATTCAACTTGGTCCCAGGGGGTGTTACAAGAAGCTTCCTCCCCTAGGTGATAGACAATTTGATGTAGATAATACATATGATAGCAAACAAAACATCTTTCCATATGGGTCCTGGTATTGAAGAAGACATATCAAAAAAAAATTTAAAGAAAATAAAATGAAACATAGTATGCTTCAATCTGTATTCAGTCTCTATTAGTTTCTGGAGGTGGGTAGCATTTTTCATGATGTCCTTCAAAACTCTCTTGGATCTTTGCATCTTTGAGGCTAGCTAAATCATTCACACCTGATCTCTGTACAAAATTACTCTTGTGTACACTGTTCTCATGGTTCTGTTCACTTTTCTCTGACTGCATCAGTTAGTGTAGGTCTTTTCAGGTTTTTCTGAAATCATCCTTCTCATTATTTCTTATAGCATTATGGACTCCACAACATTCATATACTCCATCTTTTTCAGCCATTCCCCAATTGACAGACCATCTAGGATGGATTTTTATAGAAGAAAAAGCTTTTAGACAAGGAAAAGTAGTTTTCACTTTAAATATCTGTAAAGTTTTTAAAAAATAATAATAGCTCACATTTACATAGAATTTTAAGGTTCCAAAATTTGTTGTATATGATGTCTCATTTTATTCACCTGTGTGAAGCAGGTGGTCCTTATTCCCATCCTGGAGATGAAGAAACTGAGGGATCAGAAAAGTTAAGAAATTACACAGCTAGTATCCAAAATGGATCGATTCCTCCCCCTCCCCGGCAGCTGAGCACTGTCCCCTCCCCAGAGCAGTAGGACCTTCACCCAGAACTGGGACCCAAGCCACTCTTGCCGGGCTATGCCCTCACTCTAGCCAAACTCCCTCACTCTGCACACCAGAGCCAAGCAGTCAGTTGGCAATGAGACTGAGAAGGAGAAGGAGATGGAGCCACCTGTCCTCTGGTGACCATGTACTCTGCTCTGGAGTGCCGGGCTCTCATCCAGCGGATGTCACCTAGAGTCTTTGGTCTGAACAACTAAGACGATGATGAAATCCTGGCTTTGGTCCCTGCTGTCTCCCAGCACGTGCATTTGGACAATATGAAGAAAAACAGTGCACAGAGATCCCTACCCAGACAAAGAGTTGATAATCAGGGACTGGAGCCCTTCATCCTTCCCTCACACTTCACCCTGGGCCAAACCTTGGCTACTGCACTGGGGAGCACACACCTCCTCAGCCCCGCCCCCTTGTCCCACCTTCCTCCTCAAGCTCTTGTGCACCCTAAATTCCAATGTGGATTCAGCGGTGGAATGAACATGGGAAGGTCCCGTAGTATCGGGACCTTCTGTTGTCCCCCTTAGCTTTTTGGATTTCTCAAAGGAGAGAACCGTGTGCCCCCATCACTTACCCTATTGTTGAGGGGCTGATGGGGGGGGACTCATAAAATAATGTCCCCTCCCCTCCTCACCCTGGAGACCATCTGAGCCCATAGTGTTTGGGTGTCTTTACCCGGTTTCCTTTTATTAAAATGTAATTTTATCTTCTAAACAATAAAATAAAATAAAATGGATTGAATCTAGATCTCATTGATTCTAAATTTAATGCTTTATGATTCCTCCAGATACTAAGATATCAAGGAATGCAATAAAGTAGTAATTTACAAAACTGGGCCCTGGAAATATGAATTAATCCAGTATTATCTTGACCTGAAAGCTAATGCAGTTTTCAAACGGTCTAATTTAATCTCAAGATGAAGCAGATGGTGAATTGATTGTTGCATAAAAAACACTTTGCCCTACTTTCTAGGTATCTGAGGCTTTGAAAGCATAGACAAGTATTGTGTACATATAAATATTACTTAAAGTTCCTCTACATATTTAGTCAACCAACATGTTATGGTTGAATACCTTCCATCACAAGCTAGACAACCAAAAGGTGAATGAAGTTGAGAAGGGAGAGATGAAAAATAAGCAAAGCATTTGGTTCCTGCCCTTACAGAGCATATATCCAGAAAGACTTACATGAAATGATGCAAAGTGAAGTGAGCAGAACCAGAACCTCGAATGTAGTAACACCAAGAATTCATGATGATTAACTGTGAATGACTCAACTATTGTCAACAAGGCAAGGATCCAGGGCAACTCAAGGGACTCATGACGAAAAAGACTATTTACCTCCATAGAAGGAACAGAGACTGAATGCAGATTGAAACATATTGTTCTTCACTTTATTTCCTCCATGAATTTTTCTCTAGTGTAAGCAACATGGGTCTTGTTCCATAACATGACAGAAAAGGAAATATGTACTATATGATAATACATGCATATTATTTACCTGCCTTTTTGGGAAGTGAGAGTGGGGGGAGGGAGGGATAAAAAAAGAACAAGACAGATTTTTTTAGACAGTTATTGTAAGAACTGATAAGCATATTTATTATAATTTATTACATATTTATAACAAGTTGTGTATATTTTATTATGTTCCATATTATTTTGCATATATAAATATAAAATGTAACCCAAAAAAGTGTGTACATCTAACTGGGTACATAGTGTACATAGAGTATACATCTAACTGGAAGACTAGAAAAAAGTCCATGAAATTATCTGAGAATAATATAATATGTAAATAATTCCTAAATTACCTGGCATAGACTATATATGACAAAGAATTGAAGAGGAGAGTGGACTCGGTGTCAGCTGGGGAGGACTTTGGGGATGAGGTCAGACTGACATGGAATCTTCTTTCAAATTTAAAAAAGAAATTCAAATTAACATCTGGAGACAGGGAATGGGGCCCATTAGGACTCTCTTTTCCCACATGTAGCCTGAAAACTATGTGCAAGAAGACAAAATAGAAGTTTGCTTGGGAATGCAGCTTCATGTCATGGTATAAACACATTCTTACAAGAAGTAACTGTATCTAATAGACACTTCCAAAAAAGAAGTACTATTCTGGGATCTTTTAGCTCCTTCCCAAATTGCATGACATAAATTATAGAAGACATTCTGGTTGCTTTTCCCTTCTATTACCTTGGACAAGCCTTTTAATTCCTTGGCTCTGTTTTATCATCTAATTAAAAAGGAAATAAAAAGAGACAAGGGTCATGTTGCCTCTGTGGTCCTTTCCCAAACTCTAGGTCTGGGATTCTGGAATGCAAATTTAGCAATTAGCTTGATTTCTTTTACTTTTTTTCTATCAAACATAAAATTAGTTTGGAAGAAATTGGCATTTGTAGCTTTGCATTATAGGAAGCAATACAATATACTAAGACCTACAAAAACTGTGGGGCACAGTGGAAAAAGAAGTCAGTCAATTAGCATTTATGAAGTGGCAGGCACTATGGTAAATCACAGGAAAGTCAGAAAACTTGACACCCATAAGTCATGACATTGATACTTAGTAGCTTTATTACTAGTGACAAAAAGAAAGTCAGGATGACCATTGATGTTTGGGATGCAAGAGATGGCATTGGCATCTTCAATGTCTGACCAAACTCCAAGTTTACCACAATGCCTGCTTTAGCTGCTTTCATGTATTGAAACAAAGTGTTCTCATCTGTCCATTCCACCAGGAGAAGTCTTCACAACCTTAGGGTTGACATCCTTTTAAGTCATCGAAGGGTTTGAGGCCAGTCAGATACCCTCACTCTGGTTTAGCCTGCTCACCAAGCTGGTTGTACCAAGATGTAGCCTGTGTGAGTTATGGCTTCTTGGAGCCATGAGTGACAGTTGGGTGAAAAGTAGACACCAAAAGTGGATGAGCAACCTTGAAAAGGGCTTGGCAAGTCCTCATACAAGAGATGCGAGTCCTCCATGAACATTCCATATAACCCAACTCATAGAATTAAACTTGGGATCAAACACAAAACTGGAAGATCAGTGCCTTCCTCGCTTTCACCATACTGTTAACTAGCTATCTGACCACTTCCCAATAGCTAACTAGTCCAACATGGAGGAAGGTGACCTAGCATCCAAATTAAAACAAAACAAAACAAAACAAAAAACATATCTTTTGCCTTTAGTTTTTTTTTGTCTCCTGACTTCTCTCCACTGTCTTAGTTATATCCTTCTCCTCACTCCTTGCTGTCCAAAGCCACATCCTGTCTCTTGAAGAAGCAGAGTTTACTACATCCTAAGTAGGAGGCACTGTGTTAAGTATTTGGTACACGAAGGCAAAAATCAAACTCTTCATGACCTGAAAGGATTTATGCTCTGTAGGGTGGGAGTGAGGAATAGAAGGTAGAGGGTAAACATGTACAATGACAAGTAAATTCAGAATGTGAAAAAGACTGAGGACTGACCAATGAGGGCCAAGTGATCATGCTTATAGGACCCACATGAGTATTTGGTGAGTCTGTTTCTTCAAGTTTATGATGACATGGCATAAATTGATCAAATGATCAGGCTTAGATTAAAAAGGAAAAATTTGAGAGGGAGGAGGTAAAAGTGGAAAGTGATAACAACTGGGCAGATCATCAGTGGCCTTTTATAAATGGCAGTTGCTAAGCTAAACATTGAAGGAAATTAAGAGATCATGAAGTATAAAAATTCCTGGAATGAGGATCAGAGAGGCAAAAAGGTAGAAGATAAAATGTTATATATGAGGGTCATTAGGTAAGATAATTATCTTAGAATATAGGGTGCACATATGCCAGGGAGTAATGTAAAATCTTATTGGAAAAATAGGCTGAGACCATGATTATTAAGGTCTTTAAGTGTCAAAAAGAGGAATTTGTATATTTTACCCTGAGGTCACTTTAGCTTCTTGATCAGAGGAATGACATAGGGTTAGGGTTAGGGTCACTTTGGCAGCTGCATGAATGATGGATTATGAAGAAGATAAGATAAGAGTACCAATTAGGAAACTATTACAATGATTCAGATAAGAAGTTATGAGGACCAAGGGAATTACGATGTTGGACATCAGAGAAGGGATAGATGCAAGAAATGTAGAAGTAAAATCAACAAGAGCTGGAAACTGATTGGATATGTGGGCTAAAGGAAAATAAGGAGTAAGAATGACATTGGAATTGTAAACCTAGGGAACTATAAGGACAGACATGTCTGGCCAAGAAATAAGAAAGTTAGAAGGAGAAACTCAGAAGTGGGCTTTGGGGAAGATAGTGCTTTTTTGGATAGTTTAAGTTTGATTCTGGTAAATGAATGAGTGAATAAAAAAATCACATTTCATCATAGAAAACTTTGAAAGGCTATAGAACTTTTAAAGGATAAATGTATTAAAACTCACAATAATGAGAGCATCCTCCCCTTCCCCCCTACTGTGGAAAAAGAAAGAAAAAACACCTTCCAGAAACCCAGGTTTTAATATTTCACCACATGATAGGATACATCCTACTTTGTTCATGATCCCAATTCAGAACACACAATGTTGATAGGGTTCATGCTTGAAGATCCTCCTCTCCCTTGCTGGCCAATTCATTAGGTCAACCTAGCAAGTCAATTTGACTAGCTAAAAAAGGAAACAAGTCTTGAGAAATATTAAGAAACATTCAGAATGCCACCTAACCTTTTAAAGAATCTTAACTATAGGAAGTTCTTTGATTAAAGACAAACTGCATACTCTCCAAGGACCTGATCTACGGGCATATTTTCCATTTCTGATATAGATTAAGAGGAAAACACTCATTTGCAAACCTAAAGTCAGCTAATTCTTGTGGGAAGCCCTACTCTGAACACAAACCCATTTCTCAATTACATATTCTTGATGCCTCTAGGTAGTTCTTTGAGCAATCTATTTTTAAATGGTCTTTGTTCTTCTCTCATAATAGGTCGAACTTGTTAAGGGTTTTGAGCAGACCTTCAAGACCTTTATTTTGGTATAAAATGAAATTCTATTGATAAAACACTTGGGATTATAAGGAACCTTTCCTAGTGTCCTTAGATACTACTGTCCTTTATGTACTGTACAAACCAATTGAATTTGCCTTCTTCCTGTTTCTCACACACTGCTCCATTTTTTATCACCATGCTTTGGCATTATGTCTCCATCCTTACTTTATCTCTTGGGATTACTAGTTGCCTTCAAGACTCAATTCTAGTGACTCCTAATGAATGAGACTTTTCAGAGTATATTCAGATACTATTACTTTCCCCTCCAAGTTATCTTATAATTAACATGTATTTTACATATACTTTTGTATATATTTCTACATTTGTATGTTGTATCCTCCATTATAATGCATGCTTCTCATAAGCATAGATTAATTCATTCCTTTTATGTGTATCTCCAATGCCTAGCACAATGCTTGGAACATTAATAATACTCATTCCTACCAATGAATAAACATTTATTAAAGGTCAACTACACTAAGTATTATGTCTATTCTATACATATTGTGTCTACTTTGCTAAGTATTGAGGGTACAAAGAAAGAGAATGATACTCTCTGCTCTGATAAATTTTTATGGTCCATTATTGGTTATGGAATCTATCTAGGATTTAGTTTAAGGCTTTCAATTTTTAAATTTATATTGTTGTAGTCGTATATATTGTTTTTTAGGATGTATTTACTTCATTTTAAATCAGTTCATTTATCTCTTCTTGTACATTTCTGTATTCTTCAACATCTAATACTTTTATTCAGTTACAAAAATATTTTCATCCATCTGTGTAGTAGTTTGCTATATAAACAAGTAGCAATAATGATTTGTACCAAGACAATTTCTATCTGAATTCCACTGAATAAGATTATAATGAGAAAATAATAATGATAAAAACAAAAAGAGAAGAGAATGAAATTATTTAATAACTGATATTTAAATAACTTCTTAAGGTTTGCATGGGTATATATACATAAATATACAAATAGACATCAGTATGTATATATGTGTACGCATAAAATGTAATTTGATCCATATATCAGTTCTTTAGGTTAGGTGCTATTATTTTTTAAATTAAGTTTACTTATTTAATTAATTTAGAATATTTTTCCATGGTTACATGATTCATGTTCTTTCCATCCCCTCTTATGACCTCCCTCCTGTAGCAAAAGAGCAATTGCACTGGGTTTTAAATGTGTCATTGATCAAGACATATTTCCATATTATTGACAATTGTACTAGGGTGATCGTTTAGAGCAGGGGTCCATGAACTATGGCCTTTGGGCCACATGCAGCCCCTTGAGGCCATGTATCCAGCCCCTACCTCACTTCCGGAAGGGGCTCTTTCATTGGTGGTCAGTGAGAGGAGCACTATATGTGGCAGCACCTCAAAGAGTGGCATAGCTCATTCACAGTACTACTTCCAATGACATAATCCTTTGCCTGGAGCCTTAGAAGGAGGTGCTGCACAAAGGGTTTTGTGGCTACACAATGGAAGATGTCAGCATGGTGAGTGGTGATCTGGGGGAGGGGATTCCACATTTTGTATACTACTGCACAGTTAGGGTTAGGGTTAGATTTTTATAGTCCCACACTCCAGTGGTCTGAAGGACAGTGAACTGGCCCCCTGTGTAAAATGTTTGGGAACCCCTGGTTTAGAGTCTATATCCCCAATCATATCCCCATTGAATCATGTGATCAATTAGTTCTTTTTCTTCTGTGTTTCTACTCTTACAGATCTTTCTCTGGATGTGGATAGTGTTCTTTCTCATAAGTCCTTCAGAATTGTTATGGATAATTGCATTGCTGCTAGAAAAGAAGTCCATTACATTCAATTGTAGCACAGTATATCCATCTCTGTGTATAATGCTCTTCTGGTTCTGCTCATTTCACTCTGCATCAATTCCTGGAGGTTGTTCCAGTTCATATGGAATTCCTCCAGTTCATTATTCCTTTGAGCATAATAGTATTCATCACCAACAGATACCACAATTTGTTCAGGCATTACCCAATCAAAGGGCATTCCCTCATTTCCCAGATTTGCCACCACAAAGAGTGAGGCTATAAATATTTTTGTACAAGTCTTTTTCCTTATTTTCCTTATTCCTCTTTAGGGTATAAACCCAGCAGTGGTATGTCTCGGTCAAAGGAGAGGCAGTCTTTTAGCACCCTTTGGGCATAGTTCCAAATAGGCATCAAGAATGGTTGGATCAATTCACAACACCATCAGCAATGTATTAATGTCCCAATTTTGCCACATCCCCTCCAACATTTATTACATTCCTTTGCTGTCATGTTAGTCAATCTGTTAGATATGAGGTAATACCTAAGAGTAGTTTTGACTTGCATTTCTCTAATTATAAGATATGTAGAACAACTTTTCATATGCTTATTGATAGTTTTGATTTCTCTATCTGAAAACTGTCTATTCATGTCCCCTGTCCATTTATCAATTCGGAATGGCTTGATTTTTTGTACAATTGATTTAGCTCCTTAAAAATTAAAGTAATTAGGGCTCTGTCAAAGGTTTTTGTTATAAAGATCTTTTCCCAAATTGTTGCTTCCCTTATAATTTTGGTTACATAGGTTTTATTTGTACAAAACATTTTTAATTTAATGTCATCAAAATTATTCATTTTATATTTTGTAATATTCTCTATCTCTTGCTTGTTCTTAAAACTTTTCCTTTCCCATAGATCTGACAGGTAAACTATTCTATGTTCACCTAATTTACTTACAGTTTTATTTGTTATATTTAAGTCATTTACCCATTCTGAATTTATCTTGGTGTAGACTATGAGATATTAATCTAAACCTAATCTCTCCTATACTGTTTTCCAATTTTCCCAGCAGTTTTTGTAAACTAGTGGGTTTTTTTTCCAAAAGCTGGGATCTTTGGGTTTATCATAGACTGTATTGTTCAGGTCATTTCCCCAAGTCTGATCCTTCTGTTTCTTAGACAGTATCATATTGTTTTGATGACCACTGCTTTATAGTACATTTTAAGATCTGATACTGCCAGGCCCAAGTTCTTCACATTTTTTTAATTATTTCCCTTGATATTCTTGATCTTTTGTTCTTCTCAATGAACTTTGTTATAAGTTTTCTAATTCAGTAAAAAAGCTTCTTGGTAGTTTGATAGGTATGGCACTGAATAAGTGAATTAATTTTGGTAGGATTGTCATTTTTATTATGTTATCTCATCTTACCCATGAGCAATTAATGTTTTTCCAATTATTTAGATCTAGTTTTAATTGTGTGGAAAGTGTTTTGTAGTTGGGTTCATATAACTCCTGCTATATGTCTTGGCAAATAGATTCCTAAATATTTTATATTATCAATCATGATTTTAAATGGAATTTCTCTTTCTAACTCTTGCTGCTGAGATGTGTTGGAAATATATAGACATGCTGATGACTCATATAGGTTTATTTTGTATCCTGCAACTTTGCTAAAGTTGTTGATGATTTCCACTAGCTTTTTAGTTGATTCTCTAGGATTCTTTAAGTAGACCATCATATCATATGCAAAGAGTGATAGCTTGGTCTCTTCATTACCCATTTTAATTCCTTAAATTTCTTTTTCTTCTCTGATTGTTACTACTAGTGTTTTTAGTAAAATGTCAAATAATAGAGCTGATAATGGGCATTCTTGTTTCACTACTCCTGCTCTTATTTGTAAGGCTTCTAATTTATCCCCACTGCAGATGATGATTGCTAATTCTTTTAAATATATATATATATATATATATATATATATATATATATATTGTTTATTATTTTTAAGAAAGGCCATTCTATTCCTATATTTTACAATGTTTTCAATAGGAATGAGTCTTGTATTTTGTCAAAGGCTTTCTCTGTATCTATTAAGATAAGCATGTGATTTTTGTTGGTTTGCTTGCTGATATGGTCAATTATGTAAATGGTTTTCCTAATGTAAAATCACCCTTTCATTCCTGGTATTAATCCCACCTGCTCATAATGAATAATACTTGTGATCACTTTCTAGAATCTTTTTGCTAGTAATCTTTTTAAGATTTTTGCATCTATGTTCATTAAGGAGATTGGTCTGTAGTTTTCTTTCTCTCCTGGCTTTGGAATCAATACCTTATTTAGGTGATGAAAGGAATTTGGTAGAATTCCTTTTTTGCTCATTATTTAAAATAGTTTTTATTTTCTTGGGATTAGTTGTTCTTTAAAGGTTTGATATAATTTACTTGTGAATCCATCAGACTCTGGTGAATTTTTTCTAAGGGAGTTCTTTGATGGCTTGTTGAATTTCTTTTTCTGGTGTGTGATTATTTAAGTATTCTATTTCTTCTTCTGTTAATCTAGGCAATTTATATTTTTGTAAATATTTATCCATATCATCACCTAGATTGCCATATTTGTTGCCATGTAATTGGGCAAAATAGTTCTTAATGATTACCTTAATTTCCTCTTCATTAGACGTGAAGTCACCCTTTTCATCTTTGAAACTGTTAATTTGGTTTTCTTCTTTCCTTTTTTAATTAGATTGACCAGTACTTTGTCTATTTAATTTGTTTTTTCAATGTACCAGCTTCTTGCCTTATTTACCAATTCAATGGTTCTTTCACTTTCATTTTTATTATTTTATTCTTCAGTTTTTAGGATTTCTAATATAGTTTTTATCTGAGGATTTTTAATGTGTTCTCTTTCTAGTTCTTTAATTTGCATGCCCAATTCATTGACCTTTGCCCTCCTTAATTTGTTAATATATGAAATAAAGGATATAAATTTCCTCCTGAGAATTGCTTTGGCTGAATCCCATAGATTTAGATATGATGTCTCTTTTTTGCCATTCTCTTCAGTGAAAATATTAATTGTTTCTATGATTTGTTCTTTAAACAACCCATTTTGGAGAATCATATTATTTAATTTCCAATTAATTTTTAATTTGCCTCTCCATGTACTCTTACTAAATATTATTTTATTTCATTATGATTGGAAAAGTTGCTTTTATTATTTCTAGTTTTTTTTTTCATTTTTGCCATGTTTTATACCCGGAAACCTTTAAAATCTTTGTGAATGTACCAGGTGCTGCTGAGAAGCGTATTCCTTTTAGTCCCTATTTATTTTTCTCTATATGTCTGTTAACTCTACTTTTTCTAAGATTTCATTCACATATCTTACCTCTTTCTTATTTATTTATTGGCTTGGTTTATCTAGATCTGATAGAGGAAGGTTTAGGTCTCCCACTAGTTCAATTTTACTATCTATTTCATCCTTAAGTTCCAATAGTTTCTCCTTTAAAAATTTGGATGCTATACCACTTGGTGCATGCATGTTGAGTACTGATATTTCCTTGTTGTCTATATTGCCTTTTATCAGGATGCAATTCCCTACCTTATTTCTTTTAATCAGATCTATTTTTACTTTGACTTTGTCAGATATCATGATTGTGATTCCTGGCTTCTTTTTTTCTCAGTTGATGCCCAGTAGATGTTGCTCCAGACTATTACATTTACCCTGTGTGTGTCTACCTACTTCGTGTGTGTTTCTTGTAGACAACATATGGTAGGATTTTGCTGTCTAATCCACTCTGCGATTTGCTTCCATTTTATTGGTGAGTTTATCTCATTCACATTCAGAGTTATGATTACCAACTGTGTATTCCTGTGAATTTCAAAACTACTCCACCCTGTTCAGACCATTCTTTGGAGGATGGGATTTAGCTATAGCTATTTCCTGATCAATGACAATGGAGATACTTGGAGTAACAGAGTCAGGTCTTGGAAACTGCAATCTCCACCCTACTCAGGTAGAGATTAGGAAGAGCTGCAACAAAAAAACTCAAGATTTAATTATTTGAGAATATGGCCCTCAACAGACATGTGCAAAAAAGGACAGACTTCTGGGCAGTTGTAGGTCAAGCTAGAGCCACCATTGGCACTTGTGAGGCAAAGGAAGTGAGGTAGGGAACAGCCTCTGGAATTCACTCACTTCCTGTAGACAGGGCGAGATGCAACTTCGTGCTAGGAGCTTGAGCAGGGAGGAGGCCCGCAGACAGCTTCTTTCAGATTGGTCACATGAGTCAAGGACTGATTCCTTTCTCTGCCTTGGCCTTACAGGCCTAAAACTCCCTCTGGCTCTAACAGAAGGTTGAGTTAACCTCTTTCCCTTTCCTCCTCTCTCCTTCTCTCCCTCTCCCTTTTCTTACTCTCATTGTGATTAAACCACCACAAACTCCATTCTGACCTGAGTGTTTCATTTAGGGAATTACATAGCTGAATTCCCTGGTGACCATAAATTAATATTTTAATAATCATTAAAGCTGATTTTCACCATAACAATCCCCATCATTTTTATTTTCTCTCCTAGTTCTGTCCTTTCTTCTTTTACTATTTCCTTCTACACCACTGTTTTGTTTTTAATCAGTCTCCCTAATCCCCACCTTTATTTTATTTCCCTTTCCACCTCATCCCTTCATATTCCCCTCTTATTTTTCTTTAGTCTATTAAATTCCCTCCCTGCCCTCTTTGCCTTCCTTTTTGTACTCCCTACCCCACTTCCTCACCTTGGTTTACCCTCTCAATTTCCCTGTAGTGTAAGATAGAATTAGATACCCCAATGGATCTATATGCTCTTCCCTCTCAGAGTTGATTTCATTGAGAGTAAAGTTTATGTGTTACCTATTAGCACTCTCTTCTTCTCCTTATAATAGTATTCTTTCCCTCCCTCTCCCATGCAACTGCTTATGTGATATAATTTATCCTATTTTTCTTATTCCTTCAAGTTTCTCTTGGTGTCATCTTCTATCCCATCCCCTTTCTTTTTTTATAAACATATATTCTTTTCTTTTTTTAAAACCCCTTACCTTCCATCTTGGAATCAATACTGTGCATTGGTTCCAAGGCAGAAGAGTGGTACAGGCTAGGCAAAGAGGGTCAAGTGACTTGCCCAGGGTCACACAGTTAGGAAGTATCTGAGGCCAGATTTGAACTGAGGACCTTCCATATCTGGGCCTGACTCTCAATCCACTGAACCACCCAATTTACCCCTATATATATTCTTAAATCATATAGTACCCCAATCTCTACTCTACTATAATTATTCTAACTACTATGATAGTGAAAACAGTCTTTGAGAGTTACAAATATCATTTTTCTATATGGGAATATAAACAATTTGTCCTTGTCCAAACCCTTTCTTTTTTCCCTCTCTTTCTTGTTTACCTTTTTGTTTTGCTTGCACTTTGTATCTGGACACCAAATTTTCCATTTAGTTCTGGTCTTTTCTTTATAAATACTTGGAAATCTTCTGTTTTGTTAAATACCCATACTTTTTACTGGAACCATATCATCAGTTTTAATGGATAGGTGATCTTTTATTGTTTACCCAATTCTCTTGCCTTTGTGAATATCATATTCCAAGCCTTGTGGTCCTTTAGGGTGGAGGCTGCCTGATCCTGTGTAATCCTGATTGGTGCTCTTTGATATCTGACTTGTCTCTTTCTGGCTTCTTGCAATATTTTCTCCTTATCTTGGAAGCTCTTGAATTTGGCAATTACATACCTGGGGGTTGTCTTTTAAGAATTTAATGTAGCGGGTGATTTATAGATTCTTTCAATGTCTTTTTTGCCCTCTTATTCAAGAATATCAGACAATTTTCTTGGAAAGTTTCTTGTAGTATGATGTCTAGGTTTCTGTTTCTTTCCAGATTTTCAGATAGGCCACTGATTCTCAAATTGTTTCTCCTCAACCTGTTTTCCATGTCTGTCATCTTCTCAATGAGATATTTCATGTTACCTTTTAATTTGTCATTCCTTTGAACTTTGCTTTATTAATTCTTGCTGTCTCGTGAGATCATTAGCTTTGACCTGCCCAATTCTAGTTTTTAAATACTGGTTTTCAGGTATGATCTTTTGATTTTCCTTTTGGTTTGGTCTATCCTTCTTTTTATGGTTTCTAGCAGGTCACTTCTGGTCTCCAATATGCTTATCATTTAACTTGATTTCTGGGCTTCTTTTGTCCAAGTGAGAGATTCTGTCTTGTAAACTGTTATTTTCTTTTTGAACTATTTCCTACTTTTCTTTCCAAGTTTCTTCTATCTTTCTTATTTGTTTCTCTACCTCCAGTTTGACTTCCTGGAGAGTTTGCGTCCAATTTCCATTTTTTTTTTTTTGAAAGTTTGGATGTATTTGAATACACTCTGCTGTCTCCAATTCTTCTATTTTTCTCCACAGAAGTTATCCAGGGTCAGAGTTTTTTTTCTTTTTTCTTTCTTTTTTCTTTCTTTCTTTCTTTCTTTCTTTCTTTCTTTCTTTCTTTCTTTCTTTCTTTCTTTCTTTCTTTCTTTCTTTCTTATTTGTACATAGTAACTCTTGGATATTGGTGACCATTCCTATCTTAGTTTTTTCTTCCTTTCCCAGCTAGAAGTTTGAATGAGGAGGGTTAGGGATGGGGTTTATCAAGCTACAGAGAAGGTTTTGCCCTATGGTTATTTTTCAGGCTCTGCCATGTCTGCTGTTGACAGCCCTCTCTTCCCTATCTCTGTGCCCAAGATCCACATTCCTCAGTCTCCTGGGGTCCTAAGTCTCACTGCTCTCAGGGGTAAGTCTGTGGTGTCCTCAGTTAGCCCCAGAAAAATCTAGAGAGTACTCCAAACTGGCTCTGACTCTGTCTCAGTAGGTTGAGTGGGGGGGGGTGATCAGTTCACACTTTGGCAGATATAATTTTACCCCCTTATAGTGTGAAAATGCTCAAACCCTACCTATCTTAAAGGCTGTGCCTTATGGCAGAACCCCTTTGAGTATTTGATTTTTATTTTTGTCCTTTTGAGATGCTTTATATTGGTCAGTAGTGAGGAGAAGAAGACTCTTGTTTCTACTCTGTGATCATCTTAGCTTGGAATTATGTAGGTGCTATTATTATAGCCATTTAATAGAGCTAACTGAGCAAGTCATTTCCCTTCTCTTGGTATCAGTTTCCTCCACTGTAAAATGAAGAGGTTGGACTACATGATTCCTACAGTTTCTTCTAATTCTAAATCTTGTGTCCAATTTCCTCTTATATAAAACAACTATAATGTGAGTATTCCACTGAATAAATTTGCAAATATCCTATTTCATAGGATAAAAATGTAAGTAGCTCAAAGTTAATCATTTTTGTCTAATATAGAAAATATTAGAACCTCATTCCTAACCTTCTCCCATTGCTATCAGGTTGGTGCTAACATTACCTAGAAAGAGAATTTATCTGGCCACCCAACTCCAAAAATGTGAAACAGATATGGTTTGGATAGAATATTTACCACCCACTGATTGGCTAATAACACAGACCTGGCATGGGAAACAATTAACTCATTTCTTGGCTCCTGAAATTACTTCCTTAACTATTTGTTCTATATAAACATAGTATGAGAAAAAAACTCTGGGTAGCATTTGGTTTATAAGAATTTATGTTTGAAACTGTCGGTGGTTGGGAGAATTTGAGTTTCCTTCCTAGTGAATTGAATTAATATTAGTGTTATTTTCCCTGAAATTGAGTCAACCCAGGAGTAGGTTTCTAGGTTCACTCATCTTCTTCAGGAGAGACAGAGAGTATAGTATAGGATTAATGACCCAATATAGTCTTTTTTTATTATAATTTGCTATGAATGTGAAGAAAAAAATAAAGGAGATATGATTCTCAAAATTGTTCAATAACTAAGTTATTAAAAGTTCCCTATAAAAACATATCCCATGTGTTTTTGGGGATGTGGTTGGGTATGGACATGACTGTATTATTCTAACTCACTGCAGCAAATTGGGAGTGCCAAAAATTGCTGATGTACAGTAATATTCTTTCCAAACTGATCACTAGTCCCAGACTAGGGGTTCTCAAAAGATTCTCCTCTAAACCTAGCATTCTATTATTCTGTGTCTATGAACAAAAAGCTATATTAAAACTGTGAGTTTCCAACTGTTCCATCTTATAGAAGTCAACCCTAGAAGATGCACATGGTCCAGTTACTCCCCATAGCTCATCTCAAAAGGCATTTGTAATAACCACAGGGTCAGTCACTTTTGTTTTATTTTTATTGGCAGGTGGGTTTCCTTGAAAATCATGAGGCAGAACTGCCAGTGATCACAGCATGGCAAAAAGCCACTGCTCCCTTGACTGGCCAGCTTAGAGCAGCACCAATCCTTGTAAAATGTCATAAGGGAGGTTTGCTTATTTTCCCCTTTGTCAGCTTGTGATTTACATTGGCCAGAAGCCAAATTGAACCAACTCATTCATTTGGCCCTAAGGCTTCTGGCCAAATACCATCTCTGAATTACAGGTCTACCCACCATCGAGGAAGAGAAGGGCTGTTTATCCAAGCCTTTGGGGAAGCTTATTTTTCCACCGTCAAATAATACTTGCTTTTTCAGTAATGATAGCAACTCTCATGACTCTGAACTGGGTGGCATGAATACCCTCCGTGCAACAGACTAGAACCAAGTAATGTTCTCGAACCCAAGCTTATTTTTCTATCTTAGTAGCTTTCAATGCATGAAAGAGTGGGAAACTTTCACATCTTCCTCTCATTTAAACATAAACTGTTAGACGGAGGCTGGATGAATTTCATAGTCAAATCCAACTGATGAAGTCTTTAATTTTTTTAAGCTATTAAACTCTTCTTGAGTAGTATCATTGGGCTATAGCATAGAACAAAATGTTATCATGTCTCCAGCATCTTCCTTGATATAGCACCACTGAGAAACAAGGAAGATATAGAGCACTTGACTTTATGGTAACATACACAACCTATTTTTCTTATATAATTCAATAGCTCTATTAATTAATTATCATTTGAAAAGGAAGGTTAAATAGTTTCATTACCTTATACACAAAACACTACAGTCCTACCTCCTTTGGCAACAGATAACTAGGTAGCCTTTATGAAAGTCATATATATTTTGATCACTGTCAAAAGAGAAAACACAATCATAAAAATTCTGTTCTCTCATAAGAGCCAAATTGTTTAAGTTTTGCAAATTATATGTAAAATTTTATATCAGATTATTTACCACCTACCATCACAGGGAGGGATGAGAGGAAAAAGGGCAAGAGATGGAAAGAGGGAAGGAGAGAAAGAATTTGGAACTCAAAATTTTAAGAAAAACAAATGTTTTAAAATGTTTTTACATGTAATTGGGTGAAATAAAATATTATTTAAAATAAAGATACAAAATTAATTTTCCAAATTATCTAGGGTACTACAAAAGGAGGTAGGGAGAGTGAGTCTGTGATGGAGGAAGATGAGAGACAAGGAGGGAGAGAAATCTCACAAGTTCTTTGCCATCATTACCTAAACAAGCATCAAATCCTTTGTAATGTCATTTAGTTGGTATTTTATAGACATACATTCTTAACTTCCTATATTTAAACTAGTAAACCAATATAGAATTAGTTTCACAATAACTATATCCCTTCTGTGTATAAAATTCATAAACAAAAAAGATGATTAGTATAAATTATCTGGGAGGGAATGTGAAAATAATCCTCCATTACATATATATATATATATATATATATATATATATATATATATATATATATCCCCAGTGCTGAATTCAGTGCCTGATACATTAAGAAAATTAATGAAAAGAACTCTCTAGTACTAAAGGATGCTTTACTTTATTGTTTGATCTTATAACATTATTGGGGCTATACCTTCAGTAAATAAAAACCATAATGCACTATCAATGATTTTAACCTCTGTTTATAGTATTTTAACATTTTTTCAATATATATTTTACCTTACCACTGAGGTTTCATCATCCAATAATGTAAACTGCAATTCATTCATACTAATATAGTCTTTGTGACTTATAATCTGTCACTGGGGCCTAGCTAATGTGCAGAGGGACTTCCTCTTGTTCTTTTAACATGGTGTGGGTAAAAATGGAGCCTGGGCTCTGTCTATCAATTGTTTCTCCTTCCTACAAAGTGACCAGTCTGCATTTTTACCATTTTGATGATGAATATACAAATTTATAGATAAATGACAATTTCTATGACATTCATACCATATAATTTTTGGCTTCAAGCCACACCAACACAATATACAACTACACAAATGTGACTTTCCTCCACTCTTTGTAAACTCTGTTGAAGGCCAGGAGAATGCTGATAAATGTTTAACAATTAGTTCTCTTTTTAAAAAAATATACACATGACAGACTTTTAAATTAAATTTGCATTATTAATATCTTCTCTATTTTCTTCTTACATATAGACAATCAGAAAAAAAAACAATAAATCAGACATTGACTCAAAGTTTTTGCCAGTTTTCAAAATATTAAAGTTCACATTGAAAACTTAACAATCAGCTCTGGAGAGCCAGTATGAACAAGTTGCAGGATTTTCTCTCCCCTTGTTATACCTACATAATGCCAAATAATAGTACTGCATAACTAAAAATCTGTTACCCTAAAAAAGAACTATATTTCCCAGGAGCCCACTGACTTCCTGTCATTATATACTTCCTGTAGACAGGGGTTATTAGGCAAGCACATGGAAGATCCCACTCTCCTTTTGGCCTGTAGTGAGCTTGGTGGTGGTAAGGCGAGCATTTGAACTGACTAATTAGTCATGGGCATCTGTTCTTTATTTTGTGTCCTGTGGATGAGAGAATGGGAAAAGCTTGCAACAGAGCTGGAGAAGCAAGACCTGCAGAACTGTCAATAAAGGAAATCATTCTGAATAGAATGGTGTCCAGGAAGGACCATTGAAGAAGGAACAGCCAGGCTGAGGAACTTGTCTCTTTGCCCTTAGGACAAAAAGGACTGAAAGATCCTGCTCCCATTGGTTTCTCCCTACAGGACTTAAGTGACTAAATCTTCAAACCTGTTAACCATTTCCCCAAATCTAGACTCTATTTCTTTATCCTTCAACTTAAGAGTAATTTTAGGATTAGGAAACCCAAACCCTCTCTCCCCTCAACTTCTTTACCTTTCCCATTCTCCTAAATAAAACCCCTTTGTTTAGAGTTATCAAAGAGAGAGTTATATGCCTGATATATCAAGATACTCACTTAGAGCTGATTTCCAGTGATACCAACTGTAGAACTAATGGATGGGGAAAAGGGAGGATGGAAGAAGGATAGGGAGGGAAAAGGGAGAGGAAGGAGGGAAGGAAAGGGAGGAGGTTGGCTGATCTGATCTTTCAATAATCATCTCCCTCAAGGTAATTCCCTAATACAATTTGGCACCCTGAACAGACTGTACCCTACCCTGTAGAAAGGAAGCCAGAAAAGACAAAATATTCAAACAGATAGTGTGGGGGATGATGGTGTTAGCCATAAATGCCTGCTATTGGGTATGTAATATATTATGTAGTATTATGACCAATATAGTACTAGAGATGATGGGGTACATAACAAATACCACTACATTCATAATGAACATGTTATTCCAAAAAGATACCATGAAGAACATTTATAAGCTTTTAGTACCAAGGACAGCAGCACAACTCATGGTAGTGGACACCAACTTGGAAGATCTTGTCAAGAACATATGTGAAGAAATCTTAAAGAAAAAGGGCTTAGATCAGATCAAAGATAAGGGGAAAGGACAGGCAGACAATGTAACTAATGATGAGGAAAAGAAGGCCAAGAAAAACAAGTCAGGTGCACAAGGCAATGACAATGATTAGGACACTAGTACAAACAAAGATTCTGAGAAATGTTTGCCTTTGAAGGGCATCACTAATATCTCAGACTCAGCAGGAGTGTTACACTCCAAAGTCCATAAACAATTTACCACACAGGAATTGGAATCCATCAGGAAAAGGTTCCCAAATTTTATCTCAGAGCTCCATAGATCGCACAAGGAACTGAAAAGGGCATTTCATATCTTTGAACCCAATTTTGAGGATACAGAGTTCTTTCTGTCAGAGTTGTTCAGCCTCCATGAACACCATCGGCACACTGATAAAACGAGATCTGAGAGCACGCTGACAAGCTGGCCAACAGGGCCAACAGAGGAGAAAAGAGAGGATTTTGACTTCTATAATCCGGCATGCATGACTTATCGTAGGAAATGCAGGGAGGATTTGCTCCAAGCAATCAAGATGTTTTGCTCCAAGCCTAATGCATGGGGCAAATTTGACAAATTGGTCCAAGAAAAGAACGGGCATCCTGCCACATTCATTGACCTCCTTTCTGAGATGACAGAGTCTATCATGGGGATAGAAAAGGACTCAGAAGAGTCAACAGCCCATGTCAGAAGGCAATTTCCAAGAGGTTGCACACCACACCTCAAGAATTTATTCAAGAACTATTTCCCCAAATATGATAGAGTGACTTTGTCTGAGCTACGTGATTCTGCATCATATATTCATGACAGTCATACAGATCAAAATAGACAAGTATCAGAATTAAGACAAAAATTACAGGATACAGAACAGAATTTGAAGCAAAAAGAGATCCAAGAAATTAAAATTTTAAATACAGTCAAAACATACACAAAACTTTCTTACCAAAAAGGAAAGACCAGACAATGCTTTTTCTGTCATAAAACTGGACACCTCATAAAAGACTGTTTTTTCAAAAAATAATATGAAGTAAATAATAAGAATACACAAGGAAAACAATACAAAAAGCAGAGTAATAGTTATATTCCTTTATTTCTAATGAACATTAATAAATCCCTAAAAATATAATCGTTTTATTTTTGAGATTTAATTTAAAATTTTACATTTTGGCAACCACTAGTCAGAGAAGAACCTCTCAAATTTTTAAGATAGCTTAGATAAAAATGTTAAGCCATGTTTTTCCTGCCAAGGCTTTTTGTCCACTCCACCTACTCTCACAAACTCCAAGAGAACTCCAAACTCTCTTTGAAGCTGCTGCTTTACTTCTGCCATCCACACCTTTTGCCTGGTCACTCTCCTTATTGGTTAGGCTATTTTTAGCTGGGGTACTCTTGACTAAGAAGAGATAAGCCCCTTCTCGCACCCATCTGCTTGGGCCCATGCTCCTCAGTTCCTATCTGCTGTCTTTGGCATTACTGCTCCTGATTCCACTTGCTTTGGTTGCTAAATCCCAGTGGCCTGCTACTTCTTCCTGCTCCTGCTACAGCTGATGATCTAGCCTCCTGGGTTGTCCCAGCCATTGCTCCTGACCTTCTTTCTCTTCCTCCTCCAGTCCCCCACCTCACCCCCTGGCCCCTGACCCTGGTAGCTACTGATCCTGCTGGGCTGCTGAGTGTTGCTGCCAAGAAGCTAGGAGTCCTTGGAGACATTCTCTGGGCAATTGGTTAAAATCCAGGTGTATTTTCCTTAGGTGACAAATGGCCTCCTAACTCCCTCTCCATGTGGCTAGGGAAACAAACTGCTACCTAGCATTTTATCTCAAGGGGGAAGGGAAAGGGAAGAAGGAACTTACTCTTCCAAACATGAAGTAAATTGCAAACATGGCACATTCTGTGAAAGAGCAGTACCTTGCCTATTTCAAACAGCTTTCAATTTTAGGATATTTTTTTTTTTGTTTCTACCATTCATGAGTGCACTGGTTCTTTCAATTATCTTGCCAGACATTCAGGGGAGAAATTCATCTCCCTATAACTCTTTGCCATTTGGTCCTTCCCAGTCTCTAAGATTCATCCAGTCCAAGATTCCCCAATCCATGTTCTCCCTTGCTATGGGAAATCCCAGAGCCCTGACAAAAGGAATCTGAACAGATAGAGAAAGGAACTTTAAAGACACCACAGGGGAAAATTCTAAGCCTTTAAGACTCCATTCTTTTATGAGAGTCTCTGTATTTTATTGCATTTTGTTGATTGTCTGCTTTAAGATGTAATTCTGTGGTTTTAAGTCCATATATTAATGTATTCAATACTATTCTGTTACACGGAATCAGTTTAATCTACTGTATCTTAGCAGGCTCAGGCTGCCAAAGCCTGAGTTCCCCCCAAACTTGAGGAGGAAAAGAAAAGGGGTTAGTTAGAGAGAGGTACCCTCTTTCCCCCACTTACCTTTCCCATTCTTTTCCCTGCCAGCCTTTCTTTTGTATTACCCTAATTGAATTAATTGACATTAAAGTGGTTATCCTTTCCTAAATTTGGATCGTGTGAGTGAACAACTTCAAGGGGAGGGACATCTTCCTAAGAAGAAACATTTTTGTTTTTAGTAGTGCAGGAGACGGAGAGAGACAAGAGCAAATCTGGGAGAGCAGTCATAGTTGAGGAGGAAAGGCTTAAGGGGGAAATCTCCAAACCCCTTCTCCTCTCTCTGAGCTGACTGTCTTATATCCTTTTTCTTTTACCACCTACAAACCTTCTCCATTCACTGATAAGGTTTTTTTAAAATGTCATACAGCAGACTCATGTGAATCCTAATGATAATGGGTTTGTTTGCTATTGTCATTTAATGGGCTATTTTAATTTTGGGGATTTTGATACTTCATGAATGTGCATTACATGCTGTGCCACTTGTTTTTTTTTAATTGTTAGTAGATCATGGTCAAGTTTGGAAAGGAAATGGATCTCCTATTTTTGTGAGAAATCTTTGTATTCTACCTTTCCTTAGCTAACACAGTATGTCAATAATTGTAAGCTATATATTTTTAATTTTAAAACTCTTTTATTATTGTTTTTGCTTGCATGTGCAATATACTATTTCAGTTTTATTTTTCTCTCCTTTTTGTATTTGAAGCACATGTCACCAGTGTTGAGAAGATTGTCTTTAACTTATTTGATTTTATAGTAATTTAAATTTAAAATACTTTTTCCCTAATGTCAATGCATACCCAAAAAGCTTTAGACTATAAAAATGATGCCATTGATTGTTTTAAAAAATATGGGACTTTGCTTAATGACTCTGTCTGATTACAGGAGAAGGGAATACAAAAAGAGCCATTGCACAGTGCCAAAGAAGCACAAAGCTACTTGCATAGTGCCAATCAAGCACAAGGTCAAAAAAGACCAAACCAATCCAGGTAGGATTGATGAACTTCTAAGCCAATACCAAAGGACTTGTACCTAATGTGAGAAATGAAGTTGCAGCGCTTGACATATGTTAAGAAGCAGGACACCTTTTATCCACACTGTTTGTGAAATACTCACAGATAAGTACCAAAGTTTGGCTATCACCCTGGCTCCCCTATCCCTGAGAGTGAAGGTAAAATCAGACCATGGAATGACACTTCACTATCACACAAAAATCTAGTCCTTTTTTACCCTCTTATAGTGTGGCAACTTCCTGTAGTCTTGGCTACAAATGGGTAATTGTCCTACAGACTTGTGGAATAGAAATTACTTTAATTGGGTCCTGATTCAAGGATGTATTATAGGTTTATTTTCCTTTACTAAGAATTTTTACACATAAGACTTTGATAGTCTGTATTTCATCCAAAAATTATTTTGTCTTTTATTTGGATTTCTTTTGATGTTTTTGGTTTCTTTTGATAATTGATTCATATACCTCATAACTCAGCCATCCATTCCTAAGGGATCCCTGTGTTTTTCAACACCCTCTTCAGGGGGAAAATGTATTATTATTCTAAAATGAAAAGTTTAAATCCTTTTGAGAGTAATTTTAGGTTAAGAAACATGCTACCTCTCTGAATCCAGAGAGTGAACTCTTTGGAAAGGGCACCATGAAGATGCCTGCACAGACTACATGCTACACCAGAAGATCCAGAGTGAACTTTGGAATGTGGTGATCTAAACTGTGTGGGGTTGAATGCACGTTTTTGTATGTATACTCTTATGCCATAGGGAACCTCTCCCTAACAGGCTTTTTGTCAATGCACCTAGCAATCATTGGTTTTGTTCTTTCCCCTTCATCCCCAAATTATTATAATTTAAAAGTTAGTTATGTTTACAAGATCCATTGGAGAGACCAATCTTCCACTAGATCTCAGGGAGGAAATAATAATTGAAAATCTGTTCCTCTAAAAAAGAACTACATTTCTTGGGAGCCCACTGACTTCCTGTCATTACATACTTCCTGTAGACAGGGGATATTTGGTGAGGATGTGGAGGGTCCTGCCCTCTTTGGCATCTTGGCTCAATGGTGGTGAGTGAGGTTTTCAACAGGCTGATCAGCCATGGGCTAGTGGTTTTTATTTTGTATCCCTCTTATTCCTTTATTTCTAGTGATCACTTAATAAATCTTTAAAATATAATATTTTTATTATTGAGATCTAATTTTAATTTTTAAAATACTAATTAACTAAACCAAGTTCTTTAACATGTTCTGTTTAATAAGATGTCTATCGTCATATGAGTACTTTCACACCATAGGGAATTTCTCATGTACTTGCATACAATAAAGTGTTCTCTCTTTCAATGTAATTCTGGAAGAAGCTAGACTAATTAATGATGACTGAAATTCTCATGAGAAGTTTCCATTTCTTTATTAAAGAAAGATAAATTTGTTTTTCTCAATCAGGTTAGAGAAGAAGTAAATGAAATGAAATTGGAAAAGCAAGAATACATGGACTAAGATTCAGTGATCCTTGGAATTCATTGTTAAAATGAATCTTCAAGTTTAGTAACATATAGCCATCACTAAAAATTATAATATAAAAATAGTAAAAAGACCACTACATTCACCCTCTCCTGAAGCCATTTGCTATTGCTTTCTCCCCAGGTGACTTTGTATCTATTTTAAGCATGTTTTGTCTGCACCCTTGAGGACAAGGATTGTTTCTTTATTGTATTTATATCTTCAGAACCTAATATAGTCCCTGGGACCCAGAAAAAGCTCATTGGACACTTGTTTGGTTGGTTGGTTGAATGATTGGTTCATTGATTGATTGAATGAATGAATGAATTAAAGATACTTTCTCCCTAAAGAAAGTTCAAACATCATTTTATGGCTGACACCAAAAGATATCCTCCTTTGCAATCTACCTTTATTTGAATATTCTTTTCCAAATTATTTTTTGCTGCCATAAGGTCCTACTTTTCATACTCAGTGCCCTTGGGATTACTCGTTTAACTCGTATAAACGAGTAATAGCAGTGGTTGGTTTTGGTGGTAGAGAAGAAAGTGGGGCCCTTCACTTCCCAGGGATTGGCCCCCACCCCCACCCAGTGGTGACTTCAACATAAGGTTGGTAGTTGAACTGTTGAGATGAGGGCATTGATTTTCCTAGGATTCCTGGATTTAATGTTCATTTATTGATTCTTCTAGTATCAAATAAAATTTTCTCTAGGAGACTTTCAGATACTTCAGAATCTGATAGATACCATTTAACTTTCTAGTATCCTTCCACTTTCCTCCTCTTTACATACTTTGGGATCCAGGGACACTAGTCTCCTTGATATTCTTTAAATATGGCATTCCAGCAATCAACTGTGAGCATTTTTACTGGCTGTCCCCCATACCCAGAGCACTTATCCTCCTTGTTTTTACCTTCTGGCTCCTTTGGCTTCCTTCAAGTTTCATAAAATCCATCTTTTGAATCATTTCCCCCCAGAACTCCTTAATATTGTTGCTTTCCCTCTGAGATTACCCTCAATTTGTCCTGCAAAAATTTTACTTGCTCAGAGTTGTTTGCATGTTGTTTCTTCCAGTAGAATATGGACTCTTTGAAAGCAAGGGCTTTCTTTGTATCTCTAGTGTTCAGAGTAGTGCTTTGCACATGGCAGATGCTTAATAAGTACTAGTTGACTGAATGGCTAATTGAGATGTTGGCCAGGGTTTAAATCACCAGGCATATGTGGTCTTCTACCTCTGTTTTTCTAACACATCTTATTAAAGAGATAAATACAAAGATATGTAGGAATATCATGATATAAGTTTGAGAGAAAACCATTTGGAAATCCAAGTGTTCCACTGTTATAAAAATATCAAAAGAAATGAAGGAAACCTTTCTCTCTCTCTCTCCCTCTAAAAATTAAAAAAAAATTAGGAAGGTTCCCAGGATATTGGGTATACTTGCTGTGCTCAATAAGTATAAGGACATGGATGAGAGTCATTATTTGTGCAGACACAATAAGTTTTGGTATTATGCAACAGTGGAATTTGAATCCACATTCATAAAACCACAGATTTTTTGGAATATTGAAACCAAAGGAAACGTGGATTAAATTTAAACATGTTTCTTTCCAAGAAACCAAAGAAATAAAAATTATTTTCAAATTAAATTAGAAAAAAATTTAATTCTCTTTCTTTTATGGGATTGAAATATTTTCAAACCATTACTCAATTTCTGTAGGCAGAGATAGTCAATAAATTATAGTTTGGTCTGGCTTTGAGTAGAATGGCATAGTGGTATAGGAGGTGTTCAGAAAGACTAATACTTCTGATGTGAGGGTTTGCTAAGTCCTTCTCAGGACTGCTTTCCCCCTTTACTATCCATTTGCTACCAAGCTCTCAACTGAGACTCCAATAAGATGAATTATATACAGGGGCCTCACTGCAATAAAATCATCTCCATTAGCAGATTAAATCAGTGTGAGAGCAACTGACAAGCCTCAAATCCATCAGCGAGTTAGGAGGTATGTATTCCAAATATGCAATGACTTTTCCTGGTAGAACGAATGGATTAGAAAAATTTGTTGCATGGTCATGAAGGCAACTGAAGTGGAGTGCTTTGAGCTTGGTCAGACATCAAAGAAACCAAGGTCATCCACTGCATCTGGAGCCATCACCAACAATCCAGAAAACTACAGCCAGAGCTTTGTAAGGGCAGGGATCGTACTTTTCTTCTCATCTTTGCATCCCCAATGCTTAGTAATCCTTGATTCCCCACTAATATCATCTGCAGATTTCCATTAAGTTGTAAATTCATATCAATTTTCCCTTCATAACACCTCCTTCATACTTTATGTCATCATCTCAGTCCTGAACTACTGCAATGTAACTGCTGGCTGGTTTCCCTGCCTCTCATTTCTTCCCATTTCATTACATTTTCCATTCATCAGTCAGATTACTCTCTCTAAAGCACAGGTCTGACCATGTCAACTCTTCCCCCATTTGGCAAGCCTTATTGCCACAAGATTAAACATATTAAAGTCTTTCCCCATCCTTCTTGATTTTAGTGCCTTCTTTGTACTGACTATTTTCTATTTATCCTTTATATATCTTGTTGTACAGCTATTTGCATGTCTCCTCCATTAGACTGTAAGCTCCTTGAAGGGAAGTGCTATCTTTTGCCTTGCCTTTGTTTCTATTGCTTAGCACAGTGCTTCACTGATGGGAGGTGGATAATAAATACTTATCAGCTAACTCACTGATTAACATTTTTGATTGCTTGTACTCAGAAAGGACAAAAATGACATCATTGAATGATGTCTTCATTGGCAAATAAATTAGATCTAGGTGAGGCAGAGTTGCACAAAGTCATCAGCCTCATTCTCTCTTCAAGAGCTATCAAAGCCAAATGGCAAGACAAAAGTCAAGATGACTAGCAATGGTCTGGGATGCAGTAGATGATGCTGGCATTCCCCATGTCTAAGTTCTGAACACTCTACAGGGCCTGTTTCCACTACCTTATCCCACTCTTCCTCTAGGGGAAGTCTTCACATGCCTGGGATAGACAACCCCCTAACCCATCAATATATTGATGCAAGTCAGTTAGCCTCAACCTGGTTTAGCTCATCTACGAAGATGGTTTACTGGGGTTAGGCCACTGTGCATGCTACAGCTTCTTGGAACCAGAAGTGAAAATTAAGTGCCAGATGAACATCAAAAGTGGATGAGCAGCCCCAAAAAGGGTTCAGCAGTCCCTTACTGCTGAGGTAAAAGTCTTCCCTAATACCTCATTCACTGAATAGACATTTTCCCTCAAAGAGTAAACATTTAATAAATACTTTGTTTATATAAAACATTCTTCATCTTATCTTAAAGTATAAAGGTAGAGTCTAAGAAAACAGCAGTAAAAATTAAAAATAAAACAGATAATAGAGTCACAAAAAGCTGAGGTAGAAGTCTTTGTTTAACAGATGTCAGTTAGAGAAAAAACATTATCTCTACTCTCTTCCATAAACTGTTGGTCTCAATGCTTGGCAAGGGATTCAGTATTTTCTTTAACTTTTAAGTGAAAGAATGATGTTAAGGGAGATGGTTTGGTCCTTTGCAATCGCTGTGTCACTGAAAGAGGAATTTGGAATCCTTCTTTAAGTTCCCCTGACATAGTCTTTGACCCTAGGAAAATCTGTTTTGTTCTGTTTGAAATCATTCCACACACCTTGTTTCCCAGAAGTCATCAGAGATTAGTTCCATGAATATAAAACATGAAGAAAAGAAAGATATTATATTGGACATGCCAAAAATTAATATGACATTAAGTCTTTATTCTTAAACCAATCCATATTTTGACCTTTTGTGATAATTTCTCTATTTTTCAAGTTGCTCTTTGAAAAATCTGAGTCTCTAACTTGAATTTGTTGAATGTTTCACACAAACTTGTCTGAAGTTTATTAATTTCATGCAATGTCATATGCACAATTCTCTTTGGTGAAATAATGTTTGTTGTTTTTTTAAATTGCTTTTATTTAGATACCTGGAAGACATGTGATGGCTTCTATTACTTCCATTAGGATTCAACCAGTCTGAGTTTCTAGCACTTTCAAGGTAGTTAAGTATTTCTTTAAAAGTATTTTTTAAATGCCAGATAAATGGCAGGACATTCTATCTATAAAGTGGATATTTTATTTTAGAGAACATATGTGTACTTTATTCCCTGAAATATAAGCCAACAAGAAGATGCATTATTTGCCTCTTTTATAATGAATTTCAAGGTATTTACCTCCATTAAGATACAGATATTCTGGCATTCTTTCCTTGTTTTTTTGACTTGAAAAAGACCCAGAGATTCATTTCCCTCCAAATACCAGTTGATTAATGTGGAAATTTCTAATTTTCAGCATGATTTAACTCTTTTCTCTAACCAATTGCCTAAGCAAAATGCTAATATTTACAATATATAATATCTATTTGTCAATTTATCTCACTAATGAATATACCGTATAAATTTATTTATTTTTTGGAAGATGTAAATTTTAGTCTACTGCCTCTTGAATTCAAAGATCATAAATATACATGCCTGATCTGGTCACATTGCTAGGTAGTTCCAAATGTCCTAGTGCTTGTGATTTGGGTAGATAAAAATAAATTTAGTCACCATTCAGGTAAATAAAAATTTGGATCTGACTTCAATATAGAATATATGTGTGTACATATATAGAGATCATAGGAAATGAGATGTGTTATACTCCAAAAAAAAAAAAACTAACTAAAAAAGCAATAGTTGATCAATCATTCCTTCGAAAACTCACACCTCAATCAACTTAAACTGATAAAACTAAGTGGACTCCATTGCTGGCAGTTCCTATCCCTTAGAAGCTGAGTCAAGAGGTGCTCCTGCTTAGAAGAAGTAATCTGGATGGTACAAAAATAGGTGGATTTAGAGTCAGAAAGACCAGAGTTTACATTTTCTCTCAGATTATTACTAGCTATGTAACTAAGAACAACTTAATTTCTTATCCTCAATCTTCTTATTTGCTAAGTGGAGATAATAAATAATAGCACCTACCTCACAGGGTTATTGTGAGGATCCCATGAGATGAGTTTTATAAAGCATTTTGTGAATATTTAAGTTTTTAATTAAAAATTTAATTTAAATTTAAATTTTTTAAAAAATTAAAAATTAGCTATTAATATTATATTAATATTTTGCATGAAAGGTTCAGTTCATATTCACTGAGCCACTATAGAATGGTTTCTGCTTTAGTGGGTACTATACTAAGCAAAATAGAACCTCAACTAAGAGGCCAGTAGGAGAAATTAGGACATTTTTATTTTGTTGATTAGATATATGCATTCCACTGAATAGGTAAATCAACATTTATGTAAAGTTAGTTACTAATCAGATTTTCAGGTTGCTTTTCCTGGGAGATGTCTTTACATTCTGCTTAATAGACATTCACAGGCTCCTTGAACCAGGAATTCAAATTACCCTCTCCAGATCTCACAAACAAAGATTAATTTATCCAAATCAGATTGAGTAGAGAACTTCCTGCCAGGTTTAGTTCTCACTAATTTCATCTTATTTGGTCTTTAATAAAGACTAAAGATAATAGTGCATACATTTCAGGATGCTTGCATACTGGCACCAATTCCCTGTAGATTTTTCAGACCTGTCTCTTCCAAGAAATTGCCATTCTAGATGAGAAGCTTTCCCTGAATAACTATAACCATGCTAGACACTCCCTTATTATACTTTCCTTAGCATAATATTTATGTGGTTGATTACGCCTTAGCTCAATGATATTTATTTAGGTTTAGACTTATGACTATATCAATATACAAAACTCCCATGATAGAATTTTCTTCAGTTATTTTGATTAGCAACTCATATATAAGTCACTGCTTTAAAGGTTCACTGAATGCAAAGAAAAGGTAGATGAATTGTCCATAATAAAGTTATTACATGTCAGATACATCATTAGATTTTTTTTAAAGTTTTATTTAATTAATTAATTAATTTAGAATATTTTCTCATGGTTACAAGATTCATGTTCTTCCCTTCCCCAAGTCCCCTCCTGTAGCCTATGTGCAATTCCTCTGGGTTTTTCATGTGTCGTTGATCAAGTCCCATTTCCATACCATTAATATTTGCACTAGGGTGATCATTTAGAGTCTACATCCCCAATCATATCCCCATCTACCCTTGTGATCGAGCAGTTGGTTTTGTTTTTTATGTGTTTCTATTCCCACAGTTCTTCCTCTGAATGTAGATAGTGTTCTTTCTCATAAGTCCCTCTGAATTGTCCTTTGCTGTTAGGAGAAAAATCCATTACATTTGATTGTGCCACAGTGTATCAGTCTCTGTGTACAGTGTTCTCCTGGTTCTGCTCCTTTTACTCTGCATCAATTCCTGGAGGTCATTCCAGTTCACATGGAATTCCTCCATTTTGTTATTCCTTTTAGCACAATAGTATTCCATCACCAACAGATACCACAATTTGTTCAGCCATTTCCTAATGGAAGGTCATCCCCTCATTTTCCAGTTTTTTGTCACCACAAAGAGCGCAGCTATGAATATTCTTGTACAAGTCTTTTTCCTTATTATCTCTTTGGGGTACAAACCCAGCAGTGGTATGGCTGGATCAAAGGTCAAGCCCTTTGGGCAAAGTTCCAAATTGCCCTCCAGAATGGTTGGATCAATTCACAACTCCACCAGCAATGCATTTATGTCCCAATTTTGCTGCATCTCAGCCAGCATTCATTACTTTCCTTTGCTGTCATGTTAACCAAACTGCTAGGTGTGAGGTGATACCTCAGAGTTGTTTTGATTTGCATTTCTCTGATTATAAGAGATTTAGAACACTTTTTCATGTGTTTATTGATAATTTTGACTTCTTCACCTGAAAATTTTCTATTCATGTCCCTTGCCCATTTCTCGATTGGGGAAAGTCTTGGTTTTTTGTACAATTGATTTAATTATTTATAAATTTTATTCATTAGAACTTTGTCAGAGTTTTTTTGTTATGAATATTTTTCCCAATTTGTGGAGAAGCATCATTTGAACTCCAGTATCTCTGACTTCAAAGTGGTCCTCTATGCACTGTCATATTGTCTCTCAATTTTTTTTTATTTTGGAATCCTATGTCCTATAAAATCTCTAGTCATCATAAATATCTATTGATTTCTATCTAGCAAAATTATCAAATGATCCAAATCAACACGTTTCCCTGTATCATTATGTTACTTAACTAACATAATGTTAGGTTTCAAGGAGACATAGCAAAAGGATGGAGGACTACCTCTCAAATCTTTCCAAAAAAGGAATCATGTAATTTCATCTGTCTCAATGATCTATGATACCCAAAACCCTAATTAGGTAACAATCTAATGAAGTAAAAGCAGAAACAGCTGTTTCCCTAACACATCACATAATCATTCACCAATCCCATTCCCACCACTCCTCATGCTCATAAAGGGCTGAATAATCTGACCTATGACCCATGGGCTTGTAAAAGAAGTGCACTTTACTTTTTTCCAAGTTCCTCAGAAAACTAGAAGGCAGAAATTCATCCCACTCAGGAAAGAAGTATGGTAGGTATATGCTCCAAAAGAATTCAGCCACAAAATTGAGGAATATAGGCAACTGGAGGCAATACTCAAATAGGCAATACTCAAATCTGGTTAGAACTCCACTTAGATTGAGGGAATGAGGCTCGATTCCATGTAGGGCTACAAATGTCCCCCAGAAGACATTTGGTACATAGACTAAATCTAATGAAATATTATTTACCCCAGGTGTTAGCAACAGACAGCAAAAGGAGGGATATAAGAAAGAAAAAAAACCCTGAAATTACCATTCAAGTGGCCAGGAAAATACTTTAACTTTTAAAAGGAAAAGAAATTCAAATAATCAGCAACCACAGAAGGAAATGGAATAAACTACAACCCCAGGAAACCAATCCTGCAAATATGATCCTAACTGTTCATTTGTGTGACCCTGGGCAAGTCACTTAACTCCCATTGCCTAGACCTTACCACTCTTCTGCCTTGAAACCAATTCACAGTATTGATTCCAAGACAGAAGGTAAAGGTTTTCCAAAAATCCTACAAAGCATATATAAAGGGTCCTTTTATAGTACTAAGAAATCTAGAAAGATTCAAAAGTAGACTCCATATATAATCGGGACACACTAAAATAATTCCCAGTAAATATGTTAATAAATAAAGTGAAGTAGTCCAAATAAAGGAAAATAATAAAATTGAAGTATATAAAGCAGATCAATCCCTTCCTACATTTTTTAGGAAACAGACCCAGTCCCCCCAGGAGGTCAAGCAGTTTATGATGGCACAGACTAGACTAGGGATAAGAATTAGGAAGGTCAAGAAACAAAGGAATTTTGGGAATATCAAAGAGGTCAGGATGGAATGCAAGATTACACTTAGCTAACTAGGGATAAGTGAATTAAGTACAACTAAGTAAAAATTAACAACCCCCCAATAACCCAAGTATTGTCTCTGACCACTCATACCTGTGTTTGTGATAAGGTTTGTTGACTCTCAAATAAGAACCTATTTGTGAAAGGAAATAATTTTGTATCTTGTAAGCTATATAAGCTATCCTGTAATGTTAGCCTTATGCAGCTTCCACTAGGGAAGTCTGTCCCAGCTGCTAGATTCTTTATTAATCAATAAATAATGGTTCCAATAATTGAATTTTGGGGTGTCTGGACTCATTTTATGAAGTGCCCTACTTCAAAAGAAAACCCACTCTGGAAATGATAGCAAAAGCAATGATGAGTGAGAAAGTAAAGGCATAAATATAGGTGAGATGAAACTATCCCTGTTTACAGAGGATGATTTACTTAGAAAATCCTATGGAATTAGCATAGATAATCACTGAGAAAATAATTCCAGCAACTTTTCAAACTATAAGCCAAGTAAAAATCAAATGCATTTCTATATCATAATAATATAATCTAAGAGGGAAATCCCATTCCAAATAACTAAAAAATGCTATAAGTATCTAGAGATCTATCTACCAAAGCACACAAACAACATGTATAGCCTCAACTATAAAGAGTTTCTTTAAAAGAATAAAGAACAAATTAAAATAGCTAAAGTAATATTTAGTACTCATGGAAAAGCCATATAAATATAATTAAAATGACAAACTATCAAAGTTAATTCATTATTTTAATATCATACTAATCAAATTATTAAAGGGATATTTACTAGGAATCAAAAATTATTACAAATTTCATTTGGTAAAAGAAATAATCTGGAATATCAAGGTAAATAATGAAAAGAGGTAATGATTAATGTGGAATCACACTCCCAAACCTCAAAGTAAAGCATAAGATAATAGTGAAAGAATTCATATGATGTGGTAAAAAAATTAGAGAGGTAGATCAATGGAACAGACAAGACAGCGGAAAATCAGAAGTAATAGAACTTAATAATTCAGTGTTTGATAAAACAGAAAGCATAAATTACTTTGTAAAGAACTCTGTATTTGATTTTAAAAACTGGAAATCAGCCTAACTGAAAATAGCCTTGGATTCATGCTTTGCTTTATGTACCACAATATATTCTAAGTTGAGATTTAAAGCATCGATATTAAATAATTAGTTCAATGTTAAAAATAATACTATGAAAAGATGCTTAGATGCAGATCATATGCCCTTCATAGATATTTGTAGGGGATATATTTTAACCAAGCAAGAAATAGACAAAATTGCAGAAGACAAAATACGTAACTTTAAATATATGAAACCAAAAAAACTTCTATATGAATTTGGCACCAATTTTTAAACATGTTCATTCATAGCAGAACAAAGATTAACTTTTTAAAATCTGAGCAGGATCCTACATTTCACAACTCTAGGAGAGATAAGGGAAAACTTTTCTCAGTCCAAACTGCTAAAGCAATTATAGCTGTTACTGGATGACCAAATAGTTGCTGGTTTTATACTAAAAATATTAGATAATTTTCTCAACTTTTAAAGGGAATTTTCTTTGTAAATATGGTTTAAAGCACTAATTAAATTTTCTTGCTAGCTAAAAATATTGTGATTTAATTGCTGTTTGCCAAAACGCTTCAATACCTAGTAAAGATGTCACATGAATAATGTCAATTAGCTCAGGGGTACACTGGTAAATAAAACCTAGTTCCTTAGGGGAAAAATGTATGACACATTTTTTTAATTTAATCTGCATTATTTCCATTTTCTCCATCACTTTCTTAAGATTAAGCAATTAACAAAACAATAAGCCAATTTTTGTAGCACTTGCCATTTTCCAACATTCAAATGTTCATGTTGAAATTTAATAATTGGCTCTTTTGAGCCATTTGCAGCTAGCTCCAGAACACTTCTGGCAGAGATGTTTTCTATAAATTTCAATTGTAGAAGTAAAAGCATGTATTGTAAATGGGCTTGTGAAGAAATTTAGCCATAAAAGGCAAAAGATATATATATATATATATGTATATATATATATATATGTATATATATATATATATATATATATAAGATGGTAGTTATCAGCAATGGAATAATCAAATGACACTTTTTGACAAAGAAGGAGATATGTAAATATTTTGTGAAAATTTATTTTTATATATTGTATTAATTCCTTTATGTTAGGGAAATTAGCATGTATTCTTATTTTTGAGATCTATGTCAGAGATACTATGTAGTCTGGTGCTTTTTAAAATTTGCTTTAATCTTGAAAATCCCAAGAAATGTCTTCCTTTTAAACAGAATTTGGTTAATAAGGGAGAGGAGAAGAAAAAAAAAACTTCAATTGTAAAAGCTCAAACGAAATATGTAGGAATTAGAGTTAAATATACAAGATATGAAGACAGAACACACGCACAAAGATAAAACCTCATGAATTACGATAAAATACATAAATATTTAGAGTTCACATTTAGCACAAGAAAGCTCATGTTTCCAGCTGTAGGAATTAACCCACAGCAGTGACTAATCTTCCTAACTCTGGAAGAAGTGATACACCCACTCCATCTACCTAGTCATCTCAAAAAATAAGGATGCAGGACAAAATGATCTGGCAAGCAAAAGATATGACCCATATGGCATACAAAGCAACAGTCTAGAGAATAATGGAGAATCAGGAGGCTAGAGAGGAATAGATGGAACAGTAGTCTTTAGAGGAATACCAGCAGGAGGCTAGAAAGGAAGATTGTTGGATCTGAATGAATGAGGAACAGAGGTCTACATGAGACTAGTTCTCTTCCTACCAAAGCTTACCCAGGTGTGGACTCAGGGTGTTTCAAACCTCATATTACTCAAAGCAAGGATGCTGCATCACCCTATTCAAAAAAACATGACCTAAGAGTTTGTGCAGCAAAATTCCAGAATAGATCATAAAAGAAATAAAACTCTCCTAAGGAAAAAAAAATAGGAATGAATTTAAGATATAGTATTACTTTCAACACAGCATTTTAAAGACACACAGATAGAAGTAGGAAAAATAGAATATAGCACAAATAATCATTCTAAAGAAATATTAATAGGAATAAATGACAGATTTGGGAATTCAAAAATATTGAAGTGAAAGAAACTTTGGCAGAAGAGAAGCAAAAAAACCCCCAACATTTTCTATATAAGTCAAAATGGGTGACCTTGAAGACAGGACACAACTTCAGGATCATATGCCTCTCAGAAGAACATGACAAATTAAAAAACTGGAATATCATGATAGGGGAAAAATGCCCCAAACTCTCCAGGACTACTGGATAGAGTAAATAAAACATTGATCAAGACACTCCACAGATCACTTACAAAAAATAAATTAATTCTTAATTTGAATGCATGTAATGGTTCAGTTTCAATAACAAACTACAGTTTTTTACAAAAGATCAAGAAAAAAATTCATATAGGATAAAATAATTTGATTGCTTAGGATCATTCCACATTCATGAGAAATCCCAAGAAAGACATCACAAAAAGCAAAGAGAATTATTTGCAATCCAAAATACTATATTCTTCAAATCTAAGTATATTCAACCATAAAAAAAAAACAAGAAAAAAATGTCTCAATCAAATAGAGACATTTGGTGGTATATACAATACCACAAATATCCATTTCTGTATTTTAGCATAAACCGTCCTCATGTCTAGAGTGAATTCCTTTTCTGTCTCTACTTCTTATGTCCCTAGCTTCCTTCAAAGTTCAGCTTGAATCTAACAAGTACACGAGGTCTTTCCTCATGGTCCCTGCTTTTAGTTTCTCTCCTTACCTAGAATCAGTTATATAGCAGAGTGGATAGAGAACTAGGCCTGGAGTCAAGAAGACCTGATGATTTAGACATAAAGGGTGAGATAATCAAATTAAAGGAGCATGGAAAATTTTATCTATAAGACCTATAGATAAGAGAAGAATTATGATCAAACAAGAGACAGAGAGGATCATGGTAAGTAAAATGTATAATTTTGATTACATTAAAATAATTTTTTTCATAAAAACAAAATCAAAGCAGTCAAGATTAGAAAGACAGAGGGAAATGGAAAAAAATTACCACAAATTTCTCTGATAAAGGCATTCTTTCTCAGACCAATAAGGAACTAAATCAAAATTTTAAAACTAAGAGCATTCCTCAATTGATAAATGATCAAAGTATAAGACCAGGCTGTTTTCAGAAGAAGAAATCAAATTTATCTATGATCATTTTTATATGCCCCAAATCACTAATGATTAGAGAAATGCAAATCAAAACTATTCCAAAGTGCCACCTCCCATCTATCAGATTGACTATCAAGATGAAAAAGGAAAAAGACAAATGCTGAAGGGGGTGGGGAAAAATTGGGACCCCAAAACACTATTGGTGGAGTTGTAAATTGAACCAATCATTCTGTGAAACCACTTAGAATTATGTCCAAAGGACTGGTATGTAGTCGTGATCAAAAAGATCAAAGAAAAAGGAAATAGATTTATATGTACATAAATATAGTAGTTTTTGTGGTGACAAAGAATTAGAAATAGAGAGGATGCCCATCAATTGGGTACTGAGCAAGTTATGGTATACAATTATGAAGGAATGCCTTTTGTTATAAGAAATGATGAGCAAGATGGTTTTAGGAAAAAAAAACTGGGAAGGATTAGGTAAATGGATGCAAAGTGAAGGGAGCAGAACCAGAACATTTTACCTAGTAACAGCTATACTGTATGATGATCAACTGTGAAAGACAACTATTCTGATCCAAACAATTCTTTTTAATAATTCTTTAAGAACAAATTTCCACATAAGTATTCTGTAATTATATGATCCATATTGTCTTCCTCCTTAACCCCTCTCAGAACTGATGAGAAGATCAATTCTAAAGAGAGAGAATTGAGGAAACAGTGAAAATTGAAGCATAATTATTTTTGCTTTTGCTTCTTTTGCCACATGACAAATATGGAAATAATTCTTGCATGATTTCACATGTATACTTGATATAAATGGAGTGCTGAGAGTGAGGGATAGAATTGGAATTCATTTTTTAAAGTTATATGTAAATAATGAATTTATTTTCAAAAAATAAAAAATTATAAGTTAAATTTCAATCTTAGATATTTTTATCTATGGTACCTTAGGCAAATCACTTCACTTGTCTGCCTCAATTTCCTCAACTATAAAATAAGCATAGTAATCTTTTTATATTTATTTTGTATTTAGTTATACATATATATAGTGTCCTCAAGCAGAATTGAAATTCCTTGAAAGTGTCTACTGTTTCATATTTTTTGTCTTGTCTATGTGTCAAGAGAATTTCATCCCCTCCCCCTCCTGGGTTGCTGACCTGTCTTTCAACATTCTTTACCTACTAGAGTTATGTCTGTGAATGTCAATATAAGAAAGGGGGCAGGTCTTGTCTGGGGCTTTTTGGGAGGGACTCAGAGAGAGAGAGAGAAAAGCGAGGGGAGAGGGGAAGATACTTGCAGAATAGGCTACACATAATCTGAGCATTTAGAGTAAGTAATATATTTAAAACTATGTTATTTACCTTTTCTATTAATAAACTTTATGAAAAATAATAACTGGTAGATATATTCATTTTAATTATAATACTGTGAAGAACCTTGTACCATGTCTGCCACACAATAGATGCTTAAGGATGCATACTGATTGTTTGAGTGGCTGAATTTGTCAGGGAAAGGTTTATAATATCTTTTTAATTTCTCCCCTTACCTTCTTCAATATTCATCATTTCCAGATGTTTACAATTTTTCAGTCTGGAGACAACTTCTCTATCATTTTTTAGGCTTAAAGGAAGTGTCCTAACTTGATTGCTACAAATGGCTTAACCTTAACAGATAGGACATGGCATTATATGTTAAATTGGATCAACCCAATAAAAAATGGATAACTTTTGCTAGGGTCCATCTCACTTCCCTTTTTCAAGTTTCTGAGTCAACTTCAGATACTCTATCCCTATCTCAGGGGACAACTTCATAGGCTCCAGGTCTCACAAACATCACTTTTAATCAATAAATGGTAAACAATTTTCCTCATCAATCAGGCTTAGATATAATCTCATTTACATATCCTTAAGAGGGTGCAAAGTGGGAAAAATTCCAATATAGAGTAAGATTACCTGAATTTATTGAATAAAGGAGGATATAAGGGTAACAATGAATAATTAATGACAAGATATTATAATATGTTGGTTTATGAATTGGTAAAAGGTAAGCTATCCAGTTGCATAAGAGAAACTCATAATTCTGAGAGAGGATTACATTGTGGTGATAGGATTATAGCCAAATTTCACGTTCCTCTTGTCTATGATTTTTAGCTTACAGAGATACAGGAAAAAACTATACAACTACCTATCAACTGGAAATCTCTAATAGCAGGCATTTCTTTCAGCACATTATAGAGTTCCATGATAACTGATGTCTAAAAACAATGATCTTGAGGTGTCTAAATTCCAGAATATCTTTATGAATCACTAGAGACATTTTAAATAGGAGAGCTGCAATAATAAGTATATTTTAATTATTGGAAACATTATTGATTCATGCAAAATGTACAGAGTAGCTACATTAACTTGACTTCCATTCTCTGATCATGCTAGAGAAGAAAAAAATTATTATTATCCCAAATATTTGGTTTTACAAAATACAAAGTTTGGTCCACATGAGATGTTTTATTTTTTAAATGTCTACTTAGACAATATAATATTCAGTTATATTCATTCTCTCCAGATGAAATCCACTATAAATAAAGGAAATTTATCCGCTATTCCCCTTCTACCATAGAAATAATCCATGGTGGCATACTCTCATTTCTTTTTTATAAGGTAAGACTCCTTCCAAAACTTGCCTCTTAACCCAGGTGCTATTGCTGTTGTTTTAATCATATTCTTCTAGAATCTTTCAATCATGAGAAGACTAAAGAAATTTCTGTCCTCTCTTTTCACTTCTCAGCAAAACAGAACTTCATCGTCAGTTTCCCTCTTCCCTTTACTTTCTTTCTCCCTACAGAATTAATTTTTGAATTAAAAAATGAAGATATCTTTTCAATTAAAAAATTGATTCACTCTCATGGGAGAAAAGATTTTAATCCTCAGGCTTTAGTGTACAGAATATTGATTCAGATTTACTGTTTTCTCTTTTTCCAATTCTTTAATATTTTCTCAGAACTTTAGCTTCTTAGATACCTCTATCCTTTAATGATTCTTTGTTTTAGTCTTTCATTTACCCCTCAGGACAGTTTCTTATAGTTTCTTTCTAAGCATCCTAAAAACAGAGAAAGAGAGCTCTGATTTCTGACCTAGTGCCATCTTTTTAAGACTTGATTTCTATTTAAACAATCCTATAAATTGTTTTTGTTTTCCCATTATTTCTGGGGAATCTGCTAAATATTTTTTCACTGATAAATTTTCCACAATGAGACATTAGTAATAATAAATAAATATGAATGAAATATATCTATTTCATGAAATAAAACTGAATTGCAAAAAGACAGAGAAAATAAAGTAATTAATGCATATGAATTTAAATATTCACCTCCCAGGGATAAATAACTCTAAAAACAATCAAAAAGCACAATATGAAACTGAACAGATTGTTGGAAAATTTCAATTTGAAGTTATTTTTTCATTCTTATGAATTGGAATATTAAAATAGCATAGACATTTTTCAGAATCACATAACATTTTTCTGAAAGCATGACTTAGACAGAAATATGTAATATATTTACATATAATAAAATAATAAAACAGAAATTAATATTTCATTTAGCCCTAATTCACCAAGATCTTTGAAGATCCAAGTGGGTTCCTTGAAATCACCAAAATACTGGAATGTTTCCTTAAGATTTGAAGGCTATTGAAGACTTTTACAAAATTAGATTCTATGGCTGAGAAAGAAAATTCATTTATAGAATCAAAAGTACTTGAAAATTTAGAGCATTCTGAGAGTAAGAATGAAGGAAATTTCACTGCAAAGTTATATCCTAATTGATTAAGATGGTGTGACAATCTAGAAATTGAGAGGTGAGGCAAAATAGATAATAGAATCTAGTTTGGGACATAATGAGTTTAAGTTACCACTGGAAATTACAGGTCAAGTTATCTAGGAATCATTTGCAAAGAGTCAGAAGTACCTATCTGCATAAAGGTTATATTGAAGTCACAAGAATTGATGATATATGCAACCAAGAAGATTTTGAAAAAAAATTAACTCAAGCATAGAACCCTATAAAGCTATGTTTAAATTTTGAGAAGGATACTAATCCAGGAAAAGAGACAGAGGAGTAATCAGAGAACTAGAGCCACAACAGTTCATTGTCATGGGAACCAAAGTAGAAAAAATTTTTAAAGAAATATTAGTGAATAGTTAAATAACACAGAAAAATCAGGAAAGAGTGCAGAAAACTAATGGATTTTAATTTTGTTACTGTTCAGTGATTTCAGGCACATTTGATTCCTTATGACCCCATTTAGGGTGTGTTTGGGAAAGGCATTGGAGTTATTTGCCATTTCCTTCTCCAGCTCATTTGACATATGAGGAAACTGAGGTCGACAGAATTAAACTAGTAAGAGTCTGAGGTCAGATTTGAACTCTAGAAGATGTGTCTTCCTGACTGTAGGCTGACATTCTATCCACTGCACCACCAAACTGCCCTTCATTTAATTATAAAGAGGTAATTACCGATCTTTTGGAAAGCTGTTTTGATAGAATGTTGGGAGTAGGAGCCTCAGTAAAAGTGCAAAATAAATGAGATGATAGAAAGTATAGAATAAAATATAGAAAAATGTAGATTATTTCTAGAAAAATTTTTTGTGAAAGAAGAGAGATAGGACCATTTCTTAAGGAAAAATGGGAATAAACAAATGAGGAAAGGAATAATGGCAGGATATTTTTAACCACCTATTCTAATAATACATCGAAGTATAGTGAATAAAACATAACATAGAAATTATATTTGAAGCCATATCAGTAAACACAATATTTAAGCAAAGGAATAAGGAGAAAATAAAGTAAGGGTCCAGGTCCAGAGCCTTTGGGAGCACTCAAATTAAAGGATTAAAGATTAGGAAGTGAAGGCAGCAAAGGGCTTAAAGGAGTGGCTCCTAAAGAAAACAGAAGAAAAAGAAAACTGGAAGAAGAATATCATCATTAACATCCATTGACATCAATATTACCATACTGTCAGACTGCTGTCCAGTTTTTCCCAGCAGTTTAGCTTACAAAGTGACTCCTTCACTCAAAAAAGTTCAGGAATAGCCCAAAAGCTTCTGTTCACCTAGAGAATGTGTCTTTTTGTAGTTTTAATTTGGTTGTTATGGTTCCTTTGAAAATTATTTTTGTCTGACCTATTTAATAGTATTCAAAAAAAGCATCAGGCTGAACAAGGAGAATCATGGATAAAATGTAAACCCATAATATATATATATATATATATATATATTTATATATATATATATAGTCAACAAAACATAACAAAAATAGAAAGAGAAATTACATTAAAAATAACTACAGAAGCTTTGAAATATGCTCTAATATATCTGCCATGATTCATTCAGAGGCCATAGGAATAATTATAGTCATTAAAAATTATAAAATATTCTTGAAGAAAAAAGGCAGATATAATTGAAACAATAACTACTCATGGATAGGTTGAATCAATACAATAAAAAGTCAATACTACCCAAATTAATTTCCTTATTCAGTGCTGAATCAAACTTGCAAAAGACTGTTTTATAGCACTAGAAAAAATTCATATAGAGAAATAAAATGTCAAGAACCTCAAGTGTGAAAATGTTATGTCTTGGCATTTCATCCTATACAGTTTGTCACTGTTCCCTCTAAATATAATTCTCCTAGCTACCCAGGTGATAGTAACATTTTTAAAGAGTTACCAATGTCCTCTTTTCTTATAGTGATACATATCATTTTTTTCTTGTTTTGTTTTGTTTTTCTCCCCCCCCCTTTCTTAATTATCTTTTGATGATTCTCTTGAGTTCTTTATTTGGGCATTAAATTTTCTGTTCAGGTCTGGTCTTTTCTTTACAAATGCTTGGAATTCTTCTATTTTGTTAAATGACCATAATTTCCCTAGTAAAAATATAGTCAGTTTTGCTGGGTAGTTGATTCTTGGTTAATTATAGTTCCCTTGCTTTCTGGAATATCATTTTCCATGCCTTTTGGTCCTTCAGTGTAGATGCAGCCAGATTCTGTGTTATCCTCACTGTAGTTCCTTGGTATCTGAATGACTTCTTCTTAGCAGCTTGTAATATTTTTTCCTTGGTCTGATAGTTCTTGAATTTGGCTATAACATTCCTGGGTGTTGTCAGTTGGGGATTAAGTACAGGAGGTGATCTGTGGATTCTTTCAATCTCCATTTTCCCCTCTTGCTCTAGAATGTCAGGGCAGTTTTCTTGGATAATTTCCTGTAGGATGATGTCCAAGCTTTTTCTTTTGTTGTGATCTTCTTGTAGACCAATAATTCTTAAGTGTTGTCTCTCCTGGAATGGTTTCCTAAATCTTCTGTTTTGTGAATGAGATGCTTCATATTTTCCTCTGTTTTTTCATTCTTTTAATTTTGTTTTATAGTTTTCTGCTGCTTTGTGAAGTCACTTACTTCTAATTGTTGTATTCTGGTTTTTAAAGATTGAATTTCATCCCTGGCTTTTTGGTCATCCTTCTCATTCTGATCTTTCATCTCCTTTGCCTCATTTTCAAGCTGCTTAATTTTGGCTTCCAAGACAGTATTTTCTCGTTTTAGTTCAAGTACCTCTGTTTCCAGATGACTTATCTTGCTTTTTAAGTTCTTTTCCCATTTGTCTTCAGCCTCTCTTAATTGTGTTTTGAATTGTATTTTGAGTTCTTCCAAAGCCTGTGTCCAATTCACTGGAGTTTCTGTTTTTGTTTGATGTTTTTTCATCCTTCTTTGTTACATTTGCTCTTTGTTCATTGCCTGGATAGAAACAGTTGATTGTAATTTCTTTTTTTTCTTTTTTTGTTGTTTGCTCTTACTTACCCCTTCTTTACTCCTTATAGTTGCCTGTGCTTTTGCTCCTCTCATTTTGTGTTGGATCTGTGGTTTGGGGCTTTTCGGTCAGCCTTCCCCCTTGGAGGTTAGTCAGCAAATCTCTCAGTGTAGTCTGTGGGGGAGGCATGTTGGGGCTTGAGCTTCCCTGCCCTCTGAAGGCTTTGATGAGATTTAAGACCAGCTAGGCTGAATTTGCTGACCTGGATGTGCCCTGAGGCCAAAACCTCTGGAAGGTGGGGGGGAGGGCAATATGGAGTGTCTCTATTGCTGCAACAATGTTCATTCTGCACTTCTTCTCCAACTGCTTCCCCGATGCCTATGTTTGACACTCTGACCCTGGCACAGCTTTGCCCACAAGGTACTCCCTCCAGACCAGCACCCTTGTCTGCACAGAGGTTCCAACTGCTGCTGAAGATTCAGCGCTCTAGGTGGGGGAGGAGTCCTGGGACCTTCCTTCTTCCTTCCCCTTAAACCCAAGTGTTCTCGATTTCAGGCTTTTTTTGGGGGGGGTGGGGCATACCTTTTAAGTTGAGTCCAGCAGGAGGATTCCCTGACTCTGTCCTGTTGTTAGGTTTGATTTTCAGTCCCCTAGGTGCATTTAGTTTGTAATTGGTAAGGAAGGGTTTTTAGAAGTCTGAACTGTCACTGCCTCTTGACTCTGCCTCCAAGGGTAAACATTTTAAAGTGGGTAGGAATATAATCTTTTAGTTTTGTAAAGATAGTTTATTTTACCAATTACATGTAATAAAAATTTTCCACTTAAATTTTCCAAAATTATAAGATTCAAATGCTCTCCTTCTCTCTTACCTACCCCTTTCTAGAGAGGGTAAGAAATTTTTTCTGGGCTTTACATGTATTATCATGGAAAATATAGTTCTATAGTGTCCATTTTTGCAAGAGAATATATAAAATCAAACCCCCAAATAAAAACCTAAATAAACTGAAGTGAAAAATAGTATGCTTTGATCTGTTACTGTCATAGTGACCAATCTGATAGGGATCAAGTGGTACCTTAGAGTTGCTTTAATTTAAATTTCTCTAATCAAGATTGATTTACAACATTTTTAAATGATTGTTGATAGCTTTGATTTCTTCACCTGAAAATTGTTAATATCTTTCAACCGTTTCTCAATTGGGAAATAACTAAATTCTTATAAATTTGACTTTGTTCTCTATATATTTGAGAAATGAGATCTTTATCAGAAAAAATTGTTATAAATATTTTCCTCAATTTGTTATTTCCCATCTACTCAGTTTTATGTCAATTTTATTTATACAAAACATTTAAATATAATCAAAATTGTTTACTTTTTTTTCTTTTAAGTTTTTCCTTTTTATTGTACTAATAGATACTGTAGATCACTTGACTGAAAACACTATCTTCCATATTTATTCTCAAATTTTACTTTATGTTTTGTAATGTTCTCTATCTCATTTTGGTCATGAACTCTTTCCTTCTCCATATATATGACATGCAAACCATTCTATGTTCTAAATTACATATGTTATAATATTTTTATCTAAATCATATACCCATTTTGACATTATATTGGTAGAGGGTGTTAGATATTGGTCTATATAAAGTTTCTGCCTTACTGTTTTCCAGTTTTCCCAGGAGTTTTTCTTAGATGGAATGGAAGTTAAGTGCTATCTCTCAAACTACAATATTGCTGCTATATAACAAAAAAAGTTATAAATGGATACATGTAAAAGTTCACAAAAATTAGAGGAGGAAGGAAAGAATTAACTCTTAGATATTTGAATAGGGGAAGAATATATGACTAATCAACAAATAGGGATGATCAAAGAAAATAAATGGACAATTTCAGTTCTAAGAAATTTTAAATTTAAGAATTCAAATGATATGAACAGGCAGTTTTCAAAGGAAAAAACTCAGCTATCAACAATCATGAAAAACATGATCTAATCCAATAATTAGAGAATTACAAATAAAAGTAATTTTGAGGCTCAATCTCACTCTTGTCATAATAGCAAAGAGAACAGAAGAGGAAAATGATAAATGTTAGAAAGACTATAGGGAAACACATACTGTAGTTAACTCTTGGATTTGGGAATTGATCTAACTATTCTGAAGAGCAATTTGGAACTATGTCCAAACTGTATGTACATACACTTTGTGTGGGAAATAACACTACAAGGGGCTTATAATTCAGAAGAAATCAAAGAAAGAAGAAAAGAGTCTCTATGCATAAAAAATTATAGTATCTCTTTAGTGGCAATAAAAAATTATAACCTAAGAAAGTTTATAACCTAAGAAAATTTATCATCTAATAATATAATGGAAAAATTGATGACAGAAGAAATTGTGAATTAGATAATTTCAAAGGAATACTCCGTGAACTGATGCAGAGTAAAGGAAGCAGAACTTGGAAAACACATTATTCTAGGATACCATCATGATTGAGAAAAATAACTACTTAACCTAATCAATGCCCTGATAAAGCATGAGTTCCAAAGGGAGAAGATGAAACACAATGCTTACCTCCTGTCAGAGAAGTAACTAACTTAAGAGACAGAATGTGACATAAAACTTTGGCCATGGCTAATATAAGAATGTGTGTGTAAATATTTATTGATAAATTTTTTAAAAATTATCTTTGGGAGAGAAAGATTGAGAAAAATATTAACTTGAAAAAATATTTTAAAAATAAAGAAGCATTATCCTAAGTCTCAGCACTATAAAGGTCAGACAACTGCTCGAGGGGGAAAATTATGTTCCCAAACCATATGTTGTGTTCTTAACCTGGTATGTTTCACACAAATATGCTCTCCTATAGATCCTGCTTCAAGCAAATCTATAAAATTTAGCACAACTACTGGGAAAGCACTAATAGTGATTCAAGATAATCATCTTCCTAGAGGAAGATTTTAAATATTCAGTAGTACTCACAATGAAGCTTTTTTAAATAGACACTGAAAAATAAATATGACCTTTCTGAGGTATTTATTTATTTTTCTCATTATTGTTAATGACCACCATCATAAGTTAAGTTAGTTTTCTAAAATAATTTTGTATGAATCCCCCCAAGGGCTACTGTTTGTACATTGCTTTTTAGCTTTATAGTTAATTTTAAGTTAATACAGAAACCAAATTATGTTGGAGACTCATTTCATTATGTACAGTTTATGATTATTTGTATAATGAATTAGAAGCCATGAGAATAATAGGAAATGGTTACCTCAAATGTCAATCACAATAAAAATCTAATTTTTAACATCTTTATTCTTGATTCTCTGTTTAATAGCCAGATACATTTCAAAATATGTACCTAACACCTTGAAAGGTTGTGAGAAAAACAAGCATTTTATTTTAAGTTTATTTTATTATATACTTAACCAATACCAACAAAAGTTTAACTAAATAAATGCATAAAAATTATGTGCAAAATCACAAACTCCACATTGCTTACAATTTGTTTAAAATTGCATAAGTTATATGTGGGTGTGCTAATATAAACATCCTGTTGTTTTTGAGTTCTCTACATTTTTTTACTTGGATACTTTTTTCTCTTGATTTTGTGGCTGTTATTTTTTTTTTAATGCTGTCACTGTGTGTATCATTCTTATTCTCTTTTCATCTATTTGTTTTCTTTTGAACTTAAGCACCAGAAAAATCAGTATTACCATATATACAGTAGAATACAAAAAGAGGTTTCTACATGAAATCACAATGTGCATTTTATAGCTCTTGCTTTTTTTAAAAATCCATAATGAATTTTACATTTTACTTTTAAAACTGACCAGATTGTTCATGCTTCCTTCTGAATTTTCTTTGATACTCTTCTGTATATTTTCAACAATGTGACAATAGTAGTGATTCTTTAAAAAAAATATTTGTATAACATTGTTAACCTCTTCTTTTCATCTGTTCCCAATTAAAAAAAAAAACAAGAGAGAGAAAACAAAATAATTAATAAATAAACAAATATAATTGAGGTGAAACCCCATCCACAGAAGAGAACAGAAGAAAGTTCAGAACGAAGCATCCCAATTTGTTTCTCTTTTGTATTCCTGATGCATTCCTGAACAAAACTCTCATATGTGTGTGTATGTATTCAACTCTCCTTGGTCACTTTGAGATGAGTGAGGTTCATCTAATGTTGCCCAATCTCCTAATTCCTTTCTTCATGTTTGTATTCTCTTCTTATACACTTCAACTATAAGAAATAATGTTTCACTCCCTTTTTTTCTTTCTTTATACAATTTTTTCTTTCTTTTATTCTTCTTTTTTCTCCTCTTCTTCACACTCTGAGGATAATATCAATCCACCTACAGGACATCTGTTTACTGATTTAAGTCATTCAACATCCTTTGAAAACATTATGACTTGGACTTGGAAGATCCACCTGTTTCTTCCCTCTTTATTAAAGTTAGCACTGTCATCACATAGCTCTTTCTGATTGCTCAAATAATTTTACCTTCTAGGTTTCTCTGGATTTTTCTGTTAGTATTTCAAAATCATTTTGATCTTTTTAGCCAAAATGCCTAGAGAAACAGGTAGGTAGCACATTGGACACAGTGCCAGGTTTGGAGTCAGGAGGACCTGGGCTCAAATCTGACCCCAGCACTTCCTAGTTCTAGCCCATGGCAAGTCGCTTCATCTGGATTGCCTAGCCCTTGCTCTTCTTCTTTCTTAGAATTAAAACTGACATAAGGTAAGGTTCTAAAAGATTCCCAGAAGTCCTCTATTCCAGTAAAAGTCTCCTTTAAGCTTATATTCAGTTCTCTAGGGTAAAATATTCTTGATTACCTATTAGAATATTGTATTTCGAATTCTCGAATTTTTCCTAAAAGCTGAGAGTTCTTGTGAGCTTTAAATTGCAGTATCTTGACACTTAAGTTCCCTTTTCATTTCTGAATATTTGATTTTTTTTTTCTTTGACACAGGAACTCTGAATTTTGGCTGTCATGTTGCTAGGACTTTTCCTTCTGAGGTTTCGTTAAGTAGGTGATTGATGGAATTTATTTTCACTTTGTCCTTTATATGTGATAGATCTGGAGAGTTTTCATTTATGCTTTCTTGAAACATAGTGTCCAGGTGTTTTGTTTTTTATTTTAGTCATAACTTTAGACAACCACAGATTTGGAGAGGGCCTGGGATTCATTCTGGCTGCCTTGTACCTTAAAAGGAATTTCTTCACCTTCATTTCTGTTAAGTATTTATGTAATCCCCATTCAAAGATCTCTAGAGATGGGGGCTTAGGTAGACTATTTCACTTTGGGCCACTGTCCTGGGAAATGTTTTTTTTTTTAATATCCAGCCACAACTGACTTCTCTGCCATTTGCAACCTTTGTTCCTAGTTCCACACTCTACGACAGAAAAACACTCTTTAACTATTGCTCTATATAAATAAAAGGATAAACATGAATTTAGTCATTGACCTGGATTTGCCTGAGTTAAGAGGCAAATGATAGTGTATCTATCACCTTACAATAATGAAGTGGCAGATAAATATTCTCTCAAGTCAACTCAAGGTGAAAAAAAAAATTTAAACCCCAAAACAAAGCCATTGCTTGAACTAGTCTCAATATTAATGGTAGTGACTTAAATTTTGCAAATACCTTACCTTTGATTTTGACTCATAGCTAGTAATTGGGAACTGGAAGGCTGTAGATCTAGATTTGACACAGGATAAAACAAAGTTAAGGCTACATGCCTGAGAGGATAAAGAACTCTATTTAACAAACTCAACCTGAGACTTTCTGGGAAATGTATCCACAGGAACATCAGGACAAATTGTTCTTAGCTTGTTCTCAACTTCTCCAGGATTAAAGGTCATTTTGTTCCTGGAAACATGTTTAAGACTGGCTTCATGTTCAGCGAGAATAAGAGGTACCAGTAAAGTTAGACTTTTTTCTTTCCGCTAAATACCTCCTTCATTCGGGACTAAAGTATAATCATTAGGGATTTATTCCTTGCCAAATATGCAAGTTCTTGTGGAAGGGGTAAAAGAGTATGTCTTAGTGAGTCGGGACTATGAATGAATTATCAGATGGATTTCTAGAGAGGGTATTGGAAAATCTCTATATGAGACCTCAGAGCTCTTTATAATCTTGACGCAAAAGCCCAGTCACCGGGGCAACCCCACTAATAGTCCTATTATGGAGTGCCTTGTCCTTTTGTGAAATTGAATGTTGAATTAAACTAACAAATTCTTGGAAAGAGAAGCAAAGATGTTAATAGATGAATTATATACATATCAGAAACACATGCCATTTGAAACTCTTGGAGGGAATGACTTGTAAGAATCTTTCAAACCTGAGGATTCTATAAATGGGGATAACTTACTGAAGAATCTTGAACACCACTGATTAACTTTATATAGCAATGGAGCTATGTGGTCTTGAAAGTTTTTCAGGGCATTGTCCCATTTCAATCTCTACTGCTAAAGCTATAGCTACATTTGGTAAACATTTGACTCATTAATTTTGCGCAATAGTTGATGAATTCTGAGAAAACCAGTCAACTGGGGTCAGTTGTCATCATATTGATGAAGCAAGTGCAAAAGTCTCTTGTTTAAAAACTCATTTTGATCCTCCTTTATTTCTAATTTGTATTCTGAGTGCATCCTAGGTCATCTGTAGTAATAAAAGCCAAGAGCTTTGCTTTTAGTCTATTAGAGGTAGTATATGCTGGAGAAAAATAATGTGATGGCAACTATCCCAGTTCCAGTTGGATTAAATTACATAATTTCATTAGAATTTGATGAAATTTGGTCAGTCCCATTACTTTGATCAATGGCACTATGTGGTTAGCCTCAAAATTATAAGAAGAAATTCAAGCTGATTGAATTCATGTGACTCTTAGGTATAGCTGGATTTTTATTGACTGCAATTTTAATGAACCCTATTGCATATGTAATAAAGAAGTAAAATCACTTCCTACATGACACTTTTTTGTTTGGGTTATGATTTTGGTTTACTAAAAGATAATGATTTCATTGATGTGAAGAATTCCTTCTATAGAGATAAATCAGGCACATCATATATAATGTTAGAGAGTCATTGACAGACGATGTGACTTTTCTATGGTCACACAGCTAGTATTCATAAAGGATGAGACTTGAATTTGGGTGTCCTGCCTAAAAGATCACCTATTCATCCACTATGCCAAGTTGCTTCTCTAAATATCAATCTAAAATCATTCATGAAATACCTACTGTCTTTGGGGAATTGTGCTAGATACAAGGGATAGAAAGATAATAGAATGAATACTTTGATGTTACTATACATTCCCCCCCCTCCCAAGGAGAGGTCCTAGAGATGGAAAATATGAAATCTGGGAATAAATTATAAAAACTCAAAATAGGAACAATGTAATTCATTATGAATATGTTAGTAATGATGACATATTTATGTATTTCACAAACCAGTGATTTCCTCAAAGTGGATACTCCATCCACTGAAGAAAATTACAAGGCACCCAAACTTTAACAGAACCATCTATAATCTCTGTCTCTATTTTGCAAACATGTTATTTGAGCAAAATTGCTTGCATGTTGTTTCTTTAGAGAATTCCTTGATAACAGAGACTTTCTCTTTCCTTCCTTAACACTTAACCTTAACACTCAGCACAGTACCTGACACGCTGAAGGTCCATAACAAATGTTTATTGACTAACATATGAATATACATACTACATTAAGTATATAGTTCAATTTAAATTATTTTCTCATTATCCTCTATTCAAATATTTATTACATCTCAATTTTTAATGTGTATATTACATTCATTATGATCTAGGGAATAGAGAGGTGGTTTTGGAGCCAGGAAATCTAGGTTAAACAATTCATATTGACTATGGGACCTCTGGATAAGTCATAACTTCTCTGTGCTTTGAGCTGCTTTAAGACTACTGTGGTAAAGTTTAGGGGTATGTTTTTAGTCTAGACCTGTGATTTCAGTAGCAACTCTCTCCAAAGTAAAAGGGCTTTTGTTTTCATTCAGTCATTCTAGCCATGTCTGACTCTTCATGACCCCATTTGGGCTTTTCTTGGCAAAGATGCAAGATTTCCATCTAGATCTCATTTTACAGATGAGGAAATTATATCAAACAGGTTGCAGTGACTTGCCTAGTGTCACACAATTGGCAAGATTTGACCTTGGGAACATGAGTCTTCCTGACTCCAGGCCCTCTATCCACTGTGCCACTTCGTAGCCCCTGACCAAGGATTACTGGGGAAGAGGCATGAAGAGAGAGAGGACTTACAAGCCAAGTCATGCAAGAAACAAAGCTGGGAACCTGTCTGTCAATCAAGGCTAAGATTCCAAATGGAATATTCCCAGGAGAGGCAGTAGGAGGTGGCCAGGGGAGAAGAACTAAGGAGACATTGGCTTTGGGTTTCTACTGACCAAGGGAGGCAAGCCTGGCTGAAAGGGGAAGAAGATGAACTGATCCTATTAGCTTCTGTCCCAGGCTAAAGGACCCTTGAGGAGGTGGAGGGGGGGGGCTTCTGGAATTAGGCTAAGAGACCTTGGTGGCTTTGTGAAATTTAATAAGAAAGAAAATTTTAACCATTTCCCTCTCTCTGACTGTTCCCCTGTCACAGCTGTGACTTCCCAAACTCTCATAATCCTCATTTTAGATTAGGGAAACCCTCAAATGTCTCACCTCAGTTTCCTTGTCCTGTTATCCCATTAAACCCCTTACCTGAGAAAAGAAAGGAAGAAGTTTTCCCTCATAAATATCATAGTCCATTCAGGGGGGAGGGGCAAAGCCACAAGCTTCAGAAGAAACTGGGAGGGAGAGAGTAGAAGAAGGGAGGGAGTGAAGGGAGGAGGAGGTTAGGAAAAATATTGATCCATTAGCCATCAAATACTGATCAGCAGGCAAACCCCAGAGCACCCCTCTAGAAGTATCTATCTCTAGAGCAGTATCTCTCATCTATCACCATTACAAATAGGTACACCTCAGGTGTGTCTCCTAGTAGCAGCTCTACAGTCAGCCAGAGTATCCAGTTACCATAACCAGAAATAGTTTCCACACAGATTACCTATTTATTACACTACTTGCCATAACTTAACAGTCTTGGGCAATTTCCATAGCACCAAAAGGTTAAATGATTGGTTTATGGGCATCCAGCTATAGATACCAGGGACAGAACTTGTACTCAGACAAGCTAAAACCATCCCTCTAAGACTGCCAGGTGATTTCATGGATAGAATGCTGTACCTCAGGTCAGGATGAATTCAAATTGAATTCAAATCTGGCCTCAGACATTTATTAGTTGTTTTAGTATAGGCAAGTCACTTAACTTCTTCCTGCTTCAGTTTCCTTATCTGTAAAATAGGGTAATAAAAGCACCTATCTTTAAAGATTGCAGTGAGAATCAAATGAAATAAAAAGGAAATAAAGTGTTTTCCAAACCATGAAACATTATGTAAATGCCAGTTTTGATTATTTTGATTTATTATGCAACATTACCTCTTGGGCAAAGAACAACATAATAATTCAGGTGAAGGAAGAAAAGAGTAAGAGAATTAGACTACAAAAATATGAAAGTTGACCCTCAGCCTGGGCTGTGGAAGGAAGGAACTATATAATAAAGTCTTTGTTTTGTGACTTCAGAAAATAAAGGACAAAGTGCAACAGGCATAAATACTACCATAGAGGTTCTGGAAAAGGAGAGATTTGGAAATCTTTATTGTAGCCTAAGGATGTTCTGCCATCATCTTAGAAGACAATTGGATGGTCTGTGACTAGGTATTTCACTAGCTATCCTTGACAATCCTTGTGGTTATTTTTTGTTATTTTTCATCTATATTTCATTTATCATGATTATCTCATGTTAGAAGATTTGAGAGATTTTCATACGTATCTAAATTTCTGACCTCCAAGTGAATCCTAACTTCAGATTTATGTGAATAAACCAGTAAGTTACAGACATAAGGTTTTATCCCTCTTCTCATTTTTTTTCTCTCTTTCCTGTAGCTTTCAGGAAAGAAGGCAAAAATTCCAGAGCAGGGATGATTTTATAAAATTCTACTCCTGCTTTAAATTCTCAAAACAGACTTTTTTAATCCATCACAGAATGTACTTCAAAACGATGCAGAAAATACTTCCCAAAAGTATGTCTGAGGTCCAACTATTCACAAATAATTATAAACAAATGAATTGTTTACACAGCCCATTATGTTCAGATGTTCAATTATGTTCCACTGTTCAGAGTTCTCTGTCTATCCAAGACATTTGCTACTTGAGTCATTGTCCTTTACAAATACTAGGTTCTATATTGCAGTGGGATAATTTTCCATATCAAAGAGTTTTAATAATTGAGTTCAGTTTTAGTGTTTTTGTACTTCCAAAAAAGTTCTATATAATAGGTTCTACATTACAATTGAATCACTATTCATGTGAAAATGTCTTAATTGCTCAAGTATTAAGTTTCAGCAATTATATAAGGAGTATTAACTGTAATAAACTGCCCATAAGCCAACTCTTGTCATAGGTTCATAGGATTCAGAGTTGGGAAAAACCTTAAAGATTATTCAGTACAACTTGCTCATTTTAACTTGAACAAACAGAGCAAGAGAGAGAAACTGACTAGCCCCAACGTAGAAAGCATGAGGTAACACAGACAGGATTAAAAGAGAAGTCCTGTGACTCCAGATGTACTTTATCTGGCCACTGGGTGCATAACAGCCTCCCTATTTGATGTTTTTCTAGTTGATCTGCCCTGTAGTTATGGTTACCAGAGTAATTCTTCTGTCTAGTCTAAGTGGATCCCACAATGTGGATTTGCAAAGTACATGAGTGATAATGGGATCATAGAGTTAATGCAATAAGAAATCTGAGAAATCACCTTTTCCAAACCCCTCATTTTAGAGATGAGAGTTCTAACTATGGATGCTAAATGACTTGTCAAAAATCACACAGATATTGATTATCAAAAGTAGAATTTGAAATGAGATGATTTGATACCAGTGCTAGTATTCTCTATCATGCTGCCCCTTCCTACTGTTAGCAGGGATCATTAATCCAGAAGAGATGTTCTAGGGCAGGGGTCCCCAAACTTTGGCCCGTGGGCCACATGCAGCCCCCTGAGGCCATGTATCTGGCCCCCACCACACTTCCGGAAGGGGTACCTCTTTCACTGGTGGTTAGTGAGAGGAGCCCTGTATGTGGTGGCACCGCAAAGTGAGGCATCGCTCATGTACAGTACTACTTCTGGTGACATAATCCTTTGTGTGGAGCCAAAAGGAGTATGTGGCTGCACAATGGAAGACATCAGCATGGTGAGCAGTGATCTGGGGGAGGGGACTCAGCACTGTGTATACTGCTGCCTGGTTAGGGTTAGGTTTTTATAGTCCAGCCCTCCAATGGTCTGAGGGACAGTGAACTGGCCCCCTATGTAAAAAGTTTGGGGACCCCTGTTTTAGGGCAATATATCACATGGTTAGTGGAGAAAGGCAACGAGGCAATGATTGTGATTATAAATATATTTGACATTTCAACATAGTTAAAATAAAATGCTTGAGAAGAATTTAATATGCTTCAGGTGAAGTAAAAAACATAAATTAGCAATCTTGATACCAAAAAAGAAGAAAAAGCAAAAAGAGACTTAATTGAAAGAGAAACTATTTTGCTCAAAAGTACCATAGACAATGAAGTAATATAAAAAATTACAGCAAGCCCTCATTTCTGAAATATATAGAAAAATAAATCAAATTAGTAATGAAAAAAGAGTCATTCCCCAATAGGTAAATGGTGAAAGGAAACTAACAGTTTTCAGAAGTAAGCAAAAGCTATCTATAGTCATTTGGATTCTGAGGTATCATTTCATACCTGTCAGAATAACAAATGCTAGCTGAGTTGTGGGGGAATAAAGATACACTAATAAGTTTTTAGTGGAGTAGAGGATTGATCCAACCATTCTGGAAAACACTTTGGAACTAGGTACATATGACTATTAAACTGGGCATACCTCTGACTCAAGCATATACTACTAAGTCTGTGTCCCCAAAAGAGCAAAGAAAAAGCATCTTTGAGTGCAAGTAATTTTTTTCAGCTTTTTTTGTGGTAGCAAAGAACTGGAAACTGAGGGGATGCTTATTAATTGGGGAATGCCTGGAAAAGGTGTGGTATATGATCATGATGGAGAAGTGATGCATGATATGAAATGATGAGGGGAGAAACATGACAAGGCCTACATAAACTGATGCAAAATCAGAAGAATTGGGAGATCATTGTGCACAGTAAGTGCAAAATTGTAATGATGATTCTCTGAAAGACTGTGATTCTGATCAATACAATGATCCAAGACAATTTTAAAGGATTCTTGATGAAAAAATGTTTTCTACTACCAGAGAGAGAACTGATGAACTCAATGCAAACTAGTATACATTTCTAAATTTGTTTTTTTTTTTTTGCAATATGGCTTATATGAAAACCTTTTTTGCTTGATTTCACATGAAGAAATGATATATTGTTTGCCCTTTAAGGTCAGTGTATGAGGAAGAGAAAAAACTTGGAACTCAAATTTAAAAAGAATGTTAAAAATAAATAAAATATTTTATAAAAATTATCCTCACAAGATAAAGATAATAGCTTTATAGCCATCTTTGTTCTGTCTTCTCTAAATTTTCTTATAATAGAAAAACAATATTTTCAGCTTCAAGTCATAACTACAAACAGTCTCTTTCAAGAGTCATTCATCATAGAATTTTTTTACATTTCTTCATATATTTCTTCTTTCTCTTTCTTCTTATAGTTTCTCTTAAACCATCTTTATTATATTTCTCTTAGCAATATCTTCAAAAATTTGCAGTCACAAATTCCAAATCCTAAATTTTCCATTTGGTTTTTAATGCTTTGGTAACCATAACTATAGCCCCTATAAGAGAGGTTTAAAATTATATTAATATTTTTCACAATTCTAGATTTCATCCTCACTTGACCATATTCTTTCATGTACTTTCTTTTTGTTGACCAAGGATCCAAGCCTAAATTCTTAGGAACTCCTGAATTCTGAAGTCCTCAAGTACTTTTGACTGGTTGCTTAGTATTTGACTCAATCCCCTGACTTGATCTCTGGCTGTTTCCCTAGATTCCAACTATTCCCATGGAATCACTATGCTTTATCTTGACTGCACAGAGGTTGAGAACCACTGCACTAGACCAATGAGTCCTGGCTTGTAATCCTGAGTTGGCACTTATTAGCTATATGACCCAGGACAAATCACTTTATCTCTGTTACCCTCAGTTTCCTCCTCTGTAAAATACGTAATGATAATACAGTTATAACAATTCCATAACCTACTTCACAGAGTTTTTTTAATAATATTTTATTTGATCATTTCCAAGCATTATTCATTAAAGACAACGATCATTTTCTTTTCCTCTCCCCCACCTCCCATAGCCGACGCGTGATTCCACTTGGTGTCACATGTGTTCTTGATTAAAACCAATTTCCATGTTGTTAATATTTGCATTAGAGTTTTGTTTAGAGTCTCTCCTCTGTCATGTCCCCTCAACTGCTGTATTCAGGCAGTTGCTTTTCCTCGGGGTTTCTATTCCCATAGTTTATCCTTTGCTTATGCATAGTGTTTTTTCTCCTAGATCCCTGCAGATTGTTCAGGGACATTACACCGCCACTAATGGAGAAGCCCATTATGTTCGATTATACCACAGTATATTAGTCTCTGTGTACAATTTTCTCCTGGTTCTGCTCCTCTCGCTCTGCATCACTTCCTGGAGGTTGTTCCAGTCTCATGGAATTCCTCCATTTTATTATTCCTTTTAGCACAATAGTATTCCATCACCAACATATACCACAATTTGTTCAGCCATTCCCCAATTGATGGGCATCCCCTCGTTTTCCAGTTTTGGGCCACCACAAAGAGCGCAGCTATGAATATTCTTGTACAAGTCTTTTTGTCCATTATCTCTTTGGGGGACAGACCCAGCAGTGCTATGGCTGGATCAAAAGGTAGACATTCTTTTGTCATCCTTTGGGCATAGTTCCAAATTGCCCTCCAGAATGGTTGGATCAGTTCACAACTCCACCAGCAATGAGTTAATGTCCCGACTTTGCCACATCCACTCCAGCATTCATTACTTTCCTTTGCTATCATGCTAGCCAGTCTGCTTGGTGTAAGGTGATACCTCAGAGTTGTTTTGATTTGCATCTCTCTGATTATAAGAGATTTAGAACACTTTTTCATGTGCTTATTAATAGTTTTGATTTCTTTATCTGAAAACTGCCTGTCCATGTCCCTTGCCCATTTATCAATTGGGGAATGGCTTGGTTTTTTGTACAATTGATTTAGCTCTTTATAAATTTGAGTAATTAAACCTTTGTCAGAGGTTTCTATGAAGATTTTTTCCCAATTTGTTGTTTCCTTTCTGATTTTAGTTACATTGGTTTTGTTTGTACAAAAGCTTTTTAATTTGATGTAGTCAAAATTATTTATTTTACATTTTGTGATTCTTTCTATGTCTTGCTTGGTTTTAAAGTCTTTGCCCTCCCAAAGGTTTGACATGTATACTCTTCTGTGTTTACCCAATTTACTTATGGTTTCCTTCTTTATGTTTAAGTCATTCACCCATTTTGAATTTATCTTGGTGTAGGGTGTGAGGTGTTGATCTATTCCTAATCTCTCCCATACTGTCTTCCAATTTTCCCAGCAGTTTTTATCAAATAGTGGATTTTTGTCCCAAAAGCTAGGATCTTTGGGTTTATCTTATACTGTCTTGCTGAGGTCGCTTTCCCCCAGTCTATTCCACTGATCTTCCTTTCTGTTTCTTAGCCAGTACCAAATTGTTTGGATGACTGCTGCTTTGTAATATAGTTTAAGGTCTGGGACTGCAAGGCCCCCATCATATGTGGTTTTTTTTTTCATTATTTCTCTGGATATCCTTGATCTTTTGTTATTCCAAATGAATTTTGTTATGGTTTTTTCTAAATCAGTAAGGAAATATTTTGGGAGTTCAATGGGTATGGCACTAAATAGATAAATAAGTTTGGGTAGGATGGTCATTTTTATTATATTGGCTCGTCCTATCCATGAGCAGTTAATGTTTTTCCAATTGTTCAAGTCTAGTTTTAGTTGTGTGGAGAGTGTTTTGTAGTTGTGTTCATATAGTTCCTGTGTTTGTCTCTGGAGATAGATTCCTAGGTATTTTATTTTGTCTAAGGTGATTTTGAATGGGATTTCTCTTTCTAGTTTTTGCTGCTGAGCTGTGTTGGAGATATATAGAAAAGCTGATGACTTATGTGGGTTTATTTTGTATCCTGCAACTTTGCTAAAGTTGTTGATTATTTCAATTAGCTTTTTGGTTGAATCTCTAGGATTCTTTAAGTAGACCATCATGTCATCTGCAAAAAGTGATAACTTGGTTTCCTCCTTGCCTATTTTGATGCCTTCAATTTCTTTTTCTTCTCTAATTGCTACTGCTAGTGTTTCTAGTACAATGTCAAATAGTAGAGGTGATGATGGGCAGCCTTGTTTCACTCCTGATCTTATTGGGAATGCATCTAGCTTATCCCCATTGCAGATGAAATTAGCTGTTGGTTTTAGATATATACTGTTTATTATTTTTAGGAACAACCCTTCTATTCCTATGCTTTCTAGTGTTTTTAATAGGAATGGGTGTTGTATTTTATCAAAGGCTTTTTCTGCATCTATTGAGATAATCATGTGATTCTTGTTGGTTTGTTTGTTGATGTGGTCAATTATGTGGATGGTTTTCCTAATATTGAACCAGCCCCGCATCCTTGTTATAAATCCTACTTGATCATGATGGATGACCCTTCTGATCACTTGCTGGAGTCTTTTTGCTAGTATCCTATTTAAGATTTTTGCATCTATATTCATTATGGAAATTGGTCTATAGTTTTCTTTCTCTGTTTTTGACCTGCCTGGTTTTGGAATCAGTACCATGTTTGTGTCATAAAAGGAGTTTGGTAGAACTCCCTCTTTGCTTATTATGTCAAATAATTTGTATAGTATTGGGATTAACTGTTCTCTGAATGTTTGATAGAATTCACTGGTGAATCCATCAGGCCCTGGGGATTTTTTCTTAGGAAGTTCTTTGATGGCTTGTTGGATTTCATTTTCTGATATGGGATTATTTAAGAATTTTATTTCCTCTTCTGTTAGTCTAGGCAGTTTGTATTTTTGTATATATTCATCCATATCACCTATTTAATTATATATTTATTGCCATATAATTGGGCAAAGTAATTTTTAATGATTGACTTAATTTCCTCTTCACTGTAGGTGCTGTCCCCCTTTTCATCTTTGATGCTGTTGATTTGCTTTTCTTCCTTCCTTTTTTAAATTAGATTGACAAGTACTTTTTCTATTTTGTTTGTTTTTTCAAAGCACCAGCTTCTTGTCTTATTTATTAAATCAATAGTTCTATCACTTTCGATGTTATTAATTTCTCCCTTAATTTTTAGGATTTCTAGTTTGGTTTTCTGCTGGGGGTTTTTAATTTGATCACTTTTGAGTTTTTTTATTTGCATTTCCAATTGATTAATCTCTGCTCTCCCTAGTTTGTTGATATATGCACTCAGGGATATGAATTTACCTCTGATTACCATTTTGGCTGCATCCCAAAAGTTTTGAAAGCATGTCTCGCCATTGTCATTTTCCTCAATAAAATTATTGTTTCTATGATTTCTTCTCTAACTAAACGATTTTGGAGTATCATATTGTTTAATTTCCAATTAGTTTTAGATTTGGTTTTCCATGTACCTTTACTGATCATTATTTGTATTGCCTTGTGATCTGAGAAGCCTGCATTTATTATTTCTGCTTCTCTGCATTTGTGTGCTATGTTTCTGTGACCTAATGTATGGTCAATTTTTGTGAATGTGCCATGTGGTGCTGAGAAAAAGGTGTGTTCCTTTTTATCCCTATTTATTTTTCTCCATATGTCTATTAATTCTAATTTTTCTAAGATTTCATTCACTTCTTTCATCTCTTTCTTATTTATTTTTTGGTTTGATTTATCTAAATTTTATAATCGTTGGTTTAAGTCTCCCACTAATATGGTTTTACTGTCTATTTCTTCCTTCAATTCTCCTAGTTTCTCCATTAGAAATTTGGGTGCTATATTATTTGGTGCATACATGTTGATTAGTGATATTTCCTCATCATCTAAAGTCCCTTTTAACAAAATATAATTACCTTCCCTATCCCTTTTGATCAGGTATATTTTTGCTTTGGCTTTATCAGATATCATGATTACCATTCCTGCCTTCTTTCTGTCAGTTGAGGCCCAGAAGGTCTTACTCCATCCTTTAATTCTGACCTTGTGGGTGTCAACCCACCTCATGTGTGTTTCTTGAAGACAACATATGGTAGGGTTTTGGATTCTAATCCATTCTGCTATTCGTCTACGTTTTATGGGTGAGTTCATCATATTCACTTTCAAAGTTATGACTGTCATTTGTGGACTCTGTGGCATTTTGATATCCTTCCCTAGTTCTAACCTTTTCTTCTTCGGCTCTACCTTTTAGTCCAGTGATTTACTTTAAATTGGTCCCCCTTGTCCCCTCCCTTGATATGTTTCCCTTTTTAGTCCCTCTCTTTTTGTTCCCTCCCCTTCCCCCCTCTCTTTCCCTCCCCTTTTGTTTTCCCTCTCCCCCTCCCCCCCTTGGTTTTCCCTTCTCCCTACCCTTGTTGGGTAAGATAGAATTCAAGATCCCAATGGATCTGAAAGTTTTTCCCTCTCAGAGTTGATTTCCCTGAGAGTAAGGTTTAAGTAAAAATTCTCTTCCTCTCCTTCTTATAGGAGTTTTTCTTCCCCTCCCCTTCCCATGTGAATCTTTGTGTGAGAAAGATTAATCTATTTGGTCTTTCTTTTCCCCCTATTTGCACATTACATTTTCCCCACGTGTTAGTATACATAGATTGATATAAATATAGTCCTTATAGAAGAGAGATTGAGTAAAAGAAGAAGATAACATTTTTTCCTTTTCCCTTTCCTTCATATTTACCTTTTCAGGTATTCCATGCTCTTTGATTTTTGATATCAAACTTTCCACAGAGCTCTGGTCTTTTCATTGCAAAAAGTTGGAAATCTTATATTTTATTGAATGCCCATACTTTCCCTTGGAAGTATATAGTCAGTTTTGCTGGGTAGCTGATTCTTGGCTGAAGACCCAGCTCTCTTGCCTTTCTGAAGATCATGTTTCATGCCTTACGATCATTTAGAGTAGAACTTGCAAGGTCTTGTGTGACCCTGATTGGCATTCCTTTATATCTAAATTGTCTTTTTATGGCTTCTTGTAGGATTTTTTTCTTTTGTTTGAGAGTTTTGGAATTTGGCAATTACATTCCTGGGAGTTGTCTTTTGGGGGTTTAGTGTAGAGGGTGTTCTGTGAGCTCTGTCAGTGGCTGTATTGCCCCCTTGTTCTAGAATCTCTGGGCAATTTTCTTTGATTATCTCTTGTATTACCATGTCAAGTTTGGTGTTTATTTCTGGCTTTTCTGGAAGTCCAATTATTCTTAAATTATCTCTTCTCCCTCTATTTTCCAAATCTGTCACTTTGTCAGTGAGATATTTTATGTTCTCTTCTAATTTCTTGGTCTTTTGGCTTTGGTTTATTAGTTCTTGCTTTAAAGCCTGGTTTTCTTTTACAGTTTGGTCAAACTGGTTTTGTAGATGAGTGAATTTCTTTTGCATTATTTACCACTTTTCCTCCCAGAAGGCTTCCATCTTTTTGCTCATTTCAGATTCAAATTCTTCATGGGTTTGTGGAGAGTTTCCATTTCCTTTGGAAGGTTTCGGAGCATTTGCTTGTGTTTTCTCTTCTATCTCCTCTGTGTTTTGTATTTTTGCTCCATAAAATGTGTCCAAAGTCGCCCCCTTCTTCTTGTTTCTTTTGGAATTTTGGGGCTTTTGTGCTTCTGTGTAATTTGCCATCTCTATCTGAGTGGGGAGGATTAGCTTTTCTTATCTCTGTCTGGCTTTCAGAGGTCTTAGCCCTAGGCAGATTGTCAGTTCTATGCAGTTGTTATTCTGTCTTCCAGGGGAGCTAGGAATTGCTGGTGTGTCCCTGTTACTGCCCTCCTCTCCTCGGCACCCTCCTGATGCTTCTCCTTTGCCTTACTTCCATGCTCTGAGCCTAGCTTGGCCCTTGTTCCTGTGCCTTAGCTGGTCAGCTGCAGCACTCTGTGGGGGGAGGGGCCGTGGCTTCCTGGAGCTCCTAGGGCTCCTAATGAGATTAGCTTTCCCTGGGTTGAATTTAGTATGCCTTGAGGCAGGGACTTTTTTGTGAGACTCCAATGGAAGGATCCAGCCAGGGGGTTATAAGCTACCCCCTCTCTCTCTGTTTCCCTGCTGTCTGGGTGCCCCCTTGACTGGGTCAGGTTGTTTTCAGGAAGCGGCCTTCAGAATAGCAGGCCGTGGGGCTCTGAGGTTGCCTCTGCTGCCTTGGACTCAGACTCGGAGCTCTGGGTTGGGGGGGATGGGTCCTAGGACCTTCCTTCTGCCTACCCCTTAGGTCCAAGTGGTCTCAGGTTCTGGTTTTTGGGGGAGGCCGTACCTTTTGATTCAGGTCCAGGTCCAGGAGGAGGACTCCCGGGGTCTATGTTGTTGATCATTTTGGATTTCGGTGCCCTAGGAGCATTCGGTTTGAGATCTGTAAGGAAGGGTTTCAGGAGATCTGGACTTTAGCTTTCTCTAAGCCGCCATCTTGACCAGAAGTCTCCCTACTTCACAGAGTTATTGTGGGAAAAATACTTTGTAAATCATAAAGTGCTACATAAATTAGCTATTATGTGTCATTATTCTGAGGCTGCTTCCTTTCTTTCATTGTAGTTCCAAAGTACTTCAACAAGAGGAGAAAAGAGAAGATTAGAGGATGAGTCTGGATTTTAAATTATTTTCCCAAGTTGCAAGCTTATGAGAAAGAGAAGGCTTATCTACATTCTCTTCATGTTAGGGCAGGAATGGCATTATTACTGGAAAACGTCTGAGTATCACTGCCCTACTTTGCTTTTTCCTGGAGCGTTGAGTTAAACTGTCCTAATGAAAGAAAGAGGAGATGAATGCCTCAACTGATGTTAAGCATATCTTCCATCACTGTTGTCTAAACACATGGATTTCTGCAGCTGGCCACACTTATCCACAAGCTGTTCCATTCTATCTCAATAAAAGTTGCATGGCAGTGGCTAAAAGGAAAAGTATTGTTGGCTATGGACAACATCCAACTACTTGGAAGACAGAAAAAAAAAAAAACTCTCTCAGCATGGTGGGGAACTCATTCTGGGGAAAACAAATCTTATTCCCTGAGCCTGAGGACAAAATTCTTGGAGTGATTCATCAGGGCAAAGTTAGAATTCTTTTGCCCATAATAAATAAAGTTCAGAATTTGAATGACATTATCACAAAATAAATTTAGCAGGGCCACCCCCCTTTTAAACCATAGTGATACAGGGTCAAATATCCTAAAATATTACATTTTTTTCCTCCTGGCATTCTTTACAAGAAAAGTTTTATTTATGTAAATAATTATTGCTTGAGACAATGTTAGGGTTCAACCTTCATTTTATCAGGATAAATAAGTAGCTGGACTAGATGGCCTTTAAGGCACTTTCCATGTCTAAATCTAGGATATTTTGATCTTCTATATGTCAATTGTTCACCAATAAAACAAGTATTTATTATGCACTTACTATGTATAATAATAAAAGTAATACTATTTCTATAACCTCTACTATGTGCCACTGTGCTAAGTGCATAATAAGTATTAACTCATTGGATCATTACTAAAAGGTGCTATTATTATCCCCATTTTATATAAGAAAACTGAGGCAAACAGGGTTAAGTGACTCACCCAGGATCCTACAACTAGTAAGAGTTTAAGGCTGGATTTGGAGTTAGGTCTTTCTTCCTCCAGGCTTGGTGCTCTATACACAATTGTGGAGCTAACAATTGGTTTGTGATATTTTATCTTGTTTTATTTTCAGGTGTGATAGGAGTATAAAGCATTGATTTAATTCACTTGAGGAGCTTCAGGTATGGAAAACTTTACTAAGTTTTAACCAATGCCAACTTTTTGTAATTTACAGTCTTTTTTTTTTTTTAAATATTATTTTATTTGGTCGTTTTCATATATTATTCACTGGAAACAAAGATCGTTTTCTTTTCCTCCCCTCCCCTTCCCCCCCCTTTCCCTCTCCCATAGCCGACGCATGATTCCACTGGTGTTCCACATGTTCCACATGTGTTCTTGACTCGAACCCATTTCCCTGTTGTTGGAGTTTGCATTATAGTGTTCATTTAGAGTCTCTCCTCAGTCTTATCTCCTCCAACCCTGTAGTCAAGCAGTTGCTTTTCAGCGGTGTTTTTACTCCCACAGTTTATCCTCTGCTTGTGGGTAGTATTTTTTTTTAGATCCCTGCAGATTGTTCAGGGTAATTGCATTGATACTAATGGAGAAGTCCATCACCTTCGATTGTACCACAATGTATCAGTCTCTGTGTATAATGTTTTCCTGGTTCTGCTCCTTTCGCTCTGCATCACTTCCTGGAGGTTGTTCCAGTTCACATGGAATTCCTCCATTTTATTATTCCTTTTAGCACAATAGTATTCCATCACCAACATATACCACAATTTGTTCAGCCATTCCCCAATTGAAGGGCATCCCCTCATTTTCCAATTTTTGGCCACCACAAAGAGCGCAGCTATGAATATTTTTGTACAAGTCTTTTTGTCCATTATCTCTTTGGGGTACAAGCCCAGCAGTGCTATGGCTGGATCAAAGGGCAGACAGTCTTTTATCGCCCTTTGGACATAGTTCCAAATTGCCCTCCAGAATGGTTGGATCAATTCACAACTCCACCAGCAATGAATTAATGTCCCCACTTTGCCACATCCCCTCCAGCATTCATTACTTTGCATAGCTGTCATGTTAGCCAATCTGCTAGGTGTGAGATGATACCTCAGAGTTGTTTTGATTTGCATCTCTCTGATTATAAGAGATGTAGAGCACTTTTCCATGTGCTTATTAATAGTTTTGATTTCTTTGGCTGAGAATTGCCTGTTCATGTCCCTTGCCCATTTGTCAATTGGAGAATGGCTTGATTTTTTGTACAATTGATTTAGTTCTTTATAAATTTTAGTAATTAAACCTTTGTCAGAGGTTTTTATGAAGATTGTTTCCCAATTTGTTGCTACCCTTCTGATTTTGGTTACATTGGTTTTGCTTGTACAAAAACTTTTCAATTTGATGTAATCCAGATTATTTATTTTGCATTTTGTAACTCTTTCTAATTCTTGCTTGGTTTTGAAGTATTTCCCTTCCCAAAGGTCTGACATGTATACTATTCTGTGTTCGCCTAATTTTCTTATAGTTTCCTTCTTTATGTTCAAGTCATTCATCCATTTTGAATTTATCTTGGTGTAGGGTGTGAGGTGTTGATCTAAGCCTAATCTTTCCCACACTGTCCTCCAATTTTCCCAGCAGTTTTTATGAAATAGTGGATTTTTGTCCCAAAAGCTGGGATCTTTGGGTTTGTCATATACTGTCTTGCTGAGGTTGCTTGCCCCCAGTCTATTCCACTGATCCTCCTTTCTGTCTCTTAGCCAGTACCAAATTGTTTTGATGACCGCTGCTTTGTAATATAGTCTGAGATCTGGGACTGCAAGACCCCCTTCCTTTGTATTTTTTTTCATTAATTCCCTGGATATCCTTGAGTCTTAAAGAGGTCTCTGGAACACTGAGGGATTACATGAAAGGCAGTTAAGGTTGTTGAGGGTGAGTCAGTCTCTACGAATGCCTCAAGGAGAGAGAGAGAAAGAAAGGATAGTAGATTGGATTCCACGGGGGGCATGAAGGAGCCAGGTAGGAGATGGCAGGAATGAGTCAGAAACCAGGCTGTATTGATTACAATGGAGCCACAGCAGAACTCCAGTCTCTGGACCACACAAAGGCATGAACCATCCAGTGATCCAAAATTAATACCACACAGGTCATGAGAAATGATATAGCTAGCTGAGAGATCAGCCTAGGTTCCTCAGACTATTTGCCAAGCCCGAACCTTATGGCTGAGAGAATAGGGTGCAGGTAATGGAATGAATTAGAAAGAGCTAAGTATTAGCATTGGAAAAGAAAGGTGCCAGGCCAAAGGCCAGGTCCCAGGTTGGAGAGATAGAGAAGGAAAGCAATGACAGACATAGGTGAGAGGTAAGATCCAAGAGAGGAAGGTGACTGCTGTGGCTGCTTTTAATGTCTTTGACATGCAAATGTACCCAATACATATTGATGAATTACATAGTGTATTGCCATTGGGTAATTGTAAATTACAACAAGGTATAGGTGTGGTTTATCTTAGCCAGGTGAACACAAAGAAACCTGATTTAGTGCCTAACCTGGGGGAAGCTGGGATCAAGGGTCAGAGGCTTTACTAGCCAAGCACAAGACTGAGCATGCTCTCTTCTAAGCCACTCTGTACATTCTGTCTCCCTTGTCCATAGCTAGGTGTGGACTGCTACAGAGTCCACTGTATGTAAATGGTGCAATAAATAGAGTGCCTAACTTAAAGTCAGGAAGCCTCATCTTCATGTGTTCAAATCTGGACTCAGATACTTACTAGCAGTGGCAATACATAAAATATATGCTAAGAATAAATTGGCTTCATTTGTAATAGAACCTGAGTTCTACAAATGATCTAGAGAGTTAGTGTGCCATAGTATATAGAGCCCTGGACTTGAGAGTAATATAGGCCTAGGTTCAGATTCCACCTCAGACACTTACTAGTCATGTGACATTGGACAAGTCATTGAACCTCTCTGATCATCAGTTTTTTTGTCAGTAAAATGGGGATAATAATAGCCAACCTACTTCACAGAATTGTTATGAGAGTCAAATGAGATCATACATTTGAAGTTCCTGGTAAACCTTAAAATTCTATATAATGCTTTCTATTTTTGACGGCTAATACATATTCAGTTATGTTGTTGGAACCATTAGGGTCTTATTGCATTTAGGTAATGTATCATATTACTGATTGTGAATTCTTTTTCTCTAGAGGGAAAGGAGAGACATATGTCTTTTTATTCATTCTTTCATTCATAGATTTTTGATAGATTTAACATCTTTTTCTTCCTCTCACTTTCCCTCGAAATGAGCAATAAAAAATAAAAGCCATATAATATTAACCTCCCTCTGAATTTTATCCTTCACCTCTCTGGAAGGAGGCAGGTGGCATGATTCTTAGTTCTTTGTACTCATGATTTATTATTTCATTGATCAGAGTTCTAAAGTCTTTCAAAGTTGTTTTTCTCTGTAATACTATTGTAATTGTATTATTTTCCTGTTTTTGCTTACTTTACCCTGCATCAGTTCATAGGATTCTTCCCAGTTTCTGCTGAGCTATCCATAATAGCACAATAATATTTCATTACATTCATATAGAATAATTTGTTCAGCTATTCCCCAACTGGTTAGAGTTTAGAGTTCTTTGCAATCACTAAAAGAGCTGTTAAAATATTATTTTCATTGTGTAAGACCTTTTCTTCCTTATTTGAATCTCTTTAGGGCATATAATGAGGTCTGAGAAATATAAAGGTTTGAGAGAAGTTGCACATAAAAAGCTGAGTGAATAAAATAAAAAAGAAAACTAATCCTTTCCTGGAACTTTTTTTTTCTTTTTCTGGCACTTTCATTCAAAATAGTACCAAAATCTTTTTAATGTCCCCTTTTAAAACATCTGTCCCTAGCAATGCATGGAAAGTTAACATGTTTCATCTCAAATCTGACTTGTCAACTGGAAGAAAGTAACACTGCTCACCTTTTTTATCCGAAAGAGCAAATATCAAGTCATGGCTCTTGATTGTTTTCCAGATGAGGCAATAGACATAACCATGTACACTTCTGTCTCTACTTTGTCCTGTAATATTTATCCTCAGTTTGATAGAAAGAACATGAACTCTGAGAGAAAACTCAATGGAAATCATAATGGGAAGTGAACAAATACATTCTGTAGCAGAACCATACATTATTTTTATGGATAATACTTTGGCCTCTTAAAATTCTTTTCTAGATTCCGCTCACTATGACAACTTTGCTTTCATTGACTAATTTTGTTTTTATTTTGTATATATTTAACAAAAATGATCAGGAGAATGCTCAAATTGTTAGACTGGGTGGGTGCAGCCAAGATGGTGGCTTAGGAGCACCTAAAGTCATAACCTCTTCAACAATTCTTCCAAACCAATAGAAAGGGGAGAGGAATTCTCTCCCACCCAGGATGCTGAGACATCTGATAAGATCAAGCACTGTATGAACCCCTACACAGAGACAGCAGCCACAAGGGTTCACATGACCCAGCTCTGAAAACAGCTGGCAGGGAGCAACTTGGGGAAGCTATCAGGCAGGACATCTTCCCACATCCACACCTCACCAAGATCTGGAAAAGAATAGGCTGTCTGTTTGAGACCTAGGCAGAGATGATAGATGTAAAGGGTTTGTCTCTGACTCACCACATGTAGTTCACGACAAAAAGGCTTGAAAGGGTAGGAATGGGGAAACACATGGCTGGACACCCTAGGTCCACTGGTTACAGTGAAAAATTTTCCCTGGGGCAGGCCAGCTCAGCACATTAGCTCAACCAGTTGAATCCAGTTCATTAGCAAAGGGTTGAGAAAAGAGAAAATTCAGCCTCAAAGCAGAAAAGATCAAACATTCTGATTCAGTAAACCAACAGAGGGATAATTTTATATAGTCCCTGGGGTGGAAGGAAAAAAGAAATTACATCTTGATTAAAGTCAGCATAAATTTTTAAAATTGGAAAAGTTAAAGCTAATAAATATTTGGAGAAAATTGAATAGGAATAAAAAGGAATATATCTTCTTTTCAGCAGCACACGGTACATATACAAAAACTGACCATGAACTAGGGCATGAAAACTTTCCAAGCAAATGTAACAAAGCAGAAATAATGAATTTGTTTTTAGATCATAATGCAATAAAATCATAATTAATAAGAGTTCATGGAAAGGTAAATTTAAAATTAATTAGAAACTTAATAATCTAATTCTTCAAAACTGGTGTGTCAAAGTACAAATCATAGAAATAATTACTGATTTCATTGAGGAGAATGACAATGAGGAAACCACATATCAAAATCTATGGGATATAGCCAAAGCAGTACTTCTATCCCTAAGTGCCTATATCAATAAAATAGAGAGCGAGGAGATCAATGAATTGGGCTTGCACTTAAAAAGCTAGAAAGAGAACAAATTAAAAATCCACAGATAAAAAGTAAATTGGAAATCCTAAAAAACAAAGGGGAAATTAATAAAATTGAAAGTAAAAGGACTATTGAACTAATAAAGAAGAGTAGGAACTGGTACTCTGGGAAAAAAAAACAAATAAAATAAAGTACAGGTTAATCTAAGCAAAAAATAAAGAAAGAAAAGAATAAAATTAATAATATCAAAGATGAAAAGTGTGATCTCACCTCTAATAAAGAGGAAGAATTATGTTGCCCAATTATATGGAAATGAATATGACAATCTAGGTGAAATGGGTAAATATTTACAAAAATGTAAATTTCCTACTTTAACAAAAGAGGAAATAGAATACTTAAATAATCCCATCTCAGAAAAATAAATTGAATAAATCATCAAAGAACTCCCTAAGAAAGCATCCCCAGGGCCAGATGGATTAACAAGTGAATTCTATCAATAATTTAAAGAACAACTAATCCAAATATTATAAAAACTATTTGAGAAAATAAGCAAAGAAGGAGTTTTACCAAATTCCTTTTATGACACAAATATGGAACTGAATCCAAAGCCAGGCAAACCAAAAACAGAGAGAGAAAACTATAGACCAATCTCCTTAATGAACATAGATGCAAAAATCTTAAATAAAATACTAGCAAAAGGACTACGATAACTTATCACAAGGATTATTCACTATGACCAGATGGTATTTATATCAGGAATGCAAGGATGGTTTAATACTAGGAAAACCAACCAAATAATTGACCATATCAATAATCAAATGAGTAGAAATCACATGATTATCTCAATAGAGGCAGAAAAAGCCTTTAACAAAATATAACACCCATTTCTATTAAAAATAAAAGAACCCTTTTTAAAATAATAAACAGTATGTATTTAAAGCCATCAGCAAGTTTCATCTGTGATTGGGACAAATTAGAAGCCTTCCCAATAAGATCAGGAGTGAAACAAGGATGTCCATTATCACCTCTGTTACTTAACATTATACTAGAAACACTAGCAGTAGCAATTAGAGAAGAAAAAGAAATTGAAGGTATTAAAACAGGCAATGAGGAAACTAAACTATCACTCTTTGCAGATGATAAAATGATATACATAAAGAATCCTAGATAATCAACTCAAAGGCTAGTGGAAAAATAAACAACTTTAGCAAAGTTGCAGGGCACAAAATAAACCCAGATAAATCATTAACATTTCTGTATATTTCCAACTAAACTCAGCATCAATAGTTAGAAAGAGAAACTCCATTTAAAATCATTCTAGACAATATAAAATATTTAGGAATCTATCTACCAAGACAAATGCAGGGATTATATGAACACAACTATAAAATATCCTTCACACAATTAAACCTAAATCTAAATAATTGGAAAACCATTAATTGCTCATGCTTAGGATGAGCTAATCTAATATAAATGATGATCCTACCCAAATTAATTTACTTATTCAGTGTCATACCTATCAAACTACCAAGAAACTTTTTTATAGAATTAGAAAAAAAAATATAACTAGGTTCATCTGGAAGAACAAGAGATCAAGAATATCAAGTGAAATAGTGAAAAAAAAAGTGAAGAATGGAGGCCTAGAAGTACCAGATCTAAAATTGTACTATAATGTAGTGGACTCCAAAACAATATGGCTAAGAGATAGCAGGGTAGATCAATGGAATAGGCTAGGGGTAAATGACCTCAGCCACATAGTGTACAATAAACACAAAGATAACTTTTTGACAAAAACTGCTGGGAAAATTGGAAGACAGTTTGGGAAAAATTAGGTTTAGATCAGCATCTCACACCCCATACCAATATAAATTCAAAATGAGTAAATGACTTAAATATAAAGAGTGAAATCATAAATAAATTAGGTGAACATAGAATAGTGTACCTGTCAGATCTGTGGAAAAGGAAGGAATTTAAGGCCAAGCAAGAGATAGAGAACGTTACAAAATATAAAATGAATGATTTTGATTATGTCAAATTAAACATTTTTATGTAAACAAAACCAATGCTACCAAAAATAAGAAGGAAAACAAAAACTGGGGAAAATTTTTTTATGATAAAACTCTCTGACAAAGGTTAAATTTCCCAAATAAATAACTAAGTCAAATTTACAAAAAATCAAGTCATTCCCCAGTTGACAAAAGGTCAAGGGGCGTTAATATGTAATATTCACATGAAATCAAAACTATCAATAAGCACATGAAAAAGTGTTCTAAATCCCTTCTGATTAGAGAAATGCAAATCAAAATAACTCTGAGGTACCACCTCACACTTAGTAGATTGACCAATATTGAAGTAAAGGGAAAAAAAAGAATGTTGGAGGGGATGTGGCAAAAATAGGACACTAATACATTGCTGGTAGAGTTTTGAATTGATCCAACCATTCTGGAAAGCAATTTGGAATTGTGTCCAAAGGATTTTTGAATAATGCCCACCCTTTGATCTAGCCATTGTGACAGACAAAAGGGTGGTTGCCATAAACTGTGACCACGAAAATATGGGTTTAAGACTTTGAATTGCCAAAACTGCAAAGATAAATTTTTAGTGTCTTGATTTTATATTAAAAATAAAGTGGTCGCCATGGGAAAAATTCCCAAATATGAAATACCCAAGTCATCTGGGTTTTAAGGAGATTTTAATTAATACAAATTAAGGAATTAAGGAAAGGGAAAGAGACAAAGTAAGAGGAAATAGGAAAAGGCTAGGGAGAAACTAAGTCAGTCTTTAATCACTCACCACAAGATCTTTCCAAGCAAAACTCTAGTGTTCAGAGAGACCCTCCAGTTCATCTCCTGAGCTCAACTAAGTTCAGCCACCGAGAGATCTCCAATTCAACTTCCTAAGCTGAACTCATTCAGAGGCCTCTGACCTCCCTTTAAAGAGAATTTTCTCCTATGTCACCTCCCCTAAATTTTCACATCTACCAATCACAGTAGATGTTTTCCAAAGGACTGACCATTCTTAATTCACATCTTCCTTTGTTAATCACCTTCTCTGGGTAGACTAAAACTTCTGAGTATTTCATACCTCTTTGCTAAGGTTTTCCCTTACAAGTTGCCTGACCTTTTAGTGATTAATTTGACCTTCATAGGTACTTAGCACTCTTTTGTATTAGATGTAAAAATAGACCTAGCTTAAGGGCTTTTGCCTCACTATAAGTATGGGTTAAGTACTTTTCATTGTTCAGTAAGGAGTTTTACCACTTTATCTTCCCCTAAAATATGCCTAAGTATGGGTGGAGTAATTTTAACCATCCCAATAATTCCTGAACAAATACCTTCATTGAATGGGGAATAACCTTAACCTTAACCTTAAGATAATGTTCCAAGGTCGAGTTGAGAATTTTCAAGATTCACACCATACCACTGCTGAGTTTGTATCCCAAAGGAAAAATACTTGTTCAAAAATATTCATAATTGTACTTTCTGTGGTAGCAAAAATTGGAAAATGAAGGGATGTCCATTGATTGGGAAATGGCTGAACAAATTGAGGTATCTGATGAGGATGGAATGCTATTGTGCTGAAAGGAATGATGAACTGGAGGAATTCCATATAAGCTGGAATGACCTCCAGGAAGTGGTGCAGAGTGGAAGGAGCAGAACCAGGAGAAAATTGTACACAGACACTGATACATTCTGGCACAATTGAATGTAATGGACTTTTCTAATAGCAGCAATGCAGTGATCCAGGACAATCCAGAGGAACTTATGAGAAAGAATGCTAGCCACATCCAGAGAAAGAACTGTGGGAACAGAAATGCAGAAGAAAAACATAGGATGGAGCACTCTATTGTAAATATGAATAATATGGAAATAGGTTTTGAACAATGATACATAAATAATCTATTGGAATTGCTTGTCAGCTCTGGGAGAGGGACGAAAGAGGGGTGGGGAAAATCATGAATCATATAACCACAGTAAAAAATTCTAAATAAATAAAAAAATTTTAATTTAAAAAATAAATTTTAAAAAATGTTAGAATGGGGTCCTTCCTGAGGTCTAGATAGCCACCTTGACCTCTTATTGAGAAACATACACTATTCATGACTTCCCATGGAATGTAAGGGGTTGGGTTCCTTATGGTATCCTGAGTCAATTCAATTCAATTCAATTAGCATTTAAGGGTCAGACAGAATGCTAAATTCTGGGGATAAAAAGACAAAGAAAAAAGAAATCTTCTCTGACCTTAAGTAGCTAACCTTCTATTATTATTAGGGTAGGCACATTGAAAATGCATACATAAGGTGTACAATATATACCTTTATACAATAAAGAAGTACAAATATATATATATATATATATATATATATATATATATATATATATATATACACATGTATATATATACCATACCAAATAAGGAAAAGAGTACTAGGCTTACACCAAACCAATTTTATCTTGGGAGGGAAGCTGATCTCCCCCAAAACCTAATAAAAATAATATGCTAATGAAGAGATAAATAAATAGAAATAATAACAAAATAGAGAGCTTGAACAAGAGTCTTTACCTCTACATGCATGGAAGATGTAGCAGTCCACCCCTAGCTATGGGCAAGGGGAACAGTTGGTATGTAAGAGAGCATGCTCAGTCTTGAGCATGCTCAGTATTGCACGTGTCTGGGAAAGCCTTTGACCCTTGACCCCAGCTTCCCCCAGGTTAGGCGGGAACACAGGTTTCTTTGTGCTCACCTGGTTAAGAGAAACCACACCTATACCTTGTCATTAACCAATGAGAATCATCCCTATGTACTTTGTATATTTGCATATCAAAGATTATATATAGCCCAGCAAGCTCTGCCTCTCTCTTTCTCTCTTTCAGGCTAGCTGATGGCTGTCCTGGCAGGAGCTTGGCCTCTGGTCAAGCTCCATCTTTAAATCTTCTCTATCTCTCTTTCATCTCTCCGACCTGTGTGGTATTGAATGTGGATCTCTGGACTGGTAAAAGCCTTCGGAAGGGTCCTTTGATCAGAGCTTAGCTGTGGCTCCTGGAAAATTAATAAAGACTCATTCCTGCCACCTCATATATCTAATTTGACTCCGTCATCCCCCTCGTGGTATCTAAAACTTCTATCCTGTCTCTATCTTCCTACCTTAAAGCTTCTCTCCCCTCTGAGGAAGTTTTAGAAGAGATGAATACTGAGTTGATATGATATATGAAATAACTTCTCATCTATAGGAAAGTAAGGCAGAAGGCCATTGGTGTGGATAAAATTATGTGAATTTGTTGTGGGGGATTTGAGGTGAACTCCCTGGGTTTGGGATGGGTACCCTTTGTAAGAATGATTACTTGGCTTGGGAATAAAAAGAAAAAAGGTATTAAATTGAAATTCAAGTTGATGGCTGAGAGGACAGCTTAGATAGAAAGCTGCCTTTGTCAAAGGAATCAATTCTGGGGGTTTTATACTCTGCTTATAGTAGGTGATATGTGACTCAAGGAGGGCATAAATTCAGGAAAAAGTCTGTGTGTGAAGTTGGTCACCTGGTCTGGGTCAGAGCCATGTCATGTCCTGAAGACATAGAGGGTGATCCTCATAGTTTAGGAGACAAGTAGATGTCTTAGATACAGTATGATGGTATCAAAGTATGTGGGATGATATTTGTGCATTATTCCCCAATATACATTGATTAGTACAAGTAATCACAAATTGGCAACTTCCTATAGAAAAATAGTGAAGTTAGGTGCTCTCCCCTAGGATATATCAATCTTGTTTTTTGAAGAGTAAAAGAAACTCCCTCCTAAGCAGCTTTATAGATAGATATAGATATAGATATAGATATAGATATAGATATAGATGAGATAGAGATAGAGATAGAGATAGAGATAGAGATGTAGATGTAGATGTAGATGTAGATGTAGATGTAGATGTAGATATAAATATAAAGGCCTTTGATATTCTTCTCAAATGTGGCTAAGAGTCTGCCCCTCCACCTTTTCTTCTATTCCTGTGGGAAGAAGTTTAGGGGTGACTTAATTCCTATGAGAGAAATCTCAAAACTTACAATTTATCTTGACTACATATCCTGAGAAATGTTTCAAAGAGTGATTCAGCCTGAATTGCTGCAATCTGATAAATCCTTGGACAGGCCTAAAAACCTGACTCAACTAAAAAATGCAAACCTAAGGAATATTTTCATATACTCAGAAATGGTGGGAAAGAATAAGGAGGATAGAATAAGACACAGAGGATGGGAAAGTAGAGATATCATTGTGTTGAATCTATATAAAATATGAGTAAACCTAGGCATCGATGTCCACTTCTGAAATCCCAGACTGTGGAGGCACTCTCTCTCTTTCCCTTTCCCCGCTTTGTGAGGGTACTACCTATGCCCAGGTGGTATTGCCTCACCCTTGCCCCCCCCCTTTTTGTGAGGATGCTAGCTAGGCCCAGGCTGTGTTCTTCACTCTGTCTCCCCATGGTTCTGAATAAAGCCATGTTGACTCTGACAGCATCGAGTCTCCTTTCTGCTCATTAGAGTGATTTGGGGGTACAAGCCCCCCCCAATTTCACTCAACACAAAAGCATAGCCTGGAAGTGTATCTCTGTGTCCATCTGGAAACCTAGGGGAGAACCCAAAGGAGATAATTCTCTCAAGGGTCTTTCTTATCAACAAAGAATGAAAGGAAGCAAAGGAATTTTCCTACTTATAATTTGATCTGAAGCACTTCTATAATTTGGGGTTACAACCAGAAACCCGAGTCCCACATCAAATTGTTTGGGTAAAAGTTTATTAATTAACATAATCAAAGGAACTTTTAATAGCTTATTTATCTGTATCAAGGTTAAGTCTGGTCTTCATAAGGGGCCTGGAGAGTATATAGAGATATGCTGGGTCATGAACTTATAGCCACTGCACAGAAGTACTTGATTAATCTTTGTGAGCAGGGGGTGTTTCAAAGATTAATAGTCATTGAAATTTTAGGAAAATGTATTGTTGTGACTCAGGGCAACAAAGACACCTCTACCAGACACTATCTTTATATATCTATAAAAACTCCATTTTTATAGCTCTCCTCATTGTTTTGAGGACATTTTTTTATAGATTCTTTCCAAGCACATTCTCTCCCTTGGATTTCCAGCAAGGAGATTTTTCTCCAATCTGATTCTAGTAGGAATGGGGGAAATGACTCACTTGAGAAATATATGGCAATGATGATTAACTTGGTATTTGTAAAAGAGAAGGAAATGGGAGAGAGAAAGTGGAGGGAGATTATCTCCTCTCTTATTGATGGAGAGGTGTAACAAGGTTTTATCCCACTGAATGGAGGTGTCTTTCCAGTGAGAGGTTGAAAGGAAATATGGAGGTAAAAGGGGTGTGAGGAAACTATCTCCTTTCCCCCAGGCTTTTACAGGGAGAAAGAGGAGAGATCTGTCAGCCTTCTCTTCCTTGAATGTGGGCTCAAACTTCTGGGCAGATGTGATATCCCAAAAAGTCATTTTAGAGGTAAGGGTCTTTGTTGTGAGACACTTCCCTATAACCCCAGTGGCTAATTAGTTCTTTGCTGGCCCCGCCTTTGGTTTTGTGCCCACATACCCAACCTCTATCCTTCAAGAAACCTCTTACCAATCTCTAACTGACAGCAACTGAAATTTAGTTGAAAGGGATGGGGAATGAAGGTAGGAGAGATCAAAAAGCAAGATGGAGGGAATTAGGAGAGCCCTTACAATTTAATTCAACAGAGTGTTTGAAGTCCAAATTCTTGGGCTGCAGGCTTGGTGCCACTAAGCCTTTTGCCCAAACACCCTGTTTTCTTATCACTTAACTTTACTTTAACTTAAACTATTATCTTGTTATCAAACCAGGGAAGGTAAAAAGGGGAAGAGACCCAAGGAGTAGGCAGATTGGCCCCTGCCTCAGAGTCAACTGATTCTTGGTCAGTCTTGAGTAGCAGGAGTCTATGGTGAGGGGATTTGTAGAAGATTTTCTAGCTGGAGACAGGTATGTAGCAAGATGAAATCAGCTTCTCTGTCCTCCTGGCATCAGAAATCACTCTCTGACCCATAGAAAATGCTCTTCTCTCTCTACTTCCCAAACTGGAAGTCCAGTCAGTTGTTTTAGAACTCTATCAGTTCCTCTTCCTTTCCTGCCAGACCAGTCTCTCCTTCAGACTCCAAGATTCTATTTCAGGGCCTCTACCACATTTCCCTAGGCATGCCTGAGTTATTCCTTGGTCTTCATGGTTTCTGCCTTGTACTTCCTGTTTCTCTCCCAGAAGTCAATGTTCCTAAGAAATGGATGTCTCCAATCTTGGCAGATACTTGGTGAGTTTAAGTGTTTGAGTGGTCTTGAATAGAGTGCCAATTGCTCAATGGAAAGGGATTTCCATACTAGTAAGCTCCTGATAGGGGAGATCCTGGAGCTAAAGAATTAAAATGGTGGCCTAGATGATTAAGAGATGTGGATGTTGTGAGTTGAACCTACCGGAGTAAAGGTAATATACCTTTCTAGCCATCCCTACAAAGGGTCTTCAACTTTTGGAAGAAGTATGAACATAATGGGCTATTTGAAATACTTTATATGTTCACTTTTGAATTCTTTTCTATTTTCTATACATTTTTCTGGTGGAGAAAATATAACAGCTACCCCATGCCTCATAAACATGATAGATATCCTTTTTAGATAAGACCCTGTTATCTATATTTTGGGGAAATCACAGATATAAGCATTACCTAAGCTTTGCAAAAGAGATTGCCTAAGCTAGTGGTAAATGTTGGAGGCAAAATGAAGATGCTAATGCATTGTTGGAGGATTTGTAAACTGATATAACCATTCTGGAGGACAATTTGGAACTATATCTAAAGGCTGTAAAACTGCATACCCTTTGATCTGATGATGCCATTACTGGATCTATATCCCCAAAAGACAATAAAAAGGGGGAAAGGACCTATTTTGCAAAAATATTTATAGTTGTTCTTTTGTGGTGGCAAAAAAAAATTGGAAATTGAGGGTATGTCCATCAATTGGGGAATGGTGGAACAAATTGAGGTATATGTTAGTGATGGAATTCCATTGTGCTATAGGAAATGATAAATGAGATGATTTCAGGAAAAACTGGAAAGATCTGCAGAAATGGATGCAAAGTGAAATAAGTAGAACTGGGAGAACACTGTACACAATAACAGCAATATTAGACAATCACTATCTGTTAATACTTGGCTACTCCCAGCAATGCAATGATCTGGGACAATCCTGAAAGACTTATCATGCAGAATGCAATCCATCTCCAGAGAATGAATTGTTAGAATCATATTTCACATCAATGTATTTAAGATTTTATTTTGGGTTTTTGATTATGTATGAATGTACTCTTACAGCAATGACCAATATGAAAATGTGCTATGTGTGACAATAAAAATAAAAAAGATTTCCATTAAATTTTACTCTGTCATATGAGTAGAGTAAGAACATGAGAAGTTGATGTTCTTCTTTAGAATTAAGCTTACCCTATGAAAAATTTAGGTGGATGGGAGCTCAGAATTCTTTTCCTTTCTAGAGTTCCCTGGGGCCCAGTATATATATATATATATATATATAGTCTGATTCTATGTTGTAAATATTATATAATTATTCTGTATATTTATATACCTACATCTCTATCCCAGTAAAACATAAGTTCTTATAAGCACATAATTTCCTTTTCTTTTTTTGTCCCTGAATTTCTATCACCACCAACACTTTCTGACACATATTGATACTTAATAAATGCTTGTTAATTGTTCATTGTTAATTGCCTCAGGATCCAGTGAAGGCACACAACCACCCACTTTCCATTTATGGTTATGCAAAGGGTATCTAAATATATCATGGCAGAATCAGTCTAATAGTAAATTTGAAAGCCAGATAGAAGAGTAAAGATTTGAAGGCAGTATGGGACAATGAAAAACACAGATTTGGGAGTCAGAAGATTTGGGTTCAAGTCCCAACTCTGACAATTACTATCTATGCTATCTTGGGCCAGGTGGTAGGCTAAATTCCTCCTTAGGACTCAGTTTCCTCATTTGTAAAACAATAGGGGTGGCTTAGATAGCTTTAAAGGTGCCTTTCAGCTCTAGGAATAGGATTCTATGATAGGGTGTGAAAGAACAATGAGTCTGGGGTAAAATGTGTATTTTAAACCAATTGTTAGTATATGGCAGAATATTTTTAAGATCAAGTTCTGAATATGCTTCTGAAAGAAAATACCTTATCTTATTAAGGCATATTTCCTTTATAAATAAATGCTATCATGCAGGAAATTGAAGGGCAGGACCTATTAGAAAATATTTTACAGAGTTCATTTCCCTAATTATTAATGAATATTGCCATTCCACCATCACAGATTCATTTCTGACTCATAATTAAGTGACTTACAAATACAGAGTTTTGTGTTAAAGAAAGGAAATAACGAAACCATTTCCTATATCTGATGCCATTTAGATTTATAAAAAGCACATCACCTCATTCTTCCTAATACCAATGCCCTACACAGCTAGAATGGGAAGAGAGTTTGTCATTTCGAGATGTAAAGATTAGGTGTGAAATCTAAGGCTTTGTTCTTTTGAAAACAGCCCTGAGAATTAAATCCCTTCCCTTTTCAATGGGGATGTGGAAGGAAAAGGAAGAGAATGTGAATATATTAAGCACCAACCATTTTACTAAGTGCTTTACAAACATCTGGATTGAGGGGAAGTAGAAGAGGAATTTTTTTTTTAGAAACCACAAGAGAAATATCATGTTGTTTAACTCCTAATCTTAGGAATAACTATTTATAAACTGAGATGGGCTTTGTCATGTTCTTAGTTCTATAGGAGATCTTGTGGAAAAGGGAAGCTATGTGTGGTTGGATCTCTGATTTCATCAATATAGGGGACATTCCAGATGGATGGAAATTCCCTTCACCAAAGGAGATCTGTAGCTCATCTACAACTTACACCACTAGAGACTTGTCTGAACCCCTGAAAAGTTAGTAACTAGCCCAGTATTACCTAGCTAGTATGTCGATTTAGAGCTGCAAAGGGCTTGAGCTTTATTTATTCGAGCTGCCTTGTGCTATAGGTCAGGAAACTAAGGAACAGATAGTTTAAGTGAGTTGACCAAAGTCACAGAGGTAACATCAGAAATTTGAAGCTTGGTCCTTTGATTCCAAAGCAAATTCTCTTTTTAAATCTTTTTAAATCTGAGCTCACTCATCCAGACACTCATTATGCTGTGTTGTCTTTATGTGTATACATGTGATGTGTATACACAAAACTCCAGTGTATAATTACACATAACAGTACATATAGTATAATAGTTTGCCATTGTATATGTGTAATTTTCATATTCTATCATATCATGTATATTATATATCATATATGTATGTATGTACACACACTTGAAGTTGTTGAGTTGATTGAAAACAAGCTGCCAAATTCTAGATGGGTCGTTAAGATGTTACTCCTGGCTCAGAAGGGTCATTTCCCAAGAATAACTCCAGATCTAGACTCATTTGTATAATATTCAATCCTGGAGGGGTTCCATCTGATTACAGAGAAAAGAAATTCAGTCTTTTTCTAATATTCTGGCTTATTGCCTCCAATCTAGAATTCTGGAGAAAATCTTACATTTTACTTATGTCTCATGTCTAAGGTCTGCACAAAAAGCATTAACAAGTTTCCTTATAGACATGGGATTCACTGAATAAAGTAATAATCAGTACAAAAAACATCAAATTTTGACTACAAAATAAATGCTTAACACCTAAGATTCATAAGTATGCGTTGTGAAATACTTAAAATACAAACTATAACCAAATACTCTTACGATATGTTCCCAGGTGACAGGAATTAATTCCTTGAAGACTTGTGAAGCTACTTAATACATTTCACTTTCACCTCCATCTACCACAACTCAGGGGTTAGATCCTCTCTCCAGTCACAGGACATGAGCCTGCCTAAGTGAAGAGGGTCCAGCTTCACTCAAGCAAGCTCATGATCTCACTACAGTAATGAAAGCTAAGCAAGGAGAAAGAAGAGAAACATGATCCCCGCATTTCTAAATTCCACTGGAAAGATGATCTTGGCTGTGTCCCACCAAAGAAACTCGCTGCATCCAGAGACCAGAAGCTCTCCCTCTTCCAGTGCTCATCACAGGGACCAAGTCATTACACAGGTTCTACGGTTCCTGATTGTCCTTTAGCATATGTGACTCACCAGAAGCAGCAGGGACAAAAACTCATCCACACGCCTGAGCCATAAGTCTATCTCTATCTTTATCTCTTTCTACATCTATCAAGACAGGTAGAGTGGATAGAGCAGCGAACTGAACATTCCTTTAGGAGGATCCCAGTTCAATTCCAGCTTCAGACATTTATCCATTAGTCAGTTTGCCTGGGGGCTACTCAGCCTTAGTTTCTTTAACATAAAGTGGAAATCAGGGAGCAGGTGGGTGGTTTAGGGGTTTGAAAGTCAGGTCTAGAGATGGGAAGTCTTGGGTTCAAATGTGAACTCAGATACTTCCTAGCCTTGTGAGCCTAGGCAAGTCACTTGATCCCTATCCCCATCCCCCATTGCCTAGCCCTTACCATTCCTCTTACTTACTGACATGGGCATTGTACCCCCAGAAACTGGGACCAAACTATTATCAGGGAAATTCCTTTGCTCCCTTACATCCTCATGACTCCTAACCTAAAACTTCCAATGATCCCTATAGAACCCTGAGATGATTGTCCTCCTTTGATCCTCCTTTAGATTTAAGATGGACAGAGAGATGCACCTCCAGGCTACATCTCAGACATCTTTCTGATCCATAAAACTAAGGAATCTTTTCTAATGACTAAGGTCATTCCCTATGTCTCCAAGCAGAACCCAGTCAGATTACTACCCCACCCCACCAAATGCCTGAGGGTTTACCACTCTAGACTCATTTCCACACTATGACACAGCATCTGTTGTAAAAAGTATAAAATCCCCAGAACTGATGTGGTCTGGGGGACAGCCTTTCCATTCATGCTTTCCATCTTGCTGTTCCACCTGTACCATCCTCCTGGCCATTCTCAACATTACTCTCTAAATTAATAAATTTCTCTTTTTATTTTTAAGCTAAGTTTTGGAGTCTTGCATTCTTGCAAAAGGAATCCTTCCCAAACCCCAGGGGTGCACCTCTTCACCCCCACAACACTTACCACACTAACACAATATTAATTCTAAGATGGAAGGTAAAGGTTTATAAAAAAATAAAATGGAGATCACAAACCATATAGGTTGTTGTGAGGATCAAATTAGATACTATTCATAAAATATCTGGCACATAGAAAGCCCTTGAGGAATGCTTCTTTCTTTCCTTTTTATGCAATATCTATATGCTATATTTATATTTATTTATTCATATCACCTATTTTTATTTATTTTATATAACATCTATATGCTATATTTATATTTATTTATTCATTCATTCATTCATTGTTTGTTTATATAATCTATTTGTTTTATGTAACATCTGTTATATTTATATTTTATTTGTTTGTTCATATGATCTATTTATTTATTTTTATGTAACATCTATATGTTATATTTATACTGATTTATATCACCTATTTTTATTTGTTTCTTTTCATGTAGCACATACATGTTATATTTTTATTTATTTATTTTATGTAACATCTATGCGTTATATTTTTATTTATTTATATCATCTATTTTTATTTATTTTTATTTAACATCTATGTTATATTTTTATTTATATTACCTATTTTTATTTATTTTTATGTAACATCTATATGTAATAGTTATATCTATTTATTTAGTCATTAATTTATCTGTTTACCTATATGATCTATTTATTTATTTTATATAACATCTATATGTTATATTTATTTATTTATTTATTTATTTAATTATATTTATAACCCTTACCTTCAGTCTTAGAATCAATACTGTGTATTGGTTCCAAGGCAGAAGAGCAGTAAGGGCTGGGCAAAGGGGATTAAGTGACTTGCCCAAGGTCACACAGCTAGGAAGTATCTGAGGTCAGATTTGAACCCAAGAACTTCCATCTCTGGGCCTGGTTCTCAATCCACTGAGTTCTATTGATATCACCTTTAACTGACATTTACGTCTTCTCTATACCTGGGGGTGGGGGTGGGGGTAGTGCTGGAAAATGTTTAACTGCCCATTCTCTGAAAAAAATATATACATGATACACACCAGTATAATCAGCATTATTGCTAGTTTTCCAACACTCTCTTAAGTCTAGACAATCAACAAAATAATAAAACAAGCCCTTGTTTGTAAGAGTTGACGACCTCCAAGGTACAAATGGTCCCATTGGAAATTTGACAGCTGGCTTTTATGAGCCAATATAAGTTGACTCCAGCAGCCTCCTGTTTATATCTATGTCTATACTGATAGACATGCTAAAGTGGACCTGATTTTGTTGATATTGGTAGCATCCAGGGCAAGAAACTCCATATGCCAAAACAAATCGGCAACTGCTTGGTTATTTTTATAGATATTCCAAGACCACTGAGAGATCAAATGACTCGCTTAGGGTCACACATACTGTATGTGTCAGTATCAGACTGGAGCCCAGATCTCTTTGCTATGCCTCTCAACCACTGCTGCCATTTCTGTTTCAGCCATCCCTCTGCACTAGACTTCCAGAGATCATGCTGGGTAGGGGCTCAGCCACTTAGCTAGGAACCCCTCCTTTGGGGATCCTGCTCGTCTGATGGATGACATCCAATTACTATCTAGTCAGGCCCAGATAGCCACAATACCTCTCCCCAGTCATCTTACTATGTGGTTGCCATTCACAAAGCCCACTCACCCAGAACTTTCCCCTTCTTTCCTTGGAAAAACTAAACAGAAAACACTATCGTTGCTTCTGTTAAGAGCTGGTCAAGTGATTCTCATCACTCCTGCGTTTCCCAAACCAAAATATTCTTCCTCAATTACCATTTTCCTTTATGGATTATTTTCCTCTATAATCATATAAATAAATAATATTACATAATATTTAACTATATTAGCACTAATTATATTACTAATATGTGTTTAAATAAATAAATTTAAGATTCTTGGGGGCAAGTCTGACATTTCATTTGCATCTTCCATGTTGAGCATAATGCATAGGACAAAGTAAATGCTTTATGTGACACAGAGTAAGTAAGTACTTAATAAATGCTTTTTCCATTCCTGGAAGCCATCTTTCTTTCTCCTATACCATGTTCTCTCCCTGTCCCTCACATATCATTCCTATGGTCATAGTCACTTGGAAATTAGATATTCAGTCACTTGTGGATTTATTTCCCATTTAAAATAGAAAGATACAATATCATATTAATATGAATATTCTGTTGGAAAATTCTTCAATCAATGAAGGAAAAGTATACATGTGACAGCATAAACTTCAGCAAATGGAAGAAATGTAGAGGAGAAGATATATTTTATATGTTTATTTACATAAAGGGATGCACATGCATATGTAGAGATGTATATGAATTCCCATACTTAATACTTATTTCTGGGGGGAATTAGGTGGCAAAGAGCCAGGCCTGAAGACGGGAAGTCCTGCATTCAAATCTGGCCTCAGACACTTCCCATCTGTGTGACCCTGGGCAAGTCATCTAACCTTCATTGCCTAGCCCTTACCAACTGCCTTGGAACCAATACATAGTATTGATTCTAAGACAAAAGATAATGGTTTAAAAAAAAACTTACATGTATATGTGTATATATATATACACACATATAAATGCACATATATATAATTTCTTATGGGTATATAGTATAAAATATAGTATTTGTAGCTTATTCATAAATCACATATATATTATTTGTTATATTTACAATATATTGATGTAAATAAATATATGTGTATATAATTCATCATGATGGAATTTAGAGAAATTCTCCCTGAAACTAATGCTTCTGATATTATTCAGTGACCCAGGTCAAGTTTCAGCAATGCTCTTGTACAGACCAACTAAACCTGAATAGTCCAAGTCTAAGGGAGGAAAATGGAGAATTCTGGGTAGGAAGATGAGAGAAAAATCTGCATAACTTGACCTGAGTCAGCAGTAGCCATTCTGTCCCTCCAGATCCCACCTGATAACACACAAATAAACATAACAAAACAAACAGCATGGAAAAAAAAACTCTCAGTAAACATGAATTCAGTTGGGGGGAAGTGGAGGTTCAAGATCTTGGGGAAAGGTTTCTTGTAGAGAAAGACCCTATGCTGCTTCTCAAGAGCCAGGGGAGAGAAACTCTATGGCAGCAAGAAGCTACTCCTGAAAAGGTTTCTGAGTGAGCAGCCAGGGAGGAGATCCTCTTGGCACTGCCCGACTATCCAGTGGGATCTGTGAGAGCATCCTGAGGATGTTCAATGAAGGATGCCCTTCATTGTGGAGTTGAGGACGAGATTCAATAATTAAGGAACTGATTCAAGCTCACCCCTGATGGTAGCTTTCTATTTTCCCCTATCATTCTTGCTAAGATGGTGTTGGGCTCATTTGTTTCTATGCATGGAAGGAAAATAAATGCCACCAGCTTCCTCTAAATTTTGTCACTCTAGGATAAAGCCACAGTCAACATACCTTAGTTACATTCCACTCAATCGCCTTAGAGCATCCATTCAGAATTTAAAAAGAAAGAAAGAAAACTAAATTGGGTATGTTTCTGAAGCAATTTCAACATTCAGTCACACAGTCTGGGCACGTGGGCAATCGTGGCCACTGCCAGGTACCTAGAGCTACATAAATTTCCTTCTTTGGCTCTGCCTACTAGAATCTCACTTTCTTGATGCTTTCCTTTCATTATGTTCTGCCTTAATATACTAGACAAGATTGTTCTTGCTCAATTAGAAATCAGTGCAGTGTTAACTTTCAAAAGGAATGTCCCCTACAGCTGTGAACCTTCTTTCCTTCATGTCAATTCCTTTAAAGGAAGCCACACAGATAATGTGATTTGGAAAGCCCCATCTGCCCTGAAACATTTCCAAAGTTCTCTTACCCACATGCCTGATTGCCCAAATTTCCCACCGTTAGAGGCAAAATTGTGATGAGAGGTAATGAAGCATCCTGTCATCACCCACTATCATACTATCGCATCCTTATTTAAAAGGTCTCTCTGAGAAAGGGGAAAAACATCTGCCAAAGAGAGGAAGTAGCACAGAGCAAAGGTTTTGGCTGAGGGTTGGGTTGAGAGAGATCTAAATCATAGAACAACAAGCCTGTCAGAAACATCATCTTAATATTAATATCTTAAATCATCATCATCATCATCATAGCATTTATAGAATACTTTTAAAAAGTGCTAAATAATTTAGGTATATTATTTGATTCTCATAACAACCCCAGAAAACTGGGGTCCTTTTTGTCAATTTACAAATAAGGAAATGGATAGTGATAGTGGTTAAGTAAATGCCCAGGGCCACAGAGCTTGTAGGTGTCCGAAACCATATGTGACCTCAAGTTCTTCTGACTCCTACTCCAGCGGTCTCTTCACAAAACCATTTAATTATCTCTAATGGAGACCTCTGAGTAGGCAAAAGTTGGTTTGAGGAAAGTGAGGGTCCTGAGGTGGGTGGGAATCCCAATATGGTTGAGGGAACCAGTGAAAAGAGAAATGGAAAATGTCAAAGACAAGCATAGTCTCTACTTCACACAAGACTTTTTGAGAATCACTCCAGAGTCTATCAAACTGAGTTTTGGACCTTAGAATCTTTGGATGCCAAATGAGTCTATGATTCATTTATTTTTTGGTCTAGAACAATCCCAGAAGCAGTAGAAGCCACATTTAATGTGTGCCTTGTGGAATGAATTAAAATGTAAAAGAATAAGAAAAATAAAACATCCACATGAAGTTATGTCACCAATATGGCAAGAAGAAAATTGACCACATGTTTTTCCATTTCTTTTGAGAGTAGACAAAGAAACGATGGACATAAATTACCTCACAAAGGAGTGGGATTAATTTTGTCCTATGTGAGGAAAGATTTTCAAACAGTGAGAACTGGATAAAACCAGAATTTCAGAGGATGATTGCTCTATCTTCTGAAGATTCTGAAACCTTTAAAAACAACATGGGTTTTCTATATGTCTGAAATTATTTAGGGTTTACCTCCTTTGAAGGCAGAAATTTAGAACATTTTTTCATGTATGACATCTTTTAGGATGTGATAGTGGATAGAATGTTGGACCTAGAGTCAGAAAACCTGCTTTAAATCCAGCTTCAGATATTTCCTACTTATGCAATTCTCAGTTAGTTTCCTAATCTATTTCAACCTCAGTTTCTTCAGCTTTACAAAAGGGGAAATAAAAGCAACTACTCAGAGATGCAATTTGACCAAATGAAATAATAAATATATATAATAAGTAATAAAATACCCTCTCCCTGTTACTTTTATCAGATGACAATAACCTTAGCAATCAAATATAAAATAGTTATTGTTCCTTTATTACCCATCCTGGTAAGTATGTTATCAATGCTACAATTTGGTCAGAATCAAATACTTCAGGAAGAACACTGTGACTCTTTTTGACCATAGATTATTATGACCAGAAGGAGGCTGTCCTTAACAGGAAAAAAAGAACAATTCAAACAACTAGAATGATACCGTTTCCTGCCTGAACGCTCTTGTGCAATGAGAATAATTTGGAAGTCATCTTCTATGTTTTTTGCTTTGTATATTTATTGTTTGCATGTTGTCTCCTTCATAGGGACACCTAAGTGGCTCAGTAGATAAATTCATCTTCCTGAGTTCAAATCTGGTCTCAGACACTTACCAAGTGTGTGATCCTAGGAGAGTCACTTAACCTTGTTTGCCTTAGTTTCCTCATCTAAAAAATTAGCTAGTGAAGGAAATAGCAAACTACACCAATATCTTTGCTGAAAACACCCCAAATGAGATCACAGAGAGCCAGACATGACTGAAACAACTGAACAAGAAATTTTCCTTTTGAACTACAAGCTCTTTGAGGTCAAGGACTGTCTTCTGACTCTTTTTGTATCCTAAGTGATTAGTATAGTGCCTGGAACATAGTGGACACTTAATAAATGTTTATTGGTTATAAAATTTCAAAAATAAAAAGCTTGAGAATGCTTTTTTTTTAAACTGATTAAGGCAAAAGCAGGTTGAGAGAACTAGAATCATTTTATAGGAGCCAATATTTTTGTCAAGCATAAAAAACCCAATATGATTCAGAAATCAGTCATAATTTTGTATATATGCTTGGGAATCTCTGCTTTAATTTGATGTTATGCATTTCTATGCTCATCTTAGATTTAGCTCTCAATTTTTCAAAGCAAAGAGGTTGATAAATAGAGATTGAAGGAAATATAATGGTACTATATTGTTTGAAAACCCTCTAAAACTAATGAAGAATTTCAACCTTCTCTTTAATCTCTCCAACCAGACGTTTGGCTATAGCTACAAAAAAGGGAGTGATATTTGCTAATATGAGATTCAATCACTGATTTAGCAAGTATTCCTTGAATCAACAAGTACTTACCGAGCAACCACTCTATTCCCAGCAATGTGATAGCATCTAAGGGTTACATTGTCCCTTTTCCTGCTTCAATGAACTCATGATCTAGCTCAGCAGAAAAGATGCATCATCAGAGACCAATATGAGACAATAACTAGTCAAGAATTAAGTGGACATAAATACTAAATTCTAACAGAATTCAGAGATCAACCACTTTTGATTTACCCTGTCAAAGGTGGTCACTTTCTCTACAACGCCTCATCCTTCTGGTTGACCTCTCAAGTACTTAGCACATAATAATCTGCATTATTGGCATTGAATAGCAATTTTATTTTTGCTTTAAATTATGTTTCTTGACTGTAGGTCCTCCTTTTCTTAAAGATGCATTTCAAATGTCATTTCTTCCATGGAGCCTTTCCCAGTCTCTCTCTCTCTCTCTCTCTCTCTCTCTCTCTCTCTCTCTCTCTCTCTCTCTCTCTCTCTCTCTCTCTCTCTCTCTTCCTTTTCTCCCACTTTCAAGTTGTAATTCTACTATTAATATTTCTTATACCACTTTAGCTGGATATGTCATTTGTGCTTAAAACCTCACTTGCATCAGAGATATTTGGGGTTGCACCATATGGTCCATAAGAGTGAATTCTTTGTTTTTTGAGTCCTTAGTATTTAACTGTGTCAGAAAATCAATTAAACGTTTGGTTTTTTTAAAAAATTAATCAATTGATTTGTTTATTTGTTACATTAAAATTCCCAAGTATCTACCTCCCTCCCTCACTCTCCTCCCCACACTAGAGAAGTCATCATTTGACAAAAATTAATATATGCATATCTTTTTTTTAAACCCTTACCTTCCATCTTGGAATCAATACTGTGTATTGGTTCCAAGGCAGAAGAGTGGTAAGGGCTAGGCAATGGGGGTCAAGTGACTTGCCCAGGGTCACACAGCTGGGAAGTGTGTAAGGCCAGATTTGAACCTAGAACCTCCTATCTCTAGACCTGGCTCTCAATCCACTAAGCTACCCAGTTGCCCCCAATATATGCATATCTAATACTAAGTCTTCCTTACTTCTATTTATCAATTCTTTCTCAGGAGATGGACATACACAAGTTATTCTTTAAACAATATTGCTCTTGCTATACATAATGTTCTCCTAGTTCTGCTCATTTCATTCTTCATAATTTCACTTAGGTCTTTCTTTGTTTTTTTAATTAACCTACTTATCATTTCTTATGGTAAAGTAGTATTATGCTAACACTCATATGCCACAACTTGTTAGCCATTCCCCAATTCATGGGCATCCCCTTGATTTCCAGTATTTTTGCCACCATAAAGAGAACTACAATAAATATTATGGAACACATGCCTTTTTTTCTCTGATCATGTGAGAAAACAAATCTAATAAAGGTATTGCTGGATCAAAAGAAATACACAGTTTTATAACTTTGAGGGCATAATTCCAGATTGTTCTCCTAAATTAGTTCCCAGTTCTATCATCACTGTATGTGTTCCTGTTTTCCCACAACCCCTCCAATATTTGTCATTTTGCCTTTTTAATCATTTTAGCCAATTAAATAGTGTGAGGTAATATCTTAGTATTGTTTTCATTTGAACTTTTCAAACCAATAAAGATTTAGAGCATTTTGTCATACGGTTATATATATTTTAGATTTCTTCTTCCAAAAACAGTTCATATCTTTTGATCATTTATTGATTGGGAAATGACTCATATTCTTATAAATTGACAAAGTCCTGCTTTCCTTATAATATTGACTACATGAATTTTATTTTCACAAAGTCTTTGTAATATGATATATTCTAAAATATATTTTAAATCTCACAATGCTTTTTTCTCTTGTTTATTCATAAATTCTTCTTCCATCCATAAATCTGATATATATAGATGTATATATATATATATATATATATTTCCTATTTTAATTTGCTTATGATAGTTCCCTTTATGTCTAGGTCATGCTTCTACTTTGATTTTATCTTGGTGAGTTGTGTAAGACATTGATCTACATGTAGTTTCTGCCAGACTGCTTTCCAGTTTTCTCAATAATTTTTACAAAATAGTGAAATCTTATCCTAAAAGCTTAGATTTTTACTTCTGTCAAACTCAAGGTTACTATATTCTTTTACTACTGTTTGTTGTATATCTGTTCTATTCCACTCACCTACCTTTATATTTTTTAGCCATCACCAAATAGTTTTGGTAACTACTGCTTTGTAATATAGCCTAGAATCTGGTTCTACTAGACCTCCTTCCTTTATTTTTAAAAAACCAATTCCTTTAATATTTGTGCCCTTCCACATGAATTTTCTTATTTTTTTTAGTTTAATAAAATATTTTTTGGAAATTTAATTGGGATGGCACTGAATAAGTAGATTAGTTTAGGTAGGATTACCATTTTAATTATACTTGCTCTGCCCAGGGAGAGAAATGACCACCTATTCACAAAAAATCTTGAACTTGGCATTAAAGTGGCAAAGGCTATTTTATTTCATCCTCACAAGAATGGCTAATCAAGTGCCAGTATTACAAGTGTCATAGCCAGCAAGCAAGTATCCCAAATGGAAGCACACAGACTCCCTTTTATCCTAGTCCCTAACTTGAATCACTCTCTCCCTTTGTTCCCCATTAGCCAGTTAATAGAGTTATAATTGGAAAGGGCATCTTACAATGTCTCATTACTCTAATCATTCACCTGAGATTTAACCAATTGAAGTGAAAGCAACTTCACCTCTTAGTCTCTTAAAGAACTAACCTATACTGTGTTTCCTATAATGTCCTGCTGACATGGATGTGGAGAATAGAACTTAAGCTGGGAACATGAAACAAATCAATTTTTTTACTTCATTATACAGGCTTATAAGGAAGAGGGGGGTCCATCAGCTTGTCAGGGCCTATTCCGCACACCTATCAATGAAAAAGTATTTCTTCGATTATTTAAATCTAACTTTATTCATGTATAAAATAATATTTTATAACAATGTTCATATAAATCCTGGGTTTATTATGGCAGGTATGCTCCTAGGAATTTTATTCAACTAATGGTTATTTTTAATGGGTTATGTTTTATTATGTCTTCTTGTAGGACTTTGTTAACAAATATAGAAATGCTGATGATTTAGATGGACTTATTTAAGTGCCAATACTTTGCTAAAATTATTGATAATTTTGACAAATTTTTATATGAATCTCTGGGATTTTTCATATTTACCTTCATATCCTCTATGAAAAGAGAAAATTTTATTACCTCTCTCCCATTCTGATTTCTTCAATTTCTTTCTCTTCTCTTATTGCTACTATTAGTAATAAAGTAAATATAAGAAAATAAAGAGCACATCAATGAATTAGAAATTCGTTATTTTAAAAAACAGAACAAATTAAAATTTTTAAATTACATACTAAATTGGAAATCTTAAAAATTAAAAGTAATATTTACAAAATTGAAATTAAGAAAGTCATTGAATTAGTAAATTAAATAAAAAGTTGATTTTACAAAAAAAAAAAACAAAAATAGAAAAACTTTTGATGAATATGCTTTTTAAGAAAAGAAGGAAATAAAATCACTAGCATCAAAATATAAAGAGTAAATTTATCACAAATGAAGGATGAAATCAAAGCAATTAGGAGTTATTTTACCCAATTGTATACCAACAACTTTAGCAATTTAAGTAAAATGGAAGAATATTTACTTAAATATAAACTAACTAGTCTAACAGAGGATGAAATAAAATAGCTAAGTAAAATCTAGTTTAGAAAAAGAAATTCTATAGGGCATGAAAGAACTTCCTAAGACAAAAACATTAGGACTAGATTGAATTGCAAATGAATGCTACTAAACATTTAAAGATCATCTAACTCCAAAATTGAATGAGTTTTTTTTTTTAGAAAATTTGGTAAAGAAGGAGTCCTGTAAAGCTTCTATTATGAAACAAATATGGTGCTAATACCTAAACCAGGAAGAACAAAAACAGAGAAAGAAAATCATAGGCTAATTTCATTAATGAATGTAGGTGCAAAAATCATAAATAAAGTATTAGCTGAGAACTACAACAATATATCACAAAGACTATACTTTATGACCAAAGAAGATTTATAGCAGGTTTGCAAAGATGATTTAATATCAAGGAAACTATTAACATAATTGATTCTATCAAAAATGTAATGAAAATCATATGATTATATCAATTGGTGCAGAACACTCATTCCTAATTAGGAACACTTGAAAGCATACATGTAAATGGAATTTTCCTTAGTCTGATAAGTATATACCTAAAGCCATTGCCAAACATTTTCTATAATGGAAATAAGGTAGTTAAGTCTTCCCCCAAAGAAATCAGGAGTGAAACAAGGATATCCATTATCACCATTATCTAATATTGTATCAGAAATACTAGCAATGTAATATTTTTTTGAATTTAATATTTGTTGAATATATGCATTTGACTTTCATAATCTTTGCATCTATATTATTATTATCATTAATCTAGGACATTAAGGATGAAAAATTATTTTCCACCAGAATTTTTGAGCAATTAGAAAAGAATTATTTTCAGGTTAGGTTAAAGTATTAAGATTGAATTAACATAGGTAGCTCTCAAATATACTGTTAAAGTATTGTTCTGTGCTCTTAGAGGCAATAGATAGAGTGATGGGCTGAGAGCCAAGAAAACAATTTAAATCTTTTCATAGACACTTATTCCCTATGTCAACTCTGGCTAGTCATGTGACCTATTTGCCTCAGTTTCTTCAACAATAAAGTGGAAATAATAACAGCATCTACTTCACAGGGCTGTTGTAAGGATCACATGAGAGAATATTGTAAAGCATTTAGTTCTTAAATCAAATTTTCTACTTAATTCTGGTCTTTTCTTCAGGAAAGCTTATAAATCTTCTTTTTTATTAAATGAACACACTTTTCCCTAAAAGAATATAATCAGTTTTGATGGGTAGGCAATTCTTGGTTGTAAAACTAGTTACCTTCCCTTCTAGAATATAATATTCTAAGGCTTCCAGTATTTCAATATGGAAGCTGACAGGATTTGTCTAATCCTGAGTGAAACTCTGAGATATATGAATTGTTTCTTTCTGGTTGCTTTCAGCATTTTCTCCTTGGCCTGGTAGTTCTCGAACTTGACTATAATTCCTGGGAGTTGTCATTTGGAGATTTATTATAGGAGGTGATTTGTGAATTCTTTCAATTTTGATATTATGCTCTTGCTGAAGAATATCAGCACAGTTTATTTGGATAATTTCTTGTAATATGATGTCTAGGTTTTATTTTTGGTCAAGATTTTAAGGTAGTTCAATAATTCTTAACTTATCTGTATGGATCTATTGTCCAAGTCAGTTTTTTTAAATAAGATATTTATATTTTCTATTTTTTTCATTCTTTTGATTTGATTTTATTGTTTTCTGATGTCTGGTGCAGTCATTAGCTTCCATTCACCCAGTTCTAATTTTTAAAGACTGAATTTCTTCCATGACCTTTTGATCCTCCTTTTCTATTTAGTCCATTATACTTTTCATGGTACTCTTCTTCATTGGATTATTTTGTCTTTTTTCCCAGTAAGTCAATTCAATTTTTAAAGTAACTTTTCTTCATTGTCTTTTCTGCCACTTTTTTCAGTTGACCAATTTTACTTTTTAAGCTGTTATTTTCCTTTTTGCATTACTTTCATTTCTTTTCCCTATATTTCTTCAACCTGTCTTAGTTGATTTTTAATTCCTTTTTTAGTTCTCCCGGAGACTGAGACCAATTCCCATTTTTCTTTGAAGTTTTACATGTTGTTGCTTGGATCTCACTAGCCTATGTTGGTTTTGTGTTTTGCTCTTTGTTCCCCTAAAATTGTTTTTCGAGGGTTAAGTGTTTCTTTTGCTGTTTGCTCATTTTCCCAGCCTTCTTTTGTCTGTTGACTGGGAATTCTGAAATTTGATGGATTCTGTCTCCTCTGTTGCTGGCTTAAAGGGTACACAGCACTGTGAGCTATTTTGCCCTGAGTCTAGGTCTGTACTGTAGCAGGGCCGGCTTGAAAGGCCCCAGCACTATGGACTTCCAGGCCTAACTGCAGTCTGGTGCAAGCAATGGGTCTGAGGGACTCTTTTGTTGATGTAGCCCATGTCCCAGGATCCCAAAGTTGGCCTATGCCCAGTAGCAGAACCTATTGCAGTAGCGTTTGGTCAGTACTCCTCTGTGCAGTTTTGCTTCTAGTTCCCCCTTTTCCCTTGAATATCAACTCTCTCCTTATACTGCCTTTCTTTTAAGTTGTGTACAGTGGGAGAGCCCCTTCCCTCTATCTTGCTGTTGGTTTTTTACAACTGTCATTTTGAGTTGTTTTTTAAAGATTGGTTTGGAAGGATTGTCAGAGCAGTTTTAACTTTCACTGCTACTAAGTTGTCATCTTTCCTCACTCCTACAATACCAGATTTAAAACTGTATTTCAAAGTAGTAACCATCAAAACAATCAGGTACTGGATAATTGAGTGGTCAACCAGCAGATTAGATTAGGTACAAAATATACAGAAAGAAGTGACCACAGTAATCCAGGGTTTGATAGCTACAAAGATCTGTTATTGGGGTCAGATCTCACTATTTGACAAAAGAAAAGAAAATTCCAAGAGAATTGGTTAAGTGGACTGGGAGATATTAGGTATAGACAATCATCTAACACTTTATCACCAGATAAGTTTAATATGGATGAATGATTTGAACATAAAACCAAAAGAACATTGTAAATAATGACAGCAATATATTCAGGAACAATTGTGAATTCGCTAGTTATTCTTATTAGTGTAGTGAAAATCTCAGAGATTCATGATGGATAACATCATCTGTCTTCAGATAAATAACTGATGGAGTCTGAATGCAAACTGAAAAATATTATATCCATATTCTTTTGTTGTTGTTGTTTACTATCTTTTCCACAATTATTAATATGGAGAAATGTTATATGGATTGTACTTGTAAAATCTGTATCACATTGCTTACTTTCTCAGGGAGAGGGTTGTGGTAGAGAAGAGATGGGAGAATGGGGAGAAGGAAGAGAATTTGGAACTCAAATGTTAAAAAATGAACTTAAATAATTATTTTACATGTAATTTAGGAGGGAGCAATAAAACACTATTTTTATTATTATTATTATTTTTTGCAAAAGAAAACCAACAGAGGCAAAATTAGAAGAAAAGCAAGGAAACAGGGTAGGGAAACAATTTCCTTTGCACTAGGGTTGGGGCACTCTGTGTACCACAGAGCAGTGAGCCAAGGCAGACTCCACCTCCACAACCTACAGGTTGCCCACACCTTGAGGATAGCCAAATCAGTGGCAAGGATTTCCAGATCTCTCAGTCATAGATAATAAAGTGCTCAGACAACTAGCTAAAAAGAGACGATCAGGGTACTTTTGTTGGTTCTGGGTTCAGGACTGTTACCCTGGGTCACAGTTCCTGTTATATATCCCAGGGTGAAGAGGAGCACTAGCACACCAGCATTTGCAGCATTAGGGTAGCAGGAAACTTTTGTCATTGGTCCAGAGTATAAAAACACTGCTTGTGATCACTCTCAGTCCAGAGTAAAGGGCAGAAAATGATTAAACACATCTCTCCTTAGATCATAACACCTTGGAAGAAATGAAAACTTAGAGGTTTCCAGAGCTAACTCTAAAGGCAGATGGACAAAGAAACTGAATCTTAGAAAACTATACCCTTCAAAACAGGAATGGACACCACCTGTAATGATTTTTTGTTACTTAAAAGACAAAAAAAGGGACTTCTGGGTAAGCATGGTGGCAGATTAGATGCAGCTTGCTTCCCCTCCTCAGACCCAAGGATACAGACGACCTCCAAAGATCCCCCAAAAACCATCCTCATAAGAATGGAGGAACTCCACAGTAGGGTACAGCACTGAAGGTACATGGGATTCGGGCATCTCCACAATATAAGGGAAAGAAAAAGCTCCCACCCAAACCTGAGCTTACCTATCCTACCCCACCACACCTACGGAGCCAGAGTTAAAGTCACCTCACTCCAGAAGCAACAAGTGAGGGAGGGGCACCCCAGGACTGAGCAATGGTCAGCCCCAGGTCTAGGGAGCTAACTAAGACCACCAAGGACCTACTCCTGTGAACAGTAACACCTGAAACCCCGGCAGGCGGGCAAGGGGAGCTCAGATGAAAGAGGTTCTGATCAAGAACACAGGCGATACCCAATCAAACTGCGCATCGGCTATGGGAGGGATGGGGAAGGGGAGGAAGGGAAATAAAATTATTTTTGTAACCAAGGAACAATGTATGGAATTAAAAATAAAAAAATAAACATTATCAATTACAAAACCAAAAAAAAAGACAAAAAGGTCAGAAAATTAGCAAACAACATAAAAGAAACAGAAAGTTATTTTGGTGACTCAGAAGATCAAAGCATGAGCTGAGAAGAATTGCAACAAAATCAATACTATTTCATCCAAAGCCCCCAAGAAAGAAATGAATTGGTCTCAAGCCCATAAAAGAATTTGTAAAACCAAATCAGAGAGGAGGAAGAAAAACTAGGGAAAGAAATGAGAATGATGCAGGAAAATCATGAAAAAACGTTGACAGGTTAGCAAAGGGTGCACAAAAAGTACTGAAGAAAAACTACCTCAAAAAAAAAACAGAGAAGACCAATTGATGAAAGTGGGACAGAAGTCAATTTTATTTTTTTAAATATTATTTAATTAGACAATTTAGAATAGTTTTCCTTTGTTACAAGAGTCATATCTTTTCTCTCCCCTCCCACCACCCTCTTCCATAGCTGACATGCAATTCCACTGGGTTTTACATGTGTCCTTGATCAAAACCTATTTCCATATTGTTATGTTTGCACTTGATCATTTAGAGCCTATATCCCCAATCATATCCCCATCAACCCATTTGTTCAATCAGTTGCTTTTCTTCTGTGTTTCTGCTCCCATTGTTCTTCCTTTGGATGTGGATAGTGTTCTTTCTCATAAATCCCTCAGAATTAATTGGTCTGAATCATTGCATTCTACTAATAGAAAAGTACATTACATTTGATTGCACCACTTTGTATCAGTCTCTGTGTACAATGTTCTCCTGGTTCTGCTCCTTTCACTCTGCATCAATTCCTGGAGATCATTCCAGTTCATATGGAATTCCTCCAGTTCATGATTCTTTTGAGCACACTAGGATTCCATCACCAACATATACCACAATTTGTTCAACCATTCTCCAATAGGAGGGCATCCCCTCATTTTCCATTTTTTTGCCAACAAAAAGAGTGCAGCTATGAATATTCTTGTAGATGTCTTTTTCCTTATTTTCTCTTTGGGGTACAAACCCAGCAGTGCTATGGCTGGATCCAAGGGCAGACAGTCTTTTAGCGCCCTTTGGGCATAGTTACAAATTGCCCTCTAGAATGGTTGGATCAATTCACAACTCCAATAGCAATGCATTAATGTCCCAATTTTGTCACAACCCCTCCAGTAATCATTACTTTCCTATGCTGTCATGTGATTCAATCTGCTAGGTGTGAGGTGGTACCTTAGAGTTGTTTTGACTTTCATTTATCTGATTATAAGAGATTTAGAGAATTTTTCATGTGTTTATTGATAGTTTTGTTTTTTTCATCTTAAAATTGCCTATTCATGTCCCTTGCCCATTTATCAATTGGGAAATAGATTGAATTTTTGTACAATTGATTTAGTGCTTTATAAATTTCAGTAATTACACATTTGTTAGAGGTTTTTGTTATGAAGAGTTTTTCCCAATTTGTTGCTTCCCTTCTAATTTTAGTTGCATTGGTTTTGTTTGTACAAAAACTTTTTAATTTAATTTAAATAAAATTATTTATATTACATTTTATGATTTTTTGTATCTCTTCCTTGGTCTTAAAATCTTTCCTTTCCCAAACATCTGACACTGCTTTATAGTATAGTTTGAGATCTGGTACTGCTAGGCCACCTTCCTTCACATTTTTTTCATTATTTTCCTGGATAGCCTTGATCTTTTGTTCTTCCAAATGAACTTTGTTATTTTTTTTCTAATTCAGTAAAAAAAAGTTTCTGGGTAGGTCAATGGGTATGGAACTAAATAAATGAATAAGTTTGGGTAGGATTGCCATTTTTATTATGTTAGCTTGTCCTACCCATGATGAATTAATGTTTTTCCAATTGTTTAAATCTAGTTTTAATTGTGTGGAGAGTGTGTTGTAGTAGTATTCATATAGTTCCTGGGTTTGTCTCAGCAGATAGATTTCTAAACATTTTACAGTCTAGGGTGATTTTAAATGGAATTTCTCTTTCTAATTCTTGCTGCTGAAATGGGTTAGAGATATATAGAAATGCTGATGACTTATGCGGGTTTATTTTGTATCCTGCAACTTTGCTAAAGTTGTTGATTATTTTGACTAGCTTTTTGGTTGATTCTCTTCAAAGAGTGATAGCTTGGTCTCCTCATTGCCAATTTTAATACCTTCAATTAGTTTTTCTTCTCTAATGACTACTGCTAGTGGTTCTAGTACAATGTTAAAAAATAGAGGTGATAATGGGCATGCTGATCTTAATGGGATGGCTTCTAGTTTATCCCCATTGCAGATGATGTTTGCTGATGGTTTTAGATATATACTGTTTATTATTTATCAGAAAGGGAAAGGCCCTTCTATTCCTATACTTTCTAGTGTTTTCAATAGGATGGGTGTTGTATTTTATCAAAGGCTTTTTCTGCATCTATTGAGATAACCATGTGATTTTTGTCGATTTGCTTGTTAATATCATCAATTATGTGGATGGTTTTCCTATTATTGAACCATCCTTGCATTCCTGGTATGAAACCCACCTGGTAATAATGAATAACCCCTGTTATGACTTGCTGTAGTCTTTTTTTCTAGTATCCTATTTAAGATTTTTGCATCTATATTTATTAAGGAGATTAGTCTATAGTTTTCTTTCTCTGTTTTTGACCTGACTGGTTTGGGGATCAATACTATATTTCTGTCATAAAATGAGTTTGGTAGAACTCTTTCTTTGCTTATTATGTAAAATAGTTTGTATTTTATTGGGATTAGTTGTTCCTTAAATGTTTGATAGAATTCATTTGTGAATCCATCTGGACCTGGGGATTATTTCTTAGGGGGTTCTTTGATGGCTTGTTCGATTTCTTTTTCTGATATGGGGTTGTTTAGGTAATCTATTTTTTCCTCTGTTAGTCTAGGCAATTTATATTTTTGCAAGTATTCATCCATATCACCTATATTGCCATATTTGTTGCCATATAATTGGGCATAATAGTTTTTAGTGATTGCCTTAATTTCCTCTTCATTAGAGGCGAGGTCTCACTTTTCATCTTGGATACTTTCAATTTGGTTATCTTCTTTTCTTTTTTTAATTAGACTGATCAGTACTTTGTCTATTTTATTTGTTTTTTCAAAGTAAAAGCTTCAAGTCTTATTCATTAAATCAATAGTTCTTTGACTTTCAATTTTATTAACTTCTCCTTTGATTTTTAGGATCTCTAATTTAGTCTTCATCTGAGGATTTTAATTTGCATGCCCAATTCATTGGCCTCTGCCCTTCTTAATTTGTTAATATATGAACTCAAGGATATAAATTTCCCCCTGAACACTACTTTGGCTGCATCCCATAGGTTTTGAAAGAATGTCTCATCATTGTCATTTTCTTCAGTGAAGTTACTAATTGTTTCTATGATTTGTTCTTTAACTAACTAGTTTTAGAAAATTGTGTTGTTTAATTTCCAATTAATTTTTTATTTACCTCTCCATATACCCTTACTAATTATTACTGTCATTGGGTTGTAATCTGAGAAGGTTGCATTTATTACTTCAGCTCTTTTGCACTTGCTTGCAATGTTTTTATTCCCTAATACATGGTCAATTTTTGTGAATGTAGCATATGCTGCTGAAAAGGTGTATTTCTTTTTGTCCCTATTTCTTTTTCTCCACATATCTACTAACTCTACTTTTTCTAAGATTTCATTCACTTCTTTTACCTCTTTCTTATTTATTTTTTGGTTTAATTTATCTAGTTCAGATAGAGGAAAGTTCACATCTCCCACTGGTATAGTTTTTCTATCTATTTCATCCTTGAGCTCCACTAGTTTCTCCTTTAGAAATTTGGATGCTATGCCATTTGGTGCATACATATTGAGTACTGATATTTCCTCATTGTCTATACTGCCTTTTATCAGGATGTAATTACCTTCCCTATCTCTTTTAACTAGATTTAGTTTTTCTTTGACTTTGTCAGATATGATTGCAACTCCTGCCTTCTTTTTATCACTTGATGCCCAATAGATTTGGATCCATCCTCTTCCTTTCACCCTATGCATATCTACCTTCCTCATGTGTGTTTCTTGTAGAAAGCATATGGTATGGTTTTGGATTCTAATCCACTCTGCTATTTGCTTGCGTTTTTTAGGTGAGTTCATTCCATTCACATTCAGAGTTATGATTACTAGCTGTGTATTTCCCAGCATTTTGATTTCTAGTCCTGGTCCTGCCTTTTCTTCTTTCACTATTTCCTTCTACACCAATGTTTGTTTTTAATCAGTCCCCGTAGTTCTCACCATTATTTTCCTTCCCTTTCTACCCCCTCCCTTCTTATTCCCCCCTTATTTTCCCTGCAGTCTTTCTAAAACTACTCCCCCAACCTCTTCCTCCCTTGTACTGCTTCCCTCCCCACCAGTCCTTTTGTTACCCTTCTACTCCCCAATAGGGTGCAAATCTATTCTCTGCACCAATGGATTGGATTGTTCTTCCCTCTTTGGGTCAATTTCAATGCACATAAGAGTTGAATATTCCCTATCTCCAACTTCTTTACCCTTCCATGTATTGATGTTCTCCCCCCTCCCACCATGAGCTTCTTTGTGACATATAAATTTATTCCCCTTTGTTTCTTTTCCCATTTCTTTTAGTATTAACCTTTTTTTGATCTAGTTGTATATATATATATTTATATATATGTGTATATGCATTTATGCATACATATATCTATATATCTATTTATGTCTTGTCATTTCATCCTATACAGTTTGTCACTGTTCCAAGTCTAATTCTTCTAACTGCACAGGTGATCATAACAATTTTTAAGAGTTACCAATGGCCGCTATTTTCATAGGTATATGTAACATTTTAACTTATTGAGTCTCTTAAAAAAAAGTTTTTTTGTTTTGTTTTTCTTTTTTCCTTATTTTTTAATTACATTTTGATGATTCTCTTCTTGAGTTCTGTGCTTGGACATCAAATTTTCTGTTCAGGTCTGGTCTTTTCTTTACAAATTCTTGGAATTCTTTTATTTTTTTGAATGACCATACTTTCCCCTGTAAGAATATAGTCAGTTTTGCTGGGTAGTTGATTCTTGGTTTTAGACCTAATTCTCTTGCTTTCCAGAATATAATATAACATGCCTTTCCATCCTTCAGTGTGGATGCAGCCAGATCCTGTGTTATCCTCACTTTGCTTCCATGGTATCTGAATGACTTCTTCTTGGCAGCTTGCATTATCTTTTCTTTGGTCTTGTAGTTCTTGAATTTGGCTATAACATTCCTGGGTGTTGTCAGTTGTGGATTAAGTATAGAAGGTGATCTGTGGATTCTGAAAGATTGAAAATCTCCACTTTTACCTCTTCTTCTAGAATATTGGGGCAGTTTTCTTTAATAATTTTCTGTAGTATTATGTCCAGGCTTTTTCTTTTGTCATAGTCTTCTGTTAGACCAATGATTCTTAAATTGTCTTTCCTCAAAGGATTTTCTAAATCCTCTGTTTTGTGAATGAGATGCTTCATATTTTCCTCAATTTTTTCAGTCTTTTGGTTTTGCTTTATAGTTTCTTGCTGCCTTGTGAGGTCACTTAATTCTAGTTGTTGTATTCTGGTTCTTAAAGATGATTTCATCCTTGGTTTCTTTGGTCATCCTCTTTCTCATCTGATTTTCTTTGGAGGTCATCTTTAATTCTCCTCTGTCATCTCCTTTGCCTCATCTTTCATCTTCTTTGCCTTGTCTTTCATCTCCTTTGCCTCATTTTCAAGCTGGTTGATTTTGGTTTTCAAGACACTATTTTATGTTTCCAGATGACTTATCTTAGTTTTTAAATTCTTTTTCCAATTATCTTCAGCCTCTCTTAATTGTGTTTTGAATTGCATTTTGAGTTATTCCAAAGCCTGTATCCAATTCACTGGCATTTATGATTTATTGTTTGCTTTTCTCTCCTCCTCTATTCTGTTTTCTCTTAGTTCATTGCCTGTACAGAAACTGTCAATTGTAATTTCTGTCTTCTTTTTCTGTTGTTTGCTCATATTTACCCCCTTCTTTGTTCCCCATATTTGTCTGTTCTCTTGCTCCTCTTATTTTTTTTTTTTTTGGTTTGGGGGCTTTTTGTCAGTCTTCCCTTTTGGAGCTTTGTCAGGAGATCTCTCCATGCAGTCTGGGGGGGATGGGTGTTGGAGTTTGAGCTTCCCTGTCCTCTGGAGGCTTTTGATTGGATTAAAGTCCAGCAGTCTGTGGGGGAGGGATGTTGGAGATTGGGTTTCCCTGACCTCTGATGACTTTTGATTGGATTAAGTTCAGCTGGGTTGAACTGGGTGTGCTCTGAGGCCAAAAACTCCTGGAAGACTGGAGCAATATGGAGGGTCTCCACAGCTCTGACCAGGTTGCCTGCTCTAAGCTCCCTCTCCAGCTCCTTCCCCGCTGCCTGTTTTCAATGCTCTGAGCTTGGCACAGCCCTGCCAACAAGGTACACCCTCCAGATCAGTGCCTATTCCCAACGAGAGGTTCCCGCTGCTGCTGGAGGCTTAGTACTCTAGGTGGGGGGGGGGGGGGGTCCTGAGCCCTTCTTTCTGCCTTCCCCTTAAACCCAAGTGTTCTTGGATTCCGGCTTTTGGTGGGGAGTACCTTTTGAATTGAGCCCAGCAGGAGGGTTCCTTGGCTCTTTCTCATTGTTAGATTTGATTTTCAGTCCCCTAGGAGCATTCAGTTTGTCATCGGTAAGCAAGGATATTCAGAGGTCTGAACTTCTGCTGCTTCTAGGTTGCCATCTTGACCAGGTGTTGATTATTTCTACTAGCTTTTGAGTTGATTTTCTAGGATTTCATCATGAGTCCTTTGGGATTGTCTTAGATTATGGTATTGCTGAGAATAGCTAATTTATTCACAATTGTTCATCATACAATATTGCTGTTCCTTTATACAATATCCCCCTTGTTCTGTTTACTTCAGTTCTACATCAAATCATGGTAGTCTTTCCAGGCTTTTCTGAAATCCTCCTGTTCATTAGTTCTTATAGCACAATATAATTCCTTTACAGTCATGTACAATTTATTCAGCTGAACTCCAAATGATGAATGACTCTCTCATTCCTAATTCTTTGCCAGCAGAGAAAAGAACCATTAAAATGTGCATATAAGTCCTTTTTCTTTAAAAAAAATCTTTGTTTTATAGACCTAGCAATGATATTGCTGGGTCAAAGGGTATATACAGTTTTATAGCCCTTTGAGCATATATCCAGACTGCTCTCCAGGATGATTGATTTCATGCACATCTCCTCCAACAGTATATTTCTGTTTCAATTTTCCCAAATCCCTTCCAATGTTTGTCGTTGCCTTTTTCTGTTATAATGGCCAATCTAGTAGATGTGAGGCAGTACCTTATATTTGTCTTAATTTCTGTTTCTCCAATTAATAGTGATTTAGAGAATTTTTCATATGACTATAGATAGCTTTGATTTCTTCTTAAAACTCCCCGTTCATAACCATTTACCTTTTTCCAGTTTGGATGTGTATTCTTATAAATTTGACTCAGTTCTCCATATATTTGAGAAATGAAGACATTAGTACACTTGTAAATTTTTTCACTCTTATAATTACTTTATTTTACCATTTATCCTCTTACCCCCACTTATCCTACTCTCACTTCTTTCAACCTCTTCATCCTAAAAAATACTTTGCTTCTTCCTACCACCTTTCCCAATTTTACCTTTCTTCTATCAACTCCACACTTCCTATCATCCCCTTTTATTCCTACTTTCTTGAGGGGTAAGCAATTTTATACCCAATTGAGTATTTATATTCTTCCCCCTTTGAGTCATTTCTGAAAGGAGTAAAGTTCCTATATTTCCCTCTCCACTGTAAAATCTCTTTTTTATTTTTAATGTGAGAATATTTACCCCATTCTTTCTCTCACTTCCTCCCTTTCCAAAATGCTTTCTTTTCCTCATTCCATAATTTTACTTTTATTAGCTATCATTCCATAATATTTCATTTATACCCTTGCCCTTCATCTATGTATATTTCTAATTGCTTTAAAAATAATAAAATTCTTAGGAGTTAGAAGTATCATTTTCCTATGTTAAGATACAAACCATTTAACCTTATTGAAACTCTTATGATTTCTCTTTCATATTTACCTTTTAATGCTAGTCTTAATATATAATTGAGATTTAAATTTTCTATTTAGCACTTATCTTTTCATCAATATTCTTGAAAGTACACTATTTCATTGGATACTCATGTTTTCCCCCTAAAGGATGATACTCAGTTTTGCTGAGAGGTGATTCTTGGTTTTAGTCCTAGTTCCTTTGCCTTCCATAATATCTTATTCCAAGCACTCCTATCCTTTATAGTAGGAGAAGCTAAATCTTTAATTATCCTAACTGTGGGTCCACCAACATTGTTTCTTTTTGGCTGCTTGAAATATTTTCTAGTAGTTCTGGAATTTAGCTATAATATTCTCAGGAATTTTCCTTTGGAGTTCTTTTTCATGAGGTGTTGGTGGATTTTTTTCAATTTATTTTTGACATTTTGGTTCTGGAATATGAAGGTAATTTTCCTTTGTTTATTTTTTATTATACTTTTCAAGTAGTCTAATAATTCTTACATTATTTATTGTTGATTTATTTTCCAAATCAATTGTTTTTACAATGAGATTGTTCACATTTTCTTCTATTTTTCATTCTTTTGACTTTGACTCTTTCTTGATGTCTCAGAGTCATTTGCTTCTAATTGCCCAATTCTAATTTTTAAGGAATTATTTGAAACTTGTTTCACTTCTGATCTTATTGGGAATTCTTCTAGTTTATCCTCATTGTAGATGATGTTGGTTGATGGTTTTAGATATATACTATTTATTGTTTTTAGGAAAGACCCTTCCATTTCTATACTTTCTAGTGTTTTCAATAGGAATGAGTGTTGTATTTTGTCAAAGGCTTTTTCTGCATCTATTGAGATAATCCTGTGATTTTTGTTGGTTTGCTTGTTAATTATGTGGTCAATTATGTGGATGGTTTTCCTAATATTGAACCTTCTTTTTCACAGATTTATTCAATTTTTGGAGGAGTTTTTTAACCTGTTTTTTCCCTACAATTTTGGAATATCTTTTCCCATTTGGTCAATTCTGCTTTTTAAAGAAGTTCTTTTCTAAAATGGACTTCTGGACTTCTGGCTAAACATGGCACCAGTGTAGACCCAGGACTCTTCCTCTCCTCACCACCTACCAATATAGACTACATCAAAAGGCCAAAAAATACAAATTCATATGAACTAAGGGAGTCTTCAGTAGGGCACAGCATTGAAGGTACTTGGGATTTGGGCACTTCCACACTATAAAAAGTTGAAATAACTTCTACCAAAAACATGAGCTGATCAACCCTCCCCCACCCCACCTACAGAGCCAGAGTCAGAGTCAGTGTGCAAGAGGGCACCTCTAGAGTGAGCAAGGGACACCTCTAGGTCATTGGGCAGCTGACTAATACCACCAAAGACCTACCCCTGAGAGCAGATAGACCTGAAACCCAAGCAGGCTGAAGAGCATAGACTTTGGGTGTCCATGAGGAGAAAGTGCAGAGAAGGGCAGTAAATAGTAGAAGGTCCAGAGAGTTGAGATGTGGCCTCAGGCAAAAATCTAGCTCCTTAGCTTCATTCACAGAGAGCCTACCCTCCTCATGCAGACTTCTGACTGGAAAGGTAAGGAAAAGCCTCCATAGTGATGACAAACAATGACCAGGAAAAACAACTTCCCAACACCAAGAAAAACAAGAAGAAGGCATTGACCCTGGATAATTTTTATGAAGGAAAAATCCAGACTATAGAGGAAATAGCAGAAGAGGACATACAAATACATAAACCTAAAGCTTCCAAAAAATAAATGGAAATTGGTCACAAGCTCTTGAAGAATTTTAATTGGAGTTTATCAAAAAGATGAAAGGATTTTGGCAAGAAAAGTGGGAAATAGTTCAAAAAGAAAATAATAGTTTTAAGGACAGGAACTCCCAATTGGAGAAACAGCTGAAAGCCACAAAAAAACCAGGAAAGACCAAACTAAAAAGGAAAATTAAAAGATCATAGCAGAAAATCAGTCCTTAAAGACCAGAATTAGGCAATTGGAGGCCAATGATCTTGCAAAACATCAAGAATCAACAAAGCAACAATCTCAGATAAACAGATTATGACACTTTGATGGAAGAAAGTGAAGAATTTAGAATGTTTTTGATGAGGACAACATAAGGGAATATAAAAGTTGGCTTGAAACTTAACATCAAAAGAACTAAGACCCTAGAAACTCATTTCATCGAGTTCTGCCATAGAGGGAAAATAAATGGAAGGATTATCAGATTTCATATTCTTGGGCTCAAAGATCACTGCAATTAATGACTGAAGCCATGAAATTAGTATTTGTTTCTTGGAAGGAAATCTATGACAAATATGAAGAGCATACTAAAAAGCAGAGATATCACTTTGCTGCAATAGTTCCTATAATCAAAACTAGAGGTTTTCCATTAGCAATGTATGACTACTAGAGGAACTATAAGGAAATTTATAGGACATATAACTATAAGAAAACTATAAGGAAAGCTGAGGATCCCTGCATTGAACCTTTCAAATAGTGATGCTATTTGATATTTGATATCCCTTTGAATATCCCTCAAATAATAAGGAGATCAAATAAGTCAATTACTAACAAAATTCATTCACACCATTACCTGGAAGCTGAAGCTGAGGCCTGAAGCTGAAACTAAAATACTTTGGTCATATAATGAGAAGGTAGGCCTCATTGGAAAAGATTGATGCTGGGAAAGATTGGAGGAAAGAAGAAGGGAATGGCAGAGAATGAAATGAGTAAGTAATGGAATGGCAAAAAAGAATATGAACTTAGACACATTTCAAGAGATAGTGGAAGATAGATGGGCCTGGCATGCTATGGTCCATGAGGTCACAAAGTGTCAGATGCAACTAAACATCTGAACAACAACAACTTAAGGCTAAAATATTCCTTGTTCTCTGTGAGCTCACAGTGTAACATTTAAATAGCTATAGAGAAAGGATTAATTAGATGCAAACACATAGGGAAGGCACTAATATTAATAGAGATTTCATTTAGGTGGTTCAGTGGACAGAGATCCAGGCCTGTAGATAGAAGGTCCTGGGTTTAAATGAGGACAGAAATTTTTTTCATTTTTTTCTTTGTTGTCCCAGAACCAAGTATATAGATTGTGTTCAACAAAAGTTTACCACATTAAATTTCACTGAAGCCACCTCCAAGTTTTTCCCTAATTTCATATTTCCCCTTGTTTAAAGTCCTTGGCTTTCTTTCTACTTTTCATATTTGGAATAGTCTCTCAGGCACAGGAAGCATAGCTTCTCTTTTTCCATTGCTTTTGTCCATTCATTTTGTCCTGAATTTTCCTTCGGGTTCAGTATTTGAGACTTGGATCAATTTCCACAAAGACAAATTTGGCATTAATGTTAACCATTACTGAAATGCTGAATAAAATATAAATGGAAGGCTAAATGGAACCTCCAAAAGATATCTTTCCTGTACCATTGAAAAAACACAACCATCACCCAAAGGAGTGTGGTAGTTGGCACTTTTATTATTAAGATAATTCTGCAAAGATAATCTTACAAGCACACATGTTGGTGCCAGATCTACTACTGTGCTTAATCATTCTCTGTAGGCTGTCCTTCCTCTATATACATACAACTGACTAGTGATTAATACTGGGTCTTTCCTTCTCTGGTATGAAAAATCATGAACTTTAATAACCTTATTACCTTGTGGAAAATCATTATTACTCTGATTGTGATCCCATAATTACATATGATGGCATAAGCTGGTTATATTTCAGACCTGGAAAATATCCAAAAATACTTTTTGTACATCTTTGATCTTTTTTATGATGACAGTTCCATTTTTCCCTTTGTGGAACACAGGAAGTCTTGAGTCTCATATGGTTACTACCCACAAATATGCCAGAGAGTGGCAAAGAATAAAGACTTCTAGAGGCTTCAAATGAGCAACCAAAATTTTAAACTACAATTTTTTCCTTCAGAATTCATATTTATAATTTTGTTTTCAGTTCATAATAATGTTGTTCAGTTGCTTCTCAGTGATGTTCAATTCTTTATGACCTAATTTGGGCTTTTCTTAGCAAAGATACTAAATTAGCTTGTCATTTCCTTCTCCAGATCATTTTATAGATGAGAAACTGAACAAAACAAGGTTAAATGACTTTCCCAAGGTCACACAGAGAGTAAATATCTGACTCTAGATTTGAACTCATGAAGATGAGTCTTCCTGGATTCAGATTGTGTGCTCTATCCACTGCTCTACCTACCTGCCCTCATAATAATATAGCATTATATAGTACTTTTTAGTACATTATATAGTCCTTTTTCAAAGGATTACAAATATCTCACTTTATCCCCGAAACAATTGTGAGAGATGTTATTATCAGTCCCATTTTACAGATGAGAAAATTGAGGCAAAGTTGGTTAAGTGACTTACCCATGATCACTCAGCTAGCAAGTGTCTGAAACTGAATTTGAATCCAGGTCCAACTTTCTACTGTGTCACCTTGCTGCATCAATACAATAAAAATTCATTTTTAAATATCTTGCCATATTTTGGGTATGAAGTGCATCAGACCCTGATTATAATATGATGGGAAGGATATTAGACTTGAAATCAAAAGACTTGATTCTAAAACTTAACTCTATCATTATCTAATTGAATGACAACATATTAGTCTCTAAGCTTCAATTTCACCATCTGAGAAATGAAGAAAATTGTTTCTCTTTTTTTGTGATGATCAAATGAGGAAAACATGATTAAAAGCATGTGATTAAGTCCAAATTACAATTTTAACAGGCTCTGCTTCGTACTATTTTCCCATTTATTAGAATAACAATAACTTAACACATAGATCATTTTCCAATGACGATTAAAGGGCTATATATTCTCTGGGGGGAAAGTGATATATTTAGAGATAGACAACCTAGGTTCAAACCCCAGCTCTGACAGTTAATATTTATGTGACCTTAGGCAAATCACTTGCCATCTTTGGGATTCAATTTTCTCATCTTTAAAATGAAAAGGTAAAGGTAGAAATCTCAAAGGTCCTTTCTAGTACTATATTTATGATCCTTTAATCTGTTGATTAAATGGGGCTTTCTGGCAAATGCCTAGAAGCATTTGGTCCCAGTTATTTTGAAGTGCTATCTTTATCCACTGTTTGGTAGTCTTGTCACTGAAACTTTGTAATCTTATGATCTTGCCACACTGAAACTGCAAGAAACACTGAGAGCAAATGTCCAATGTCAGTAAAGCTCCTAAAAATATATGTATTAGGAAATTAACCACTTACTTCCATTAAGAGCATCTTGTTTTGGTTTGTTTCTTAAATCTTAGTCAGCAAAAGCTCAGTGAGCAAGAATGCTGTTCTTGGAGCTCCCAACATAACTATCAAGTAAATTATTTAACATCATGTCAAACACTCAATAGTAATAATGTCAAGGATTTATAAGGAGTGTAAGTAAATAGAATACCAGGAAAACAATGGAGGCAACATAGCCTAGTGATAAGGGAGTTAGAACTGAAGTCAGGAAGACCTAGATTTCCACCTCACCTCAGAAATTCAACTAGTTGTGTGATTCTGGTAAAATCATTCAACTTTCCCAAATTATAATTTCTTCATCTTTAAAATGACCCAGTTGAACCCAATGATCCCTAAAATACCTTTCAGTTTAAAATCTGTGAGTCCATGACAAAATAATTTCAACTTATTCATGGAAATTCAGACATGGACAATAAAGTTGGTATGGAGAGAATGAAGGAAAACTCTATTGGGAAAATATTACTTTGGATCAAGAAATTAATGAGACAAAATATTTGTATTCTGTACAGAAGCTTCTTGCCTATATATCATGAAATGCACTCCTTCCCAAGAAGAAAATCAGAAGATACCGGAAAGGGCAAGCACTAAATGACAACCCTCCCCTCCCCCCAAAAAATTACCATTAACAGAAAAGAAACAACATTGGTTGTTTCATATAACATTGACTGGGAATTAGCTGACAATACACTATTAGATTATGTAAAGCAACTTGTAAACCTTAAATCAGGAGAAAGGAAAGAAAACACCATGATTTTAGTGACTAGAATTTTGGGCAATTTCCTTAACCTCTATGGGCTTAAATTTCCTCATCTTTAAAATGAGGGATGCATTTGGTAAACAATAATACATGAAATATACTTTAAAGGTTAGGAAAGACTGATAGAGTCAGTCAAATGCATTAAGAATCACAAGATCATGGAATTTGAGGGTTGGAAGGGATTTCAGCAACCATCTTGTCCAACTCATACATAGAAGAAATCCCCACTATAATGTGCCCAACAAGTGGTTACCCAGCTTCTTCTTAAGAAAACAAAGGTAGAACAAGTAGTCCATTCTACTTTTGCATGATTCTTGTTGTTTAGCATGCTTTTACTTGGTTTAGTCTTTGCCACACTAACAAATCTAAATCTACCTCAGTGAAATTTGCTTCTAGTTCTGACTCCAGGAGCCTTCCTCCAATGACTTGAAAATAACTATCTTATCCTCTTGAATCTTCTCTTCTACAAGAATTACTACTTTCTTACTTCACAGAAAACATCTGTGTAAGGGGTAATGTAGCATTAACATAAGTCATATGCATTATGGGAAAATATCCTGTGGATCTCAGAAACAGAAGGAATTAAGGATGGCACAAAAGATGAATGAAGAACAGATAGTGTATAGAAGCAGATGGGGTAGATGCATAGACTAGACTACTACAGATTTCCATACAGCAGGAAGTTATCTGGTATATATGAAGTCTGTCTGTATTTGGCTATAAAGAATGGGAAAGTCAGTGGATGTGGTAGTAAGAAAGAGATGTGATGAGACTGAATGTAGGGTGGCTGGAAATGGACCAGTTAAAATCAGGAAAATATTGCAGTTTTGGCAACCACAACCTATTTGTTGTTGAGTATCTTCCTTCCCTGCCATGTTAATATTGAGGTATAAGTAGACACTTCTATATATTTATATCAGATGAGGAAGCAACTGCAATGGCCCCAGAAACCCCACACAATGTAGCAGAACTATGGAAGAAAATTATGAAGACTACAGTCAGATTCAGCTGATTGCTGACTGTCTGACCACCAAATTTATTTCCAATATCCTACTCCTAGAGAAGGGTATTTTCTGGCAATATTTTAGGCATATAGAACAGCATCCATAGATTTATTTCTGAGATATTTCAAAGAAGAAAGGATTTCCAGTGCATGGAAATGATCACTGATGGTGCTTTAACCCAAAAAGATATCAGCAACTGACAATGCATATACTTATTTTCTTATCTTTGTAGAATCATTGTGGGGATAGTACACTTAAAAATAATAGCAAACCTTTCTATATAGTACTTTAGGGTTTGTAAAATGCTTCATAAATGTTATCCCAGTTGATCTTCACAACAACTCTGGGAGGTAGGTACTATTTTATCTCCATGTTACAGATTAAGACATTGAGACTAAGAGAGTGGAGATGGCTTGGCCAAAATCACTGAGCTAGTAAGTATCTAAGTAATGATTCAAACTTAAGTCTTCCTGTCTCCAGGATTCACTGTGGAAACCTGGCAGAATACTAAAATAGGCCAAGCACCTATTCATGATGTAAGGATAAGGGGAGCTATTTTAAGGAACTAGATCCTTTCTGAGGTATCTTTCAGTTCTGAGAATTTATAGTTTTAGTATCCAAAATGGTGGTGATAGAGAGAGACACAATTCAACTAGAGAGGTCAATGAAGAGAAAATATGACTTGTCTTTTAGATTTTTTTGAATTATTCTTTGGTGACATACTTGAATTAATTTTATTTTTTTAACTTTTAACTAGTTCTTTTGAGCATGGTAAACTCTACTGTATTTTGTTTATAGTTACACCTGCATTTTGGCTACAATCATATTTTAAAAGCAGTTTGGTACAATATAGAAACAAGTTCAATTTTTTAGCAGCTTAAAATGGAGAATATTTTTTTTCTATTCTGGATTATAGATGTGGTAAATCCATTCAGATCTTTATCTGATATTAAGAATAACTAATCTTAAGAATTATTTATTAAAAATATGTTTGCAAAGTACTATGTTTCATATTAATGATACCATGTCAAGAAAAAGTTCACTAAGGATATTATCACTTTTGTATTTGTGTCTTCTGTAGTAGTAGTAGTAGTAGTAGTAGTAGTAGTAGTAGTAGTTTCATTGCTGTTGTTATAGTAATAGTAAAAATAAAATACTCATAATGTTTTAAGATATCTCATTTAATCCTCACAACAAACCTCAGAAGTTGGCATTATTATTATGGTCATTTTACACATGAAGAAACTAAGCCTAATTGTGATTGGAGTCACACAAGTAGAATGTATCTAAGGCCATATTTTAATTTGGGTCTATCTTGACTTGAGGTCCAGCCCTCTATTCACTGTACAATCTCATTGCTTTGTGCCAGGAACATGCTACATGCCTTAAAAATGTTTGCTCATTGTCTTACTTGAACTAAAGATAAACATGATATAGCGTCTTCCCTCAAATAGCTTACCTTTAGAAAAAATGGGGCAGGGAGGCATTATGACATGTTAATAGATACTTGGAGTCAGGGAAGCATAGGGTTATAACATGCTAAACTCTACTCTAAAGTTGTGTTTAAATATCCACTATTATTATCAACAGAGATCCTTTGGTAGCTAATCCTATGATATTTATATTTCTCTTATAAAGAGAATTATTTGAGGTCAAAGAATCATAGAATAAAATTTTTAAAGTTCAGAGTTAAAACCCAAGATTTGTGAAGAAATAGTAAGACACCTTCTTTTTCATTAAAAAAAAATAAACCTCTTACAGGCACTAAGTAGAAGAATGGGAAGAGTTAGGCAATTGGAGTTCAGTAACTTGCCAAGGTTCATACATCTAGGAAGCATCTGAGACCACATTAGGACATGGGACCTCCTGTCTCCAAGACTGGATCTCTAACCACTAAGCCTTTTATTTCTTTTTTACAAATTTGGATCTCTATGCCTATAGAAACTATTTTCCAAGGAATTGAAAAATATCAGAAGATATGATTGCTTGAGCCCCCAAGAATGGTAGAAAGACTAGGATCAAGGAGACTGGGGGCACATGAGAGCTCTGATAAAATATTTGAACAACTCACAACTAGATTATTGGAATAGCCTGCTGGTGGGTCTGCCTGCCTCGAGTTTTTCCCTACTCCATTCAATCCATTCTTCTTTCAGTCACTAAAGTGATTTTCCTAAAACATGTCGCATGTTCTCTGCACTCAATATACTCCAGTAGCTTCCTATTGAATTCATGACCAAATACAAAATGCTCTGTTTGGCATTCATAGTTCTTCAGTACCTAGCCTCCTCCTATCTTTCCAGTCTTTATATCTTATGACCCTACATGACATCAATCTAGTAACACTGTTCTTCTGGCTATTCCATGAACTGAACACTCTGTCTTTCAAATCTTGACATTTTCTGACTATCCTACCTGGAATTCTCCCCCTATTTCTCCTCTTGGATTTAGATGTTGGACCTAAGAGGTCTTGGACCTCTCTGGCTTTAAGTCCCACCTAAAATCCCTTCTTTTACTGGAAGCCTTCCCTAATCCTTAATTCTAACGACTTCCTTCCATTACCTATTACCTATTTATACTATATATAATTTGTTTTCTATGGGTTCACATATTGTCTCCCCAATTAAATTCTCAGTCCCTTGAGGGAAGAGACTGTCATTTGCCTCTTTTTGTAGTCCCAGAACTTTTCACATTGCCTGTCTCTGAAGGTATTTAATAAGTTGATTAATTACTTTGTAGGGATTAGAGTTGTTTTATTTGGTCCCACAGACAAGTATTAGGTTTATATATTATGTATTTTATAGAGAGGAAAATTTAGGTTTGAAATCAGGTAAAATGTCCTAATAGTTTCTATTGTCCAAAAGTGGAATGGACGACCTTGAGAGGTGTTGAGTTTCCCTTCAGTGGAGGTCTTCAGAGGATGTTGAGTATGCTATCATAGAGATTCCTCTCAAAGATATATTGGACTACATGGTCATTATAGTTCCTTCCATCTCTCAAATTCAGTGATTCTTCTAGATAACACCTATGAGAGAAAATACAAACATTTAATTTTTATTGAAAATCCCTGTAATTTAGGTCTAATGAATCTCCATAATCTTAACATTACCTACTCTCTTCCATGGCCTCCATATATTCAACCAACTGGATGTCAGGCTAATTAATCCCTGACCTTATTCTATACTTCCATGTATTCACATAAGCTCGTTTACCCCTTTGTTTTCCATATCTCTACTCAATGAAATCCTTCTTTTATTATAAATCTTGACTCAGGTATATTATTTTCTATAGAGCTTTCCCTGATCTTCCTAGAGCAATTTTTCCCTAAAAATTGTTAATACTTGTTTTTATCACTCCTCTGTACTGATCTTATTCTGTCTTGACTAACATGTATTTGTGTATATGCCTGTCCCTCATTATTAGGGTGCAAAACGCTTGAGAGGAAGGACTGGGACATTTTTCATATTTGAATCTGCCCCTCTAACACTGCCTTAAACATATCTTGTAAGATATACTTTATGTGATATTATGAAAAATATGCCTATATAATAAAATTAACATCTTGACCAGGTAAGACCCAACTACCCTGAAACTCCAGGTAATTAGAATGCTTTTTGTATTCTTCCTTTAGGAAATAAAGGTTAAACACAAGAAAGCAAGCATAAATAAATTTGTTTAAAAAGTTTTCAGGTTATAACCTGGAGTTTGAAAGGTATTTAGTCACTTCTTCTACATCATTAGTACTCATATGATAAGTGGAATAGTGGGCTAGGAATCAGAAAATATGACTTTTAGCTAGGAGTATGCTGATAAATGTTTAACAACTGACTTTCTCGGAGGGTAAAGGGATGTATGCACAACATATAGTCATGCAGATTTAAATTTGATATACATTATTAAAATTTTCTCCATTGCTTTCTTGAGTCTTCACAATCAACAAAGCATCATATCAAGCCCTGATATTAGCATTTGTCAATTTCCTAGACACTGACAATTTAAAACCCGATTTCAGGAGCCTATTTAAACTGGCCCCAGAAAGCACCTTCTTTTTACACTGATTCTGCTTGGCCTTGGACAACCCATTTACTTTCTCTGGACTTCTTTTTCTTTCCTAATAAAATAAGACTGCTGGACTAGATCTCTAAAGTTCAATGAATTTCTCAACAAATCACAATTAATATTCAGAATGTTAACCTAAGATACATAAGGATCTTAAATCACCACAGAAATGATTATGTTCACTGTAATATTTGTACTAAGATAGAACTAATATATTTTAGAAAAACTTTCAACAAAAATGTTTGAAACCAAAAAGAATTCTACTAATCCTAAGTAAACCAGCAAATCCAAATACTTAAGAAGTTTCCCATTTCCTGACCATCACAACAAGTTGAGGTTTTTCTCTGTTCCAATGAATCATACCATTGTTTCATACTCAGTACAAAATACAGCATTTGCAGACTGTGTCCTAGTTTAAATGCATGGTCATTTTGTAACTCTCTAGCTGTTTCCTATTTCAATCGCAAACCACATAATGGCTTAACAACAGCCCCAATTTAACATCTCTTGCTTGACATTAATCATTCTAGCTATCCTTGGGAGATTGGAAATAAGATCACTCACGTATCATTAACTCAGTACAATATAAATAGTTGAGAGAACATGGGGATAAAATGTACTAGTTAGGTCTCTCATTTCCCTTAAGTCTTCAGAGCAGATTGCCAAGCAGTCATACATAAACATAAATCCCCACAGTATACAAACACTCTTCACAAGGAACCTCAGAAAGGAAAGAAAGTTAATTTCTCTACCTTTGGTTTATAGCCTTACCATGGGATTTTTTAATCATTTTTGTTGCTCTGTTTTTAGTTTTCCTTGTGAATTTGAAGAAAATCTTTTTTTTCCTATCTGTTTTATCCTAGATGAAACTGTCAGTTCCATACCCCAAGAGTCCCTAAGACATGATTACAGTTCTTCCAGTTAAAACATGACATTAGCCCACTTTCTTTATCTGTCATGAGTCATTCAATAGAATAACTTCTGGGCCACAATTCTGCCAATCTCTTGGATGCTATCCTCTCAGCTTTAAGTTCTAAGCATTTTCTCTTTCCAATGACAGTAAATGGCATGGCTTGAGTAGACTTCATTGACTACATTTCCAGGCATTCTGATTACTTGAACAATGAACTTTAATGAACCATTGAGTTTCCATTTGTTAATGATATTTTGATTTGCCACTACCTCAATTATATGGAGAGAGGGGGAGAGAGAGAGAAAGACAGAGAGAGAGACAGAGAGAGAGAGAGAGAGAGAGAGAGAGAGAGAGAGAAGAGAAGAGAGAGAGACAGATGTATGCATACACAGTTTATATATACATATTTTTTTATCAGTTTATATATACATATTTTTTCGTGCCACTGGACCGAGGCTTCCAACGCTGAGAGAGTGGGACTGTCTCTGTGCATCGACTTTTCCACTTAAATCTCCTTCATGCACAAGTATCTTTGTGCACACTCATCTATACACCATAGATGAAAACTCACAAAGACAATCGTCATCCTCGGTTACCGAGAGAATACTACTAATTCTGACTCTTAATGACACCATTTGAAGTTTTCTTGACAATAACAGTGGAGTGTTTGCCATTTCCTTCTCTAGCTCATTTAACAGATAAGGAAACTGAGACAAACAGGGTTAAGTAACTTGCTAAGGGTCAAGAATTTCTCAGGTTGTAAGAATCTGAGGTCGGATTTGAACTCAGAAAAATGAGTCTTTCTGATTCCAGGCCAATCACTCTATGCACTGCATCAGCTAGCTGCCCCTATGGATAGGCATACATATATGTATATCCAATCCAACCAATATTTGGTAAATACTTACTATGTGCTACATGTTAAGAATACATTAATAAAAAAGAAAAAAAAATACTCTCTACCCTCAATGAACAAGGGCACCTTATTCTGTTGAGTTGAAAGCTGAGCAGATACAAAGTAGAATGAATTGAGAGCCCAGTTTCTTTTTTTTTTAAAACATTATTTTATTTGGTCATTTTCATACATTGTTCATTGGAAACGGAGCATTTTCTTTTCCTCCCCCCCAACCCCCCCACCCCTTCCCTAGCGGACCCACGATTCCTCTGGGTATCACGTGTGTCCTTGCTCTGAACCCATTTCCTTTTTGTTGGTATTTGCATTAGGGCGCTCATTTAGCTTCTCTCCTCAATCATGTCCCCTCAACCTCTGTAGTCAAGCAGTTGCTTTTCCTCGGTGTTTTTACTCCCTCAGTTTGTCCTCTGCTTGAGGAGTTTTTTTTTTTTCCCGTAGATCTCTGCAGGTTGTTCAGGGACATTGTAAAGCCATTACTAGAGAAGTCCATTACGTTCTCTTGTACCACAATGTGTCAGTCTCTGTGAACAATGTTCTCCTGGTTCTGCTCCTCTCACTCTGCATCACTTCCTGGAGGTTGTTCCAGACTCCATGGAATTCCTCCACTTTATTATTCCTTTTAGCACAATAGTATTCCATCACCAACATATACCACAATTTGCTCAGCCACTCTCCAATTGAAGGGCATCCCCTCATTTTCCAATTTTCGGCCACCACAAAGAGCGCAGCTATGAATATTCTTGTAGATGTCTTTTTCCTTATTATCTCTTTGGGGCACAAACCGAGCAGTGCTATGGCTGGATCAAAGGGCAGACATTCTTTTATCGCCCCCTGGGCATAGCTCCAAATTGCCCTCCAGAATGGCTGGATCAGCTCACAACTCCACCAGCAATGCATTAATGTCCTTAGAGAGCCCAGTTTCTATCCTCTATAAAGGAAGGCATTTGGGAGGTACTTGGTACTCTTGGAGGAAGTTTAAGGTGATGGTATCAATCAAGGCTTGAGTTAGTAGCATGGTGGTGACTTAGGAAGTGATGAGTGTAAGCTGAGAGGGTCGCCTTGTTCTATGAAGTTGAAACCAGTCAGAAGAGCAGATTCAAAGTGAAATATATTCATGTCTATGTCCATGTATGCACACGTATGTGTGTATGTGATGCATATTATATATATATATATATATATATATATATATATATATATATATATATAGTTAGTTAGTTAGTTAGTTAGTTAGTTAGTTAGTTAGGTCCAAAGAATTTCTGAAGTTTGTGCTGTTAAGGTCCGGGATTTCACCCACCACCATGGAAGTCCACGAACAATGCAAACTGGCAGAGAAAGGCCATTATTGAACTGATACGCGCATCAGTGAGAACCTCTATCATCAGAGTTCCGAGTTGCTTTTGACAGGCTGGGCTTTTTATACTTTTCTGTAGGCACCTTATCTACTATATACCATCCTTGGAATTTTGCCTGCATGTATGGCTTTTATTGGCTTCCTACTATTCTTGGAACTTTGACAATTCTATATTATTGGGGTCTTCCTGGCCTGTTGCTTGACATATTTATTGGGGTCCTCCTGGCCTTTATCTGGTACCTACTGCAGCTGGCAGTTTGGCATATTTATGGTTCTGACAAGTTTCTCAAGGCTGACCAGCTCATTAGGCCTTCCTGCTAGGATTTGGTATATTTACGGTTCTGACAGGTCAGCTTGTTAGGCCCTCAAGTCTGGCCATTTTCCGGCCTCTCTCAGTGCATCCTCCAGAAGAGGCAACAATGTATAGACAAAATTTCACTAAACTTAGAACAAGAAAAGACCTAACTATGAACACTATCTAGGTCATACAATTGTGATACTTTTGGCAAGTCATCTCTTTGAACTGTTTCCCCATCTACAAAAAAAGAGTATATAAGGATCCTACACCAAGAGATAGAAGGTACCTTTGAGGACATCTTGTCCATCTCTTTCATTTTATGAATGATGAAATTAAAACCCAGAAAAGTGAAATCAACTTGTCCAAGTTCACCTAAGTAGCATCTAGCATCAAAATTTGAACCCAAGTCCTCTGATTCCAGTTGGTGGAATAAGAATCTTGGTACAGGATTTTTGCAAAATCAGATGAGATCATCATAACCTTCTTATAACCATGAAAGACTCGACTGATGCTATTAAAATTATTATGCTTGAAAATCTCATCTCTGTTTTTCTCCCTTAGCTCCACATTGCTGTGGTACATTGTAAAGGACCCTGGATATGAAGTCAGAAGACTGGGTCTTGTTATCTTTACTGAATTATTATATTACCTTGTGTTAAAGGGATGATCTTAATCTCTTCCTCTGTCTAGCTTAAGAGGGGAAAGACTTGGATAAGCCAATTAACTTCTCTGTGTCTGTCTCCTGATTTTTAAAAATAAAGATAATAATTCTGTCCAAAGGAGTTGTTATAAGGATCAAAGGAGTTTCCCCTGTAGAAGAGCAGTGCATGATGGGAAGAAGCCTGCTTGATGGAAAGAAACAAAAGCTGAGAAGAATAAGAGGGGTAAAGAAGAGGCATTTCAAAAGAAGTCTTAAAGGACTAAATAAAATTACACAGATTTTCAATTCAAGTAATAGATTAAGCATATACTATGTATAAGGTATTGGATATCATATATCAAAACATACCATATCACATCCTGTCATATTATATTATTTTGTATTATGTTGTATTACATGTTTATAATGTTATACTATATTGTATTATATTGTAACAAATTGTATTGTATTATATTACAATGAGTTCCAAAGTCATGGACCTAAGCTACATAGAAGAAAGGAATAGAATAACATGGACTTTACTGGGTACTTCCCCCTAGGTACCTCACAAAATCCCGGAGGCTTCACTCACCTTTTTGGTGTGCTACATATTAGTTCAATATGCTCTATATACTAGCATCTGTCTTTGAATCAATGTATCTATAGCATACTTTCAGGATTTGCTATTTCATTGATATGAATATTCCAAAAGAATCGTAGCTCCTTGAAATGCTGCTAACTGTTTTATTATATTATTAAAATGTGTGTACTAAAAAAACTGGGGGATTTGGCAGAGACATATAGAGAATGAGCCAATTCCTATTAGAACAGGAAGACCTGAAAGATTAAAAGAGTAATAATCAAAGAGAAGGAAAGCCAACGCGTCTTTCAAGAGGCTGTAGTAATGAGACATGTTAAAATATTAGATAAAGTAAATTTTCAAGATGAAAGCCAAAGTTTTAATAAGCAAAACAAATAGTACCAATTATTAAAGTTCTCAACAGAACTTTTCATAGGAAAAATAAAGAAGAAATTGCAGCAGAAATAGTAAAAAAAAATAAATGTCAAATGAGAAATTTGACTAGAGAACTAAGTTTATGAAAAAAATGTAAGTGAAGCAAAACTGAAGTAGACCAAGAGTGGAGATGACAAAAAGTGTTATTGGACTAAGGAAAGCCTAATGAATATGACAAAAATATATGTATTTCAAGAGCACAAAAAGAGCAAGAATAAGAGTTAATGCCAAGAGTACCCATCAAAGACTGAAGAAATAAATGGTAATAAGAATTAAGGCCATCAGACGTATCTTCAACAGTTTCCTCATGAAGTTTAAACTCCTAAATCTACTAAGTTTTGATTTTTGAACCCTCTGTTGGCATTCATAACCTAGCTACAACATGGATTTTGACTGATTTTACGTTACTCCCCTTTAAACATTTTTTAATCCAGTCAAATATTAGACTCATTCAGCTTGGCTCCAGTAGTCAGAACTAACAACAATAGATGAATTTGCATAGTTTTGGGCTCCAGGTAAGAAAAAAAAAAGTAGTGTTGACTGCTCCAGAAGGTAGAATTCTCTCTTTTGCATGAGACCTTTAAATTTCCTTTCATGCTGTTTTTTGTATACAACATTCCATCTCATCCCACCACACTTTGGTACAACAAATCTCCCATCCCTGGAACACATTGCTTCCTCATCTCTGCCTCTAAGGATCACTAGTTTCCTTCAAAGCTTAACTCAAAAGTTACTCCCTATATGAATAATCTCCTGGTCTCCCCCTGTCCCAAATTCTCCCCTATCTTGCTCTTCACAAAATACATTGAAGACTGAAATGATGCTATACGGCATGTTTTGTGGAATAGACACCCACCAATGTCACTCAATATATCAACCCTTACTGAGATTCCCAAAGATAGACTGTTTCCACATGGTTACATTCAAACTCTCTCATTGTCCCAGTAAAGAGAAACACATTTTCCCTATTTACCAGTCTTCTCTGAAACCCCCCAGCCAGTGAGGCACCCACAAGGTAACACAGCCATATGATGCACTATATTAACATAAGCAGACCCTCATAATAATGACACATAGAAAACTCAAACTAATGACATTAATATCTTAGATGTAACTACTTAACAAAAAGGCAAAATAAAGAAGCCCCTAAACATTCATTCATAATTGAAACAAATACGTAAATAATTATGAGATCACACTTCATATGTAAATCTTGGTCACATTTTTCTGTTATGGACCCAGACACTGGTAGAAATAGTGAGGCTTGAATTAACTCTCACATTCCTACAACCCCAGCCTCACACTCTTAAGAGTGTGCTTAACCTCTGCCACTGAAACTCTTGGCCAAGAAAGCCAGTTCTCTCCATCAATCAGGAACCACTTTAATGAAGCTTTCTATCAATTATCTCTTTCAATTATCACAACACAGAAAAATGGTTTTCACTTTAGCTGCTGTGACTTTCATTCTTTTCCTCAGACTTCTAAATCACATTCTTTTCTCAATACCTAAACTAAGTTCTGATATACTCAATGGCTTAAATGAGAACCCCCCAACTCTCAGTGATTGACTGACTTTTTTCATGAAGTGTCACAAATTCCTGAGTTCACCCTCCATTAAATCAATATTCCTTTTTAATCAGTCCTCAGAGTCCAAATGTTCAGATGAATTGCCAGATTTATAGCTTTACTCTCTCTAGTAAGAAAATGGTTATGTGCAAATGAGTTGGCGTACTATAGTCTGCCACAGCTCTAAAGTTTTTAACATGTTCTTCACACATTCCTTTGGTATCCTGGGAACTGTTTATTTGCACTCTTTTGGATTTTAATAAATAAAGCTTCTCTGCCTCTTTGAAATGCAAACTCTTACTATGTAGGAAGGCTTATTTTACATCAATCATTGAATGAGTAAAGATTTTGTATTTATATCACAGTTAATTTTCTACCTTGAATTGCTTAAACGCCATAAGAAAGCTGCGTGTATGTATTTGCGTGAAGTTTTTAATATCACACACATCTTTTCTTAGTCCTTTTAAGTATCAAAAATTTAGCTATAATAAGAATAATATCTTATACCCTTTGACAGTTAACATCAATGTTTTCCTTTGCACAAAAATACTCCTACTGTTCCTTTCAGCATTAAACTATTTATTTCTTCAAATGACAGCATACTTCTAACTCTTGTATTTATTTATTATGTGCTTATGTGAATACATGCTTTTTTCCTTGCTGTACATAAACTTCTTGAGGATAGGCACGGCTTCATTTTTTTATTTGCTTGTTTTGTGGCCCCAGTGCCTAGTACAGATAGCTAACACAGGTTACTAAATGCTGTCAGTTTCGGTATTCAAGAAATTTTTAGGGAAAAAATGAAATGGGTAGCATGATGAGGCAATAAGGACTCCTCCAATGTTATCCTTGACAAGAGAGAAGGAAGCTAATAGAAACAAGAAGATTCATTCACTAAGACTGATGCGAGACAACATCCAAATAGCTCTTTTCAGTATTTCCCAGAAAAACATGTACTCCCTGGCTTCCTAGAGTTCCCAGTTTAATAAATGAAAGACTACATGAGAACAAACAACTATAACCAAAAAAGGAATGTGAAAACCCAGTGTGAAGGGGAGAAAATTCATCAGAAAATCAGATCACAAAAAGATTACTTCCTGCAAAGGGTCAGTAAGTAATGTTATAAAATTGCTGATAGTAAACCCTGTTCACAGTATTTTAGCTAAGTTGTCCCAGATAGTTAGAGAAAATAGGTTGTCTCAGAGAGTCATAGAAGAAGGTAATTTCTTTGCTCCCATACAGAAATAACTTCAGAGAAAACCTTTCCCTCTCATCAAGAACAAATATAACTAAAGTGTATAAAAATTCTATCTTCCTTATAGAAGAGAAGGGAAGCAGTTAGGATACCTGGAACCCATTCCTAGACAACAGGTTAAGAATTAATTTTCTAGTGTTAAATACTCATTTTTCTAATGCCTTAGTGCTTGTGGCTTCTCACAATTGGGTATGATCTCATTAATAGGGAATTCTTTTATGGATTAAAGGGTCAACAGAGTAAACTTGGACAAACTCATGATTCTGACGCTAAAGAAAGGAGGGCAAGGCAGAGCCAATAACGAATTATTTTACCTTTTCTGTTTCTTGTGTGTGCTTCAATATGAAGAAGGTAGAAAACTACAACACTTGGGAATCAATTTTAAGCTCTAACTAACCATGATGAAAAATTGAAGAGACAGGAATGCTTTGCCAATACTAGAGACTTTTGAAATCAAGGAAAGGCAACCTTCAAAGGGAAAAGGTTTTAAAAAATGACAGTAAAGGTTAAAAGTCAAATACTAAAAGAGAAAACATGAAAATATTAGACAAGGAAAGACAAGGGAATACCAAAGTTTATTCCTTGATTCATAGAATTTTATGGCAAAAGACAGTTTGGAGGTGTGCTAATCCCACTTCCTCCAGTACAGGAAACAATTGGTAGGGGAGGTCAAGTAATTGAGGTCCCACAGAAGTTAACAGGCAGAGTTCAATCTCTGACGTTGGTTTCTGACCCTCCAGTGCAATTTAAAGAGCATTAGTTTAACCTGGGTTTATAGGATAAAAATTGAAGATCTTGAGGATGAGTATATTAAAAATCTATAAATGGCCATCATAGTAATTTTTTTAAACTAGAGTAAAGCATAGATGTGATATAGAATGCTTTGCAAACTTCTGATTAGTTGATATAAAGTTTGGGAGTATGAGAGACAAACTAATCCATAGAAGGATAAAGCAAACCTTTGTAACATGAATTTCTGAATGCACCAAAGCAAAAAATCTTTTAGAGACAGATCAGATGGGAGAAAAAGGAAAATTAGAGTTATGAAGAACAGTTTATAAGGCCTTTTCTCCTTGTAAATAGGAAATTTATTAATAGTTATTACACAAAAATCTACTAAATGAACAATATAATATGTTCACAGCAAATACTTGGAGAGCATTATGTATAATTATTACTTCTCTAGATCTTAGCCATGAAAAAATATACCATTTATATTCATATGATGGTCAATTTAGATTAGAACAAATTAATATTTTCTAAATGAACAATTAGGGTAGACTTAATGAAATAAAAGAGAGTGAGATGAAAAATCACATAAGTCTTCACAACCAAGGCTATAACTAAAATCTAAAGGGTGGTCTTCATCATCCATTAGAATTCAGGCATTCTAGCTATGATGACAAACACAGACAATACCTCCATCAGAAGCAGCATTTTCTATTTTTCCCCCAATTCCAGGTAAAAAATAATTTTTGACATTCATTTATAAGGCCTTTCTAAAAGGAAAGGAGAACAAAGAATTATCACCTGGATTAAGGCAAGGTAATTCTCTAAGATATAACAGAAAATTGAAAATATGTTTTATAAAGGAGATAAAGAAGGTCCTGAGTTCAAATCTGTCCCCAGACCCTTTGTAGCTGCGTGACCCTGGGCAAGTCACTTAACCCCCTTGCCTAGCCTTTACCACTCTTCTGCCTTGGGATCAATATGCATTATTGATTCTAAGATGGAAAGTAGGAATTATATATTTACACATATTTGTAAAGGAAATAGGAAAATAATTAGTGTTCAGTGTTAATTTGGTAGGTCTAGGTGGCCTTCATGATACCTTTCTATACTATATATCTGTTTGTATTTCCCCATCATGCCTTTCCTCTCTGTATACTGTGGTCATTGCAAGAGTGATTAGATTTGGTCTGTTTGGTCTTAGGGGGAAAAAAACTAAAGAGCAAGAAGCTACAAAGAAACAAATGATCTTGCCAGAAACAACTGGATTCCAAATATAATGGTTCAAATATGTAAGAGAATGCCTGAGAAGGGTTACTGGAGCTGTTATGGAAGAGATTATTGGTCAGGGATAGGTGGCATGAAATGGGCTCTGAAATTCTTTCTAACTCTTAGAACTCTATGATTTCATAGTTCACAGATCACAATCCCAGTGAATTCATCTCACGGAAGGTGAAAGAAGTGAAAACAAAAATGTGAGATTACTGTGTTCATAAGAAATTTGTGGATAATACCAATGACCTTTCTTATTGTGAAGAAAAATGCCAAAAATATAAATAGGAATAATATTTAAACATTTTTATATAATCAAAACATATAAGGACCAAAATATGATATGGTGTGAAAATGTTTTAAGAAGTAAAAAACATTGCACAGTACCAAGAACTATGGTTATTAATTATTATGATGATTTAGGAATATATAGTATAAATACATAATAAGATCCTTAAGATTATGAATTATATTTTATTATATAGTTATAAAGGGCTAGTTTATACACATATAAAATAATTAACCTATTATAGCTGATAGGAAAGTGATAAAGCTGTTCAAATCTAGATGCTTATGTGTCTATAATCATACTTGATTGGTTGGCCATGTGTTGTTCAACATTATTAATTGTTTCAGTTAAAAACAAATATAATAATTTTATCAAATTGGTAGCTGAAACAAAGTTGGGAGACAGACATCTCACTATATGACAGAATCAAGATTTGGAAAAGATCTTGACAGGTTAGGACACTGGGTGGAATCAAATGTAGTCTTGAACTTTGAGTTTAAAAGATTAATTTCACCAATTCAAGAGAAAGAGCACCTCGGGAGTCATCAAGTTGCTAAAAAGGATTTGAGGGTCTTTAACAGTTTGGTGCTGATAGAAAAAAATGTTAATACAACCTTGGACTGCCTTTAGAGAAGCATCACTTCCAGGATTAAGGTTGTGATTATTCCATGATCAGATTATATCTGAAGGATCACATTCAAACCTGAAGAATTTTAGAAATGACATTAAAAAGGTAAATAAAAACTATCCTAGAACTACCAAAATAATGAAGAGTCTCAAATGCAAGTCACACCAGTCAAAGGGACAAGAGATGTTTATCTAGGGTTTTAGTAAGGAAACTAGGGATTAGGAGAAAGAGACAGGATAGTTGCCTTTAAGTGTCTAGTGTTATCATGTGGAGAGGAGATTGGTTTGGGTTGTTTGGCCCCAAAGGGCAACACCAGAATATGTGAAAGTTGTAAGGAGACAATTTAGGGGTCATATAAGAAGGAAAAATCCCCCCAATTTGAGTGGCACAAAAGTGTAATGGACTGCCTCCAGAGGTGGTTCATTCCTGAGACTTGAGAGTACCTTGCAATGACCAAAACACCACTTGCCAGAAGTATTACTGCGGCATTCGTTTTTCCAATAAGAGTGGAACTAGATGGTCAATGAGATTTAGTTTGTCCTTCCTTGAAATTCTGCCATTCTGTGAATCCATGAAGCAGTCTCAGTACAGAGAGAAATTAGGATAAAGGAAGATAGGGGAAGATTACCTCATCAAGCAAAACTCTCAATTTCAGATCCCCAGAGATGAGCTTAGTCACCCACGAGAACAGAAATGCCAAGGCTTAACCTTCCAAACAAGTCAGTGGCACTTTGTATTTGGACAGGGCCGTGCAGTCACAGAATTAGACCTTACCAATCTCTCGTGGCTTTGATGCTTCACTGATTCTGTGATCTCAGCAGTGAAGAGGGCCTTCCCTCCAGCAATGCAGGTCCGCTGGGATTTTGTGTTCATGTCTTAAAGTAAATCAATTTCTCACAGCTGAAGAAGCAGAGCTATAAGTCAATTGAGAAGGTATCTAGCTAGCAGCACAGTGCTCCAGAACAAATGGAATATTCATTTTCAGTACTTTTGTCTTGCTTTTACCTGTTTCACTCTTTTTTTACCTACTCAACAATTCAGCAAATGTAGATTATCCATAATCCCCTGTTAACATCATGCTGTAGTTCCCTATTTCTTTTGTACCCACACTGAGCCTCCTACCCTCACCCACCTTTTATTATAGACAATCTATATAATCTTCTAGATGCATTTTGTACTTTTCATGAACATTTATTATATTGGTTTACATTATGAACTTTTCTGCATATGTCTATCATTCCTAATAAATTATGAGTTCCTTGAGGATGGGAATGAGTCTGATTTTTTTAACCCACTGTTTATGGACTGTGCAGTGAATAGAGTGCTGGTCCTGAAGAAAGGAAGCTCATCTTCCTGAGCTCAAATACAGTCTCAGAGACTTATTATCTATGTGAACCTGGGATAGGTTTCCTTTGTGTCATTTACCTCAGAAATGTCAATGTCAATGTCAAATGAGCCTGAGAAGGAAATGGCAAACCACTCAAGTATTTTTGCCAAGAAAATACTGCAAAAGGTCATGAAGAGTCAGACCCCACTGAAATGACTGAACAACAAGATTTTCTTTTAGAAAACTGGGCCTGCAGTCAGGAAGACTTATTTTCCTGAGTCTAAATCTGACCTACGATACTTACTAGCCATGAGAGCCTGGGCAAGTCACTCCTGTTTCCTTATTTATAAAATGAGCTAAAGAAGGAAACAGAAAACCACTCTAGTAAGTTTACCAAGAAAACCCCAAATAGAGACGTGAAAAGTCGGACGTGCCTGAAAACAACTATCAACGATAAACCCAACAAACTGTTCATGGCAAATAAATGACACAAAAGAAAATCTAATCTTTGAATGAATGTATTTTTTTCATACTGATTTTCCCACCTCAGTGAGATCAGTACAAATAATAATTTAGGTTTCCTTGCCAGGTAGATCAATGACACAGAATTTGGATCTATCTGCAGCTTATCTTCTCTCCCTTCTTTAATCCACCTTTCATTCAGCTCCCAAGGTGATTTTTTCCAACACACAAGTCCAACCATGTCACCTCCATGGTCAGTGAGAGCCAATGGCTTCCTATAACCTCCACAATCAAATAGAAAGTCCTCTGATATTTGAAGCTCTTCATAACCTGACATCTTCCTCCATTCCCAGTTTTCTCACACATGGCTCCTCTCTATACATTTAACAATCAAGCTACACTGAGTTATTTTCAGTTCCTCAAACATAGTATTTCATCTCTCATCTGTGTGGTTTTGCACTGACTGTTCCTGATGCCTAGACTGACATTCTTTAACCATCAGGGGTATACTGGTAAATGGTTAACTGGTTCTAAGCAAAAATAAATGTACACATGAAATACTTGTATTTTTCATCTACATTATTAACATTTTTTCATTACTTTTTTCTTCTTTTTTAACTCTCACATTTCAGGTGACCTTCCACCTACTTTTTATTTAGTTTTAATTGCTGAAAACTAGAAGATTTTGGAGACTATGTATATCATGTATGTTCCTGACCATGTACATTTCCCCAACTAGACTGTATGTTCTTTAAGGGGAAGGACTATATTCATATATATACTACATATATATACATACATATATATATGAAGAATTGAATATGAAGAAAGGGCTTTCTTCATATTCAAAGAACTTAGTTCAGCTCATAATTAGAGACATCTCCCTCCCAAGTGTTTCTCCAGTTATGTATGCCCAACCTATGGTAGAGCCACACTAGTGAAAGCACATAATCAGCCATTAATAATTGCTTATTGACTGGTTTTCTATCACAACAGATTTTGCTGTTATATTTCTGGAGGTAGCCTCAGTCCACCACAGGGCTGGTCACAGACAGTCACTGACAAGTCACAATGAATCCATTTTTCACTAAGGATTAAGTTATTCAGCTCTTTAGTGCATCCCTCACCTTGATGACCTGTGTCTTTGTTTTCAGGCTTGTTTCCAACTCCTTTGCTTGTTCTAGAGCACTATATCCTGTTTGCCGCATGGTTTCTTCCCCTTTGGTATTAACATGTCCTAACATCCTTGTGCTTCTGCCCTTTCTTGGAGAGATATTCTTGACTGGGATCTATTTTGGTTCATTCTCTTTTTTCTGTCCTTCAAAAATCCCAAGATTCCATTTCTATCTATTCCATTCCTATCATATGTTCTTATAGAATCAAAGGATTTATCTTAAACTGGAAAGTACTACAAAAGCCTTCCAGTCCTATACCCTCAATTTACAGATAAGGAAACTGAGGCCCAGGGCAATGAAGTAACTTTTTCAGGTTCATACAAGAAGCAAAAAGAAGACTCAAGCTATAAACTCAGATCCTCTAAGATTCAAATCCAGGGCCCTTTCCATCATAATATGCTGCCACATTTTACAACTTAGAAAAATAAGGTCTAAAGAATTTCAGAGACTGGCTTAATGTTATAGGGTTACAGACCATTGTAGGACTAGAATCCCATTTATGTGTGTGTGTATGTGTGTGTGTGTGTGTGTGTGTGTGTGTGTGTGTGAGAGAGAGAGAGAGAGAGAGAGAGAGAGAGAGAGAGAGAGAGAGAGAGAGAGAGAGGGTGGGGGGGCAGCAGGTCAGGAACTTTGAATGGTGACTAAGAGATGTCCTTGGAGTTTCAGATGTGACCAAGGTCTTTCAATGTCTTCCTTTGATTCCCAGTGCCTATACCCCCAAAGACTGCTAAGAGCAGACCTCTCGGTGAGGTAGTTCTCACTTAGGTCAAACTGAGATTTTTATCTTGTTGCTGAGTGAAAAATCCCACTTACTCTTATGCATTAGATTATTCGTTCTAATTTATATAGCCATGATTTGTTTTTTATTTACTTGGATCAATGTGGCTGCTTGCTAAGATAGTATCTTTTGAGCACTAGAGTGTGGTAGGAGGGAAATAAACTGGCTAAGACTGAGCCATTACTCATTCCTTAAGAGTGACTAGGAATCAACTGCGAAAACATGGTTACTCTCAGCAATGCAATGATCTGGGACAACCTGAAAGATTTATGACAGAGAATGCTATCTACTTCCAGAGAAAGAACTATTGGAATCAGATGGATAAGGAACAAAACATATTACCTTTCCTAACAATGTATTTATGGTTTTATTTTGGGGTTTTGGTTATGTATGAATGTGTTCTTACAACAGTGACTAATATGGAAGTATGTTTTGCATGATAACAATAAAAAATTTTTTAAAACAAACAAAAAATGAGTGACTAGGATGAATAGCTTTTATTCTAAAGTCCCTGATGTGTAGTAGACAGATTATTATTCTAGTCTAATACCTCTTAGTGATTGGAGAACAAAAGAATGATAGCCTAGCCATGATTAGATCTTATATGCCTCTCTTCTACTGGTCTGGTAGTACAACCATATGCCTGCCTCCTACTCTCCATAATGAGAGACATTGCAGACTCCTAGCGACCAAGTGGACAAGATTACCAGACCACATTCATCTGAATAAGTATATTCCTACAGCACAGGATGAGGGTATAAAATAGTATATCAATCAGCTTTATACACTGTTGGAGCTGATAGTGCCAGAAAGATGTCCCTTCTCTCTCAAAGGTACCCGCTAAAACCCCGAAGAGAGGGAATATGCCAGCCCTGTAGAGAGACACCTTGCCTATGAAAGTAGAAGTTGTGATAAGGATGTCTAAAGTTTATATGGAGGACCCTGTATTTACATATTATATTCCTTCCCTCCCCACCAAGGAGAATATATAACCTCCATGAACTCTGTCTCATTTAAATACAATTCATGTACAAGTCAAGACATCACCCCATGATGTCACTTGTCATCTTCAAAACTGAAGACTGAGGGGGCGGAGTCAAGATGGAGGCTTAGCAAGCAGCAAAAGTTCAGACCTCGTGGAAGACCCTTCCTTACTGATACAGACTGAATGCTCCTAGGGCACCAAAATTCAAGCTGAACAATAGGACAGAAGCGGGGAACCCTCCTTCTGGACTCAAATCAAAAGGTATGCCCCCCAAAAGCCAGAATCTGAGAATACTCAGGGCTAAGAGGAAGGCAGAGCGAAGATCCCAGGACCCCTCCCCCACAACCCCCCCTAGCAGCAGCAGGAACCTCTGAGCGGGCAAAGGTGCTGGTTTGGAGGGCCTACCTTGTGAGCAGCGGGGCACAGGGCTCTGAGCATCCAACTTGGACAGCAGGGAGGAAGCCAGGGAGAGACGGGAAGTGGCTGGGTACCTCCATCAGGCTCTAGTCTCACCATTGCCTCGGGGAACATCCAGACCAATCCAGTTGAACCTAATTCCATCAGAACTCCTCAGAGTTTAGGGAGGCAGGCAAAGGCACTTGCGGACAGTGGAGAAGCAGCTGGAGAGAACTGGAGAGAGCCTGGGCAGCCCAGCCTTCCAGGAGTCTTCAGAGCCTCAGAGCTTCATACTACATACAGCCTGACCCAATTGAACTCAATCCAATCAAAAGCCCCCAGAGGACAGGGAAGCTAACATTCCTCCCCTAGAGACTGTACCAAGAGATCTGACAAAGCTCCAAGAGGGGAGACTGACAGCCCCAAAACCAAAACAAAATGAGAGGAGCAAGAGCACAGCCAAATACGGGGAGCAAAGAAGGGGTAAACTCTAGCAAACAACAGAAAAAGAAGAAAGAAATTACAATAGACAGCTTCTGCACAGGTAATGAGCAAAGAGCGAATGAAACAGAGTGGGAGGGATCAGCAAAGGAAAAATCAGAAATCCCAGTGAATTGGATACAGGCTTTGGAAGAACTCAAAATGCAATTCAAAACACAATTAAGAGAGGCTGAAGACAATTGGGAAAAGAACTTAAACACTAAGATAAGTCATCTGGAAACAGAAAATAGTGTCTTGAAAGCCAAAATCAACCAGCTGGAAAATGAGGCAAAGGAGATGAAAGATGAAGTGAAGAAGATGAAAGATGACCTCCAAAGAAAATCTGACCAAAATGAAAAGGACGACCAAAAAACTAAGGAAGAAATCCAGTCTTTAAGAACCAGAATACAACAACTAGAATCATGTGACCTCACAAGGCAGCAGGACACTATAAAACAAAACCAAAAGAATGAAAAAATTGAGGAAAATATGAAGCATCTCATTCACAAAACAGAGGATTTAGAAAATCGTTCAAGGAGAGACAATTTAAGAATTATTGGCCTACCAGAAGACCATGACAAAAGAAAAAGCCTGGACATTATATTACAGGGAATTATTAAAGAAAACTGCCCCAAAATCCTTGAACAAGAGGGAAAAGTGGAGATTGATAGAATCCACAGAACACCTCCTATACTCAATCCCCAACTGACAACACCCAGGAATGTTATAGCCAAATTCAAGAACTATCAGACCAAAGAAAAGATATTACAAGCTGCCAAGAAGAAGTCATTCAGATACCAAGGAACCACAATGAGGATAACTCAGGATCTGGCTGTATCCACACTGAAAAAAAGAAAGGAATGGAATATGATATTCTGGAAAGCAAGGGAACTAGGTCTACAACCAAGAATCAACTACCCAGCAAAAGTGACTATATTCTTTCAGGGAAAAGTATGGTCATTCAAAAAAATAGAAGAATTTCAAGAATCTGTAAAGAAAAGACCAGACCTGAACAGAAAATTCGATGTCCAAGCACAGAACTCAAGAGAATCATCAAAAGGTAATTAGAAAAGAGGGGAAAAAAGAAAAACAAAAAAAAATTTTTTTAAGAGACTCAATAAGTTAAAATGATATGTATCCCTATAAGAAAAGAGGTCATTGGTAACTTAAAAACTGTTGTTATTAGCTGGGCAGCAAAAAGAAGTATACTTAGAGGGAACAGCAACAAACTGTATAAGATGAAAGGACAAGACATAAATAGGTATATAGATATATGCATGAAAAAATACATATGCATGAGTATGCCATTTATATATATATATATATATATAACTAGAGCTTAAAATAGGATAATATTAAAAGAAATGGGAAAAGAAACAAATGGGGGTAAATTTATATGTCATAAAGAAGCTCATGGTGGGAGGGGGGAGAACATCAATACACTAGAAGAGTAAAGAGGTCGGAGACAGGAAATACTCAATTTTTACATGCTTTGAAAGTAACTCAAAGAGGGAAAAACAATCCAATCCATTGGGGGCAGAGAATAGATTTGCACCCTATAGGGGAGTAGAAGGGTAACAAACGGTCTAGTGGGGAGGGAAGCAGTACAAGAGAGGGAGGGAGTTGGGGGCTAATTTTAGAAAGACTACAGGGAAAATAAGGGGGGGATAAATAGGGAGGGGGGTAGAAAGGGAAGTAAAATAAGGGTGGGAACAAGGGGGACTGTTCAAAAGCAAACATTGGTATAGAAGGAAATAGTGAAAGAAGAAAAGGCAGGAAAAGGAGCAGAAATCAAAATGCTGGGAAATACACAGCTAGTAATAATAACTCTGAATGTGAATAAAGCAGTGGTTATCAAGACAGCTTGGTGCTGGCTGGGAGACAGAAGGGAGGATCAGTGGAATAGACTTGGCATAAATGATCTCAGCAACACAGTTTATGACAAACGCAAAGACCCCAGCTTTTGGGACAAAAATCCATTATTTGATAAAAACTGCTGGGAAGACAGTATGGGAGAGATTAGGTTTGGATCAACACCTCACACCCTACACCAAGATAGATTCAGAATGGGTGAATGACTTGAACATAAAGAAGGAAACTATAAGTAAATTCGGTGAACACAGAATAGTGTGTATGTCGGACCTTTGGGAGGGGAAAGATTTTGAAACCAAGCAAGACTTAGAAAGAGTCACAAAATGTAAAATAAGTTATTTTGACTACATCAAATTAAAAAGTTTTTGTACAAACAAAACCAATGTAACCTAAATCAGAGGGGTAGCAACAAATTGGGAAACAATCTTCATAAAAACCTCTGACAAAGGTTTGATTGCTCAAATTTACAAAGAGCTAAATCGATTGTACAAAAGATAGGGCTATTCTCCAATTGAAAAATGGGCAGGGGACATGAATGGGCAGTTCTCAGCCAAAGAAATCAAAACTATTAATAAGCACATGAAAAAGTGTTCTGCATCTCTTATAATCAGAGAGATGCAAATCAAAACAACTCTGAGGTGTCACCTCACACCTAGCAGATTGACTAACATAACAGCTATAGAAGGTGATGAATGCTGGAGGGGATGTGGCAAGGTGGGGACACTAATTCATTGATGGTGGAGTTGTGAGTTGATCCAACCATTCTGGAGAGCAATTTGGAACTATGCCCAAAGAGCGATGGAAGACTGTCTGCCCTTTGATCCAGCCATAGCACTGCTGGGCTTGTGCCCCAGGGAGATAATGAGGAGAAAGACTTGTACAAGAATATTCATAGCTGTGCTCTTTGTGGTGGCCAAGGATTGGAAAGTGAGGGGATGCCCTTCAATTGGGGAATGGCTGAACAAATTGTGGTATATGTTGGTGATGGAATACTATTGTGCTAAAAGGAATAATAAAGTAGAGGAATTCCATGGAGACTGGAACAACTTCCAGGAAGTGATGCAAAGCGAAAGGAGGAGAACCAGGAAAACATTGTACACAGAGACTGATACATTGTGGTACAATCGAAGGTGATGGACTTCTCCATTAGTGGCAATGCAATGTCCCTGAACAATCTGCAGGGACCTAAAAAACACTATCCACAAGCAGAGGATAAACTGTGGGAGTAAAAACACCGATGAAAGGCAACTAACTGATTGACTACAGGGGGGAAGGGGACACAACTGAGGAGAGACTCTAAATGAACATGCTAATGTAAATACCAACAACATGGAAATGGGTTTGAATCAAGAACACATGTGATACCCAGTGGAATCGCACATGGCCTATGGGAGAGGTAGTGGGAGGATGGGGAGGGAAGAAAAGAAAATTATCTTTGTTTCCAATGTATAATGTTTGGAAATGACCAAATAAAAATTAAAAAAAAAAAACTGAAGACTGAATAACAACCTCCATGAGAGTAGGAACTATTCGGAATTTTGTCTTATATCTTCCGTGACGAGCATAGTGCTTTGCAAATAATATATGCTTAGAAAATATTTGTAGAATTGGAAAGAACTGAATATGATAGAATCTCTCCAGGTTTCCTGTGTTGGCTGTGACTTTTTTGAAGGTATTTTTCAAAACATCACCTAAAATTATGGATGACCAAGAAATTTAGGTAGAGTCATATGTAAATTGGTCTAATCATTCTTTCTGTCAGGAGGTTATCAGGGTTCTCCAGAATCATTAGTTCTTACACTGATTAGCCTTAAGACTTTGAAATTTGTTTTTCTTTACTCTGTTGTTAATGAATTGTTCTCCTGGTTCTTCATATTTCACTTTGCATCTGATAATGCAAGTATTCCTTGGTTTCTCTCACTGGCCAAGTGCAGGTCTGCTGATTCGTCTCCAATCTTGAACCCAATATGTCTCCTCTGGTGATTTATAATTCATTCAGCCCCATAATGTAACCTTCTGTAGTTACATATTAGAATTCTTGTGAGTGGACACCTGAGAAGGAGATTGGAAACTGAGGGAAAATGGATAGAGAGAAAGAGAGATCGAGAGAGAAAGAGGGAGAGAAAAAGGAATGAAGACTCAGAGACAAGGAGTTAAAAAATATGGGCTCTGAGGGGACTTCCAATCAAGATGGAGGCTTAGAGAAAGCTAAAGTTCAGATCTCCAGAAACCCTTCCCTACTGAACTCAAACCATATGCTACTAGGGCACCGAAATTCAAAATAATCAACAGCATAGACCCCGGGAATTCTCCTCCTGGACCTGGATCAAAAGGTACACCCACCCCAAAAGCCAGAACCCGAGATCACTTGGACCTAAGGGGGAGGCAGAAGGAAGGTCCCAGGACCCATCCCCCCCCCCAACCCAGAGCTCTGAGTCCGAGGCAGCAGAGGGAACCTCAGAGCCTCAGGGCTAGCTATTCTGAAGGCTACTTGCTGAAAACAACATGACTCAGTCGCGGGGGCACCCAGACAGCAGGGAAACAGAGAGAGACCAGGGAGGTTGTAACCCCCTGGCTGGATCCTTCCATCCAAGTCTCACGGAAGATCCCTGCCTCAGGACATACTTATTTCAACCCAGGGAAAGCTAATCCTTTCAGGAGCCCTCTGAGCTCCAGGAAGCCCTGGCCCCTCCCCCCTCAGAGTGCTCTCCTGTCCTGCTAAGGCACAGAAACAAACACCCCTCAGAAAGGGCCAAGCCAGGCTCAGAGCATGAAAGTAAGGCAACGGAGAAGCATCAGGAGGGAAACAAGGAGGGCAGTAACAAGGAAACACCAGCAATTCCTGGCTTCCCCTGGAAGACAGAACAACAACTGCATAGAAAGGACAATCTGCCTAGGGCTAAAACCTCTGAACACCAAACAGAGATAAGAAAAGCTAATCCTCCCCACTCAGATAGAGATGGCAAACTCCACAGAAGCACAAAAGCCCCAAAATTCCAAGAAAAACAAGAAGAAGGTAGCGACTTTGGACACATTTTATCGAGCAAAAATTGAAAATACAGAGGAGATAGAAGAGGAAACACAAGCAAATGCTCGGAAACCTTCCAAAGGAAATGGAAACTCTCCACAAACCCATGAAGAATTTGATTCGGAAAGGATCAAAAAGATGGAAGCCTTCTGGGAGGAAAAGTGAGAAATAATGCAAAAGAAATTCACGCATCTACAAAACCAGTTTAACCAAACTGAAAAGGAAAACCAGGCTTTAAAAGTCAGAATCAGGCAACTCGAAGACAACGAGCAAGAATTAATAAAGCAAAGCCAAAAGACCAAGAAATTAGAAGAGAACATAAAATATCTCACTGACAAGGTGACAGACTTGAAAAATAGAGGAAGAAGAGATAATTTAAGAATAATTGGACTTCCAGAAAATCCAGAAATAAACAGCAAACTTGACATCATAATAAAAGTTATAATCAAAGAAAATTGCCTAGAGATTCTAGAAAAAGGGGGCAATACAGCCACTGACAGAGCTCACAGAACACATTCTACACTAAATCCCCAAAAGACAATTCCCAGGAATGTAATTGCCAAATTCCAAAGCTTTCAAACAAAAGAAAAAATCCTACAAGAAGCCAGAAAAAGACAATTTAGATATAAAGGAATGCCAATCAGGGTCACACAAGACCTTGCAAGTTCCACTCTGAATGATCATAAGGCATGGAACATGATTTTTAGAAAGGCAAGAGAGCTGGGTCTTCAACCAAGAATCTGCTACCCATCAAAACTGACTATATATTTCCATAGGAAAGTATGGGCATTCAACAAAATAGAAGATTTCCAAGTTTTTGCAAAGAAAAGACCAGAGCTCTGTGGAAAGTTCGATATTGAAAAACAAAGAGCATGGAATACCTGAAAAGGTAAATATGATGGAAACGGAAAAGGAGAAAAATGTTATCTTTTTCTTTTAATCAAACTCTCTTCTATAAGGACTATATTTATATCAATCTATGTATACTAACATATGGGGAAAATGTAATTTGCAAATAGAAAAAGAAAGACCAAATAGAATAATCTTTCTCACACAAAGATTCACAAGGGAAGGGGAGGGGAAGAAAACTCCCATAAGAAGGAGAGGAAGATAGTTTTTACTTAAACCTTACTCTCAGGGAAATCAACTCTGAGAGGGAAGAACATCCAGATCCATTGGGATCTTGAATTCTATCTTACCCAACAAGGAAAGGGAGAAGGAAAAAACAAGGCGGGTAGGGGGGAGGGAACACAAAAAAGGGAGGGAAGAAGAGGGGGGAGGGGGAGGGAACAAAAATGGAGGGACTAGAAAGGGAAACATATCAAGGGAGTGGACAAGGGGGACTGATTTAAAGTAAATCACTGGACTAAAAAGTAGAGCTGAAGAAGAAATGTTAGAATTAGGGAAGGATATCAAAATGCCAGGGAGTCCACAAGTGACAGTCATAACTTTGAACGTGAATGGGATGAACTCACCCATAAAACGTAGATGAATTGCAGAATGGATTAGAATCCAAAACCCTACCATATGTTGTCTTAAAGAAACACACATGAGGCGGGTTGACACCCACAATGTCAGAATTAAAGGATGGAGAAGACCTTTTGGGCCTCAACTGACAGAAAGAAGGCAGGGAGTGGTAATCATGATATCTGATAAAGCCAAAGCAAAAATAGACCTGATCAAAAGGGATAGGGAAAGTAATTATATTTTGTTAAAAGGGACTTTAGATAATGAGGAAATATCACTAATCAACATGTATGCACCAAATAATATAGCACCCAAATTTCTAATGGAGAAACTAGGAGAATTGAAGGAAGAAATAGACAATAAAACCATATTAGTAGGAGATTTAAACCAACCATTATCAAATTTAGATAAATCAAACCAAAAAATAAATAAGAAAGAGGTGAAAGAAGTGAATGAAATCTTAGAAAAATTAGAATTAATAGACATATGGAAAAAATAAACAGGGATAAAAAGGAATACACCTTCTTCTCAGCACCACATGGCACATTCACAAAGATTGACCATACATTAGGTCACAGAAACATGGCACACAAATAAAGAAAAGCAGAAATAATAAATGCAGCCTTTTCAGATCACAAGGCAATAAAAATAATGATCAGTAATTGTACATGGAAAACCAAATCAAAAACTAATTGGAAATTAAACAATATGATACTCCAAAATCATTTAGTTAGAGAAGAAATCATAGAAACAATTAATAATTTCGAGGAAAATGACAATGGTGAGACATCCTTTCAAACCTTTTGAGATGCAGCCAAAGAGGTAAGCAGAGGTAAATTCATATCCCTGAGTGCATATATCAACAAACTAGGGAGAGCAGAAATCAATCAATTGGAAATGCAAATAAAAAAACTCAAAAATGATCAAATTAAAACTCCCCAGCAGAAAACAAAACTAGAAATCCTAAAAATTAAGGGAGAAATTAATAAAATAGAAAGTGATAGAACTATTGATTTAATAAATAAGACAAGAAGCTGGTACTTTGAAAAAACAAACAAAATAGACAAAGAATTCGTAAATCTAATTAAAAAAAGGAAGGAAAAAAATCAAATTAACAGCATCAAAGATGAAAAGGGGGACATCACCTCCGATGAAGAGGAAATTAAGGCAATCATTAAACATTACTTTGCCCAATTATATGGCAATAAATACACCAATTTAAGTGATATGGATGAATATATAAAAAATACAAACTGCCTAGACTAACAGAAGAAGAAATAGAATTCTTAAATAATCCCATATCAGAAAATGAAATCCAACAAGCCATCAAAGAACTTCCTAAGAAAAAATCCCCAGGGCCTGATGGATTCACAAGTGAATTCTATCAAACATTCAGAGAATATTTAATCCCAATATTATACAAATTATTTGACATGATAAGCAAAGAGGGAGTTCTACCAAACTCCTTTTATGACACAAACATGGTACTGATTCCAAAACCAGGCAGGTCAAAAACAGAGAAAGAAAACTATAGACCAATCTCCCTAATGAATATAGATGCAAAAATCTTAAATAGGATACTAGCAAAAAGATTCCAGCAAGTGATCAGAAGGGTCATCCACCATGATCAAGTAGGATTTATACCAGGGATGCAGGGCTGGTTCAATATTAGGAAAACTATCCACATAATTGACCACATCAACAAGCAAACCAACAAGAACCATATGATTATCTCAATAGATGCAGAAAAAGCATTTGATAAAATACAACACACATTCCTATTAAAAACACTAGAAAGCATAGGAATAGAAGGGTCATTCCTAAAAATAATAAACAGTATATATCTAAAACCATCAACTAATATCATCTGCAATGGGGATAAACTAGATGCATTCCCAATAAGATCAGGAGTGAAACAAGGATGCCCATTATCACCTCTACTATTTGACATTGTACTAGAAACACTAGCAGTAGAAATTAGAGAAGAAAAAGAAATTGAAGGCATCAAAATAGGCAAGGGGGAGACCAAGTTATCACTCTTTGCGGATGACATGATGGTCTACTTAAAGAATCCTAGAGATTCAACCAAAAAGCTAATTGAAATAATCAACAACTTTAGCAAAGTTGCAGGATACAAGAAGTCATCAGCTTTTCTATATATCTCCAACACAGCTCAGCAGCAAAAACTAGAAAGAGAAATCCCATTCAAAATCACCTTAGACAAAATAAAATACCTAGGAATCTATCTCCCAAGACAAACACAGGAACTATATGAACACAACTACAAAACGCTCTCCACACAACTAAAACTAGACTTGAGCCATTGGAAAAACATTAACTGCTCATGGATAGGACAAGCCAATATAATAAAAATGACCATCCTACCCAAACTTATTTATCTATTTAGTGCCATACCCATTGAACTACCAAAAAATTTCTTTACTGATTTAGAAGAAAAAAACATAACAAAGTTCATTTGGAATAACAAAAAATCAAGGATATCCAGGGAAATAATGAAAAAAAACACATATGATGGGGGCCTTGCAGTCCCTGACCTAAAACTATATTACAAAGCAGCAGTCATCAAAACAATTTGGTACTGGCTAAGAGACAGAAAGGAGGATCAGTGGAATAGGCTGGGGGCAAGCGACCTCAGCAAGACAGTATATGATAAACCCAAAGATCCCAGCTTTTGGGACAAAAATCCACTATTCGATAAAAACTGCTGGGAAAATTGGAAGACAGTGTGGGAGAGATTAGGAATAGATCAACATGTCACACCCTACACCAAGATAAATTCAAAATGGGTGAATGACTTAAACATAAAGAAAGAAACCATATGTAAATTGGGTAAACACAGAATAGTATACATGTCAGACCTTTGAGAGGGGAAAGACTTTAAAACCAAACAAGACATAGAGTCACAGAATATAAAATAAATAATTTCGACTACATCAAATTAAAAAGCAAAAACAATGTAACTAAAATCAGAAGGGAAACAACAAATTGGGAAAAAATCTTCATAGAAACCTCTGACAAAGTTTTAATTACTCAAATTTATAAAGAGCTAAATCAACTGTACAAAAATCCAAGCCATTCTCCAATTGATAAATGGGCAAGGGACATGTATAGGCAGTTTTCAGATAAAGAAATCAAAACTATTAATAAGCACATGAAGAAGTGTTCTAAATCTCTTATAATCAGAGAGATGCAAATCAAAACAACTCTGAGGTGTCACCTCACACCTAGCAGATTGGCTAACATGACAGCTATGGAAAGTAATGAATGCTGGAGGGGATGTTGCAAAGTAGGGACATTAATTCATTGCTGGTGGAGTTGTGAACTGATCCAACCATTCTGGAGGGCAATTTGGAACTATGCCCAAAGGGCGACAAAAGAATGTCTGCCCTTTGATCCAGCCATAGCACTGCTGGGTTTGTACCCCAAAGAGATAATGGACAAAAAGACTTGTACAACAATATTCATAGCTGCGCTCTTTGTGGTGGCCAAAAATTGGAAAACGAGGAGATGCCCATCAATGGGGAATGGCTGAACAAATTGTGGTATATGTTGGTGATGGAATACTATTGTGCTAAAAGGAATAATAAAGTGGAGGAATTCCATGGAGACTGGAACGACCTCCAGGAAGTGATTCAGAGCGAGAGAAGCAGAACCAGGAGAACATTGTACACAGAGACTAATACACTGTGGTATAACCGAACGTAATGGACTTCTCCATTAGTGGCGGTGTAATGTCCCTGAACAATTTGCAGGGATCTAGGAGAAAAAACACTATTCATAAGCAGAGGACAAACTGTGGGAGTAGAAACACCGAGGAAAAACAACTGCCTGACTACAGTGGTTGAGGGGACATGACAGAGGAGAGACTCTAAACGAACATTCTAATGCAAATACTAACAACATGGCAAAGGGTTCGAATCAAGAACACATGTGATACCCAGTGGAATCATGCATCGGCTATGGGGGTTGTGAGGGGTGGGAAGAAAAGAAAATGATCTTTGTCTTTAATGAATAATGCTTGGAAATGATCAAATAAAATATTATAAAATTAAAAAAATATATGGGCTCCATTGTCCGTGCCCCTCTGATGGAATTGAGAGAGCTGGTTTGTTATAAAATGGAAAGGATATTTTATTTTGTACATGAAAATGTGTATCTACAATGTTTTTTTCCTATTAAAACTCTGACAGCTTGGGAATAGTTTGAACATTGAGTATTGAGAAGTCTTCAAAACAGATGTTGGATTGGAGGGATATATTAAGTTAACCTGGAGTACACTTAATGGTATTCATATTAGTGATTCACTACTAAATCTCTTCCTTTCCTTTCCTTTCTAATCAAATCATCTGATAAGAAATCATGAAGCAAAATGGCAACTAGTGTGAAAATGCACAAAACCTATGTTCTCCAAGATTGACATTTCTTAATATGACTTGGGAGAATTTTAGAAAGTCAGTATGATAGGCTGGATATGGAGAAGACTTTGGGAACATATGCTGGAGTTCAAGTCCTGCTTCTGACTTTTATTGGGTAATTACTTGAACTCTCAGTGTCCCCTGACAACACTCCAAGACAAAGAGTCATGGATTCCTTTGGTCATTTGATGAAGTCTATAGCATCCCCCCCATCTTTTCTTTTTCTTTTCTTTTTTTTTTTAGATTAGGTCTCCTTCAGACTAAAAATATCAGAATCACTTACAGACCTGATCCCAATGCTGATTGGCCCAGAAGCTTGGGTTCCATATTATATCTGAGTTGAGTGGGTTTGTCCTGAGTTCAACCTCCTGGTCACCCCCAACAAGCTCACTGCATTGGTGCCAGACAGTTCCTACCATTTTTGCTTTAGCCCTATTGCAGCACAGAACTACAAAGCACAAGTCATTGACCTGCTTCAACCTCTCCAGGAAGAGGGATTACAGGCATGCACCACTGTGGTCAGAAATCCTTCTTAGAATAATGTTTCTATTTTTTTAAACCCTTATTTTCTTTCTAAGTAATAACTCTAAGAAAGAAGGGTGAAGGCTAGGCAAGAAGGGATTAAATGACTTGCCCAGGGTCAAACAGCTAGAGGCTAGATTGGAACATGGGTCCTTCTAACTCCAGGCCTGGTACTCTAACCACTGTACAGCCTAGCTGCCCAAAATTACATTTTTAAATGAACAAAGCAAAACTTAGGACTACAAAGGAAGCTAATAAAATTGAAATATAACTATCAATATATATATATATATATATATTTTTCAATTTCATGAACCTCAAATTGAGGTGTATAAAAGACCAAAGACCTTGTTCCAAGACCATAAGTTACAGACAGTTGTTGATCAGGATTTGTACATTGATTTTCATCATTGGGATTTCCCTATATGAATAAAATGTCATAAGTCTTGATCAAAAGATAAATTAAAAATATAACAAAATGAATAAAGAAAATATTTTACATGTAATATAAATCCTAAGTGAAGAAGGGAAATTGAAATATAATTTTGCTCATCTCTCTGAGCAAAGAAAGAAAGATATCTCCTGAACTCTGAACTGTATTCGTCCATTGAATTATCACTTACCCTTGCTCAGTGACAGAAGAAATAATAGTATCATCTCAGGAACAAATGGAAGAATCCCAAGCAGGCTACCAAAAATATCATTGCCTGGCTGTACATGTATAGTTTCTGTGTGTACTTTCTGTGACCCCCCCACCTCTCTCTCTCTCTCTCTCTCTCTCTCTCTCTCTCTCTCTCTCTCTCTCTCTCTCTCTCTCTCTCTCTCTCTCTCTCTCTCTCTTTCTCTCTCTCTCTCTCTCTCTCTCTCTCTCTCTTTCTCTCTCTCTCTCTCTCTCTCTCTCTTTCTCTCTCTCTCTCACACACACACACAAACACACACACACACTCACACACACACACACTTAAAATATGCATCACGTTTCACAAGGAAATATAAATTTAAAACTGGAAGAAAATTTAAATACTATCTAGCCCAAGCCTTTCGTTTAGCAGATGAAGAAACTGAGACCCAGGAACTTTGAATAACCTGCTCAAAGGATGGCAGTTTTTAAAATGACAGAGGTTGGAACAAACCTATGTCTATTAAAGAAATCTTTTTCTTTTGATATAATGTTTCCAGTAATCACATATCAAACGCTTTAGACAATGAAGAATTAAATTTATTAACTTGCAGAAGGGGGAAAATCAACAGAGCACAGATTCTCAGGGGATTAGATTTTCTAAAGATGAAAATATTTTATGTATTCTGAGACTGCAAGTCCAGTTGACCTTTTTTGATGACCTTTGGAATTAGGCAACATTAACAAAATACTAAACATCAATGAAGCACTAAAATTGACACCAAAGTGACAATACTAATGAAGTATAGGAGAAATGGAGGCAGAGTGGGGTAGAATTCAACTAGAATGGTCATGTGGCAAAACACACATGTGCAAAAAAAAAAAAACTGCCCAAAAAACAAACAAGTTTGTATTTGAAAGGGCCTGAGAGAAGGAAGAGTTTGATATCATGTAAAGAGTTCAAAATGGTGCCAGAATATCTCAGGCTGAATTCTGACTCTGACTCTCATTTGCTATACAACATCATGCCAGTTAAAACTTCTTTCATCCTCAAGTTCCTCATCTTTAAAATGAGGACAATTACAACACCTGCCTCATAGAGTTGTTGTGAAACGCAAATGAGATAATGTTTATAAAAATTTTTTGCAGGCTTTAAAGCATCTTAAAATGTTAAGTAATTATTTTTATTAACCTCTTTGGGCTAACTTCTCTAACTCTAAAGTAGTAATAACAATGCTCATACTGCACAGGGCTGTGCTGCTGAAAGCACTTTGTACCTTAAAGCCCTTTAATCTTGTGGGCTTTTATTATTATCATTATTAATAACCTCTCAAAACTTCATGTTTGTTTCCTGTAAACTAGGGAAAATCATGTCTGTGTTGCTTATCCCAGTAAGTTGTTCTGAGGAAAGTATTCTGTAGACCTTAAAATGTTATGCATAAGGAGTCAGCTAGGTGGCTCAGTGGAGAGAGCCAGGACTGGAGATGAGAAATCTTGGGTTCAAATCTCATGTTAGACACTTCCTTATTATATGGCCCTGGGCAAGTCACTTAGCCCCAGTTGTCTAACCCTTACCCACTCTTCTGTCTTATAACCAATGTGTAATATTAATTCTAAGATGGAAGTTAAGTTGTATTTTTAAACTAATACAACTGAGTCTTTCCATAGGTCCAGAACTTCATTTTAGGACTAAGGAAAATGAGGTCCAGAAGTGCTTTGTCTAAGGCCACATAGTTACATAGTAGCAGAGTTAGAACTGAAACTTGGCCCTCAAAAGGCTTTGAATTTAGGGCTCTTTCCTTTAAAACACACAACTATAGGAATTTGTGAAAAATCTCTGTGGGGAAGTGAGAGGGAGGTGTTTGCTTCTTACTGCCCCCTCCTATCTCCAACCCATCTTGAAGTGTTCAAAGACAAGAAATGTGGCTGCTTACTGAGAATCTGTCATTTGAATTGACTTTCCACAAAGCTTTCTGGTTCTTTGAAAATAAAGCTTTAAGAGGCATCTAAGTAGTACTGTAAAAAGAACAACAGATCTAGAATTTGGAAGGACTTGGGTTCAAATATGTCCTTAGATATTTCCTAGTTGTGTGGTTCTGGACAAGTCACTTAGCCCTGGTTTCCTGATCTACCTTAGAAGTCATACTAAGTATAGATTCTGGGACAGAAGGTAAGATTTTTTGAAAAGAAAAGAAAAGAAAAGAAAAGAAAAGAAAAGAAAAGAAAAGAAAAGAAAAGAAAAGAAAAGAAAAGAAAAGAAAAGAAAAGAAAAGAAAAGAAAAGAAAAGAAAAGAAAAGAAAAGAAAAGAAAAGAAAGCTTCAAAATGAATCCAGTGATGATGGAGAACTCAAGTCTACCATTCCAATATTCAGATCCTTGTGTTGTCTATAAACTCTTACTATGTTCCACTCTCCTTTTCAGGGTGTTCATAAAACTGACAAGAAGTAAATGGTTTTTCCTCTTACTTGCTTACAAGATTATTTTTAGATTTCTAATTTTTTTCCCAACATATGAATGGAATCTTTTTTTGCTGTCACATAAAATTACAGAAGTCTTTCTGTATTCTCAGAAACTAACCGAGAGACAGCAGAGGACAAACTCTAGGAAAGTTGGAAAGGTTTCCATTACTAACCACAATGAAAGATGGAGTTCCTGCTATCCAAGGAAGAAAAAGCTAAGATGATGGAAGTCATCAGCAGAAGGTCCCCCACCAAGTAAAGAATCAATGATTTTTGCCATGACAAGTCATTAAGCTTATGAGTGGGCCTGGGGAATCACAAACTGCATCTGTGGAAAGATTATTCACAGTGAGGAAATCATAAATCCCTGAAATATTGAAACATAAATCAAGAGAAAACAGCATGTGATTAAATAGGGGGACCGAAATATGTGGAAAATGAATCTTCTCTTAAAGAGAAGGGTACAAGGAAAGAAATGGCCCAGCATGAAACAGCTTTGAAGTATTATGGGTAAATTACCTCTGAAGAGCATATAATGCCATATGAGCAGTTTGCCAGATAAGATGTGCATTAGAATCATACATTATGGATAGAGTAAATCTGAACCAGAGGTACCCTTGATTCCTACTTAAGTGTCAATTGTTGACCTTATCCAAAAGAAAAAGCCTAGTTAGTATTTTAAAAAATCCAAATCCCTGGAAGTAAATTATTTCCTGAATCATTGAGAGAACACTAGGGATGATATGTTAGGAGTCATTGATTCTGTGACCCATCATTAAACTATAATCCCTTCATCTACCTCACTAATCTAATTCATTCAGAAGCAAGTGACACATTGTTAAACAGAGGAAGGAGAGAACAGAGTTCTCTGGCACAGACACACAGCATGTTGTCAGTAAGGAGGAACAGAGTCATCTGTCAATTTAGAATTCCTTTAAAAATATATATAGAAAAGAAGAGATCAGGGAAGAGGCCAGGGAATAGAATGACAGCCTTGGGAAGAAGTACCTATAGTTCTCTCCATGATTCTCTCATTCTAGGTGACAACTTAGAAGTCTTTTATGGTCAATGAGGAGATTAACAGGCTCCAAAATAAAAATGTGGTGGCTTTTATTGGGACTAGTATTTGCAAAGTAGTGTGCCAGACATTGGGATTACAAAGGCAAAAATGAGACAATCCCTGCCACCAAAAAACTTCAACTATAAAACATAGAAGCCCTTTTTCTTATCAGAGAGCAAGTACTTTGTAATAAATGCTGTGTTCTAAAAGATATGTTTTAAATCAAATATCATATTAGATCTTGCCCCAAAGATGCTGATACTGACATTCATTTTAGTTGAATGTAGTGGCAATGGCAATAGCTTACTTTTGCATAGTATTTGACAGTGACAGGTAAAGCATTTTTACATGTATTTCACAATCTCCTTATGAAGTGAGACACACAAGGAGTATTAAACCCTTTTTACTAATGAAAAAGTTATGTCTTCAAAGGTCTAACAACTTTTACCACATAGTTACCCAACTGGATCATAGATATAGAGGTAGAGGAACCCTTAAAGATCATTTAGCCCAATCCCTTTATTTTATAGGCAAGAAAAGTGAGACTTAAAGTCCAGTATCACACAGTAAGTAGTGGCAGTAGTAACAGAGCCATATAGCATGTAGTCAGTAAGCAGGAACGGTTTTGAGCTTAAGCCTTTTTAAGTGTGGGTCCAGCACTTTATCCACTAAGCTGGGCTCCCTCTGTCATAGGGACTGTACTCAGAATGGATCTTTTAATATGGTGTATTGAAGATACAAATAAGACATTTTTTGTGCAATGGAAAGTTGGGGGCAATGATTTATAATACCTTGCTTGAAACAGCTTCCACCCATTCTTCTGGTCCTAAATCAGGAAACCTTCCGCTCTTGCTTAGCTTATGACACACATTTGAAAGCCCATTATACTATCACTTTCAAATATATCCTTTTCAGATAGATCCATAAATCATTTTGCAAGTTCTAATATCTTTTCATGCACTTCTGAGTGGAGAATAAAATGATTGAGTGGATAGGACATCCCATCTAAACTTCGGTCAAGTATCATAAGAGCCATAGTGAGGTGAGGGCAAGGGAAGAAATCGGAATTCTCAAGAGAGATTCCTTGAACTTAGAGGTTGATTTAAAGCATAATTCCTACCCACTATGGCATCTCAGCTCTGTCCTGACAGAGACATCTTCTGTGGCCAATTTTTCTACTCAGACGCTCAGTCAACAATGACCTAGCTTAGCCTGACCTTCTCTAAGATTTGATTCAGAAAGCAGAGGGAAGGTGACAATAAAATTGACATTGCAAATAGCTAGAAATGGTAGCAAAAGTATAGCTCTGATCCCTCCTCCATCTCCCTTTCTCATTCTTTCTGCCTGAAATGTACTTTCTCTCTGACCCTTTTTCCTTATTTGAGGCATCAATTCTGGCACTTATGAACTTAAACAAATTACCTAAATCATCCTTCTCCCTCAGTATTTACAATCTTAATTTTTAGACTCCAGATTTTGCCAATTAATATCTGTGATCTAACCTATCTGAGTCTCAGTTTCCTTATCTATATTTTAAAGGTCTATTCCAGCTGTGATTCTGTAATTCTATAAAAGGGAATATATAATCAGAAAAGTTACAATATAAACACTCCTGCAAGTCCTCCTATGTATATATGAAGTCATACAGTGAAGAAAAAGACTCTATAAACAACTCATGAGCAAAGTTTCCAAGTTCTAGAAAATCTCTATATCTAATGCATTTTCCCTTAGTTTTTATTATTTTCTCATGGAAGGATAAAATATAGCCATCGTCAGATCTAAAAGAAAGAACTACATGATTTGTCTCTAGAGTTTCCTCTGGGATGGATATATTAGCTTTTGAGAGGAGTTTTGTGTTAAGATATTTAAATTCAAATGACCTTGTATTAACCTTTAGTTTCCTGAAGTGGCTGCTTGATGACAGGAAATACCAAGCCAAGTGGACCATTTTCCTCTTGTTACAGTAATTCTCTAAAATTACATTTTAAAAACTTATCAGGAAATAAGAAGTGTTTTCTACAGGTAGGTGCCAAATGGATAAGGATCAAGGAAGAATAACTTCCCAGGTTAGAAGAGTGAAGATGGTACCCATCTTTTGTTAGGAATAAAAACCCATTATTGTTTCTGCACCTTCACTCACATTAAAATTCTAAATATCAGCTTTCTGAGGTCCAATGACTTCTGTTAAGAATTCACAGGTCACTTTTAATGAAAAAAGCCCTTCATATACATGGATCATCTTATAGTTTATACTTGATTTATTATAAATATTTACTTTCTTAACTTTGACTTCATATATTTAGATTATTTTACCCAGATAGTAATTATTACAGTAAATGGTTTTTTGTTTGTTTGTTTGTTGGGACTACTTTGTCACCTTCTGTTGCTAGGTATTCTCTTCTTTGTATTTTTGTTCTGTTATTCATGTTTTTGCTTCCTTCTATACTCATCTCAAGAATTTTGTGGCCTTCTAATCCGTTTGTGCTCACTTTAAAATCTACCTAGGGAATCTTTAAAATCTTTAAAACCTTTAAAATCTTCTAGGGAATCATCATAGATATCAGATAACCTCTCAGCTACCCAGCCCTCTCTAGATTAGGCAAAGTCTCAGTAAATGTAAAGCCTCAGGAACTAACTGGAAGCACCAGCTTCATCAATGACTCTTTGGTCTAGGTAACTATGCTAATGAAGCATTACTAAATTAAAGACTGGCTTAGATACTCCAAGATAAGTGAGGTTACTTTGAGAATTCCACAAGGCCATTGTGATCCCCCAATGATATACACAAACTTGGGGAGGGAACATAGACTTATATACAGAGATGAGATAGAGAACTATAGAACTGTGAAAGAAAGGGCCAATCAGATAACAACCCACACCATAATATTGCAGAAAGTGATCCAAAATGCCCAAGAGAGACAATTACCGAGGACCTTCGTTATCTCTGTAAAGAAGCAACATTTAGAAGCAACACAAACAAGAGAAATAGCTTGAAAATCATGAGAGCATAAGAAACATCTAAAAATAAAAATGAGTCAAAGTGTTGATACAATTAAAAACAACTCAGTCAGCTGTGGCACCAGCAACAACACAAATAAGAAAAAAAAACAGGAAGTTCTAAGACAACAAAATCAAATTAAAAAAGAACCTGAAGAAAGTAAAAATAATTCAAAGAAGACAAATTCTAAAGCTTCACAACAGGGAATAATGAAGAAAATAAGCAACATGGAGGATATGGTAGTCTACAGCAAGTTTATTATATTGAAAAATGGAGTTGCACAAAATACAAAGAAACTAAGCAAATAGTGTTTAAAAAGAGATGGAAAGGAATTCTCTAATCTGCCAGAAAATATGCTGAGCCAAATAACAGATTTGGGTGACAAATCACAACTTAGCCATCTCTGACATTCCCGGGAACTTAGAAAAACAAAATAACCCAGATATTATACTTCAGGAAATCATCAAAGAAAAATTTTCTAAATTGGCTGAAATAACAATTGATGTACAAAGAGAAAGGATCTGCAAAATGCTAACAAGATAGCTGCCAAAATTCAACATGCCTAGACAAAGAAATTCCAATATTATAATCATATATATGTTTTATATTATATATAACATATACGTACTGTAATGAGAAAAAGCAACACAAGTTTAAGATATAAATAGGTAATTTATCAAGGAAGAATAATTAGAATCATTACAGACTTTTAAAAGAAGTTTAAATTAAGCTTTATTATAAAAATGATAAAAATTGAAAGAGACTGTTTAACCACCAGGTGGCCCAATTAGTTACTAACTAAAATGGAGTCACATACTCACTAGTAGTTTGTACGTGTCCCACTGAAGTGGCAGTACAAGGCAGTCTTAAGACTTTCAAACCACTACATGGACATGGTGTTCATTAATTTCTCATAATCTATCAAAATCTATAGCTGTGTAGAATGTTCTCTTGGTTTTACTTGTTTTACTCTTCATTATTTCTAGTAGTTCTTTCCAATTTTTTAATAAATCTGCTCATTATTTCTTACAATACAGTACTATTCCATCACAATCATGTACCATAATTTGTTCAGGCATTCCCCAATTGATGGGCATCCCCTCATTTTCCAGTTCTTTGCCACCACAAAGAGAGCTGCTACAAATATTCTGGAATCTATATGTTTTTCCTTTTTACTTTATCTCCTTGGGAAATAGACCAAACAATACTGTTACTGGGTCTAAGAATATGTACCAGTTTATAGCTCTCTAGGCATAACTTCTTTCTAATGCCAGTAAAGCCATAACACCAACTATGTACTGGGCATTGTTCTGAGGTCTGGGGATACAAAGAAAGGTAAAAGATCAATCCTAATCTTAAGGAGATCAAAATTTATTGGGAGAGACAACTAGTAAATGATTATTTACACATAAGCCATAAACAGGATAGATAGGAAAGAATAGAGAGAAAACATTAGAATTAAATTAAATTTTATTAATTTAGATTATTAAATTAGATATTATTTAATATATAAGATATAAAATAGATAAATTAAATTAGAATTAAATTAAATTTAAAAAATAAATTAAAAGAGATTAGAAAAACTTCCTAGACATGGAATGTCTCATACATGGAACAGCAAAGAGGCCAGTGTTACTGGATAAAACTGCATATGGTAGGAAATGAGATGAGTGAAAAGATAGAGGTAAGGAGCTGATTAAGGAAAAGTTTTGAACATAAAACACAGAATTCTCTATTTGATCCTGGAGATGTTAGGAAACCAATGCATATCTACTTTGTTTCCAATTCCTTATTACCACAAAAAGTGGTGTGATGAATATTTTTGTGTATATTGGACTTTTCTTTCTGTCTTTGATCTCTTTGAGGTATGTGCCTAATTATAGGATGTCTGGGTCAAAAGGCATGGATCCTTTAATCACTTTTTTTAGCACAATTCCAAGTTGTTTTCCAGAATGATTAGATTAATTCAAAACTCTACTAACAGCATATTAATGTGTCGCTTTTTTCTTAGTCACACCAACATAGATCAAATTGTTCTATTTTCAGATAGGCTACATTTATACAACAAGTTGCCATTATAGAATGCTTTTAATGTTATTTCATTGGAGACTCAACAATTTTTTGGCAACTGTTGTAATTTTATCCTGAAGTAAGAAAAAAAGAAACTCAGAGAAGTACCATGATTCTGTATTGCTCAATGAGATCTGATTTTGACCTGATGAAATAGCCTCCCTAGTCACTCCTTTGAACACTGGTTGCACTTTTCCTTGTCCCCCCCCCCAACTCACTGGTTGAGGGTAAAAGTGGAATATTGTTACTCCAAATTATGATTTCCAACCTATCCTTCCAACTACGTGACTCAATAACCTCTACTTTCACTCAATCCACATCTACCACCCAATGGAAATTCTGGAAACTGTCATCTACCAATCTCTAAGACAGCCCCCCCCCTTTTTTATTGACTTCATTGCCTCATAGTGACATCTCTCTCCTCCCTTACTCTGCTCTCACAATAAGTGACTTTAATATACATATTGATATGTCCTAGAACACCTTGACTTCAATTCCTCACCATATCCATTTCCCATGGATTATTCCACAGCATCACAGCCACCTACAGAGATAATACTCTTGATCTTTTCATGACCCACAAATGCTTCACTTCTATGGACTCATAATCTACTCACCAGAGCAGTCTTCCAAAGATTTTTATCTTCTTTAAAAGTCCCCTGAATCCTCCTCTGTAATCTTCCACAGTTGAGAACTTTATTTCACTGATAAAATCAAGGCCATTCACCAACAGTTTCCTCTTCTCTCTTCTATAACTCATATCTCCCAGTTATCTCTGCTACTATCTCTACCTTTACTCTTATTTAAAAAAAAAAAAAGAGATGGCTCTACTTTTTACCAAGGCAAACTCATTTACTTGTACAAGTGATCCTATTCTACTCCATTTCCTCCAGTAGATTGTTTCCTCTGCCATCCCTACTCTCATTTATCTTCAGATCACTCCCGTTTTACTTGCTCCTTCCCTACAGTCTATAAACGTGTCTCTGAGCCCCAACCCCTTTCTCAATTCTCTCACTTCCATTCCTGATAATTATGATTGCATATCTCTTCTGTCCTTTGTGGCTAAACACCTTGAGAAGATGGTCTACAATAAGTGTCTCTACTTTTTCTCCTATCACTCTTTTCTTAACTCCTTACAATCTTGTCTGACCTTATCATTAAACTGAAACTGATTTCTCCAAAGTTATCATTTATCACAATTAATAAATCCAATGGATTTTTCTTAGTATTTATTATTCTTGAACTCTCTGTAGTCTTTTATATGTAATTGATTTATCTCTTTTCCTTGATAATCTCTTCTCTGTAGGTTTTCAGGACACAATAACTTTCTGGTTCCCTTTCTATTAATCTGACCTCTCCTCTGTCTTTTTTTTGCTAAATCTTTATATTTGACTATTATGCATAGGTACCCCAAAGACTATGTCTTGGGTCCTCTTCTCTTCTCCCTCTATTGTACTTCAGTTGCCTATCTCAATTCTCAATAGTTCCCTTGGTATTATCATGTCCATGTTAGTGATTATCAATTCTACCTATCTTGTCCAAATCTCACTGCTGATCTCCTTCTCCAGTGGCCTTTTAGACATATTGAACTGGATGTACAGTAGACATCTTAAGCTCAAAATTTCAATTAATTATCTTTAGCCCTAACCCCTCTCCTCTCCAAATTTTCCTATCCTAGGCAAGGGCACCACTATCTTCCCAGTCACCAAGGCTCTCAATCTAGAGATCACTCTCAGCTCCTTACTATCTTTCACACTTCCATTTCCATCTGTTGCCAAGATCTGTAAATTCTATCTTTGTAACATCTCAAGAACAAAGCCTTTATGGAGAGGCAAAATAACCCAAACTCTGATCCTAAAAAGGACAGATTCAAGTCCCTACAAGCCATGGTGCAGTGTGAGATCAGGAAAATGCAAGACCAATGGTGGGAAAAAAAGGAAGAAGAAACCCAGCGCTTTGCTGACACAAAAAACTATAAACAATTTTTCAGTGCCCTCAAGACTGTCTATGGGCCATTAAAACCTACCACCACTCCCTTGCTATCCTCTGACGGTGACACTCTCATAAAAGATAAAAAAGGCATCAGCAACAGGTGGAAAGAACACTTCAGTCAGCTTCTCAACCGACCCTCTTCAGTCGACCAAAGCGCCCTTGACCAGATCCCCCAAAACAACACCATTGAACAACTTGACATCCCTCCTTCAATAGAGGAAGTCCAAAAAGCCATTAAACAAATGAGTGCAGGCAAGGCACCCAGTAAAGACGGGATCCCAACCAAGGTGTACAAGGCCTTAAATGGAAAGGTGCTCCAGGCATTCCACATAGTGCTGACCAGCATATGGGAAGAGGAAGACATGCCCCCAGAACTCAGAGATACCTCCATCGTAGCCCTATACAAGAACAAAGGCGCACGAGCAACCTGTGACAACTACAGAGGCATCTCACTACTCTCCACTGCTGGAAAGATCCTCACCCATGTTATACTCAACAGACTCCTGTCATCTGTTTCAGAGCAGAACCTGCCTGAATCACAATGTGGCTTCCAACCAGATCGCAGCACCATCGACATGGTCTTCACGGTGAGATAAATGCAGGAAAAATGCCTTGAGCAGAACCCGAGTCTCTACATTGTCTTCATAGACCTGACAAAGGCGTTCGACACAGTGAACAGGGATGCATTGTGGGTGATCCTCAGCAAGCTCAGTTGCCCAGCAAAATTCGTCAAACTGATCCAGCTCTTTCATGTCAACATGACAGGGGAAGTCCTAGCTGGTGGAGAGACTTCTGATCGCTTCAACATCTCCATTGGCATGAAACAAGGCTGTGTCCTCGCTCTGGTACTATTCAACCTATTTTTCACCCAAGTATTACCACATGCTGTGATGACATCTACCGCAACAAAACTGTTTGACTTGACTATCAGCCTCAGCAAAACAGAGGTACTGTTCCAACCTGCACCAGGGAGGCCAACGAACCAGCCATGCATTACAATCAACAGCACGCAGCTTTCTAACGTCAACACTTTCAAGTACCTGGGCAGCACCATCGCCAATGAAGGGTCCCTAGACTATGAGATCAATGCCAGGATCCAAAAGGCCAGCCAGGCACTCGGGCGGCTGCGCTGCAAAGTCCTCCAACACAGCGGTGTAAGCACTGCGACGAAGCTCAAAGTGTACAACGCAGTGGTCTTCAGCTCGCTCCTGTATGGTTGCGAGACATGGACACTGTACCGGAAGCACAGGAAACAGCTGGAGCAATTCCACCAACGCTCCCTCCGGCCAATCATGAGGATCCAATGGCAGGACCGAATCACCAACCAGGAAGTCCTTGACAGAGCCAACTCCACCAGCATCGAAGTCCTGGTCCTCAGAACCCAGCTACGATGGTCTGGACACGTCATCCGCATGGACCCACAGCGAATACCAAGACAGGTCTTCTATGGTGAACTGTCAGCTGAAGTCAGGAAACAAGGCCGACCAAAGAAAAGATTCAAGGATCAGCTAAAGTCCAACTTGAAGTGGGCTGGCATGACACCAAAGCAACTAGAACTCGCTGCCTCTGACAGAAGCAGCTGGCGAACCCACATTCACCATGCCGCCACCACCTTTGAAGATGAACGACGTCGACGTCTTGCCGCTCAGTGTGAACGCCGACACCAGGCCACAGCCTCACCTCCCGTAACAACTGGCGTCCCATGACTCATGTGCCACAAACTGTGCGCCTCAGCCTTTGGACTTCAAAGCCACATGAGGGTACATCAATAGATGATAATGCACAAAGACAATTGTCATTCTCGGTTCCCGAGACTACTACTAACATCTCAGGATTATATTCCCTTCTCTCTTAGAATACTACCACCATCCTGCTCCTCACCACCTCACACCTGGACTATTGCAATAGCCTGCTGGTGGGTCTGCTGCCTCAAGTCTCTCCCAACTCCAATGAACCCTCCATTCAGCCAACAAAGTGATTTTTCTAAAGAATAGATCTGACCAAGTTACTGCCTACTCATTAAACTCCACTGACTCCCTGTCACTTACAGAATCAAATACAAAATCCTCTGTTAGTTATTCAAAGGCTTTCAGAAACTAACCCCTCTCTTCTACCTTTCATTTCTTCTTATGCCTTATTCTCTGTTCTGTCTTCTCAAGATCCCTTTAAATCCTATCATTCACTGTGTTAGCTAGCCCTCCCAGCTTGTTGTTATCTACAAATCTAAGTAGTATACTATTTATGTCTTTATATTTGTTGTTGTTGATAATGTTGATAAAAAATGTAGCAAAGGGCTAAGTACAGATCCCTGGAAATTTCCATTGGTCAATTCCATTGGCCACACTGATAATAATGAACTTTTAACAGCTATTCTTTGAGATTTTGGAGAAAAGAGAAATGGTTGTGTCGCTCAGCAGTTATCTCCTCTGTTGCTTCTATGGGTTAAAAAAATTTTCCCTAATTTTTTCATTTTAGATATGGGATCTTTTCAAGATATCTTGAGAATCATTCACTAAATATATATTTAAATTCTATCACCATTGCCAAAGATTTTTTCCCCTGCATAATCTGGTTCAGATTCTTTTGACAACTTCATCTTCTTAAATGCCATTACCACTTTGCAAAATCACAGGATCTCAAGTTTGGAAAGAATCTGAGATCACCTGATCTAACTTTTATGTGAATTGGCATTCCTTATACAAATAGTCAACTTGCCTCCACTTGAATACCTCCAGCCTTTGGAAAGTCCCACTACCTTATAAGGCAAGTTGTTCTATTTCTGGGAACTTCTTACTGTTAGGAAGCCCCTCCTTATCAAGAGCTGAAATCTGCCTCTTGAACACTTCTCTGACTACTTCTAAATCTGCTATCTTGAGCTGAGCAGAACAATTTTAAATCCTTTTACACACACAAGTCTTTCAAATACTTGAGGAAATATATTATGTTCCCCATAGTCTTCTCTTAATCCAGTTAAATGTTCCTAATTTGTTTCTTTGCCTGACACAGTCTACAATTCTCTTATCAGTTTTGAACAAAAACAGTTCTAGTAGAAATAGGAGGAAAACATTCAAGTGAGGGAAATTTTTTTATTAAATATCAAAGTAAAAGTTGGACATCAAAGATATATAGAGAACTGATGCAAATATATTAGACCAAGAGCTAGTTTCTTTGTTTTTGTTTTTTTTTTAACTCTTACCTTCTGCCTTAGAACCAATAGCAGAAGAATGGTAAGGGCAAGCCAACTAGTGTTAAGTGACTTGCCCAGAGCAACACAGAGGGGAAGTATCAGAGAATATAATTTGAACCCAGGACCACCTGTCTCTAGGCCTGGCTCTCAATACACTGAGATACCTAGCTGCTTCCTTTGTTTTCTAATAGCATAAGTAGACAAAGTGTATAAACAGCTATTTAAAAGAAGTGCAAATTGCAAATGACCACATAAAAACATCTTCCAAAGTCCCATTAAGAGAAATAGAATTCAAATAACTCCAAGGTTTCACCTCACAACCTGCAAAACTAACAAAGAACAAAACTCCAAAAGAAAATATAAAAGTTGGAAATAGGTCAGTTCATAATCATATTTATTGGTCTTCTTCCTGGTGTCATATCAAGATGGTCTCATGATGATTTGGTTTACCAGAACTTCACACCAAATTTGCTTCCAGATCATGTTTGACATTTCTGAATTTTAATTTGGTTTGATTTAGGGGGTAGGAATGGGCAGAGAATTTGCTGTTGTTACTTTGGTATTATTTTTCATCTTGTTTAAGAAGTATACTGCTTGTGGTCTTTCATCATTACCCTCTATAAAATTTGGTAACTAGGTTTGTGTTTGGTAACTAGTATACTACTTAGTTATTATGTCTCTATACTTTGGCAGGAAAATGAAATATTTGCTGAGTGAGGTTGTTTCTGGGATGTTTTAGGAATGTGAAAGGATGATGAAAGTAAAAACTTGGCATCAGTGATGCTGTATAAGTCAAGCAGTGGTCAGGAGTGTCAAGACTTTGACATATCTTGCCAAATTCTTAAAGTAGTATTTCTTTAGTTCATCCTCTGAAATCCAAGTAAAATAGAAATTGAAGAGATTTTCATGGTGGTCTGATGACTTATATTTATTATGAGCACCGAAAGATGAGCTATCTAATTGTTCCACGAATCCACCAATCTCTTGCTCAATAAGTATCTATTAAGTGACTACCATGTGCTAGGCATCATGCTAATTGCTGGGTTCATTTTACACTTTGACCATTAACATGACAGATTTGGGAATAGCCTAATAATAGCCTAATAGCCAAATCACATAATCTATATGTGTTTGCTTCTGGAACAAAACTACTAAGTAAGAATTAAACCCCATGGCATAGTATCTTATTTCCTTTCCAGGAAGTACAATGAAAAGAGTACCACTGTACCTTGAGTCAGTTCAAATCCTCCCTTAGTTACTTTGGAAAGTCACTTAATTTATGCCTCATCTGTAAAATGGGATTAAGGATAGTAGCTATGTGTGAGTATAAAATGAGATAAATGTAAAAGACTTTTTAAATGTTAAAAAGCTGTATAAATGCTCATTATTCTTATTATTTTACAAGATTCTTTTCCACATACACTTTGCCTGTGACAATCTGGATTCCTTTCATCTCTACTATCTGTTTTTGTTCAGTTGTGTCCAAATTTTCATGACCTCATTTCAGAATTTCTTGGCAAAGATATTGGAGCGGTTCACCATTTTCTTTTCCAGTTCATTTTACAGATTAAGAACTGAGACAAACTTCCCCACGGTTGCACAGCTAGTAAGTATCAGAAACCAGATTTTAACTCAGGAAGATGAGTCTTTCTGATTCCTGGCCTGGCACTCTATCCACTCTAGCACATTGACCGAACTGCAACAATTACCTTTTGACACCATCATCTTAAATGTTACTTCTTTCAGGAAGCTATCTCAGATCTCCCCTATGAAATCCTCTTGTATTGCTCTGACTACAGAAGAGTTTTTTTGTTTTTTATTCTATTTTACCTTACCTTGCCAGATTGTAGTTTTCAAGGGCAACGAATGACCAGACTTAATTATCTTTCCATTTTAGCTCATGCCTTCCAAGGAACTTGATAAATGTTTATTGAATGGATGAATGAATATGGAACACTTAGAGAACAATACTGCATGGGATAATTAAGTACTGAATTGTGTGGTACAGACAATAAGTGAATAGGATTTCAGAGACTGTGGGCTCCAGGTCAGGCAAACAATGGAGGGAGTGGGATATGAGCTGGCCCTTGAAGTATGGGTAATATCCTGGCTGGGTAGAGAGTGAGAATGAGGCAGGTTAGAGGGGGTAAAAGACATTCCAAATATCTGAGCAAAGGCATCATGGTGTGCCACATGAGAAATGTGTTCAGGAAATGATGAGCTGTGCTTTTGAGTCCTCAATGATTCTATGAAACCAGAGGTAAGTCATTTAAACTCTCTGAACCTTACTTTTCTCATATAAAAAATGGATAGAATCTTATATTCTTTGAGTTTCAGTTTTCTTATTTTGTAAAATGGAAATTATAAAAATCATAAAAGTACTATATAAACTTCATTGCATAAGAGGAAACTAAGGTCCATAAAATTGCAAAATGAACCCCCCCCAAAAGAAAAATTACTTGGCCAAGGTCACATAGTGGATAAAGAACAGAACATAAGCTGGAACCCAATACTGTTGACTCCTAGTTCCTTGTGCTTTCCTTTGTACCCTAACAGTGTGTTAGTGCTTCACAGTTCTTGGCTTACTTTGAATTTCCTAACCATTCTTGGCTCTTCTTGATGCTGTGCACTCATGCCAATCTCCCTGTTCCTTTCTCTGGTTCCTGTATACTGAACTCAGCTGGCAACTCCCCAGGTCCAGCATTTACTTTCTTCTTTGGCCTGAAGATTCCACCCTTTCTGATTGCTTCTCTTTGATCTACAGATCAGACACTAAAATCTTGGGACAGGATCTCAGAAACAAGTCGAAAGTTGCTTTCCTTACTTTCTGGTGCTTCTGTTCAACACTCTCCCAGAAGACACTCGTAGCCCCAAATATCTGCTGGTGCCTGGATTGTTAACACTTTCCTGGCCAGTGTCAGTCACAACCATGGAGAAAGTCCCTTTGGTAGGTCTAGGGAAGGATAGGTTATGAAAAAAGGATGCCTAGAGCTGGGAAACTGTTGGACCTATGGTTTCAAACATCTTAATAGCCTCTTCATCATGAATATAAGTACCTGATAAATATTTGTTTAATTAAAATATGGAATAAGGCATGGAGTTGGGGAAGAGCTTTAGAAATTCAGTCCTAATCTGTTTTCAGAATGCCTCTGCACAGCTTGTCTTGAATAGTACATGGGGATTTGGGAACTTTATTTTTAGAATAATATCTCTCTAAGGCACAGTCTCTTTACCTGGGTTCTGAGAACTTTTTGAAAGCATAATTGGATATCTCTGTCAAGATAATTAATTTCCTTGGCATTCCTTTGTATTTTATGCATTTAAAGACATTATACTGAGGAGTTCATAGTCTTCAACAGACTGCCAAAGAGGGCTGGGACACAAAATAAATTGGTTTAAACCCCCTGCTTTATGGTGATGATACTAAGATTTTCCCTGGAGAGTCTCCACACCTTTAAAGAGAATTCATCAAGATAATTTTTTATGCACCAATGGAGAAACCAAGACAGCCAGATTGAGCAGTTTATCCAAAGAAGGTAAGCAAATGAGTCAGCAACTACATTGATCTGAGTCTCCAAGGGCCCATTTCCTCCTTTAGTATTATACTTGCTATGAAGAATTTACATAATGTCTTTCCTCTTCAGTCCAACCATGTTCCCTCCACTAAGGTCATTAAGTCCTTAGTATGGGGCAACTTATAAGAGAGATACAAAGTCAGTAAATACAATTGTAAAACAATATACACAATGAATACAATATAAAAGAAAAGAATATAAACAATTAAACAATGGGTCCTGAGTACTTTGAAATTAAAATGACCTGTGGGCAGCCTGGTAGCTCAGTGGATTGAGAAACCTGAGTTCAAATATGACCTTGGACATCTCTTCACTGTGTGACTCTAGACAAGTTACTTTAACATCCATTGTCTAGCCTTTATCACTCTAGCCTTAGTACCAATATACAGTGTTGATTCCAAGACAGAAGGTAAAGGTTTTAAAAAAGGAAGAAATTAAAGTGACCAAACAAGACTCCAGAAAAGAGATAGGAGAAGGCACTCCTTCCTTGCAGTGCATGGGGAGCTATAGGTATGGAATATTGCTTAGATTATCAGATTTTTTTAGATAAATTTTTATTGTGATATTTTCTTATATAAATGGAAATGTTGTATCCTTTGGACTTCATCTTCAGGAATTCTTTCCTCATCCCAAAATTCCCTTTTACCTTTCCATTACAGACATTCTTACATTGTTTGTATATAGTTGGTGTGGCTCCTCCTTCTTGCTCTCTTTTTCCATATGAGAGGCTGGTGAGCTCTCTCAGTTTCTGTAGCCTTTTACTTTCCCTTTTCTTCAAGTTAAATATTAATAAATATTATTAAATATAATACTTAGAGTATTGAATATTAATTTTTTAAATTTACATTCTTCTGAGCTATTAATTGTTCTGTATTGTAAAAAGTAGTTCTTTGGACAGGTGAGGAGCGGGATACTCTGAGAAATACAGAAAATTAAAAAACACAAGATATCTTTAAGGTATGTATGTGTTTCCTGGGCAGATTATATGAATGTTCATGTGGGTTCATCCAACTATATTTCTGGGCAGGCAAGAATAAAGATCTCAGGAATCTTGACACTTTGAGGGAAACTGATTCCTGACCCATGAAATGGATGATGATGATGACCTTTCTGCAGAGGGGAAGATTTGGATAAAGTTATATCTATTTCCACTATCCCTCCCTTCTTCCCCCCCCCCAGTAATGATAATCTGGGAGAAATTATAATTTTACTTGTACAAAAATATTTATAGCTGCTCTGTTTTGGTAGCAAAAAATTGGAAAATGAGGGGATGTCCTTCGATTGGGAAATGGCTGAACAAATTATGGTATATGTTGGTGATGGAATAGTATTGTGCTCAAAGGAATAATAAAGTGGAGGAGTTCCATGTGAACCAGAATGACCTCAAGGAATTGATGAAGAGTGAGAGGAGCAGAAACAGGACAACATTGTACACAGACACTGATACACAGTGGCACAATCGAATGTAACATACTTTTCTACTATCAGCAAAGCAATGACCCAGGACAATTCAAAGGAACTTGTGAGAAAGAACAGTATCTACATCCAGAGAAAGAACTGTGGAAATGGAAATGCATTAGAAAAGTATGTCATCAATCACATAATGTGACAGGAATATGATTGGGCTTTTGATGGTAAAGGATCATGCTACTGCAGATATGAATAGGTTTTGAATAATGATACATGAATAACCCAGTGGAACTGCTTATTGGATTTTGGAGGGGGGAAGAAAGATTGCAAGGGATCATAAATCATGTAACCATGAAAATATATTCCAAATAAAAAAGGCAAAAAAAGAAATTATTTTTTTTTAGGTTCAAACCACATTTTTGGTTGCTTTCTCATAAAATCTTTAAACTTGTGTTCACAGTTTTTCCATCAAATATTAGTCATACAAAAGACAATTGGAAATCATGAATAGCAAGTCTTTCCAAATTGATAACGAACAAAAATCAGAAAAATTAAACATTAAAATATACTAAAATACACTCAATAATAAAGTTAGAGACATAGACAGAGAAAGACAGAGACAGAGAGAGACACTTTATTCTGACCAGGTAGAAATTCCCCATTAAGCTCTAGGGAGGCAAGATGAAAAATCATGGACAAGTTTACATTCTTTCCTTCCTAAGTTTTTTCTATCTATCTATCTCTCCTCAAAGAAAGTCTGGAACCTCATGGGTCCTCTTTCAAAGCAGGAAGGAAAAAAAGAAGTTTCTCCTACCAAGCTCTCATGCTAATTCTGCACTTGCTATTGTCATGGAGCATGCAAGGTGTTCAAGAAAGACTAGAACCTCTGGTGTGAGACCTTGCCAAGTCTTTTTCAGGGATGTTTTCTTCTTTTGGTGTCCACCTTCCACCCTGTGGCTTACCTGTGGCTCCAAGAAGCTGTAGCATGGACAGTATCCATACCCTAGTAAACTGTTTTAGTAGGGGGGCTTAAACCATGTATGGGGTAGCCAACAGGCCTCAAATCTGTTGGTGAGTTAGGGGATTGTCCAACCTAGGTTTAAAAGACTTCCCCAGATGGAAGAGGCAGATGAAAACAATTTGTTCTAATGGCCAGGAAGGCAGTGGAAGCAGATGGTATGGAGTGCTTAGAGAATGGTTAGACATCAAAGGAGCCAAGGTCACCCACTGCATCTCAAGTTACCACCAGCCACCTTGATTTCTATTTTGCCACTGGACCTGGATGACTCTGAAAGGCAGAGTAAGGTTGACAACTATGGGTAATTTTGTCTCACTAAAATCCAATTTATGTGAGTTAAAAGACATCACTAGTGATGTCATTTTGGTCTTCTTCAAGTAAGAAGGACAACACCCACCACCATCATGCATCATTGTATCAACTTTCTCTGCACCAGTGAGGAATGAATGTCTTGTGGAGTTTCTCCAGGATTGAACAAAGGTTACATATCAAAATGTAAAGGCAATAATGTAAAAATGCAATAGAAATTTCTTTTCTAAGTAGCAATTCTCAATCTAAAATAGAAATTGATATAAAATGAGACATTTTATTCAAATTTTTTCAAGAAATACTGATCAAGGAAAACAAGAAAAAAACGAGAAGAAAGCAAAGGATTTTTGTTGTTGTTCTGCCAAGTTACTCAGCTTTTGGTTTTTGTCTTCCTTTATTTGATAGTTTCTGACACTCTCCTAAGAGCCCAGAGGCAGTCAAGTTAAGCCTTTTATTTGAAAAGGATTAGAGTGATGAATGGAAATGTAGCCCATAAAATTGTCATGGTCACATGCTGATAACTACGCCACCTGTTTCTCTCACTCTCTAAGCCAGAGCACTCACACTAACCTTCATCTATGCTGTCAGGTGAAATTTAGGGAAGAAAACATTCTGTCAGAGGAGGCCAGCCGTTGTTACCTTAAAGCTACCACTCTCTGGATCCCAGGGGTTATCCTAGTGTGGAAAAATACATAGTTATACTTGCCTAGAAATCTTGAGCCCACACTAGCTTTACATTTATATAACTTAGTTGCAATGACAAGTTAAACTCATTTTTTTAAATTCCCAAAGTTTATTGTGAACAAACCAGGTTTGGAGTCTCAACTCCCCTATCTCCTTTCTTTAATCACTAGAGTAGTGTGGATAGAGGGGGCACCTGGTGGTTAGGAAAGGATGAATAAATTGAGCAAGCCTTCACCTGTTCCAAAGGGTAAAGAAAAAGAACAGGACAGGGACAGATGCATGAAGGAGAAGGGAGAATATGGAACAAACAAACAAGGGTACCGTAGGAGATATGGAGTAGAATAACAAGTTAACAAAAGGAGAAGGACTTTATGGGAAGATTAGATGCAGAAATTAATTAAGCCAGGAAAAGCTCCATCTGTACTCCAAGAGATGAAGGAAGCAGAGACAGGACATCAACACTATTCCAGCCAAGGGAAGAGAGACACTTAAACCACAAGATACACTTCCTACTCTAAGGTTGGTGGGGTTGGTGGTAGCAGGTAGAGACAGAAGGGAAGAGGGGAGGGTATCCTAGAAGAGGCACTGCACATCTCATCAGGGAGGTTCAAGTCAGCATTGATGCATAGATCTGTGATAAAGGGGTCATGCTAGATGTTCTAGTGCAGTGGTGGAGAATCTTTTAGAGGCAGAGCATTGGGCCCTGTCCCCACTCCTCCAAGTGCCATGCCTACCCCTCCACTAAGTGCCTGTCATGCCCTGTCTGCCCTTTACCCCACACAGGGGAGAGAGAAAGTGCTCCCATTGGGTTGCTGGGCTGAGGGGCAGGTGAAGTGAGGAAGGTTCTCAGTGAGTTTAGAGAGGGGTTAAGCCTGAGTGCTCCACACTCCCCTCTGACTGCTGCTTGTGCACTCCCATTGGGCTGCTGAACAGTGGGGGGATGTGAAAAAAATGTCATCAGGCATGGTGGAAAGGGGGAGGGGAGTGACTCTGCCCAAGTCCCTATGCCTTTTCTAGTAATGAACTCTGTGGGAGATTGGGGAGAATGGTCATGTGCCCACAGAGAGCACTCTGTGTGCCAACTTTGACACCTATCATAGGTTCTCCATCACTAGTCTAGTGTACCATAAGAGTCAGCAGGCCAGCCCAGTTTATCATGGCTATTCTGACATTTTGCTACTGCTCAGAAAGTTCATCCAGTTTGAGATGAAGGAGCAAAGAAGGGGACTTTGGAACCATGTGTATGGATAGGCATTTTCACCAAAATCCCAGGTTTCTCTTACAAGTTTTGTTTTGTATATTTGTTTGTTTTGAAGGGAAGAGGGAAAAAGGAATTTGGATATAATCTCTCCACTCCAGTGAAGACTATACCCTTCCACTCAACTCCTAGAGTCCTGTCATTCATCTTCCCAGCCCTATCACTCACTCACTCTTTCTAGGGGGAGAATACATTATCTGGCTTCAATCCCTCTATATACTGTTCTCCATTCCCTCCATCAGAAAATACTGCCTTCTGTTTCAACTCAGAACATCTTCTCTGGCTGTCCCCTATGCCAGGCACTCTCTCTCCCTCTGCATCTCCATCTCTTTGATTCCATGACTTCTTTGAAGTCTCAGATAAAGATCCACCTTCTGTAGAAACCCTTTCCAGATTCCCCTTAATCTCTTCACTCTTCCTTCAGTGAGTGATTCCCCCAATGGTTCCTGCTTCCTTTTTGCACCAAATCCACAAGGGCTCAGGGAGAAAATCTGGGCCAAAGCAGAAGATCCATACCACTTGCCTATCCTCCAGATCCATCTCAGCCTGCTAAAGTTTCTCCCATGCCAGTACTACTTGCACTGTAGTTTGGGGGTAAGCAGTAAATTTGGGGGTAAGCAGTAGAAGTCTCCTGCCATTTCAAACACATCCTATTGTAAGGGGTAAATGGGGTTAATTTTTAAAGGGTTGGACTTGATTATTTAAGAGTGCAGTCACCAGGAATTTAATTAATTACAAAGAGATTTTATTTATAATTTATTTACAAAATATAGAAAGTGAAACAAGAAATCAGAGAGAGGATAAGGTAAGATATCTAGCCTAGTAATTTACTCCAGTTCCTCCAGGCAGGGAGAATTAGTTTCAGCCAGCCTCAGCAAAGCTGATAACCTAGGAAGTGTCTCTCAAGAGTAGGTATCTCTGAGGATAGTTTTTTTCAGAAAAAATCCAGCAGTTAAGAGTCAGCTTTTCACTCACCATGTGTCAATTGAGTTAGGAACAGGATCCCAGTTCCATTCAACAGATGAAGGAATGAAGAATTCTTCCAGTCTCCATTTAAAAAAAAAATGAAGAACTGATTCTCACAGGAAGTAACAGCTCCTTTTCAAGACTCTTCTATTGCATCACTTCCTGTGTTTTCCCCTAATTTTATGTCTACAAATGACAGTTGACACTTTGTTTTAGGACTGCCCAGAAGGCAGTCAGTCAATTCTGATTCATTACCCACTGTCACACACGTGGGTCACAGACCTCGCACTTCATGATTAAATGGGATATTTGTACTTTTGGTGATTAGATCTAAATGGGCAGATCTTCATACTTAACTTTTAAGTACCATGTTTACACTTATGGGGATTAAATCTAAAAGTAGACAAGGGTTACAATTTAATCTTCACAATCAGGAGAGAAGTAAGTATTTTCATTGTTATAATCAGGGGAGTGTTAAATTTAATTTTTATACTATATCACAGGGAAGCCCCACACTTAATCCTTGGAATCCCTGGAGTGCTCAGAGGATAGCACCTACAGGTATCTATAATATGTTTTGCTCTGTGCTCTTTAGATATGACAGAAGAGTCAAGTGGACCCTTCAGTATCTGACACAGTAATACTCCAAAGTCAACAGCTTAAATCAAAAGCTCTGAAGAAAACAGGTCCTTAAAAAATGAAATACAAAATTTTAAACAGGAAAATAACTCTCTAAAAATGGAAGTAAAAAGCTTTAAAAAGGAAAATGACTCTCTAAAACAGAACTGGACAAATGGAAGATAAGATATTAGGAAACGCTGAAACAAATTCCAAAGAACAAAAAAAAAAAAATAGAAGAAAATCTGAAATATCTCACCAGAAAAATAACTGACCTGAGAAAGAGATCCAGTTATGATACCTTACGAGTCACTGGCGTCATACTTGCTTGAATACAAGCCAAGATGACAGAGTAGAGCTAACCTTAAAATAATGCCTGAAAAAGAATACTGGAGAGATAGAACCAAAAAGGGGATGAAGTGAAGCAACTTTCCTGCAGAAAATAACTTGGAAGATAGGAAGACGGGGTCTATTCACTGGGTTGAGGGGAATGCAACCAATATCAAGGCTGCAACAAGTACAATTAAAAGCTCATAATAGAACTTGTCCTGCTACTGCTGCGGGTTCTGAACCTGGACCCAAACCAGCTTTGAGACCGTGAGACTCGGCCTAAGCCAGTAGCTAAGCAAACCATGCCCAACTCTTGAATTTCCAAGCCCTAACAGAAGGCAGTCTATGATGGCCAGGGCAAACCTAAGGTGAGGCTCAGAAATCCTGACCAAGCCTTTAGTGAAGTGCCAAGACCAGGACAAGACAGTCCCTAATGTAACTGACAGGTATAGGCCCAGAGTGAGGATCTGAACCTCTGCTCAAGCCTACATTGAAGGCTAAAGCCCCAGCACAAAGCTGTTACAATGTGCCTAGTGAGTGTTAACCCAAGAGGAAGCCCAGAGGCCCTGGCCAAGTCTGCACTGAAGATCTGCACCCAAGCCCAAGACAGTTGGCAGTACACCTGACCAGAGTATGATTAGAGTAAAGCTCAAAGCCCCTGCCCAAACCAGAGGTGAGGCACTGAGCACCATCACAAGATAGTTCACAGTGTTCTGAGTCCTACAAGCTATCAGCAGTCCCTGGAGGATCCCAAATCAGCAGTAGGAGATGACTATTATGGAAGAACTAAAACTTGTAGAAACCATGAACTAGAGTTGAGGCTAGCAGAAAGGAAAAACTGAAGCTTAAGAGACCACACCCTCTACCATGAGAACAGAGCCCATAATAAAAATTAAATGAATGAAAAATGTAAAATAAATTTATATAAAATAAAAATAAGTATCAATATAAAGGTCTGGGAAATGAGCAAATATCAAAAAAAAAAAACCTAATCATAGAGAATTATTATGGTGACAAAGAAGAAGGCATAGATTCAGAAGATAACAGTGAGATCCAATCAACTACCCCACAAAACTAAGTATAATACTGTAGGTAAAGAAATATGCATTTAATGAAATAGAGGACTTCCAAACATTTCTGCCAAAATAACCAGAACTGAAAAGAAAATTTGATGATGATTCTAGATTATCATTAACTCTTAAATACAAAACATTTTCTAACCAAGGAGGTAAAAGTAAATTAATCACAACACTTTACCTAATAGAAGGCAAAAGCAGTAATAAACAAAAGGTAGGATTCTACTAATAAATTTGGACCATACTCTCCCACCAATGTATATGATATTAATGATCAGAGAATGAGGTGAGGGAGAATAATGGGTACAAACTTATAGAAACTTGTCAATTAGACAACTGAGCAGAGAAACTCCTGACTCTGGACCTGAGCCATGAATCTAATTATCTCTTAATCTCCACCATGTGTCACCTGTTATTATTCTGAAGCTCCTTGCTCTTTTACTAGAGGGAGATATTTCTCTGTAATTCTTGAACTAATAAGTAGAACAAGTGTTAACTCCTTTAGCCGGCAACATCCTTAAACCTGGGGGCTAGAAAAGATAAATACTTAGACACTATAATACTATTTCAGTGAAAAATAGGTTCCTTTCATCCTGATGATACAGGTTTTGCTCCCTTTTAGCTTTGTTGCTCCCTTTTAGCTTTCACATATTATGCCCTATAAGTCACAGAGAGTAGTAAAGGATATAAGCACAGTTTGGGGGTTTTCCTTTTTATCAAGCTGTAGATGGCAATAGAGATCAAAATAACCCTTCCTCGCACCAGTCCTTCACCTTCAGTAGAAGATTAATCTTTTCTCCAATCAGCTCTCTCAAACAGCAGAGCAGTTTGGTTCTTTGTTTTTTTTTTTACAAGTTTTACCCTCTGAGGCCAAGCAGAAAAAGTCCAATTCTTTGTTCATATCTTGTTTTTGTTCATATTGCTCATTTTTCAGTCATAGCTGACTCTTTGTGACCCCATTTGGGATCTTTTTTTTGCAGAGACTGGAGTATTATTCCCTTCTCCAGTTCATTTTACATATGAGAAAACTGAGGCAAACAGGGTTAAATAACTTACCAAAGGTTACACAGCTAGTAAGTGTCTGAGACCAAATTTGAACTAGGGACAAGTCTTTTTGACTCGAAGCTCAGCCCTCTATTTACTGCATCACCTAACTAGCCTCCTGTTTTTAATCTTTAGAAATACCTTAAGATAATCATTTTATCCTCAGATCTTACAAAGTTCCAATTTCTTTCAACTTATATAAAGGACGAATGTTAATCTTTTTCTATCCTGGTTACCTTCCTTTGGATTCTCTCCAGCTTATTAGCATCCACTCTAAAAAAGTGTCCCACACTAAGAATAATAATGTAAATTTGAGTCCATCAGGAGAAAGTATAATGGGACTTTTATGACCCCAGTTCTAGAAACTATCCTTTTCTTAAAGAAATCAGGTTTTACTAGCTTTTCTGGTTGCTTATGCCTACTGAGTATTAGATGAGGTATTGTCTAGCCATGCCTCTACCACTTATTTTGTGTTTAATTAAAAATACAATTTGCCATTAGTTAGAAATTAATGAAATGTCATTTTTTAATTTATTGTCAACAAATTTTCCAGCAATAAGATCTGATTTCACTCAAAGTCTAGGATTTGAAGTACAAAAAATTATGAGGATATGGTGGAATTTGTTTGATTGTGTACTTCGGAATAATTATCTATAAAACTTTGAGGAATGTTAGCTAAAAATGGTTACTTTATGCTCTTGAAACGAGGTTAATTGTGGAAAGATTGGGTTGGTTCAAAATCTTGGTAAGCTTATCATTAAAATATGACCTCTTGGGAGACATCTGGGTAATCATGGCTGCAATCTAGACGCCACACGCTTCATCTCCCTGGCACCGAACGGAATAGACTACATCAAAGGAGCATAAAAATCACCTTGGGCGGAACAAGACTCCCCAGTACCCCACAGAGGCGAAGGTACATGGGGTTTGAACATTTCCACACTATAATAAGAAGGAAGAAAAGCTTGCACAGAAACGTGAACTGAGCCACCCTTCCCCCCCCTACCTCCCCCACCAAACCAGAGCAAGCTACCAGAGCTCTCACTGGGACACCGAGTGAGTGGGGAACATCTCTGTCGGGGGTGGGGGGCACTCCAGGGTCCTTGGGAACTGAGGACTTCCAGGAAACAACGTCTCAGGGCTGTTTCACAGGAGAACCCAGCGCTGAGCACGGGCTGCGGAGCCTTACTTGGGGTGGTTGCACTGAGCATCTGAGCGGAGCTAAACAACAGGGGCAGACCACACACTGATTATCTGGGGAGAGCTGAACACCTGGGCAGTTTGGATGTGATCAGGGGCCCAGTTCTCTAAGAAACCTCGGAGGCTGGGAAGAACTAGTCTGAGGCAACCTAAATTCACAGAAAACCCGCCCATATCACCCAGACCCCAGACCAAAAAGGAAAGGGGAATAAAACCACCAAAGGGATGGCTCACATGGCCCAAAGTCAAGCCTCCAGGAAGAAAGGGGAAAAGGTGACTATTGAAAACTTTTATGGTGGAAGTACCCAAGGAAAAGAAGAGAATGAGGAGGAAATCCAAAAAAAAATCAAAACATGCCTCCCAAAATGGAAACTATCAACAAGCTCTGGAAGATCTCAAACTGGAACTTATCCAAAAGATGGAAACCTGGAAAGAAAAATGGGAGAAAGAGATCAGCAGTCTGACAGATAAGACTGCTCAATTGGAAAAAGAGCTCAAAGCATCCAATAGAAGGGCACACAAAGCTGAAAAGCAAAACCAGTCCCTAACAACCAGAATTAAGCAACTCAAAGAAACTGAGATCATAAAACAGCAAGAATCAATAAAGCAGGGGGCAGCTGGGTAGCTCAGTGGATTGAGAGCCAGGCCTAGAGATGGGAGGTCCTAGGTTCAAATCTGGCTTCAGCCACTTCCTAGCTGTGTGACCCTGGGCAAGTCACTTGACCCCCATTGCCTAGCCCTTACCACTCTTCTGCCTTGGAGCCAATACACAGTATTGACTCCAAGACGGAAGGTAAGTGTTTTAAAAAAAAAGAATCAATAAAGCAAACCCCAAAAATTAATGAATTAGAAGAAAACATAAAATATCTCACTGAGAAGGTCACAGATTTGGAAAACAGAGGGAGAAGAGACAACCTCCGAATTATCGGTCTCCCAGAAAAACCAGAGATAAACAATAAACTCGACATTATTCTACAGGAGATTATAAAAGAAAATTGCCCACATGTTCTGGAGCAAGGGGGCAAAATAGAAATAGAAAGGGTTCATAGAACACCCTCTATACTAAATCCCCAAAAGACAACCCCTAGGAATGTAATTGCCAAATTCAAGAGCTTCCAAGAAAAGGAGAAAACCCTACAAGAAGCCAAGAAGAGGAGCTTCAGATATAAGGGGGCTCCCATAAGGATCACACACGACCTAGTGGCTAACACACTAAGAGACCGCAAAACATGGAACACGATATTTAGAAAGGCAAGAGAGCTGGGTCTCCAACCAAGAATCAACTACCCAGCAAAACTGACTATATACTTCCAGGGGAAAGTATGGGCATTCAACAAAATAGAAGATTTCCAAGCATTTGCTAAGAAAAAACCAGAACTTAGTGGAAAATTTGATATCCAAGCACAGAAAGCAAGAGAAACATGAAAAGGTAAATATGAAAGAAAGGGAAAAGGAGATAAATCTTATCTTTTTCTTTAAGTCAAACTCTCTTCTATAAGGACTACATTTACATCAAATTATATATATTAATATGTGGGGAAAATGTTTTGTGTAACTCTCAAAAATTGTATGCATCATAAGAGTAGTTAGAAGAAACAAGCATAGGGAAATATTGGGGAATTAAGAAGATTTGGGGAAAGTGGGGGCAAAGAAAGGAAAAGGGAGGGGGGAACCATCGATAACACTAAGATTTACTTCAAGAAATAGGGGGGGACTTAATAGAATAATCTTTCCCATATAAAGATACACATGGGAAGGGGAGGGGAAGAACTCTCATATGAGAAGGAAAGGAAGAGAGTGTGAAGTGGAATTACTTAAACCTTACTCTCAGTAAAATCAAATCTGAGAGGGAAGAACATCTAGATCCAGTGGGATCCTGAACTCTATCTTATCCATTAGGGCAAGAAAGAAAGGAAAATTAAGGAGGGGTGGGGGGAAGGAGTATAAAAAGGGAGGGAAGGAGAGGGGGAAGGGGAAGGGAGCATAAAAAGGGAGGGGCTAGAAAGGGAAGCATCTCAAGGGAGGGGACTAGGGGGACTGACCTGGTTCAAAAGGAGATAGCTAAAGAAGAAAGGTCAGAACTAGGGGAAGATACCAATATGCCAGCAAATCCACAAATGACAATCATAACTTTGAACATGAATGGGATGAACTTACCCATAAAATGTAGACAAATAGCAGATTGGATTAGAACCCAAAACCCTACCATTTGTTGTATTCAAGAAACACATATGAGGCGGGTTGACAATCACAAGGTTAGAATTAAAGGTTGGAGTAAGACCTTTTGGGCCTCAACTGATAGAAAGAAGGCAGGAGTTGCAATCATGATATCTGACAAAGTCAAAGCAAAAACAGACCTAATCAAAAGGGATAGGGGAGGTAAATATATTCTGTTAAAAGGGAGTATAGACAATGAGGAAATATCACTAATCAACATGTATGCACCAAATGGTATAGCATCCAAATTTTTAATAGAGAAACTAGGAGAATTGAAGAGGAAATAGACAGTAAAACCATATTAGTGGAAGACTTGAACCAACCACTATCAAATTTAGATATATCAAACCAAAAAATAAATAAGAAAGAGGTAAAAGAGGTGAATGAAATCTTAGAAAAATTAGTTAATAGACATATGGAGAAAAATCAATAGGAACAAAAAGGAATACACCTTCTTTTCAGCAACACATGGCACATTCACAAAAATAGATCATACACTAGGTCACAGAAACATGGCACTCAGATGCAGAAAAGCAGAAATAATAAATGCAGCCTTTTCAGATCACAAGGAAATAAAAATATTGATCGGTAAGGGTACATGGAGAGCAAAATAAAAAATTAATTGGAAATTAAATAATATGATACTCCAAAATTGGATAGTTAGAGAAGAAATCATAGAAACACTTAATAATTTCATTGAAGAAAATGACAACAGCAAGACATCCTTTCAAACCTTTTGGGATGCAGCCAAGGCAGTACTTAGAGGAAAATTCATATCCCTGACTGTATATATTAACAAATTAGGGAGGACAGAGATCAAGGAATTGGAAATGCAAATCAAAAATCTTGAGAATGAACAAATTAAAACCCCCCAGAAGAAAACCAAACTAGAGATCCTAAAAATTAAGGGAGAAATTAATAAAATTGAAAGTGACAAAACTATTGAGCTAATAAACAAGACTAGAAGCTGGTACTTTGAAAAAACAAACAAAGCAGACAAAGTACTGGTCAATCTAATTAAAAAATGAAGGAAGAAATGCAAATTAACAGCATCAAAGATGAAAAGGGGGACATCACCTCTGATGAAGAGGAAATTAAGGCAATCATTAGAAATCACTTTGCCCAATTATATGGCAATAAATACACCAATTCAGGGGATATGGATGAATATATACAAAAATACAAACTGCCTAGACTAACAGAAGAGGAAATAGAATTCTTAAATAATCCCATATCAGAAAATGAAATCCAACAAGCCATCAAAGAACTTCCTAAGAAAAAATCCCCAGGGCCTGATGGATTCACCAGTGAATTCTATCAAACATTCAGAGAACAGTTAATTCCAATACTATACAAACTATTTGACATAATAAGCAAAGAGGGAGTTCTACCAAACTCCTTTTACGACACAAACATGGTACTGATTCCAAAACCAGGTAGGTCAAAAACAGAGAAAGAAAACTATAGACCAATCTCCCTAATGAATATAGATGCAAAAATCTTAAATAGGATACTAGCAAAAAGACTCCAGCAAGTGATCAGAAGGATCATTCACCATGATCAAGTAGGATTTATACCAGGGATGCAGGGCTGATTCAATATTAGGAAAACTATCCACATAATTGACCACATCAACAAGCAAACCAACAAGAACCACATGATTATCTCAATAGATGCAGAAAAAGCCTTTGATAAAATACAACACCCATTCCTACTAAAAACACTAGAAAGTATAGGAATAGAAGGGTTATTCCTAAAAATAATAAACAGTATATATCGAAAACCATCAACTAATATCATCTGCAATGGGGATAAACTAAATCCATTCCCATTAAGATCAGGAGTGAAACAAGGATGCTCATTATCACCTGTATTATTTGACATTGTATTAGAAACACTAGCAGTAGCAATTAGAGAAGAAAAAGAAATTGAAGGCATCAAAACAGGCAAGGAGGAGACCAAGTTATCACTCTTTGCAGATGGCATGATGGTCTACTTAAAGAATCCTAGAGATTCAACCAAAAAGCTAATTGAAATAATCAACAACTTTAGCAAAGTTGCAGGATACAAAATAAACCCACATAAATCATCAGCTTTTCTATATATATCCAACACAGCTCAGCAGCAAGAACTAGAAAGAGAAATCCCATTCAAAATCACCTTAGACAAAATAAAATACCTAGGAATCTACCTCCCGAGACAAACACAGGAACTATATGAACACAACTACAAAACACTCTCCACACAACTAAAACTAGACTTGAGCCATTGGAAAAACATTAACTGCTCATGGATAGGATGAGCCAATATAATAAAAATGACCATCCTACCCAAACTTATTTATCTATTTAGTGCCATACCCATTGAACTACCAAAATACTTCTTCACTGATTTAGAAAAAAACATAACAAAGTTCATTTGGAAGAACAAAAGATCAAGGATATCCAGGGAAATAATGAAAAAAAAAACACATATGATGGGGGCCTTGCAGTCCCAGACCTTAAACTATATTACAAAGCAGCAGTCATCAAAACAATTTGGTACTGGCTAAGAAACAGAAAGGAAGATCAGTGGAATAGACTGGGGGAAAGTGACCTCAGCAAGACAGTATATGATAAACCCAAAGATCCAAGCATTTGGTACAAAAATCCACTATTCGATGACAACTGTTAGGAAAATTGGAAGACAGTGTGGGAGAGACTAGGAATAGATCAACACCTCACACCCTACACCAAGAAAAATTCAAAATGGTTGAGTGACTTAAACATAAAGAAGGAAACCATAAGTAAATTGGGTAAACACAGAATAGTATACATGTCAGACCTTTGGGAGGGTAATGACTTTAAAACCAAGCAAGACATAGAAAGAATCACAAAATATAAAATATATAATTTTGACTATATCAAATTAAAAAGCTTTTGCACAAACAAAACCAATGTAACTAAAATCAGAAGGGAAACAACAAACTGGGAAAAAATCTTCATAGAAACCTCTGACAAAGGTTTAATTACTCAAATTTATAAAGAGCTAAATCAACTGTACAAAAAATCAAGCCATTCTCCAATTGATAAATGGGCAAGGGACATGAATAGGCAGTTCTCAGATAAAGAAATCAAAACTATAAATAAGCACATGAAGAAGTGTTCTAAATCTCTTATAATCAGAGAGATGCAAATAAAAACAACTCTGAGGTATCACTTCACACCTAGCAGATTGGCTAACATAACAGCAAAGGAAAGTAATGAATGCTGGAGGGGATGTGGCAAAGTAGGGACATTAATTCATTGCTGGTGGAGTTGTGAACTGATCCAACCATTCTGGAGGGCAATTTGGAACTATGCCCAAAGGGCGACAAAAGAATATCTACCCTTTGATCCAGCCATAGCACTGCTGGGTCTGTACCCCAAAGAGATAATGGACACAAAGACTTGTACAAAAATATTCATAGCTGCGCTCTTTGTGGTGGCCAAAAACTGGAAAACGAGGGGATACCCATCAATTGGGGAGTGGCTGAACAAATTGTGGTATATGTTGGTGATGGAATACTATTGTGCTAAAAGGAATAATAAAGTGGAGGAATTCCATGGAGACTGGAACGACCTCCAGGAAGTGATGCAGAGCGAGAGGAGCAGAACCAGGAGAACATTGTACACAGAGACTAATACACTGTGGTATAATCGAATGCAATGGACTTCTCCATTGGTGGCGGTGTAATGTCCCTGAACAATTTGCAGGGATCTAGGAGAAAAAAACACTATTCATAAGCAAAGGATAAACTATGGGAGTAGAAACACCGAGGAAAAGCAACTGCCTGACTACAGCGGTTGAGGGGACATGACAGAGGAGAGACTCTAAATGAACACTCTAATGCAAATATTATCAACATAGCAATGGGTTCAAATCAAGAAAACATGTAATGCCCAGTGGATTTACGTGTCGGCTATGGGGGTTGGGGGGAGGAAAAGAAAATGATCTATGTCCTTAATGAATAATGCTTGGAAATGATCAAATAAAATATTTTTTAAAAAGAGAAAAAAAAAGGAAGGAAGAAAGGCAAATTAACAGCATCAAAGATGAAAAGGGGGACATCACCTCTGATGAAGAGGAAATTAAGGCAATCATTAAAAACTACTTTGCCCAACTATATGGCAATAAATATACCAACCTAGGAGATATAGATGAATATTTACAAAAATATAAATTGCCGAAACTAACAGAAGAAGAAATAGATTACTTAAATAATCCCATATCAGAAAAAGAAATCCAACAGGCCATCAAAGAACTTCCTAAGAAAAAATCCCCAGGGCCTGATGGATTCACCAGTGAATTCTATCAAACATTCAAATATCAGCTAACTCTAATACTATACAAACTATTTGACATAATAAGCAAAGAGGGAGTTCTACCAAACTCCTTTTATGACACAAACATGGTACTGATTCAAAAGCCAGACAGGCCAAAAACAGAGAAAGAAAATTATAGACCAATCTCCCTAATGAATATAGATGCAAAAATCTTAAATAGGATACTAGCAAAAAGACTCCAGCAAGTGATCAGAAGGGTCATCCACCATGATCAAGTAGGATTTATACCAGGGATGCAGGGCTGGTTCAATATTAGGAAAACTATCCACATAATTGACCACATCAACAAGCAAACCAACAAGAACCACATGATTATCTCAATAGATGCAGAAAAAGCCTTTGATAAAATACAACACCCATTCCTACTAAAAACACTAGAAAGTATAGGAATAGAAGGGTTGTTCCTAAAAATAATAAACAGTATATATTGAAAACCATCAACTAATATCATCTGCAATGGGGATAAACTAAATCCATTCCCATTAAGATCAGGAGTGAAACAAGGATGCTCATTATCACCTGTATTATTTGACATTGTATTAGAAACACTAGCAGTAGCAATTAGAGAAGAAAAAGAAATTGAAGGCATCAAAACAGGCAAGGAGGAGACCAAGTTATCACTCTTTGCAGATGACATGATGGTCTACTTAAAGAATCCTAGAGATTCAACCAAAAAGCTAATTGAAATAATCAACAACTTTAGCAAAGTTGCAGGATACAAAATAAACCCACATAAGTCATCAGCATTTTTATATAATTCCAACACAGCTCAGCAGCAAGAACTAGAAAGAGAAATCCCATTCAAAATCACCTTAGACAAAATAAAATACCTAGGAATCTACCTCCCGAGACAAACACAGGAACTATATGAACACAACTACAAAACACTTTCCACACAACTAAAACTAGACTTGAACAATTGGAAGAACATTAACTGCTCATGGGTAGGACGAACCAATATAATAAAAATGACCATACTACCCCAAATCATCTATCTATTTCCTAAACTCATCTATCTATTTAGTGCCTTACCCATGGAACTTCCAAAAAAATTTTTTATTGATTTAGAAAAAACCATAACAAAGTTCATTTGGAAGAACAAAAGATCAAGGATATCCAGGGAAATAATGAAAAAAAAATACAAAGGAAGGGGGTCTTGCAGTCCCAGATCTCAGATTATATTATAAAGCAGCGGTCATCAAAACAATTTGGTACTGGCTAAGAGACAGAAAGGAGGATCAGTGGAATACACTGGGGGCAAGCGACCTCAGCAAGACAGTATATGACAAACCCAAAGATTCCAGCTTTTGGGACAATAATCCACTATTTCATAAAATCTGCTGGGAAAATTGGAGGACAGTGTGGGAAAGATTAGGTTTAGATCAACACCTCACACCCTACACCGAGATAAATTCAAAATGGGTGAATGACTTGAACATAAAGAAGGAATCTATAAGAAAATTAGGCGAACACAGAATAGCATACATTTCAGACCTTTGGGAAGGGAAAGACTTCAAAACCAAGCAAGAAATAGAAAGAGTTACAAAATGCAAAATAAATAATCTGGAATACATCAAATTAAAAAGTTTTTTACACACAAAACCAATGTAACCAAAATCAGAAGGGTAGCAACAAATTGGGAAACAATCTTCATAAAAACCTCTTACAATGGTTTAATTACTCAAATTTACAAAGAACTAAATCAATTGTACAAAAAATCAAGCCATTCTCCAATTGATAAATGGGCAAGGGACATGAGCAGGCAGTTCTCAGCCAAAGAAATCAAAACTATTAATAAGCACATGAAAAAATGCTCTACATCTCTTATAATCAGAGAGATGCAAATCAAAACAACTCTGAGGTATCACCTCACACCTAGCAGATTGGCTAACATGACAGCTATGGAAAGTAATGAATGCTGGAGGGGGTGTGGCAAAGTGGGGACACTAATTCATTGCTGGTGGAGTTGTGAATTGATCCAGCCATTCTGGAGGGCAATTTGGAACTATGCCCAAAGGGTGATAAAAGACTGTCTGCCCTTTGATCTAGTCATAGCACTGCTGGGTTTGTACCCCAAAGAGATAATAAGCAAAAAGATTTGTACAAGAATATTCATAGCTGCACTCTTTGTGGTGGCCAAAAATTGGAAAATGAGGGGATGCCCATCAATTGGGGAGTGGCTGAACAAATTGTGGTATATGTTGGTGATGGAATACTATTGTGCTAAAAGGAATAATAAAGTAGAGGAATTCCATGGAGACTGGAACAACTTCCAGGAAGTGATGCAAAGCGAAAGGAGCAGAACCAGGAAAACATTGTACACAGAGACCGATACATTGTGGTACAATCGAAGGTGATGGACTTCTCCTTTAGTGGTAATGCAATGTCCCTGAACAATCTGCAAGGATCTTAAAAACACTATCCACAAGCAGAGGATAAACTGTGGGAGTAAAAACACCGAAGAAAAGAAACTGCTTGACTACAGGGGTTGAGGGAATATGACTGAGGAGAGAATCTAAATGAACACTCTAATGCAAATACCAACAACTGGGAAATGGGTTTGAGTCAAGAATACATGTGATAACCAGTGAAATCGTGCATTGGCTATGGGAGAGGGAAAGGTGGGGAGGGGGGCTGGAAGGAAAAGAAAATGATCTTTTTTTTCCAGTGAATAATGTTTGGAAATGACAAAATAAAATAATGTTTAAAATTTTAAAAAAAATATGACCTCTTTCAGAGACAAGATAAAAACACTTAGAGGTCAGAATCATAATATATTATTTCTAGAATGGAACTTAAATGGTCATTGGTTTCAACCCCTTCAATCCCTTGACATGAATCTATTCAGTCTCATCACTATACCATATTACTTTAAATTTTTTATCTTAATTATCTCCAAAATGTATAGGAATAGATTTACATTATGTTGTTAGTGTAATTTATCTATAAGAATGCTAGAAATAATATTGCAACAAATGTTGTAAATAAGAATGGTCAGGAAATGTTAATATAGGAAGGTTAATGGCAGTGGGTGGGAGGGGAGAATTTAGATACAATATGTTTTCTTTTTTTTTTTGATAATTTTGTTTAATTACTTTAAAATATTTTTCCATTGTTACAAGATTCATGTTCTTTCCCTCAAGTCAACATGCAATTCCATTGGGTTTTACATGTGTCCTTGATCAAGACCTATTTCCATATTATTGATATTTTGCACTAGTATGATTGTTTAGAGTCTACATTCCCAATCATATCCCTATCAACCCATGTGATCAAGGAGTTGGTTTTCTTCTGTGTTTCTCCTCCCCCAGTTCTTTCTCTGGATGTGGATAGTGTTCTTTCTCATAAATCCCTCAGAATGGTATTGGATCATTGCATTGCTGCTAGGAGAGAAGTCCATTATATTCAATTGGATACAGTACCTTTTCACTGCTCCATGGAAGCTCCATGAAACTATTTTGGGCTTTGTAAAATTGCTGAGAGTGACAATACTTGGAGGCAGCTTATAAAACCAATAACTATTTAATAAGTATTAAAGAAAAGATTTGAGGAAAGGTAAGGAAAGGTACCAAAGGTTGAGGATTAGGATCCCTAAATCTAACAGGGACCAAGCTATTAGCCACTTCCCTCTAGTTTGCAAGAACTTACTTCTTGCTCTATTAAACTGAGCTTTCTTATCACTCCTTAATCTATACTAATTCCCAGATCCATTCTAAATACACCATCCTAAATTATAATCCTCTTATTTATAATAATGTTTAATGTCTCTCTTAATTTCTCTCAGCTTTGAATTACTCTCTGCCAACTGTTATCCCTTTGGAGCCTAGCTAGGCTTTTAGGCCTAAGCAGGCTTCTAGATCTACACAGGCCTCAAAAATTGGCTGCCTGTCACACAGAGGGAAAACAAAGTCTCTTTCTGTATCCTTATTTCTCTTCCAGCTTTAAATCAGTTTGGTTATTTACTCTCTCTGCCCACTGCCAGCCCTTCCAAGCCTACCTAGGCTTTTCAGCTTAAGCCAGCCACAAAATGGCTTGGCCCTCTCAGCTGCCACAGAGAGAAAAAAACTGCCTCTCTTTTTCTCTTTTCTGTTGATTTCTCCCACAAACTTATTCCAGATACTCTAACCTGTTCTCCTTCACCTGGCACTGGATTTTTTTAGTGTTTCAGGGAACAGAAACAACAGCCTTCTCCTAGGCTTTGGAGTCAGTACGATATTTGTGTTGTAAAGGGAATTTGGTAGAACTCCTTCTTTGCTTATTCTGTCAAATAGTTTATATAATATTGGAATTAATTGTTCTTTGAATGTTTGATAGAATTCATTTTGAATCCATCTGGACATGGAGATTTGTTTTAAAGGAGTTCTTTGATGGCTTGTTCAATTTCTTTATCTGATATGGGGTTGTTTAGGTAGTCTATTTCTTCCTTCCCCTGTTAGTCTAGACAATTTATATTTTTGTAAATATTCATCCATATCACCTATATTGCCATATTCATGGCTATATAATTGAGCATAGTAGTTTTTAATGATTGCGTTAATTTACTCTTCATTAGAGATGAGATCTCCCTTTTCATCTTGGATACCATTAATTCAAATTTTTTCATTTCTTTTTTAATTAAATTGACCAGTACTTTGTCTATTTTATTTGTTTTTTTAAAGTAACAGCTTCTAGTCTTATTTATTAAATCAATAGTTCTTTGACTTTCAATTTTATTAATATCTCCTTAGATTTTTAGGATCTTTAACTTAGTCTTCATCTGAATTTGTTCACTTTCAATTTTTTTCAGTTGCATGCCCAATTCATTGGCCTCTGCCCTTCTTAATTTGTTAATATATGAACTCAAGGATATAAATTTCCCCCTGAGTACTGCTTTGGCTGCTCCCATAGGTTTTGAAAGGATGTCTCATCATTGTCATTTTCTTCAATGAAGTTATTAATTGTTTCTATGATTTGTTCTTTAACCGGTTTTGGAGAATCATATTGTTTAATTTCCAATTAATTTTTGATTTACCTCTCCATGTACCCTTACTAATTATTATTTTCATTGCATTGTGATCTGAGAAGGTTGCATTTATTATTTCTGCTCTTTTTCACTTGTTTGCAATGTTTTTATGCCCTAATACATGGTCAATTTTTGTGAATATACCATATGCTGCTGAAAAGAAGGTGTATTCCTTTTTGTCCCTATTTATTTTTCTCCACATATCTACTAACTCTAATTTTTCTAAGATTTCATTCACTTCTCTTACCTCTTTCTTATTTATTTTTTGGTTTGATTTATCTAGTTCAGATAGAGGAAGGTTCAGTTCTCCCACTAATATAGTTTATCTATCTATTTCATCCTTGAGCTCCACTAGTTTCTCCTTTAGAAATTTGGATGCTATGCTATTTGGTGTATACATGTTGAGTACTGATATTTCCTCATTATCTATACTGACTTTTATCAGGAAAATTACCTTCCCTTTCTCTTTTAACTAGAGCTATTTTTACTTTGACTTTGTAAGATATCATGATTGGGACTCCTGCCTTTTTTTTATCAGTTGATGCCCAATAGATTTGGCTCCATCCTCTTACTTTCATCCTCTGCGTATCTACCTTCCTCATGTGTGTTTCTTGTAGACAGCATATGGTAGAGTTTTGGATTCTAATCTACTCTGCTATTCACTTGAATTTTATGGGTGAGTTCATTCCATTCACATTCAAAGTTATGATTATTAGCTGTCTATTTCCCAGCATTTTGATTTCTACTCCTGGTCCTGCCTTTTCTTCTTTCACTATTTCCTTCTACAAAAATGTTTGTTTTCAGTCCCCCTAGTTCCCAACCTTATTTTACTTCCCTTTCTAACCCCCTCCTTTCTTATTCCCCCCTTATTTTCCCTGCAGTCTTTCTAAAACTACTCCCCCAACTTCTCCCTCCCTTGTACTGCTTCCCTCCCCACCAGTACATTTCTTACCCTTCTACTCCCCTATAGGGTGCAAATCTATTCTCTGTCCCAATGGATTGGATTGTTCTTCCCTCTTTGGGTCAATTTCAATACATGTAAGAGTTGAGTATTTCCTATCTCCAACATCTTTACCCTTCCAGTATAATGATCTTTTTGCCCCTCCAACCATGAGCTTCTTTGTGACATATAAATTTACCCCTATTTTTTTATTTTCCCATTTCTTTTAGTATGAACCTCTTTTTTTAGCTCTAGTTGCATATATATATACACACACATGTATATATATTTATGCATGCATATATCTATATACCTATTTATGTTTTCTCCTTTCATCCTATACAGTTTGTCACTGCTCCATCTAAGTCTAATTTTTTCTAGCTGTACAGGTGATGATAACAATTTTTAAGAGTTACCAATGACCTCTTTTCTTATAGGTATATGTAACATTTTAACTTATTGAGTCTCTTTAAAAAGTTTTTTTTGCTTTTGTTTTTCTTTTTTCCCTCTTTTTTAATTACCTTTTGATGATTCTCTTGAGTTCTGTGCTTGGGCATCAAATTTTCTGTTTAGGTCTGGTCTTTGCTTTACAAATTCTTGGAATTCTTCTATTTCATTGAATGACCATATTTTTCCCTGTAAGAATATAGTCAGTTTTGCTGGGTAGTTGATTATTGGTTGTAGACCTAGTTCCCTTGCTTTCCAGAATATCATATTCCATGCCTTTTGGTCCTTCAGGATAGATTCAGCCAGATCCTGTGTTATCCTCACTGTGGTTCTATGGTGTCTGAATGACTTCTTCTTACCAGCTTGTAATATTTTTTCCTTGGTCTGATAATTCTTGAATTTGGCTATAACATTTCTGGCTGTTGTCAGTTGGGGACTGAGTACAGGAGGTGATCTGTGGATTCTTTTAATCTTCACTTTTCCATCTTCTCCTAAAATATTGGGGCAGTTTTCTTGGATAATTTCTTGTAGTATGATGTCCAGGCTTTTTCTTTTGTTATGGTCTTCCAATAGATCAATGATTCTTAAGTTGTCTCTCCTGGAACAATTTTCTAAATCTTCTGTTTTGTGAATGAGGTGCTTTATATTTTCCTGTTTCTTTTTTCATTCTTTTGATTTTGTTTTATAGTGTCCTGCTGCCTTGTGAAGTTGTTTGCTTCTAATTGTTGTATTCTGGTTCTTAAAGACTGGATTTCATCCCTGGATTTTTGGTCATCCTTCTCCTTCTGGTCTAATTTTCTTTGGAGGTCATCTTTCATCTCCTTTGCCTCATTTTCAAGCTGATTAATTTTGGCTTTCAAGACACTATTTTCTGTTTCCAGATGACTTATCTTGCTTTTAAAGTTGTCTTCAGCCTCTCTTAATTGTGTTTTGAATTGTATTTTGAGTTCTTTCAAAGCCTGTATCCAATTTGCCAGAGTTTGTGTTTCTTTGCTTGGTGTTACCTCATCCTTATCTGTTCCATTTGCTCTTTGTTCATTGCCTGCATAGAAGTTGTAGATTGTAATTTCTTTTTTCTTTTTCTGTTGTTTGCTCATATTCACCACTTCTTTACTTCTTGCAGTTTCCTGAGCTCTTACTCCTCTCATTTTTTTTTGTTGGATCTGTGGGCTGTCCTGTCAGCATTCACCCTTGGAGCTCAGTCAGCAAATCTCTCAGGTCAGTCTATGGGAGAGGGGTGTTAGAGCTTGAGTGTCCCTGCCCACTGAAGTCTTTTATGGGATTAAGTCCAGCTAGGTTAAGCTATATATGTCCTGAGGTCAAAACCAGAGGGAGGGAGATATGGAGTGTCTGTGCTGCTGCAACTAGGTTGCCTGCTCTGAGCTCTGTGTTTCTTCTCCAACTGCTTCCCCACTGCCTGTGTTCGAGTCTCTGAGCCTGGCACAGCTTTGCCCTCAAGGTACTCCCTCCAGACCAGCATCCTTGCCCTCCCAGAGATTCCAGCTGCCCTGGAGGCTTAGCACTCTAGGTGGGGGGAAGGGCTGGGACCTTCCTTCTTCCTTCTCCTTAAACCCGAGTGTTCTCGAATTCTAGTTTTTTGGGGGTGTACCTTTTAGATTGAGTCCTGCAGGAGGGTTCCTTAGTTCTGTCTTGTTGTTAGGTCTGTTTTTCAGTCCCCTAGGAGCATTTAATTTATAATTGGTAAGGAAAGGTTTTCAGAGGTCTGAACTTTCGCTGCCTCTATGCCTCCATCTTCCAGCCTGCTCCTAGGGAAAAAAAAAACAAAAAAACAAAAAACCTTCCAGGAGACCAGGTCAGCAGTTGAAAAATCCAACTCACTCAGACTACCCAGAATTCCAACAGGCACGTTCCCAAGATTCTGTCTGGCCTTAAAGAAACCTTACCCACTAATCTTTACCGTGTCCTTAGCTCAGCGGTTCTCAACCTGTGGATCGCAACCCTGGTGGGGGTCACCTAAAGCCATCAGAAAATACATATTTCTAATGGCTTTAGCGGCTGAGAAATCATGCTACTTTACAGCAAGATCTCAGAAAGAATGGGGACCCTGCTGCCCACACATTGTACTAATATTAGTTACCTATCAGCAGCCCTCCCCCTATGAGGGGCTATGGATTTACCCTGTTGCCTGGAGACTGGACTCAAACAGAGACCCAGAGAGAGCACCAGGGCACTGGCTCTGGAGTGGTTAAGAATGAGTCCTGGAGAGGATAACTCCTGGAGCAGATAACAGAGCCCAGTAACCCCAGCAAAGTGAAACCTCAGTTCGAGCTGGAAGGAGACAATAGGAAGAAGGCAGTATCTGCAGACCCCCTCCCCAGGCAGGACTTACCTCCCACCCCAGCACTCAGGCTGCCTCCTGCTGGATTAATATTTCTCAACATATAATTAAATATTGTTTTTGTGATTAATCACTATGTTTAAATTGTGTTTGATTTGTAGCAATGAGAATACATAATGCATATCAGGTATTTACATTCTAAATCATAACTGTAGCAAAATTACAGTTTTGAAGTAGCCACCAAAATAATTTTTTGGTTTGGAGTCACTGAAACATGAGGAACTATATTGCGGGGTCAAGGCATTAGAAAGGTTGAGAACCATTGCCTTAGCTGCTAAGATCCCAATTACTCCAAATGGTCCTCATTAGCCTTATGACTTAATTAATCCTAATAGTGTTCAAGACAGTAGATATTATAAAGCATGAGTTTTATATTTATTTTTAGCACTAAAAGTTATTTTAATACAAACACCTCCTCAGATATCCCTGAGCCTCTATTCACTTCTTTTTCATGGGAAGCTGGAAATCTTTCTGTTCCATAATAGAAAACTGGTCTAGGCCATTTCAGGTCATTATAGATTATGGTTTAAAAGACAGAAGAAATTTCTGAGGCCTGCTATCCCAACCCTTTTATTTGACAGATAAATAAAACCATATTAGTGAAGTGGCAGAACAATAATTTGAACCTAGGTCCCTTGAAACCAAATACAATCCTCTTTCCACTATATTATGTGACTGCTCAATCAATCATTGACTGACTTCTTCCCAAAATTACTCTGTGTTCTCTTCATGTGCTGGCAAAACATTTTCACCTAAGCCTTCTAGTAACAATAATATAGAGATTTAGTTGGGTTATTAAAATAATTATATTAGCTAAAAATAATTATCATTAATTACATATATTAATATTATTAACATTTGCAAAATACATATGGATAATAATAATAGCTCCCCACTTTCAAATGGCTATTGTAATAATCAAATTAAATTATAGACCTATAATAATATGTATAGGGAATATGAGTAATCTATATAGATCCATAATCTCATTTGATTATCACAATAGTTCTTTGAAGGGTTGGCTATTATTATTGAGAGAGAGAGAAAGAGTGAGAGAGAGAGAGTGAGAGAGAGAGAGAGAGAGAGAGAAAGAGAGAGAGAGAGAGAGATCCCATTTGATCATCACAATAGCACTTTGAAGTGGATGCTTTTATTCTCATTTTACTAGTGAGGAAACACACATTGAGAAAAGTGAGTTAACATATTTCTGGACTCCTCAAAAATCCTGTCCCCCCAGATTCCATACATCTCCATAGCCACCCTCTTTTTCTCCTCTGTAGCTCTGAAGATGGTTTAACTTGCAGTCCCCTACCTGCCTGAGAGATGCAATCAGATTTAGTATACTATTCTACAGAGAGCTTAATTTCAATAGCAGTGACCTAGAAATGCAATAAGCTCTGGGAGGTATCCTGTGTTCCCCACCCCAACCCAAGCAGTAACCTATGAGCTTGGAGGAGGAGGAAGAGGAATCTGGGCTGAAGGAGCCAAAGGCAGCAGTATTGGTCTTCAATTGTTTTCAGCTATAAGAAGTACTTTGTCACAGGTCCTTTTGTTTTTCACTTCTTGTCTGTGCTGAGGTTGCTGCTTGAGGGGCTCTTTGCTTAGAGAGTGGCATGATCATTAGCATCAAAAGAATATCTGTGATTCTCTTTTTGCTCCCTGAGGGCAGGGCTGGGGGAGTGGAGGGAGAGGCAAGGAATGACTGTGGACAGATGTACCCAAATTGCATCTTCTCTGTTCCACTGTCAGCTTTATGCCAGAGCTCTTGATTCCTAGCAGTTACTTATAGGTTTGACAGGTGAAAGAATACAAGGACTTCATGCTCCCTCTTTTTCACAGACAATCCTGGAAGAACAGTGAACCGATGAATTTAATATTTGTTGGATGACTGAATTAGAGCCACCACCTCTAGGCCGCCATTCAACAATGTCTATAAGTCCTAAACTTTGTTCTGCAAAATCCTATTTTTCCACATTACATAAATATCTATTCCATCACAGAATTTCAATACTATCAATATTTTCCCTGTATAATAACAAATGTGACAGTACACATGTGACACGGATATTTAGTGTACATGACATTTGTGGGGAGGGTATGGAAATAGGCTGAATCTCTTAGATTTTGCTCCAAAATGTTCCTGGATCCATTTTATCCCAGTGATAATTCTTTGACACATTCTCAATTGAGGATGTATATATTCTACCAATATATTTCAAACACAATTTATTTTACTTCAACAAACAAAATACAACAAAACAAATACTCTGTGGCCAGCTTTGAAGCTGAGAAACAATAATCGCCATATTCAATCATTCTTTTCACTTGAAGGATCAGGAAGTCTCAATTTTCTCTCTGAAGTACCCATTATTTAATTAAGTCTGAGAGCTCCTGGAAAATTATAATGCAGGTTGTTTGTCTTAGCCCCTTGTCCCTCCTTCTGCATCATTTCCTGAACTTTTATCAGGGGCCTTGGGATTCTTCTATATTTTTCTTCTTGGGAGTGGGGAGGTAAAGAATGTCACATAAGGGCTTAGTGTTTGAGAATTTCTTGAATTCATGGTTGTATTATCACTCAACAGCTTTTTTAAAGGCACTTAATAGGTCTTAGGCACAGTATTGGGCAAAGAAAACCCTTGTCCTCAAGGGTCTCACTGCCCCTCATGTTCTAATTCATAAGGTTGTAAAAAAAACACACATATACAAATTATATCACAATACTTACTGTCTTGGAGAGAGTAGGAAGAGAGGGAGGTAACACAGATTGTAAAATGCCAGAAAATGATTGTTGAAAATTATGTCAATGTATAAACTTGCAAAAAATTAAAAATTAATAAAAACGTGCCCAAATATATAATGTAAAAAAGAATTGGAGGTAAGGATAAAAAAATGCCTTCCTGTAAAAGATTTGATTTAACTTGAGTCTCAAAGGAAGCCAGTGGGGCTAGAAGGCTGAGAAAAAGAAAGAAAGTATTCCAATCATGGTAGGACAGTCAGTCTAAAGGATTGTGTGGAAAGAATACTGAGAAATCCAATATCGCTGAATCACAAATGTATAGAGGAATAAAGTATAAGAAGTCTAGAAAAATCAGGAGATGAGACATGCAAGGTTTTAAAAACTAAACAGAAAATTTTATATTTGATCCTAGAAGTAGATAGAACCACTATAGCTTCCTGAGCAGGTAAATGTCATGATCAGACATGTAATTTAGGAAAATCAATTTGGTAGATGAATGGAGGATGGGTTGAGAGGAGAGAGATATGAGGCAAGAAATTCTATCAGAAAGCTAGATCAATAGCCTGGTTGCTGACCCCCAACTAATTTCTTGGACCTTGTTAGACAAGACCAATGATCTATTGCTTGGACATCACTATCCATAAAGATATCCAGCTCTTTTTTATAAATTCTATCAGAAGACCAGGTGTTTCAGGGACACACATTTTTAATACAGAGAAAAGAGAGTCCCTTATCCCTTGCTCCATGGTAGTAATGCTTTTGATGCCCTTCTACTGTATGTGTTCCAAAATTTTCCAGTACAATACTCTGAAAGGCAATATCTTGGAGGGTAGTTCTTACCAGCACGACTCTGTGCTTAGTGATTACCTATGCTCCATTTATTTAACAAAACTCCAGTTTTGGTACCTATAGAAGGGTTACCCGGGCTAACAAATAGTGTTCAAGTCCCACATTTGCTAGGCCAATAATACATTCCCATGCTCCTTCTTTCCCCCACTCCTACTTTTCTTCGATGGCAATACCAAACCTCCCAATATTATCTAGAACCTCCAAGAAATTGATTCGTACTATGGTGCTAGAATCTTAATGAATCATCTCCAAATACTCTCTGGACCAACTTGTTCAGTATTTCCTTTTTTAAAGAAGACAGGATTCATTAAGTTTTTTTTTTCTTGTATAGGCAGTATATATGTCCTTTTAAAATCTGGAAAAGATGGAAATATATATTGCATTATGGCATATATATAACAAACCGTATTATATCCTATTTTACAGTGAGGGAGAGGGAAGAAAGGGGGGGAGAGAGAGAGAACATTTATAGCAAAATGTCAGAAAACGACTACTATAAACTGTATCTATATATAAAAATAAAGGTGCCTACCCAATAGTAAGAACAAAAGAAGACATGGAGAACATGATCAGTTCCAAAGGGTGATCTCTAAGGGTGAGATTTAGAGCACTATGTCACCTGGGAGATATTTTTGATGAGAGCAATTTATTTGTTTCTTTCCTTGTTTTCTCTGTCTCTGTGTCTATATCTCTGTCTTTGTTTCTTTCTTTCCCTGTCTCCCCTGTCTCCCCCTCTGTCTCTGTATGTCTGTCTATCTATCACTCTCTCTCTCTCTCTCTCTCTCTCTCTCTCTCTCTCTCTCTCTCTCTCTCTCTCTCTCTTTCTCTTCTCTCTCTCCCTCCCTCTCTCTCTCTCTCTCTCTCTCTCTCTCTCTCTCTCTCTCTCTCTCTCTCTCTCTCTCTCTCTTTCTCTCACTCACTCACACACAAACACACACACACAGTAGGCAGCCACTTGCTCTTCCTACTTAAAAGGCTAATTGTGGATATTACCATTTTTGTTTTTTAGTCATGTCTAACCAATTATTCATAACTCCATTTGGGATTTTCTTTGAAAAGGTCCTGGAGTGGTTTGCCATTTCCTTTTCCAGCTCATTAAAACAAACAAACAAACAAAAAAAAACAATTAACTGAGGCAAACAGGGTTAAGCAACTTACGTAGGGTCATATAGCTAGTAAATATTTGAGGACAGATTTGAATTAAGGAAGATCAGTCTTTCTGACACCAGGCCCAGCACTCAGTTCACCGCATCCTAAACATATATTTAATTCATTTCAATGAATATTTATTAAACACCTGCTGTGTGGCAGACACTGGAAATAGAGATAAAAATAGCAAATCCAACAAGAAGTCTCATCAAATACTTCATCTGGAAACTCTCATGAGGGAGATGATTAACTTTATGATATGTTTCTTCCTTTTATGCAGATGAGGCAAATCCATTTAAATTCAGATATTCAGAGGCTTCCCCCATCCATAGAGAAATCCAATCATTTATTTGCTTTGTCTGTCTTAGAAATATGTTTAGCTCATATTGTAGTTCAGAAATTTTTAAATAAGCTGTAAGTTCAGGAATGTTATTTTCAATGAATAGCTTAATAAATTCATTTTAATAGCAAGTTCAATTGAGTCCCCAATGTGACCCTTAAAATAACTGGTTGTGGGACTTCTATGACTTCCCCAATAACCAGTAAGTGGTACAGTGGAAAGTGCACTAGTTATAAAATAACATAATTCAGATCCTAAATCCTAGATCTATATCTAGATCGCTCCCCCATCTGTCTATCTTCCTAGGTGTGTTCAACTTGTCTGTTTCAATTTTCTCCCCTATAAAATTGGAAAATTAATCTAGATGACTTCTGAGAGGCTATCCAGAACTATGATCCCAGATAGAGATCTAGCTTCAGAGCTTTCAGGGGATTTTTGACTAACTGGACTGAGTATCTTTTTAAAGTTGGTGATCTGAGTTTGGCCCTTCTGATCATATAAATGCTACTTCAAGGCAAGTGCTGCCTTCTTATCAATTAGACCAAGACAGGAAGATTTGGTTTAGGGACTCAATTATCATAGGGCATTGATTTTGATTCAGTTTCTAATTAACCTAATATTATTTTACTAAGAATGGAGATGTTTATTTTTCTCTACTTGTTACTTAGGTAATCCAAGAGGGAATCATTTTAATTCATATTAGGTCGTGCATCCTTCAGTTAGCAGAATCTAAAAGTAATCAAATCCTAGGTCTGCCACTGAAATCCATCCATCCAAAGGCATCAATTGAGCCAGAACTATGGGCAAGGTACTGTGCTAAGAAATGGAGATACCAGTAGAGGCAGAAAAAAAAACAACCAACAATTCCTGTCCTCAAAGAGCTAACAGCTAATGGGAGGACAACATATTTATAGTGTAGACAGGAGATAATTTCAAAAGAGGAGGCATGAGTAGCTAGAAAGAGGAGGGAAGAACCATGGAAGTTCTCCTAAGAAAGGGGAGATTTGAGGCCTGAAGAAAGCTAATGAATATAGAAGGCAGAGATGAGGAGGAAGAGCATTCCAGGCATAATAGATAGCAAGTGTAAAAAATACTTGTGCCGTATACAAGGAGGCCAGGGCATCTGAAACACAGGGTGCAAGGAGGAATAATTAAGAAGATTGGCAAGTACAATTCACTGCCTATTTCTGGAACTCAGTATCCTTATCTATAAAATGGAGGAAGCAGGGGAGAGGTATAGGACTATACAGTCTCTGAGATCTCTGCAGGTCTAAATTCATAAACCAAGTTTGCTGCTCAAATATTTTTCAGTTATGTCTGACTCTTTAAGACCCCTCTTCGGGTTTTCTTGGCAAAGATATTGGAGCAGTTTGCCATTTCATTCTCTAGCTTATTTTCTGGATGAGCAAATTAAGGCAAGCAGGGTTAAATGATTTGCCCAGGGTCACACAGCTAGTAAGAGTCTGAGGTCAGATTTGAACTTAAAAAGATTAGGCCTGGCACTCTATCTACTTTACCTCTTAGCTGCCCTTATAAACCAAGTTACACTGTCACTAGGAAGAGGAATATCCTGTTGTTGATGATGATGCTTATGTGTTAAATGATATTCACTGTTGTGATTCATTTAAACCCATGCTGAATAACTTTTTTAGAATCATTTGTAGAAGGTGCAATTCCTGAGGTCATTAAAACAATAATAGATCAAATAGAAGCATTGTGAATCCTTTCCCAAGCAACTCATTCATATTGGAAATCAAGAGGTCTTTGTCCCCAACCCAGGCTTTTCTCTACCTCCTCCTAAGGGTGAGGAGAAAAGTAAGTACTCATTGTAATGATGAGCACGGGAGTCTTCTGGATCACAACTGCAGACAAAAAAGCCCACAGACTGGCCCTTTCCAAGCCAGCCTGTTCTCACTGAATCTTTCTAGTGAGTATGATGACTAACAAAATAAAATAAATGTATCCAATTGCTTCTCCTGCTGTTGGGTTTCAGAGCATTGAGCACGAACACATTTTGAAAAGACCTTGCTACAGAGAGCTAAGGGTTCATTTTTATTGAATTGATTCATGTTTCCATTTTGGCAAAATGCTTGCTCCATTGGTAATTAAGTGCCTTGTTTCTGTAAATCTTGAAATTTCTTAGACTTGTGAATGTTAAAAATTTCCACATTGAGGAATCCTCCATTGGAACAAATTCCCTACTGGAAACATTCCCCATTTTGATGTGAGAACTCGCCAGGATCAGAAATGGGAGGACCTCTACTCCACCCATACTTAAGACTGCTTTAGGGGAGAAAACTCCTTGCTATGGGAGGACCTCTACTCCACCCGTACTTAAGACTGTTTTAGGGGAGAAAACTCCTTGCTAAACAATGAAAGTACTTGGACCCATGCTTATAATAAGGCAAGGAGTTCTTTGAGCCATGCCTGTTTTTTAGAATTGATACAATGGGATGCTAGGTACCTAAAAGGGTTGGGCAAGTTTTCTCTTAATGAGATTAGTCGACTCAGCTGTGTTTCCTCTGATTCAGACTTACTGAGGAGATTAGTTGACTTAGCAGGAATTCAGATGGGCAGTCCTTTGGAAAATGTCTACAGTGTTTGTTAGATGTAAGGACTTAGGGGAGGTGACATAGGAGAAAAACCCCTATATAAGAAAAAGCAGAATCTCTTGAGGAGGCAATCCTTTTGGAGAAAGCTCTTATGAGGATCGCTTAGGAAGACTCTCTTGAGAGAGGCTCTGGAGAAGGGAAGCTCTTGGAGGACAATCTCTAAGGAGGTCTCGCTGGAGCTCCTCTGAGGGGACTCTGTCCCTCTGGAGGCTCTGGAGAGAGGCCCTTTGAAACAGTCTCTGGCTGGATCTCTCTTTGAGGAGGACTCTGGCTAGAACTCTCTCTGGTGAAATCAGCTGAGATGGAGCTGGCCTGGTGTCCCTAGAATCCTTGCTTAGACCTTGTGGTGAGTGATAAAAAGACTAACTGCATGATCTCTCTCTTAAGACTCAGGTCTAGGCCATGTTGGCTTAAGGCCCTTCATACTTATTTCCTTTTTTTCTCTCTCTCTCTTTCTTTGATTACTCGTTGTATTATTAATTAAATTCTCTATAAAACCCAGTTGACTTGGGCATATTGAATAACTGGGAATTTTTCCCTGGTGATCACCTTATATTTGATTTAAACACCAAGACACTGTAGTGAAACATATTTTCTGCAGTCACAATTTACTCACCCTCTCTTATATCTATTACAATTTATATCTTCCACCATTTTAATTCACTACAGTTTACAACATCAACCATTTTAATTATAACATTTCTACTCCCTAACAGGGGACAATTCAGTTATGGGGCCTTCATTTGAAACAATTCCCTTACAGGTAATGATAACTTTTGTTATAGACTCTTGGGCTGGCAGTAAACATGTTGTTTTGGTAAGTATATATTCTTTTTTCCCCCTTGACATATTTAAACCAGGTTCTGAGTTCCTTGAAGTTGTAAATATTTCTTTTTCCACTGGCAAGAAACAACATTTTGGCTGTACATTGGGACAGAGAAGGTAAGATTATTTCTAGCTAAGGAAAATGTTATTTTCCCCCAAGGTCTGTGCTAGAAATCTAAAGTGTTGGATATTTGTCATAGACCCTCCACTGTTATTTCTTCATATTTCAATGGGTTTTGTTGTTGTTGTTTTTGTTTGTTTGTTTGTTTGCAGTTAAGGTAAGAAGAGGAAAATGGAAAAATAGTAACTTTTAGAGTGAGTTTTCACCATTCCTAATCACCTTTGACTTGGTGCTTATTGCAGCTGGCACAGAATAGAGTTTGAAATATTATTTAAAATCAATATCACAGAATCACAGAGTTAAAAGTAATTTCTGAAAACATTCATTTCAAATGCTACTGGTAAATGAGTTAGAATGACGCCTACTCCCTGCAAGTCACTATGTCTGTATCTTTACTCATATGATATTTCTTTCACCTGGGATGTGATTCTTCCCTCTCTGTTTCTGATTATTGAGTTTCAAATCACCCAGAGATATGTTAGAGTAAGCTTTACCCCCACTACTGTGTTGATTACATTTATAAGTGTGTTCTAAGAACTTTTGTTCAGATCAACGTTTGTTGCATATTTACCAGTGATACCCTACAACAGTGATAGTGAACCTTTTAAAGATAGAGTGCCAGGCCCTGCCTTCACCTCACCCCCCCCAGACCAAGTGCCATGCCCCCCAGAGACCACATACCATGCCACTCCCCCCAAAGTGTCAGGCACACCCTATTTTCCCCCATACCCCACACAGGGGAGGGAGGAGGTACTCCCATTGAGCTGCTGGGGGGAGGGGCGGGTGAAGTGAGGAATGCCCTCAGTGAGTATAGAGAGGAGGATGGGAGTAGCCTGAGTACTCTGCTCCTTTCCAGCTCTGCCTCCTATGAACTGCCACTGGGCTGCTGGGCAGAGGGGGCGGGGAGGGGAAAATGTCATCAGGTACAATGAAGAAAGAGAAGGGGGCAACTCCCCTGAGGCCCTCTACCTTTCTAATCACAAACTCTGGAGGAGAGGGTGGCTGTGTGTCCACAGAGAGCACTATGCATGCCATCTTTGGCACCCTGGCAGACATTCACCATCTCTGCCCTACAAGGACCAACTAATGCCTACTTCTCCTTGAAATTTATATTCACAACTCCCCAACCAGAAGTGATTTATCCCTTCTGAATGAATTCTTATGACACCATGTTTAATCTTCCTCATTCATTTATATTCTGTTTTTCATTAAAGAGAGGTTCATCTATTTCTTATGTTAGATTGTAAAATCCATGAGACCAATGAATTAGTCTAATTTAAGTTAATGAATTCCCCATGGCCTAACACAGTGCTTTCCACATAGTAGGCATTCAATAAGTGAACAAATATCATGTCTCTAAGACAATTTAGGAATTATTTTGAAAACCAATGAATGTTTTAGGTTAGTTGTTAAATTGATATGCATGTTTATCAATTCTCATATTATATTCCAAAACTTTCAAAACTGAAAGGGGCAATTTCTCTGATGTTGTACTAAGAGCTACTCCAAAAATGAATGAGATAGCCAAGAAGTAAGCAACAGCTCAAGCTACTAAAAAAAATCAGTTAAAAAGACCTAAAGGTCTGCTACTTCCTTAGAAATTTTCCAGGATGAAATCACATATAATATGATTAAAAATTAACTGCAGATCCTGGACAACAAAATACCAAACACAATGATAAAAGAACAGATGATCTGAGAGATATTCCAACCCCTTCCAAATAAAAAGCCATAAGCAGGAATTCAAGTTATACAGGTAAGCACTATTTTGTTCAATAGTCTTATTTCTTTTTTCCCAAAGACAGTTCCTTTTTTTGATTTAATGCTTCATTTTCTTAATAGAGCCTTTTTTCATGCCTTCATACTTATTTCTAAGCTACAACATTAATGCATGTTATCAAGTCAATTTTTGGGTAAGGTAGGTTAAAATATTTCTTTTCCCCCTTCCCCTTTAAAGTAATCTAAACATGCCAGTAATCTTCATCTGTTGTATTTGTGCTCCTGCCCCCATCAGATTAAGTCATGAAGTTCAGAATAGGGCAAGAAGAAGGGAGTTTATGTTTATACAGCCTAGTACATGTACTCCAGCCCATAATGCTTAATGTTTACTAAAATAGGGTAGGGAAGGAGAAGGATTATTTTTAGGAGTTAGAGCTGTTGCATGTATTGAGGCACTGTGATGGGGAAGATAGATAAACAGAGAAGCAAGCTGACAAACCCAGGGGAAAACCCTCCCAGAATTCAGAGAAGCACTTTTTACACAATGGTTGTAATTGGCAAATAATCACAGTTTTTTAGTGCTAGAAAAGATCTTAGGGCTCAACTAGTCTAACTATCATTTTACTTTTGAGGAAAGCAAAGCCTGATGAGAAGTTGAAGGCAGTGACATACTGTGGAAGAGATTTGGGATTTAATTATGGTTCCCACATTTACTAATGTTGTGTTTGTTCAGTAATTTCAGTCATATCCAACTCTTCATGACACCATTTGGGATTTTCTTGGCAAAGATGTTGGAGTGGTTTGCCATTTCCTTCTGCAGCTCTTTTTACAGATGAGGAAACAGAGGCAAACAGGGTTACAAGAATTGCTCAGGGTCACATAACTGTCTGAGATTAGATTTGGACTCAGGTCTTCCTGACTCTATACCTAGATTCCCTCACTTAGTTTGTGACTGTAGGTACATTATTCAATCTTTTAAAATTACAGTTCCTTCAAGAATAAAATAGATCTATTCTATCTTTCTCAAAGGGCTTTTGTAGAGACAGTGGTATTGTAACCTTCAAAGTGCTATACAAATAGATTTTGTATTAATTCTAAACCAATAAAAAATTGTTTAGGATTTATACCTAAACAGTCTTGATGTTTGAAAGGAAAAAGATGACTCTTCCTGAGTTATTTTCTATTTTTTTTTATTTTTTTGCCTTTTAAAAATTTATTCAATTGTTTAATTAGTTAATTTAGGATATCTTTCCATGGTTACATGATTCATGTTCTTTTCTTCCCTTCCTCCTTCTCCCCCCTTTAGCCAACAAGCAATTCAACTGGGTTTTATATGTATCATTGATAAAGACCTATTTCCATATTATTAATATTTGCCCTAGGGTGATCATTTAGAATCTATATCCCCAATCATTTCCTCATCAAATAATGTGATCAATCATATGTTTTTCTTCTGCATTTCTGCTCTCACAATTTTTTTCTCTCAATGTGGACAGTGTTCTTTCTTATAAGTCCCTCAGAACTGTCCTGTATCATTGCATTGCTGCTAATAGAGAAGTCCATTACACTTGATTGTGGCTATATTCTCTGAATAACTTATAGACTTTGATTTAGATTCTGTACACCTGGAGTAAAGTAGGGGGCCCATAGAGAATTTTAAAAGAATTAATGCTTAGGAGCAAGTGTATATGATATGAAGAAAAGAAAATAACTATTTTTATACAAATAGGACATCTTTGAAATGATGCCTTTTCAAAAGTTGTAGCAGTCAACTTTCAGATTAAGATCTCAGCTTTTTAAGTCAATATTGTAGTTTCTTCTTGGCATTGCCCTAATTAACTAGAATCACCTATGAGTCATCAGTAAAAATGATAAAAATTATGATTTCAGAAATATTTCTACATCTCTGGAAATATAAATGGGGCAAGTTTCAAAATAGAAAAAAATCTTGTGAGAATGAAAAGCACTGAACCAGATAATCTAGGGATTTACCATGAACCTTGTGATCCCTGAATGACTAATCATATGGAAAATGAAAGTGATTCCTGTACAGTATTTGGTCTGAAATGAAAGACTCTTATTGTGATCACACTGGTACCTGGAGTTAAGATCAGTGATGCTGTCTAGTTGACCAGAGACCAGTAAAATGTGATATGATTCAGGAAAAAGCAAGCTCTAATGTGTTTTGCTACAATTTGGAGCCAGTTTAGTAAAAAAGGAATGAAAGCTGGATTTAGGCCAAGAGGTTTTAAGGAAAAGAAAAAGAATATGAATTTATATAACTCCTTTTACATATCAAGCACTATGCCAAGAGTTTTACCATTATTATACTTAGAGAGCTGAGCTTGTGGAATCTCAAGGTTCATGGTCCTCTATCTAGGTATGGTGGTCAGTCGAATAAGTGGTGAGAGACACTGTATGCTCAATCCTGTGTTTAGGCATCACACAGTTTCTGCCATGCACAGTGTTTGCATTTATTTTATAGGTTAAGTAAGTACATGCTTTTCTGGCAAACAATCATTTCTCAACGTACATGCTACCATAGAACCTAACAACAGACTTGAAACCTAAGGAAATAGTCAATGAAACATTGTTGCTATAACAGAAATTGATGAATGACATAAACAGGGTGATCTGGAGGTTAGTTCCCCCTGACCTATGGGATGACCATCTAGAAGAATGATTATTGCTTTTGGTCAGCATTCATAATCAATCACAATTACTTAGGAGATGGGTAACAAAACATTTCATAGCTAGTTACAGGGTTAGAGGGTAACTTAAAGCAGATCAGAATAGGAATTTTCCTCAGTTTCCAAGATGCATTTTTCTTGTGTTTGATTCAGGCAAGGTTGCCTGGTTATGGTAAACATAACAAACCAGTAAAGTATGTCTGTAACTTGTGGTTCAGAGGAATGATTGATGTATTTGTCATGCTTGGCCTGCAATGGGTGTGGAGCTTCTGAGTGTACTTCTTTAAGAGAAAGAAAGGAGGGGTAATGGACAGATTAATTCTGTGAATGTAGTCTTTTTGGGGTACTATTCTAAGGGGGTTAAAGTGGGACATATATGTGTTAACCCTACAAGTATTTGCTTTCATATTATTTCTCCTGTGATGGGGAGAGAACAATATTCCTCACAATTCCATTAGTAAGGGAAATTAGAGAGATATGTCATTCCAAAGGTGCCTTATTTTCTGGCTGCTTTGCAGTCTCCATTTCCCTAGATTGCAACTCTTTCAGATAACAGGGGTCAGATGACTCCCCACAATTATCTCGTTCATTCTTCACAACAACCCTGCAAGGTAGGTCCTATTATTATTCTATTTTACAGTTGATAAAACTGAGGTGAACAGGTTAAGTGACTCACCCAAAGTCACATAGGAAGTAAGTTTCTGAAACTAGATTCAAACAGAGGTATTCCCAACTCCAGACCCAGTCAGTGTTCTATGCGTTAACTGGACCCAAATTCTAACTGCATAATTTGGGGCAAGTCACTTAACTTCCCTGGGCCTCAGTTTCTTCATCTCTAAAAGACATTGGTTAGATTTCATTATCTTGGAGATTCCTTTCAGTTTTTAGATCTACTATCCCTATAAGTCTAAAATTTGAATTGGAATTGTGACTTTACCACTAACATCTATGTGAGTGATTTTAGGCAAATAATGTTCTCTCATCAAGGTTTGTTTCTTTATCTACAAAATAAGATCAAATTAAATAACTTTTAAAATTCCTTCCAACTTCATGACTATAATCTCCCAAATTTCAAAATTACTCCAAAATAAATTTATATGCATTCATATATTTTAATAATTCTTCAATTTTTGCATTTATATATTTCTTCTGGACTTATGATTTAATGGCTGATAACAAATTATTCTGAACTTTTGATAGAAATCAGAAAGATGTAAAAATCCAGAACTCATGATACATTCACAGTTTTGACTTTTGGCTCAATACATTGACATTTTTCAAGTAGTGGAATATCAGGGGAATAATAAATCCATTAGGGGGAAAGGTCATGGAGGAATCATGACTGCCAGCAAGTATTTTTAACAGGTGATGGAATGAAGAATCCCTAAACATGACAGAGTGAAAAAGAAATCCACTAAGTACAAGTTCAAAGAATGAAGAATAGCTATGGAATGCCGGAAAACAAGGAGAACACAGGCTGAACCAGATAATCACCAGGAGGGCAATTTTTTAAAGACCCTAAGGTGACTGTTGCCTCTATGCCCCAGCTCAGCTCTTCTTTGACAACAGATGGTGGTCTGTATACTGACACCCTTAATCTTCTCCTACCAGGACTTCTCACTAGTCAATTCAGTGTCAGCACTCACTTCTCTCTCTATTCCTTCTCCCCACCTCCATCCCACACAGACTCATGAGAAGTCAGACTCAGAAATTTAGCACATCGTAATTTATGAAAGTTTACCAGTCCCTAGGCTAGAAAAACCTCATGCTGACCTGGAAGTGAAAAAATAGAGCTCCCAATGAGCAACAGCACCTCCAAAGAATAAGTAAAGCTTCCAAGTAACAGTCAGTCTACATGGAGTACTAGATACTGGAGAGAACTGGTCTAATACACTAGCCACAGCCTCAGGTCAATAATACCTGCCATCTAGGATTATGCAGTATAAGAGCTATTATGCAGCATAAGGTTATGTAGAAATTATGTTAAAATAGTGTTTCTAAAGGCCAGTTCAGAATTGCTCTCATAACCAAAATTGTTGCTATTATTATTTTGCCATGTGAAACAAATTTAAATTTTTTTTAGAAATCATGCTACAAGGGTAATAGCCTTGACTCTGGACTTAGTGTATTTGATTGCAAGTTCCTCCTGAGATAACTTAATATTTGTTCACTTCTTGGTCAAGGCACTTTACTTCTTTTTTCCTTAGTTTCCCCATCTGTAAAAAAAGAGACTATATGAATTCCAAGTTTTTTTCTAGTACCAAATCTATAATACTATATCCTTTTTAGCAATAAAAATAATTCATATTTGAATAATATTTGTAAGTTTTGAAAAAATACTTTCCTTAATTACCTTGTGAGGAAGGTAAGATTAGCATTTTTTCATTCCCTTCCAATAAGGAAGCTGAGATTCTAAGGAGTAGTGACATGCCTATAGTCATGTACATTTAGATTCAAGCCTCTGGACTCCAAGTTCAATACTCTACCAACCACATGACGAGAAACTATTTCATCATTGAAGCCTTTTTTCCCGTGATCATTACTGTTCTTTAATTTGTCCTCAAAGCAATACAGGAGAGCTGAGGAATTGTCTTTTCTAAAATGTTCTGTGAAACTTCACATTTGAAAACCCTGCTAAAAACAGTGGCTTTAATTAAGAGAATGGAAAAAGGGTACTAGCATCTAATCTCTATAATCCAGTCATGTGATAAGTGTGATCATTCAGATAGGCGTATATATGAGCATGTGCACAACATATGTGTTACATATAATGCTCTACTATGTGTTCATTACATATATACTAATTCTGTGTAAGGCGGTGTGTACATGCATGTCGACATGTGTGTTAGTGTGATACAATCAATATAAATATATGTATGAATATATAATAAAATATAAATATATTTATAGATGTATAAAATTAAAATGTATACACATAAATACATACATATATACATAGAATTGTGTGTATGTGTGTGTATAACATATATGATAAGGATTAGATATCTGGCTTTAAAACCAGGAAGATTTGGATTTGAATTCTTTCTTCGATATGTACTATCTTTGTAATTCTAGGTAAACCACAATATCCTAGGCCAGAAGTGTCATATCAGTGCTAGCAAAACTCCCAAGTGACACCAAAACCAAATTAAAATGTAATTAGAAAATGTTTAACAGAAAAATAAAAATACAACATATCATAGATACTTTTACCTGTGTTAACTTATGGTTTTCTAAGTCAATATCCAGGGATCCATTTGTATTTGAGTTTGGCATCAATGCCCCCAAATAATCAGATGCTGAGAAAATACTGTCCTTCATTGATAAAAGAGAATTCCTCACTGAAGATTTATCTATACCAAGGAACTAATAAGTCCAGTCTCTATCCTCTAATCCCATTTCCTATCCCTGTTTAATGAGTCTACTACCACAAAAGAAGAGAACTGGAGAAACATCAGTAGTAATTGAATTAGGTTCTCTCAGTTATCTAGGTGATCAAGTGAGGAAGCCTAAATAGTTATTTGCTTATAACATTATCAACTAAATATGCTGCATTCGCTTTATTTATCCCAATTGCTGAGCTATCCAGTTCTGGAACAAGGAACTGTCCAGCATACTATTGAAACTAGGGAGTGCTGAATTTAAGCCCAATAATTACTAATAACATGGATAGGGAAGAAATTTAGAGTCCTATTTGATTTCACTTCCTAGCTAGGAACTCCCAGGATCTTTTCCTTTCAGTTAACATATCATTGTGATTAGTCTAAAATTGAGCTCACACAATTCAGAAAGGGTATAATAAACACATGGACTGCTGAAAAAGCTTTCTTGACTGTGTAAATCTATTTAGAATAATAATTACAAATAATTTTTAATGATAAATCCTAAAATATATGCAAATACATTCCTGAAAAAAAAAAGTAACCAGATTGTATAACATTGTCTCTTCTACTCAGACTTCTTTGCCATTAGGACTGATGGGAACTGAGAGAAAAAAAATGGAAAGAGCACTCACCTTATTGCCTAAAATCTCAGGAGATCTGGTTTCAACTTCTGTCTCTGCTACTGACTCTCTGTGTAACCTTGCACAACTCTCTTCATGTCTCTAGGCCCCAGTTTCCTCTTCTAAAATTAGAGAAAATCATACCAGTTTATCTCCAAAGCAACTAACATTTGGAGCCAGTGAGACAGAGAGAGATAGAGAAACAGAAAGAGACAAAGAGAGAGACATAGAGGTTGTAACAGACAAACAGATACAGAGAATCCATAGCCTTCCCATTCCTCGTGGTCCAGTTAGACAGTAAGAGTCTCACAAAAGTTATCCCCCACCTTTGTTGCTCCTTTGTTCTCACTGAGTATTCAAGACAAAATAGCACTATCAACATGACCCTTTCTAGGCCAGATTCAAAGTAAATGGAAGCATTGTCTCATTCTTTTAAAGGGGCAAGCCAGTTTTTAACAGAGAGCATCATTCCCTATTACCTATAGAAAACCTTCCCTTCTGCATAACCACACAGCTCATTCCTGGACCATGCTCAGAGACCTGATGTTCTGACTATGTCTAAGGTAGAAAACTCTATTTCTCCATTCTAAAAAGCTAGAAGACAAATAAGTGTCAATAATCATATTAACGAGCACTTTGACATATATATCTATATGAAAATATAGATATATATTATCTAATTTATCACATATTAGCTAACCAGTTTCCTTCTGATAGCAACAATGTCAACTGGGGATAGGGAGGAAGAGATATAAATATCATAATAAGCAAATATATTATTATTCCTTAGTAGAACCAATAAATTTTAGGCAAGAGAGTGCTGACTGAGTAGTAGGTAGATCTGGTTTCTTGTTTGGCTCTGCCACTGATTAACTGTAAAATCTTAAGTAATTCATTCAAATTCTTGGGGTATGGAGGGAGGATTTAATTTCTTCAGCTATACAAGAATGGAATCCAACTGGATGATCACTTAACCCCTTCCCAGCTCTAATATTATTTAATCTTTTCACCTACCTGGGAACTCCTCAACCTAGAAATGTTGGAAGTTGGGTCAAGAAGGAAAGCCCTGGAGGTGAAGATGAACATTAAAGAATTAGAAAACCAGAAGGGGTTCTTAGCTTATTTCTAAGACTATCATACGACGTAAGTACCCAGAAAGCTATTTTCATGACTGTAAATAAGTCTCCAGCATCAATTCAGACCTCATGGTCTTCACAGATGCATGAAATTAGGCTGGACACATTTTGACTGCAAATAAAATCAAATGTAGTTTCCCTGAACTCAAACAATCAGCAAATAAAGCAACAATAAAAAGCAAGGTAATATATCGAGTCAGCTAGGTGGTGCAGTGGATAGAATTCCAGTTCTGGGGTCAGAAGATGCATCTTCCTCAGTTCATATATCAGACACTTAGTCATTACATGACTATATATATATTCCTAGGCAAGTCACTTAACCCTGTTTGCCTCAGTTTCCTGTAAAACAAGTTGGAGAAGGAAATAACAATTTACCTGAGTCTCTTTGCCAAGAAAACCTCAAATGAGGTCACAAAGAGTTGAACACATCTGAAATGACTGAACAACAACAACAACAACTAACCATTTAGTCAAGAACAGAGAGATGAGTATCAACAAAAAAGCATTCTGTAATTGTCCTGTTGACTTTTTGTAGCTAGAAAAAAAGATAGAGATGGGGGTAGCTACTTGGCTCAGGGGATTGAGAGTCAGGTCTAGAAATGGGAAGTCCTAAGTTCAAATTTGGTCTCAGACATTTTCTAGCTGTGTGACCCTGGGCAAGTCACTTAACCCCCATTGCCTAGTCCATGCCATTCTTCTGCCTTAGAACCAATATACAGTATTGATTCTAAGATGGAAGGTAAGGGTTTGAAATTGAAAGAAAAAGAAAAAGGATAATATATATAAAATAATATTTTAAAAATATATATTATCTTTAATATATATCTTAATAAAGCAGACATATTTTATATACATATTATATTTACACATTTATTTTAGATAATCATATCAGAATAATATATATGTATTACATAACATAAGAAGAAAAACTCAATACACTAAATCAGGGAGCATAATTATGGTATAGAACCAACCCAAGGCAAAACATGACATTCTCACATCTCTGTAGTAGGAATAATAAGAGAATCCCTGCCTTATTGTTAGAATCACACAAAATAATGTATGGGAAAGAGCTTTCTAAATAGTAAAGTCCTTTGCAATTATAAATTATTGTTATCATCGCTGTCATGATTATTATTTGTATTTAGAAATTCTTTTTCCCCTAGGGCTTCTCTTTTCCATTTTCAGTGCCCCTCCTGGTACTTCATTCGACTATTTCATATCAACCGATATTTACTAACTGCAAGACACTAGGCTGGACTATAGAGATAGAAAACCAGATGAGGTTCAGAGTCTATTATCCTAGCACTCGATCTTGAAAACCTTCACCAAAGCTGTGCTGGACTTTGCAATCTAGTAGGGGGGATAAAAGTTATACTCAGATAACTATAGTTCAGATTCTATTCTAAGTCAAAAGGAAAAATTTCAAATGATGAGAAATGTGAGAAGGACACCGAGAGGGGGAGGAAGAGTTAAAGGAGTTATCATGGAAGGCTTCATGGGAGCATGTTGAGTTGGGCCATGAAAGAAAATTTTGCAACAGATCAAGATGGGGTTGCTGAGAAAGAGTCAAAGATTATATTGGTCCATTCCAAGTACTGGGAGCGAACTCATGGGCACAGTAATGAAAAAGATACTGAGCTTGGAGTCTAGACCTGAGTCCTTGCTTTAACACTTATTAGCTATACAAGTGCCATCATGTCTAAAATAGGAATAATGATATTTACACTGTCCAGCCAAATAGATTTGTCATATAGAAAGTACTTTCTAAAACTTAAAGTACTAAATAAATAGGAGGCATTATTATTTAACTGATAGTTGTTATTTTCATATTCCTTGATTTGACTTTGAATATCATTATAGAATGTCATAGGATCCTTGAATCATTGATTTATTGGGGGGGGGGTGATGCATGGGTTAGAGTGCTGCTGGACTTAGAGTCAGAAAGATTCATTTTCCTGAGTCCAAATTTGGCCTCAGACCCTTACTATCTGCATGGCACTGGGGAAGTCACTTACTCCTATTTGCCTCAGTTTCCTCACCTATAAAATGAATTGAAGGAGGAAATGGCAAACTACTCCAGTATCTTTGCCAAGAAAATCCCAAATTAGGTGATGAAGAGTTGAGACATGACTAAACAAAAGACTGAACAGCAACAAAAGTGGTTATCTAGTTCAAACTCACAGTTCTGCAGACAAGCAAACTGAGGCCAAGAGAGATTAAGGGACTTCCAAGGGAATAAAAGAGAGATAAGCCTTGAAGTCACACATTCTGATTCTCAGGGCCTTATTCTTTCTGATGCTCCATATTAGTCAGAGTCTTTGGCTAGCATGTAAATGTATACAAAACAACAGACAAATTAATGTGTTTCTAGATTAACTAAGGGGGGAAACAGATAATATTTTCTTTGAGGAAGTTCAAATAGTATAGATAATAGTTATATTCCTTCAGAAAGAGATGAGTTTGGAAGATATGGATCTCTAAGGCACAGAAAGCATTTCCATCTTCTTGACAGAAGAATGACTACTTAAAATTCCAGACAGTTTTATACATAATTAGTACATTCTTTCTTTTCTTGATAAATTCCTGAAATTAAGTTGTCTGACTGATAACACCAGAGTGCAGAGCCTTCCCATTAATAATGAGCTAAAGACAGACTTGATTGCAACCAGCTCTCTCAGCTGTCTCCTCAGAGGGGCTTTGTAACTGTTTTAAAGGCCAAGCAGGACCCTGAAGTATCTGCTGGATTTCAAATTTTAGAAATTTATTTAAAGTCTCGGAGCTCATGAACTCAAAGCTGAAAGAAGGTTCAAGCTTCAGTTAAAAACCATTAAAATTTAAACCATTAAAATGTTCTCCCCTTCTCAGTTCACTTACCTCGATAGTCACAGAATCACAGTAGAGACCCCAGAGACCATCCAGTCTAACCCACATCTAATTAGCAATCCTCTCTATAGCCTCCCAACAAATGGCTATTTAGTCTAACTCAAAATCCTCCAGTGAAAGGACAACCCATTACATCTTCAGGTAACTCATTCCTCATTTATATATTTCCACTTGGTAGGAAGATTTTCAGGATGATGGATATATTGTCAGTCCAACAACCTCTCTACTGTTCTAGGCTAGATTCATCTTGAGATCAAAAGCAGAATGCTTTTTGAAAATCATTTTGTACTTAAGATTGGTCTAAAGCTCCAATATACCTAGGGACAGTTTTTGTGGGGCCAGAGCACCATTCAGTGTATGGATGATAGACTTTGTATTGTCACCCTAGAATATCCTTCTGCCATGCTAGCCCCTTTCTTCCATTGGTGAGTTTCTCCCAGAGCTTTCATTTTGAAAGGGATCCTGGCCAGCCATCCTTCATTCTCTCCCAGCTCTGCTTCTGACTCTCCAGATTTTAAAAAACATATTCCCATGCATGTATTTTCCCCACTCATTCCTATTTCATTTCCCTTTTGTGTGTTGTTTTCCCTATTAAAACACAAGCTCCTTGAGAATAGGGGTTGTCTTTCCTTTTGCTTGTGTTTGAATCAGCAACCCTTTATCCAGTGCTTGACAAAGAGCAAGCCTTTAGGTCAATGCTTGTTTCCTGAATACCTATTGGTTCTCCCTTTCCCTATAATTCATTTCCTCAATATTTCAATAGACTAATGTTCCCATTAGTGTGGGTACCCCTTCCCCTGGTGTATATCCCATCTTATCTATGTCCCATGTCATTCTTATTTCTGTCTCTCTGTAATTTTTCCTTAGAAGATCCACTAAATGCACTGGGCACCTTCCACTGTTCTTTTAACATGTTATGACTTCCAGTGAAATGTTCAGAGCCTTCATAACACTTAATATCATTCACTTTTGAAACATAACCACCAGGTAGGTAGATGGCTCAGTGGATTGACAGCCAGGCCTAGAGATCAGAGGTCCTAGGTTCAAATCTGGCCTCAGACCCTTCCTGGTCAAGCCATTTAACTCTCATTGCTTAGCCTTTTTTGTTCTTCTGCCTTGAAACCAATACACAGTATTGATTCTAAAATAGAAGGCAGGGTTTTTAAGAAAGAAAGAAAAATAACCAGCCCACCTCTTCTAACCTGGATGTACATTTTATACCACTAAACATCTCAAGTCATTATTAGTAATATACTTCTCACTCTTACAATAAAAATTTCCACTTTCTTTTGGGTCCCTTGAACCTTCTCTTTTTCCAAGATTATGCTGATCCATTGTTATCCAATATATAGCTTGTTTGTATATAGTTCTTTTCATGTCTCTCCCTTTAGATCATGAGCTCCTTGAGGAAAAGATTTTTTGCTTTTGTATCTCTAAAGTTTAGCACAGTTTCTGGTATGTACCAGACATCTAAAAATATTTATTGAATGACTGTCTGAATCAACGAAGCCTTATTACACTCCTGTAAGACCCAGGAAAATTGTAAAATGAACAATTTAGTTTACAGGCCACTAAGAAGCACTTGATCATCTGTTAATCTTCTAAGCCTTTGAAAACTATAGTTCTTTGCTCATTACTGTTAGAAACTTTGAGACCTACCAATAGCCACACTCTTATACTCAACTCCAGTACTGAAGCCATATTAATATTCCAGAGGCAAACTTACTATGTGTGCAAAATAAACCCTTTTTCAGAGATAGAAGGATAGGAGCATAGCAATCGTGTGCCCAGAGACAGAGTCAATCTCTGAGATTCTTGAACCATCTAGATTATGGAGGTTGGCCAGTTATATAAGAATGTCTATTTCCATGCTGGATCTTCTGACTCGGTAGTTTTAGCAAGACATACTTCAGAGTATTCTCAAAGCTGTTCCAGCTTTCACTGCTACTATGCTGCCACTGCTACTAAGTCCATCCCACCCAAGACATACTTCAGAGCAAAGCTTGTATTAGATATGGGTGGCTGAACTAGTTTGGAAGAGAGAGGAAGTAAAAAGATGGTCACTAATGTAGAAAGGATTACATAGACTCAGTTGCCAGCGGAGAAGTATTCAGAAACTTAGTGTGCTGGGGGAATTTTAGCACTGGACTTACCAACACTTTTGACAGTATCATGGCCTAATGAACAAAATCTTAACAAGCTGTTCAAATGGGAGTTTGATTGTTTGGGAAATGCCTAGATGGATGGGAGATGAGAAACACCCACCTAGGGACCTCCCAAGGACTAGCAAAGCACAAAACCCTTGGGTTTTTGAAATCAAGTTTATTTTGATAATTGGAGTAAAGAGAAAGGGTAGGAAGGGTCCTAAAACTACAGATCTAGACTTAGCCCACTTTCTACACACCTCATGAAAGTTACCCTTTGTTGTTTCTGTAGACCCTGCCTATCTACTCCTTGCTCTTACTTAAAACCCCAAATTCTATCTGACTATTTGCTAATCTAACTACCCAGATTGTCTTTAAGAAGGCTAAGGAGACAGTACTCACTAGTAACCTGAATCCCCTCTCAAACCTTGGATTGGCTTCCTAGGTAACCCAAAATCCCAGGTGACAAACTCTTAGGGTTAACTTAACTGCATGAATCTATGACCCATAGCTCTCAGACAGGTGAATCTCTGTACTCCAGGGAAAAGGCAGTCTACTTCAAGGCAAATTATCCAACCAAGGAATCCCTAACCTTTCCCCAAGATTTGTTCTTCCCAGGGGATACCAGAGCAAAGATCCTCCTTCCAGCTCAGAGGAAAGCCAAAATCAGGAGTGACAATTAAAAACAGTCAAATCCCAAGATCCTCCTCTCCTTCCAGAATCTTTCCCCCCAGGGCTTGTATCCAAATTCTCCTCCTTTCCTCTTAAAGACAATCTATTAATTTTTCTCTGTCCCTTAGCACTTATCCTCATACTGTAGAGGTCCTCTGCTTATCTTTCCAGTTTTATCTCAAATGGATTCCCTTCAAACTTTACAAATTTCAGTCCTTACTTTCTCACCTTTTTGCCTTTTTTCTTACTAAATTCCTCATGCTTGGAAGATCCTCTTTCTTCAACCTACTCATCGTTCAAAACCAAGTTTCAATATCACTCCTAGTATGAAACCTATACTGATTTCTTTTATATATATATATATATATATATATATATATATATATATATATCTGTGTGTGTGTGTGTAATATATATATATATAATACCATACGTTACTTTGAGGTTATTTTTTTGTATATGTCTCATTTCTTCTTATAAGGTCTATGATGGCATGAGATAAGACTGTAGTATCATAGTCATGTGCCTAAAACTAGAAAAGTTAGAGGATGGATTTAGCCCAAACTCTTCATTTTATATACCACCAAATTGATTCATGGAAAGGTTAAGTGAACTGTTTATATTCACACAGGTAGTAAATGGATAATCAGGGAATCAAAGCCAGGTCCAATGATTACAAACCCAGCTCTCTTGAGGTCATCTCCATAAGGGCAGAAAGCAACTCATTATCTCCTTCAACACTTAGCACTGTGATTTCATCCAATAAAGTGCCCATTTTGATGATACACGGTACTAGGTTTGTTTAATTAATTCAATTTCAATGAACTTTTTTCAGTATTATGTTTAATCTTACTCCTGAAATCAGGTAAGCCAAGATAATAGCCCACCCTGCCATTGCTGAGGTATCCAAAAGTAAGGTGAATCCACTCCACCCCTATTCATACCGTACTCCAGATCACTTGAACCAGACCTGAGAAAAAGTTGATGAGTTCACCTGCCTATGTGCATTCTCATCTTGGACTGTTGGCAGAAAGAAGGGGCAAGTGAATAAGTAGGGGACAGATGAATAAGAGTGACTTCTTTGGGTATATGTCTATATCTTTATCAGGAATAATCCAGTGCCTTCTTAGTCATCAACCATTTCCAAGTTAGATCAGTATTAACTCTAATGAGATTTTAAGTCTGAAAAACTGGGGGAAATGGCACAAGTGATGATCCTGAATCCTGGGATGTAAGTTTAGAATCACTTGGATATTATGATTTGTTTAAAATCATTCTGAATCTTTTCATATTTGCTAATGAAGCATGAAGGCTGCACAGTTGGAAACCATGTCCTGAATTGGAAATAGAATCCCTGCCCTAGCTAGTGTGTACTGAGACTGAAAGAATCAACTTTCTAATAGATTCCCATTTTCCCTTCTTCATACTCCACCTTGGATATTTCCCATAGAACTAGTCTTTTCCCTAAAAGTAGGTTTTTTAAGACAATCTGAACCAAACATTTTAGGGGGTGAGGAGTAATCTACTCCTTGAGAATCATTACCCAGAAACTGACTACAAAATATGAGAAAGTAAGCTGTCTTTTGCCAGGGAAACAACCACTCAAGAATGGAGGCATAATTGCCTAGGACTGTCTGTGCTCCTCCTTATGCAGCCTTTGTAAGTGAGTAAAAAGACATGCTTTTCCCCTAGCCATTTAAATTGAACTCTGACAAGAAAATTATGATCCAAACTGTGCCAACATAGTACCAAACTAAAAAACAGAATGTTTTTTCTTTTTTCTTTTTTTAATCTTCCCATTCCATGCCAGAGCAGGTTCACTCAGTTTCCAAAGTCATTTGCTAAAGAACCTGACTATTGCCACCTCGTAAATGAAATGTAGTTTCATGTTATTGTAAGTCCATTATGGGGGATGCTGCCTTGTTCCTTCAGAAGAGGTTCCCAAGGCTGAGTTCTTGCACAAGCCACTTTGACAGTTAATAGCCTCATTTTAACAAAAGTCAGAAACAGATTTCCAATATGATTAGCAGTCCCTTTGCTCCCTGAAGCCACAAGGAAATATGTGAAGCCAACAACATTTTTGACAGAAATGAGCAGGATAGCAAGATTCTGTTCCTGCATCATATAGCAGATATGTGAATCTTAAAACTGCTCAGACTGTACCTTAGAACATTTGGTTAAGGCTATTGCCCATTTTAAACAATACAGGTACTTGGTCAGGAATGTATTGGGAATTATAACATTACTCTACCCATATTTAGGTATACTTTAGGGGAAGATAAAGTTGTAAACTCCTTACTGAACAATGAAAAGTCCCCAACTCATACTTATAGTGAAGCTAGAACCTTAGTCTAGGTCTATTTTTAGATCTAATACAAAAGGGTGCTAAGTACCTATAAAGGTTAAATTAATCACTAAAAGGTCAAGCAACTAACAAAGGACAAGCTTAGCAAGAGGTGTGAAGTTTTAGTCTACTCAGAGAAGGTGATAACAAAAGAAGATGTGAATTAAGAATGGTCAGTCCTGTGGAAAACATCTACTGTGATAGGTAGATGTGAAAATTTAGGGGAGGTGACATAAGAGAAATTTCTCTTTAAAAGGAGCTGTCTGAAACCAGTTCAGGGAATTTCACAGTTGGAGTTTTGGAGTTAGTGTGGAGGAGCTGGCTCTCTGAACTTATTTGGAGTTTTGCTTGGGACAAAATCTTGTGGTGAGTGGATAAATGACTAGTCTCTCTTAAGGCTATTTATTGGTCCCTACCTTGAAGAATCATTTTATGCAGAAGACTTAACTTATACAGAATCATAACTGAAGCACAGCAACTGGAACTTTGTTCCAGAGTGCTAAATATAGAGGTCTCAAAAAGCATTCACATGCCTTAATGGTACAGAAACAACAGTGCTTAACAAGCTTCTCTGTCCCTGGGAGGTTATGCTTTCCTTCCATCCCGCCAACACCTCTAGAGTTTGTTTGAACTCAAGTATGATTTGTATGGACCCGGGCATGCACACACACACACATACACACACACACACACACACACACACACACACACACACACAAACCTTAATTATAACTCAATGAACCACTTGTTGCTGTTCAATACAATCTGACTATGTTCAATGGTCTAAGACCTGCTCATACTGATGTCTCTATTCAGTCCACAGTATTCTGGGTCCTGGTTTGATATAGAGGAAGACAGATTTTGTTCCTAGGAGGTAGGCTCAATAAATAAGCATCTCACCCAAGACAAAAAGCCAGTTAGAAAAACCCCTCTCTTCATCCACCAGTCCTAAATTATAACTGTCTATAGTGTATGTAACCCTTTAGTTTCCTTGAGTAAACCTTCTATATGAGTTCTATGGGAAGTATTCCTTAACCTCTCTTTATAATCTGTGGTCTAGGATCCTAGCTTCAAAATCTCTTCCTTTCTTTTAAAATTCTCATTTCTTTCTTAATCTAAACTGAGTTCATGACCTGACAGCCATGACCAGAAAGTTTTCTTATTTAGAGGCGGTCCTTCCATAGAGGTTCTTACTTACTCTCACACAAAGGCTTTATCATGCTTTACAAAGCCTTGCCCTAGCTCCTCTTTCCCTTAATTACCTATTCCAAGAAACCTCATACCATTTTCTTTCTTCAGAAGCCAAATAAATTTTGTCTACTGAGCAGACATTATCTACACATTTAGTCATTCTTCATAAAAAATAAAATCACTTTGCCAGTAATAGAAGAACATTCTCTTCATGATGTTGGGTTGGCCTGACCCTGTTAAATTCACATTTGAGAAAATTTTCACTTTTTTTCCCCCTGAAGTCAAAGAGAATCTCACTGTTTTGCAGTTCTTATGGTCCCTGGAGTAGCCTGAACAGGGAGAAGTAGAGGTGGCATATTAAGAAACACTCCGATCTGTAGTCACTTCTGCCTGACCTAATGTTTGCAAATATTAATCTGCATTTTGTGCTAGGGGAAGCTATCTCCTTTTCCTGAGATTTGTTCAGGAAGATTCCAAAGCCCCTAAAGAACTAGAATCAGCTAGAAGGAAATGATTTAGTTAAGATTGTTCTTTTGACCTTCTCTTTCTGAAATTCTTTCAACTATTTCTTAGCTGCAAATGCCTTTTTTCCTTGATTTTTCACTTTGGTTGACAGTGCTCTGAGGAAGTCCTCATTTGTAGGACAGAATCTCTTTTCCCTTCTGCATTTTGATGCTTTCAAAATAAAAGGAATCATAATCTTCTCATTATTGATCTTGAGGAATTAATTTGGCTTTCTTGGGGGTGGAGCAGCTTATATTTTGCAACTCTTTTTGGCAAGAAACCATAAGCATAAAAATAGACATCCTTTCAACATAAGAGTAAACAGCTAAGAATACGAGTTGTTCAGTCATGTCCATGACCCCATTCAGAGTTTTCTTGGTAAAGATGCTAGAGAGGTTTACCATTTTCTTCTCTAGCTAACTTTATAGTTGAGAAACTGAGGCAAACAGGGTTTAGTTACTTGCCCAGGTTCACACAGCTAGTAAGTGTCTAAGCCCAGATTTGAACTCATGAAGATGAATCTTCCTGATCCCAAGCCCAGTCCTTTATCCACTATGTTACCTAGCTGTCTCAATAAGAGGAATGGCCAGTCAAATAGAGATGAGTACTCTGGCATTTTGTTCCAGAGTGGGAAATTTAAAACTGCAATGGCATCTTCTTAGAATCACTTCCTGGCCTGACTCTAAGGATCCCGGGTTATCAGCAGCAATCTAGACCCTCCAGCACTACCCAAATCACTTACAGTCTCTGGAGTGTCTCTTACCTCATTTATAAAAGTGAAAAAACAATACTTGCCCTACCCACCTCAGAAGGGATTTTCTGGGTGGAAAAGCTTAGCAAACCTCAAATGACTTAAGAGTGAGTCATGCAAGGTATTGTAGAAGTTGGAGGGGAGGCCCATGGACATCTCTCTGAATGTTTACAAAATGCAAAATCTTCCCACATAAACCCCAAAGGCTTTCCTGGAAGTCTGAACTTATGGCATTATCACGCTATACAAGTTTAAAAGCCTTTGAAGAAGTGTGTCCAGGAGCTGGAAAAGGGAAAGACTTGGCTAGAGAATACACCTCACCAAGATTTTCTAAATCAAGGTCATTGTCTTTTCCCCAGGTTTCTGTCAGGTAGTCACAACAGTGACTAGCCACCAGAAAGTCATGTTATCTCTGGAACCATCAGCTGCAGGAGTCAAAAAAGGAGAATTTCCAGGATATGGAAGAAAATGTGGCAAAAAAAAATAGTTTTTATCTTCCCACCTTACAAGTGGTAAAAAAAAGTCCCACTCTAAGCACGTATTAGGAGACAGAATCAGGTTGTTTGCTGGAAACAGTTTACAGTTTGCTGACCAATTTCTTTAATAAATGTCAATTCAGTATATACACCCAGAATTTCAGTTCCATTTTGGTTTCACAAAAAAAAAAGAAGAAAAAGTGAGACTAAAATTTTGAAAGTATACACACAGACATACAAACATGTTTCTTTGTTAGTACAGTTTTGATTTATTCCACTATAAATAGCCATTCTGTTTGTTTAAAAAATAAACTACCAGCTATATTTGAGGAGATGGTTAAAAAAAAGTCAAAACTGGTTTAATCAGGCAAGAAGCAGTTGAAGAGACCCAGCTGTCAGAGGGAGCTGTCCAAAGGTGGAATTGCCTGCCTGGAGAAGGAGTCAATTCTGTCTCCCTGGAAGGCTATACATAGAGGGTGGAAGACCATTACACCATGGTACATTTTGGTGGTCTATTTCCTTTAGTAGAAGTGGAGTAGGGAAGATCTTGACTCAAAAGATGTGAATTTGTTTTCAAAGAGGAAGAGGGAAGGAAGAGAGACAGAGATAGAAAGACAGAAAGACAGAAAAAGAGACAGTAATAGAGAAGTAGTAGTAGTAGTAGTAGTAGTAGTAGTAGTAGTAGTAGTAGTAGTAGTAGTAGTAGTAGTAGTAGTAGTAGTAGTAGTGGTAGTAGTAGTAGTGGTAGTAGTAGTAGTAGTAGTAGTAGTAGTAGTATCAGGGTTACCAGGTTTACAAAGCACTTTATGCAAAGTGCTTGACAAATGTCATCACATTTTATCCTCACAGAAACTCTATGAGGTGAGTGCTATTATTACCTCCATTTTACACCTTAGGAAACTGGAGCAAAGAAAGATTAAATGACTTACTATGGATCACACAGCTAGTAAGTGTCTGAAGCTGGATTTAAATTAAAGTCTTCCTGACTCCAGGGCCAACACTATCTACTGTGCCACCTAGGTTTCCTTTGTAATTCCATGTATCTCATTTTATATACTGAAAAACACTATTCTGAGAAGGGGTTCATAGGCTTAACTAGAAAGCTGAAGATGTCCAGGGGTCATGAATCAAAGGTTAAGAGGTCCTGCTTTGGTTTAGTGAATGGGCTGGATTTGATGACTGATGAAGTCTTTTCCAACTCAAATTGTGTGATTCTCCTGCTAATAACTTGTGCAACTGCAAACAGGTCTCTAGACCTCAGTTTGATCTTTGTATTGTACAAGCTGTAAAGCTCTGTTATCTTCTTTTTATTGGCTTAACATTTTCATGGAGCTTTTCCTCTGAAGAGGTATTTCCACAATGGACTTTCCATGGCAGCTATGAATGCTTCATTTTTGCCTCTTTCCAACATTTTTCTTTCATCATAGTAGCTACATCTGAAATGTTCAACATGGAACTATTAGAAATACTGGTCAATAGTCTTTATTTTTGTAAGGACTTAATTTCACAGCACTGGTTAGGATATTACAGCTTCTTATTCCTAAGTAATATTTCTGTGGCCAAAAAAGCTACCAAGAAGCCCCTTTATTTTTTCATCAGTTACTGGTTTGTTTACTCTTCCATTGACCACAGACTTTACTCATTGCCCTTCTCATTGTCATTTCTCAGAGCCCAGTTGTGATCATTAGGGAGAATAACAGTCAGATGAAGTCGAGTAAATGTTTAAAGAATATTTATTTTTGTACCAATTTAACTTTTCTCTGAATTTTGAGGCCAAGGGTGTGGGACTCAACACTGGCCCATTATTTAAAAAAAAACATGCAGTTCTAATTACTGTTCCTATTACAAGACTCAAGGATTAGAAGCAACTCTTGGCTTGAATAAATTTTTGGCTGGACAGAGTGTACCAAACACAGAAGTCTCTCAAATTACTAATGGTTAAAAAAATTAAACCTAACTATACAATGTTGTCAGAAATGTGTTTATACTGCCTGTAGTAAATAAAAGATGAGGAGAGGGACACAGAATCTCATATTATTCATATTTATTTTAAACATTTTTTCAATGCAGATGATGTTTTTCTTTCATGTCATTTCTGTGACAAAATAGGATCAACTTAAAAAAATATACCTTTCCTCTTAGAATCAATACTGTGTACTGGTTCTAAGGCAGAACAGCAGTAAGGGCTAAAGAATGGAGATTAAGTAATTTGTCCTGGGTCACACAGCTAGGAAGTACCTGAGGGCAGATTTGAATCCAAGATTGTCCATTTCTAGACCTGACTCTCTATCCACTGAGCTACCTACCAGCCCCCAATGTCAGTTTTTGATGTTGAATCATTGGACAGGGCCAAAGACTTTGATGGGAAGGAATTTTCTTCCTAGATCTTTAGGAACAAGTTCATGCCACATCTACAAAGGAAATACTTCCCAGAATGGTGACTAGAATGGAAACCTCTTGGATTCAGGGTCCTTGGCTTTTTTCATCAGGGCCTGGTGACATCCTCATAGATTCTTAACATAAAGATCAGAGTGGAGAAATTTCAGAGGGACCATGCACTTGGATGGGGGAAAAATAAATCATTCCTTTTCAAGTTTTGCAATTCCTTTAATTATTTAAAAACTTGATTCTAAGACGAAGTCCATAAGCTTACCCAACTGGTACAGGGATGTATGATATAAAAAGAGGTAAAAAGCCCATAGATCCATCCCATTCCTACTTCATGAACAAATAGTTTCTTTCTCATTAGTATTAGTTCTCCCTTTCCTATTGCTAATGAAGAGCAACCATAAGATAGTTTCATTAATTCTGAACATATGGTTGGCAGCCTCTCTTTTTCTATCCTTATATACACAACTTCATTATAATCAAATAATGTTCAAGCTTGTGTTTTCTTTTTATTTTTTTAAACCCTTACCTTCCGTCTTGGAATCAATACTGTGTATTGGTTCCAAAGAAGAAGAGTGGTAAGGGTTGGGCAATGGGAGTTAAGTGGCTTGCCCAGGGTCACACAGTGGGGAAGTTTCTGAGGCCAAATTTGAACCCAGGACCTTCCATCTCTATGCTTGACTCTCCATTTACAAAGCTAACACTTAGCAAAGCTGAGATTTGGCCCCTATCCGATGATTCCCAATTCAATGTTCATATATAAAAATTCCTTTGGAGAAATAAGAGGCATGTATATTAAAATATTAGATGTTGAGCCCAAAAATAATTACATGATTGACATTTGAAACCCACATGCCAAAAAAAATCCAACAAAATGACTCATAGGCCATGAGGAATGAAAGAGATCTTAAATAACAAGAAATCCATTCCCTCATTTTAGGCATGACAAAAAGTGAAGTGACTTGCAAAAGATCATACAATTAATGAGTAGCTGAACTGGAAATTAAGTTCATGTTTGCTATTTTGAAGTTCAAAGAACTTTGAAGAATACTGTATAATTCTGCATCTGTAAACAAAACAAATAAATGAATACATAGCATTTATCCAAGACACTTGGTATCAAACATTTTACTAAATATTGAATATTCTTCTGTCATCTTTTGGTTTTGTGTTCAATGGATTTCTTCCCACCTCATAAAGTTTTTCCTTATGATAAAAGTTGATTTTTTTTAAAAAAAGGAAAACAAAAAAAATTCAACAAGAGCAATAAATAAAACAAATATATATATATATATATATTTTTTTTTTGCCTTGTTAGAGACTCATGAATTCTCTTCCCCATTCAAAAGAACATAGAGAGTTGATTTCTTATATCTCTTCTTTGTATCAAAGCTTATTCTCTTTAAGTTTTCAACATTCAGTTTCAATTGTTCTATGACTGCTGTTTTTCATAAACATTATTATCATGGTATGTATCATTTTCTTGTGGAACAATAGATTAGTCAATTGATATGCCCTTTTCAATAAATATTTTTATAACAAAAAAGTATTCTTGATTTGATTACAGTTCTCAAAGAAAGAAGTGAAAAAGTTAGTGGAGGTGAGTGAAGTTAGGTACATGTGAGGCAATAAGGCATAATATGTAAAGGATAAAGACGAGGCTGAATAAACACCCAAAATATACCCAGTGGGTTATCTCCTTCTAGGCATGGTCTTTAGTGTTCCATTTTGGAAGGTAAAGCAGCAGCAAGAAACAGTTAAGCTCAAATTGCATTTTCTAATATATTTGTCAAAATGTAAAATTTAAATGTAGGCAATACAAGAGGAGAGAAATGACTATTATGTAATTAGAAAAAGAATGAAGAAAAACATAGACTTTAAAAAAATTTATTTAGAATATTTTTTCATGGCCACATGATTCATAATCCCCTCCAACTCTCTCCTCCCCCCCTCCCAAAGCTGACAAGTAGTTCCACTGGAGTATACATGTATCATTGTTCACAACATCTTTCTATGTTATTACTATTTGCAGTAGAGTGATTCTTTAACATAAAAACCCTGATCATATCCCTATCATAATATGTGATTGAGCAAATATTTTTCTAATGCATTTTTGGTTCTATAGTTCTTTCTCTGGATGTGTTCTTTCTCACAAGTTCTTCTGAATTATCCTGAGCCATTGCATTGCTGCTAGTAGAGAAGTCCATTACATTCGATTGTACAACAGTGTAGCAGTCTCTGTGTAGATTGTTCTCCTGGTTCTACTACTTTCAATCTGTATCAATTCCTGGAGGTCTTTCGAGTTCACATGGAATTCCTCCAGTTCATTATTCCTTTCAGCACAATAATATTCCATCACCATCAGATACCACAATTTGTTCAGCCATTCCCCAATTGAGGGACACCCCATCATTTTCCAATTTTTTGCCACCACAAAGATCATGGTTATAAATATTTTGTATGTCTTTTTCCTTATTGTCTCTTTGAGGTACAAACCCAGCAGTGGTATGGCTGGGTCAAAGGGCAGGCATTCATTTAAAGCCCTTTGCACATAGTTCCAAATCGTCCTCCAGAATGGTTGGACAACATAGACTTTTATAGAAAGAAAAATAATTTGGAATAACTCCATAGTTCTATGATTCAGAAATACAAAAGTAGTCATTCAATTTACATAAAGGCAGAAATAGGGATTATTTTACTCCAAATCCCTTTTAACTTTCTTGAGGGAGGATAGCTCTGCCCCTTTCTAAGAACAAAAGAAAAGTAAACTTGTTTCATCTCTTTCTTATACTCTCCAGTGTAGCCAGTAAAAGCCAGATAACAAAGATAGACTCATATTCCCTATTAGATAACTTATAACAACATACTAAGACCAAAGCCAACTACCTAAAGAAAGTCCCTCTAGAAAAAATCACTGGGATGGATTCAAGATGACTGAATGACAGGAAGCATTTTTGCCTAACTTGCCTACTTCACTTCTTCCACAAAAACCTAGAAAATTCATCATAAATTGTGATCAAGAAAGTCAGAGTGAGTCATTTTTCCAGGCTGGAGAGTCTAAGCAGGTAGTATCTCCTTAGGTCTGTGAATATTGAGTACAAGGATTGTCCAAGAACATAATGGGGCAGTTGCCAGAGAACATTCTAGTGCCAGACACTGAAACAAGGTCAAGATATAATACAAGAAAAAGAAGCAAATGAATGGAAAGAGATCACTCTAGGAATTGTCGAAGTGCCATCTGGCAGTTCTGTCATATATTATCCAGTTCCAGGTCACAGATCCAAGACAGAGAGGAGTAAACACAAATGATCATAGACCCTAAATGTGTACTGAGCAAAAGAAAAGTTCCTGAAATGTAGCTGTGTGTCTCTGAGCACAAGAACAGAGGGTAGACACTAACAGCCATTAGCCCTACATATAAGTATGAAGTAGAATAAAATAGACCAGACCACAGGAAAACTAATCACAATCTAATCATTCTGAACCTACATAATCTGGCAGTAGGCATGCAATGAGTGAGTCCAATAGCAAGTCACTCATGCTCAACCATTGTTATAAGTAAGAAGATGGTTATAGCATGAGAGGATGGTCTTCTGGGGACAGATGCAAAAGGATGGAGGCAGGAGACCAACAAGGAAAGAATTCTGGAATGTTAAAAAATAAGGTTGAGCTAAAAAACTGAGAAGCAATTAGTCTCTCTGGGGTTTGCAAGCACCTGGGAGGCTTTGCTGTCAAGGTACCTAGTGGAATACCTTTACCTGTCCATTGCTATTAAGACCTGTGGTTCCTGAGAAGAAGATCCTTGAACTAAAGCTAGCCTGACTCAATATCCAGTCAGGTGCAGCTGTAGTGAGTATGAGATCTGAGTCCTTCTGAACTTGGGATCTTTCCCTGAGCCCTACTAAGCTTACCAGAGACCATTACCCTTTAATACTAACTAAGGGGGGGCGGGGGTTAGAGCAGAATTAACGAGCCTGGGAGGGACTGGGAATTTTAGGTAATTGGTTAAATTACCTAAAGGTGAGATGAGGGTTAAAGTAGACCAACAACTCTATGAAGACTCTCTGCGAGGAGACATTTAGATCCTTGGGACTTTAGTTAGAGAAAATTAGTATCAGTGTTACCCTATTTCCCTTTCCACCTTTCCTTATTTAATTAAAATACTTTCCCAATTACTTAGTGGTCTGTATGTTAATCTCAGTGTAACCTCTTGTTATTGGCCCCATTAAATCTATCTTATCCCATTCCCAAAACCACCCTAATATGCCAAACAGAAATAAAAAGATCCAAACCTAGGTCAGCAGCATGTAGATCCAAACCAGGAGGACAATGGACAGACATTTCTCCCTGAATTACACCACTTTGGGAATGTTAAAAACTTACCAATTCCTAGAATGAGCTGTGAAAGAAGGGCATAAAAGGTCAAAAGTGTAAGCCAAGTACAAACCCGAAAAGTGCATAGAGCACAGCATTAATGAAAATTCTAAAGTCAAGATGTAGACTGGAAGAATGAAGAAACAAAAAAGAATATGAGCATAAAGCATTGCTGTAGTGACAAGAAAGTACAAGATACAAATAGAAAAGAGAATGAATTGAAAACACCTATTATACACAAACCCAATAAGAATTTTTAGAAAAGTCAATGAAAGAATTTAATAAAAGAGCACAAAAGCTTTTAAACCAAATGTGTGCTATGAAATAAGAATGAGAAAAAAATTAACATTTTGGTAAAAAGAGTTAAAAATTAAAAAAATAAAAATAAAATAAAATTGGGAATAAAATGGAAGCTAATGACTCCATGTGACATCAAGGAATAATAAGATAAAAAAGGGAAAAGAGAAGAAAATATGAAATATTTCATAGGAAAGACATCCACCTTGAAAAACAGCTCAAGAAATGATCATTTAAGTCATTGTGCTATATGAAAGCCCTAAACAACAACAAAAAGATTCTAGATATCATATTCCAATAAATCATAGGAGTAAAGGACCCAGATATCATAGAACCAAAGAGCAAAGTAGAAATTGGAAGAATCCTCTGGTCATCTCCTGGATAAATGAAAACTCTTAGAAATAATATGCCCAAAATCCAGAACTCTCAGGCAAAGAAAATGATACTGTAAGCAGATTGGAAGAATTCAGGTACCATTGAACCACACAATCAAAATCACACAAAATGTATCAGTGACATAATGGAATGGATAACTTGGGCTAGATATATGAAAAGGCAAAGGATATAGGCTTACATTCAAGAATAACCTATAGCGAAAAGTTGAGAAAAATTACAAGGGGGAAAAAAAGGATCTTTAATGAATTAGAGCACTTTGATTTTCAAGCATTCCATAGGGAAAAAAACCAGAGCCGAGCAGAAAATGTGACATAAAAATACAGGCTCCAAGAGATATTTTAAAAGGTAAGTAGTGTAGTAGAATGGGAAGGGAAAGAGGGAATAGATAAAAGGATGCTATGTATCAGGGCAATCAAAGCTTACAAATAAATTTGGAAAGGCATAAACATTATATACATCTTTTTCCAACCATAATGTAATTTCATTCAATCAAGAAAATTTCAGAAAGAACTGAAAATACTAACATGAATTGATGCATAGTGAAAAAGTGGATCCAGGAGAACAGTGTTCACAGCAACAGCAATAATAGGAAATGATCAACTGTGAAAGACTTAGCTACTCTCAGCAATGCAATGATCCAGGACAATTCTGAGGAACTTATGACAAAGAACACCATCCATCTCCAGAGAAAGAACTGTGGGAGTTGGAATGCAGATCAAAACATGTGGCTCTTCACTTAAGTTTATATGAGTATATCAGAGTTTGGGTTTTATGAGATTATTCGCTTACAAACATGAACAATACAAAAATATGTTTTGCTTGATAATACATCTATAACCCAGATCAAATGGCTTGCCAGCTCCAGGAGGGAGGAGAGAAAGGGAGGGAGATAATTTGGAACATATAACTTCTTTTTTTTTAATGTATGTATTTAATTAATTTAGAAGATTTTTCCATGGTTACATGATTCACATTTTTTCCCTCCTTTCCTTCCTCACACCTCTCATAACCAATGAGCAATTCAACTGAGGTTTACATGTATCATTGATTAAGACCTATTTCCATATTATTAATATTTGAGATACAGTGGTCACTTAAAGTCTACATCCCCAATCATATTGAACCATGTGATCAAGGATGTTTTTCTTCTATGTTTCTACTCCCACAGTTTTTTTCTCTGGATGTGGATAATTTTCTTTCTCATAAGTCCCTCAGAATTGTCCTGTATCATTGCATTGCTGCTAGTAGAGAAGTCTATTACTTTTGATCATATAACATATAACTTCTGAAAACTTACATAGAAATTTGTTATCACATATAATTGGTAAAAATAAAATAGCTGCATATAAAAATAAAATATTTTTTTTATTTTAAAATGGATGTTAAAAGGATGTTAAAAGGAAAAATGGATGTTAAAAATATTAATTGGAAACTAAATAGTTTGTTATTTAAAAATGAGGAAAATCAAAGAATAAATCATAAAAACAATACTTTCATTAAAGCTAATGACAACAATGAAACAACATAAAATTTGTGGGATACAGCCAAAGCAATCCTTTGTGGAAAACTCATATCATTAAATATTTACATAAGTGAAAGGGAGAGGAAATACAGACTAAGAAATTGGGCATTCAACTAAAATATCTAGAAAAACAACAAATTAAAATCCTCAATTTAACACAAAAAAAGAAATCATTTTTTAAAATCAAAGGAGAAATTAACAAATTTTTAATTTTTAAGAAATTGAACTAGTAAATTAAGTGAGGGGCTGCTTTATTTTACTGAAAAAGTCAATAAAGTATACCAAAACATGGAAAGTTTTTATGTGAGGCAAATATGGTCATTATGACCAAATGCAGGATATATAAATCTTAGAAAGAAAACTTTATGCCAAAATTATTAATTACTTAATTAATATTGACACAGAAAATGATAGATGATTTTTATTAGAAAAGAGGCTCCAATGGCATATTCAGAAATTTATTTACTATATTTTTTGAACTTCTTTGATAACAGATTTATAGCTGAAAGAAATCTTAGACATTACATAATCCAAATTCATCATTTTCCAAATGTGGAAAATTAAATCCATAAACATTAGGGACTTGTCTAATATGACAAAGATTGAAGAAACAGAGGAAAGTTTAAAGATCTCCCAATTGTACAGTCAGTTCTCATTCCACTTTAATATGCTGTCTTTATGAATAAAAGGACTGTTCAGTATTATGTAACTTCATGTAGTTTTTCTGTTTACCATTTCAGACTTTGAATGGTCACATTTGCTAGTTATAAGGATGTGTGGCAAAATGAAATAATTTTAAAATTGTTTTAACTTTTTGGACTTTGTATGTTTTGTTTTTTACATTTGAATATGAGAGAAATTTGGCTGAATAATCCTCTAACCATTCATTTGTATGGACAAATAAAAGACTTTAAGTGTTTCAAAATCACAAAACCCTGAATCTCAGAACTGTATTTATTGTGGTTAGTTTCTTTTTTATAATCTTTTACAATCTCACTTGCAGAGATGAATATTTAGCAAGTTTATTCTACAATGACTATAATTTAAAGTGAGGTCTTTTACTGTTGAAAGAAAAGGCTAAGACTGAAAACTTTGCTTTCCTAGAAGTACTATAACTTTTCAGTTAGTATCCTACTTGGAATATGGCATCCATCAAGTAGATTCTGGAGATGGGGGGAGAGTAGAAGTGGAGAAGATTCTGGGGGGTTATGAGGTAATTGATCCTGCTCTTTCTGACAGAGTATACCAATACACCAGCTGAGAATATCCAATGACCCAGAAGCTCATTGAGGGACTACATCATATGAGGGACTATACAGCCAACCAGTGACCAGAGAACTTGTGTGCAGAGGAAGAGAATGTGTTAGTGATGTTTAGAGCAGCATTTGAAAGAGACAACAAAACAAAACAAAACAAAAATGTTAACAGGAACTATGTAAAGACATCAGCAGTTATACTATCTTGGAATGTGTAGGTTGCTCTTCTTTACACAGACCTTCAACATAGGGGTGCTCCACGCATGCATACTTTCTGGCCATTCATGTTCTCTATATGTCTCTACTTATGACCTTTCTTAGTGTCATTCACTCTTCACATGGTGAATAAAAACCCCTGGTGATGATGACAGGTGTTCTCTTGCTCCTTATTGTTGTTGTTATTGTTTTGCTTTTTTTTTTTTCAATTAAAACCCTTACCTTCCATCTTGGAATTAATACTGTGTATCCAAGGCAGAAGAGTGGTAAGGGTTGGGCAATGGGAGTTAAGTGACTTACCCATGGTCACACAGCTAGGAAGTGTCTGAGGCCAGATTTGAACCTAGGACCTCCCGTCTCTAGGTCTGGCTCTCAATCCACTGAGCCACCCAGCTTCCCCCTCTTTTGCTTTTTTAAGAATGTCTTTCCAGTAAATGACCTTGCAAAGAAATAATTTTGTACTTTAACTTAGTCAACGTAGGTAGAAAGAACCAACCAGAAAGTTAGAAGCTAGTTAGCAAGAATGTTTAGCATCTAGGTGACAGAGTGGGCTTGAAATCAGGAAGTTCTGAGTTTGAATCTTGCCTCAGAATATAACTGTGTAAACTTGAAGAAGTCAATTCACATCTTATTGTTTCCTAAGCAATAAAATGAGAAGAGATTGGACTTGATATACTCTAAAGTCTCTTTCGGCTTCAAGTGAATAATCCTGGGACCCTACTTTTTCTCTGCACTAATAGTTGTTTCTGAAGTGAATTCTTCTTTAGTCTTTTTTAGCCCTTCTCCCCCACTCCTAGTGGTTGACTTCCCAGTACTGCAACCTAACAGTATGACAGTCTTTAGTTCTAGAAAGTCTTTCACATAGAGTCTTTGAGGCCTGTTCCTAGGTCTTCCACCATGATGGAAAGTATTTTCAAAAGCCAATTGGAGAGTGTGGAGTGTTGCTTTTGCCTTTCTTTTTTGTCTCTGGTGTTTTGTACCATATCTGATATATTATTAGTGTTTACTAGATGTTTGTCAACTGACTGTGTTTGTTACAAGTAAAAGGGTTCTTAGTTATAGCTGTAGGCAAGCCCAGAGTCCAACTTGGATTTATATTGTATTTGATGGGATAAGCAATTTCTATTCCATTCTATTCTTATTGTCCGTTCCTTGGTGTTCCTCTTGATTTGCTTTAAAAAATAGCTTTCTTTGAAGAAGGGTGCAGACATGCCTGGATATTAGCATTTAGTAAAAATTGCTAGACTTGAAAGAGGAGGTGTACTACATATGCAACATTCTATGTGCATGCAACATTTCATTCCAAAATATGGACTCTTCTGAAAATGCTACAAACACATTTTTGTGATACTTGTACCCATCAATTCTCTAATCCCTTCCCTGACTCTTGGGTCCAGACTTGTTTAGTCTTAGAGCAGGACCATTGACATTTCACATTCACCAAACCTTTCATTCTTGGACTTACTGGTCTGCATTGCTATATGTTACATCATACCAATTGGATAAGTTAAAAGTCTCTTGTGCGTTTTTCTATTTGTGATGAAATAGCCATTTCCCTTGGTTTGAATTTTAAGGAGTATAACCTTCAAAATACAGGATTCATTTTTTTTATTCTATAGTTTGTTCAATCAGCAAAAATCGGCTTTCTTTCTATCCAACATCTCCCCTATCAAGAGCAATAACAACAAAAACTTTGTTAAAACAAGTATGATTAAACAAAATATATTTCTTCATTGACTGTGTCCAAAAAAATTATATTTCTCAATCTGCACCCTGCAGAGCATGTTTCATCATTAGCCCTCTGGAATTATATATAACAGGTAAAATTAAGGTAGACTGAGATAAAAGGCCCAAGCATGATTGACTTATTAGTAAAGCATGAATCTACCAATAAATAGGAATTCAGCTTCCCTAGCAAAATTAAAATTTCAGATACAGGAAACAGCTCTCTTTTATAGCTTTTGGGAATACAGAACAAAGAACAGGATTTCATAGGCAAGGAACAAATGATAATTGCTTAAAAGAGTTCAACATCATGAATGGCAAAATCAATATGACTGGTTATAGAGTTTAATGAAGTATGGGGGCTGCAGACAGTTAGGGGGCTCAGTGGATTAAGAGCCAAGATGAGAGATAGGAAGTCCTAGGTTTAAATCTGGTCTCAGATACTTTCTAGCTTGTGACCCTGGGTAAGTCAATTAACCCCCATTGCCTAGCCCTGGTCACTCTTCTGCCTTAGAACACAGTGTTCATTCTAAGATGGAAGGTAAGGATTTTAATTAGTAAAATGTGAGGCACAATATGATTGGTTGGAAATTGGAAGTAAGGTACCAGCAAAAACCCTTTGTGACTAAGAAATATCTTTGTTTAAATCTAGCCAGAAGATTAGAGATAGTGGATTAGATTTCTTTGGATAATAAATAAGATATCCTTAAAGGATAACTTGGTGATGTGAAGACACTAGACCAGATATTCTAATGTTCACCTGCATTTTTCAAGGGTAACATTTCCTTGACACTAGAACAGAGCATTAATTAATAAGAGAACTGAATTTCTAAATTTATTTCATTCCAGCTGAATACCCACCAGCCTGAACTAAGTTCAGAGACAAATATGCATGATTTAGGCAATTTCATGACAAAATCAATTTAAAAAGTCAGAATCAATCTGATTGTTTCACATGGTTAGTCATTACACTGCTCAGAGTTCCTCATTCTTTCAAAGCTTTGTCTTTACCATGTTGTTGTCATGTTGTTCTCTTGTTTCTACTCCCTTTGTTCAGCATCAGTTCATGTTTTCTCAGGTTTCTCTAAAACAATCCTCTATATACTGTAATTTGTTTAACCATTTCCTGCTTGATAGGAACCCCCTCATTCTTTTCCACATGCAAAAAAAGTTCTACGTATTTTTGCACATTCTTAATATTGCTTGCTTTGTTTAAAACTAATTAAGACTTTTTTTTGCTTTGGACTAATTTACGCTACCCTCTCAATGATTCGCACCTCTCCCCTTTCCTATAAATGTTTGTTTCTTCAGCAGTAGAGGGATAGAAACTCACATTGTGTCTGAGGCATATACAATTTTAGAAATCGCCACTTGAAAGTTCTGTTTCCAAGAACCTTGACAACATGCAGGAAGTCAGCTAACATAGGATATGTGCTGAGAGTCCTACATCCTTTTATTATGTTCACAAATGACTCATTTCTATTAATATGAGTGGACCTAACCTTTCACTAGATTTCTTCAGAATTCTTCAAGGTCATAGCAAAAGCACTCAGGTTTTTACTTATGCTGAACATAACTATACACTTTAGACCATACATTTTCTTTAGGTGTTCTAAACAAAAACATGCAGGACCTTGGCTATGGGGTCCTAAAATAAAGTCTAGCTACAGAGGAAGCCAATCAGCCTTTTTCCATTGTCCAATATCCTTTGTCCCAATCCCCATTCTCATTGAAAAGGGGGTAGAAGAATAGCTACATGCTAAATGACAAAAATTATTCCTTTAATCTATATCTCATGGAGTATGCCCTAAAAATCCTTACAGAGCCACAAACCCCAATCTCTAAACCCCAACCATTATTACATTCTACCCTGAGGAAGGTAAATATCAAATGGCAGGCTTGGAAAGGTGCTATTTGCAGAGCTGACTTACCTTAGGCTAAACACTTGCCCAATTCTTGAATTGAAATAACGGGGAATTTAATTACCTCAGTTAGAATTTGTCATCAATTAACCTAAAAATCCTTGACCCAAAATGAAGGTTTCACTGTGCATTATATTACTTGGAAGTTATGTATTATTTCCAAGAATTAAAAAGAGGCCAGGTTTCAGTTTGAATTTTTTTATTCGTTGTTATTTTCAGAATTAGTACTGTTGATTGTGCTTTACTTAGCATTTTATTTTCCAGCCACCTTGATATTGATTGAAATTTAAAATTCTGTAGAACCATTGGCTTGGTTAGGGGAAATTTTCTTTCCCTCTTTTTAAAAATTTTATTTGATTCTTCAATTTAGAACATTTTTCCTTGGTTACAAGAATCATATTCTTTATGGGTTCGAGTCAAGAACACATGTGATACCCAGTGGAATCGTGCGTCGGCTATGGGAGAGGGAAAGGTGGTGGGAGGGGAGGGGGGGAGGAAAAGAAAATGATCTTTGTTTCCAGTGAATAATGTTTGGAAATGACCAAATAAAATAATGTTTAAAATAAAAAAAAAGAATCATATTCTTTCCCTTCCCTTCCTCCACCCTTTCCCATAGCTGACACACAATTCCACTGGGTATTACATGTGTCCTTGATCAAAACCTATTTCTATGCTGTTGATGTTTGCACTAGGGTGATCATTTAGAGCAGGGGTCCCCAAACTGTGGCCCCCTGAGGCCATTTATCTGGCCCTCACCACACTCAGAAGGGGCACCTCTTTCATTGGTATTCAGTGAGTACTGACCTGGAGTCAGTCAGTGAGTACTGGTCATAGAGTACTGTATGTGGTGGCACCACAAAGTGCAGCATTGCTCACATATAGTACTACTTCTGGTGACATAATCTTTTGTATGGTGCCTTGTTCTGAGAGTAACTGAAGGAAATCAAGATGCTGTGCAGAGGATTATGTGGCTGCACAATGGAAGATGTCAGCATGGTGAACAATGATCTGGGGACGGGGATTCTGCACTGTGTATACTGCTGCCTGGTACAGTGGTGGCAGTGATGGGCTTGTGCAAGGTGTGACAGGCCCATCATAGACAGCGCTGCAGCCTCCGCTATCCCAGACATTGGTATATAGTGTCACAGGTTCAGCACCATCTCCAGTACTGAATACAGGCATTGGGTAGTGGTGATCTGCCTGTGACATCAGTGATGCGTTTCTACCATTAGAAGCCCACCACAGCCACTGGGTGTTTTATAAGACACCCCCTGTTTTGGGGGTCAAATTAATATAATATAGTGTCTTATTTTCAGGGAAACATGGTAGTACAATGGTACATATGTTGTGCATCTGGGGGAGTATGGGGGCCATTGTACTGTGTAGTAATATGGGGAGAGACTTTTGGGCAAAGGGAGCTTATAGAGGCCATTATGTTGTGCATCTGGGGGAGTGTGGTTGCCATTATACTATGTGGGGGAAGTGAGGCATGTGTTTTTCGTATTATGGGCTATAATTACAGATTCATAAACACAGACCACAAGAGGACACATGGGTTTACCATGGGTTTTACCCATGCGATCAGATTCCTGTGTGAGTTCACAGATCGCAGTGCAATTTGCACAAGGTAGTGTGAACTAGAAAGGTGGTGGAGGAACTGGCTCTGTAATTATGCCAGTTCCTGTACCATGGAGTTCCACCAATATGGCCACTTGTGAGGCTGAAATGATATGGACTGAGAAGGCTGCACTGATGGACACAGATCAGACTGCATTGATGGGCAGTGTGTATGCCTCTGTGTGGGCAAAATTGTTGGTATATTGTTTTTTTAGGGCTGTATACATACATACATATATGTGTGTGTGTGTGTGTATGTGTGTGTGTCTGTGTGTCTGTGTGTGTGTATTTTACTAATATCAATTTGGAATCGCTAGGAAACAATGATGTCAAGAAAGAGAAAAATTGACTCGAGTGTAGGGTATTCAAAGAACAGTGGATTTATGATTACTTTTTCATGCCATACAAGGAAAGAGCTGTGTGTTTGACATACCAAAATATAGTGTCTGTGTTCAAAGAATACAATTTGCATCGACACTATCAAAGTCAACATAAAGATAAATATGATTGTTTGGTCAGAGATGTGAGAAAAGATAAAATACTAAAACTGAAAAATACATTGACAACTCAGCAAAATACTTTTGTGAAGCAGAAGCGGCTAAATATTTCATCACTGCGAGCGAGCAAATTTTCAAGTTGCCAAGCTAATAGTGTGCACTGGCAGACCATTTGTGGAGGGAGAATTTGTTAAAGAGTGCTTTCTTTCTGTTGCCAAAGAGATGTGTCCAGAAAAGGCAGACTTATTTAGTAGTTAGTCTTTTAGGATCTATGAGTACAAGAAGGATTGAAGAAATGGGAGACAATTTGCATTAGCATTTGCAAAACTCCACAAGAAAACTTTCCTATTTTTCCTTGGCACTCAACAAAAGCAATGATGTTTGTGATTCTGCACAATTTCTAATTTCTATTTGTGGGATGAATGATAATTTTGAAGTCACAGAAGAGCTGGCTGCACTGCAAAGCATCAAAGGAACAACTGCAGGGGAGGATATCTATGAAAAGGTTTCCCAAACTGAAGGATTTGAGCTGGACTGGGCTGAACCAGCTAGTGTGACAATTGATGGTGCTCCTAGTATGGTGGGGTCTAAGAAAAGAATAATTGCTCACATTAACCAAGAGATCGAGACACATAACCATTTTCATCCAATAGCCATAAACTGCTTTATCCACCAACAAGAACTGCTATGTAGTAAATCACTAAAGTGGGACTCTGTTATGAAAATTGTGGTATCTTGTGTTAACTTCATTAGAGCTAATGCACTAAACCAGACAATTTCAGTAATTTCTGTCCGAGCTAAATGTTGCCTATGAATATGTTCTGTACCATACATAAGTCTGTTGGCTGAGTGAGGGAGAGTTTTGAGACATTTCTATGACTTACTTCCACAGATTACAGCTTCTATGCTTTCAAAAAACAAAGAAGTACAAGAGCTCAATGATGCAGAATGGAAATGGCACCTCACCTTTCTGACAGATGTAACAGAGCTGCTCAAAAATTTCAATGTGCAACTTTAAGGAAAAGGGAAGCTCATCTGTGATATGCAATCACATGTGAAAGCATTTGAAGTAAAATTAGGCCTCTTTATCAAACAAGTGAAGGAGGAACATTTCTGCCATCTCCCCTTAACCCAAAATCTGTTAGCAGGAAAACCCTTGATTGCATTCCCAAAAGAAACATGTGTGGATTCACTGGAAAAGTTGCAAAAGGAGTTCCAATTCAGATTTAAAGAGTTTCATCTCCATGAACAGGACATACAGCTTTTCCGCAACCCATTTTCTATTGACACTGAAAATGTGGATACAATTTACCAAATGGAACTGACTGAATGACAGAATTGTGACTCTCTGAAAGATGCATTCAAGTCAAGCAGCTTGCCTCTTTTCTATGCATCTCTCCCCTCTGAGACATATCCTAATCTCAGGAGCCATGCACTCAAAGTAGCAACTATCTTTGGCAGCACTTATGTCTGTGAACGACTTTTTCCTGAATGAAATATATGAAATCTCCAACCAGATCTAGACTAACTGATGCACACTTGCATCACTTGTTACAGCTAGCAGTGACAAATATAGAACCAGACATTGCCCATCTCATTAGCCAAAAGCAGGCCCATAGTTTCCATTGAAATACTGGTCAGTTTGTTGATTTAAATTTACTTGTTCTTTATTTTAAATATTGTATTTGTTCCCATTTTGCTTCTGTTTTTTCTTTATTTTACTTTAAAATAAGATATGTGCAGTGTGCATAGGGATTTGTTCATGAGTTTTGTTTTTTTTTAGTCCAGCCCTCCAACAGTCTGAGGGACAGTGAGCCGATCCCTTGTGTAAAAAGTTTGGGGACCTCTGATTTAGAGTCTACATCCCTAATCATATCCCCATCAACCCATTTGATCAAGCAGTTCTTTTTCTTCTGTGTTTTTACTCCCATTTTTTCCTCTGAATATGGAGAGTGTTCTTTCTCATAAATCCCTCCAAATTGTTCTGGATCACTGCATTGCTACTAATGAAGTCCATTACATTCAATTGTACCACAATGCATCAGTCTCTGTATATAATGTTCTCCTGGTTCTGCTTCTTTCATTCAGCATCAATTCTTGGAGGTCATGCCAGTTCACATGGAATTCCTCTAGTTCATTATTCCTTTGAGCACAATAATATTCCATCACCAACATATACCACAATTTGTTCAGTCATTCCCCAATAGGAGGGCATCTCCATATTTTCCAATTTTTTGCCACCAAAAAGAGCACCTGTGAATATTCTTGTACAAGTCTTTTTCCTTAATATCTCTTTAGGGTACAAATCCAGCAGTGCTATGGCTGGATCAAAGGGAAGACAGTCTTTTATCACCCTTTGGGCATAGTTCCAAATTGCCCTCTACAATGGTTGGATCAATTCACAGCTTCACCAGCAATGCATTAATGTCCCAATTTTGCCACATCCCTTTCAACATTCATTACTTGCCTTTGATGTCATGTTGGCCAATCTGCTAGGAGTGAAGTGGTACCTTCAAGTTGTTTTGATTTGTATTTCTCTCATTATAAGAGATTTAGGACACTTTTTCATGTGTATATTAATATTTTTTATTTCTTTATCTGAAAATTGCCTATTCATGTACCTTGCCCATTTATCAATTAGAGAATGACTTGATTTTTTGTACAATTGATTTAGGTCTTTATAAATTTGAATAATTAGACCTTTGTCAGAGGTTTTTTTAATGAAGATTTTTTCCCCAATTTGTTGCTTCCTTTCTAATTTTAGTTACATTGGTTTTGTTTGTACAAAATCTTTTTAATTTAATGTAATCAAAATTATTTATTTTATATTTTGTATTTTTTTATAACTCTTGCTTGGTCTTAAAATCTTTCCTTTCCCAAAGATCTGACAAGTATATTATTCTGTGTTCACCTAATTTACTTATAGTTTCCTTCCTTATATTCAAGTTCTTCACCCATTCTGAATTTATCTTGCTATTAGTGGTAGTCTCTTGGTGACCGAGAATAACAATTGTCTTTGTGCATTATCATCTGTTGATGTACCCGCATGTGGCTTTGAAGTCCAAAGGCTGAGGCGCAAAGCTTGTGGCACATGGGGCATAGAACGCCAGTTATTACAGGAGGTGTGGTTATATCTTGCTATAGGGTGTGAGATGTTGATCCAAACCTAATCTCTCTCATACTGTCTTCCAATTTTCCCAGTAGATTTTATCAAATAGTGGATTATTGTCCCCAAAGCTGGGATCTTTGGGTTTATCATAGATTCTCTTGCTGAGGTCACTTACACCAAGTCTATTCCACTGATCCTGCTTTCAGTCTCTTAACCAGTATCATATTGTTTTGATGACCACTGCTTTATAGTATAGTTTGAGATCTGGTACTGCTAGGTCCCCTTCATTCACATTTTTTTCATTATTTCTCTGGATATCTTTGATCTATTGTTCTTCCAAAATTTTTTGGTAGTTTGATGGATATGGCACTAAATAAGTAAATAAGTTTGGATAGGATTGCCATTTTTATTATGTTAGCTCATCCTGCCCATGAGCAATTAATGTTTTTCCAATTATTTGGGTCTAGTTTTAATTGTGTAGAATCTTTTCCTCCTTTTGAAGTCTATAGGAGTCATTTCTAGGCTTTCATCTACTCTTTTTTACAGAAATATCATCCTTCCTAGAAGTAATAGAAGACACATATGATTCCCATTAAAACACCATCAAAATGAATCATCTAATCTGTAACCCCCTCACTGGACATTTCAAAGTGGACAATACTCATAAACTCCTGTTTTCTCTATAGCCCCAAGGCTAGCACTCAACCTAAATGGTCAGTAGAGGAAGGTGATCTTTTAATCCAATCTATATAATTTTAGGTCCCTTATTGATGTATACCTTAGCCATTGAATGGTCCCCAGGTGTGTGGGCATGTGGGTATGTGGCTCCCTATCTGGACATATTATTTCTGGATGGCATTTCATTCTGTAAAACCTTTTTCCAATTTTCCATGATACCTTATTTGTCCTCTGGCTCTTTCAAAAATGATCCTGTTCTCACTTACAAAAATATTGAAATGAAGTCTCTGCAGAATACTTTCTTAATATAGTCTTCCTCCAGGATGTATTACGTTCCAGTATTAATCTATAGCAGTAGAATTTGAGCCACTTTGGCAAGTAAATGAATATTATTTTTCTTTTTTAAATTATATGGACATAGAGCTAGAGAATTATGATATATATGAATAAAAATGACCTTAAGTATCATCTAAACTGTGTGGATTGAATGTCAAATTAAGTCTCATCTCAAATTTCCTATCTCTAGCTAGCCCTAGATCCCTAGACAGTGCCAAGATAACCAAGACCTATCCATTAAGGACATTCCTCCATTTGCCCTAACACCTGGTCCTCAAAACTTCCTCCCTTTTTTATCTTTCACTTAGGAAACAGTAGTCAAATCATTGAGGTGCAAGGTGCTATACAGTGCATAGAGCTCTGGCTCAGGCTTTAGGAAGATTTATCTTCCTAAGTTAATATTTGTCCTCAGACACTTACTGGTTGTGTGATTCTGGGCAAGTCACTTAACCCTGTTTGCCAGTTTATTCTCTGTAAGATGAACAAGAGAAGGAAATAACAAACCACACTCCAGCATTTTTTTGCCAAGAAAACCCCCAACTAGGGTCAGAAAGAGTCAGATATAGCTAAAAGTGACTGAATAATAATTATCATTCAATCAATCAAATCAATATTGTCATAGCTGCCGCAAAGAGTATGGAAATTGACCATTTTATGAATCCATTCACAATCCCTGTGACTACCTAAATCCAAGACCCCATTCCTGACTACAATTCCTTCATAAATGTCATGCCCCACTGTTAAAATATATGAGCCTTGGGGGCAGGGATTGTTTCTCATTTACATGTGAATTTCTAGCTCTAGGCACATAGTAAGAGCTTAATACATACTTATGAATCTGTGTTATTGATTGATCTACTGAGCTAGTCCAACCTCTACCTTCTACACAAGGAAAAATGAAGCTACAGGTGAAGTAACTTGTCTACTAAGCTCACTTAGGTAATCATTCAATTCAGTATGGTATTCTTTCTGTTATATCAAAGGGCCTTCCAGCCTCTACTCCATTCATACTATATCACCAGCTACCTACCATAAAGCTAGCCCTACCAAGATTATAAGCCTCTAAATCTGATATCTAAAACCATTACCATTCTATTATTCATCAGTTACCATTGGGCACTGGATCCTGACCAGACCATACACAGAATATAGAGCCCCGGTACTACAGGAACTCCTAACTCATACTGTATTACCATAGCATGAGTCACTAAATAAATGTTTGCAAATTATTTTGCTCCCCAAGAGATATTAAGAGTCATTTAACTTCTACTGTCCTAGGTTTTGCATATGGAACCCAAATAGTGGCAAACTGGACTCAGAAATGTATTCTCACATACATATTCTGTGATGGTAATACTCATCATCTATTATTGGAAGCTTTCATCTGTCACAATAGATGCAGTAGACCTTGTCGGAAGAGCCTAAGGTCCCCTCCTGCTTGTCTTACTCTTTTTATGTTTCAGTTACTCACATTTCCCCCAAGGACTAGTTCTAATGTCTCACAGAAAATGATGAAGCTGACAAATGGGAAAACACCAGCTGATATAGTTGACTGGCAGGAATTTAGAAGGAAAAAAAGACATGCAAAGAGGAAAAAAGAAGAATAAATGGCCAATAAATCAGAGAGAACAGTGATGTCTTCTAAGTATAAAATTCTGTTATAAAGGGGAAGAAACAGAAAGTTAAACACATCAATTCCTACAAGCACTGATAGCCTCCCTCTATAGTTGACAAGATTGTTAGGAATCTATAATGGTGAATGTCTCTTTCAGCTTTCAGTCAGTCAGACAATCAAAATGTGGAAATGCTCTTCCCCCCAAAGTGTCTCCATCCATAAAAACTTGGGCCAAAAAGAACTATGTATTCCCATGATAAAGATGCCTATACCTCCAAGGAAAGAGGAAAAGGACCTATGCATAATAAATATATACATACATGATATATATTTAGGTTCTTTTTGCAATGGTTAAAAGTTGACCAAGAAGAATGACTAAACAAATTATGGTTCATGAATGTAATGAAATATTATTGTGCCATAAGAAATGACAAAATGGACAGTTTCAGAGGAAATTTGTAAAGATTTCTATAAATTAATGCAGAGTGAAACAAACAGAATTAGAAGACTATACATATACAGAAAAACAACTTTGAAAGATACTTGAATTCTCACCAATGCAGTGATAAAGCACAGGTCCAGACATCTGGAAAGGAAGATGTGATGGACTTAAAATACATACATATTTTAGTTTTAATTTATTTAATACTTTGGTGATAGGTATAAAAAATATAATGGAACATGCATTTTGAGGCATGGCCGGTGTGGGAACTTATTTTGTTAGGTTATGCTTATATGTCATAAGTTTTCTTTTTTTTTTCCATTGCTCAACTAGGGCATAGGGTCAGTGGGGAAAAGAAAGATAATAAATTCTGAGGAATTAAATTTTAAAATAAAAGATGAGAAAGTGTTGACCCATTTTAACTAAGAAAGAGTATAGAATTTTAGAATTGTAGCATCTGGCTCAGTGAGTCCAACAGGAGATAGCAAAGTTCTCCAATTATGGGACAGGAAATCAAGGTATATACTAAAGTAGTATATACTAAGAAGACCAAAGAATTGATAAATAGAAAGAATCAAGGCATAGTTTTATATGTACATACTTTTTTGTCAAATGATGCTTTTTTGAGTGCAAGGGGGGACAGAGGGAGGAAGAGGTTGAGATTTAGCCATATTATTTGACTTGTTTTAGTTATTAACATGATATACTAAATTAGATTCCTTTGAGATAAAAACTAGGCAGTACATAAAAATGACAATATTAACATTGAATGACTAATAAAATGATTGAATACATTAAAAATGTAACAAATAAACACATTTATTAAAAAGAAATCTGAACACATTATTGGATGAATCCAGCAACAGGCCACAGGGAAGTCCAATGGTCTGTCGAAAGTAAGCAGATAGTACATGGAGGTGATCTCCGTGGAGTAGACAGGAAAGGACATTAGACTTGAAGTCAGAAGTTTTAGGTGATAGAATCTATGGCAGGCAAGTGGCTACTGTCAAGGAGATATGATAGCACATAATGAAGGGGACTAATGTTGGTGCCCAGGCTTGATAGGTATAACTCCAGAACCAGAGAGGATTGGCCTCTATGAATGAGAATGTGATGCTAAAATAAATTATTTTGCATTTACTTTATAGATATATTTGTATTTGATAGCCTGTGTCCATATTATTTCCTCCAAGGGAATGTAAATTCCTTGCGGGCAGACTATTTTGTTATTATGTCTGTATCTCCATTCGCTTGCATGGAGTATCTTTGCCAAATGTCATCCACACTCTGAATACTTCCCATTTCAAACATACATTCCTCTATTTTATTTAGGAAAGATACTAATTCTGGCAAAAATCCAGGAAAATTCCAAAGGGCATGATGAAAAAAAAATGGTGTATACTCCCATAGAAGGAATACAGTCTGAATGCAGATTGAAACAGACCATTCTTCACATTATTTCCTCCATTAATTTTTCTCTAATGTGATATGTGTCTTACCTGATAACATGATGAATAGGAAAATATGTATTATATGATAATATATGTACATATTATATGCCTTCTTGGGAAGGCAAGTATGGTGAGAGGGAGAGGGAAGAAAAGAATGAGATATAAATTTTAGAACATATCTGAGAATTTCTCTTGGATAAGAATATTTATTATAATGTATTACATATTTATGACAAATCATATGTATTACATTAGTGTTATGTTTCATATAATGTAGTATTTATATGAAATATATAATAAATGGTGAAGAAAGAAAACAAAAATATATGTAAGAGCACAAATTACTATGTAGATTCAAGGCATAAATGTTTATTGAAACATGTTTATTGAAAATTTAAATGACAGCTAATCATTGGAGTATTTAAGATTCATTTAGAAAATGTGATATGAAATAATTCCTATTTTAATTTTCTAGACCTTCCTATTTTCTCTGAAGAAGCTGACATTTAGGTTTAACATTATATCATGTCACTGAGTGCTGACCTGGAATCTAGATTCTCATCTGGGTTCCAATATTGACTCATTCTATAGCCATGGAACCTTTCTCCAATTCAGTTTCCTAATCTATAAAATGAGAGGATTTGAAGAGTATCTTTAATGTTCCTCTAACCATAAGACTCTTTCATTTTAAATTAGGGAGAAAAGTCAACTAGTCACCACAGAAATACTCACGAAGTCCTGTATAAAACAGAATTGGGGCCTGAGAGGTGGAAAGCATAGTGGATTTGTAAGTGACAGCCATATAAAAAAGAAAAAAAATCAATAATCATTTGGTTTGGGTTTTTTGTTTGTTTGCTTTTTAAAGAGGACTGAATTTTAAGTCAGAGGTCTTGGGTTCCAAGATAAAACAGGAAACAAGTGTCCAAGGCAGAACTTGAGATGCTCAGTCTAATGGTGGAGATTTCTGTGTGATTCTCAGCCATAAGGGAATGAAGTAACAAAGTTCCTACAAAGATTTGATTCACAGTAGCAATCAGCTTCTTCACCACTGCAGAAGCTAGTTATATTCACTTTTGATGCTGGGGCCAACTATCTCACTTTGCTCATTTTCCTCTTAACAATGCTCCCAAGTGAGAAGATGGTTCCACAATGCTAGGCAGGTCAAAGTGGTAGCCAGAGATGACACAGCATCCTTTGGCAATAAAAGAGTCTCAGTTCAGATGACACATATGGTAAATATAGGTCATGAATCAGCCATCTGAGGCATATTCAGACTTTCCTGAATTTAAAATAGTAACTTATATAAAAAAGTTTTTAATTCAATCAGTAAGAATTAATACTGAAATAATTTTCTAATTGGAAATTAAGCATGATAGTAGAGATGTTCATCATTTATTTGATCAGGATATATTGGTTTCCTTTATGGAAAAAAAAATCTGTATTTGAAGATGTGTCAATCCTTACTAATGCTTGACCGCAGACATTTCTGTGGTCCTAGCAACTACATAGTAACCTAAAACAGGAGCTTAATCAATAGAACACTAGGGATAGAAAAGGACTGATGATTTCAGTGGTGACCAGCTTAATGGAGGACTAATTGGAAGACTTTATATAACTAAATGGGACTTAAATGCTGCTCTTTTCAAATAAAACTTATGATGGTGGGAAATAAAGTTATAGGGTTGTCACAGAGATAAGACAAGTACGAAGGTAATGAAGCACACAGTTGAGGGAATTTTAAGATAGAAGGGAATGTTGACCAGCAAGAGAAAGGATTGGGGAAAAAATCCCAGTATGGTGCTTAGAAAGCCGTCAGTGTGTTTGGAGCAATATGGTTGAGGGAAGGAGTGAATGATGTGGAAATTTAAGCAATGAATATGATTCTTTTTCAAGATGTTTGAAAACTGGGGAAGGAGAGTGATACAGAAGTTACTTGAGGAAGTAAAAGTGTTCAGGAAATGGTTTTGATTTTAGTTTTTGCAGATTGGGGTGAGTTGAGCAGATTTCTAGCAGAAGACAAGGATCCAGGAGTGAATCAGAGGTAGAAGGTACAAAAGAGAAGGAAGACAATTAATAGAGTAAAGTCCAAAGAAGTTGAGAGTATATGTGGTCAATAATGTGATGAGAAAATTTAACCTTAATAAGTTAGGGTAAGTACTCACTTTTAAATTATTTTTTAAATTTTTTAATCTGAACTTGTTTTTTGAGTAAATAATATGGGCATTTTCATATATATATTCTAAAACAGTCAAAGAATATGTTCATAAAACTGTGTATCTCTATATACCTGGAGTTTCTTTTTGAGTAAATAAATTCAGCATATAATTTTCATGAATTTCTGTGGTTTGGGTTTCTTTCCTCTCTTGAGGAAGAGAATCCTATCCCTATCTGCCCCCACCTTCTGCCTCTTATTTCTAAGAAAAGAAAAACAATAATTATTATGTCTTAAAATCCTGGAAATTATACCTGAAAACAAACAAATGCTTGATGATCTGGTAGTCAGTTTGTTTTTATTACCCCCCCCAGATATTCCTATTATATATTTTTCTGTTGAAAACCCTTTCATAAGAAAGCCTTCAAGATTTCATCCAATTCTAAGTCTGTCAATCACAAAAATATATTAAGTGCTCATCAAGTGCCTAGCATTGTGCCTAACTTCTGGGGTAAGCAAGATGTTAAAACAGCCCCTCCCCTCAAGGAGCTTACACTTTGAAAAAGGATATAACATGTGTATGTATAGATATGGGTACATATGTATACATGTAAATGGTTGTGTGCATATTGCATGCAAATCAATAAGACAAATATAAGATAATATGTATATAAGATACACACAAGGTAGATATGATTTAATGTTGTAGAGGGAAGGTGCTAATTATCATTTAGATAGTGTCTACTCTGTGCCAGTCATTGTGCTGAGGAAGGTAACAGTATTCTTAATACATCTGTGTGTATATACATATATACACATGCAAGATCCATAAAATATCATACATATATGAGACACAAAGTATGTACAAGTTAACTTCACAGAAGGAGGGACGTGATAAACATTTATACAGCTCCTACTATTTGGAAGACACTGTGCTAAGAGAGGAAGGCATTAGCAATTAAGGGCACAAGGAAAGGCTTCCTTTAGAAAATGATGTTTGAGTTCACTCAGACAACCAGGGCTTTAAAGCCATGAAGTGAAAGTATTCCAAGCATAGGAGATGAACAGTGCAAAAGAATGAAGAGGGGACTCAGAAAAACAAGTAAGTTAGTATGCTTGACCATAAAGTATGTGAATGGATGAAACATGTAAGAACACTGGAAAGGCAGGAAAAGATAAAATTGGGAAGACCTTCTAACACCAAGCAGTGTTGCTTATATCTATCTAATTCTAGAGTTGATAGGGAGCCATGGTGGTTTATTAAAAGGAGGGGCAGGACATGAAATGATCAGACCTATGCTTTAAGAAAATCATTAACATTGGAATGGAAGATAGATTGGAATAGAGAGGGATTTGAGGAAAGGCAACCAATGAAGGGTCTATTCAATAATATAGGAAAGAAGAAAAGAGAATGAACTAGGGTTATGACCCCATGAATAGAGAGGAGAGGAAAATGAATAATTTGTTAAGATAGATATGGCAATATTTGGCAACTGATTGAATATGTGATGTGAGTAAGAATGAGTAGTTGAAGATGACTCTGAACGTGCAAATTGCAGTTACTGAAAGTATGCTGATGCCCTCCCTAGAAATAGGGAAATTCAGAAAAGGGGAGCATTTGAGGGGAAAGATGATAATTTCCAGTGGTGTCAAACTCTAAAGAAATAGGGGTCACTAATCTATACATAAAGATCCCATCGGATCTCATATCATATTAATTTTAAAGCATTATTGATTATTACTTAATCATTTTAGTCACATTCAAATCTTTATAAACACATTTGGAGTTTCCTTGGCAAAGACACTGGAATGCTTTGCCATTTCCTTCTCCAGCTTATTTTTTAGCTGAGAAAACTGAAGCAAACAGGGTTAAGGGATACATAGGGTCACACAGCTAGTAAGTACCTGAGACCAGATTTGAACTCTGGAAGAGGAGTTTTCCATGACTCCAGCTCCCTACTCTATCTACTGTGCCACCTAATCATATAACAATGTAATATCATCTATGTTTTATTGTAATCTTATTTTTTTTGGTAAATGTTTCCCAGTTATATTTTAATCAGGTTCAGGAATCACATAGGAGAACTGCCATTGCATAAGCTGGTTTTGTGCTTGGTACCTTTGATTTAGATGATTAGGGTCTGGAGCTCAGGAAAGAGATCAGGATTGAATTTATATGTCTGGGAGTCATCTATATAGAGAAGACAACTAAACACATGAGAATTAATGAGATAACCAAAAGAGAACATATAGATTAAAAAGAAGATGGAGTAAGAAAAAGTCTTGGGTAACACCCAGAGTTAGAGGATGTAAGCTGTGTGAAGATCCATCAAAGACTGAGAAAAAGCAGTTAGAGAAGGAATAGAAGGAAAATCAACAGTCTCACAAGAGTCCCAGACAGAAATGAATATCTAAAGAATGGGCCAAAAGTATGACATGTTCCAGAGGAGTTCAGAAGGATAAGGAAATATGAATATCTTTAAGATTGTATTTCTGCCCTATTTAGCCAAGACCTCAAAAAATTCCAAATTAGAAATCCCCAAATAGTATGAATGTACTTTTTAATCTAAAGAGTTAGGGTGAAGTCAATCCATTTCCAACAAAAGAACTGATGAAATCTGAATGAAGACTGAAATATGCTATATTTCACTTTCTTTTTTCATTTTTTTGTTCAAATTCTTTTCCACAAAATGACTAACATAGGAAAATGTTTTATGTTATTACTCATGTAAAATCTATATAAGGTTGCTTGCTGTCTCAGGGAGAGAAGAGAGACAGAAAAGGAGAATTACACTCAAAATTTTAAAAAGTAAATTTAAAAAATTGTTTTAACAAGTACTTGAGGGGAAAAGTAAAATATTATTTAAAATTGGGAGAGAGGCTTGCTGCTAAATGTTTTAATAACTTACTCTCCAAAACTTTAAAAAATACTTTAAAAAAATCTTACTTTCTGTCTTGGAAACAATATAGTATAGTATAGTATAGTATAGTATAGTATAGTATAGTATAGTATAGTATAGTATAGTATAGTATAGTAGTAGTCTGTTGGTAACCAAAAATGACAATTATCTTTGTGAGCTTTCATCTGTGATGTACCCTCATATGGCTTGAAGAGGGTGGGGTAGACGAGTGTGCACAAAAACACTTGTGTGTGAAGGAGATTTAAGTGGAAAAGTCGATGCACAGAGACAGTCCCACTCTCGGCATTGGAAGCCTGGGTCCAGTGGCACGAAAAATTGTTACACCTGGAGACTTCCTCAGCAGTATTGGATGGCCGTGTTGTCTTTTGTGCTCCAACACGCCCTAAGCACTCCACAGTGCTTTGCTGCGTCGCCCTCTCAGCCGTTGAACCTTCTTATTGGTTTCTTCTGTCTGTTCAGCCGAAGCAGTCTTCACATGCTGGGTGAGCAAAGCCCTGGTTCACCAGGGGTCGACGACGACCCGATGGCTACCCTCACAAGGTTTGGCCGGCCTGTCGAAGCCGTTGCCCGGGGTGTGGCTGCTGCCACATGCTAGCAGCTACTGGGAGCCACAAGTGAGAGCTGGGTGTCAGGTGAGGGTCAGTGGCTGGAGAGCTGCCCTAGGAGGGCACGACAAGCCCTCCATACCAGAGATACTACCCCTCCCTGAGCACCCCATAAACCCCCTTGGAAACAATACTAAGCATTATTTCCAAGGCAGAAATGGGGTAGGGGATAGGCAATAGTGGTTAAGTGACTTGCCCAGGGTCACACAACTAGAAAGTCCCTGAGGACCTCCTCCAAGTGTCACTCATTTCTCTATCCATGGAGCTACCAAACTGCCCCTTAAAGCATAATTTTAAGTTTAATCGATATTATTAACATTTTCAAATCACTTTTTAAAGTCTAGATGAAGAAATAATAAATTAAGCTCTGATTTGTAGGATATGCCAATGTGCTCATGCTATTAATTTCATAATTGGCTGTAAGTGTACTGGTCCCAGCACACCCCTACCTGTGACTAAACTCAGGCTTCTTTCTACAGCATCATTAGGAACCATACATGGCATACCTTCACAAAGAAGGGAAAAAAAGTATACAGTCAGAAACCTTCTGAGTTGGAAGAAGCATCACCATGCTATATAATTTTCTGCTTTTTTGGTTTCAGCTAGAAATTTTGTATCATCAATTCATATGTTTATGCTTGAAGCCATTGATGCAGTTATTTTTAAAGTATTCCACTAGTATTTTTAAACTCATAACTAAATAATAAGCACTCTAGATTTTCTTAGTCACAGTACCATCTTCAATCCAATAGCAGCTTGTCAAAGAGGAGATAAGCCACCCATAGAAACTGACACCTAACAGAAAATGAGAGCACCACACCCCATTTCCCCACAATTGAAAGATGGTTCCGCTTCACTTAGCCTAGGTCCAGGAAAAGGAAGCATACACTTGACTCAGCACAGATGAACCTCAAAGACTTAGTTTAGTCCTGAAGCCACACAAACTAGGTTTAGGTTTTCTCAGGCTTGTCTATACAATAATTTCACTTGCCCTGAAGCTTTTTATGGAGAGTGGGGTGAGTTTCCCTAGACTTACCTGAGCATGGACTTTTGAGTTCAGTCTAAAAGCCCACCAAATTTTCTCCAGGATCCTCTGAACCAGTCAGACATAGGGCTGTTCTATATCCTCTGGGATTATTATGAAATATAGCTGATCTCCCGCACTCTCCTACTTTCACCCTTCTGAACTCTAATAAATCTAACATCAAAGTCTAAGAAGCAAACCAAATCCTCTGTTGATCTTGCTCAAATTTTTTTCAATGATATTGATGATACTAGCAACTACAACTTTTAATTGTCACTGCAGGCTAGAAGCTTACATTTAGCAATGACAATAGCAACTAACATATACAATGCTGTTTTTTGTGCATTTTATATTGATTTGGAGTCAAGGGAAATGGTTATAGGGGAGAGAGAAAGAAAAAAGCCTTTTTTTTTTCTTTTTTCCCCTAAGTGAAAATCTCTTAATGATTTTAGTTCTATTGTTATCACCTCCAAAGTAAGGGGACAAGAATCACTAAATTTTCAGGAGAACTGAAAAGTGGCACTAGGAAAAGAACACAGACTTTGTGGTAAGAGGACCAGGGATCAAATCCTGACCTTGCCATATTGTAAAGGTTGAAACATTAAATAAATATAAGTGGCAGCAATAAAATGTATAGCATATTGAATACTAGACTTGTATTCTTTCCTTGTACAAATAAAATATCACCCATCCTTCCTTTTGAAGAAGACAGATGCAATCACCAGGTGATATGCCTGTATATAAATTGGATTTAAGTGAGGCAGAGTTACACTAAGCCATCAGCCTTATTCTCTTCCAGAATCCTCAAAACCCAGTGGCAAGACAAAAATCAGAATGACTGGTCCAGGATGCAGTGAATGACCTTGACATCTTTGATGTATGACCAAGCTCTAAACACTTCACAATGACTGCCTCAGCCACCTCCATTGGAGATGGAATAAATCGTTCTCCTCCACCCATTCAACGGGGTGAAGTCTCTGTATGCTTTGGATAGGCATCCCCATAACTCACTGATGGAGTTGAGGACTATCTGTCATCCTCAACCCAGTTTTGCCCATCCAAAAAGCTACTGCAACTTCTTGGAATCACAATGAAAAAACGTGAACAGCCTTGAAAAAAAGGCTCAGCAAGCTCATTCCCAACAAGATAGATCTCCCTAATATTACATACATGCATTTACCAAATGACTTGAGCAAGACACTTCATCTCTGCAAACGTTGATGTCATCATTTATAAAATGGGGATAATGAATCTATTTTACGGGTGCAATATTGTGAGGATCCAGTGAAATATTGTATGGCAGGAACTTTGCAATATAAGAATGTGAATTGTCTTAATTACCAGTGTTCACTTGGGAAGGTCACTTCATTGTAATAAGGAAAACTTCTTAGAACACTTCTAGCTTTGTCATTAATCTTTTTAAGTATAGAGGTCTTCATAACAATATTTAGCAATTAGAAAAGTGAAACTACCTTTGGATGTAGGTGCTATTAGTATCCCTATTTTATAGATGAGGAAACTAAGGTAGACAAAGGTTAAATTAAGACTTGCCCAAGGTCACTTAGTTAGTAAGAACCTGAGGCCAGGTCCAGTACTCTAAGCTACTATGCCACCTTGCTGAATAACTGATTTTACTCGTATCACCACAAGGAGAGAAAAATGGTTTGAGTTAAATATCAAATACAGATTTTGGCTCTAGAGATAGCAGTCCTACAAACTTTTCCCAAATGATCTGCTTGTATATTATTTATATCCCTAGAGAAGTTGCTGTTTTATTTCATTATATTCCTTTGGATGGTCTCCCATCATGCAATAAACACACATCCATCTCTTGAGACACCAATCAAAAAGCAGCATTCAAAATCAAAAGAAACTTTTCTAAAATGAGCCAGAGAGGCCTAGGACCTTGCAGAATGCCTTATACATGGTAGAAACTTGATTAATATTTGCTCATTCAAATTCTAAAGTAGATACTGATCATATGTTTTATTATTTGTAATGAATTAATTTGGAATTTTACCTCCCCTATACTAATAGAGAAGCAGCTCCATCACTGGCACCTTATGGGTCTTTAATCAAAACCAACATCTTCTTGGATTTCCTGTTATTGAAGAGCCTGATAATCTGAGAAGGTAAACTGAGATGGCACTTGCCAGGAGCCTGGGATTACAGAGAATTAAGGAAATTCTCAGAAGGATACGTGGTATTTTACATGAGCTAAGATATTTCACAAGTACGGAAATGTCAAAGGCTATACTATTTCTACCATTCAAATTCAGGAATGAGTGGGAGACCTTTTTTCCCCTCCTCCATCCATGGAGAAGGAAGTAAGAACTCAAGGACTGATCATATCCTAATTCCTATTGTTCTGATGACCTGTTCTGTAATCTGAAGCAAATTTCTCAACCTCATTCTTCCTTAGTTCTCAAAACCATCAAACAAACCCAGAATTGTCTGATGGGACAGTAAACACTAATGGACTAGAACAATTCTTAACTATGACATTTCTCCTTCTTATGACAGTGAATATAAACATAACAGTATCTTTAATTATTAATTTTCCTAAGGATCTGAGAAATCCCTTACACTGAATTCTAAGTAGCTTATTACGAAAGGCAATGAAACAGCTCTTTCCTCATACTAAATTATGTTCCCATCACAACCCTATTCCAGAGCACATCCAAGAAAAGAATTTATTCTCTCCCCACATTCAGTGTTTTTGTAGTCTTTAGAAGCTTACCAAGCAGAACAGTGATCATCATCTATTTCCCCTTACCTACATTCTATACCATAAAAATAAAATTTTCCTTAATACAACTCTACAAGAAGCAGTATAGCAAATAGAATACTGTGCAGGGTGTCAAAAGACCTGGGTTCAAATTTGACCTATGACAATTATCACTATGTCCCTTTGGGCAAGCCACTCAAACACTATGTGTCTCAGGCAATTCCTTTTTGTTAAGTCATGTGATGACTTCTGAATCTACGTAGGGAGTTTCTGTAGTTTCTACACCAGAAATAAGAGCTCTCCAATTTGATGAAATAATACATCCTTGTAACAGAAATAATCAGGGATGGGATCTTCTAGTACATTTATTCCTCTAAGTTTGAGGGGTTTTTAAAGGTCTTGTAGAAAATCTTTCTGAATGATGTTAATCCATTTTCAATTGTGATATAATTTATTCCTGTGTTTCTACATTTAATGTAGAGTGAGAATAAATAGGTCTTTCCTGGTTGACTTGAGGATTTTAGAGATGTCTATAATTATTACAATGAACATCAACCATCACTACAATGATTTAGCTGAGTGAATACTGGCTTCAGAACTGATCTGGAAAATTATTAACATTTTTATTCATTTGCTTATAGATTATTTTGCTATTGTTCTTGCTTATTAAGGTAAAGGAAAGGAGTACAGATAATGTTGTAGACTGGGGAGGATGATGAATCTGGAGTAAGAGTACTTGACTTTGTATCCTCTCAAATTTCAACCTGTATAATCTTGATCAGTTTTCTCATCTGTAAAATGGGAGAGCTGGACTAGATTTTGAGACCCCTTCCAGGTTGAAATCTATGGTCCTGTGAAGTCTGAGATGGCAGATGAAGGCAGAAGAAGGAAAGGTAGAGAGTTGACTATGGAGTTAGGAGATTTATGTTTAAATCCTGGTATAGGCACTTATCACCTCTGAGTCCATAGGCAAGTCACTATGAATATTTCTGAGTCATACGTTTCTTATATGTCCAATGGAGATTACTTTTTGTCCAGATTTTCAGTCATATCATACTGTACTTCATGATCCTAACTGAGGTTTTCTTGGCAAAGAGACTGGATTGGTTTGCAATTTCCTTCTTGAACTCATTTTACAAATGAGGAAACTGAAGCCAACAAGGGTGTGACTTGCCCAGGATCACACAGCTAGAAGTTTCTGACAACAAAGCCTGACTCCAAGCCCAGTACTCAATCCATTGCACTACCTACCTGCCACCAGGATATGACTTACCTAATAGTGTTATTGTCAGGAAAGTATTTTGTTAAACCTTAAAGCACAACAGAATTCTAAGTTATCATTATTAAAGTTTTAGGTGGCTGGGATGGAATAGTCATCCCCCATCTCTACTAGCCCTTATCTCATTCTTACGTCAGGATCCATTTCAAGGTAATAGGTTTGAAGCTAGAAGAGATTTCAGAGGTTAAACTCAAGTATAAATTAATCCCTGGAAAGTGGGCAACAAATTGACATTATCTCTGTGCTATTTGTATACATAGATACACACAAACATACATAGATGGTAAATGATAGCTAGATAGCCAGACAGACAGATAGATAAATAATTTTTGCCAATATTTTCCAATTTCATTTTAATATGTTTTGGGATTTTTGAGACACGTTATAGCCCGTGGCCCCATATTAAACCTTCTGATATCGTCCAACCCCTTCACAGATAAGAAAAATGATGGTCAGAAACTGTAAATGACTTTGAACCCAGGGCCTTGACCTCGGAATGAGCTCACCTTCTACTTTATCACCAGCTACTTCTTCAGATAGTGTTTCACTAATCCAACCTAGTCAGAGGTGGTCCCTGAATCCCCTTAGAATTCCTCTCACAAGTTTGGACTTCACATTCTGTAGTATATTACTTTTACTTGGAGTTTGACTTAGACTCCACCCTCTCCAGAGTATATGGCAAGGATTTTTTCTTTCTCCATTTTTGAATTCTCCTTAGAGTTTAGTTTAACATTTTATACAGAATAAGATCGTAGATTGATGAGGCAGCTAATTTTATTTTTAAATTATATACAATATATAAATTGTTATGAATAAAATTAATCTTGGAGACTTTATACTAAATTTATGAGTATATTATTTTAAACTTCACAAAATAAACACTAATGAGTTTAAATTTGTCTGCTTTTGTTAGTTATGAGAACTAGTTTTTTTTCTGACTTTTCTAATTCTAAGGTTAGAGTAATCATCAGTCTTAAAAGGGACCTCACTCAGGATAGGTACCTCTAAAATCCCCAGAGGAAATAAAAATATCGGCTTCTGTACATGGTTCAGGGAAAAATCTAAAAGGGCAATGAAAGAGAGAACAAAAATGATACTTAGCCCAATTCAGTAGTCTTCAGAGACTTGGGGAAATCCTTCCCATTTGGCAGTAAGGTTCTTTGTACAGATATCTTAGAGATGAACTCCTTCTTCAAGCTCAGGCATTCTGATTTAGTTCTCTGGCTCTGTCTCTCTCTCTCATACCCCACTCTCACCTGTTGCTCGAACAAGAGATTGCATTTGCATCAGCTATGCCCCAAACATCTCTCTTTTGGTTTAAGGCAGAAACTGTTTCTCCAAAAGGAAGTTGAACTATTCAGTTCAAATGCTCAGGGTCTTTTATTATTAGTCACAATTTGTGGACATTTCTGACAGCAGTTCCTTACACAGGATTTTCTGGGGCAGACATAGCTCTCTAACTGCCCACAGTTCAACAAACTCCTGATTAAAGTGTGGTTCAGTTTCCAAAATATACCGGAGAGTTTCACTCTAGCCAGGTTGAGTTCAGACAGGAACTCAATTAATTCCTGTCGATGTCACACAGTCTGGAGTCACTGTAGCAGGTGGCTTGGGCAGCAAAAACTTTGAATCTCAGTGGGAACTCCAAATATGTCAAATTTGAAAAATACGGAACCACTAAAGTAATTAAAAAGAATAAGTCTTTAATCAGGAGAAAGAAACAAAGTTCTTATGACCACCATACAGAGCCAAGTTCTAGGACTCTGGGAACTTTGTCTCTGGGAAAATACATTACAAATGGCAATACCATCATGGGAATTTTCCAACAAACTGAGGAACTCAAGGGCTTATATAGACTTTGGAGAATAAAGGAAAGGAAGGATAATTGATTGACATATGGAGACAAAGGAAGGAGACAAAGGAGAAGTCTAGATACAATGGGAAACACTTCTTAGACAAAAAGGGTACTTAAAATTTGATTATATTCTACAACTATCTAGTCTGATATCAATGGATACTTGAAAGCTTATTATTCAGTGTAAGATAAATCTACTAATCCTACTTAGGGTGATCCAGTGGTACTCTAGGGATTCATAAAACCAATTTGTGAACATCAAAATATTTAGAGCAAGATATTTTGGTAGTAGCAAAGAATAGGAAAGAATTGGGTGCTTATTTATTAAGCATCTAATATATACTTAATCATTTATTGAGCACCTACTCTTTATTTGTTAAGAACCTACTATGAAGTCTAAGGCACTAGTTAGACAAAAACAAATAAAACAAAAGCAATCCCTAACCCCTAGATGCTTACAATCTTGTTGATGAAGACAACACACACAAAAAAAGAAGCCCTAGTTTGAAAGGATAGGTGGGGAGAAAGTATCCAATGCATTGGGCATAATGAAGTGTTCAAGAGAAGGCCAAAAGCAGTGTGCTTTTTGGGAAATGGAAAGAAAATGTATTGAGAGACCCCTCTTTAAATTGAAGCCCTAAAGCCCATTGGACTTATCTTGTAGTCAGAAGATGCAATGAGAAGGGCAGAGGAGACTAATGAGGACCAGGCAAATTCAATCTTGCATCATAATGAAATTTCCCAGTAATGATGGAAATAGTAAACAAGTTGTGATATATGAACACCATCTAATTTTATTGTGCTGCAAGAAATAACAAATATGATTGCTACAGAAAAGTATGCAAAGATGTACATAAACTGCAAAGTGAAGTTAGTAGAGCCAAGAAAATTACACCAGGATTACAATGTAAATGAAAGAACAATAACAAAACAACAGAAAGTTGCAGAATTAAAATAATCAATATTGGTCTGAAAGAGCTGGAGGAAGATACTCCCCCTACTCCTTTGCAGAAGTTGATGTTTATGGGTGCAGAACATTGCATAAAACATCAGTGTTTTATTGATTTGTTGACCTGATATGTTGATTTCTTTTGCTTGACACCTTTTCTTCCTCTTTGTTATTCTTTATTATAAGAGATGGCTCTGGGAGAAGAGAATGAGGAGTATTCTGTGTGAGATTAAAATGATGGCAAGTGCCTCACTCACTCAAACAAAACTTGGAATCAGAAGGTAGGAATAAAAAGAGGCAATTGCTTATTTCCTTCATGAAAGAGAGTACTTCAAGACAGTGAAGTCTAAGGCTAAGACAGTAATGGTGAACCTTTTTATGGATGGAGTTCCTGGTTCCACCTCCCCAGAGATCAAATGTCCCAATCCCCTCACCTTGCCTCCTAGCCCCACACCCCATGCCCCAAACATGAGAGGGAGGAAGCAGTCCCATTGGGTTGCTGGGCAGAGGGACCAGTGAAGTGAGGAATGCCCTGAGGCACATGGAGGGGAGCAGGGGAAGAGCTCCACCATGAGTCTCCTTGACTGTCTGGTAATAAACTCTGGCAGGCAACTGCAGGTGTGCCCACAGAGAAAGTTCTATGTGCCCCTTTTTCCACATGTGTCATACATTTACCATCACTGGGCTAAGAAATGCAAGTCAGCAAGCTGGCAATTTATACCCAAGGCTTCTCTTCCCTCCCCTGTTAGGTCCCCACACCAGGTTTTGACCTACAAATCAAAACACCTGTGCTTCCAACCCAATTCAGGTAAGGGAAGAGAAGCAACCCTGTCCATTGCCCTTTCTGTCCTTCCTCCTGTTTGTGCCAGAGTCCTCAATCAGCAAAAGATAACAAACCAGCCTTTGTAAGCTGAATGCTCATCTTGAGAATAGCACATTCAATTCTTTCTGACACAAATGCAATTGGGGTGAGGGCAGGAAATGTAAATGACATAAAAATAAAAGATGTTCATAAAATCTATTTTTCAAAAAGAATTATTGATTTCCCCTGGGATTCAGAGTGAAAATTCATAGAGAAAACCAGCAGAGGAGCCCCTGAATATACAGGCTTACAGGTGGGTAAATGATAGCTAAGGACTTTGTGAACTCTCACTTGCACTGAGGCAGAAGTCTTGAAACAGTCAGTCAGTAAACATTCATTAAACACTTACTATAAACCAGGCCCTGTGCTAAGTGCTGGAAATACAGAGAAAGGGACAAGATAGTCCCTGCCCTCGAAAATTTCATAGATTAATGGGGAAGACCAGATGAAAACGATTATATACAAACTGGAAATCATCAAAAGAGGGAAGAAACTAGATTTAATGAGGACAAAGAAAGCTTTCCTGTAGTAGGAGTTTAGCTGGGACTTGTAAGAAGTAAAGGAAGCCAGTAGGCAGAAATAAGAAGGGAGAACATTTCAGGTATGGGAGACAGCCAGTGAAAATGGCCAAAAGCTAGAGATGGAGTGTTTTGTCCAAGAAACAAGGAGTCCAGTGCTACTGGATTGCTGAATACATGATAGGGTATAGTATTTTAAAAGACTGAAAAGGTGGGATAAAGGAGAGTTTATGAAAGTTTTAAAATACAAAACAGAGGATTTTATATTTAATGATGAAGGTGATGGGAGAAAAGACAGAGGAGTTTTTTCTTCCTGTCTTCTTTTTGCTGACCTTTCAATGAGTGTTAGGCTTCTAGGGAAAGACAGGAACAGATGGCAACATATAGGATATAAATTAAATCACTTAATGATATTGCCAAAGTTTGGGTTTGGCAGGATGGAAAGTAGGGGAAAAGCAATATGGACATTGGCAAGTTTTGGATCCTTTTGTGACCAATGGAGACACTGATTTCAAGAAAAGTTGTTCTGTGCATGATAGAAAAAAAAAATTGAGGTTGAGCTGGTTGGCTCAAGTAGAGTGAGGCTTTGTGGGAAATTTAGATAACAGTATTCCCTCACTGGATAATAAACATAATGACATGCTGCCCTTCTGTAAGCTTTAGGAAGACATCAGTCAAGCCACACAATCCAAAGTATCATAAGTATAACACCATTCAGTAAAGTTCATAGAACTTAGAATTGGAAGCAATTATAGAAATAATTTAATTTAAAAATATTATTACAGAGGAAGAAATTAAAGACCATTCATTCACTCAACAAACATTTATAAAGTACCTATTAGCTTTCAGGCACTATGCTAGGTGCTAGGAAGAAAAAAGCAAAAACAAAACAGTCTTCATCCTCAAGGAACTTTAAAAAATAAAGAGAATCTGGGCCATCATTCTGATTTGAAGATCCATCTTTAATTGTGGGAAATTAGAGCTGGAGGTTTCACCAGTTTGTGGCAAAGACATCTTTTGGATGTTCACAGTTGTTTTTATATGCTTTTGACAATTAATACAGATCATTAACAAAACCAAATGTTCAAAGTAGAATAGCTAATAGGTACTAAATCCTAGTATAAAGTCCATATATTTTATTGATCCTATAACTAATATTCTCAGACAATGAGCATAGAAAGAAACTTATTGATCTTATAATTAATGACTATAGGAAGAGGCTTAAAGAGAATATCTAAGCATCCTGTTATTGACATAAAAGCAAATGCCAACTATATGATTGTTATTTTTATCAGGAATCAGGATTAACAAGACCTCTAAACTACCTTTCTCCTTATTTTCTCACAGTTGATTAAGAACTGGGACTACCCTTTCTAGTATCCAATTTACATGTATGACCTAAAAGTTTATATGAGATGACTTGATTTTACAATAAATGATATAGAAGCAGTACATACAATTTCATTTTTCAGTATCATCATTTTGGGGGTGAGATAGCATACATACAAATAAATAACAATATATACAAAATGGAATGCAAAGTTATTTCAGGAGTTGCTAGCAACTGGGAAAACTAGAGTAGACTTCCTGGAGTAGGTGGCACTTAACCCAAATAAACTATTTAGTCCAACCTTTTTAAAAATTTTATTAATAGAATTTATTTTTAGATTTCTCAGTTCCTTCCTCTCCTCCCCCACACCATAGAAGGCATGATCAAGCAAACAGATATGTATATATAAATTAGGTCTTTGTTGTTTCCATTTCTCAGTTCATTCCTTGGAGGCAAACATTCATAAGTTATTCTACAAATATTAAATCTGTATAATGTTTTCTTGGTTCTACTTTTTCACTCTTCGTTATCTCATGTAGTTCTTTCCAAGTTTTCTTTTTAATTAATCTGCTCATTCTTTCTTAGAAGATAGTACTAGTCCATCCTAATCATATACTACAATTTATTTAACTATTCCCCAATTGATGGATGTTCCTTCAATTTTTATTTCTTTGCCACCACAAAGATAGCTGCTATAAATATTTTGTAACGTAGAGGTTCTTTTCTTTTTTCCTGATCTCCTTGAGAAACAGACCAACAATAAATAGTATGGCAAAGTCCAATAAAAACCCAATCCATAGTACCAGACACCCAGACCTAGAATGGATCAAAAAGATACTCTAATTTATCCACCCCCTGTATTTTGCAGATCAAGCACCTGAGGTATATTTACTTTAAGTAACATACTCAAAATGACATACTTAGTAAACTCCAAAGAAGGAATTGGAACCCAGATCTTTAGAATTGCAAGTCCAGCACTCTATATGACTCTCATGATACACACTTGCTAAATCAGTAATTAATTCTTCATTCTTCCAACTGTTGGGCTCTTTTCCAGGCCTGAGTAGTCTTTAAATAGTGAGAAACAATGACAAGAGGTTCAAATGGCTTGGTGGTAGTGATGATGGTGATGATGATGATGATGACATCAACATCAATAATGGCCCTTTCCATGAAATTTCAAGGTTTTCTAAGCAAGATAGTGTACTAAGGCAAGAAATACAAGTTTCAAAAATTCAAAAGCTTAAAGGAATTTATGGGTGCACTACCTTTCAAAGCCTGCTCAATCTATACTACTTTTATCATTATCTTACCATAAATTTACCATCAGCAGTCTCTCTGATGCATATGGGGCCTTCCTTGAGTTTTCTTGATGTTCTAAGTATAAATATACAATGGGAAATACCAAATTGTATGGAAATGCAGCAACTTCAAAGTAAGCATTCTCTCTCTTCTCTCTAGATCATAGGCAAAGAGATCATAGAAATACATATCTCAGAGTTCATATTACCCATTATTGTTCTAGCTCTAACATCTTACATCTGAAATTCATATCTTTAAACACAAGTTCCTATCATTCCATCTCTCCATCTGCTTCATAGAATCACAAAAATGGAACTCATACCTTCAATAGGCCCTCCAGTCTTCTCTCCCTTTCCCACTTTCTCAGTACATCACTCCTACTGTGGTCTCTCTTTCTTTCATAATTCTTACTCTATGGTTGGCCAGTTGGGTTATAAACTAAACTCATTGTCCCTTGTCCTGTTTTCATGCCTCAGAAAACTTCGGTTCTGAGGGGCCTCACCATCCATCTCTCTTTCTACTTATATTCTTATGAAGTCAGTTTACAAGCATTTATTAAACACCCACTATATGCTGGGCATTGTACTAAACACTAAGAATACAAAGAAAGTTAATTTTTGGCCACTGTTCTTAAGGACCAACTATTTTAATGGGGGAGATGATAGGCAAACACTACATAAAAGATATATACACAGTAGCTGGAAAATAGCCTCAAAAGAAAGGTACTAGAAGTGTGGAATAGGGAGGGAGGGAGACTTGGAAAGGCCTCCAGCCTCTATCTTGAAGGAAATTAGTGAAGCCAGTAGATGAGGAAAAGGAGAAAGAGCATTCTAGGTATAGAGGAAAGCCAGTGAAAATGTAGTCAAGAGACTGAGTGTTATGTGGATGGAATAGCAAGAAGGCCATTGTTATTTGCTAGATTATAGAATAAGTGGTGGTGCGTAAAATGTAAGAAGATTGGATAGGTGTGAAAGTATTAGGTTGTACAAGGCTTCAAATTTCAAGCAGAGAATTTTATTAGATTGAATATGTGAAATGAACGTGAGAGAGCTCAGGATGATGCTAAGGTTTGGAGTCTGGATGAATGGGAGGAATAGGCAAGATAAGGAACCTTGTTTTCAACGTGTTGAATTTCAGATGCTGCCTGTTGAGTGATGTTCAGTTCTTACCTCTGTTACACATTATACTGAATATATGACTAGGCAAATCAATTAACCTTTCAGTTTCCCTTGACAACTCTCTAATACTCCAGGTTGCAGAACTAATGTTCACAGGAGGTAATTTTCTCTCAAAAGAGTTCTATAGGTGACAGGTAGGTGGCTCAGTGGATAAAGTCCCAGACCCAGAGATAGGAGATGCTGGGTTCAAATGTGTCCTCAAACCCTTCCTAGCTGTGTGACCCTGGATGAGTCATTTAACCTCCATACACACAGTAATAATAAAAATTTCTCTACACTCATAAAATTGCAGGTCTAGGATATACGTACATTGATAAATACATACATGTATACATATATATGAATGTATACCCATGTACATGTATACCAAATATATTTTCATTTTATAGCACCATATGAAGAAAAATTGGGGGGACTTTACCAAGTGTTCTAGATATATGAGTTATGGTACTGAGTGATGAACTCCACCCTGTAGGTCCATCACAGAGTCCCCCCTAATCAATATAAGGTGTGCACTGAATTCAGGAATCAGGAGACCAAGAAGCTCAGAATATGACATTGTAAGATGAAGCCAAGGTCTTTTTTCCCTAAGCCAACCTAAATGACTCTGAATGACTAATCTCAACTTTAAGCTGTCCCTTGAAACAGTTTCTACTAGAGGACTTGGTAGAAATCCTGCTAAAGGCTGTTCTCTAAAGGTGTTGAAGGAGAATGTCAATGAACTTTCTACCTCCCCAAGGAATTGAGAATTACTGTTTAGAAAGGGATAAGAGACCCTGGACAAATCCAGAAGTTGGAAGCTATTCACACAGTATATATGAAAGAGCAGAAAAGTTACAAGTCAGGATATAGCAATGTAAGGAGGAATTTATGTATACAAGGGCTCTGGCTCCCCTCCTTTTAGTCATTTCACCATCCTTCTCTTGGGAAAAGGTAGTTATCCTTTATTGTTTATGTAGATCTTGAAGTAGGATAGATTTGGGTTCTTTTTAATAACCTTGGAAGGGACCACAATTATATCCAACCGTTTAACCTGGTGGAGTTTAAACCCTAGAAACTTCTAGGTGGGACCCCAAAACAATTATGGAAACCCTAAAATTTATTCAGTTTCTTCACTTTCTAGTGCAAGATAGGGCTCCTAAAAGAAGTTTAAACAAAATTTGATTTCTCTCCTTTTTAAAATTTCCCACAATCAAGGACATCTGGAGTATATTTATTATTCCAGATTTTCAAGATGAAAGTGTGGACCAGTTACATGATTCTTTTTCCACTAAAACAGGAGGTTTCAGTAAGGGTTTCATCATCTTCAGATTCTGTATCATGCTCATCTGCCCATTGTGAGTTGGAATGACTGTAGTTTGCCTCAGATTGCGTGCCATGGGTAATAGTTGAAAACATTCACTGAAGAATGTCTTCATTGCCTTATCTTCATAAGAGATTCCAAATAATCCTTCCAAAGTCTGTTGGTGGCTCTCCAAACAGCATACTGCTCTCCATCCTTTGATCTGGAGGGATCCATCCTGGATGGCTACCAACAATGGTTGATTTTGGCAGTGCTGGGGAACACACACATACACATTATAAATATTAGTCCAGTGCTTAATCTCCTTGCCATCCTAACTTCTGTTCCTCAAGTCATAGACCCTCATTTGAAAACCCTTGCCATAGTTTATAGGTATTACAATCTGTCTCTTAAAGATAATGTTATATTCCCAAGCAATAAAACCCTCATACTTGTAAGTCATTCAGCTTCTAGAACTCTTTTTCTTTCTTGTCAAATAATCATTGACATCTGTTGTTGGGGGGGGGTGAATGTCTCTTGAGGGAGTCTGGGATGGTGGTGAACTGAAGGATATTTTGAGTATTTATGACATTTTTCAACTGCTGATGATCATAGCTCAATTAATCAGCCAGAATTGTTCATTTAGTTTCTATTTAGGAACTAGTGAAAGAGGGCCTGATTAATTGAGTTTTGGAGGACTTCAACCATGATCTTTTATCAATATAATAGATACTTTTCTACCCTTGTTAATGTTCATTTTTAGAAGCATGTGAACTAATGAATTGGCAGGTGAACTAATAAGCATTAGTTTGGGGGACGATTTGAGCAATATGGGAATTCTTGTTATCAGTGATAGGAACACAATCATTCAAAGTCAGTAGAATGTAATTTTGTTGAGATTAGAGATTATTTCCATGTCTTCTTAGTGCCTAGCACATAGTACATATTTAATAAATACTTGATAGTTAATTGATCTTGTATTCTGGAATTGTTATTCTTATTGTGCTGACAATATAGTGATTGTGTGCCAAGTTTTCTCATACTGGACTACAAAAAATATTCTTTTGAGGTCACCATTTCCCTCTCTTTCTTTAGTGGAGCATAATGGTTATCATAGTGGGAAAAAGCACTGGACTTGGAGTAGGACAGAAATGAGTTCAAATTCTGTCTCAGAGACTCATCAGCTACCTGATCCTGGGCAGCTTAATATCTCAGAGCCTCAGTTTCCTCATTTGTGAAATGGAATTGATGATAGCACTCACCTCAAAGGGTTATTATGCAGAACAAATGAGATAATGTATGTAGAGTGTTTTGCAAATTCTAATTTTATATAAATACTAGATATAATCATTATCATTTACCAAAATGTTTTCATTCTAGGGATTCTTGTCTTTTTTGTGTCCTCCCAGGAAACTAGAAAGAATATAGACAAGGACAAAATACTACTTGTCATTTTTTCTACGTTGGCATCAAAAATTGTAACTCATGTATGAAAAGTAGCAACATATTACTACAACTCATACTAATGACTGATTCAAGGATGGTTTTACTATCTTTGAGAACAAACAGCACCAACTACTGTGTTTGTGCTTTTCCTACATTAAAAATCACAAGAAAACCTCCTTTTGCAAAAAAGCAAATGACTTTTGCAAACTCTGCACTTAAGAAAGAAAGAGAATGGATTGAAAACATTTTGAATAATTATCATACCATCATGTACATCTTTCACTAAGCTCAAATTCATGTTTGACTTTTAAAACCTCTAGCTCACCCCACTGTTTAGCTGCTAACTAATAAAATGTCTTTCCTGATCCTTTTATTGTGAGTACTCCTCCTCACCTTATATTCATATAAATATATACACACACACACACGTATAGTTGCTATATATTCCATTGTATCTTACATAAATCATTATACATTATATATATATATATCCCATTACATATATATTATGTCTTTAATATATATCCCATCATAAACAAAACATTTACAGAGCGTTTATAGATTCTGGGGATCCTTATTACAACTCCTACTCAGAAAAATAATTCAGATTTCTTATCCCTTACAAGGTTCTAGGGGTATCCCTTTATGGTAGGGGACATCTTTCTAATATAATTGGCCTGAATCTCTTCCATTTTGTTTGCCCTAATAAAAATAATCACCAGTTATACAGTTTTCCTTATTAGATCAATATTTTCCAGTAATTCACATCAGTTTTTATTTAACCAATAAATATTAATAAGCTGTTACAAAGGAATTTTATTGAGAAGATATACAAGAATATAAGTACTACCATGTTCCCCAACACCAGGAACACATTCTCCATGAATTCAACCTCAACAAAATTAACACAAAGTATTTATCCTCCAAAATCAGTCACCAAGTTATCTCTAATGCAAAGCAAATAATGAATAAGTCTCTTCATCATGTAGGATCATTGCAGTGCTTAGCTGAGTCCTGGTCTCTCCTTGGATCTCCAATGGTGCACTGGACTCTCAACTGTCCACAAGCTTTGTCCTAGATTCCAGTACTCAAATGCTGCTGATGCGTCTCTGAATATCTTGAAGCTCTCAAGGGCCACAGCATAGACCTTTACATCTCTTACAACCCTTTGCATAAGTCAGGAAGGAATAGGCACAAAAGGAAGAGAAACAACAAGCCCAGATGCTTGTGGTTTCATATTTACCTGGATGGGAAGAGTAGGCTATGGGTCCTCATACTACTTTTCTCAGCCTTCTCACCAACAGCAGGGCCGTACACTCAAAACTTCATTTTATGTCCTTTCCCACAAAGAGGAACACAGTAGCTCACCCTGCTCAAAGGATACCATGAAGGGAAAAGAACCTCATTGTCCCCAAGTGAGTATTGAATACACTTGAATTCCTGAGTCAGTGACCAATCAAAAGTTGTTCTTTTTTTTTTCACCACATGGTTAATGGACATAGAACAATCATACTTACTACATATCCTTTGAAGTATAGAACAGGGCCCCTTCACTCCATATTAGCACAGACCTCCAGAAGAAAGCTCTCTAAGCCTCTGATGAAAGGGGAATTTAAATTACATTTTCTTATATTCTTTTAACTTGTTAAACTCCCCCACACTGAAACCTTAATGGACAAATTAATTAAAGGTTAGTTTTATGATGATAACTAGTGTTTCCTCAAAGGAGGAAAAAAGAAAAATATATAAATCAGGTCTGAGACAGATATTTATTTCCTATGTACAAAAGAAATAGTAAAACACAAAAGATTGTCATACGATAATGACATTAACTAAACAAATGACAGTGCCATTATGCTCCTTAGCTCATTATTAAAGCCAGTGCATGTCTGGTAAAAAGGGCCAGGCTTGAACTAGTCCTCCTGTTGGTGGTCATTTTATCCAAAGACCACTGGAGTAGTTGCTGAGGTCTCCTCCTCTTATCATTGTTTGGTTCTCACCCAAAAGACCCAAGACCTTCAGATTCCTCAGCCTACCAAGTCATTCCAGACCTGGACATATCCATATTAGGATATATACTCATTCACCTAAATAAGGACAGGGGAAAACAAGGCAGCTAAGGGCACAGGTACAGGCTTACCTAGTTAAGCCTTCTACACTGGTTACCCTATAGGTGCAGCCATCATGATGCCAGAGTAGAGAAAGAAACCAACATTTCCCTATGTCTCACTGCAAGCTTTACATGGTATCACCTGGAGAGTTAAAGGAAAGAGATAACCAGAAACGATCTTTTAACTAGTACAACAATGAGTCCCTGCATTTATTGAGGCAAAGGATGTGGAAAAGAGAGGAGAAACAAGGGTCACCAAAGCAAACATAAATGTAAGTCCATTTCAAAACTGGATAACTACATATTTGGAAGTAGTCAATGAGTTGATCATTTCCAATATACCTAAATTCCAAGCCAACATATTTGTTTATGCAGAATCAAGAATGGCAATTCTGAGCATGCTCTACAGGATATCTTTTATTACGTGCCTAAATCATGTAGGCTCTGCTACTCCATCCTACCCTTTAGTACAATGGTTGTTGTCCTTATACTTGAAAGGGACCAAAACAAGATGTCTTTTGACTCATGAATAAACTGGATTCAAATGAGGCAGAGCTTCACAAAGTTGTCAGCTTCACTCTTGCTTCCTCAGACACTGAAGTCCAGTGGCAAGACACATGCCAAGATGGCTGGTGATGGTTTGAGTTGCAGTGGATGACCTTGGCTTCTTGGCATCTAAGCTTTAAGTGCTTCACATTGCCAGTTTCTGCTGCCTTCATGGTCACTGGGGAAAAAAAATTCCATTCATTCATTCATTCTGCTGGGGAAGTCGTCAAATGCCTGAGGTAGAAACTGTCCTAACTTACCTGTCTGTTTCCCTCAATTCAGTTTAGCCCACCTCAGAGTTGGTTTACTGGTGTGTGGCTACTGAGCATGCTATAGCTTCTTGGAACCACAGGGAGAGAATTAAGTAGCAAATAGACACCAAAGGAGTAAAGAAGCCCTGAAAAGGCTTGGCAAGCACTCACACTAGAGATATGAGTCTTCCCTGAAAATCCCATAAACCCCTGCATCCTCAGTAGAATACAGCCTTCTTAAAGGAAATTACCATATTATAAAATATTCTTAGCATCCCACATAGTGCCTTGTACATAGTAGTTGCTTAATAAATGTTTTCTGCAGAGTTTTCCCTTGTGCTAAAAAGGTTCCCGTTATGCTTATGATGAACAAGGAACTCAAACTGACTTTAAAAGATTTTGAAATATATTTTTATTCTAAACTTTATAATAGACACCAAATTAAATAGCCATTTCCACATATCTAGTAAAACAAAAAAAATACATGAAACTATGGAACTTCATTATATACTTTGCTTTTCTTTATGTAAATTGTAATAAGTGACTATTTTGAATGGTAATTGATAACTAAATATCAGGCCATTAATCTTCTTCTTTCCTCTCTTCCTCCCTCTTCCTCCCTTCCTCCCTTCATTTTCCCTTCACCCTCCTTCTTCTGTTGGTCTTTTAAATGTACTCAGGGTGAGTTTGTGATGTCTCAAATGAAATACTCTTTCTCTTCTCTATCTTAAGTAAGGGATTTATTGGGGAATACAGGGAAGAATGAGAAATGGATGGAAAGAGGGTTTTGGAGTTTCCCTAATACTAGGATGAGTCCCTAGATTGAAGGATGGTAGAATATAGTTCAATTTGGAAAATGGCTGATAGGTCTGGAAGTTCAGTCACTATCACAACAGAGAAAATCAGAGAGAACTGGATTTAGTCCTTCTTTCTTCTATCTTTAAAGCCAAAGACAACCTTCAGGCTTCAGTCTCCAAAAGCCAAGAGACCTCAGACTCTTCTGTCTTTCCAAGTCAAAAGGTCCAGACTTCAGTTGATCTTCTCCTTCCTCCAACTGCCTCTCCTGGTAACATTCCAAATAGAATGCTTTCATTTGAATGACAGGTCATCAGTCTCAGCTACTCCAAGCTCCTGCTACAAACCATTCTCAATATCTCACTTCCATAATATCCTCCCTTTTGTCTTTGGAAAAAGATGCAACCAGCATCTTATATTAATGGTACTTAACATATATCTATATCTATATCTATATTTATATTTCTAACTATCCAACTTTTAACCCTGTACTATGTTAAATATTCCTCTACCCTCCCGAAACAACAAATCCTAATCAATCTTAGCTATTCTGTCTACCTAATTCTATGCTAAATTTGGGTATATGAAACTGGTTTAGGTAATAAGGAATTTACATGAATGTAGTTTTGAACTAATAACAAATCATGTAATAATTTAAAACAATTCCAACAGTATTTTGAATATGTAACTGTCTTACCTCCTAATATCTATAAATTCAACTAAGTAAAATTTTCTATTACTAACAACTTTTAACCTAAAATCATAATGTAATATAACTTCTATACTGAAATATGTCTGTCCCTATTTCCCTAAGACTTTGAACAAATTTCTCTAAGCCGTCCCTATAGTTAGTTATTACAACATTAATAAATTATCCTAATATACTTAGTGTGTTAGTACATTAGTATTTACATATGTACATAAGTTGTATGTATACAGATTTACATATGTACAAATATGATTTCTATGCAAACTCATGCAGAACAGAAATGTCTTTGTCTATTTGAATTTTCCACAGAAATTTATATATCAATGTGAATTGTGTGTTTTACAATTATGCATGTTATATACTTACCCAGTCCATGAGATTTCTTCCACATTGTATTTCTTTGTAGCATGTGTATGTATTTATGTGATATTGACATGTATGTCGCATTCTTAAATAACCTCATTATCCCAAGTCTAAAATTTCAAATTCCTTCCATATCTTTTGATGTTGATTGTAGAAACTATGTGTGTTGGTCACTTCATCTGTGCTGCATGCCACATTTTGCCTGTCATTGTTTTTGATTGATGTCTTCTGTCCTTTAATGTTCAGGAACATACTGGAACAATCAGGAACATGCATGTGTTTAAGGTTTTTACATGTGCATGTATATAAGATTGAAATTTTTCATTGTGTATGGAAGTAAGGTATGAATTTTTCATGAGTGCTTGTCAGTATCCATTAGTTGTTCTTCATGTGTGGAAGTAAGCTTTACATATGATCATCTTCATGAGTGGTTGTATGCAGTATGTATAAGTTCTTAGATTTATGTTAAGAATATAAACTTGAAGTTCTCTTATCTTTTGATGTTTGAATTTTTTTCCACAAGGGGATTTATTGTTTGCTGTCTTTTATATACATATTGGAGATAGAATTTGGATATAATGTATTTCATTTGGTCATGGAGTTATATTTTCATGTTAAAAAACTTTGTTACTTTCTTTGCTATTACTACGTTGTTGGTAGAGACTTTGTATAGACTATGAAGAGACTTTTCTTTGGAGCTAATTTTTTAAATGCAGGTTTTTCTTTCTGTCTGTTTTACTGGCTATATTCCTTTCTGGAGCTGTTTTATTTGCTTTGAAATGATTTTTTTCTGTTGATTCATACTCTTCTGTGCTTTCCTTTCTTAGGGACTGTTGTGGATTTTTTCTAGGGCTATCCATGTTGCTGCTTATGACTAGGGCTTTTTGTTTTAATCAGATGTCATATGCATGTATCTTCATTGATGACATGAACACATTGTTGTTTCTTGTGAGATATCTGAAATTATATGGTAATATCTCATGGTATACCTTCCCTCTTTTCCTCCCAGGTAGAGATTTGTTTTAGGATGAAGGTTGAGAGATATGAATAACCTGTTTCAGTTCTCATCTACAACTTGATGTTAAGGTCTTTGATAACAAATTCATCCAATGTGAATAGATGCTTCAATAGCATTCTAGGTGTTTGTATTTGTCATAGTTATGAAGGTGGAATTTGCTACTAAAAGAGTAGGAGTTTTTTTTGTTGTGATTAAATGACTTAGTTGTTCTTTTTGTCAGAATATTTTTCTTTTTCTACCTAAGACTAGTCTTCCACAACATATATAATTAATTATACATAATATACATATATGATTTTCTAAATAATTCTTAAATATCACATCATATAATTAAATAATTTCATGAAAGGTATAATTAAATGATAAATAATGGACTTCTGGGTAAACATGGCAGCAGTCTAGATGCAGGACTCTTCCTCTCCTCACCACCTACCAATACAGACTACCTCAAAAACCAAAACACAAACAAACAAACAAAAAACAAATTCATATGAATGAAGAGACTCTGCAGTAGGGCATAGCATTGAAGGTATGTGGGATTTGGGCATTTTCACACCATAAAAAAGCTTCCACCAAAATGCAAGCTGATCCACCTTACCCAACCCCACCTAAGGAGTTAGAGTTAAAGCCAGCATGCACTAGAATCAGGGAGTGAGTGAGGGGAACTTCTGGAGTGAGTGAGTCCTTGGTGAGTCTGGGTCCTTGGCAGCTAACTGAGACCACTGAGGACCTACCCCTTAGAGTAGCTAGACCTGAGGCCCCAGAATGCTGGGGAGCTGAGACCGTGGGCGCCAGTGGGAAGATAGCACAGAGAAGGGCAGCAAACAGTGAAAGCTGCAGAGACTTGAGAGCTGGCCTCAGCCAAAATCCTTGCTCCTTAGCTCCATACATAGAGAGACTGCCCATCTCACTCAGATTTCTGAATAGAAGGGGAAGGAAAAATCACCACAATGATGGTAAACAGTGCCCAGGAACAACAACTTCCCAACACCAAGAAAAACAAGAAGAAGGGGTGGACCCTGGATAATTTTTACAGAGGAAAAAACCCAGGCTACAAAGGAAATAGAAGAGGAAATACAAATAAATGCACCAAAACCTTCCAAAAATAATGGAAATTGTCCATAAGCTCTTGAAGAATTTAAATTGGAACTTATCAAAAAGATGGAAGCCTTCTGACAAGAAAAGTGGAAAATAGTTCAAAAAGAAAATAACAGTTTAAAGGAGAAGACCCAATTGGAGAAACAGCTGGACACTACAAAAAGCAGGATAGACCAAACCGAAAAGGAAAACCAGTCCTTAATGACCAAAATTAGGCAGTTGGAAGCCAATGATCAATGATCTTGCAAAACAGCAAGAATTAATGAAGAAAAGTCACCCTCTACACTAAATCCTCAGAAGACAACTCCCAGGAATGTAATGACAAATTCAAGAGCTTCCAAGCTAAGGAGAAAATTTTACAAGAAGCCAAAAAGAGACAATTCAGATACCAAGGAACACCAATCAGGATCACACAAGACCTGACAGCTTCTACACTAAAGGATCATAAGGCTTAGAATATGATATTCAGAAAGGCAAGAGAATTGGGTCTTCAACCAAGGATCACCTATCCATCAAAACTGACTATATACTTCCAGGGGAAAGTATGGCATTCAACAAAATAGAAGATTTCCAAGTATTTGTAAAGAAAAGACAAGAACTAAGTGGAAAGTCTGATATCCAAATACAAAGATAAAGAAAAACATGAAAATGTAAATAAGAAAGAGAGGGAAAAGGGGGAAAATTTTTATTCAAACTTTCTTTTTAAGGGCTTCAATAAGATCAAATTATTTATATTAATATATGAGTAAATGTTATTTGTAACTCTCAAAAATTATATTCACTATTATAGTAATTAGAAGAATCATTCACAGGAAGAGATTGGGGTAATAAGTGCTATAAGATGTGATGCAAAAAAAAGAAAAAAGGGGGGGGAATCAAAGACTGCACCAAGAGATATTTGAAAAAATAAAACAAATAGGATAATCTTTATCACACAAAGATACACATGGGAAGGGGAAGGGAATAACACTCTTATAAGAAGCAGAGGAAGACAGTGCTAATAGGTAATACTTAAACCTTACTCTCAGTGAAATCAGTTCTGAGAGGAAAGAACATCTAGATCCATTGGGGTATTGAATTCTATCTTACCCTACAGGGAAAGTGAGAAGAGAAAACTAAGGAGGGTAGAAGGTCAGGGAGTACAAAAAGGGAGGGAAAGAGAGGGGGGAGGAAACATAACAGACCCTAAAAAAATAAGAAGGAAACAAAAAGGGAGGGGGCAGAAAGGTAAACATAATAAGGGTGTGGATTGAGGGACTGATTAAAAGCAAACCACTGGTTTAAAAGGATATAGCAAAAGAAGAAAGGACAGAACTAGGACAGGATATCAAAATGCTGGGGAATACACCAAGTGGCAATCATAACTTTAAACATGAATGGGATAAACTCACCCATAAAACAAAAACAAATAGGAGAGTGGATTAGAAATCATAATCCTACCATACATTGTTTACAAGAAACACACAAAAATCACATGATTATCTCAATAGACACAAAAAAAGACTTTGACAAAATACAACACTCATTCCTATTGAAAACACTAGAAAGCATAGGAATAGAAGGCCCTTTCCTAAAAATAATAAACAGTATTTATCTAAAACCATCAGCAAACATTATCTGCAATGGGGATAAACTAGAAGCCTCCCCAATAAGATCAGGAGTGAAACAAGAATGCCCATTATCACCTCTATTATTTAACATTGTACTAGAAACACTAGCAGTAGCAATTAGAGAAGAAAAAGGAATTGAAAGGTATTTAAAAAAAAATAAATTGAAGGTATTAAAATAGGCAATGAAGAGACCACGCTATCACTTTTTGCAGATGATATGATGGTCTACTTAAAAAATCCTAGAGAATCAACTAAAAAGCTAGTGGGAATCATCAACTTTAGCAAAGTTGCAGGCTACAATATAAACATCAGCATTCCTATTTGTCTCCAACACATCTCACCAGCAAGAATTAGAAAGATAAATTCCATTTAAAATCACCCTAGACAATATAAAATACTTAGGAATCTATCTGCCAAGACAAACACAGTAACTATATGAATAAAACTACAAAAAACTTTCCACACAATTAAAACTAGATCTAAATAATTGGAGAAACATTAACTGCTCCTGGGTAGGACGAGCTAATATAATAAAAATGACCATCCTACCCAAACTTATTTATTTATTTAGTGCCTTCCCATCCAACTACCAAAAAACTTTTTTACTGAATTAGAAAAAACACAAACATAACCAAGTTCATCTGGAAGAACAAAGATAAAGGATATCAAGGGAAATAATGGGGAAAAAAAGTGAAGGAAGGTAGCCTTGCTGTACCAGATCTCAAACTATACTATAAAGCAATGGTCATCAAAACAATTGGTACTGGCTAATAGACAGAAAGGAGGATCTGTGGAATAGACTTGGGGTAAGTGACCTCAGCAAGACAGTCTATGATAAGCCCAAATATCCCAGCTTTTCGGACCAAAATCCACCATTTGATAAAAACTGCTGGGAAAATTGGAAAATTAGACAGTATGGAAGAGATTAGGTTTGGATCAACATCTCACACCCTAAACCAAGATAAACTCAGAATGGGTGAATGACTTGAACATAAAGAAGGAAAATATAAGTAAATTAGGTGAACCCAGAATAGTATACATGTCAAATCTTTGGGAAAGGAAAAAATTTAAAACCAATAAAGAGGTAGAAAAAAATCACAAAATGTAAAATAATTAATTTTGATTACATCAAATTAAAAAGCCTTTGTACAAAAAAAAACAATGAAACCAAAATTAGAAGGGAAGCAACAAATTGGGAAACAATATTCATAAGAAAAACCTGACAAAGGTCCAGTTACTCAAATTTATAAAGAGCTAAATAAATTGTACAAAAAAATCAAGCTATTCTCCAACTGATAAATGGGCAAGGGACATGAATAGGCAATTTTCAGTTAAAGAAAATACTATTAATAAGCATACAAAAAATGTTCTAAATCTCTTATAATCAGAGAGATGCAAATCAAAACAATTCTGAGGTACCACCTCATACCTAGCAGATTGGATAACATGACAGCAAAGGAAAGTAATGAATGTTGAAGGGGATGTGGAAAAGTTGGGACATTAATGCATTGTTGGTGGAGTTGTGAATTGATCCAACCATTCTGGAGGGCGATTTAGAGCTATGCCCAAAAGGCACTAAAACACTGTCTGCACTTTGATCTAGCCATAGCACTGCTGGGTTTGTACACCAAAGAGATAATAAGGAAAAAGTATTTAACAATAATATTCATAGATGTGCTCTTTGTAGTGCCAAAAAATTGGAAAATGAGGGGATGCCCTTCAGTTGGGGAATGGCTGAACAAATTGTGGTATATGTTGGTGATGTAATACTATTGTGCTCAAAGGAATAATAAAGTGGAGGAATTCCATGGAGACTTGAACAACCTCCAGGAAGTGATGCAGAGTGAGATGGGAAGAACCAGGAGAACAATGTACACAGAGACTGACGCACTGTGGTACAATTGAATGTAATGGACTTCTCCATTAGTGGCAATGCAATGATCCTGAACAACTTGGAGGGATCTATGAGAAAGAATACTATCCACATTCAGATGAAAAACTGTGGGAGTAGAAACACTGAGGAAAAACAACTGCTGGATTACATGGACCAAGGAGATATGGTTGGGGATGTAGACTCTAAATGAACATCCTAGTGCAAATATCAACAACATGGAAATAGGTTCTGATCAAGGACATATGTGATATCCAGTGGAACTGTGCGTTGGCTACAGGAAGGGCAGGGGGAGGGGAGGGAGGAATAGAATATAATTCTTGTAACCAAGGAATAATGTTCTAAAATGAATAAATCAAATTTTAAAGATAAAAAATGAAAAATAAAATAGGTGCCAATTCAAAAGGAAAAAATAAAATAAAGAACAAATAATGACAATATAATATAATAAATTCAGACTATTTCTTCAAATGCTATTTTGCTTATTTACAATTTTTTGTCTAGGATTCTTTCTGGCTTCCTTTTGTTTTCTTCTGTTCATTTTTGAGGCAGCCAGGAGAACTGGACCTAGAGTCAGGAAAACTGGAGTCACTAATCAACCCCAGACACTAGTTGTGTAACCTTTGGTGAGCCACTTAATCTACCCTGTATGATTGTTGTAGGGATCCAATTGTTCTTTTGATTCTACTCACTTCATTCTGCATCAGTTAATACAAGTTTTCTCAGATGTTCCTGAAGCTATCTCTTTCATCATTTCTTTCTGTTTAATAATATTCCATTACATTCATTGCCATATTTTGTCCTGCCTCTTTCTAATTGATGGATAATATCTTGTTATATAGGTCTTTGCCACTACATAAAAAATGCTATAAATATTTTGAGTTTATGGGTTGGAGTTAATTTTTAAAATTATGACTTAAGAAATCCAGGATCCTTTTGTATTTCTTTCCAGAGAATAACCTTCTCATTCCATAAGTTGTACTTTCCTATTTGTTCAGAACAATGGCATTTGTGACACTTGCTGTGAGTATGTGGGGGGACGGTAACATGGATAAGATGAGAAAATGATTAAACAAGAAAATTTTCCCACTCTCTTCATATGATCATGAATTTTTAACTGGAAAGGAACTTGAAGGGCATCAAATATAATCCTTTAAATTTTACAGTTGAAGAAACAAGCATGGAGAAGTGAAATTACTTTCCCAAGGTCACATAGCTAGTAAAGATCTGAGCTTAATTGGAGGAAATTTCAAAAGAATGAATTTTAAAACATGTTACGTTCTGATCAGAATGAGTCTCACAGGAAGTAGTCACCACATCTACTTGATATCCCAGTTCCTTTCAAATATTAGTAATTAGTTTCAATTTTGCATTGCTTTTTGACATTCCCAGAACCTGTGGGGAGACCTGAAATGGCACATTATTTTTCTTGGCAGTAGTTTTTTTTTTTTCCCAGAAAACCTGATTATACAATGTAGTTTCCTGAGGAATATGTCTCTTAGGGTGATATTCTATCAAATGACTTTGTCCTTCAGTGACCACAGCACATTTCAGAAAATCCTGCCTTCATCACCCTGCATGAGCATCACCAAGTTGTTTTTTTTTTAACTCTGCCTGACTTCAGATGTCAATTAATGATGTCACCATTGAAATACATGCATCTTAAATTTAAAAGTGAAATGACTTGAGGTAAGCCTCCACCACAAATCCAGGTACTTCTGCTTTGTTCATCTCCTTATAATTTAAAAGGGACATAAAATTCAGCAACAGTTGAGATCAGTGTGTCTCAATTTGCCTTAGCAACTTAAAAGTGATGAGTCAGAGTTCTGGACTGTAAGATACTAAAGCTTTTGATTTATAGATAGAAGAGGCCCTAGAGATTTTCTAGTCTAAATACCCACACATTTGTCTTTAGATGAAGAAGCATAGGCACAAATAGATAAAGTGATCTGGCTGAGATCTTATGGAAAACAATAGAATTTGAACTCAAGACATCTGAATTCAGTTCCACTGTTCATTCTGCTCTTCTCCTCCATGTACCTCTCTGGCTAAAAACTTGCTTATAAATTATTCACAGGACCACTATAGTCACACTGTTCCACGCAATTATAATCCAGGCATTTATCTTCCTGCCAAGAAAGTCAAATGAAATCTCTGGCTTGCAACCAGAATAACTCTACTAATTGCTTTATTGATTAGTCATTTCCTGAATTTTGATCTTTGAGTATACAAGTTCCAGAAAGAATGTCAGCAATGAAGTGGCCTTATTTTCCTGCATGAGAAGGATAGAATTTCTCTTATTTAAGACCCCAAGGTATAAGATTACATTTTCCAATACATTCAGCATGGAAGAGAACATATAGGTCATATTTTGTCAATATTGGTTGTACTAATGTTGTCAGAAGAATTATCACTGATATAAATGAATATCCATATAACACCAGCTGTTGCCATTTCTGTTTTTCAGTGGCAAATTAATTTACCCTTTGAGGTCAAGGCTATATTTTTTAAAGGTACCACAGTACCCTGATTGTTCCCAGATTTGTTTCTACAAGACAGCAACCCAATGTGATCCCTCTAATAAGCCACCACTACTTTCTCTTTGGAATTTATTTTACCTCAGTTGCCATTAGTTTTTTGGGCTCTGAGCAAACAAAACTATTGAAAAGAAAGGTTAGCTTTTGGTGAAATTATACTAGTTTGTATGTTATAGTAGTTAGAATTAATTTCTGTCTAGATAAATATGATTATATGTCTTACAACCAATGAAATTAAGGTCAGACTGACAAATGGAGTAGGAAAGAAGGGAGCTTATAAAAATCCCAGTTCCCAGAAGTCCAAGCATCATATCACAAGATTCTCATTAAAGGTGTCTAATTTGGCACAGAGGCAGTCTCATGAATCAGTGGGTTACTTCTTGAAAGTCTCTTGGAGGAAAATGCTACAGAAATATCTGTTAATCATTAATTCTCATTTATACAATCATTCTGACCACATTTCCTGCAAAAGCTATTTCCTTCTCCCCCACACCCAAATGACCATGACCCAAAGAGATTCTTTGAGAATATGAGAGCCCTAATTCCATCCTTTGGTTCAGATCACCTATAAATTTGAAGACTGAGCCAACAACCACCTTAACAGAGAGAAAAAATTACCAATTGACAGGGCTATAACCAACTCCCAGTGTCAGCAGTCCATTTTTATTAATGGAACCAGTCATAATTAATACTAATTTGACCTGGGCTCAAATTATTCCTCAAATCCTTAGTTGTGTGACCCTGGGGAAAAAAAAGAGGCTCTATGGACCTCAGTTCCCTTATCTACAAAGTAAGAGGGTTGAGTTCAATGATCTCTACAGTCTCTTTCAACTCAAAATCTATGATTCAATGATCAAGTATAAAATCAGTCAAGAAAAGAAGTTACAGGGTATAAAGGACAGCTCTATCCAAATAGGAATTTCACTGTTGATCTCCCAGAAAGCATGGTTACAATTTGAACTACCAGAAAACCAGAAAGTGAGGACCAGGAGCTCTGGTTGCTGCAGTAAGGTGTTTCCTGTCGCGGAGAAAATGTATCTCCATCCTTATAGAAATATGCTGGGAAACAGGCCTTTTTTTTTTCAATTTAGGCCAGTTATAGCTCTAGTAAGCATTCTAGATTACCTACTTGTGAATCCCCTGAAATTTTCTTCTCTCTACAGTTCTTTTATTCTCCTCATAGCTATGAACGTGAAGCCCTATCTCTTTCCTTATGTGGTGGGTAGAAAAATTAAATTCTAGTTGTTTGCCAATGATACTTAGAGAAATATTGCAATGTCATTGCAGTAAATTAATCAAAAGACATATTGTTAAATTAGGGGTTTGGTAGCCATAATAGAGGAGCTGTCACTAAAGCTGACTGAAGTTAACAGCTTATTTTTATACACTGAAAATACAAAATGAGGTTTTGAGTAAAATAATGACTTTTATAAAATAATTGGTAGAAAATTTACATGGCAAAATGATCTGATCACTGTAACATATTTACCAAATAAACATATTTTTTTTTTAAATAAAGCTAACTCCGTCATCGGAAATGGTAACATAAACTTAAGTCTCATTGGAAGGAAAATGAATCCTAAACACAATAACAGTCTGTGATATTTCTGACAACTGCAAAATCCTGGCTAAGATTACTCTGTAGATATGTGATAAACATAATGATTCCTTCATTCAGCAGCATAGCTCATGAAAGATGCAGTGACACAGCAGCTCAGAGCTCAACTCCGGAGCCAGTTGTAACAAAAGCTGGAGAGGCACATTACAGAAGAACAAATCCTGATTCTCAGAGGCTTCTTCCCAGCCCACTCTGTGTCTAACTTGCTACAAGATTACCTCTCACATTTTTAGTAGCCACTGTGAGCTTCAGGAAAGTAAATTTACAACCTTGATGAAAGTACAAAGTGGAAGGAAAGAACAAAGGAACAAAGGAATGAAGGGAGGAAGAGAGGGAGGGAGGAAGAAAGGAAGGGAGGAAAAGAGGGAAAAAACAAATGAATAAATGAACAAAAGGATGAGGAAGGAATGGGAATGGAAAGAGAAAGGTAAACAAAGAATGTAATTAGATGCTATTCCAAAGTAAATAATTTAAAATTTAATATTTTAGGAGGAAAGGGAAAGGATTTATTGCTTGGGCTTATCCATGCCACTGTTAGCACAGAGTTAGAATGGTGCTCACTGCCTCCCTTAGTTGCTAATTGTGCTCCTAATTCTTGCATTGCTATTTTCTACATGCATCTACGTGAAGCAAATTATAAGGACTTTTGGAAGAAAGACTTTTGGAGGCAAAGGAAGCAACATATTCTGTATTGTGGCACCCAGTTCAATAGAAGTAATGAAAAAATCAAAATGATTTATTTGTAATTCTTTCCTGAAGTAATAAGCCACACCCTATTGCCAGTTTTCCTGTGTTTGGGGACCATCTAGCTTAGAGCTTAGCAAATTTACTTCATGGCCCCACAACAAAAAGATACCTAAAGGACTTAGATAAAAACAGTTTGTTCGTAAAGTAGGTCATTATTCTAGGACAGTAGGAATATTTGATTTTAGTCTTTCCATTGGAAAGGAGATTTCAGATATGAAAAATTGCAAAGCATCAAGAAACTTCATTTATTCAACAAAGGCAAAAAGTTTCATTTTCCTCATCTATGTCTATTTACAGTGAGTAATTTCAGAAGTACAGACTTTACTTGATAGAACTTAGCTACTGTTCCTCATATTAGCTTCTGTTTATTCAATTCAATGTTGTAATGGATCAGGAACTTGTACCTAAAATCAGGAGGAACTGGGTTCAAATCTCACCTTAGATTCATTTGCTGTGAGGCCCTGGCCAAGTCCTCAAACCATCCTGTGCCTCAATTTCTTCCTCTATATAATAAGGAAGTTATATTTGACAGCCTTTGAAGTTCAATTCAGCTTTAAATCTGTGATCCAAATAAATACTAATCAAGTAATAACTATGCTCAAGCCAAGTGCAATGAATAGGGGACCAGTTTATAGAAAGGGAGATCTTCTCTCCAGTATCCTACCAGAGGCTAACTGTGTGAATATGGAAAAATCATGCAACCTCTCAATGTTCCAGGCAATTCTTTAGGACAATAAATTATGAATCAGATGCTGAACTTTGTCATCTGCTTTGAAAAGAAAAAAAAAACACCTTACATTCCATATCAGAATCAATACTGTGTATCAGTTCCAAAGCAGAAAAGCAGTAAGAGCTAGGCGATGGGAGTTAAGTGACTTGCCCAGGGTCACACATCACAGTCTGCTTTGATGAAACAAATCACAAGTCCAGCCCAAAATAAAAACTGAGAAGGCTTTTTTCAGAGATGGGGTTCCAGACACAAAAATGAAACCATCCCTAACCTCAAGGACCTTATAATCCTTTTAGAGGGACATTATATATATATATAAAACAAGGCAAATGGAGAAGGAAAACACTAGGAAGTAGAGGACAAACAGAAGTAGAGAACAGGTCATGGAAAGCATCATGGAGATGAACCTTGAAAGAACACAAGAAATCTGAAAGTCAGAGATAAAGGAAGAAAAATAGGAAAGTTTGGAGAAGAGAATCAACAAGGGACTGCATTTCCAAATAATATGTTCCCTGAATGCGAGGAGAAAATCCCATCCCCATTTTGAATAGGAACAAGTAGATCTTGAAAAATCAGTCTTAAAGATTCCCATAGACCACAGGCACACCAATATACTGCTATGAATTGAGCTATGAAGTGCCATATTGGCAATTGATTTGTATTATACTCTTTTTACAGTGACAAATATCCACACCTTTCAACCCAGAGATCACTGCTTGACACATACCCACAAGGAAATCAGACAGAAAGCTCCCTTAGACACCAAAATATTAGTAACAGCACTTTCTGAGTGTCGATGAACTGGAAACAAAGTCGCTGACTGAGGAGGGGGAATTCCCAGATAAAGCATAAGGGATATTGTTACAGAAAACCATAAGAAACAATAACTATGAAGAATTCAAGGAAAAATGATAAGACTGATATGGACTGGTACAGAGTAAATTAAGTAGAGACATATACAATGAGAATAATGTAAATGGGAAAAACGTGGATTTTAATGTCTAAATAGAATCACCTAGCTTTGCCCTGGAGAACAGTTGAGAAATATATCTTCCCCTTCATTTTTTCAGGGAGGGGATCTATGAATGTGGAATATTATATATCAGTCAGATGGAGTCTATGTTTTGGCAAACTTTTTTCTTTTTATTTGAATCTTTGTTATGAGGGGATGACTTGTTGAATGGAAGTGGGATACATTCAGAAATGAAAGTAATGTAAGAACACAAGGTATCAATAAAAATAAGGTAATTTCAAAAAACAATTTCCATAGACTACCTCTCTGTTTTTAGAGCTCCAATAGTAGGAGCTGGAACTCCCTACCCAAGTTTGGAGCCTTGATATATTATAGAAATATTTGTTTTAGAAAAATAAACAGATTGTCTCACCTACCCAGGCCTTCCATAAAGTAAATTAGTTCTTGAAGTTAATATTTCAGTCTCAGAATAGAAGAGGAAAACCAGACACATGTGGGATGTCTTCATCTTTTAGGTAACAGCTTGAAAGGATTGGCGAAACCAGAGGCAAGTTTTGAAATGAAGCAAATATTTATGGACACATAGCATACAGTCCCTCAAACACAGTCCAGCCTTGGGAATTATTACCCATCTGCCAAAACATATATTTCCCGAAGGAAAAAGATAGTTCTGAGTGGTACTATTGTCCTCCTCTGATTTTTTACATTGATAATAATAATAAGAGCTGGTATTTAAAACAGGTTTTAATGTTTGCAAAGTCCTTATCTATCTTGACCTCACCCTTTAAGTAAAGCATTGTAATCATAACAATCCAGATTTTACAAGTGAAGAAAATGAGGCACATGAAAGACTAGTGACTTGCCCAGAGTCACACAGTAATTGTTAAAGGACAAAATTTAACCCAGATCTTTCTGTCTTCAATGCCAGGTCCTTGTCAATTACATCAAATAAAATAAACCCAGAATAATCAATAGCCAGATTGAGCCAAAAACAAATTCCAATACTTTATGACTTAGCAAGTTACTGCTGATGTAATCAACTCAGATTGTAGCTACTTTCAGTTCCTGTAAAAATAGCTCTTTTTGTCAAAGATATAATGAACTCACAGCCTAATTACTTTAATCTACTCCTTCCCATAATAATTTGTGATTCTATTCTTTCTACCCTAATTCTACATCCCTTTACCTACTGACAGCCATATAATAAGAAAGAAAGAAATTCAGTAGTTGATAAATGTTGATTCTCTACAAGATATGAATTAACAAATGACAGAGTATATCATTGAAAACACTCTAAGATCAAGAGATCATTACATCCAATCAAGTCTCCACTTGGGATCATTCCCATTATGTGTCTCCTTTGCTCCAAACAGGTACAGCTAAAAGAAGATGAAGAAAATCATAAAGCAATTTTGATTGAGTCCACTATAGGGTAATGTTACATAGCATAATCTGAACCTTCACTGCTACAGATCATCCTACTATGCCCGTGATATCCCATTCTTCATTGTAGCTCTTCCAAATGATTTCATCCTACCTCAAACTTACCGTGGCTCCCTCTCCTCCCATACTCAGCTAAAAACCTCCCTCAAGATTGGACTGAAAAATTGAGGTAGAGCTTCCTTTTCTCCCAGCTTACTCATCTCCTATCTCTCAGAATCTTTCTGCCGCTATTCTCTTCAGTCTAATCTCTTTTCTTCCAAACAGTTGAATGTTGTGTTTTTCTTTTTCTGATTCCATGGTTACTCATACCAAACATTAAATCTTTATTTTCAACACACTTCAGTTTCACTATGGTGTACAAACCCATCACAAACTCATAGAGGGTATTTCTCTAACATGTCAATTCAATCAATTACCAGCATCAGGAGGACATCTTGATGTTTTTGATAGCCTGTGAGTCCTGTTCACTTCAGTATCAAGTTTCTCACCTCCTTACAGTCTATCAGATCTTTAATTCTTAAAAACCAGATTACATTGTCCTAGAAAATCCATTGTCTTCTCCTAATATCTATTCCTCCCCCCTTTTTTTCTCTTCTGTATTCCTGATTGGGATAACTTGAAGCATAATAGAAGATTGCCTTCTGAATCACAGGATCTATTATAGCTGGTGATTCTAGCATCCATAAAATAATTACAGATCTTTGTTAAAACTAAATGAAAACTCCAGTCCTTAATTTCCATAGAGTTCATCAATATTTACTTCAAATAGAGAACATAGAGATAGGGAGAGATTGAATGCTATTCTAATCTCACCATGTGGCCACTTCTCTACATGGCTATCTATCTCAGCCACCATATTCTCTCTACACCCAAGAGAATAGAGAAAGACTACTTCCTGGAATCCCCCAACCCCTTTTATTTCTTCTCCTTTACCCCCAGATCCTAACCTGATCCTTTCTGGGTCATTGTGCCTAGGTTACTCTCCGGTGACCTGTGTTGGAGCACACTCATGTGATGTACACTCATGTGACCTAAATCTAGCAGTCCAGGAACACAGGTAAGACCCCAAAGGGGTTCCCTTCACACAACTTTGGCTAGCCAGTGTCATTGAAAGAAAAAATGTTCAGAACTCTAAAGCTGTTAACACTCTACAGTTATCATTGCATGTCTTTGTTGGATATAATTAGCATTTTTCCTTATATACAGGTCTTACTCTAAATTAATCTTTTTGTTGCTGTTATTATGTGTGTTATGCATATGCATATGTATTTTTCTAGGTTTCCCAAGAACTCCACAAATCAATGTAATTCATCACATGTAATCTTTTGAGGAGGAAGTAAATAAATCTAAGCTACAAATATGGCAACCAAAAGTCAGGGTGTTTTTTTTATAATATACCATTGCCTTTGGAACCAGACATCTATTTTAACCATAACCATGTCCTTCCGTTTTCATGACCTGCCACTCCGGATTCAATAATTTATTTGACTACATTTTGTTTTATGACATTGAACAACTCCACAGCAGAAAACTCAAAAAATTGGAACAGGATAATTTAGGTAATGGAAGTGAGAATAATTATGGTGTATTGAATAGAAGATACACTCCTCTACCTTGAAGCAAGAAAATCCTAGGTTTAAATCCTGTCTTTCATATACACTGACTTTTTCAAGTACCAGCACTACTTAGAAACTTTGTAGAAACAAACAATGATGTAGAACTCAATTTAGCACCACCACATTTTGGGTAGCACGGCTGCTTGTGTATATAATCGTAGGATCTATTTTAACCATATCCAGACTTAGAACTTGAAGGCACTTTAGAGAACATTTGATCCCACTCTACTATTTTACAAATAAGAAAATTGAAGACCATGGAGGTTAAACGATTTATCCAAGGTCATGCTGGTAATGAGTAAAAGAGGTAGGATTTAAACTCACCCTTTGATCCTAAATCCAATGCTTTTCCTATTGTATCATGCTGCTTTTCTATGTGATTGAGAAATGGCCTAACTTGCAAAAATTATGTACATTTTGCACAAAAGCAAGAACTTCTGCCTATTTATATATCTAATATTCCTGGTGTTAAGCTGAGCCCATAATGCAGTTAACTAGATTCTTTCTTGTCCCATTAGGGAACAAAGAGGAAAAGTGAGCTTCCTTATGTTCCTTAATTGATGTTGCCCCAGAGCAGAGAAGACAATTTACAAGCCATTCCCCCAGTTCACAGGCTACTTATATTATTGTTCAGCACTTCATTTTCCTACTATTTTGGGGGTGGAGAGGATAGTTGGACAAATGAAGTCTCTTCCAACTCTAAATTTATGCTATGTTCCTTTGCCTCCTTGAATTTTTTTTGCACGTTATATATACACATATCTATATATGGGTATATTGATATATACCAAGATAATATAAAAATATAAGTTTCTACGCTATCCATAAAACTCATGGTTACACATCAAATGTGAAGAAGGATTTTTATTCCTTGAGGTCCCAAAATAGACAATCTCAGTGACATTTTACCGTTTTGTTCACTTTAAACAACATGAGAGGTATAGGGCATAAGATAGAGTCCTTCCCTCAAGGAGTTTACAAAATAGTTTTTCACTGCATATTTGTGATTGAGGATATAGATGATGACCCAGAAATTTATAAACTAAAAATCTACTTGAGCAGATAGAAAACTTAGAGCATGTTTTCTCATTTGCACAGCATTCATCTCTGCAGGCATGTATGGCAACCTTTGCATGCACACTTCTAAACTAACAAAATTACTAGGTCTTTCTATTTACATGGTACCTTTTATTTGATTACATTCCAGTAAACTCCCTAACCCTTGTAAACATCTTTTGAGTTAGGAGTATGATAAATAGTATCTATATTGTACAGCTGGAGAGTCTTAAAATGGGAACTAAGTGATGAATCATTGAGAGAACCAGGAAAAAATACAGAATATAATAAAGTCACTTTACTCCAGTACCTAGAAACTGGTCTCATGAAATGTAGAATATTTATTTTCCTTCTCGCATATAGTTTTTGCTCAGAGACTTTGAGAATTCATAGTTTCAGCAACTATAATGGCACCCTTTTTCTCCAGGAAGCACTGTGCCTTGGTTTTACCTCATTTCCAATTCCTTGAGCCTAATACATTGGTAATGTTGTAATCAGTACCATCCACCCCTACGCGAATGGAATTGACCATCATGATAACTAACTAGACATTATTGCTCTACCAAAATATATTCAGATGATCCCTAAACTCTTGACTATATACTGGTTCATTTGTTTCCTCCTCTTAGTTAGAGCATCTTCCATGGTACTGATGGAACTCTTCCATACCTCATTCAGCCATTCAAGGAAGTCTTTGCATGCTTGGAGTAGATGCCCCCTTATAGGTTTGAGCCCCTTTGATTACCTTCAGTCTGGTTTAGCTTGCCTGCTGAGATGGTGTGGCTGCTGCTTCTTGGAGCCACAAATAAGAACTACATGACAGCTGAACAGGTGGATGAGCAACTCTGAAAAGGACTCCACAGACTCTCATACCAGACGTACTAGACCTCCCTAGGCAGCTAGGTGGTGCCATAGTGCACAGAACACTGATCTTCACACCAAAGGGGCTAGTCCTCCATAAATACCCCATGCCCCACCCCATAAAGGGCAAGAGTTGTCTGACAGACCAATTTCCACCTGCTGGTTTGGTCCACTAAGCACAAGGGCATCTGTATGCATACTTGCTTTCCTAAGCACTGAGCCATCCCATTTTTTCATTCACTCCTTCCTAATGATGTTGTCACTGCTCCCTTCACCTTAACGCTTTCACAACTCTGGGTGGTGTAAATCTGATTGTGCTCTGTTGGTTCCAGCCAAAGAAATCCCTAGAAGAGGGTGTAGTACACAGCAGCAAATGAGCAGTAGGAGGAGTTCTTCCCTTCTGTTTTTCACCAGGATGGGAAGGAGAGTGGAGCAAGAGTTGAGCTGGTGGAGGGCAGAGGTGAAGCATGTGAAGAGTGAGTTTCTCATACAGGGGTGGAGGGTGAATGAGGTAGGTGAGCATGCAATTGGTTTTGAGCCTGGGCGGTGATAAGCTTATGTTCATGCTAAGCTGCTTGGTGGCATAAAAGTACAGCAATGCTGGGTGCAATGAAACCAGAGGAGAGAGCTTAGCTGTGGTGGAACTGTGGGGACAAAAGTTCTCAAGCTGAAACCACAAAGGCAACTCAGCATCATCTTAATTCTGGTAAAGAAAGCAGTCAATGTGACTGAACCTATGCGATCATACTCTGTTCCATTAACAACCAATTACTTTCCAATTGTGTTTCCATGCAGGAAATTTACAGTTGTATTTTATTTGCACATAGAAAAATGCCAAAAGAAAGCATTCTAAGACACTGATAAGAATGTGCATCCTTTGTATTTTGTACAGGAGGAGAGGAAGAATCATGCACTGGCATTTATTTCACCTCAGTTTAAGACATAGTTGTGATTCTAAAATAAAAAAGGGGATGTTATTATGAAGTTAAAGAAATAGAAAAAGTGAGATCTCAGAAGGGATATAGTAGAACATCTTTCACTCACTGAGCCAGTCTTGAGCTTCCAGCTCAGTGGAGGTGTGTGTTGTTTCTCTTGAAGTTGTCATTCAGAAGAAAGGTCACAATGCTTTCAAGAACTATTTGTCCAGGACAGTGGAGAGAACCTACAGATTTATAGAACTTCAGAAATGGAAGAAATTTCAAAGAATTTCTAGTCCAAACAAACAAACAAAAAAGCCCTCAAATCATACTATCTAGAAAGCTTGCCTGTTTCCTTCTAATATTCACATTAAGAATAGGTTCCTCACCAAACCTTACAGATACCTTTAAGACATCATCCAGGTCAAGGCTTTTTTTTTTCTTGCTGTTCCTTATTCAGAATGCTACTTCCTTGGGGGCAGCTGGGTGGCTCAGTGGATTGAGAGCAAGGCCTAGAGACGGGAGGTCTTGGGTTCAAATCTGGCCTCAAATACTTCCTAGTTGTGTGACTTTGGACAAGTCACTTAACCCCCATTACCTAGCCCTTACCACTCTTCTGCCAATACTGTGTATTGACTCCAAGACAGAAGGTAAAGGTTTATTAAAAAAAAATGCTAGTTCCTCAATACTTGAGCAAGAATCCTCAGTGTAACATCTCCAACCAATGGTCATCTATCATTTCCTTGAAGACCCCCAGTGAGGGGGACTCCACTACCCATTCCACTTTTTATTCTGCTCAAATTGTCAATAAGTTTTGAGAATTTCCCTCCCTTAAATCAGGGCTATATTTGTCCCTTCTTGTTTTTTATCTATCACTGCCCTCTGGAGCTAAGCTGTTATTTTGTGGTTTAGTCATTTTTCAGTTGTATCTGATTCTTTGGCAAAAATATTGGAGTGATTTTACCATTTCCTTCTCCATCTCATTTTACAAATGAGACAATTGAGGCAAACAGGATTAAGTGACATTCCCATACTCATACAGCTAATAAGTGTCTGAGGCCAGATTTGAACTCCTGAAGATGAGTCTTCCTGACTCCTGGTCCTACACTGTATCCTCTTGCACCACCTGGCTTGATTTAAGCAGAACAATTTCAAATTACTTTGTTATTCCAATGAAGTGGGAAAAGCTCAGATCTTGGAGTCAGGAAGCCTGGATTAGAATAATGACTCTGATACTGATTAAATTTGCCTACCTTATGGGATTTTATGTTATCATCATTAAGTGTCATATTAAACTTATGTTAAAATGCAATCAATATAATAATATTATTTCTATTAAGACAATTTTTAATTTTTTTAATTTTAATTTTTTTTAATTTTTAATTTATTTTACCTATTACAGTTAATAACAAATTTCCACATAAGTTATCTGAAGTTAAATGATTGAACTTGTCTCCTTCCCTCCCTTCCCTTCCACCTTTCAGAGCTGGCAAGTGATTCTGTCTGGGTTATACATGTGTTATGCAAAATTTCTGAATTTATGATAGCAAGTTTAAAAGCATAATACAAAATATTACCTATGGGCATGTGTGTTAAATTAATATAAAAATATACCCCCTTGCCTGGTACATGAACATTTAGAAAGAATGCCAAGTCATGTGAGTGGGAAGGCTATATGTCCAAATGAAGCCCTGACTTCCTGAATGGGTTGGCAGAAGCCCCTGTGTGGTGAGTAATGAACTTGGTTATATTCCTGAAGGTCAGAATTTGTGACCCAGACTGGCCAATCCCAAAGCCAAGTGGGAATAACAACATTAGTTGTCATTGGCCATATAAAAGATGGCCAAGCAAGAAAATTTACATGTGTGGGTGCTCTCTCTCCTCTCTCTCTCTCTCTCTCTCTCTCTCTCTCTCTCTCTCTCTCTCTCTGTCTGTCTGTCTGTCTGTCTGTCTGTCTGTCTGTCTCTCTCTCTCTCTCTCTCTCTCTCTGTCTCCCTCTCTCTCTCTGTCTCTCTCTCTTATGTGACTTGACCATCTTCCTGGACCCCCTTACTGGCCCTTGTAAAACTTGAGAACTGAAGAAGTAGCTTGACCAGGAGACTTTGGTAGTTAAGGGTGACCTAGTAATGTTTTTCTCTCTGTCTTTCTCTTTTACTAATAACTAATTATAATGTAATATAATGTCTTCAGGATTAATTTTAATTAGAACACATAGTATTATTATCCTATATAATTTATAGCTTCAAAATATTTTTATTATAGCCACCAAACATCTCTTGGAATGGCCAGAAGGATGTCATCAGGAAAAAAATATGGTAGGTCATTATAGAAGGACAAAAAATGGCCAATGGACAGCTAGTATACATTTGCTGTCAAGAGGGCTTGAAGAACGATTCCTATGACAGGTCATCTAAGGGTGGTGAGATTGTGATCTACCACCCAAAAGTGGTACTCACATTAGTGGGATCCCAGATTCATCTAAGTATCAAAGAGTACATATAAAAATAATGAAGTTGGTTATACTGTCCTTTCGCATCCATTCTGGAATAGATCACAGGATAAGCCTTTTGAGTAGGAGTCCCTCATGATAAAGGCTCTTGAAACTGGGATCAGGGAAAAGCCCACAGTCAAGGAATCTTTATGGATAAACTGTGAAAAAGCAGAAAAATGGGGATGAGGATGGCCTAAGTAGAAGGACAAGAGGTAGGTTAGTAAGTTACAGATCAGAAACATCACAGTCTGGAAAGTACCAAAACTTGTGATCTTTTGCTTCTGAGAGATGGACCCCAGCTTTGATGTCTATTTGGGGAAGTTTCCTAAACTATCTTTCTCCTTTTCAGGGGAAATTAGAAATGTCAGGTCTAATTTCACAAGAAGTAATTAAGGATATTTGGAAGAAGATAGAGGGCTAGCATATAAATGGTATGGGGTAATTGGTAAGTGATGTAGTGTGGATGGAATGAAAGTAGTTGAAAGAGCTAAAAAGCATGAGAGCTGTGGAAAGGAAACTAGATAAGTTCTGAACTTTCTGCCACTGTGTTGGAACAAGCAACAATGGTAATATCAAGAGAGAAGAAATTGCCAAGACTGACAGTTGGTGGGGGAAGGGACAACTGAGAGTGGCGGTTGGGTCTTGTGACTAGCACTTCCTTCCTGGTAGCTGGACTTCCTTCCTGGTGTTGGAGGTGGGAGGAGCTCATTCTGCCCAGTCTGGAGTGGAGTGCCTCTACTTGGTTCAGCCTGAAGATTCAGGCCCAATCAGCTCTGAAACTTAGAACTTTCCTTGGATGCTTGCTGTCTACTGCTAAAATTCTAAATAGTAGATGGGAGTGGGAGAAACCCTCCACCAGCCTGTGAGATGGTGGAGCTGGCCTCAACTCCAAAAGCTGAGAAAGACTCCAACCTTATTTAGGGACCTTTCTCTTTCCTTTTTCCCTGATATCTCTCCAATCCAAACTAATTATTAAAATTTCTCTCATTAAAATATCACAGTCAGATAAGTGGACTATCTTTTCTGGGCAAAGAGGGAGCTAAACATCAGCTCAGTCATCCAAAAACAAATGGTCCTTATCAGACCCCTGCTGCTGCCTCTCGGCAGGGGGCATCTCTCACCTTTGCCTCACCAGGAGCAATATTCCCTCTCTCCCTAAAACTCCTCCATTCCCTGCTACAAACTTTCCTTTTCCCCTGTTCTCCAGTTCCCACATCTTTTCCAATAAATATTACAGAGCAGAGAAAATATTAGCAGCAGAGGTCAGAGATCAGGATTAGAATTTATTTTAAGAGTGTGTTCAGTGAAAGCAATAAGTGAGGCAGCTGGGTAGCTTTGTGATTGAGAGCCAGGCCTAGAGACATGTATAATTAGAATCTGGTCCCCAGAACTCTCTCTCCCAGCATCCCATGTTCCTTATCACATTGCGTCCTTTTGGAGCTAAAGTTTGCGTGTGACGCCACTCCTCGCTCTTTTTCACGGGAACATGGCTGGGGAAACTTCTATTTACTTAGGCTTTTACTTTTTTCTTTTTATTTCTTCTACTTCAAGTGACTGTTAATAAATCTTATAAAATATAATACTTAGATGTATTGGATATTAATTTTAATCTTACAGATGGAAGGACCTAGATTCAAATGTGGCCTCAGATACTTCTTAGATGTGGCAAGTCACTTAAACCCTATTGCTGAGCCTTTACCACTCTTCTGCCTTAGAACCAATAAACAGTAATGATTCTAAGATGGAAGGTAAGGGTATAAATTTAAAAAAAGAAAAGAAGGAAGGAAGGAAGGAAGGAAGGAAGGAAGGAAGGAAGGAAGGAAGGAAGGAAGGAAGGAAGGAAGGAAGGAAGGAAGGAAGGAAGGAAGGAAGGAAGGAAGGAAGGAAGGAAGGAAGGAAGGAAGGAAGGAAGGAAGGAAGGAAGAGCAATAAGAGAGGGCAGTTCTTGAGAACACACAAACTATGAGCCAATGATACTGGTGGGCTAATCAACCTGAGGTCAGCAAATTAATTAATAACTATGTTTCAACATAACTGGTTTTCTTTGTAATCCTATATATTTTATTTTATCCATATAAAAAACATTCTGAGAAATGTCCATAGGCTTCACCAAAATAACAAAGGGGTCAGTGATTCAAAAGAGGTTAAAAACCCCTGGCTAGGAAATGTAGGTAGGTGAGTATGGGGGCAGGTCCAGTAAGTGTGGAAAATTTTCAAATCTGGAAGTTGTGGAGTCTCCTAATGAATGTCCTTGCTTGTACTATATGGTTATTGTAGTGAGGGGAAATATGGCAGCATATCACAATAGGACTTGTGATCTGGTTGTTAATGTCCTCCAAATAATATTTACCATAAGAGTGGGAGCAATGATGAAAGCTCTAGGATCATATTCTAACACATTGTCTCTGAATCATGAGCCAGGAGAATTTGTAGGAGACATGGATCATCCTAACAGCATCTGAGGAATAGATTAAGAGCTATGGCCTGGAGATGAGCAGAAGGTTTAATTTCTGGGTAAACATGAAGATCTTAGCCAGAGAATTTAAAAATAATTCATCATGCTTGCTGTTTTACCAAGGCCAGCCACCCATCACTACCCCCTACTCATTCCCACTTTTTCTAGATGTGGTTCAGTTGGATAGCTCCCTATCAGCAGCAATAAAATAAAGTTTTATGGGTGTCGGTAACCCTATAGATCTGTAAGTCAATAGTTAACTATAATATCCAATAAATTTCACCTTAGATGTCAAAAACAGACTATTAAATTTATGTAAAATCCTTCCATGAAAATCATACTTCAATGCCTCATTGTGGTTTGGAAATGACATTGATTCTCAAGGATTCTGCCACTAAAATGCAGACTGGCTGGTCCTTCTAAGATGGAAAAGCTTTGAGTCCAGACCAGATGATGTCATCAAAGCATCAGTTTAACTCTGTCCAGGGTAACTGGGCAGGCCACATGGGAATAGATTTTTTTTCTTTTTGGGTACACAGCAACCCAACTATCTGAGAAGGTGAGACAGGTTAACTGTCTGCATTGGTGGAGGGAATACCCACACTAATGAAATCATGAAACCTTTAAGTATTGAAGTAAGAGGTAATATTAGCTATGCCTCCTCTGGTTATGAAACTATCAGGAAAACATTTCAAGGCATGACCAGAAAAAAATAATTTCACAAATAAGACTCACAAAGGAAATTTATGAATCACCAAATCACCAGAGAAAAATCACTTAATTTAGAATATATTCTCCCATGGCTTCTTGCAAAATTATTCAGAGCAATGGAAATTGACAACGCATAACCATAAAGAATATTGGTCTCATCTAACCTATTTATACATTATACCTCTTGGAAATACCAATTGTTCATTGTTCTTTCAAAGTTATAAAAGTAAACCTTTAGTTGACTTTCTATAGTGTCATAAGACACAAGATACTCTGTCTTTCAGTGCTAATATTTAGGAATCTGTTAAAAATGATAACGTATCATATTGCCAGAGGCATCTTGAAAACTGGACACAAAATGTATTTTCTCCATCTCACAATTACCTAATGATATTTAACTTTTTGTTTAAATCATTTGTGGATACCAAAAGAGCTGCATAAAAATATTTAGGCTATAGGAAAAATATATATTTATTTTTTGTTCTTGTGTAGCTTAATTCTTATCAGTTCTGTAAAAGGTCTCAGCCAGAGAATTTAAATTTTTATGCATTTGTCTGGAACAGTCTTTCAAAAGTCTATCACTAACATTCCCTCTCCCCCACCCCATTTCATTACATTTATCCCAGCATTTCATTTATTATTATTATTATTTTTATATTATTATATTATATTATTATAGAAAATATAATGTTTTATATTATTATATGTTATTCATCCCTATGTTACATTTATCCCTAAATTTCAGCTTCATAGAGTTGATCATTTCAAAGTCAAATTACTTTAGATTCTGATCCTTTCATCTAATGTTACCTCAAGTCAATTCTCAAATTCCCAGTGTATTTCCCCTGCAGAAATCAGCAAATGTGACAAATCAGAGTCTGGTTTATTATTTTATTGATTGCCTAGTCTTAAGAGATTGATGAATAAAATGTTAAACAATAATGCAGCTTAAACTTAAAAGTTTATTGTAGGGGCATCAAGGTGGCTCAGTAGATAAAGAGTGAGGCCTGGAGATGGAAGGTCCTGGGGCCAAATATGACTTCAGATACATCCTAGCTGTGTGACCCTAAGCAAGTCCCTTAACCTCAGCTGCCTAGCCTTTAATACTTCTTCTGCCTTGGAACCAATACTTAATACCAATTCTAAGACAGAAGGTAAGGTTTTTATTTTTAAGTATGTTGTTCATATTTGGAGGTGAGGGGGATGGAGAGACAGTTGTTAAAATTTTAATAAGTCTTGTTCACCTCTCCATTTTTAATAAGTCTTGTTCACCTCTCCATCTTAACTCTGTCATCTGCAAATATGATAAGCAAGAGCAGAGTATATAGCATTAGCCTTCTAATACCCTACTCCAAAAAAACAAAAATAACTACACAGAATCAATGCTAAAAACCACAAAAACAGACGAGCCAAGAGTGAAGCTGAACATCCTTACACAACTTGGGAGGAAGGCTTATGACTTCTCAGGACCTCGTCCTACCACTGCAGGCCCTAGGGGCAGGAACAGAGCAAACAGAGTGGAATCAACAACTTATAACTATGCCTAGTTTGCTGAGCCCCAGAGTTTGCATCCCTGTAGATACCACTGGAATCCCCAGTTTGATGGCCCTGGAAGCAGCTATGTTTGCTGAGGTTTAGGATCTGGAGACTGAAGTAGTTGCCAAGAAGTCTTCCAGCAGTAGTCCATAAGGGCAGGATGTCAAATCTTGCTCCTAATAAATGAAGGACTTTGGAAGCCTGAAGAACTCAGACTAGATACAAATTCTATCCAAGACTATGGTAGTAGGAGAGGAGTGAGGAAGGAGCAAGCACTGGTAAATGTAGTTGAAGAGTGATTGGGGTCCCATCAATAATGGTCAGTCCTCTAGGCCTCCAGCAAAAAGTCAATAATTAAGCCTTTTGACTTGTCTGCTAAAATTAAGTGAAAAATAAATTAATAATAGACAGACAAATAGACAGACAGACAGACAGACAGACAGATAGATAGATAGATAGATAGATAGATAGATAGATAGATAGATAGATAAAAATGAGTCACAAGGGAGAAAGATCCCAAAAACTCATAGCTATTATGGGAGCAAAGAAAACCTCAGCTCAAATTCAGAAGCGTCTAGAAACAGCAAAGAAATAACAATAAAGCACTATGAGCTCAAAATGATCTCAAAAATCAAATGATAGAGGTTGAAAAAAATTAGGAAAAAATAAGAGCAGTGCAAGAAAATTATGAAAGATTACCCAAATGGAAAAAAGTGATCTAGAAATGCACAGAAGAAAAAAATCTATTAAGAACTAGAACCAGGCAAGGGAAAACTAATGATTTTCTAAGAAGAAATAGCAAAGAAAAATCAAAAGAATGAAATGATAGAACAGAATTTGAAACATCTTATCACAAAAACAACTGACATAGGCAATAGATCAAGGAGATACAAAATAAGATTATTTGGCTTCCAGAATGTTATGATAAAAGAAAAGTTGAGATACCATAGTCCAGAAATAATCAAGAAAACTGCCCAGAAATCCAAAAATTAGAGGGTAAAATAGAAAAATAAAGAATCCACTGATCACCACATCAAAGAGACCCAAAGATAAAAATGCAGAGGGACATCACTGCTAAGTTCCATAGTTCCCAGGTTAAGGAGAAAATACTACACACCCAAGGAAAAAAAATATTAAATACTGTGGAGCTTCAATCAGAATAACATAAGACTTAGCAGGTACAACATTAGAAGAACAGAGGATTTAGAGTGCAGTTTTTTGTAGAGCAAAAGAACTGGACTTACAACCAAAAACAATATATCCGGGAAAGATGGGAAAGATTATAAAGGGTAAAATATGGATATTTAATAAACAAAAGCAGTAACTGCTGAAGAAAAAACAGAATTCAGCAGAAAATCTGATCTATAAAAAGTAATCAAAGGTAATGAAAAACTAATCATAAGTAACCCCAAAGTTCAAATTATTTGATTCTCGTATGGGAAAATATCATCTATGGTGCTTGGAAATGGCATCATTGCCTGGGTATTTTGAATGGGGCACATATGAACAGAAGACTTGAGGCCAAGATGAATGTAATGGAAGAAGATGAACTGGTAGTTGAATTGATTAGGAAGAGGTAGGGTGGAATGACTATACTATATGGAGGAGGAATGAGTGGAGAAACTTGCCTAGGGTCACAAAGCTAGGAAATGTCTGAGGCCAGATTTGAAGTCAGAAAGATGAGTCTTCCTTAATCTAGGCCTGGCATCCACTGTGCTTTGGTGCCATTATGCAAAAATCCAGCCACCTCACTTGAGTCATGCAGGTACTATTTGCCTGGAAAATTAATAAGTAAATAAACGAAGAATTTTTGATCCAGGCAAGTGGACAAAGGATTGTTTCCAAGTTTTAAACATGAATGATATGACACATCTGGTACATTAGCTGCTAGCTTTTTTTTTTCCCTTGGTGAATTTCCCTTACATTTTTAACATAACTTTTGTTTTGATTTTCTATTTTCATAGCCCAGTTTATTTTTATAGAGCAAAAGATTTTAGTGTTCCCTCCTGAAAACATGGATATTTCTGACTTTGTGTATTTGTCAAACAATCATTTTCCCAAACAAAAAGCAATGCCCTTTTCTCTGTCATCATTCATTAATACTTCTTTAATCTGTCATCTCTTCTTAATTTAGAAATATAATAATTCATCGGAATTCCAGGCCATTGGGCAAAAAGGTGCAAGGGTTGATTTATATTCCACATAATATCATTTTCCTTAATCATGTATTTTTTTAAATTACTCTGCTATAATAAAAACTTTCATCCTGCTGCCTTATTGAAATTTAAACTCTCTTCTTTCTTTTCCTGTTTCCTACTGTTTCAAAAAAACACATTGTATATTCTAGTTTATACAATTGGTCCATTTGGCTTTCATGATTTTATACTATATATATGAACTTCTATGAAAATAACTCAATAGGTTTATTTAATGAATTAATTATACAGAAAAAATCATCTTATATGATGATCTAGCCCTTAGCCACAAAATTTCCAAGTATAGCCCAAACTAGATTAAAATATAATTGAAAAAAATTTAATGAAATAAAAATAATAGAATATGAGAAATATAAAATGTAGTTTTCTTTTTTTCTCATTTGAATTAGTTTATTTAGTCAATTTAGAACATTATTCTTTGGTTACAATAATCACATTATTTCCCTCCCTCCCCTCCACCCACCCTTCCCACAGCCAATGCGCAATTTCATTGGGTATTATTTGTGTCCTTAATCAGAACCCATATCCATGTTGTCGTTTGCACTAGGACATTAATTTAGAGTCTATATCCTCAACCATATCCCTTCGATCCATGTATTCAAGCAGTTGTTTTTCTGCCATGTTTTTACTCCCACAGTGTTTCCTCTGGATGTCAATAGTGGTTTTTCTCATAGGTTCCTCCAAGTTGTTCAGGATCACTGCATTGCCACTAACGGAGAAGTCCATTACGTCGATTGTACCACAGTGTGTCAGTCTCTGTGTACAATGTTCTCCTAGTTCTGCTCCTTTTGCTCTGCATCACTTCCTGGAGGTTGTTCCAGTCTCCATGGAATTCCTCCACTTTATTATTCCTTTTAGCACAATAGTATTCCATCACCAACATATACCACAATTTGTTCGGCCATTCCCCAATTGAAGGGCATCCCCTCATTTTCCAATTTTTGGCCATGACAAAGAGTGCAGCTATGAATATTCTTGTACAAGTCTTTTTCCTTATTATCTCTTTGGGGTACAAACCCAGCAGTGCTATGGCTGGATCAAAGGGCAGACAGTCTTTTAGCACCCTTTGGGCATAGTTCCAAATCGCCCTACAGAATTGTTGGATCAATTTACAACTCCACCAGCAATGCACTAATAAAATGTAGTTTTCTAAATCCATATACTGTTCATAAGAATCCTTATATGTGGTTTAGTTTCCCCATTTCTATTTGGACTTAACATCACTGATATAGGCTTTAAAAACTTATGGAGAAAATACTAATTGTGTGAATTAAATTTAAAAGCACACTGAACATTTTGGAGGACTGGGTGTTAAATATTTATCAGCACAGTCTTGGTTTTATTTGGGAAAGCTCAAGAAGAGCTCTGGGCTAGGTGGTACAACAGAGTGCTGAGCCTCTAAGACTTCTCTTACTAAAGTCAAATCCAACCTCATATACTTACTAAATGTGGAACCCTTCGCAAGTCACTTAATTCTTCTTGCCTTCATTTCCTCATTTGTAAAATTAGCTGGAGAAGGAAATGACAAACCACTCCAGTATCTTTGCCAAGAAAACCCAAATGGGGTCAAGAAGAGTCACACAAAACTCAACAAACAACAACAAACTCCATATAATAAACCAAAAACTAATAGAAATAATTTACAACTTTTGTAAAGTTTCAGGCTGTTCAAATCAACATAAATCATGAGAATTTTAATTTCCACCAAGAAAGTCCAACAGCAAGAGATAGAAAAGAAAATTCATTCAAAATAACTTTAGATAATATAAAATCCCTGAAGGTATAAAACCAAAACAAATCCAAGAACTCTATGAACACAATTACAAAAAACTTTTCACACAAGAAAAGGCAGACCTAAAGAATGGAAAAACATTCATTATTCATGGATAGGCCAAAATCAATATGATATAAATAATACTCTACTTAAATTAATTTGCCTATTCAGTTCTATATTTATCAAACCCATAAAGTATTTCATGTAACTAGAAAAAATTAATAGCAAAATTAATCTAGAAGAACAAAAGGCCAAGAATATCCAGGGAAATAATGAAAAGAAAATGTGAAGGAGAGGGGCCTAACAGTACCAGATCTCAAACTACACTATAAGGCAGTAATCATCAAAACAATCTGTTACTGGCTAAGAAATAGAAGAGTGGATCAATGGAATAGGTTAGGTAATCAACACACAATAGGTAACTATCCTAGTAGCCTAGTGTTCAATAAACCCAATATCTGGGTTTTGGAGAGAAGAACTCATTATTTGAGAAATTTTGGAAAACTGGAAAATACTATGGCAGAAATTCAGCAGAGACAGACATCTCACACCATATATCAAAATAAAGTCACTGATAAATGGTCAAAAGACAAAAATGGGCAGTTCTCAGGGGAAGAAATTAAGACTATCTATAGTAATATGTAAAAATGCTCCAATCACTACTGATTTAGAAAAATACAAATTAAAATAATTCTGGAGATACCACTTCAGACTTAGTGGATTGGCTAATATGACCAAAAAGGAAAACGATAAATATTGGAGGGAGCATGAGAAAATTGGGACACTGATACACTGTTGAAGGAAATGTAAACTGAGACAACCACTCTGAAGAGCAATGTGAAAACTTACCCAGAAGATCATAAAATTATGAGTATACTTTGACTCAACAATACCATTCCTGCATCTGTATCTCAAAGCGATAAAAGAAACAAGTTCTTATTTGTACAACTAGATTTATTTTCAAACAAATATTAACTAAATTAAATTATTAAACAAATAATAATTAATTAGCTTAATTAAAATAAATATTTTAGCAGCCCTTTATGCAGTGGCAATGAACTGGAACTTGTCCATCACTTACAAAATGGATGATCAAGTTGTGGTATGTGTTGTAATGGAATACTATTGTGTCATAAGAAATGATGAACAGGATGAGTTCAGAAAAACCTGGAAAGACTTGTGTGAACTGATAAAAAGTGAAGTGAGCACAACCAGGAAAACAGCACATGAAGTAATAGAAATATTAATTGTGAAAGGACTAAACTATTACCAGCAAAACAAGTTTCCAAGATATCCACAAGGGACTTATAATGAAAAATGCTAACCATAGCCAAAGAAGGAACCCCTGGAGTCTGATTGCAGATCAAAGCATTCTATCTTGCATTTTATTTCCTTCATGAATTTTTTCATGTATGTCTGATAGATGTCTTCTGTCACAGCATGAACAATATGGGAATGTGTACTGAATGGAAGCACTTATATAATTTATATCAGACTACTTACTGCTGGGGACGTGGGGGCAGAAGGAGAGAATATGAATTTTAAAATGTCAGAAAACAACTGTTAAAAATTGTTTTAAATGTAATTGGGGGAAAAAAAATTTAAAAATGACCACCACAACAAGAGATAGAGATTGGACTAATTCAGTAGCTACATTTAGCCAGAATAGAAAGGACATTCTTAAAGGACTCAGACCACAGCTTCACAGTCCATATATGAGAGGGGTTTATACAATGAAGGTTCAATATCTCACCCTTTTTCTTCCATAAAATTAAAAGGAATATTTTATATAGCTAAACAGAACACTGAAATCCACCCTCCTCTTGCATTTTCTGTCTTCATTTTCTGTCTTTTTAATCAAAAGCTTAATATCCCCCTGAGTTAGAGATAATTTTTCTTTTGGAATCATTTCCCTCCTTATTGTCCTTTTCATCTTTGGTTTTTGCATCATTCTCTTCTGTTTGACAATGAAAGCCTTTCACAACTAGGTCTAGCCCACTTTTCAAAAATTTTTACACAACCCTCCTCTTTATTCTTTAATGCAATTTTGATCCAAATTTCACTTCTTATTCCTCCTCATATTTGGTACTTCATCTATCTCCAGTCCTTTGAATTGATTGTTCCCCATTCCTGAAATGTTCTCCATCCTCATCTCTGTTTGTCTATGAGACATGACAGCTAATTTCCTTTAAGACTCAGATCAAGCATTACCTTCTATGTGAAGTTTTTCCTGATTCTCCAGATGTCTTTCCCTCAAAATTATAATATTATTTATATATATATACATACATATATACATATACATATATATAGAGAGAGATTGGCATACAGTAGTGATTAACTACAGGGGTGGAGGGGATATGACTGAGGAGAGACTCTAAATGAACACTCTAATGCAAATACCAACAACATGGAAATGGGTTTGAACCAAGAACACATGTGATACCCAGTTGAACCATGTGTTGGCTATGGGAGAGGTGGGGGGGAGGAAAAGAAAATGATCTTTGTTTCCAATGAATAATGTTTGGAAATGACCAAATAAAATAATGTTAAAAAGAAAAAGAAACAAAAATAAAATAAAATAAAAAATAAAGACTTCTTAATTGACTTCTGAGCCAGTTCCCTGGTCTTGATGCTCCCAATGGCCATTCTAATAGGTCTGCATGTGCAATGTGATTTCCAGTTACTGCTGCTGTTGCTGCCCCTGCCTCTGTTCCCACTACCTCTCACAGTCACTCCCTACATCTTTTGCCTGTGTCATGTAAGCTTCCTGGCATATTTCAGAAAGACATATGTTGGCACTTTTATCTTATCACATCCTAAGGCCAACAATAGGCTCCCTTCCCCTACTGAAAAAGAAAAAAAAAATAAAGGATTTATAAATGTTCAACTACACATTCTTTACAAAAGGTGTAGCATGCCCAAGGGCTCTCATATTATGATAATGATGGATGCTCCTAAAGAAGTCATTAACCGATTAGGACAAAACACTCTGAGCACCATCTTTCACCCCTTCAATCACCACCCCCCTCCACCAAATAAAGCAGCAGAATGAAGAACAGCAATTTTATTGGAAATTTTTTTTCCCCTGGAGATGGAGGATTCTGCAGAAAAGCAACTCTTGATTATGATGTTTCTCATCCTGATATCTTTCTTACTGAAATAAATCATCTGATTTCATTTATTTTATTTTATGGATGTTTTAAAAGGTAGGTGAAAGCCCATTTGGAATCTCTAAAAGTACCTTAAAATCATGTATGAGTTGGTCCTAAACATTATTAATAATCATAAATACATCAGCACATTTATAATTTTTGATCGAACATACCTTTTTCATGAAACACATACTCCCTATGTAATTAAAGGCACATCCATTTCTATACCACTTTCCACTTTCCCTTTTATGAATACTTGATTTTGTTAATTTGGAAATTACTTATTATGTCAACTTTTTAATTAGGCATGTTATCTTTGTGTTCTAATTCTCCCACAAGGGAGTATATTTTATTACAAATATATGAATAGCAAAGCATAGAATTTGCAGGTATTTTGATAAGAATGACATGCAAACATAACAAAATTCACACATTCAAAATGCTCATTTATGCCCTTCTCAAGATACAGGTAAGGATATTACTTTAAAAGTTCATCTCTAAAAGCTGGCATGGGGAGAGCAATATTCTAACTATGAATGTACTCTAACACTTTATCCTGAATCTTTTTCTCTCTCTAAACTCTTACTTCATCCACTCCCATAGATTTAATTAGAATCTTTATGAAAATGATCTCTAGGTCTACATATCCACCCCTAGTTTCCAGGCTGAATTTCATTCTGGCATCAACAAATATTTGTTAGGCATATTAAACTGGATGTGCAGAGCTGTCTCAGATTCATCATTAAAAAAAAAGGTATTATCTTTCAGCAAAAACCCACCTTCCATGAATAATATGGAAATAGGTATAAGTGATAACATTTGTATAACCCAGTGTATTGAGGAGAGGGAGAGGGAAGAGGGGAGGGAAAAAAATTAAATAATGTAAACATTGAAAATAGTTTTAAATAATTAAAAAAAACTCCTTCCTTTCAAATATCCATATTTCTGTCAAGAGAGTGACCATTATTCCAGTCTGCCAGATTTAGAATATTACATTATTTTAACTAGTCACTTTCCCTTGCCACCTATATCTATTCAAATGAAATCTGAACATTTCTATTTCCACATCTCACTAATAAGTCACCACTTGAATTCTGGTCCTTAGATTGTTACAAAGGTCTCCTAATTGGTCTACCTGACTCAAATTTCTCCCCACTTCTATACATCCTCCTAACTGCTACCAGAGTGTATGATATATGCTTAGCAACTGCTAGATTTGAATTTATCACCTGCTTACATTTAAGTTATTGTTGAGAAACAGTCAATGGCAGCCTGGCAAAAGTGATGAGGAAGGACCTTCAGAAACACGCAACACTCACACACAATGAAAACAAACAGCAGTATGAGAGCACCTTGAAAATGAAAACCAAAAGCCAACTGGAAGTCATGAGAAGGTTTAAAAAAAAAGGCAAGTGATACTCTCTCCCAGTGTCTTTGGGGAGTAGATGCATTATGTCCAAAAAGCTTATGGGGAGATGACAACCTCCTTCCCAGCCAGGAAAGGGTGATTATTTCTATCTGCTAGAATTTCATCTGCTAGAAATCAGTGCTATCTTGAGGGTTGGGGTCAGAGATTCAAATATTAGAGTTAGAATTTCTCTATTAAATGATTGTTAGAATGACTGATAAAGAGAGAATTACAGTCAGAATGCAATGCTTTATCAACAAAAATGCTTGCCAATCACAGCTTAAATCACCTTTTACACTTCCCCTAGATCACAGAGCTGGTTACTGGTGAAACTAGGGACAAAACACATGTTCCCTGACCACTAGCTCCCTCCTCTATGTTATGGGAACCAAATGAAATGAAATACAAAGTACCTTGGAAAGCCTAACATTTGGCAATACAAGTTATGGTTCTGCTCCTTTCACTCTACATCAATTCATGGAGGTTGTGTTCCAGTCCAGATGAAATTCCTCCAGTTTATTATTCCTTTGAGCACAGTAGTATTCCATCACCAGCATATACCACAATTTGTTCAGCCATTCCCCAATCAAAGGGCATCCCCTCATTTTCCAATCTTTTGCCACCAAAAAGAGCACAACTATGAATATTCTTGTACAAGTCTTTTTTTCCTTATTATCTCTTTAGGGTACAAACCCAGCAGTGCTACAGCTGGATCAAAGTGCAGACAGTCTTTTAGTGCCCTTTGGGCATAGTTCCAAATTGTCCTCCAGAATGGTTGGATCAGTTCACAACTCTACCAGCAATGTATTAATGTTTTTATTTTGCCACATCCCCTCCAACATTCATTACTTTCCTTTGCTGTCATGTTAGCCAATCTGCTAGGTGTGAGATAATAATTCAGAGTTGTTTTGATTTGCATCTCTCTGATTATAAGAGATTTAGAACACTTTTCCATGTGCTTATTGATAGTTTTGATTTCTTTATCTGAAAATTGCCTATTCATGTCCCTTACCCATTTATCAATTGGAGAATGACTTGATTTTTTGTACAATTGATTTAGCTCTTCATAAATTGAGTAATTAGACCTTTATCAGAAGTTTTTGTTATATTGTTTCCCAATTTGTTACTTCCCTTCTAATTTTGGTTGCATTAGTTTTGTTTGCAGAAAAACTTTTTCATTTAATGTAATCAAAATTATCTATTTTACATTTTGTAATTTTTCCTAACTCTTGCTTGGTTTTAAAATCTTTCCTTTCCCAAGGATCTGACATGTATACTATTCTATGCTCACCTAATTTGCTTATATAGTTTCCTTCTTTATATTCAAGTCATTTACCCATTCTGAGTTTATCTTGGTGTAGGATGTGAGATATTGATCCAAACCTAATCTTTCTCATAATATCTTCTAATTTTCCCAGCAGTTTTTTTTATCAAATAGTGGAATTTGGGTCCCAAAAGCTGGAATCTTTGGGCTTATCATAGACTGTCTTGCTGAGGTCACTTAGCCCAAATCTATTCCACTGATCCTCCTTTCTTTCTCTTAGCCAACATCATATTGATCAGCCCATTTTAAAAACAAATCAGCAATGTTTTATTTTGAGAAGTAAGAGATCTAATTTAGGTGTTTTCTCTGATAAGACTGGACTTGATTTTGCATAGATCCAGGATTTTCTATTTAGGGGTAAAATGTATATGTAGAATGCTAACTTCTGCAACCACATGACAGTCAGATGAAAATCAAGAAAACCACTTGAGTTACATACATCTATGTGGTCTGTGTATACATAGAATAAATTCTGCTCATAAAGATTCAGTAAGAGGGTACCCACTGCTTCTTAAGAAAACTCATTCCACTTTTGGATGGTTCTAATTATTGGGAAGGTTTTTTTTTTCTTATACCCATTCCCCATTTATTAGCAAGAATGGAAGGATGAAGTGAAAATTTAGAGAAAGAGAGAAACATGGGCATATTTTAGGCAGTGAGGATGGAGCCAGTTGATAGAAAGAGATTGAAAAAAATTTAGATTGTGGATATGATTAAAGGGACCCATCTCCTAAAGGATATGAGATGGGTTGGGATCAGTTTTCCTGGTAAAGGGGTTTACCTTAGGAAAGAGTAGGGCCTCTTCTTTGTTTAAGATGGGGTAAAGGAAGAGAAAGTAACCAAAGAAATCTGAACAATATGAGATAAGAAGGCATGAAGGTGCTTTTGGTGAATGGCCTCAATTTTTTCAGTAAAATATGAGGCAAGTTTTCTTAATTGACAGGATGGTGTGGGATAATCATAAAAAGGTTTGAGGAGAGATAACAAGTTTGAAAGAGCTTTCTGTGAAGACTGGAATAATGGGTTGATATGACAGGTAAGGAAAGACATCCTAAGAGCAGAGGGAACCCAGTTGAGGTTATGTTATCTTTGTTGAAAAGCATATATGTAGAAGTGAAATCTCTGTATGGTGGGAGTGATCCAAGGCTGAGACATGGCAAGGAATATTTGGTGATATGATAAAGGGCAGTCAGAAACTCAAGACTAAAGGGCAGTATAGAGTTGAACGGGTTCAACAAAGGGTCAAAATGGGGAAAGGAAAAGAGAGTGACTAACTTTTCATAATAGGTTCTAGGATGTGAATGGAATCAAAAGCAAGCTAGTTTGTAGACTCTATAGCAGTGATGGTAGCCATTTTAAAGGTGAGGATGATGTGAGAAATGTCCTCATGTGCCTGGGGAGAGGGGGAGGGAAGCACCCCAGATCTGTATTCCTCTGGCTCTCTAGAAACAAACCCTGCCAAACTCTGTGCTGAGGCAACAGCACATGTGTCCATAGAAAACTGAGTGCCCCTCTGACACACATGCCATAGGTTCACTACCATTGGCTCTATACTCTTCCCTTTTAAAAAAATGGGACAGTATTTGCCCTTCTCCAGTACTGTAGTATCTCTCCAACTTTCTATGATCTTTCAAAAATCACTAATGATGACTTAATTTCCCTACCTGTTCATTGATTTATAACTCTAGAATTTAATTTATTTAGAAAGAATGACAAACTTATAAAGGACAGCTAAGTAGTCTTACTGTAAACCTTCTCTTCCTAAAGTTGTAATTCTCTTTCCCCCTTATTCATTTTTGTATTTTACTGAAAGCTAGGTGGCAATGTAGATGAAGAGTAAAACTTGGAATCAGAGAGATCCAAGATCAAATCTGGATTCAGATACTTATTGGCTGTGTATCTCTGGACAAATTGATTTTTAAAAATCCTTCTGTCTGCCTCAGTTTCCCTAGCTGTTAAACAAGGATAACAGCATAGCACTTGCCTACAAAGGTTATTGTGAGGATAGAATAAGATGTTTTGTAAAGTGCTTTATAAATTTTAAAAGTTCTTATAAATGCTAGCTATTATTCACTGAAAAATAAAATAAGAATAAAAATTCTTCCATTTTGTCCTTGACAAAATGAATTAAGCATTTCTGCCTTCTCTTAGCCATAATTTATCATCCATTCATCTTCCTTAAACAATAGACCTGTCTCTTATTTGATTAGCTTCTTTTCCCTAGTACACCTTTAAAATTAAAAAAAATTATTATTATTATTTTATTGACCAGCCTCAGCTCATTCTGAATTTTAGCACTGCTTACTATCCTTACTTAGCCCATTCGAATACATATCCTTTGTATTTGTCATTCCTTTTTCTTTACTTTCATCTTCTGAACAAGTACTTTTAAAATCTTTTTTTAACTTCTTTTAAATTTTTTTAATTATAAAAAGTTGACTGATAAAACCCTTTAAACAACTCTCCATTTTTCTTATCTTAGAATTATTGCCCTTTGTGCCTTCAGAACTTCATGCTTAAAATCCCTCCTGAGCTGACTTGCCATATAGGATATTGTCCTATCTCTTCTTCCTCTGAAACCTTTGAAATTATCTCCCCAATATTTAGGATACTTGTTAGACTATTTCTAGCTTTTCTCATCTTCCCTATCACAAATTCTAAGGAGTGATCATTTCTTTTAAAAGTTCCCTTTATTCTCAACTCCAGCAAAAAGTTGTTCTTTGTTGAGGAAGATCAGACCCAGAATAGAATTTCATTCTGCAATTAGTTGGATCATATTCTTCATTTCACAAGTGTCTCCTTGTTCCCAACTCTCTCTTATGCCCTTTATAAAACTGAACCAGGAGATTACTTGGAGGCCCTGACAATACTTTTCTATCCAGCCCTCCTCTGAGATATAAAATCCTTATCTTGAGATGAAGTGGGAGGAAGACTAGACTTATTTACCAATGGGAGCAATGTTGCCTGTGGGCATGTATGTTGCTCAGTAGATAGAAAGCCTGGTCTGGAATCAGGAAGACCTGAGTTCAAATGTGACCTCATACACTTACTTACTAGCTGTGTAACCCTATGCAAATCACTTAACTCTGTTAGCCTCAGTTCCTTATCTGTAAAATGAGCTGGAAAGGAAATGGCAAACCAGTCTAGTGTCTTTTCCAAGAAAACCCTAAATGGGGTCACAAAGAATCAGACACAACTGAAACAAATGAACCACAAAAAATATATATACCACAAAACAATTTTCTAACAGTGGTATTCCCAGCACAGAGTGTAGAAATTAGTTTAGAATGTAGATTAGATTTTAGAAACCTGAGGCTTAGGACCAACTGTGCTGAAAGAGGATATCACTTCAAGCCAAAGGAGACAAGACCTTGGGGTTGTTGATAACTGTAGATCTTTCTCAAATAATCATTTCCCACTCTTGCCAATTAAATTGAAAGCCAAACACTGATAAATTAATGTGTCACATGTGTGTGTGTGTATCTGAGGTCATGATTTTTGTTGTTGATTCCTTTCCTAGAACGTGTGTCCTTTGAGTCTGGGGGTATCTCTACTTATATTCTCCTTCCTATAGCTTTATTGAAGTGAAGGGGGGGTTGTCCATTTTCTGCCTGCCTGCTACTTATGTCTTGAAGCACTTTTGATTTAGATTTTAAAGGTCTCCAAACCAACATTTTTTTCATCCCTTGATAAGTATCCTCTATCCCAAGGGAAAAGTTTCTCAATTATTTCTCAGTCTTAAGATTTGACTCAGAAACCCAAATCCCTATCTCAAAGATTGTCCTCTCAACAGGTTTTTTTGTTTCTCAAATCTTCCTTGCCCTTCTAAAGCCCTGGTCCAACTTCAATGACCAGGAATGTATACCTCAAGTACTTTGTATTCTTTACCAATGCCTTCTAGAATCCTCTTGATCATATCATTAAAGCCAGAATGAATCAAGACAAGTAGATAGCAGTCCACTGGTTTAAGAAGTGTTGAGAGATTTTGTTAAATCCTAGATACCTGCCCCAGGTGTACAGCAAAGGTCTATATTATTCTTAACAATTCTCCATAGCTCTCAGCTGTGATTCCCCAAATAACACTATTTGTCCTACCTTCTTGGACCCTCACTAGATCATCTAACCTAAAAGCAATTGTGCATCTTCATCAACATCCCTTGGCTGATGAGCAGCTGCTCCCTCCATAGCTTTTTTTTTTCTTCAGAAAGAACTACAAATCTTTAATTTAATTCCAAATACCAATGGAATCTTCTGTTTAGCTTGTGTCACAGCCATGATCATAGGATCTTAGAACTAGAGTTGGAAGGGACCTTAGAAGTGATGGAACTTCACCATCAGCAACAACTGCTGACCAAATGCCAAAAGCAGACATATGCAAGAGCCCTAAAAGTGCCAGAACTCCCTGAAACCATTAGTCATGCTTCCATCTCAGTCCTCACAGTCACTATCTAGGGAAGCAACTGTAATGGAGAAAGAATAAGCTATCCCTATCGACTTCCAACCAACTGCTATTCACAAGCCAGGCAAAACAGCCTGGCTGAAATAGCAAGGCACCGACCCTTAGGGAGGGATAGAAAGCAGCATGTTCCAGGCAAGTCAACATCTCTCCTCAGACCCCAATAGAGACAGCCCTAAAATCTGAACCCAAGCTTGGGAAGTGGAACAACACTTAGAACCTAATATGCACAGCCCTTGTCCAGGGCAGCAGGTTAAGAAAAATTAATGTTGAATTGTATTATTTATTAGCAATATTTTTATGTGAATCCATTCATTTTTTTCAAACCAAAACTTATAAAAGTAAAACAATTCTGTTCTCTCAAGCTAAGGTAATTACTCCCTGGTCCAAGGCACTTAACTGGGATAAGTCCTTTGTCTTTTAAGGCAGGATGGAGACCTCTAGACTTTATCTATAAACAAGAATCCACCCTCCCTAGAGGGTGAGAGAGCTCATCTGCCTTTGTACTTAATAGATTTGAGGTGACCGATTTGGGGTGACCTGCAATGGGGGAAAAAGCCACCAAATACCTGATTAAATATTTTTCTAGCCAAAGATTGATAGAGAAGCTGGGTTTTATAAACTAACTCACAAATCTATTTCTTAAAGTATCAGAGAAGAGTGATTTGGCCACAGTTTGCCTAACTTAGTGAAACTATAAGGCTCTACCCACCTAAAAGAACAGTGCTTTATCCTCCTGGTGATGATGTAAAGCAGGAGGAATAGAGATCTCTAAATCTAACTCTGCTTTTAAAATATCTACCAACAGGGATTACCAGGGGCAGTCCAAAGGATGCATGTCAGGCCAATCAAAAGGAAGAAACACTCAGTATAAAAGATGGTATAAAACAGGTCATTTGGCATCTTTACCAGTAGAGTCACATGTGATTGACCAGTCCTTCCTTTATTAATAAAAGATGTTATACTTGGAGAAATGGCCTCATTTTGTTTATTGTTTAAAATTCTGGGCACTACAAGATTCTATAGCTTTAACTACTGAAGAATCTAATAAAGTTCTTGTCACCAAAAATCCTTGTCTCTGTCTAATAGTGATTTTGTCTACAGAAATTCCATTTAAAAATAAACATAATCATCTCTTTTTGTCACTGCACCCTAAGGACATGGTACCTTTCTGTCTGACTTGCAGCTGAAACCTTCCATCTAGGTTGTCTTCTCCATTAAAATGTGAGATCCTTGGTAGCAAGGACTGTCTATCTTTTCCATGTGTATCCTCAACATGTAGCATGGTACTTTGTATATAGCAAGAAATGAATATTATTTTCATTCATTCATTTGCTCATTCTCCTCTTTTACAGATGAAGAAACTGAGACCAACAAGTACTTGTCTGAAGTCACACAAGTAGTACATAGCAGAGGTAGAGTTTGACATCAGGTCTTCTGACTAAATTAAAGCTTCTTTCCACTGTACCAAGCTCCCCAAACTCTTCTATCCTCAAATTTTTGGACACGAATCAGAATTCTCCCCTGCCTTTTCATATCATTTTTTTTCTTTCGTGTTTTTCACATTGAAGCACCTTTTCCATTTTTAAAAAGAATGTTTCATTCTCCTTGAATGAAAAGGCGTTCCTTGAGTCCCTTCATTTTCTCTTCAAGGAGGGATATTGGGTTGCCTTTGGAGTATAAATAGTGATCATTCAGTCATGGAAGAGATATGAACACTCTCTGTGGAATCAATTATAAATTTTCTCTTTAGCTTTTCCTTTCTCTATAGACTTTTCATCTATCTTGCATATATAATTGGTACCATTTCTTTTAAGTTCCATGGGATTAGAATCTGATTTGTAAAGTACCATTCCTGTTTTTCAATAATTAGTCTCAAATGGGTATTATTTCTTAAGTATATCTCCTTTGTTATGGAATGGGGTCAATATCAATGCCAAGGTGTGCTTATGAAAGTGAGATCACTAGATATATTTGCTTTGGAGAGAAAATATCCCTGGGGAGCCATTTTTCTTGGGTAAATATCTATTGGCTTGGGAAAATGACCATTAGCTGGTCTACAGTTTCATATCCGGTAGGTGCCTGACCTGAGTAAACATGCCAAACTGAAAGAGACAAGTACTTGCCAGTAGACTGTTAACCTTTATATAATAAGATCAGTTGGGATTATTATAATATTATGCACTGGAAATAATTGAACACATTTAGAATTGGGGCCTGTTTGGAGACATAGAACACATTAGCATGACTTGCCTCAGAAAATCAACAGTTCTATTTAGCAAAAAAATAACTCCGGCTAAGATGCTAAAGATTTTGTTTTCCAAAATCTGTGATGTAAGAAAACATACTTTTTGATGTTAAACCAAGTATACTCTCTTCCTGAAGGTTTAGAGTAAACTAAACCTTTAAGTGCCTAATTCTAGGCCTAGAATTAGGCACTTAAAGGCATTTGATGTGTTGTGAAGTCAAGAAATTGTTTTATTTTCAAATGTCTCTATAGTTGTTTCTCATAAAGGATAAACTACAGTTGATATTTGACTTAAGTTCACTTCTGCTATCATCTCCCAATTCATATTTATTTTTAGAGAATTTGAGTTACCTGCTAGAGACAAAGATAGGAAGACAGAAGAAAGAGACAGGGGAAAAGTGAGAAATGGAGGGGAAGGAAGAAATAGAAATGAGGAAAGCAGAGAGAGGGAAAGAGGAAGAGAGAAAGAGACAGAGAGAGGAAGAGGAAGGGAGAGGGGAGGGAGAGGAGGAGAAGGGGAGGGAGGGAGAGAGAGGAAAGAAAGAGAGAAGGAGGAGAGAATATTTTTCATAACATAACCCTGTTCTGATACCCAAAGGTTATACAGAACATGTTCTCTCATTCTAACTTGTCATCCTAATACTATATGAATATAGATGATAAAAACATATCGATAGAGACACTCTATAGACTTTCAACCATTATTTCAATCATTTTTATTATGAAGAACCTTGAAAAAAATTATGTCACTTTCAAGCTGTATTGTCTGCATGCCTCATATTCAAATATTCCCCAGAGAAAAAAATATCCTTTTCCTTAAGTCCTAAGTTACTCTATAGCCACATGCTCAGATTCAGGATGAGTCACTAAAATGTCTTCAAAAACTCACACAAAGGGAAGGGTGGTATGGCATCACTTCCTGAACATCCTTGCAAATCCAATTAAGGAGCGTATAAAGAGAACCATGCCTCAATAACAAGATGATTTCATTTGTACATTATTTTTCTTACCTGACTTGACCAAGACTCTGAGGTCAGCATGACGTTGTGACTCCATTGGAGGAAATACTAACATATGACCTTCCATTTTCAGGAGAAAAGAGAAACAATAAATAGCAAATAATTCCTCCCATATGTTATTTTTTTCTATTATAAACTCTTGATATATTAAAGATTTTTCCATGAAAATTTTATGCAGCTTATTCCTGGTGCCAGATACAAACTATTATCTAACTATTAGTAAAAAGAAACAAGTTTAGAAGTGAAATTATATTATTAAGGGTCTAATTCACAATTCAAGAACACTAGTGCCTTTCCTTCTTAAATCTCACTTAACAACAATAATAATATATTAGATAAACCTTAAACTAAGGTCTGTAAAAGCAAATTTAGTCCTTGATTCTAGAGTTTTTTGGTATATAGCTGCTAAGAGGTCAAGGATCACAAGATGATTTCTACTTGTATCTTACCTCTGCAGACAGAGAATGACCTCTATTTTTATGTAAAGAAAGAGACAGGGCATTTCAGTGGATAGAAAGCCAGGTCTGGAGATGGGATTTAATTAAATCTGGCCTCAGACACTTCCTAGCTGTGTGACTATGGGCAAGTCATTTAATCTCAATTGTCTAGCCCTTATTGCTCTTCTGCCTTGGAACTAATACTCAGTATTTATTCTAAGAGAGAGGGTAAGGGTTTAAAAAATAAATAAATAAAAATAAATGAATAAAGTAAAAGGCAAAGACCCCCACTAAAAGGGTAGCAGGAAGAGATGTTGTAGGCAACTCAGGAGGGAAGAGAAGATGTACTCTAGGCAGACTGAAGTTTATGTGAAGAATGGGACAGGTAATTTGCTCCTTTTTCAGAGTTTAGTAGCTAGCTCACAGTTTTTCTCTCCACCCTAATATCTGTTCTCATACTTGGAAATGCTGATGAGTTACATTTTGTACATGTTGCATTTGAGTTATCAATGAGAAACGAAAGTGAAAATATCATTATCATCCTCCAAGATATACCTTTCCTGCAAACTTTTCTAGTTCCATTTAAGGCACCACTATGCCTCAAAATTACCTAAATTCACAATCCCAGACTCATGTTTGATGCCCACTCTCTCCTATCCAATCAGTGGTCAAATTTTATTGACTTGTTACTTTTATCTCTAGAATATTCTTTTTGGCTAAACCTTTTGTTTTGTTTTTGTTTTGTTTTGTTTTGGTTTACCTTCTGTTTTAGAATTTCTATTGAAGTATTTATGCCAAAGCAGAAGAGTGGGAAGGGATAAGGAATTGTGTCAAGTGACTTGTCAAGGGTCACACAATGGGAAGCATGTAAGACCAAATTTGAACCCAGGACCTATTTGAACCTAGGACCTCCAAACACCATGCCTGCTTTCTACTTAGCCACCTGGCTGCCTTATATCCTGAATATTCTTATTTCTGCTTTCTTCTCTCTTCTTATATGGTCACCATTTGTCAGGTTATCACTTCTTGCCTCAGCTCTGATAAACCTCCTAATTGGACTCCTAGTTGGTCTTAGAATGTTCCTAAAGAACAGTTCTTACCATGTCTTGGCATTTCTCTAGTCAAGGACTTTGAATGATTCCTTATCAACTGTGAGATCAGATACAACTTTTTACCCTGGTACTTACAGCCTTCCACAACTGAACTTGAACCCATGTTCCTTCTCCCAACAAATTGTTACCTACAAAACACAACACTCCATTTCCTACCTCTAAGCAGTCTAGCCCATCACACACAAGTTCCCTTGCATCAAATGCATTGCCTCCTCCTCTCCTCTAGTCAGAATCCTTATTTTCCTTCAAGGTCCAGATGCTATATTCCCTAGAAAGCCTTTTGTGATGACCCCAATGGTGTCTTTCTCTCTCTGTCTCTCTCCTAGTATTTCCATAACATTGTACATAAGGCAACTTCTGAGAATTAAGCATCCTATATCTGGCTACCAGATAACATTTAATAAAGGTCAATAGCAAAGGAAACAGTGACTTGACTTCATGTCAGGATAGCAGGTTCAAATTTTGTCTCTGACATATATTACCTGGAAAACTTTGGGCAAGTCAACAAAGTTCTCAGTCCCCACCACCACCACCACCACCACCACCAAAAACCTCCCTAAAAAGTGCAATTTCATTTATAATAGCTCTTTTTGTGATGGCAAAGAGCTAAAACTTGAGGAGAGGTCCATTAACTGAAGAATGGAAGAAGAAATTTTAGTATATATTTGGGATGGAATACCATTATGCTAATGAGGACTTAGGATGCTTTCAGAAAAATCAGAGAATTACGTGAACTGATGCATAGTGAAGTGAATAGAACCAGAATATTGTGCACAGAAACAGCAATATCGTGTAATGATCAACTGTAAATGATTTAGCTTTTCTTGGCAGTACAGTGATCCAAGACAATTACAAAGGACTCATGATGAAAAATGGTATCTGCCTCTAAAGAAAGAACTGATGAAGTCTGAATGGAGATTGAGACATACTATTTTTCTTTTACAACCTAACTGATCTGGAAATACATTTTTTAGGATTGTATATGTATAACCTATATCAAATTGCTTGCTGTCTCAGGGAGGGTGAAAGGAAGGGATGGAGGGAGGGATAGAATTTGGAACTCAACATTTTTTAAAAGAATGTTAAAATGTTTTTACATGAAAATTGGAAAAAAAATAATATTGTATTTAAAAACATAAAAAAGTATATTTTCCAGAGGAAATTTTAGAAGGTTTCTACACTTTTCCAAACTGATGTAACTTCAGTGTTGGCTCCAAAAACATTTCAACTAGCAAAATAAGGCATCAACTCCTACACATTATAATTTCAGTATCAAATCCTATTTTAAATAGTGTTCCATTTTAAGGCCAAACAGCTCTTCCACGTTGCCACACACAAGGCTTCTCAAAACCTATCCCATACAAAACACGTTCTTGGAACTGCAACTATTTTCTCCGTCTCACCATCCGTTCTCTCCCAAAATCACTTTCTTCCTGCTCTCACCACCACCTTCAGGTTAATTTAGTAATGTTTCCTCTTTGGCATTCTTCCTCCAGTTATGAACTGTATGTGCTGATAGGAAGAAGCAAATGAATCATTTACCTAGGGGTTCCTCTCCTTTCCTTCTGGGAACACAAACAGAAGTTTAGTCTGATTCATAATATTATTCAATACCTAGACTAGGACCTCTTGAACCAAATTAAAAATTTGGACTTGGAGAATTCTGAAAAGCACAAATGTTATCAAATGAGAAAATACATGTTAAGCATTTTGTAAACCTTATTGTTGTTCAGTAATGTCTTACTCTGTGTGATCACATGGGGTTTTCCTAGCAAAGACACTGAATTGGTTTGCTATTTTGTTCCCTGGTGTGTCCTCATTTTACAGATGAGGAACTGTGGCAAACAGGGGTTAAGTGACTTGCCCAGGGTCACAAAGCTAGTAAGTGTTGGGGTTGCTCTTTGAAGTCATGATTTCCTGACTCCCAGCCCATTGTTCTATCTACTTCACTACCTAACTGCCTCTCTTAAACTTTAAAGCAGTCTAAAGAAAAAAAAATGTATCTCTATTCTCCAGGAATGGCATTCTTTCCAGTGGTCAGAGATCCCTGTGTGCAATTATCAAAGTACTTCAATGTCAGAATTAAGCCATTTAGCATTTTGTGATCTGATTTTGGTGGCTCCTTCTTTGTGACTCAGCAACACAGCCATAGCATTCTCCAGCCAGCATTTGCCTTGCAAAGGAAAGAATATTTCTTATAAGGGAAATATTTCTAGGTCGGGAACACAGATGTACCTAAGCAATCTAATTAAGAATCTGAAGTCCTTTGTCATTGAGATCTAACCATGTTGAGCTACTGTATAAACTTAATATCCTATGAGATAATGAAAGAACAGAGTCAAACTCGGTCTTCCTCTGGTCACTTTTTTATTTGATCTTTCAAAGGGAAGACTTTACATTTTCATACAGGGATTAATTGTACAGAACCTCAGGCTCTCGAGAAAAGAGAAAGGGGAGGAAATTTTTCACTTTGATAGAGAAGATCACCACAAATTTTAAAATTAATTAGTAGCACTTGAACTTGTACCCACCCATTTAACTATGGACTACTCCACAATTTAATCTGATGGCTAAGACAGGAGTATGCTAGTAAATATTCAACTCTCCAGGGAAAAAAATGTGCACAGAACACACTTTTATCTTTAATCTATATTACCATCATTTTCCCCATACCTTTCTTAAGACTAGACAATCAATAAAACAATAAATCAAGCTTTCATTTGTTGCATTTGCTACTTTCCAAGGCATAAATGCTCACAGTAAAAATTGATCAGTCAGTTCTCATGAGCCAGGTCAAGCTGGTTCAAGCTGATTCTAGCACACCCCTTGGTAAGGATACCTAGAGTTAATTTAAAGGAAAGGATGCCTTTTCTTTCTTTTTTTCTTTTTTTTAAACCATTATCTTCTGTCTCAGAATCAATACTGTGTGTTGATTCTAAGGCAGAAGAGTTGTAAGGGCTAGGCAATGGAGGTCAAGTGACTTGGCCATGGTCACACAGCTAGGAGGTGTCTGAGACCAGATTTGAATCCAGGACCTCCCATCTCTAGACCTGGCTCTCAATCCACTGAGCCACCCCGCTGTCCCCTAAGAATGCCTTTTCAAAGAGACTTTTCTCAGGAATGATGGCAAGTATCTGGTCACAGTTTAGTTACAACTTCTTTTATCTTAAATCTGACTCTTTTAATGAATCTTTTATAATCATTCTATTAGCATTAGAAGAATTTAGGGAAGATAAGAGAGTAAGAAGTTGTGTGGAAACTAATCTCAATATCCTTATCAAAATAACATAAAAAGTGACAGAAAGAGGTAAAGCTATCAAAAATTCTCAAAAGAAAATTTTAAAAATCAGAATGTTGAAAACTTCACACCATTGAAGGCAATGAGGTGGCTCAACAGATTGAGAGCTAGACCTAAGAGATGGAAAACCCTGGGTTCAAATCTGGCCTTAGATACTTCCTAGCTGTGTGACCCTGGGAAAGTTATCTACCTCCCATTACCTAGTCCAGTGATGGTGAACCTATAACAAAAGTACCAAAGATGGCATACAGAGCACTCTCTGTGGGCACTCAGCTACATTCTCCCTCTACCTCCCACCCCCAGAGCTTATTACATAGGGACTCTGGCAGAGGTACACCCTTCTTCTTACATAGGCATAGGGACTCTGGCAGAGGTACACCCTTCTTCTTCTTCTTTCTGCCTGATGACATTTTTCATATCACCCACCCCTCTGCCCAGAAGCCTAAAGGGAGCACAAAGGGGATAAAAAGGGGGAGCTCACAGGAGGCAGAGCTGGAGGGGAGCAGAGCACTCAGGTCACTCCCCCTCTCTAAACTTGGTGAGGACATTCCCCACTACACCCACCCCTCCCTCCAGCAGCCCAATGGGAGCACTTTCTCCTATCCTGTGTGGGGTAAGGGAGGTGGGGGTGGGGGATATCCAGCATGTGGCGGGGGGGTGGAAGTGGGCACTCAGTCTGGAGGGTGGGGGCAGGGCCTGATATTCTATCTCTAAAAGGTTCATCATCATTGATCTAGTCCTTAATGATTTTCTGCCTTGGAACCAATACACAGTGTTGATTCTAAGGTGAAAGATAAGGGTTTAAAAAGAAAAAGATTTTGCACCATAAGAGGTTTGGATAATCACTAGTTTAACACCTTCGTTTTACAAAACAGGAAATGAAGACCTATAGAAATTCTCATTATTTTCACTTACTTTTAACATCAATTTAACATTTCGTTTTATTATTAACATGAATAACAATCGTTATTTTGAGAAAGGTGGTCCATAATAAGATTACCAAAGGACTGACACAAAAAAGGTTGACACAAGAAACTCTTTTGTAGAGCCAATTACTCTCCTCACCATCACTCTGATCTTCCATAGTTCAGACCTTTCTTTACTCCCCAAAATATCCTAGAAAAACACATGCTCATATTTCTGGAATTTCTCTTCATTTCCCTTATTTTCAAGCTTTTGTATTTCAGAGAGCATAACAAAATTTCAGAGTCATTTGGGGAAAACGTCTGACCATTTCATTTCATCTAAATTCTTTTCATACATGGAAAGTATTTTTATTGATTTATTGACTGGGTTGTTGTGTTATAACCTAGTTAAGGCATCAGAACTAAAAAGGGGTTAAGTGGATTCAACGCCACTCACACTGTCTTACTCTGAATCCAGCCAATGGAAGCCTAGAGTCACCTGGTTCTTTGAAGGAAAATGGTGTCTACTAGTTCCTAGATAATAAATGAATGAACAAGTCCCCCCAAATTACTCAAATGTAAAAAGCAAAAACAAAGAGAAAAGAGATGGATTCACAAGACAAATACAGGAAAGGAAGTTTAAAGAATGAACAAGAGTTTTTGAAAACTATAAAAAGGTAAGAGGAAATGTTTCAAAAAATTAAACTAATTTCCCCCCAAAAAATAACAAAAATAAAAGAAAGACTACAGACGGAAAGAGTAAATTAGCATTCAAAAAGGATAATCTAATGGCTTGATTTACCTGTGTATATCGTTCTAAACAAAATTACAACTACCAGAAAAAAATCACATAATCAGCCAAGAAGAAAGGTATCATACCCTGAAAACTAAAAATTCAAATATAATTTTTCTACCAGAATAAGAAATTATGTGAGAAATAGGAATACAATATGCTAAAAGGTGACAGATAGAATCAACATCCCAGAAAATCTTGGCATTTTTTAAAAGATGAACATTTAAATATTAAGATAACTTTTAATACTTCATAGAAAGAAGCTTCAACCTTGAAATAGCTTTTGACATATGAAACCAGGAAAAGTACTAGGCTTCTGGAATAGACTAGGTCATTGAACTAAATGCTTTAATCAATTTTAATCAAATCAGCTGCTTAAAAACTGATTAATTAGTCACTATACAATCATCATAAGGGGATAAAATATGAGTCATTTTGTTTGAGTTAATGAAAATCATAGAATCATCCTATATAGTATTTAGAGATAATCTAGCTCAATCCTCTATTTTAAAGACACAGAAAATAAGATCAAAAAAAGATTATTTTGAACTGCCCCAAAATAAAAAATTAGTAACATTAGTGTCTTGGGAGCAACTCAGATTTAAGAATGGAAGTAAAGTAAAAAAAAAAACTTTTTAAAAATAATGATAAAGAATGGTCAAAAGAGCAGCAAGGTGGCTCAGTGGATAGAGAGCCAGTACTGAAGTCAGGAGGTTCTGGCTTCAGATCTGACCTCCCATAGTTCTTGGCTGTGTGACCCTGGGCAAACCGTTTGAACCCAGTTCCCTAGCCCTTACCATTCTTTTGGCTTAGAACTGATATTTACTTTTCCCATTTGAATTAGTTTATTTAGTCAATTTAGAACATTATTCCCTGGTTACAATAATCACATTATTTCCCTCCCTTCCCTCCATCCACCATTCCTGCAGTCTCTGCTCAATTTCATTGGGTATTACTTGTATCCTTGATCAGAACCTATTTCCATGTTGTTGATGTTTGCACTAGGATGTTCATTTAGAGTCTACATCCCCAACCATATCCCTTCCATCCATATATTCAAGCAGTTGTTTTTCTTCGGGGTGTTTCTACTCCCACAGTGTTTCTTCTGAATGTGGATAGTGTTCTTTCTCATACATCCCTCCAGGTTGTTCAGGATCACTGTATTGTCGCTAATGGAGAAGTCCATTACATTCAATTGTACCACAGTATATCAGTCTCTGTGTACAATGTTTTCCTGGTTCTACTCCTCTCTGCATCAATTCCTGGAATTCCTCCACTTTATAATCTTTTGACCACAATAGTATTCCATCACCAATATATATCACAATTTCTTCAGCCATTCCCCAATTGAATGGCATCCCCCCATTTTCCAATTTTTGGCCACAACAAAGAGCGCAGCTATGAATATCTTTGCACATGTCTTTTTCCTTCTTATCTCTTTGGGGGTACAAACCGAGCTGTGCTATGGTTGGATCAAAGGGCAGACAGACTTTCATTGCCCTTTGGGCATAGTTCCAAATTGCCCTCCAGAATAGTTGGATCAATTCACAGCTCCACCAGCAATGCATTAATGTCCCCACTTTGCCACATCCCACCAGCATTCATTACTTTCCATGCTGTCATGTTAGTCAATCTGCTAGGTGTGAGGTGATACCTCAGAGTTGTTTTGATTTGCATTTCTCTGATTATAAGAGATTTAGAACACTTTTTCATGTGTTTATTAATAGGTTTGATTTCTTTGGCTGAGAACTGCCTGTTCATGTCCCTTGCCCATTTATCAATTGGAGAATGGCTTGGATTTTTTTGTACAATTGGTTTAGCTCTTTATAAATTTGAGTAATTAGACCTTTGTCAGAGGTTATTGTAATGAAAACTGTTTCCCAATTGTTGCTTCCCATCTAATTTTGGATGCATTCATTTTGTTTGTACAAAAACTTTTTAATTTGATGTAATCAAAATTATTGATTTTACATTTTGATTTTTTTCTAGCTCTTGCTTGGTTTTAGTCTTTCCTTTCCCAAAGATCTGACAAGTATATTATTCTGTGTTCATTTAATTTGCTCATAGTTTCCTTTTTTATATTCAGGATGTTAACTCATTCTGAGTTTATCTTGGTGTAGGGTATGAGATGTTGATCCAAATCTAATCTCACCCATACTGTCTTCCAATTTTCCCAGCAGTTTTTATCAAATAGTGAGTTTTGGTCCCAAAAGCTGGGATCTTTGGGCTTATCTTTGGAATGTCTTGCTGAGGTCAATTACCCTAAGTCTATTCCACTGATCCTCCTTTCTGTCTCTTAGTACCAAATTGTTTTGATGACCATGCTTTATAGTATAGTTTGAGATCTGGGACTGCAAGGCCACCTTCCTTTGCATTTTTTTTTCACGATTTCCCTGGATATCCTTGATCTTTTATTCTTCCAAATGAACTTTGTTATGTTTTTTTCTAATTCAGTAAAAAAAGTTTTTTGGTAGTTCAATGGGTATGGCACTAAATAAATTAATTTGGGCAGGATTGTCATTTTATTGTTAGCTTATCCTACCTATGAGCAATCAATGTTTTTCTAATTGTTTACATCTAGTTTTAATTGTGTGGAGAGTGTTTTATAGTTGTGTTCTTATAGTTCCTATGTTTGTCTCAGCAGATAGATTCCTAAGTATTTTATATTGTCTAAGGTGATTTTAAATGGAATTTCTCTTTCTAATTCTTGCTGCTGAAATGGGTTGGAGATGATAGAAATGCTGATGACTTGTATGTGTTTATTTTGTATCCTGCAACTTTGCTAAAGTTGTTGATGATTTTGACTAACTTTTTGGTTGATTCTATAGGATTCTTTAAGTATACCATCATATCATCCACAAAGAGTGATAGCTTGGCCTCCTCATTGCCAATTTTAATACCTTCAATTTCTTTTTCTTCTCTAATTGCTACTGCTAGTGTTTCTAATACAATGTTAAGTAATAGCAGTGACAATGGACATCCTTGTTTCACTCCTGATCTTATTCCATAGGCTTCTAGTTTATTTATTGCAGATGATGTTTGCTGATGGTTTTAGATAGATACTGTTTATTATTTTTAGGAAAGGCCCTTCTATTCCTATACTTTCTAGTGTTTTCAATAGAAATGGGTGTTGTGTTTTATCAAAGGCTTTTTCTGCACTTATTGAGATAATCATGTGATTTTTGTTGGTTTGCTTGTTAATATGGTCAATTATGTGGATGGTTTTCCTAATATTGAACCATCCTTGCATTCCTGGTATGAATCCTACCTGGTCATAGTGAATAATCCCTGTAATGACTTTGCTGGAGTCTTTTTTCTCGTATCCTATTTAAGATTTTTGCATCTATATTCATTAAGAAGATTCAGTCTATAGTTTTCTTTCTCTGTTTTTGACCTGCCTGACTTTGGGATCAGTACCATATTTGTGTCATAAAATGAATTTGGTAGAACTCCTTCTTTGCTTATTCTATAAAATAGTTTCTATACTATTGGGATTAGTTGTTCTTTGAATGTTTGATAGAATTCATTGGTGAATCCATCTGGACCTAGGGATTTTTTCTTAGGGAGTTCTTTGATGGCTTGTTCAATTTCTTTTTTCTGATATAGGGTTGTTTAGGTAATCTATTTCTTCCTCTGTTAGTCTAGGCAATTTATATTTTTGTAAATGTTCATCCATATCACCTAGATTGGCATATTTGTTGCCATATAATTGGGCATAATAGTTTTTAATGATTGCCTTAATTTCCTCTTAATTAGAGGTGAGATTTCCCTTTTCCTCTTGGATACTGTCAATTTGGTTTTCCTTCCTTTTTTTAATCAGACTAACCAGTACTTTATCTATTTTATATGGTTTTTTCAAAGTACCAGCTTCTAGTCTTATTTGTTAAATCAACACTTCTTTGACTTTCAATTTTATTAATTTCTCCTTTGATTTTTAGTATCTCTTGGAACTGATATTTAGAATAGATTCTAAGACAAAAGGTAAAGGTTTTTTAAAAGAGTGGGAAAAAAGCAAAGAAAATAATCTAGATAGGTGAAGGAGGGACAACCCAAAAGTAAAACTCTTATTTTAAAATGGAAAATCATTCAGAGGAAATGTTATAATTTTCACCCAGCATATAAAATATGCTATACAATAGAGAAAGTTTGTACATGTACATTTTAGAAATTTGTTTGGAGGGGCGAGGATTATTGTTGAAAAAAGATTATTACTGAAATTTTAAAATGTGTTCTTTCTGATCAAATGAATAATTTTTTTAAAAGACTAATAGAGAAATCAAATTTAACAAATATAAATTTGAATATAAAAAAGGAAGATTTTGGTCAATGTTATTTATAAACATTCATCAAGGAACAATTAAATATATACACATATATTTTAATGTATTTTAACCATTTATTGTGATCAGCATGATTTAAACTATTAATCTGAGGGTGGTTCGAAATTAGGGAAAATTACAATACAACAAATCATGTTTATAAGTAAATACAATACATGACTATGTACATGTATGCCAAAAACTTCTCTGATGAAACACAATATTTATTTAAATTGAGTGCCTTAAGAAGTTGAATTTTTTAACCCACAAAAATTTATTTGAAACCAGGAGATAGAATTGTATGTAATAGAGAGCAATATAATTACATATGCGATGGAATACCATTGTGTGATAATAAAAATATGAGGGATACAAAGAAATAGGAAAATGAAGTGATGGAAAAAAAATAAATCAGAATTGAAATTATAATGTACACACTGACTACACTATCACTATAACAAGATAAAAAATACTAAGAGCAGCAATAACAAGTACAGAGAAGGAAAGATCAGAAAGACACACAGAAGAACATTTTTTGGTCTTGTTTTGGTAAAGTAAGTATGGACATTTTTTAACCATAAAAATGGAGTTTTAGTCTCATGTTTGATTTGTTTTTATTTTTGTTTGGGTTTTTGATTTTGTTATTGATAGTTTCTGAGTCAAGAATAAACATTTTAAAGGTTTAAAGTTAATGAACACTTAAAAAACTATGAAACAAATGATAAATAATGGAGTTTGTTATAATCATTTAAAATTTTTTTGTTTATATGAATGCTTTTTGGTAGATGGACACTAAGTTTAGAAAAAATATAAAATAAACAGTAGATTCTCATGCAAAATTATTCACAAACACATGTGGATTGGATTAGATGATTTCTAAGGTTCCTTTCAGTTTTCAGCCTATTATCCTACATGTGTATGCTATACATACATTAATATGTATATGTATTAATGTTAGATCCCATGTATGAATCATATGTATATATGTACATCTAGACTAATTTAAATTGTCTAGACTATAACACAGATGTGCATGTTTTAATACATATTTATGTACATATATGTACATAGTACATAGCTTTGCTCAGTGGTGTAAAGTTGTGATCATTTGACAAATGGCATCATATCTCAAATGAATATTTGTGTGTGATGTGTTACCAGGGTTATATAAATATGGGTAGTATAAAACAAGCTTCTTTCAATCTATGTCATCTGATTCTCATACATTCTTTGTTATTCACATAATTCATTTTCATTTCCAGAAATATATATATAGAAGTGGCTCAAGGGAATTGGAAGGATTAAGAAGTGACTATCATGACAGTGGTTGACTTGAGATCTACTCCACACTATTTCTGGATTTTAAAATATTCTACTGGACTTCATAGTCCAGTAGACAGAGGACTTGGAGTCAAATTTGCATCTGATACTTGTTCAGCTGTTTTTAAGTTGTCCCCAACTCCTGGCAGAGATACTGGAGTGGTTTGCCATTTCTTTCTATAGTTCATTTTACAGTAGAGAAAATTGAGACCAACAGGATTACGTGACTTGTCTTGGGACACACAGCTAGTGTCTGAAGCCAGATTTGAACTCACAAAGATGAATTTTTCCTGACTCCAGGTCCAGCACTCTTTCCACTGTACCACTTGGATGCTCATCTGATGCTTATTGTAAGATAAGAGAAGAGAGATTTTACATGAACAAGCAATAATCTCTTGGAATCTACTGAAGGAAGAGTGGGGGGAAAGAAAGAAAAAAACTAAGAGTTCTAAGAAAGGAACAGAGGCTTAGAGATCCAACAAACAACTCACTTCTGGCTTGGGGAAGGAGAGGAGAGAGGAGAATTCCCAGTAGCTAAGGAGAAACCTATTCCTTTGGAGATCTACTGTCCTTTCTGAACCCCTAAATACCTCCAACTCAACTCTTTGTGACAGCAGTATAAAGTCCTCAGTGGGGCTATGGATTGGGACTTTTTGAAGAGAGCCATCCACAGATCCTTTCCAAGGATTTCTCTCTGTCTCTCTCTCCCTTACCTGTCCCTGGACTCCCATGTTTAAGTTTTAGTTAGAGTATGGACTAATAGGCAGTTGGCAAGAAAGAGGAATCAAGGTTCAGAAGCCTTGAACCCCTAGACTTTGGAGGGCCAATCTGCCAGAGGGGGCAATTTTAGTGCTTCCCTGGTTACTCACTTACCTACTTGATATCCTTGCCACCCCTTCCCTGCTTGAACTCCAATAAATCATCTGGTTATTCAAGATTTATGTCTGGACCAGTCTCTAAACAAACATAGTTAAAGCCCCAAAAGGGGCTTGACTTCTAGATCTCAGGGATTCAAGATTGCCTGACCCAATGAATTGACATCTCTCCTTGACAAGAGGGTAGCCCTAAGATCCTAAAAGCTACCAACAGTTGATGTCCCTGGGGGAAGCAGAGGCATAAGAAATCATCTTGCCTCTCAAGGCTCCTTGGAAGGGGGCATCTTGTCACTCTCACTAAGGCTTCCCTCTCTAGTCTCCTGTCCTCCATCTCTCAGAAAACATTCTCCGGGGAGACATACTTCCCTTTCAAGGAGACAGTATTTGGCTATATCTCCTTAGAAGGAAGGGAGGAAAGAGAAGAAGGATCTTTTCACTCTCTCAGCACCATTCCCTCTTTCTCTCCATCATCACTATCTCTTCTCCTAATCCCTGAATTACATTACTGATACTGCTTACTAACTCTCACAAATCATTTTACCACCATTGGCTTCAGTTTTCCCATTTGCATCTTCCTTATAATGAAAAGGTTGAACTGGATTATTTCTGAATTCCCACTAGATCAAGGAACTCCTCTTGCTGGAAATAGCCTACCCCACACTTTTTTTTCCTCAGCTACAATTCTTGCCCAGGACAAGGACAATCTAGAAGAGCCTCAGAAAACTTTGTAATAGGCTGGAATCCAACTTCCTTCTTATCTCCCTGTCCTGTTTATTGCCTCTTGGTAACCCCTTGATGACAAAATGTCCTTTAACTAAATGCTAACCTCCCCATGGCTCAGGCTCACTGTGCCTGGATCACCAGCTCCAATTTCCCACACTCCTCAAGAATCATAGAATCACAGGATTTAGAAGTGAAAGCAATGTAAGAGATATCTAGTCATTTTATCAATGAGAAAAGACATTACAAAGATACTTAGGTAATAAGCAGCCAAGATGGGTCTCCTGACTCTCAATACAGAAGCTCTACAATAAAACATGCACCATCTTTGTTTAGACCTTTGTAAATAGCTAATGTGTAGAGTTCTTTGAGGTTGGGAGAGTGCTTTATAGACATCATCTCATAACAATTCTGTGAAGACCCTCTTCTCTTGTGATACTATATTGGTCATCTCAGTGACTTCCCTGATTCCACTTATCACCTATATGCAAATGACTCCCAAATCTATATACTCCAGCTTCATGTCTTCAGTCCCATATCATTTTCTATCATTGAAGAAGGATACCAGTGGTACTTTATCTCTCTCACACCTGGAATTTCTCATGCCACCTTGAGAAACTTCTTCCCTCTGAGTATTTCCTCAGGGTCACCTCTATACTTATTTATATCCAACTTTCCAGAATCTTACTTCTCCATTCCTGCCATATTTTCCTTCCTCCCTACCCCTTTATATGTTGTCTTCCTCCATTAGAATGGAAACTCCTTGTGACTATGAAATACCTTTCTTTCTTGTATTTGGGTCCCCATAGCTTGACATAGTGACTAGCACATAGTAAGTACTTAATAAATGTTCTGTCCATTTATCTACCAACTGAACATCCCAACCTGGATATCCCATAGGCAATATAATTCAACTAGTTGAAAACAGAACTCTTTATCTTTCTCCCAAAATTAATCTTTCTTCCTAACTTCCATTTCTCTGTCTATCATTTGCTCAGTAACATAGGTTGGCAGTCTCAAAAGTTATCCTCAATTCTTCCCTCTCCTTCAAAAACTATAGTCAATCAGTTCCCAAGTCTTATGAATTCTACCTCTACAGTATTCCTAAAATTCACTCCTATCTCTCCTCTGACATAGTTCAGATCTTCATTGCCTTTTATTCAGCCTATTGCAATAAACTCATAATAACTCTCTACCTCTCTAATATCTCCCTTCTTCTATCTGTATTCCTCCTAGCTATTCAATCCATCCTACAAATGATTGCCAGATTGGTATTTCTAAAGTCTTGATCTGAGCATGTCACTTTCTTGCTCAAGAAGCTTCAGTGATTTTCTATTGCTTCTAGGATATAAAGATAAATCCCAGAATTTGACAATTAAAGCACTTTACCATTTGACAAAATATCTGTACTGTCCAATCTTACATTATTCCCCAGATTATACTCTGTATTCCTACCAAACTGGCCCTGTTTTTTGTTTCCCACTAATGGTATTTCACCACTGTCCCCTGTACCTTTGCATAAGCTATTCCTCATGCCTACAATGCCCTCCTGGTCTTTCCTGATCCCTCATCCCTAAGTGTTCTTCCCCTAAAATAACTTAGCATACATGTTGCTTTTGATTTAGCTATGTAGGTGTTATTCTCTCCACCCACATTCCTAGTGGAATGTGAGCTCCTTCAGGGCATGAATTGTTTTGTTTTTGTCTCTTTATTATTAATAATTCTTATACTACCTGGAACATAGAAGGTACTTTATAAATACTTGTTGACTTTAACTTAGGCATTACAAATATTTTTACCCACATTTTACACATGAGCAGACAGAAGGTAAGAGTCAACAGAACACAACAGCTAAGTATGATTTGAACTCTAGTTCCTCCTATTACTAAGCCTGTAGCTTGGTCCCAGATTCGCCTCTGTTCCCTTAGGACCTTAGTGTGGGTTCCTGATTCCCACTCATACTCTTATCCACTCTTTCTGATTGGATCTCTGTTACTTTCATCTTTCCATCATACTTAATCTTATCCCTCAGGTCCTTGGGTATTATTTGCCTGTTTTAACCTCTATTCCACTCTACCTCATCCTCCCAGTATCCACTTCCCAATTATGTTCCCTGGCACATGTTTATAAAACTGTAGAATTCATTGGATCACATTGACCTAGCTCAATCCAGTCTCAGTTCCCCTACTGGCCTGCCTCCTTCTGAGGTCATCTAGTTCACATACCACCACAATCACCCTTACTTTACAGATAATGAACTAAGAAAGAGAGAAGTTAGGTGATTTACCCTGTGTCTTGCAGGGAGGGATGTGAACTCAGGACCTCTGACTCTAAATCTAATGTTCCTTCCTTTATACCAAACTGTTTCAGTATTGTTCAATCAGTTAATGAAGAATCTAACAGTAGTTCAAATACATGAACTGTTTTATGGCTTACAAATTGTTTTCTTCACATCAATCCAAAGAAATAGAGCCTTAAATGTCATTGTCCTCATTTTATAGATATTTCCATTTTTCTATGTCAAAGTAAGGGCAGAGAGGCACTGTAGAGGGGAAGGTGAGAAACAAGGCAAATGACCACACACAATCTGTGTTCCTTCCATCTCTTTAGGATTATTGGGAGGATGAAATGAGCTAAAAGATGAAAAGTGCTTAAAATTTTAAAAAGTACTTCAATAATAGTAGGAAGGTATTAGAGATCCTGGAGGACTATGGCATTGGCTAAGCAGAGAAATCTGGGTCTATTACAGGAATGGATTCACGTCAGACCTCCTATCACCTTTTTCGTCACCTGGTCATACACCCATACAATTGCTATAAAATCATGAATCATGGCAGCTGTTTACCACTTGCTGAGGCTTCATCCAAACAGCTGAAAGTGTTGTATAAAATATGAGACTGATTTAATACCACACAAAGCATGACCCACTGGACTATATACGCAGCTATTAGAACACAAAGGATGCTTCTCTGTTGAAAAGTGTGCTTCTTTTTTAAACAACAGTCAAATCACCCTGTGTCACATCCCAGTTACTTTGCCTTTTTTACAAAAGATCAGCACAAAGAATGAGTCATTTCAATGTGTAATGTGCTAATTATTTTTTAAAGTGATGCACAGAGATCCTCCCCAATTCTACTAACATGGGCGTGGTTGTGGAAAGAATATTACTATATGAGGAAGGGATGCCCAAGTCAATGGTTGAGATGTTTATGTAAGATACAGAGTTAACAACCAGGCTACAAGGCTTTTATGTACCTAATTAAATCATACTATAAAAGCGTCCTTAGCATGTGGAGAACAAATTCATGTTCAAGGTAAATTCTTAAGCGAGCTGCCTGACAGAAAGCCTAAACTACCTGGTACTCCAAGAATTATATTTTATGATGTTTACTAATAATCACTAGAAGTAAAGGAATAAAAGGTAATTATCTAACAAAACAGAACCACATGGCTAAGTTTTTCTACCTGCTCAAAAACCCCCCATCCACAGCTGCCACCACAGGAAGAGAAGAGAGCAAGAAATGGAACTCCACAGAATTTATATCCTGTATATGTCAGCACATAAGGACAGGAAGAGAGTGCGGTGCTGGGAATCATAGTTATTTTTAGGGGAACAGATTCTAATTACACAGCCCACCATGACTCCCAAAGGAGAGTTAAAGATGCTCCAATAACTTATAGTGTGCTTGGAAAGAGGAAACCCACCACAAATATTCTGACTCCAGTGCCACAACAGTTCAATCAAACAACCCAGTCTGTTCCTTTGTATAAGAACACATTTATGCATTGAGTGGTAAATCATATGGAACTTGTCCCAAAAGTTTTATAGTCCACAAAGTTAGGACTGTAGAATCAAGACTAGCAGGATCCTTAGAGATAATCTTATTGTGCCTTGTTCCTCTACAGATAAGGAAGTGGAGTTCTAGGGATGTGAAATAAATTACCTAGCATCATGACGGTAGTAAACTACAGAGTGCAGTTTGTGGACAAATCAGTCCAAGATCACACAAGTAATAAATGAATCTGGATTCAAACCCTGGTCATCTGTAAAGGTTTGCTTTCTTTCTGATAGTATTTGTTCATTTGCTGACTTCTTATTCTATAGCCTCTGACTTTACAATGGAAAAATGGAAATATCTATAAAATGGGGATAATCATACTAATGCACCTATTTCTCTGGGTTGATAGGAAGAAAGCACTTTGTAAGTAATAAAGCAGGATTTCTATTTGGCCTATTATTAGATCCTAATCACACTAAAGAAGCTTTGATATAGAGGAAAGAATATTGGATTTGGAGTCAGGAGATTTGGGTTCTTTTACAAATCATGGATCCATCTTCATGAATTTGGGAAACCCATTTGCCCCTCACCTGCAGGAACTCAAAATCAGCTTCTCCAAATAGGCTTCTTTGCTGAAGGATCACTAATGGGAAGTTAGGGAATTTCTTTAAAAAGTATAGAGCTAACTATATTCTGCACCTATTCAAGAAATTCCAGTGATTCCTAATTACTTCTATTTCTAATTACTCCTTACCTTTTCAGTATTATACAAGCATTATTACTCCCCTTTATTCATTGTTTGGCCAAATTGACCTATATGCTGTTCCTCATCTAGAGTATCCCATCTCCTATCTCTGAATCTTTGTACAAGTCATCCTTCATTCCTAGAACTCACTCCTCATTCATCTTTACATCCCAGAAGTTCTAGTTTTCTTCTACCCTTCCTCAACTGCTAATGCTTTCTCCAGCCTATTCCGCAAATTATTTCTTATTTCTTTTGTGAATATCATGTATCTATGTGTGCATGTTTGTATATATATGTATACAAACACATATACATATATAAAAATATGTGTGTGTGTGTGTGTGTGTGTGTATATATATATATATATATATATATATATATATACACACACATACATAGCTCTCCCAGGTTGAATGAAGATATTTTAGGGTGAGGACAATTTCATTTTTGTCTTTGTATACCAGAACTTGGTGTTAACAAACAATAGATGCTTAATAACTGCTTATTGATTGATCAATTGTATATCAATTGTGGCACTGACATGATAAAAAGCAATGATACTGTTTAATAATCACCCACTGGTTTCATCTGGAAGAGTATCATTGGATAGATTATTGATCTAATTCAGTGTCTTCTTTTTCATCAGGTAGGGTATGTTGAGGAACTGCATGAAACATTACAAGTCACTCCACTCAGAGGTAAATACAATTTCTTTTAGTTGCAGTGGGGTTTGTACTCTGCAAAATTCTCCACTTTGACAATTTCCCTTGATCTAAAATTCTTACAAATTAAAGAGCTCTTATTAGCTGAAGAAGAATTGAAGGTAAGACGTGCCCAAAGTTCTGGTGTATTCTGAAGCTTTGTGGTGTGTGATGGAAGTCAGAGGAGCAGGGTTAAAATCCCAGGTCTCCCATCTATCACTTACGAGATCCCAAATAAGTCACTTTATCTTGTGCTCCAGTTTCCTGTTTGGTAAAATGAGTGACCTGAAATGTATGTTTGCTACTTTAAGCATTCTATGATTCTTCCACTTCTGAAGCCTTATTTTCCCTAGGATACTGGGGCCCTCTCCTATAGACTGTGGAGCTCTGACTTCAGTCCACCACCCCATATCTACTGAAAAAGGGAAGATTTAGAGTAGATAAGAAATCTGTAAATCTAACCAAAATCTTATATAACAACCTAAGAATCAGAATTCCCTAAGAATAAGGAAAAAGTTCTGAAGACTAATTTATACTCACTTCTGAGAGGGAACATCATCTTTCCCACCTAAATATCCAACGATTCAGTTAAACTTCAAAGCTGCATAGATCCCCACTCCCTGTGGAATTCTCAGTCAGTCCAGATCCCTTGATTAACTTAAAATAAGATAGCAGCAAATAAGAAGGTCATGGAAAAAGGATTACCTGAGAGTCAGGATTTCTAGATTCAAGTTTATGGTCTGTAATAAGTGTAAGTCTAAGTCCTTATGAATGACATTTCACCAGATGGGACCTCTTTCTTGATCTGCAAATAAGAGAGACAGATAGGTTCTTCTGACTCTAATTCATTCATTCACCACACATTTGTTTGGCACCTACTGTAATGTGTAAGACAGTTTTTTTTTTAAGACAACCTATTAAAAAGCCCTTTTTCTAGAAAATTTTTAAATTTTTTTCAGGTAAAACACACTTTCATATTGGCCATTGTTGTAAAAGCAAAGTCATACATAACCAAAAGCCCATAAAACTATAATATATAAAACTAAATAAATAAAACTAAAAATATACTGATGATTAAAGACAATTTCAACAGTTCTTTCTCTGGATGTGGACAACATTCCCCATCAATATGTTTTTCAGTATTTTCCAAGATCTCCAGCTTTCCATGCTTCTACTCCTCCCTGTAGGTTACACTTTTGTGGCTAAACTTCTTAAGAAAATTGTCTTTAATATGCGACCTGGATATAAAAGGAATACTATAAGGGAATTAGAATTAAGGAACATATTATATGTCAGATTTATGGGTAGGAGGAGAATTTATGAATAAATAAGGGATTGTGAAATGTAAACAGGTTAGTTTTGGATACATTACATTAAAAAACATTTGTCCAGGGACTTCCTTCTGGGTTAAGCATGGCAGCAATCTAGACATGGGACACATCCTCTCCTCAGACCCACCAATATAGACTACCTAAAAAGTCCAAAAAAAAACATTTTTATAAGAATGAAGGGACTCTACAGTAGGAAGCAGCATTGAAGATACATGGGATTTGGGCATTTCCACACTATGGGGGGGGGGGAGTTCCTACACAAACATGAGCCAATCTGCCCTCCCCCACCCCACCTATGGAGCCAGAGTCAGAGCCAGCAACAGAATCAGTGAGTGAGTGAGTGAGGGGCACCTCTGGAGTGAGCAAAGGGAAGCTTTAGGTCTTGGGTGCTGACTAAGACCACCAAGGACCTACTCCCAACAGCAGTTACACCCAAAATCCCATCGGGCAGGGAGGAGAGTGCAGAACGTGGGTACCCCTGGGAAGGTAGTGCAGCTGTGGAGATTCGAGAGCTTGCCTCAGGTAAAATCTTTGCTCCTTAACTCCATACACAGAGAACCTATCCAGCTCACTCAGATATCTGACCAAAAAGGAAAGGGGAGGGCTAATTGCACACAGGAGCCCCAAACTCCTTCCAACAAGAGTAAAGGAAAAAAAAAAGACAGTGGCACTTGAAAATTTTTACAGAGGAAAAACTCAGGCTTCAGAGGATGTACAGGAGGAAATTCAAGCAAAAACAAAACCTTCTAAAAAATGGAAAATTTCCAAAAGCTCTGGAAGAATTTAAATCAGAGCTTATCAAAAAGACAGAAGCCTTCTGGCAAGAGAAATGGGAAATGGTTCAAAAAGAGAATAAAAAAAATTATAGCATAAAATCAAAAAGTTAAAGCAGAAAAACAGGCCTTAAGGACCAGAATTGAACAACTGGAAACCAATGATATTGCAAAACAGCAAGAATTAATAAAGCAAAGTCAAAAGACTGACAAAATAGAATAAAACATAAAATATCTCACTGACAAGATAACACATCAGGAAAACAGAGGAAGGAGAGACAATTTGAGAATCATTGGACTACCTGAAAGGCCAGAAATAAACAGAAACCTTGACATCATACTACAAGAAATCATCCAAGAAAACTGCCCTGATGTTCTTGAACAAGAAGGCAAAATAGACACTGAAAGAGTTCACAGAACACCCTCTCTACTAAATCCTGAAAAAGACAACTCTCAGGAATGTAATCGCCAAATTCCAGAGCTTTCAAGCTAAGGAGAAAATTCTACAAGAAGCCAAAAAGAGACAATTCAGATACCAAGGAGCACCAATCAGGATCACACAAGATCTGGCAGCTTCCACACTAAAGGACTGCAAGGCCTGGAACATGATATTCAGAAAGGCAAGAGAACTGGGTCTTCAACCAAGAATCATTTATCCATCAAAACTGACCATATACTTCCAGGGGAAAGTATGGGCATTCAACAAAATAGAAGATTTCCAAGTATTTATAAAGAAAAGACCAGAACTAAGTAGAAAGTTTGATATCGAAACACAAAGAGTGAGAGAAACATGAAAAGGTAAATAAGAAAAAGAGGGGAAAGGAGAAAAATGTTCTTTTTTCTGTATTCAAACTCTCCTCCTTAAGGGCTACAATTAAATCAAATTATATATATATATATATATATATATATATATATATATATATATATATGGAAATGTTATTTGTAACTCTCAAAAACTGTATTCATTGTAAGATTGGGGCATTAATGGCTAAAAGATGATATGGAAAAAAAGAAAAAGGGGGGAATCTAAGAGGGCACAAAGAGATACCTGAAGAAACAAAATAAATAGAATAATGTTTTTCACACAAAGATACACATGGGAAGGGGAGGGGAAGAATACTCTTATTAAAAGGAGAGGAAGAGAGTGCTAATAGAGAATATTTAAATCTTACTCCCAGAGAAATCAACTCTGAGAGGGAAGAGCATCTAGATCCAATGGGATCTTGAACTCTATCTTATCCTACAGGGTAAGAGAGAAAGTAAAACTAAGGGGGGATAGGGAGGAAGGAGTACAAAAAGGGAGAGAAGGAGGGGGGGAACTTAACAGACCAAAAAACAAAAACAAGAAGGGAACAAAAATGGAGGGACCAGAAAGGGAAGCATACCAAGGGAGGGGATTAGGGGGATTGGTTAAAAGTAAACCACTGGTTTAAAAGGATATAGCAAAAGAAGAAAGGACAGAACTAGGAGAAGATATCAAAATGATAGGGAATTCACAAGTGACAATCATAACTCTGAGCGTGAATGGGATGAACTCACCCCATAAAATGTAGAAGAATAGGAGAGTGGATTAGAATCCAAAATCCTACCATATGTTGTCTTCAAGAAACACACATGAGGCGGGTAGATACTCACAAGGTCAGAATTAAAGGTTGGAGCAAGACCTATTGGGCCTCAACTGATAGAAAGAAGGCAGGTGTTGCAATCATGATGTCTGACAAAGACAAAGTGAAAATAGACCTGATTAAAAGGGATAGAGAAGGTAAATACATCCTGATAAAAGGGAGCATAGACAATGAGGAAATATCACTACTCAACATGTATGCACCAAATGGTATAGAACCCAAATTTCTAATGGAAAAACTAGTAGAATTGAAGGAGGAAATACATAGTAAAATTACACTAGTGGGAAACCTGAACCTACCACTATGAAATTTAGATAAATCAAATCAATAAATAAATAAGAGGTAAAGGAGGTGAATGAAATCTTAGTAAAGCTAGAGTCAATAGATATATGGAGAAAAATAAATAGGGACAAAAAGGAATACATGTTCTTTTAAGCAGCACATGGTACATTCACAAAGTCATAAAAATATGGCCTACAAATGCAGAAAAGCAGAAATAATAAATGCAGCCTTTTCAGATCATAAAGCAATAAAAATAATGATCAGTAAGGGTACATGGAGAGCCAAATCAAAAATTAATTGGAAATTAAACAATATGATTCTCCAAAATCGATTAGTTGGAGAACAAATTATAGAAACAATTAATAATTTCATTGAAGAAAAAGACAATGATAAAACATCCTTTCAAACTATATGGGATGCAGGCAAAGCACTACCCAGGGGAAAATTTATATCCTTGAGTTCATATATTAACAAATTAGGGAGGGTAGAGGTCAATAATTTCAACATGCAAATCAAAAAACCTGAAAGCAAACAAATTAAAAATCCCCAGAAGAAAGCCAAATTAGAGATGCTAAAAATTAAAGGAGAAATTAATAAAATCAAAATTGATAGAACTATTGAACTAATATATAAGACTAGAAGCTGGTATTTTGAAAAAACAAACAAAATAGACAAAGTACTGGTCAATCTAATTAAAAAAAGAAAAGAAGAAAATCAAATTGATAGTATCATAGATGAAAAGGGAGAACTTACCTCCAATGAAGAGGAAATTAAGACAATCATTAAAAAATATTTTCCCCAATTATACAGCTAATCTAGGTGATATGGATAAATATTTACAAAAATATAAATTGCCTAGATTAACAGAAGAAGAAATAGAATTCTTAAATAATCCCATATAAGAAAAAGAAATTGAACAGGCCATCAAAGAATTCCCTAAGAAAAATTCCCCAGGGCCTGATGTATTCACAAGTAGATTCTATCAAACATTCAAAGAATAGCTAATCCCAATACTATACAAACTATTTGACATAATAAGCAAAGAGGGAGTTCAACCAAATTCCTTTTATGACACAAATATGGTACTGATTCCAAAGTCAGGCAGGTAAAAAACGAGAAGGAAAACTATAGACCAATCTCTTTAATGAACATAGATGCAAAAATCTTAAATAGGATACTAGAAAAAAGACTCCAGCAAGTAATCAGGAGGGTTATTCACTATGATCATGGGGGATTTATACCAGGAATGCAAGGATGGTTCAATATCAGGAAAACCATCCACATGATTGACCATATCAACAAGAAAACCAACAAAAATCACAGGATTATCTCAATAGACACAGAAAATCCTTTGACAAAATACAACACCCATTCCTATTAAAAACACTAGAAAGTATAGGAATAGAAGGGTCTTTCCTAAAAATAATAAATAGTATATATCTAAAACCATCAGCAAACATCATCTGCAATGGGGATAAACTAGAAACCTTCCCAATAAGATCAGGAGTGAAACAAGGATGCCCATTATCACCTCTATTATTTGACATTGTACTAGAAACACTAGAAGTAGCAATTAGAGAAGAAAAAGTAATTGAAGGTATTAAAATTGGCAATGAAGAGACCACGCTATCACTTTTTGCAGATGATATGATGGTCTACTTAAAAATCCTAGAGAATCAACTAAAAAGCTAGTGGAAATCATCAACAATCTTAGTAAAGTTGCAGGATACAAAATAAAACCACAGAAGTCATCAGCATTTCTATTTATCTCCAACACATCTTAGCAGCAGGAATTAGAAAGAGAAATTCCATTCAAAATCACCCTAGACAATATAAAATACTTAGGAATCTATCTGCTGAGACAAACACAGGAACTATATGAACACAACTACAAAACACTTTCCACGCAACTAAAACTAGATCTGAGCAATTGGAAAACATTAACTGTTCATGGGTAGGACGAGCTAACATAATAAAAATGACCATCCTACACAAACTTATTTATTTAGTGCCATATCCATCAAACTTCCAAAAACCTTTTTTTACTGAATTAGAAAAAACCATAACAAAGTTCATTTGGAAGAAAAAAAGACCAAGGATATCCAGGGAAATAATGAAAAAAATACAAAGGACAGTGGCCTTGCAGTCCCAGATCTCAAACTATACTATAAAGCAGTGGTCATCAGAACAATTTGGTACTGGCTAAGAGACAGAAAGGAGGATCAGTGGAATAGACTTGGGGTAGGTGACCTCAGCAAGACAGTCTATGATAAACCCAAAGACCCCAGCTTTGGGGACAAAAGACCACTATTTGATAAAAAAAAAAACTGCTGGAACAATTGGAAGACAGTATGGGAGAGATTAGGCTTGGATCAACACCACACACCCTACACCAAGATAAACTCAGAATAGGTGAATGACCTGAAACATAAAGAAGGAAAGTTTAAGTAAATTATGTGAACACTGAATAGTATACATGTCAGATCTTTAGGAAGGGAAAATTTTTTAAAACCAAGCCAGACTTAGAAAGAGTCACAAAATGTAAAATAAATAATTTTGACTACATCAAATTAAAAAGCCTTTGTACAAACAAAACCAATGCAAACAAAATCAGAAGGGAAATAAACTGGGAAACAATCTTCATAACAAAAAACTCTTACAAATGTCTAATTACTCAAATGTACAAAGAGCTAAATCAACTGTACAAAAAAATCAAGCCATTCCCCAATTGTAAATGGGCAAGGGACATGAAAGAAATCAAAACCATTAATAAGCACATGAAAAAGTGCTCTAATTCTCTTATAAATCAGTGAGATGCAAATCAAAACAACTCTGAGGTATCACCTCACACCTAGCAGATTGACTAACATGACAGCAAAGGAAAGTAATGAATGCTGGATGGGATGTGGCAAAGTTGTTGTGAATTGATCCAACCATTTTGGAGGGCAATCTGGAACTATGCCCAATGGGCACTAAAAACTGTCTGCCCTTTGATCCAGCCATAGCACTGCTGTGTTTGTACCTCACAGAGATAATAAGGAAAAAAGACTTGTACAAAAATATTCACAGCTGCACTCTTTGTGGTGGCAAAAAATTGGAGAATGAGGAGATGCCCTTCAATTGGGGAATGGCTGAAGAAATTGTGGTATATGTTGGTGATGGAATACTATTATGCTCAAAGGGATAATAAAGTGGAGGAATTCCATGGGAACTAGAACAACCTCCAGGAAGTGATACAGAGTGAAAGGAGCAGAACCAGAAGAACATTGTACACAAAGACTGATATTCTGTGGTACAATGGAATGTAATGGACTTCTTCATTAGTGACAATGCAGTGATCCTGAACAACCCAGAGGAATGTATGAGAAAGAACACTATCCACATTCAGAGGAAAAACTGTGGGAGTAAAAATACCAAAGTAAAACAACTGCTTTGTTTCATGGATTGAGGGGGATTTGGCTGGGGATGTAGACTCTGATTGAACATCCTAGTGCAAATACCAACAATATGGAAATGAATTCCAATCAAAGACACATGTAATGCCCAGTGGAATTGTGCCTCGGCTACAAGATGTGAGGGGAAGGAGGAATAGAAAATGATTTTTGTAACCAGGGAATAATGATCAAAATTGACCAAATTAATAAAAAAAGAAAAAAAATTTAAATACAAATTTGTCCAAATAATACTAATGTAGCCAAAATTAGATAGCAATTAATTGGGAAAGCAATAAGTTGTGAGATCTCATATCTAAAACATATAGAGAGCTTTGTCAATTATATAAGAATATGAGTCATTCCTCAGTTGATACATGGTCAAATGATATGAATAGGCAGTTTGGGGATGAATAAATTAAAAATATATGTGTGCATGAAAAATGTTCTAAATCATTATTAATTATAAAAATTCAAATCAAAACAGCTCTAATATTATCTCCTGTTTATCAGATTGGCTAAAATGATAAAAAGAGCAAAATGATAAATGTTGGAGGGGATGTGGAAAAATGGGGACACCTACTTTGTTGGTGGAACTGTGAATTGATCCAACCATTTTGGTTGTAAATTCCAGAATAAATCTGGAATTATACTCAAAGAGTTATAAAACTGTGTATACATTTTGATCCAGCAATACCACTATTAGGTTTATTTCCTAAGGTCATCAAGGAAAAAGGAAAATAAATTGTATGTTCTAAAATATTTATTGCAGCTTTTTTGTGGAGGCAAAGGACTGGAAATTGAAGGAATGTCGATCAAAGCTGTGATATATGATTGTAAAAAATGCTATTGTGCTATAAGAAATAACAAACAAATGATTGCAAATAATCCTCGAAAGACTTATATTAAGTGATGTAAAGTGAAGTGAACAAGACCAAGGGGATATTGTACACAGTAACAGCAATAAAGCATGATGATCAATTGTGAATGACAACTATTATCAACAAGGAAAGGATCCAAGACAGCTCCAAGGGACTCATGACAAAATAAGATATCCATCACCTCAGAAGAAATAGGCAGAATCTGAATGAATATTGAAACATACCATTCTTCATTTTATTTTCTCCATGAATTTTTCTCTCATGTAACCAGGATATGTCTTATTTCACAACATGAAGAACATGGAAATATGTATTATATAATATATGTACAATCTATATCATATTGCCTGCCTTCTTAGAGAGGGAGGAAACTTAGGACAGAGACAGAGAATACAGATTGCAAAATGTCAGAAATCAAATATTTGAAATTGTCATATAATTGACAGGTAATCTGGAAAAATAAAAACTTCTCTTCTCCCTCTATGCTGCTTCACTTGGTGATCTCATGATCTCCCCTGGATTTTAATTATCATTGCTATGCTGATGATTTCCAAATCTACCTATTGTGAATAAGGGAATGGCCAAAAGCAAAGGAAATATCACATGTGAAACAACATTATACCCATAATATTGACAGCAACATAGAAAATTTAGAAGAAAATTCTGAATAGAATGCAAAAGAAATATAAAAAATCTGAAGTAATACCAAATATCCTAACAACAACTTAAATTCTCCCTATAAATGGAATGAGAATAAAAGAAGAAAAAACAGTATAAAGTACTGCATAAAAACATGAGATAATCCTAGGTATCAAGAAAATAGCTCCAGATAACAATCAATTCTCTGCTGACAGTGAAACAAATTCTTACTCATAGAAAAAACAAAAACATATCTCTGCTAACATATAACATCATGAAGAATTTCTGTTTATAACAACAATCAAGGTTAAATCAAAAGTAAAAGAAATTTTTCATCTCCAGTTATTCAAATATTCAAATCTTCCAATATCAAAGTCTCCATAGATCCAGATCTCCAAAGAATCAGATATCAAATGACAAAAATCAATATCAAACCTCAAAATCATAGGACGCATTTATCACAGATTAGAAAAAATACAATTGCATACACATATGCATGAAGATTTCACACCATAGAAGACTGACATGCACAAAGGAAGATTTCAGACTTACTTACATGTACATGCATACATGAAAAAGATCAATCTTACACACATGCATATGATAATCTTACACACATGCATGAATTTGTATTTTAAAATCATCAGAGAACACAAGACTTCAATCAAGGTGAGACAACAAGTCAATATGCATGCTGTACAGGGGAAGTCACAAGACCTGTATATTTGCATTCAATCAACACCAAGGACACGAAAAGAACTTTAAAATCAAGGCCTGATGATAAGGGGTCACATAAGATTATTCATCATGCATGTTAATCTCACATGTAGGTCAATGCATATTCATTTACACCAAAAGCATAACATGAAGAGTACTCATAGATGGAGAAAGTATGGAACAATTCATAATTAGCACGTACAATATTTCATACTGATGATTTGGGGTTGCATGAAAATAAAAATCAACCTATTGGGGCTTTTGCAGGACTCATGCAGGCAAGAAGTTACAAAGACTCTTGTCTGAATGACTTCTGGCCAAGACTCATGTACAAATGTATCATAGTTGTACACATGTAAAGTTTGTACAGAAAGAACAATGCACATTTGTATCATACTAATGGATTAATTTACCAATATAGTTTTAGGATACTAATGGACTAACAATTAACACACTGGGAAAGATTAGCTAAGGGAAGTTTGAAACTTGAGACAGTTTAGGGACAGAATTATTATATATCTTAAAATGAGTTATAGACATATAGTTACCTTAGGAGTTAACAGAGTTTATAAAAGTTCATAGGTAATACAATTGTTATCATTCATTGTGATAGGAAAATTTACTTTGTTACAAAGATGTTACAATTGTTGAATCTGTTGTTTGTGTTCAAATTGCTTCTGTATTTGAATTTGACTTTCCATGCCTTTTTTCCACTTTCCTGTAAACCCAAAATCTTAGATTAGGATATAAGAAGAATTAAGATAGTAGAGATAAGATTAGGATTTGTATTTTTGGCTGGTGGTGGAATATTTAGAATAGTATATGTCATAGAATAGATAGGTAGAAAACATTATTATATCATTCAGGTAAGTAAAGAACCATAATGGACGAAGTCTGGTTGACTTTTGTAGGAACACAGAAATGGGGGAGTTGTGAATAAGGGAATGTCCAAAAGCAAAGAAAATCTGAAATTTGAAGAAAATGCTCCAGGAGGGGCAAATGGAGCATTCAGAGGACCTGCTGGGGATGGGAGAGTTCCAAGTTCAAAACAGTTGGAGCCAGAGAGAAACTTCTGCTTTTCTTATCTAGGACTCTAAGGGAGTTGCATGAGAGAAATACTCATCTGAAAACCCTTTGCCTGAATTGAACTGAATGAAATTCTTCATGCCCAACTGAAGACAACCTTTGGAAAAGAGACTATATTTTTCCCTTAGGGGAAATTCAAAGCCATATTCCATGGAGAGAGTTTTGGTCAAGCCCTGGGAAGTTGCCATAGGAAAAAGATAGTGGGGACTTTCCTCTTTTCCCTCTGCCCTCTCCCTTCCTTTTAAAATAAAACAGATATTTTGAATTATAACAGAATTGATTCAGAGTCTATGTAACAGGAGGGGAATTTCAATCCATCAATAGAAGAAAGATGTGGGGAGTAGACTTACCCTATAATCTGAACTACTTGACTCCACTGAAAACAGCATAACTCAGGAAGAAAGAGGAAGTGCCACACAGAACTCAGTCCCCAAACAGCTACTCTCTGATCCCTTCCCCCTTTTAGTTTCCCTCACTTTTACACTATCCAGCTCTAATCTCTGCTGACCTTCAGTCTCACATTTCCAACTGCCTATTGTAACAGTTAAAATTTAGGAATTTGGGGAGACGGGGGAGACTGAGGCATCTGAGGCAGGTAGAAATTAGTTTCTCTCTGCAAGGAGTATTATATTTTTTAGAGGTTTTATTGAAGATTAAGGATTAAAGAAAATACAGGATAAAAAACACTTGTCCAGGCCATAGAGTGGCCTAGACACAACCTCACCTACATTATGAAAAAAACCAGGCCTGCCCCAAAACGGAAGTCCAAGCGCCAAGAGAGCTCAAAAGCCTTTGAATCAGCTTAAATACCTTCTCCATCTCGGTCCAGGTGAGATTACAAGGCATTCTGGGGAAGTGGAGCAAAGGCTCGTGGGGATTGTAGTCCTGTATTCAAGTCTATTTTTTTACACTATCAAACATCTCATACTGGATAATAAATGGGCATCTTTTTAAAAAATCCTTACCTTCCTTCTTAGAATTGATACTAAATACCAGTTCCAAGGCAGAAGAGCACTAAGGGCTAGGAAATTGGGGTAAAGTGACTCACTCAGCCAGGAAGTGCCTAAGGTCAAATTTGAATACAGGTCCTCTTAACTCTAGGCCTAGCACTCTATCCACTGTGCTCCTTAACTGCCCCCACCAATAGGCATCTTAAATTCCATTCATTAAGTTTCCCCAAAACCCTCCTTCTTTCTAAACTTTCATAATCCTATCAAAGGCACTACCATGCTCTAGTGCAACCTAGATGTCATTCTTAACTCCTCATTATCTCTCACCCCATCCTATCCAATCTGATGCTAAGACCAAATGATTTCACCTTTGAACTATCTCTTGGATATGCCCCATTCTCTCATCTGATACTGATACCATTGTGGTCAAAACCTTCATCATCTCACATCTGATGGTCACCATAGCCAACTGGTTAATGTGCCTGTTACAAGTCTTTCCCTACTTTGGTCTATCTTCCATTTAACCACCAAAGTTCTTAAAGCATTGATCACTCAATAAATTCCAGTGGTTTTCTATGTCCTCCCAAATACAAAGACATTTTTTAGCATTTAAAGCTCTTCATATCCAAGTACAGCTTCCCCACTTTTCCAATGTTCTTATACCTCATTTCTGGCTTTTCCCAATTTGCACCCTGGCCACATACTCTTTGATCCATTAACACTAATCTCCTTACTTAAAAAGATATTCCATCTCTGGGCTCAGACATTTTCTATGGCTATCCTTCATGCATAGAATATTCTCCTTCTTTATCTCTATCTCATGGATTCTTTGGATTCTATTAACTGTCATCTTAATTTCCATCTTCTATAGGAAACCTTTATCAATCCTTCTTAATCTAGTGCCTTCCTTCCACTAATTATTTCCTATTTATCCTGTGTATAGCTTGTTTGTATATATTGGTTCATTTCTTGTAACCCCCATTAGAACGTGAACTCCTTGAGCAAAGGGATGATCTTTTGCTTTCCTTTGTATTCCTAAATATAATTCTGGGCATCCAATAGGTGCTTAATAAATGCTTATTGTCTAAATGATTTCACTATATTCTTATAATTTTATTTTTGTTTCTTGTTGTTTAATTTGTCTGTGATTAGCCAATACTGAGTCAACTAGAAGAAATGAGGCAGGTCACCCTGAGAAGTCTTGAGCCCAAAGACCTCGATATCTTTGATCAACAGAAGTCAACACTTGTTGTAAGGAAAGTATTTAAAAGTCTTAAAGTGCTATGTAAATATAATTTATGATGATGAGCATATGACTTTCCCTAAGATATGCCTCCATCATAGCAAGCATTAGAATAGAACCACATTCCAGTAGTATTATGTCATCCCTTTTAATTAGGTATGATGCTACTGTTCTTATGAATTATCACCCAACAATCTATTTAATAAACAAGGTACTAGTTAGCCAATGACCTTGTAATGCTATATTTAGTCAGACTCCTAATTAAGATTTAAAAAGAATCCTAGCATCAGGTTGAGAGTTTCATACTGGTTTACTCTGTAATTTTAAGCAAGTCTCCAAGCCTCAGTTTCCTCATCTCTTCTGTGGAAGTAATGATATTCTCCCTGCCTACAATGGTAAGATTGTTATATCACAGAACAAATAGATGAGAAAGGGTAAAAAGATCAAAGTGGCTATACACTCTTATGATTACATTCGAATGGTGTATTTTCTCATTTTCCTAACAGACATTGTTGGTATCTAACTAAATTCTACCTTTTTTATGTATATTTTCCCTCAAGTGGGTTTTTCCTCATCATAAACAAATATATACATATGTGCATGGATCCTACTTATAATACTTTCTAGTCATATGGCCACAGGCAAGTGACTTAGGCTCTCTGAGAATTCTTTCATCTGAATCCCTTTCATGCACTCCACAATCCAACCAAATTTTCCTCCTTACTGTTCCTCATACAGGACACTTAATCCCCACCTCAATAACTTGGTATTGGCTGTTCTTCATTCCTGGAGTGCAATCCTTCCTCATCCCTGTCTCTCAGAATCCAAAGTTTCTCTCAAGAGTCAGTCGAAATGCTTCCTTTTTCATGAATCCTCCTCTTGCTGCTAGTGCCTTCCCCTTCAGAAAAAAAGCTTGTTCTATACGCATGTATAGATGTATATGCCAATACATAATATTACCCTACTATAATTTTTATATAACTAGACCCTAGCAGGGTGCTTGCCATATAATTGATACTCAATAAATGTTTATTGATCAGTTCATTGATTTTCAGTTTCTTCATACATAAAATGAAATCAGTGACTACAATAAGTACAGATGCTGTGCAGGAATGATATATACTTAGTAAAAGTATAACTTTATAATACTTCCCCCAAAAAGGATACCATAGGTTCAAGACACAATCTGGGTCAGCATCCACTAAAAATCCCAGCCTCTAAGTCTCCGCCAATGCTTCTTTTATCAGATCAACTAAGTGATATACCAGATCAAAACGTAAATATTGAACAATACAGCAATAAGACAAGTTCCTCCCTAAACCTCAAGGGTCCATTTTCCACAGACTGAATCATCACTGATGAGAGGAAATACACATAAGGAACATGTGTGTGGAACCCACATAAAGAGTGGTATACACATGAAAAACACAAAGGGGTTCTACATGCAGGAAACACATAAGAAGAGGGCATAGGGATCATGCTTGGAAAAAAGATACACATTGGGAACATACATGATGGGGGCAGTTCACATATCTCTGGCAACTTCCTTATTGTAAAATTTCTGACTCCAAGGTTTAGTTCTTCACATTGCAGCTGAAGTCTGCTGGTCTGATGATTCATTTGGATTGTGACCTCCTACATAGTGCTGGGGCCCTGGGTTGGTCTGTTTTCCCCTCTGTGCTACTCTGCTCCCTGTTGGTGCCATCCACTAGTGTTATATTGAACTATAGTCATTAGGCAGGTCCCCTCCATCAGAATCTATTAATCACCTACTGAGTATCTATCATGGGTTAGTACTGTGCTAAGTGCTTTACAAATATTATCCCATTTGATCTTCTCAACAAACCTGGAAACCGGTGCTATTATTATTTGAATTCATGTCCTTCTAACTCCAGGCTAAGTTATCTATCCGCTGTACCATTCTAGTTACCATAGAGGCATATTATCTCTGCTCTAAGCAGCTTTGATACCTCTCATCCAAAGTCCATATTAACACCCATCTCTGGGATTAAATAACACAGAAGAATAAAGGGACTCCTACATTTGAATCAAATGGCCTGAGTTTCAGTGGCTCCTTGGTCACCTGCTAGTTAGTCATGGAGAAAACCTCTCTGAAATGTAGTTTCTTCTGCTATAAAATAGGAATAATAATAATAATAACTTAGAAGGTTGTTGTAAGGAAAGTGCTTTGCTATGAATACTATAAGATTTTATAGAGAAGAACCTCTAAATCATATAGGTAACAAGATGGCAGAACAGACATTTTTCTCCAATCAAAACCTCTCAGTCCTCTTCAAACAGAAATTATGTGCCAAAGATAAAGCAATTCCAAAGTCTAGGACACTCAGAACCCAAAAGAAGGTTTAAAAAAAACTCAAAACAGGATGTTCACTGACCCTAATCTCACTCAATATAGCTCCCATATATTCCACATCATCACAGTGAAGCTGTAATAGCAGACCCAAGGACATACACAGGCTTGCATCAAAGCTCATGTTTTGCTCTCCAACTCCCTCTCTCTAGTGCAATAGAGACTCTAGTTCTGGTCTTGGCATCTAGCTTGGCCTTATCCCTTCAGAATCAAAAACTTGCTGAGGACTGCAACCCATAACAAGTGCTACAAAGCTCTGAACTTCCAAAGCTATGGAAATAGGCTCTGAACTGCTAGTGTCAGAGAAAGCAGACTGATCTTCCAGAGCTGAGGGAATGAGATTCTGTTGGTGCCCAAGAAAGAAGGCACTGAATTTCTTTCTGGTGCTAGCACAGAGAACTAAAGAACACAAAGAGTAGGATAAGTCAACAAGACAGGACATAATGTATGGGAGCAGGAGTATAACATTTCACCAAGCTTGAGGAAAAGATCATAAAACCCCTATTAGGACAGTTCTTAATATCCAAAAATTATTTGGGACAAAGACCTACTTGGGTAAACCGAACTGTCCCATATAGTAAGAGGCTAAGATCCAACACCCAAAGAAACCACAATCAGAGGTGAAGGATTTAGGAGTGATTAATAAGGAAAATGGCACAAGGGGTGGGAGGAGGAAGAAAAGGCTGAAAATACCAATGATTTCAGGAAGAAGAAATTCCAAAGACCTTGACAATAAACAGATAAATCAACAGGAAAGATAGCAACACAAGGAAATATGACCTCCAAATTTAGTAAATACATTCAGACATCTCTAAATAAGTAGAGCAAAATGAAGGAAAATGATCTAGCACTTGATGAGACAGAGGACCACGTAGAATTTGAGGAGGTTATGGAAACACAACTCACCCTTTTTGAGATATTTCGATAAGAAATTCATGTCTTATGCAACAAACATAAGTAGAATAGAAAAACTTGAATCTGCAGTGGCATGCCTCATCAAAGTAACAGAAGAGAGGGGAAAAATGGAGTGAGAATGCAGATACACAGAAGTGAATGACAACCTAGAAGAGAATCAAAAAACAAGAGCATTAAAAGAAAATATGAAAAAGAAGAAAAGAAAGTATTTTCACTAAGCAAGCAAATATGCTACCCTCAAAAACTTAAACTGTAAAGTCAACACAAGAATTATAGGTATCCCAGAAGAAGACAGGACAAAATACTTTAATACCATAATGAATGAAATAACAGAAGAGAACTGCCCAGAACTTCTGAACATAAGAAATAAAATTCCAATTGGAAAAGTTTACAAATTACCTTAAGAAAAAAAAAACAAGGCTGCAAACACCAAGATACAGTGCCTAAATTTAATAATTCAATTCGAAAACAATAAGTTCTATAATCCATTAGTAGAAAGGTGTTTAAATGCAAAGGAAAGAATATTTGAATAATGTAATATTATTCTGTACCTACAACCTAAATAGAAGAGGGAAATGAATAATAGGATCCAAAAACAACTGATGTTTACCATGCAGCCCAGGGTGACCTATCCTGAAAATCTGGCCTTAATATCATACAAGACAAAATAATAGAATTAAATTATAAAGAAGAAATTTGAAACCATTTTAGAAAGAAAGGCAGAACTAAAGAAATTATTTGTTTCTTGAACCCTTCAAATTATAGAGGAGGAATGAAAAAATGCAGTCAACAAGAAGAGCAACAGAGTGATAATGGAAATACTGGTGTGAAATTTCTTTCTAAATGAACCATGTTAGGTGTGAATGCAGAAATCTGTTGGAGATAACAGTGAAGAGGCAGACAGGGGGCATTATGAAGAGAACCCTGCCTACAGGTGAATGCTCCTTTTGTGAGACTATATTAGTTATAATATATTACTATATATATTATTACATAATATATAATATACTATATACATGCTATATATACTATATATATTACTATATATTATTATATTATAATATATTATTACAAGGAGATTACATGAAAGAGAGGATAAGAGCAAAAGGTTAGAGAGAAGTGATGATGTGTCCAGGTCAAATCAAAGGCTAGCAATGAGAGGAAGGTGACCTATTTGCTCTCAGAAAGGGAAAAACCCATTATGGAATGAGTGAAGAGAAAAAGGTAAAAAATTGAAAAAGAAGGAACAAGATAGAGACTTTGGAGATAGGAAGGAGTTCTATTGATGAATTCTCCTATGGGTGAAGGGGGATGAGGTTAAAGGCTGGGGAATTTCTAGAGGAGTAAGAGAACATGGACATAGAAAGGAGATTTTCAGGTAAAAATAGTTGTTTTTATTAAAAAGGTCAAAAAGGATAGAGATCAATGGGTGTGAAAATGTCCTACCTTCAGCCAATGTTATAATAATGAAAGAATATAAGAAAATGTCTGAGATAAACCTAAAGCAATCAACAAGGGGGAAATCATGTGCCTGCAATCATGTTAACAAAATAAAAAAGAGAATATTTATTAATAAAATATATACATGTAAAAATCAGAAAATCAAATAAACCCAAAATAAGTCCAAATGAAAAATATGGAAAATTATATGGAAAATAGGTAAATAAAAAATAAAAACCATAGAAATTATAAATAAAACGCAAAACTGGTTCTTTGAAAAGACTAATAAAATTGATTTAATTATTCTGAACAAAAATGAACACAGACATCAAATCAATAAAATAGTAATTAATTAAGGTGAAATCACAGCAAAGCAAGAAATTAAGTAAATAATCAGAAGATGTTGTATACAATTAAATGCTAAAAAAAAGCCTAAAACATATACACATAAAAAAGGGGAATAGCTTCTAAAATATGATACCCAGATTGTCAGAAAACCCATTACAGATCTTAAAGAACCTGACCTCAGGAAAGAAACTACCAAATGACGAAACTATTGGATCTGATGGATTCACAGGAAAAATTCTCCAAATTTTAAAAAAACAGTTAGTATAGGTGGCTTATTGGATAGAGAGCTAGGCCTGGAGATGAGAGGTCCTGGGTTTAAATCTGATCTCAGACTCTTCCTAGCTCTATGACCCTGAGCAAACCACTTAATCTCAATTGTCTAATCTTTGCTGCTCTTACACCATAGAACTAAGACCAAGTATTGTTTCTATGACAGAAGATAAAGAGTTTAAGGGGAAAAACTAGTATGCACACTTCATGAATTATTCTCAAAACCCAAGAAATAAACACACTGCCAGAATCCATTTTTGAGACATATGTCAATCTAATATCTAATTCAGGGGAAAAGGAAACATAGAAAGAAAACTGTGGACCAATATCATTAATGAATATTGACTCAAAAAAATTTAATCAAATAAATCATTCCTTTGGATCAAATGGGATTCATATAAGAGATGTGAGGATAATACAACATTTGGAAATCAACATAATTTAATTATTTTTAAAACTAAAGCATCCAAAACCACATGATCACCTCAATAGAATAAGAAAAAGCTTTTGACAAAGAATAATACTTTCACACTAAGAACTCCACAAAGTATAAGAAAAGAGACCTTTTATAATATCATAGCAAGCATCAATCTACAACCAAAAGCAAATATTATATGCAATGTGAAAACACTAGAATCTTTCCCAATAACTACAGTAGTTTAGTAAGGATGCTTATTCTCCCCTGTTAAAATTATAAGGGAAGATAGATGGGGAGGAGCAGGGATGGTGGAGGTGAAAGGATAGGAGGGTTGAAAGAGAGTAACCCGAGCTGAGAGAAAATCTGTATAACTCTCTATCTCTTGCACACCTTAAACATACAAGAAGCAATATCCCAGTGAAGATGTAACGACAGGGATGGACATGGGCCATGTCCCAGTAAGTAGATTTCAATGGGTTATGGTTTAGACTTTTCCTCAGGACTTTGCTATTCCTGAGACCCAAGAAATCTCCCCTGGACACACAGTCCCATTGGACAGGCTGAATGTCAGTTGCTCTGGACTTTGCTCAGCCAAAGCTGATATAGTCAGCCTACCCCCGTTCCCTCTTTCTCTCTTTCTACTCTCTTCCTTATCTTCTGTAACAACTTAGACCTGACTGCGGTTTTCTTCAAAAAAAGGGTGGTTTAATCGTTCAAGAAACAAGGGAGGTATTAGATCAGTGGGAACAGGGAACCCTAAGTACTATCCAATCAGTATAGATACTCCTTCAGCCAAGTCAAAGAGCTCAGGCTTCAACATTTCTTCTCCTCCCTTCTCTCTAATCACTTTACTAACCCACTCTAAACAGATCACTAGTGTCCTTCTTGGAAAGGCAATGGGATAGGATAGGTCTTCAGGGTGACCCCCATGAGGTTCAGGGGTAAAGCACCCCTAAGCATCAGTTGTTCTTTGCTTCTTAGATCAATGATACAGAGACATCAGGGATCTCTCTGTCTTCCAGCCCAATGGGAAATAGAGGCAAGACTCTGGTACCACAGATTTGGGGTCCTGAGCTCAGATCCTTTGCTCCTATCTCTCTTGAATCCACAGGGCAAAAGACCACCCCCAAAGCTTTCTATCCCACAAGCCCTTTCTGCACCTCCAACTGCCATTCTGTCCTGCCAACATTCAAAAATGGTTCCTCAGTGCCAGTTTCCTCTCCATAGTCATCCCCTTTTTTATGTTGTAACCTTCCCAAGGTCTTTTGCATGTACCTGTATTACTTACAAATTACTAATTATTCTAGTTTCTAACTACTCCTCCCAAAATAATAAACTTCCTCTATTTACTCTATCACCATGCTATGCTAAAATTATCTATTCTAAGAGATTTTTGCAGGAAAGTTTGGGGTAAGAATAGTTTTGGGGTTTACAACAAAAGCCAGTACAACAAATGTTTTAACACAATTACACAGAAATGTCAACCCTAATGATAATACTACTTATTCTTACTAAGTTTAAACTAATACCAACAGTTTTCTACTTCTCTATGCTTATATTGCAATCTATTCTTTTTCCATGAACACAATTTCAGCATCAGCTTTACAATCAACAATCAAACCTTTAACTAACTACTGTGCAAATATAGTTCACTTCTATTCCGAAGTATAAGTAACTGTCTAATCTATGTTTAACTTAACTCTTAATCTATTCCCTACTTATATGCTATGCTCTAAGTCCTTACTCTATTTTATACACTAATTCTATGTGCAATGCATGTACACGCTATGTTACATATCTATAGACCCTATAACTATGTTGCCAACCTATTTTATAAGTATTTACACTATTCACAGAGGTTATGTACATATGATACAATATTATACATTGTTCCCTAATCCTGGTGTTAATCAAATAGAAATATCTTTTGAGCTTTCTATTTGTCTAAGACTTTATGGGACTGACTAATATATGCAGATATACATTTTGCATAGCTGCAAGTCCTGACTCTCATTCATCTACATGAGGTCCCAATATATGATCAGTTTATGATTTTTGTCTTGTGTCACTTACTTACTTACTTACTTACTTACTTACTTACTTACTTACTTACTTACTTACTCCTGTTCTTTGGATTTCCACTTCGTATGTTCACTGATGAATCCCTTCTTTCATCTGAGCTATGTGGTGTTACATGTTTCCCCTAATATGTGAAATTAATTGTGTATTATTATGCTCACACTGCACCAGCCTTACATACTATTCTTGTTTTCTGTCTGTCCTCTTCTTTAATACAAATTATGAAGTTCAAAATCTTAGATGTCCATTTCAGCTTGCAATCTTTGTGTCTTCTTTCTGTCAGTTTTTCTTGCTACTTTTCATCTGGAATGCTTTCTTGTTCTTCATTCTGTCAATGTTACATGCTTGACTGTCATTTTTGTTGCCTGTTGGGAACATTTTGTGGAATTACTCTTTCCTAGTTCTGTAGTTTTTATGTTAATCAGTTTTTGTTTTAATTTCTCAGCACTATCTTTTGTCTATTTTCTTCATTTATCCCTGTTACACTGGTGTTAGATTTCTTAGGTATTATGTGTGAAGAGTGGAACCATGACTCTTCCTGCAACTTTTATGGCAGTTGGTGTAGTGAATATAACTTAAAATGTTCCAACCCATTTTGTGTCTGTACCCATTTTCCTATTAAAGTTTTTGATGTACACTTTGTCTCCTGGTTTGATGTTATGTAGATTATAATACAAGGGTTCTGTTTGTTGAATTAAGCCCATTTTGTGCAATTCTGTTATTCTAGTTTGTAAAGCCAGAATGTATTTGCTTAATTGATAGTCTCCTCCTCCTATCATGGCTATATAAGCTGGTTTGCAAGTCCTTCCCTGCCAAATTGCATGTCCATATAGCATTTCAAATGGAGAGATATGCATATCCCCACTTGGTCTTGTTCTAAGATGGAACAGAACTGACAGAATGTCTGTCCATTTTAGGTGTGTTTCTGCACAAAATTTTCCAATTAGTGTTTTGATATCTTTGTTTATTCTCTCCACTTGCCCTGAACTCTGGAGATGATATGGTGTGTGGTAATTTGGTTCTATTCCTAGATTTTTATAAATTTCATTTAGCATTGATTGAGTAAAATGAGCAGTCCAAGTCCAATTTTCTAGGAATCCCAAATCTAGGAATGATTTCTTTTAGCAGGATTTTAACAACAAACACTGTGTTGTTTGTTCTTTTTGGCAGGAAAAACTTCTGGCCATCTAGTTAGTCTGTCTATGATTACTAGGCAATACCTAAACCCTTTGTTTCTTCGCATGCTTCTAAAGTCAATTTGTATACATTCAAATGGAGTATACGCTAAAGAACAACCTCCTAATCCTTTGGTCTTAAACACTACCTAATTGAACCACATACAAATTTTATATTTCTGACAGACTTATGGAATATGAAGATATTCCAGACACAGTCCAAAATTGTCTCACTAAGTCAATTACAGATTGGGTTCCATACTGTCCTTGTGCATGTATAGCACTACACATATGATAGAATAAAGTCCTAGACCAGACGGGCTTGCCTAGTTCTGAAAAGCATATGCCTCCTATTTCTTTGGCCCCTAAGTTTTTTATCCATGTCTGAATTTCCCATTCATTTTAGGTATTAGTTAGATTGTCCTGTTCAACTAGTGAAAGATTCAGTACATGAAGGAGTCCTTTTATTGCTCCATATTTAGCTGTTATGTTGGCTCTGTGTTTACTAAGGACACCTGGTCTTTAGCCCCTATGTGTGATCTGCAGTAGATTATTGCCACTTCCTTGGGCAATTGTATGGCCTCAGGACATTGCATGATTTTGGCATATGCAACCTCTTTGCCTGTACTTGTTAAAAATCCTCTATGTCTCCAAATTTCTGTTATGGCATGAATTACTGAGAATGTGTACTGGGAATCAGTATACATATTGACCCTTTTATCTTTCCCTATTTGACAAGCTTTTAATAAAAGCCACTAACTCTTCCCCTTAGACACTCATATGTTTCATACCCCTTTATTATTTTATTTACTTGTAGAAATGTTAGCAATAAGAAAAGAAAAAGAAATTAAAAGAATAAAGATACATAAACAGGAGAATAAACTACCTCTATTTGCTGATAATATAATGATTTATTTGGAAAATAGCAAAGATTCTAATTGATAAAATAACAGCTTCAGCAAAGTGGCACATTACAAAATAAATCCTCAAAAATCAATGGCATTTCTATATGATGATAATGATGAACTAGAAGCAATAATAAAAGAGGAAATCATATTCCAAATAACTATAAAATACATAAAATATCTGGGGATGAAGCTCTCAAAGTACACAAAAGACTTGCACAGGTTTAATTACAAAGCATATTTTTAAGGAAAAAATAGTAACCAAAAGAGCTAGAATGATATTCAGTGCTCATTGGTAGCCTATGCCAATATGATAAAATTTAAAAATAATATCAAAATCAATTTATACTTTTCTTCCTACTATAGCAATCAAATTACCAAGGAAATACTTTACAGAATATGATAAAATAATGAAATTCATTTGGAAAAACAAAAGGTCTAGAATATCAAGGAAAATGGTGTTTTCATCAGGAGTAATGATAGAAAAAAGCACTTGTAGAAATAAAACTCTACTATAAAGCAACAGTGATCAGAACCATTTGGTATCGGTTAAAGACTAGAAGAATATGCCAGTGGAATAGCCTAGACAGAGGAGATTGGGAAACAAGAGAATTCAACCACCCAATGTATGATAAAATAGAAAATGTATTACTTCAGGAAAAACTCCCTATTTGAAAAAAATTACAGGGAAAACTGAAAAACTGTGAGTAAGAAATATAGTCTTAATGAAAGAGATTAAGGCAACTACAAAAGATAAAATAGAAGATTACTTGAAACTAAAAAGTGTCTATACAGACATTAATGCATCTGGCACAAAAAAAGAAAAGAAAAAAATCAAATGAAAGAAAAATGTTTGCATCAGATTTCTCTGATGAGGGTTTTGTATCCAAGATGTAGATAGAAGGGGAGGAAGAAGGAGAGAGAGAAAGAGAGAGGGAGGTATGGGAGGGAGGGAGAGAAAGAGAGAGAGACTTCATATGTTAGAGATATCATCATTCTCATGACTGAATCACTGCTGGAATGCCTAGTGGGTGCTATAGTGAATGCCTACTGGTAAAAAAGCCCTTGTTTACCATGCTGGGATTGGTGCAATTTGATATGATATTTTTAAAAAATCAATGAGCTCCCCTAAAAGTGGTGTTTTTTTGTGTTTGAAGAATCATCAAATGTCTGTCTTCAAATTCACTGATTGCCTCGGTGCTATTTCACTGTGAAAAATCTTTCTACAAATAATAAAAAGGATTTTTCTTTAAATTTTTCTAAATTGTTTCCAAAACTAGGGTGGAGGGGATAGAGGAAGGGGAGGTGACTTGTAAGAAACATTATGAAATTTCCATTTATTTCTGCTTTTCACTTTTGCCTTTCTTATGCAAGTAACCACAAAGTTACTTCATCTTGCAATCTGTTTATCATACAAGTTATTTGCTGACATTCAGTCAGAACACTGGAAATGTCCATTTATATAAGTCCATATATAACACTAAATCAAAGCACAAAGAGAAAACCACAGCTACTATTTTTCACTTGGTGGAAAAAGAAATTGCTAATTTAGGAAAACAGAGGGCCAAATTATTGTGGAGGGCCAGTGGTGTGAAGAATGCAGTGGGGAATTTGACCTAAGAACCCAACGAGTGCTTTTACTTGTGAAAAAGATGTGCACTACGCAAGATTTCTTTCACCAGTCATACCCCTTGGAAATTCAGGTTCCCTTCTGAACTGTTCTTTTGGTGATTTTAAGAATGAGTCAGCCTAAATTGATGCAACTGACATGCCAGTGGGTGGTGGTAGCAGAAAGAAGCTCCCTGGAATGGCATATTTTTAGAAAGGCATCAATTTTCCTTCTACTTGCTGAATATGCTTAGACGGTGCTTTCTAGACCGTGATGTAACAAACATGTCATCACTTTTTTTTACTTTGCTAAGATTAATAGAGTTTAGCTTTAGGTTGCCAAACAATAATATAATTTGCTTCCCAAGGCTTACCTCCTGCTAGATGACTAAGCTACACTACCTGGGTCAAAATAATACTGCCTGGAAGGAGACTTAAACTTTCTGGGACACCAAAATTCCTTAAAGCCAGATTCCTAAATCATGACACTCAAGTATCTTTTATTTTTTAACCCTTGTCTTCTGTCTTAGAACCAATGCTGAGTATCAGTTCCAGGGCAGAAAAGTGGTAAGGGCTAGGCAACTGGGGTTAAGTGACTTGCCCAGGATAATACAGAAAATATCTGAGGCCAGATTTGAGCCCAGGAACTCCCATCTCCAGGCCTCACTCTCTACCCTATTGAGTCACCTAGATAACCCTCAAGTGTCTTTCTAAATCAGTTTTCATCAGCCACAGTTGCCATATTTGTACTAGCCCTTCTCTCCCTTAGACTGTATCAACTCAAGACTTCTATAGTAGGGAACATTTTCACTTTTTTATTGACTTATTTATTGACTGAAATTTGACTGTTTTCAGATGAATTGGCTTAACTGGGCTAAATGACAGTCTAGAGAATTAAGGTTACCTCTTAGAATACCCTACCAATTTAATCTTTTGAGATTTACTCAGGAGCTACCCCAGTGATTTTTTTCTTTCTCTTTTTTAAAAGCACATACTTTACTTACAGATTTTTTTCATTGCTATTACTTCCCAAAGATTTCTTCCCCTAATTCTTACAGAATTATCTCTCTCAAAAAAGAAATACACCTATAAAAACAACGGAATAGATTAGTAGGGACAATGGGAAAGGAGAGACTATAAAAACACAATCTAGATATGATTATTCTTTTCAGATATATTATTACTGCATTAGTGAGTGGTAGACATACACAGTTCAGAATTAACCCAAAGTTAGTGGATATTTGCAAAGGGGCTAAAAAAACACAGAAACTTTTCTTTTAGGGAAGGAGACAAATGCCATTTGTGTTAAGCAGGGTCTCACACTACAGCTGTTTTCCACCATCTCTCTGCTAAGCAGAAAGAAGAAAATATGCTTCACCGACACTTTTATAAAGTCATAAAGTCATCATAAAATCACAATTGCATTGCTTAGAGTTCCAATGAATTTCAACACTGATTTCCTTTATAGAATTATTTTATTATCTTTGTGAAGATAACAACATTTATGGATCTCCATCATATAGAAGTCTTTCTGTACATTACCTCATTTGAACTTCATGAGAATCCTGTGTAGTTCATAATAAAAGTATTACCACTTCCACTTGGAAGAAAACTGAGGTTCATAAACACTCACCAAAGTCACAAGAGAATACAAGGGCAGAGCTGAACTTTGAGCCCAAGTCTCAAAGGCAGTGTTCTTTCCATTATACTATGTTGCCCCTATTTTTAATTCCATCATAATGCATAGGGAAAACAATTAGGGTATGGTGGATAAGGGATGGCATGGAATTTATTATAGAAGCCTAAAACATTAGTTTCCATTCTTCCCCAAAAAAGAAATCTTCCAGTCTATAACCCTCGGGAAATTCCATTATCATTAGGGTCATTCTGAACTCAATTCTAAGTTCCATGTATCTTCATCAGTGCTTAATGCAATGTCAATGTCTAAATTATTGTATAGAGCCCAATTTCATGAATGCACTGTAAATCCCAGTAGGTAGAAACTTCTTATTAATCATAGATCTCAATCAGATAAAATGAAAGAACTGAAAAGTATCTTGTTGGGAACAAGAAAATATTCACCCCAGGGTTGTTCAATGAGATATGACATGCTGAAATGTCACTTGCAAATAAAAAAATAAAGTCTTAGAGAAAATAATATGAAAGCACATTAAATTAATTTTTAAATTGACAACTTCAGCAAAATTTCATAATGTAAAGTAAACCCACAGAAATCATCGGCATTTCTACATATTATCCAAAAGGGCAGCAAGAAGAGAGAAAAAATTCCATTTAAAATAACTGCAACTGAAATCTGATGAAAGCATATGATTTTTTCATTTATTTGGATTTTGTTTTAGGGTTTTGTTTTTATATCATTATTCACTTACAAGAAAAAACAATATGGAAATATGCTTTCCAGATACTTCATAAATAACGCAGATCATATTGCTTGCCATTTTCAGGAGTGAGGAAGAAATGGAAGAGAGGAGACAATTTGGATAATATAACTTTAGAAAACTTATGTGGGATGGGATGTGGCAAAGTTGGGACTTTAATTTATTGCTGGTAGAGTTGTGAATTGATCCAACCATTCTGGAGTGCAATTTGGAACTCTGCCCAAAGGGCGATAAAAGACTGTCTGCCCTTTGATCCAGCCATAGCACTGCTGGGTTTGTACCCCAAAGAGATAATAAGGGAAAAAATGTACAAAAATATTCATAGCTGCACTCTTTGTGGTGGCAAAAAAACTGGAAAATGAGGGGATGCCCATCAATTGGGGAATGGCTGAACAAATTGTGGTATATGTTGGTGATGGAATATTATTGTGCTCAAAGGAATAATGAACTGGAGGAATTCCGTGTGAACTGTAAAGTCCTCCAGGAAATTATGCAGAGTGAGAGGAGCAGAACCAGGAAAACATTGTACACAGAGACTGATACACTGTGGTACAATCGAATGTAATGGAATTCTCCATTAGTGGCAATGCATTGACCCTGAACAACACGGAGAAACCTACAAGAAAAACCACTATCCACATCCAGAGGAAACACTGGGGGAGTAAAAACACCAAAGAAAAACAACTGCTTGAATACATGGGTCGAAGGGATATGGTTGGGGATGTAGACTCTGAATGAATATCCTAGTATAAACAACAACATAGAAATAGGTACTGATCAAGGACACAAATAATACCCAATGAAATTGCGCATTGGCTGTAGGAAGAGTGGGTGGAGGGGAGGGAGGAAAATAATGTGATTATTGTAACTAAGGAATAATGTTCTAAATTGACTAAATAAACTTATTCAAATGTGAAAAAATATATGTGGAAATTTGTTATTACATGTAATCAGTAAAAAAAAAAAATAAAATAACTGCAATCTAAAATTCTTGAAAGTCTTCTTCCAAGACAAACTCAGGAACTATATGAATGCAATTACAAGACAATTTGGACAAAAATAATGTTAGATCTACACAACTGGAGAAATATTTATTACTCAGGGGTAGACCACATCAATATAATAATAATTACAATTCAACCTATATTCATTTATTTTTGAATGCCATACTAATCAAACTACCAAAAATTATTTTACAAAGCTAGAAAAAATAACAAAATTCATCTGGAACAAGTAAAAGGTCAAAAATGTCAAGGGAATTAATGGAGGAAAAAAGTAAAAAGAAGTGGCTTAGCAGTACCAGATCTCAAACTGTTGCAAGGATGTATTCGTCCATCAAACAACGTGATACTGGCTAAGAGACAGTGCGGATCAGTGGACTAGATTGGGCACACAATACACAGTAGTAAATGATCATCATAATCTAGACGTTGATAAGGCCAAAGATCCAAATTTGGGGGAAAAGGAATCACTATCTTACAAAAATCACTGAGAAAACTTAAAGGCAGTTTGGCAGAAACTAAGTATAATATCTCATACCTTATACCAAGATAAGTTCAAAATAGATTCATGATTTAGAGATAAAGAGTAATATCATAAGCAAATTAGGGGAGCACAGAATATTTTCCCTGCCTAATCAATGGACAAGGAAAGAATTTATGTCTAAACAAGAGACAGAAGCCATTACAGGATGTAAAATGGATAATTTTGACTACATTAAATTAAAAAGGGATTACACAAAGAAAACCAATGCAACCAAGATTAAGAAGGAAAGCAGGAAAATGGTGAAAGATTTTTACAGCAAGTTTCTCTGATGAAGGTCTCATTTGTCAAATATGTAGAATTCTTTTTTTTTTGTAGTGGCAAAGAATTAGAAATTGAGGGGATACTTATCAACTGGGGAATGGCCAAATAAGTTGTGGTTTCTGATTATGATGGAACACTATTGTACTATAAGAAGTAACAAAGGGGATGGCTGCAGAAAAATCAAGGAAAATGTATATAAACTAATACAAAATGAGTGAGCAGAATCAGGAGATAATTGTACATAGTAATAACAATTTTGTATGACAATAAACTCTGAATGACTTAGCTATTCTAAACAATAACAGTAATTTAAGACAATTTCAAAATACTTATAATGAAAAATGCTATCCACCTACCAAGAAAGAACTTATGTAGTATAAATACAAATTGAAACACACTTTTTCTTTTTTTACTTGGGGTATTTCTTTTTATTTTGTTTTGGTTTTTGTTTTACCTTTGCAATATGGCTAATATGGAAATATATTTTGTATGATTTCACTTGTATAATCTATATCAAATTGCTTCCCTTCTGGTAGAGGGATGGAGAAGTTTTAAACTTCAATTTATGTTTCAATTAGATTGTTAAAATTTTTTACATGTAATTGAGAAAATAAAAGAAATTCCTAATTTTTGCTATTGACCATCCCAAATGTTTCATTTTGTTTTCTAATTGACAAATATTTATTTTCTCTTTTTCCCAACTCCTCTCAATTTAAAAACAGAATAGAAAAACAAAATCCTTGTAACCAATATGCATAGTGGAGCAAAACAGATTCCCACATTGCTTGTGTCCAAAAATGAGTATCAATCTCATTCTGCACCTTGAATCCATCATCTCTTTGTTATGAGATCCACCATATATATGTAACCTTCTGCAGTTACATATTTAAATTCTCATGGGTGGACACCTGAGAAGGAGATTGGAAACTGAGGGGAAAATGAATAGAGGAGAGACAGACAGACAGACAGACAGAGAAAGAGAGACAGTGACAGAGAGACAGAGACAGAGACAGAGAGAGAGAGAGTGAGAGAGAGAGAGAGAGAGAGAGAGAGAGAGAGAGAGAGAGAGAGAGAGAGAGAGAGGAATAAAGACTCAAAGACAAGAAGTTAAAAAATAGGGGCTCCATTGTGCTTGCCCCTCTGATGGAATTGAGAGAGGGCTCTACACATGCCCTCAAACTTGTATTGGAGAGTTTAGGAATGTGGAGTGGGAGGTAGCTAATGAGCATGTAACATGGCATAGGCTTTAACATTGGCTCAATTGACAATCACGTAATCAAAGAGGAGGAGGTTAATCAAGCATGTGACTTGGTAAGGGATGTGGTCTAACAAGGTGGGAGCTATGACCCTGTGGCAAATAATGTCCTGCTCAGGAATTCTTTTGTCCTTTGGACTAAAGATTTGGAAATACAATAATCAAAAAGTAGCATGATCATGAGTCTGGTATATGAACACATAAGATATAATATCAATATACCAATCATACTTTCAAGATGCTAATATACCTAGTGTGCTACAATATAGATCATAATATGTCTTTAAAATTACAGTTGGTCATTGCATTGATCAGAATTTTTCAGTATTTCAAAGTTGTTTATCTCTGAATGTGGTTATTATATAAATTGTTCACCAGGTTCTGTTCACCTCACTCTGCACTAACTGATCCAAGGCTTCCCAGGTTTTTCAACATATATTATGCCAGGATAGTACTCCATCATATTCAGATATCCGAATCTAGCCACTTAGTTTAGAAAATATATCATGGAAAGGGAACTAGACTAAATGTTAAGTATGATCTGGCTTGGATCCTATACTTACTAACTATGTGATCTTAGGTAAATGATTTCGACTTTCTGAGCCTCATTTACCTCAATTGCAAAATAAGGATAGTGATTCATTATCTTTCTCACAGGTTTGTTGTGAAGAAAACCACAGAGTACTCTAAAGAAGTTTTATCATCACAGGATCATAAATTTAAAACATAAGGAGACATCAGAGACCTTCTAGTACAATGGAATCAAACTCAAATAGGATCAGGATCCACTAAATCATACAAAAGTATCCCTGCTGGAAAAAAATTGAGTTAGAATAACACACATTAATAGTATCTGTTATATTGTATTTTAATTTATTTTGTTAACTTTTTCCCAATTGCATTTTAATCTAATTCCAGCCTCATTTTGGAATGTTGCCATCTATAGCATGTTTGATCCTGCTGATCTAGTCCAAGCCCCTCATTTTACAGATGAAGAAACTGGGGTCCAGGAAAGATTAAAATTACTTTACCCACCATCACTTACAGAGTAAATGGAAGAACACAGTTTCCCTGACTTCAAAGCCAGCTTGCTTTCAACTAAACATTAGTATTATCACCTATTTTGTTCTAAAAAGTTAAACTGTGGAGAAAAAAGGAAACAAAAATTTACTAAGCACCAACTATGTATCAGACATTTTGCCAAGTGCTTTACAAATATAATCTCATTTGGCCCTCACAAACACTGTGTGAGATAAGTGCATATTATTAAATTTTAGGATCGAGGAAAATGAGGCAAATATGGGTTGATTGATTTGTCCTGGGTTGCCACACAGCTAGTAAGTATCTAAGGCCAAATTTGATCTCACATCTTCTTGGTTCCAGGCCCAGAATTCTATCCACTATGCTACGTAACTGCCTACTAGTATTTCATGTGCATTTCAGAGATTACCTCAACAGGAAATCATCTGTGTTGAAAATTTGTAGCATGTGTTCACAAAATATAGTGTTATTTAGTTAAATTAAGGAAATAAAAAATTTCTCCTTGTCTCTGATGCTGAGTGCAACTGGATTCTTCATCATTTGAGGAGAAATTAGATTGGGATTCCATGAGTCAACAGGTATTTATTTTCTACTTTGTGGAATAAATTATGGCATACTCTGAGGGAAATTGAAGGATAAATATGATAGTCCTGGGCTTGTTTTTGTTCTCTTTCTGCTTTTTATGGAATTTACAATATTGTTGTGTGTTATTGTTATTCATTATCAGTTGTGTCCCACTCTTTATGGTCCCATTTGGGATTTTTTTGGTGACGCTTTGTGACTTCATTTTTCTTGGCTAAGATACTGGGGTGGTGTGCCAATTCCTTCTCCAGGTCATTTTACAGGTGAGTAAAGAGAGACAAATAGGGTTCAGTCACTTGTCCAGGGTCACACAGTGTGAAATTTGAATCTGTTACCCTAAGAACTACAATTCCCAGCAAAACTACAATTCCCAGGAGCCCACTCATTTCCTGTTGTTACATGCTGACATAGACAGGAGATAAATTGGGTGGAGTTCCCTGTCTAGCTCTCTTTCCTTCCTATGGCAGATTTGGTGGAGCGGGCCCTTTTGAGCAGGTAGAAAACTTAGTCATATAGTTCTATTTTGTCAGATAGTAAACTTTATAAAAATAATACTTGAAGTATTGGACATTAATTAAATTATTACAACAGCTAGGGAAATGAGTATTTCCTATACTCAGACCAAGCACTTTATCCATTTAGCCACCCTGTTGTATAACCCTATAATATTATGTATTTTTTATTATACTAAGTAGGTAGCAACAGTAATATTTTAATTGTTCTTCTGACACCAATTTCACCATTTTTCCCCTTAGTACCATTAAGATTTGAACTGAATTCAATTGATCAATTTAATCCATCAACTTATTTGTTTTTCTTGTTATTCAATTGGCTATTTTTGTGGACTTTATCAGATCAACAGATTGTTGTTTGACGCAATGAGTGTTAGAGTGAATGGAGTTACTCCTCCTGCTTAAACAACAATGTCATCTTAAAATATACACAAAATTAGCCCACACAATCAAGTACATAATAATAAGCCTAGCTACCCAATTGTGCATGCAAATGGCATAATTATATACCCAAAAAGGAGGCTGAATAAAAATTAAGAGAGTTATGCTGATTATTAGGCCTGAAAGAGAAACACATATTACTAAAAATACACTGAGGAAGCAAACAGAACAGTTCTTATCAGAATATGTTGAAATCACATAAGGCAAGTTAAAGATCCCTCCTATTTACCCAAGATAAACCACCCCAACCATCACATCCTACAAAAGTCCATGCAAATTGCCCCAGTTAAATGGTTTATTGAATGTTTACCATCAGAAACAGGTCAAGAGGATGAAGACTACCTACTGCCAACCAAAGAGAAAGTTCCTCATACCTCTTATTGAAACGTTGGCCCCAAAGCTGCCCCTAATATTTCATCTAATATTTCATCTGTTCCAGCTCCATTTTGATTCATTGTGACAAGTACTTAAAAGGTTTAGATGGAGGTTTCCTTTTGATGCATTGAATAGAAAAAGAAATGGACAGAAAAAATAACATGAGGATGAGAAATTTGGGACCACCATTGAGCTAGCACTAAATGCAAGGTTCTTTGGAGATATTACAGAATAGCTAGGAAACATAAATATCATTCTACAATTTAAATCCCAGGATTGCTGCATTCCTCTGGAACATGAGCTATGATTGGGTCAGCAGGGGTTTTGTGGTCAAGGGAAACTGATTTCACCACCAACAGAAATATTGACTGTAGAGGCCAAGCATTAGGTTAAATCATCAAAGAGGGCAGACAATGAAGTTACATGTCTGAAAAGTACATAAATTTAAGACTTTTTTTTGGAATGGAGAACTGGATCTTATTCAGATCACAGCTTTAGAGCAAGAAGGAACCATCTAACTAAGGTCATCTATTCCAGGAATGTCAAATGCAATACAATACAACACAGAGCATGTTAAATGGTGATTTTCTAAATTAATATAAATCTGCAGGCTTCCTTTTGACATGAATGCGATAGTCCAATTTTCTGTCATTTTATAGAAAATTTATAGAATTTTATTTATAGCATTTATAGAAAATTTATTTTTATAATTTATTTTATTATATATTTTATAAATATTTATATAATTTATATATTTATGTTTGTATGATACATTAAGTTCTAATATAATTTATTATGAAATTTATAGAAATTTTATAGAAAATTAAGGCCCAAGAAAATTAAGTGATGTTAAGTGATAGGGGCTGATAGGCAGTGGATAGAGAGCCAGGTCTGGAGATGGAAGATCAGCATTTTATCTAGTAGAGATAAATGTAAAGTCTTGAGTTTGGGTTAAAAAAATTAAAACCAAGGGGGCATCTGGGTGGCTCAGTAGATTGAGAGCCAAGTCTAGAGACAGGAGGTCCTGGGTTCATATGTAACCTCAGACACTTCCTAGATGTATGACTCTGGGTAAATCACTTACCCCCATTGCTTAGCCTTTAGTACTCTTCTGCCTTGGAACAAAAACACGGTATTGATTTTAAAATGGAAGTTAAGGGTTTAGAAAAGAATGTTAAATGACTTCCCTAAGGTCACACAAGTGATAAATGGCAAAGCAAGGATTTGAATTGAAGTCCTCTAGCAACACAGTCAGTTTGTCTTTCCACAGTGGGGATAGTGTCAACTAAGATAATCTCAGAAGTGAGTTAATATATAGAACAACCACCTTATCTCTTACCTAAGATGAGTATTACCCCTCTCATTCCTCTTCCTTCTTTAAAGAAAATAGGAAAGTAAAATGATAAAATAAGGAAAAAATCAAAATAGCAATGTTCCATTTGTTTAAGCTTATCCAGCTGCCTAGACTAAGTATGTTCTAAATTAATACCTAAGACAAGGAAGACAGTAAATCAAAAATGGGGGAGAAAAAGGAACTTCTATAGTACTTACTACACACCAGGCATGATACAAATATTATCTCATCTGTTCCTGGCAACAACTCTGGAAGGTAGGTATTGCTATCATTCCCATTTTATAATTAAGAATAGAGGCAAACAGAATTTAAGTGACTTACCCAGAGTTGCAAGGCAAATATCTGTGGCTGGATTTGAACTCAAGTCTTTTTTACTTCAGCACTAGGAATCTACCCCATGTTCCACCTAGCTACTTATACACTCTAAGATCTGCCTATCAGAGATACTCAGTAGTTAGCCAAGAAGCATAGTATGTGTCTCCTTGGAAAATCTACTACTCTTCAAACCTTCATTCGGGTTCTCGGAGTTCAAGTGACTTTCCTCAAATCTGGTGATAGCCTTGAGGGGTTAGGAATGATTTTCTAGGAGCACCATCACTCCAGGCTTCCTCCTGGTGTTCTTCCCCTCTAACCCCCATGATAGTCAGATGTTAGCAATTAACCAGTCACTTTATTAGTTTCTTCAAAGGAATATTTCCAAAGATAGTAAAGTAAAAACAGCATAAAAATCCCCCCAAGTGTCTGGCACACACTCTTTCACAACTATATACAGTATATTTCCACTTCCCATAAATCTCTGTTTTGGGGAGGGTTGTTTTTACAAATTGAAGATCTGTGGCAACCCTGCATCCAACAAGTCTATCATCATCATTTTTTTCAACAGCACATGTTCATATAATGTCTCTGTGTCACACTTGGTAATTCCTGAAATATCTCAAAGGTTTTATATTATTATTATATCTGTTAAGGTGATCTGTGATCAGTGATCTTTGATGTTACAATTGTAATTTTTTGAGGCACCATGAACTGTGCCCGTCAATAAATATTGTATGCATTTTGACTGTTCCATCAACTAGTATTTCCCCCTCTCTTTCCCTCTCCTTAGGCCTCCTTATTCACTGAGACACAATATTGAAATTTGACCAATGATTCTAATAGCTCTACAATGGAGGGCAGCTAGATGGCTTAGTAGATAGAGACCTAGGTCTGGAGATGAGTCAAATCTGGCCTCAGACTTTCCTAGCTGTGTAACTTTGGGCAAGTTATTTAATCCCAATTGCCTAGCCCTTACCACTCTTCTCCCTTGAAATTGATATTTAGTATGGATTCTAAGACAGAAGGTAATGGTTTAAAAAATTAATAAGCAACACTAGAATGGCCTCTAAGCTTTCAAGTGAAAGGAAAAGTCAATTAATGTGGCAAAATTCATTATTGTCTTGTTTTAAGAAATTGTCAAAGCCACTCCAGCTTTCAGCAGTCACCACCCTGATCACTCAACAGCCATGAACCGCGAGACAAGACCTTCAACCAACAAAAAGACTGGCTACAAATGATGGTTAATAATGCTTAGGAGAAAAGCAGTTTTAAATTAAGGTATGTGCATTTTTATATAATACTATTGCACACTTAATAGACTACAAAATAGTGTAATTTTAACTTTTGTATGCACTGAGAAAAAAAATCTGTGTAACTTGCTTTATTTCAACATTTACTTGAGTATGGTAATCTGGAACTTAACCTGCAATATCTCTGAGGTATACCTGTACAGAGTCCAAGGAAAAGTGGTCTCAAGCTTAGAAAAGCAGATGTAGGAAAAGGGTAGTTCACAGTTCCTTGAAGTCCTTTTGCTAGTCTTCAAGCTATGCCCTTTGTAATTTGAGTCTATAAACTGAGCCCCACAAAGAGCCTTGCGAATTCCTTTCCTTGTTCTGTCCAGTCCATTCTCAGCACCCACTCTAAGCAATGCTTTCAGTTGTTCTAGGTGCTGCTAGGACTACACTGTTGTTCAATCATTTATGTCATGTGCCCATTTGGGGGTTTTCTTGGCTAAAGAGGTTTGATATTTCTTTTTTAACTCATGTTACAGATGAAGAAATTGAGAAAAGCAGTTTATAACTTTCAAAATTGACTTTCCCAGAGTGACAGTATCTGGAGCAGAATTTGAACATAGGTCTTTCTGACCCTAGGTGATGCTCTATCCATTCTACTACCCAGTCAAATCATTGAGAGCCTCACAATGCTTTCCTCCAGTTTAGAGGTCCAAGGGCAAAGGAAGAGACTAAGATTGAGGCTAAGTTTGGATCTTATGCCCTCCTCCCACCAAATAATTCTTTCTTAGATGCTCGGCTTAAAGGTCTCTCTCCTTGAGACACCAGAAACTTGAATCTTTGCTTCCAAAATAAACTATGGTTTATACAAGCCTGCCACAGAGTAATTAAGTCCCTCAGACTTCTTGTGACACCTAGTTAGAATGTTTTTGATGGTTAAATGGGCAATCTAGCCTTGTTTACACCTTCAATTTGATGGATTGATATTGATATTCTCTCCTGAGAAACTATGAAGGATCTATCCTAATTGACTTTCCCTACTTTCTGACCTAGAATGCCTGGAAAAATTGTGTATTCAGAACCCCCCTTAGGAAGTTATACTATATGTGCCCTTAGAACAAGTGAAATACCTGGGTATACATTCCAAACAATCAGAGTGTCATAGAGATGGTTCCTCACTTCATATAATTAATTTCCCTTTCTTAAGAAGTCCATGAACTCCATCAGGCCATGCAACAAAGGCCTGGCAGCCAGCATACTTCTGACAACTTCCCTCCACTTTCAGAATCTCAAACAATGAGCCAGCTGTCAATAACCACTCCAGCTCATGTGGATATGTGCAGGCTGTTGTGAGGGAGTCAGCCTGCTTCTATTTTATTGAGTCATTTCTTGAACCCAAGTCTAACTGCTTCACCCGATTAATTTAGGCTACTTGATTTGGCAAGGTCAGATAAAAACTCAGTGGTGCAAGAAAGAGCCTCTTTTCAGAAGCTAAACTCCTAGAATGTTGCTTGCTTCAGAAATAGGTCTGAAATTTTTATTTCTCTTTTTACTCTGTTTGGGCCTGCCACTCAGGTCAAACAAAAGTGAAATTTATCCATTATGGTCTTCTTTGGAACTCCAAAATACATTTAAGAAGAAAACTTCTTTCTATCCTTACACGTTCACAGTCAAGAGATGCCAAAGAACTTATGAGAAAGAATGCTATTCACATGCAGAGAAAGAAGTGTGGAAGTACAAAAAGCAGAAGAAAAACAACTGCTTGATCACATGGGTCGATGGGGATATGATTGGGGATGTAGACTCTAAATGATCACCCTAGTGGAAATACTAATAATATAGAAATAGGTCTTGATCAATGACACCTGTAAAATCCAGTAGAATCGCTCATTGGCTATGGGAAGAGGTGGGGGGAGGAGGGGAGGGAAAGAACACAAATCATGTAACCATGGAAAAATATTCTAAATTAATTAATTAAATAAAATTTTTAATTAAAAAAACAAAGAGAGATGCCAAAGAAATGGCAACAAGAGTTGGCTGTCAAAAGAGCAAGGTCACCCTTAGTGGGAGTGAAGAGGGAAACAGTGAATAGATGAAACAATCTCCCCAAGGCAAAAGAAATTCTCTCCCCAACAAGCTACCTGGCACAGTGACTGTCTTTGTTTAGATACTGTGAGCTTATGCTATGACAACAGTCTATGCTTTAGTTCTTGAAGGGAAAAATCTCTTATAACATACCTTCACATCTCCTTGGTATACATCCAAAATCATACTATAGCTTCAAAAGGGAACATTATGTTCAGCATATGAACACTTAGATCTGGGGAAAAGAGCCAAAAATATCAAAGTAACCCGCCAAAAGTCATATTATAAGAACAACAACAACAGCAACAAAAAATATCCTGAAGTATATCCTGTCTTAACCTAATGAGGAACTTACTACTGAGTTCTTTCATTGAAACTATACTCTCCTTTCTTCCATTACAGCACCACAGTTAGCCAAACATAAAATGGGAGAAAAATCCATCCAGAAATCTACAATCTGTTTTGCATATCAATCCCTAGGGACCTGTGGGATACTGCCACTTCAAAAGAAATTTCCCTTTAACTTTTAGATGATAGAATTCCTAGAACTAATCACAGAATCCTGGAGTTGGAAGATACATTAGATATCATCTAGTCCACCTGGGATCTAAAATATGAATCCCCTCTATCTTACTCCCTGACAAGTGGATCCTCTCCAAAAATGATGTTAGTAAAAATTCTCCCATCTGGTTCTCCTATTTAATTCATCCTACCTATTCTTTATGATTCAGGCAATCTACTCTACTAGCCATTACCTGAAAACAGCATTCCATTCTGTCTTCTGGGGTCCACCCCACCCCAAGCTTGGAATGTATTTCTCCTTTACCTCCACCCAGTATCCCACTCTATGTGACCCCATTTGGAGTTTTCCTAGCAAAGATACTGGAGTAATTTGCCATTTCCTCTTGCTGCTCATTTTACAGATCTCTAACCTGAAGCAAATAGAATTAAGTGACTTGCCCAGGGTCACACAGCTAGTAATTGCCTTATGAATTCAATCCACTATGCCAGCTAGCTTTAGCTTCCTTCAAATCTCAGTCAAAACTGCCACACCCTACTCAATAAGCCTTTGCCCCAAGTTGTTAATATTTTGTCTTGTAGCAGAAATGAGTTTTTAACTATTTATTTATGTACATATTATATATTCAACCACCTACAGTAGATTATTAGACCTTTAAGAGCAGAGAATATTTTGGTTTTTTTTTTTCCTTTGTATTCTTATGCCCTAAACTTCTTTCATTTATATATTGGAATTGAAAGAGTAAAAATAAATTTCAATTAAAGATTCATTCAGGGAAATAGTGTAAAGGAGGTCAACATACAGAAGTGGGCCAGTCATGTAGCAAGGAATTAAGAAAAAAACTAATCAACAGCCTGAAAAATCCATTGGTGTGCTTAGGATTTTAAGAGTGCAAGGGAGGTCCCTGACACTTAAAGAGAACTCTCAGTGATAAATTTATGGGAGGTCTTAGTGAAGGATCATTCTGAGTAAGCAGACATAGAGAGGTTACAATCTGCATGCATAAAGAGAACAATCACATCATGATTCCATGAAAAATCTGGAATCTTCCAAGGCTCAGGCACGGGGCCTTGAACATAGAAGGTGATTAAAAATAATTCTTTGTTGATTTCAATGGAAAATCTACTCCCTAGTTATTTCCACCTATTGATCCTATTTATAATAAAAAATGCAACCCCTATTCTGTAAGGGAGCCCTTAAAAATATCTGAACACCCTGTAAATCTTCTCCTATCTAGAATAAACACTCAAAGCTCCTTCAACCAATCCCTGTGGGACATAAATGTGATTCCTGGGTCTCCCATCTCTGGTTATCTTTCCTATTATCTGACACCCATAATTGAATACCACAGTCTGGATGAGGTCTAAGGAATTGAATATAATATGATCTGTTCTGTATTCTATTAATGAAGTTTAAGATCACTCTAGATTTCTGGCTGATTATCACTTTGCCAAATCATATGAGCTTAAAACCTGCCAAAAGCCACAGATCTTTCTCACATGGACTGTTAGCTTTATATATTCTCTATCCCAGAGCAGGATAGTTTTATTTGGTTTTCATTTTTTAACCCAAACTCGAGATTTTACATTTATCCCTACTAGATAAATGCTGATTTATTAGATTCAGTTCATTATTCAAAACTGTAAACATTTTTTGGAATCTAATTCTGTCATCCATTGTTCATTTGTAATAACAATGACCTGTCTCCCCTAGAAATTCTGCTAAAAAGTATTTGTCTACTAAGACACAATCATTACATGAGATGAAGAGTAAAATGAGTAGAACCAGGAGAAAATGATTTAATTTAATATTTGATGAATTATTTAAAGACAACCTGTGAGTGCTCATCTCCAAGAATGAACTGAAAAGTGGAATACAAAAGACATAATCTACATATTTTACCAGATGCTGCCTTCTATGGCGTGGAGAGGGGAGGAAGGAGCTGAATAAAAAATTAAAAATAAATAGATTTAATGGTAAAAAGGTTGATAGATATTCCTGAATTCTTCCTCTATCCTATTTTTATTAAAAATCCACTTATAGAAGAGGTCTCTGGGCAAATGGGAGTATAGGAATAGGGTTTCTTTGTCTACTTTTGCTTTCTACCAGGGAGTTCGTGATTTCATGCTTACCCAGCTGGAGGTGCAACTGCAAACAAATTTAGTCCCAGCCTGGGTGCCCTGATTTATGCCTAAAATAAGAGGACTACAAAGGAGTCTATGATCGAGTCAGGGCGAATAATCCTGCTTCTTTGGACACTCTCCAGGAAAAAATCACCCTGGCAGCAAATGGAAAATAATGCATCAATCACCCTTTAATAAGTCATGGAGAGTTCAGAAGCAGATAGGATAGAAATGGGGTGGGGAATGGGAAGGGAGAGGGAGGCAAATAGTATGGGAAAGAGACAGGGGAGGGAGAAAGGCATAAAGAGTCGCATAATTGCAGATCAGAGTTGGAAGCAAGGGCAGCATGGATCTCTAGGATGGAAGTACTCAAAGGGTAGGGTTTGGTGGTCCCATTTTTCTAGGCTTCTTGGGGAGGGTGGCTTAACTTACAGCTGGCCCACCTTGGAATGAGTATATTTATATTACTTTACTTAATATTATCTTACATCAATACCAACTTAGATTTCTCTAATTAGCCTGATATTTCTCTGTTGTTATCATTCACGTCTGCAGACCAAAGGGGTCTTGTTAGCTTTTCCTCATTTATCAAAAGACTATGGATGTGGCTTTAATTTAGGAAGCAGGTTTATAGCAATGGTTTTTATGTTCCCCTTTACACTTGTAATTCTTATTTCCAATTTATTGTTATCTATTTTACACCAGCTACTTATATCTTCTTGTTGCTGTTCAGGCGTTAGTTGGGTCAGACTTTCCATGATCCCATTTGAGGTTTTCTTGGCAAAGTTACTGAAATGGTCTGACATTTTCTTCACCAGCTCATTTTATGAATGAGAAAACTGAGGCAAACAGGGGTAAGTGACTTGCCCAGGGTCACACAGCTAGGAAATATCTGAGGTGAAATTTGACCTCAAGTCTTCCTGAGTTCAAGCCCAGAACTCTATCCAATGCACCACCTAGCTGCCCCTGGCTACTTATACACCTACTTATTATACTAACTGGTAAAGGAGTCTGAGAGTCCATAGCAAGATACAATTTTAATATAGTATTGTGCCATGAGAATTTTCTTATTAAAAGCAAATTCTGAATTCTGGTTCTGAAACGAGTTCACACCCAAAGTACAATGTTTAAAGTACTATTTTTTTTTCCTTTTAAACATTATTTTATTTGGTCATTTTCAAACATGATTCATTGGAAACAGAGATCATTTTCTTTTCCTCCCCGCCTCCCACCACTCCTCCAATAGCCAACGCGCAATTCCACTGGGTATCACATGTGTCCTTGCTCCGAACCCATTTCCAAGTTGTTGGTATTTGCATTAGAGTGTTCATTTAGAGTCTCTCCTCAGTCATATCCCCTCCACCCCTGTAGTCAAGCAGGTACTTTTCCTCAGTGTTTTTACTCCCACAGTTTATCCTCTGCTTGTGGATAGTGATTTTTCTCATAGATCCCTGCAGAAAGTACTATTTTATTACAGGCCTAAATGGTTGTTTTGGTTAACTATTATGCTCTTCGATCACATGCTGCTTTCTTGTCTTTCCCCTGAATGTTCAACTGTAAGAACTCCCTAGACTAAATATTCCTTCAAAGGCAGCCCAAGGAGAGGAGACTGGCCTTGGAGTAGGGAAAAACCTGATTTCAAGTGTGACACCTCACACAAACTAGCTAGGCAACTATGAGAAAGTCATTAATCTCTCAGCACTCCAGGGAACAGACAACTCTTCAAAACTGTATGTTACAGAAGAGGGTGGCATTCCCATATCCAAAGTTTCCTTCACTGAGAAAATCACAAATCCAACCATACCCCTCCAAAAAGAATTCCATACAAAGATTAAAGTGTAGATTTCGTTTCTTTTCTTTTCTTTTATTAACTTTGCTAAATTCCAACTTCCTTTTAAGTCTAAGCATCAAGAATTCAGGCATGGTATAAACAAAAGGCAGGTGTGGCTATATAAACATCATAAATACTTCTTCAATATTAATATTGTGGGTTCTCTATTATAATAAGACAAATACCTGCTTATGAAATTCAGACTAATTGAAGCACATGAGCTCCAAATGGAGACAATCATGTTTGCCTTCAATAATTTCTCCTGGGGGAAGAAAGATTCTTCTTTCAAACACAAATATTCAGTTAGCATGATAATACTGTGTATTCAGTTCAATTAAGTTGTGATGTCAAGAGTTACTAGCCCTGTTTACAAAGTAGACACAGTGAAGCACATGAAGGTACAAACAGTTTTCTTGGATCAGGAAATTCAGAGCAATGCAGTGAAGAGAACCTATTATGTTCGCTGACACATGCTGAACTACAGCCCCCTAATCTAGATCTCAGTCATAACTGATAGCCTTGCAAAAGGCTTGGTACTTTTCAGTGTGATCATATATATAATCTCATTTGATTCTCACAGCATCCCATTAAAGTGTGCAGGGCAAATATCTCCATTTAATATTTTAGAAATCTGAAATCCATGAAGTGTAAGTAATCTGACCAAGATCAAGCAATTAATTTAAGGCAGAGCCAAGATGAGGATCAATGAGTCATAGGAAGATAGCAAGTCTAATACCCATAGCTTATAGATAAGAAAATTGAGGTCCAGAGATTTTAAGTTGCTTGCCTAGGATCATATAATTAGTAAAGGTCTAAGACAGAATTTGAACATAGGTCTTAATCAAAAATCCAGGGCTCTTTTCCAATGTACCACTCATTCAGAATCCTTACCCCATAGGACAATCTTACTGTTTAAGGCAGCCTCTAAAGCCTGGTTTGATATTGGAATGAAATGAGACACTCACAAGCAATGAACATTTAACAACGGAACAGATTTATGTTGCGTACACAAAAGGACACAGTGGTGCTTAGTTTCTCTGGACGCCTCATTTCCATCTTGAAACATACCTGATCATCATGGAATAGTGACTCAAGTAGCCTCAGGCAACCCGCAAGTTTGAAAAGCATGAAGCTGACACAGTTTGGACTTTTTATTTATTTTTATTCCTTAGGCTGGAAGTTGCATGAGAGAAGGTAGGGACAATCAGGTTTTATGAGAGGAAGAAGCTTCATCAGGGAAGCTGGGGCAAAAAAAAAAAAAACTTGCTTAGTGGTCATATGTGGGATTATGTGGGGAGAAGGCTGTGTCAGAGTATGGGAAATTCTGTCAGGAAATTATTTTCCATCCACACAGCAATGGTAGGTGCTGAATGAATGTTGATGATCTTTCATACCCATAGTCCTCCCCTACTTCTCCAACAAATGAAGGTCTCCTGATGCTATGTGGTCTTGGTACTGTCACGTATTTTCCTTTGGGTTTTAGTTCCCAGAATAAGCCAGATCATTGGTGGACCAGTCCCACATTGATGATGACTATATTCTTCATCACTTCATCTATAACTGGGGAGTTTGGGAAGGAGGAACTTGCAGTTCCTAAATCCCTAAGCAAAATATTATCCCTGAATGTCCCCAGTGAAATGAGCATATCTCCTTGGTCATAGGACTTAATTTCTCTGAGCCTCACTTACCTCCTTTATAAAACTGAGATAATAAAACCTTCCCTAGGATAATCATCATGAAGATAAGATAGCACAAAATATTTGAAAGAGGTTTGGAAACCACAAAATGCCTCCTCAAAAGTCAGGAGTGATTTTACTCCCTGAAGGAGAAAATGCAAGAGGAGTTCCAACTATTTATCACATGATGTAATTGCTGCTCTGTTTCGGGTTCTTGTTGAATTGCTGAAACATTGAAAAACACTTTAGTTCTTCTCTGGAAATGATTGGGTTCTATGTCTCACAGCTCCATTGATAGAATGTTGGCATAAAGAAGATGGGTCTTGTTTCTGCAAGAAGCTCAACATCATTAAACAAACTTTATTATTTTCTGAAGGCAATTCACCCTCCTCTCCACCTTCTCTTTAATTCTGAGTTCAATACTTTGGCATTTGTACTGTCTATCCCAGATAAAAACGATGGCAAATAAGATATATATGGAGAGAACTATATATGCACATATATGCATTTATGTATGTAGGTTCTCTATTGAAAGGAATTGAATACACAGTATTACCATGCTGGCTGCATTTTGGTTTGAAATAGACATTTTTTTTTTCCTTCAGGAGAAATTGTTGAAGGCAAACATGACCGTCTCCATTTGGAACCCATGTAGTCCTATTAGACTAAACTTCATTAGCAGGCATTTGATTTACTAAAACAGTGAAGCCACAATTTGAATATTGTGGGTAGGTTGACTAATTCAACTACATATCATAATATGAGTATCAGACATTTTTCATCCACTTGGTCTTTTCTGTATGGGTTGAAAGAACAAACTCAAATGAATGGTTATAAATCTATTCCAAGAGAATTTGCAGTGTGGGAGCCTTACACAGCTCAGAATGTCATCCATATGAAACAACTAGAGGACCTCTCCATGAACAAATAATTGTCCATTCAATCTGGACTCTGTTCTAGATGTCCTACATCATAATGTCTTTGGAGAGCATACGTATCTTTGTTTTATTCTTTGCCTGATAATCAGGATCAATGGATAGTTGAAGAGGTATATAAAAGTATTGTTTTAAGACATGGAACAAAACTATTACTGAAGATCTAAAAATTAATATCACTCAAAAAATAGCACAGAGTGAGTGTGAGTAGGTTGCACTTCAGAATCACAGAGGGACTATCTTAAAGAAAAGCAATATAAGATGTTATCAGGAAAGTGTGTGAAAGGAAATTAGAAGTGTGTCCCTCAAAAATACTAATTCTCAAGGGCAGCTGGATAGCTCAAGCCAGGCCTAGAGATGGGAGGTTCTAGGTTCAAATATGGCCTCAAACACTTCCCAGTTGTGTGACCTTAGACAAGTCACTTAACCCCCATTGCCTAGCCCTTATCACTCTTCTGCCTTGGAACCAATACACAGTATTGATTCTAAGATGGAAGGTAAGGGTTTTATTTAAAAAAAAAAACACTAATTCTCTTCTAATTTACAAATGAGATGGTAACTAACTTTCTAAATCATTCCTGCACATTTCACTTCATGATCTCATTCTAGAAGAGCTACAGGACATTCCCGTGTTGAAAATTAAAACTGTGCTTCTATTGGTGAACATAAAGGTGAGGAGAAAGGAATGACAAGTAGAAAGTAATAGTGACTCACTGGTACCCCAACAGTGTCAGAGCTTTAAGGTCTCTAGTACCTTGGGTAAGCACCCTGAGAATGCATAGTCAGATAGACACAGAGTATGCAGGCATGGATTAATTGCCATCTGACTTGTCATAAGGAATATATGCAAATCAGTCAAATCACAGACTAATTGGAAGACAAGTAATTTGATCTGTTTCTTCATTAAAAGAAATTAAAAGTATCCCTCTAAAATACTAACGCGATGGCAACCAGTCTTCTAAATCATTCCTGTACATTTCACTTCATGATCTCATTCTAGAAGAGCCACCGGGCTATTCCAACACAGTAAATTAAAACTGTGCTTCTTTTGGTGAACATAAAGGGCATTAAGAAATTGAAAGCCATTTGGGTAACATGGGAGTAGTTTTGGAAACATTCAGTGAAGCAGGTGGATGAGAATTACCATGCATGATTGATCAGGAGATCAAGCTTAAGTTGTTTTTGTTCAGACTGATTAAATTTGATGACCTTCCAAGCAGTATTTTCAAGGGATATGAGTTAAAGGCTAGTTTCTATTTCATCTTAATATTTTTAAATAAATTTGTAAATTTCTTTCTAAAAGTCTGTAATACAATTATATTTAGGGTACTGCTTACTTATATTTCGTTCTATTGATGCCTTTGTTTTTATCATTACAATCTTTTTTTAAACCCTTTCCTTCCATCTTGGAATCAAGTATGTTTTGGTTCCAATGCAGAAGAGCAATAAAGGCTGGGCAATGTGACTTGCCCAGAATCATGCAGCTAGGAAGTGTTTGAGACCAAATCTGAACCAAAGATCTCTGGGCCTGACTCTCAGTCACTGAGCCACTTAGCTGCCCCTCAACATCACAATCATTTATGAATATATTCATTTTTCTTCTCTTATACAGTGAATTCTCAATCAATCAACAAGTATTTATCAAGCATCTACTGAATGCCATACACTGTAGTAGTTACTAGGGATACAAATACAAAGAATAAAGCAACTCTTAGTCCTAATAAGCAAATATTGTACTGAAAAAGACAGCAACATAAAAATAATAATAATAATAATAATAATAATAAACTTCTCTTATAAAATGGTGGATAAAGAAATTTAAGCAAAACCAACTGAAAATGACCAAATCTAAAACTAGATATGATATGCCATACCCAAAGTCCCCCACATCAACAATGAAAGGAGTATGCTATAATTCTTATCTTGGATTCAGGACCAAGATCAATCATTAAATTATACAGATTTTGGTTTAACTTAATTGCTGTTCTTCTTATTTGTGTTACTGAGATCATCGTGTATATTTGTTTTTTACTGATTTCCTTTGTACTATATCATTTCATACGCCTTATCATGATTCTCATCTCTTTTCACTTTTTTCTTATGTCAAATAGTTCTAAGTTGTTGTTTTTTTAATATGGTGGGTAGAAAAGTAAACTTATAGAGCAGCATTTAAGAATTATGAATCTTACTACTGCACTAGCCATGCCTTTGTAAAGTTTGATATTTAGATTGGTCTCTTTCCTTATTCCCCTACCCCCATCCATTGCACTCCCATTCCTCACACATATACTCAGATGAGAACTAGAGAACCTGGAAAGGATCCAGGGAACAGAAAAGTAGAGAGGTTGAGAAGACTTTGAAATAGGGAAAGGCTTCAGTAAAAGTATAACTAAGAGAACAAGGCAGTGAAGTAATATTAACTGTTAAAAAATGAAAATGATGATCTCTTGGTATTTGAATATATAAAGGTAATGTGATCAGCTGTCACTCTCCATTTTCACATAGCAAGACTGCTGGATACTGTAGATGGGGGCTAGGGAGATTATCTCAGTGAGCTATTAGGGGGAATATTTTGACCATTTCAGTTAAGAGACACAACTAAAAGAACAATAAGAATTAATTAAAGGTGCTTGAAATAGTGGGCCTTTCAGAAAGTAATTTAGATGAAATCCTCTCTAAAAATAGGGGGAAAAAAACAAATAGATTTCCTGATGATGCTTCTAAATGAGTGCTATAATACTTCAATTAATTCAGTAGAATTGGTACTCCTTGAGGGTAGGAACTGTTTTACTCTTGCCATATTTTTGCCTAGTTTATATAGACTTATATAGACTTAATAAATGCTAGCTAACTTGAATCTAAACTTTAAAAGAGACATCTAGGATCACCTGGCATGTTCTTGTTTAACTTGTACATCTCTTACATGTAAACACGTGTGTTGTCTTATGTCCATTATTTTTTACTTTTTGGAATTACTAAGGGCTTTAACTGAAACTTTATAGAACCAAAAAGATCTCCCTAAGAATGCAAGAGCCAAAGTCATAATGGATTGCTCTCGAAAGAAAGCTTTTTCTCTGTCTTAAAGCCTCCAATGGAACAATTTTTCTTTCAAATGTGATAGTAGGGCTATACAATAAAGTTGATCTTACAGATCCACAGAATTTCCCTTGAAAAGTCTTCCAGGAAACATCTGCCCACACATTTGAAAAAAATTCCTTTGAAGGGAGTCAGTACCACACTCCCATGCTCATAGTACAACATAGTAGAATAATTACCAGCATGATTTTGACTTTGGAGGCAAAGAAAACATTCTTTGGTGGGTAGATGAGTGCAAATCCCACTGTAATATTTATAACTTGCAGGGACCTTGGCCAAGTCACTTGAATCTCATCAGCAAAATGAAGAGGTTGGAATAGATGGTCCTTAATAGTTCTCTGAAGCTCAAAATCTACAGTCTTATGATCCTGTGATACTGTGACATCCAGAGAAGAAAAGTAAAGGTTAAGTTTCTAGATGCATGCTTTGCTATAATAAAAGATGGTACTGTAACAGATGAGGCCCAAACAAACTAGGCAGGACTACCATGAAGACTATTCTGTAAAGACATTGGACTTTTCAGGAGTAAAACCATCACACTCCTCTTCCCTCCTCTAAAATTGGCACAATCTTCCAAATCATCTCCATTTCAAAAAGTCCCTTAGAAGGTAGAGAGCCACTAAAACCTAAATGTGCTCTTAAATGGTTCCCATAATGCCTAAATGTCCACAGCTTACTTGTCTTGCCTTTGATCCATACTCAGGTTTGGCCCCACACTATCCTGTGAAGTTCACAAAATGTTTTCATGCCTTCAGCTATAATTTGGGCATGCCCTGCCCTCACACCTCCATTTCCATTGTTGCCTTGTGCTAACCTTTTCCCAAATCCTGCACTCCCCACACAGAAGCCCTTATTTTCTTCCTCTCCCTCATGCTATATCATGTATACACTGTCTCCTTGGGAGTCCTATAGATTACTTGATATGAGCTAAGCTGTAGTGAAATATTACTGGGTCGTTGCCCCCCAATTGATATATTTGTGATTTAAAAGAGAATATTCGATGTCTAAACCAAAAGGACTTAGCATAATGATTGGAACATGAGGCAGAGGGACAAACTGCAGAAGTAGTTTACTAAGCACAGGACCTATCTTCACCTTCAATTTTAGCATGGAGCTGGGGCAGGGTGGATGTGGTGCTGGAGGAAAAGGACAGTTAAAATTCTTAACCTACATAGCATTTGGGGTGCTAGCTTGTACAATGGTTAGAGTTTTCAAACTAGAGTCAAGAGAACTTATCTTCCTGAGCTTGTATCTGACCTGATTCTTACTAACTCTGACTCTGGACAAATCACTTAACCCTGTTGACCTCAGTGAAACTCATCTGTAAAATGAGCAGGAGGGAAAAAAATGGCCAATCATTCCAGGATCTTTGCCACAAAAACCTCAAATAGGATCAGGAAGCATCAAATGAGACTGAAAAGATTGAACAACAAAACACATAGCATTTAATTTCAGATTCTTTTCCTATTAATATAGTTTAATGAAAAATGGAAATTCAAAAGTTTTCTGATTATCTAGTCCAGTGAGGAAACCAAGGCCCAGAGGAACAAAGTTTAAATTTGTGGATTCAGACATGTTGATTCTCCATTCAGTGCTCTTTTCCCTGTCCTATGAAACCTCTCCCAGTATATTATTATTACATTTCCTAGTGCCTACTCACATCTACCCTTCAAGAATTCCAGCAGCACCCCTAAGCCATGTGAATGAAGTAGACCCTGGAGCAATGGAAATAGACTAGGATGAACTGGCCTTTGTTACTAATTGCTTGGTTTCATGTTTTTTTTTTTTTTGTTATTGTCCTTGTTTTGCTTCCCACCATCACTACCAATTATTCAATTCTCCTTAACCAATTATCCTACCATCAAATCCCATCCAGCTATCTTCTTCTAACTTGATAGCAATATCTCCTCACAAGCCCTGGAAAGATTGCAAATGGGTTGTGGTTCCCTGTCATTTAATTTCCTGGACAAAGAAAACAAAATATATAGGAGGCTTAAGTATATACACACAGAGTTACTTTTAATTTCCTATTTGCTCTTATGATTAGGTTTTTACTCATGTTGGGATTTTTTAACTATAATGAGCTTTATGTAATATATTTTCCTTTATATTAATTTTTTAATTTTATTATGTGAAATAAGCATTTTATAATTTATAATTCTCCATGATGATAAGGCTAACAACTTTTCTTAGGTCTGTATTTTTTTAAAAAAGGAAAATACCAATTATGAGAGATTTCTCTCCTATCACATGCATGCAAATATTAATTATATGGTGAAGAAGGGAGATTCTCACCTACAGTCCCTCTGAATGTCTCTTGAATTGTCTATTGGTGTTAGCACTGAGTTAGAGAATAAAATAAAGAACCCAGTGGGTGCCTTAGATTTTCCATATGAATATTTGACAGAAGAGATCTTGCTTTGGCATTCTTAATAATTAACCTTTAGTCTAACACCAAAAAGCATTTTTGACGCTCAGTTTTTTCAGGTTCATTGGCAGCCCAGAGGTAAATCATCCCATTGGCCAACTTACTGATAATGCTCCTCTCATCATGTCTGTCTCTCACCCTACCAGATGCATAGAGCAGTGGATATTTGACTGGGGTAACCACAAGAATTGAGAAGAAAGATATAGCTGTGACAGAGACATACACCAGTTAAGTATGGAATTAAAAAAGGCTATAAAGATTATGGTAGCATGACCCTTCCCAGAGTAAGCTGCTGAATCTCACCCTGTTCTGTCATAGATTGGCCAAGGCCCAACATAATTACGAGTTTCTGAAAAAACCAAACTAACAGAAGAAATACAAGGTCTCAAGTTCTAGTTCCTCACAGGTCCCAAGTTCCATGCATTTATGTAATGAGTATTTTCTGCTTCTGATGCTGATGACCAGTCCTACTGGAAATGTGAGTCAAATATCCTATAAAAACTATGTGGTTTGTACTATTTTGACCCCTCACAGAGAGTATGAATGTGGGTAATGAACAACTCGAAGAATATATCCTAGAACTCCTTTAATCCAAATCAACCCCATCCCTGGAGGAGCTTCCATGTTTCAGAGATTGTAGATGGACTCACAGCCAATTGAGAGGTGTTTTATTCTGTTGTTATGAAGTGTGTTCTTGTTATTAAGTACTGCTTATTTGTTTATAATATGTCAAGAAAAACAACTCTGTACATATCTAGCCTGTGTGCCTGTTTCTATGGGGAAATAAAATCTATTGTATCATGGTCATGTGACTAGAACTCTAAAATTTTATGAGATCAAAGGATAAAATGGGATTTCTTGGGGTGGGGGGGGAGTGATGTCAGAGTTCCTTTTGAAGGAGTGCACAAACCCACACATCTTTTAACAACGAGGCAACACCACCCTTCATATATAGGTAGAATTGAAGAATGAAAGGTTGTTGGCTCTCTGGGAATCACTGAGAGCATTCCACTTAGAGAGAGGACTGCCATTCAGGGGTTCTACATAAACCATTATGGTAAGCATGGAATAAGTTCAACTCCTAAATCAGAGAGTAGCTATCAATGCCAGCTGTTTGTTAAATCAGTCTGTTTCACCCCACTGTGAGAAACAGTGTTTTGGGGTTAGGGTGTGTAGGAAAAAAGCATTGGTTTTAGAGGAGAAATATCTGGGTTCAAACCCTAGCTTTGCCACTTGTTCTCTGATCTCAAATAAGTCACTTAATCACTCTGTGGCCTCAACTTCATCTTCACAAAATGAGAAGGTTGGAGTAGATGACCTCTAAAATCTCATTTAGCTCTAAACAGCTGATTTTTCCCCCACCAAGAATGTAGAGCATGTGACCTCAAGGAAGGAGTTTTCTCAGCCTGGCCTTCGACCCATCCAACACCTAACCTACTACTGGAATGAGTTTTCCAGGGAGCAATGATGGGTTTGAATTTTACCTATCAATTCTTTTCAATACCCACTTCTACCTAAAAAATAATTACCAACTCAGTCATTTGCTCTTCATTATTCCCCTTCTCTGGAGATCATTTCCCCCCCAAGCATTTTTGTAAGATTCACTTCTAATTCTCCATAAACCAGTAAGCTGCTGTTTCTGGGCAGGACCTCATTGCACAGGTTTCTTTTGTGATTTTCTTTTTCCTTCAGGCCTAATTTCCTGGACTCTATTTTGGTTTGTGTTCTAACTCAATTGAGGGAAAAACAGGTGTGTTGGGTGGTGCCAAAAGGTGGTGGAAAGTCATTACCAAAATCTGAAATTGCCTGACCACACCTGACTCACTTAGGTCCCCTTCACTTTGTCCCTACGGAGAAATCATTGGTGGCAAATTGCCCTTGGCATCATGATTAAGTTCTTCCAAACTTAGGGCAATCACATAAAACAAGTCCTGGACAAATAAACCTTGAACAAAATACTTCCCAGGTGTAAAAGAGATGGGCAGAGCACCAGCTTTAGAATAGAATACCACCTTTTGAATCTACCTTTGATCCTCAACAGCTATATGCCCCAGAACAAGTTACCTCATCTCTCTGGGTCTCAGTTTCCCCAATCTATAATTTGAGGATTTCTTTTATTTTTTACAAACTCTTAACTTCTGTCTTAGTACCAACTCTAAGACAAAAGAACAAAAAGAGCTAGACAATCAGAATAAAATTACTCACCCCCGGTCTTACAACTAGGAAGGGTCTGAGACCAGATTGCAACCCAGGTCCTCTCAACTCCAAGCCTGGATCTCAGTTTACAAGGCCACCTAGCTGCCTCTGTAATGTGAGAAAGTTAAGAATATCTATAGTGACCATTCACAATGTTTCTGGGACACTCAAATGAGGTGATCTGTGTAAGGCACTTAGCCGACTACAAAATACTATTCAAATGATGATAATCTTGATAAAAGGATCATAGATTTAGAACTAGAAGAGACCCTAAAAGTTATTAAGTCCCTCATTTTCATGGATATGGAAACTGAGGCACAGAGATGTTAGTTAATTAGTCCAAGTTTGTGAAGCTAGTAAGTATATTAGGTAGAATTTTAACACGGATCTTCCTGATTTTAAGTCCAATGAATGGACTTAAACTATGTTATTTTTGTTGTTGTTGTTGATGATGATGATAATGATTATGATGATGATGATGACCAGCCCATCAACAAATGTCCATTAATTTCCTAAGAGATAGATAGGATTTCATTAAGTAGGTCTGTTAATTACTTAATAATTGTCTAGATGCCAAGTGCTGGACACTATGTTAAGTGCCAGGGCTACAAAGGAAGTCAAAAGAAAGATCTTTTTCTCAACAAGCTTCTAGTCTAATGGGAGAAGTAACATGTAACACTTATGTACAAATAGGATGGATATAAGACAAATCAGAGAGTCAATATAGGGAAATGACTACCAATAAGAGGAAATGGGAATAGCATGTTGTTGAAGATAGTAATGAGGAAAAAGCATTCCACACATGGGAGATAGCCAGTGAAAGTGCATGGAGTCAGGGGCAACTTGGTGGTTCAGTGGAGAGAGGGCTAGACCAGGAGATGGGAGGTCCTGGGTTCAAATCTAGCCTCAAATACTTCCTAGGTATATGACCCTAGGCAAGTCACCACTCATCTGCTTTGGAACTGTCACTTCCTAGCTGTGTGACCCTGGGCAAGTCACTTAACCCCATTGCCTAGCCCTTACTGCTCTTTTGCCTTGGTACCAATACTTAGTATTGATTCAAAGATGGAAGGCAAGAGTTAAAAAAAAAAAGAAAAGAAAAACTAAAATTAAGAAGAAGGAAATTTAAGGAAGAAATATAATAGTATTTTGAACATGTTGCATTTAAGATATCTATTTTATATTCAGTTAAAAATAGGCAGATGCACATATAAGACTGGAGGTCAAGAAAAAGGTGATGTCTCGACAGCTAGATTAGAGAGTCATCAGCATAGGGCTAAGAATTGAATCCATGCGAGCTCATGAGATCACCAAGTGAAATAGTATAAAGAGGGGTGAGCAGGGTAGTGTCCAAGAAAGAGCCTTAGGAGATTCCTACTGTTAGTAAATATAGCCTGGATGAAGATTGAGAAATAAGAGGTGCTAAAGATAGAAAAACAGTTCTAGAATGTAGTCCTAGAATATTCTACTAATATCATCATAACGATTACTGTCCTGGTTGTCTGATAGATTGTAACCTCCTTGAAGACAGGCACTAGTCCATTTTCTAGAACAAACTCCATCAAGAGCAGCTAGGTGGCTCTGTGGATAGAGAGCCAGACCTAGAGATGGGAGGTCCTGGGTTCAAATCTAGCCTCATACATGTCCTAGCTGTGTGACCTTGGACAAGTCACTTAACCCCCATTGCCTAGCCCTTACCATTCTTCTGCCTTGGAACCAAGATGCAGTATTGATTCTAACATGGAAGGGGAAGGTAAGGGTTAAAAAAAAAAGCAGTTTGATCAGTTTCAATGGTAAAAGCAAAGTCATAGATGTAGCTATAAAGCTCCTCAACTCACATAATGACAACAATGTCCAGTTGTCTCCTCAAACTAGCCCATTGTCTATAAATAACACCACTCAGGAGGAGGAAGCAGGTGATGTTTCAGATGGATCTTGTGAGACTAAACAAGCACCAATCCAGCACCTTCAGAAGTCAAGGAAGCACCGATGAAAGGAGAATTATATTGCTGTTGTTTTATCATTTTTGAGTTTTGTCCTAGTCTTCATGAACCCATTTGGAGTTTTCTTAGCAAAGCTATTGGGGGAATTTGCCACTTCCTTCTCCAATCCTCAAATCCTTACTGAACATTTCAAGGTGGACTTCCAGTAGGCATCCCAAGGTTAATGTGTCCAAAGTAGAACAAATCATCTTTTTCCCCCAATTCACTCATTTTATGAATTCCTCTGCTTCCATCAAAAGCCTTAGAACCTTAATGTCAGTCTGAGATTCTCACACTCTTTCTTACCTCAAATATCCAATTTTATCAAGTCTTGTTGATGCTACCTCAGTAACTTCTCTTACATCCATGACCTCTCCAAGGGCAGGACTACTTCTCGAGTTAAGTCCCTCTTCAGCTTTCTCCTAGGCTAATGTAATAGTCACCTCTCCCTGGCGAATTCCCACATATTGCCTTTTACAAAGTGATATTTTAAAAACATAAGGCTATCTGCATCACTCTCCTGCTCAATGAACTTCAGTTGTCCCCTGTTAGTTCTAAAATAAATAGAAACTTCTCTGTTTTGTCTTTTAAAATCCTTCACAACCTGGCTCCAACAGACTTTCTTCAATCCAACCTGACAGGCTCTTTTGCTGTTTGTCACTCATGACACTCTGCCTCTTGTGATACTGATCACCTTTGCACAGACTGTCCCCCATACCTGCAATGCATTAAATCCTTTCACCAGCCTCCACCATCATCTTTTAGAATCCCTTGTTGTTGATGTTGTTGAGTAGTTTCAGTCTTGTCTGACTCTGTGACACCATTTGAGATTTTCTTAGCAAAGATACTGGAATGATTTGTCATTTCCTTTTCCAGATCATTTGACAGGTAAAGAAACAGAGACAAACAAGGTTTGAGTGACTTGCCCAGGTTCACACAACTGGGAAGTATCTGAGGCTAGATTTGAACTCAGAAAGAGAAGTCTTCCTGACTTCAGGCTCAACACTTTATCCAGGATACTACCTAGATTCTTAGTTTCCTTCAAATCTTGCATCAAGCTCCATTCCATATGTTAATACCTTCCCACTTCCTTCTCTTGTATTAATTTTATGTACATTTTAAATATACTTATATGTATATACGTCTCCCCACCATCATATCCAAATGTAAACTCCTTGATATCAGAGACCATTTATTGTTTGTCTTTGTTGCCCCAGTAGCTAACACTGTGTATTGCTTGATCGGTGACACTACTAATAACTGATGTTTATATAATCCTTTAAAGTTTGCAAAGGACTTGACATATATTATCTTAGTAATACAATCCACAAGCATTTATCAAGGTCCAACTATGTGCTAGGCACTGTACTAGCTTTAGGGAAACCAAGTATAAAGAGCAAAATAATCCCCACTCATACGGAGCTTACTTACTGGGGAGAATACAAGGATAGGAAGGAAAAAACATTTAAGTGCAAACAATATTGTCTTATCTGATCCTCACAACCCTAGGAGTAGGTCCTTTTATGTGTGTGTGTGTGTGTGTGTGTGTGTGTGTGTGTTCCCCTTATGTGTATATGTACTTCTTTATATACAGCATAAATACAGAGTAAAAAATACAATTATAGTTGAAGTACTATTATATTATAAAGTATTTATCATGTTCCAGACACTGTGCTGTATAAATGGAGATTTTGAACCTTTGGACTTCATCCACCAGAAGTCCCTTTGTATTTCCCAAAATTCCTTTTAATCTCTTCACCACGTTGCATGGTCACATTTGTATAAGTTCTGAGGCTCCACCTTTCTCTCTTTTCTTGCTACTGGGCTGGATTTGGGTAGTTCTTTATTAATAAATCTCATAAATATAATACTTGAGTTGTATATTAATTTTAAAACCTACAGTGCTAAACATTTTACAATTATTATTTGATTCTCATAATAGCTCTAGGATGGAGGTGCTAGTATAACCCACATTTTACAGATGAGGAAACCGAGACGAACAGAAATTGAGTGACTTTGCCCAGGTCACCTGCTTAATAAGTGTCTGAGGCTGGATTTGAACTCAGTTTTTCCTGGATCCAGGCCTAGCATTCTATCCACTGAACCCCCTAAATTTCACAGAAAGAGCCACCAATTTGGACAAAGAGATGGGAATTTCTAGTGTGACATTTTTCGTTAGTACAACATTGCATCAAATCCAGAAAAAAACATTTTAATCCACAACTGATTTTGAATACAAAACAATTTAGATAATTCAGGGTATGGTCACAAAATTAGCTCTATATGGCTTGGACTTGTTCACTCCACTTATAGCCCTATTCATACCATATAAATATGCTGCTGTAAGTTTCCAGAGCTTAATTATGGCGTCAGACCAGGACAAGGTATTTGGGTCAGCCTCCACAGAAGCTAAGAGTTGAAAGAAAGAAATGAGGGGCTTACATCCAGCTTATATCTTAGCATAAAATGCATTTACAATATCCCTGAAAGGGTGTCACTGGCCTCTGCTTGATGTCTTCTAGTGATGATGAATCCTCTATTTCCCAAAGCACCTTATTTCACTTTGGACTTGATTTAATTTTTAAGTATTTCCTCAGACTGAGACGATTCTGTCTGTCTGCAATTTTCACTTGCTCTTCCCAGTCCTAACACATATAGCCAAGTACCACAAGCCTAAATCCTTTTCCTTTTGGTAGTTTAATTTCCCACCTAAATTTACTCTGCTCCAGGCTAAATATGATCAATTCCTTCAACTGATCTTCACATCACATGATCCAGAGGCCTTCATCACTGTGGTCACTATCCTTTGCGCATGCTTCAACTTCTCCATTTCTTTCTTAAACTATAGAGCAGAGAACATTATAGTATAGTTGGGGGTCTCAGTAGAACAGAGTATAGCAGAATTATCATTTACCTCTTCTGAATACTAAATTTCCCTTTAAAAGGCACATGATGGGCAACTCGGTGGCATGGTGGCTAGAATTCCAAACATGAAGTCATGAACTCTTCTTCCTTAATTCAAATCTGTCCTCAGACACTAGCTTACACAATGCTGAATAAGTCTCTTAAGTCTATTTGCCTCAGTTCCTCATCTGTTAAATGAGCCAGAGAGGGAAATGGCAAACCACTCCAGTACCTTTGTTGAGAAAACCCCAAATAGGGTCACAAAGTCAGAGCAACAGGACCACATTCGCTTTCGTGCCACCAAGGTGACTCATGTTGGCCTTACATCCTATTAAAACCCCCATTCACAAGAACTAGTCAGATATACCAGCTCTTCATCCCGTACCTGTGAAGTTCATTTAGAGGACCCCTTTATGACTTTATATTTGTACCTACTAAATTTAATTTTATTAGATTAAACCTAAAATTTGGAGGCTAAGGTAATTTTGGACGTCGAACTATCACAAAGTCTGTCAATTACATGTCCAAGCTTCATGTCATTCGCATATTTCATTCATAAGCAAATCTTATACCTTCATCAATAAAATTGTTGAACAATATAAGGTTTAGAGCAAAACCCTTGTACATCCCACTAAAGACTTTTCTCCAAATTGACACCAATCCACTAATGATTGAAATGAGATTCTAGAACTCAATCAATTCTGAATCAACCTGATCCCACTCCACCCCTCACCTTTCCACTTTGCTCAGAGGAAGAGCATGAGAGACTTTGACATTTACTGAATTACATGTATTTCTAGATATATTCTATGGTATTTCCCTGATTAATCAGTCTAGTAGTCTTCTTTTAAAAAAATGGCAAAACTTGTTCTCAATTTTCCCACCAGGTTTTACCCTCTTTGGACTTCTGATCCATGTCCCACTAAACCAATCTCAAACATCACATCAATCTCGGTACCCACACCTCATCAGGACCCTCTGTCCCTGGGGTCTCTCTGATTAGAAGATAGAGCAAGAAAGTTCTCACAACCTCCAGTTAAGGAAGTTGGCCAAGACAGGAATCTCTTTATTTTTCACCTTGCCCTATATACACTTTGGATTTCTCTATCAGACCCTGGAAATAGTCACCTTCCTTTCCCCTTACCTTTTCAGCTTCTTTTTGTATGTGTTTGTTCCCAATTAGAGTTTAAGCTCCTTGAGGGCACAAACTTTCTTTTTTTGTATTTGTACCCCTAAAACTTAGCACTGCCTAGCACATAAGAGTTGTTTAATAAATGTCCATTGATTGAATGACAGACTGACTTGATAGAAGCATTATGATTCTTTTGATGATCATTGGTTTCTTTTTTGCATTTTTTGAATGTTCAAAAATCATCCCTTTAATAATAAGTTCTAGAATTTTTCCAGGAATCAAATTCACTGACCTATAGACTTCAGACTCTGTCCACTTCCTTTAAAAAATTGGGCAACTGTTGTGGCTCTCCAATTCTGAGGGATCTTACCCTTTCTCCACATTTCAGAGATCAACACAGTAATCATATACATCAGGAGACCTAGAACCTCTCAATAGGATGTCTGTACAGATACAGATAGGTTGATTGGGAACAAGACAAAGTCCAGGGCAAAGTCAGAGATATTTGACAAATTTGACAAAGAAGACTATTCATGTGATGTGATTCAAGCATGCTTAGGCTCAGTGTTTATTTTATTTTTATTTATTTAATGTGTTAATAAATGCATTGATATTTATTAACATTTCTGTTAGTCATGTCTGAATCTTTGTGACCCCCATTAGGAGTTTTCTTGACAAAAATGCTGGAATGGTTTGCCATTTCCTTCTCTAGCTCATTTTACAGATGAGGAACTGAGGCCAACAGGGTTAAATGACTTCCTACCACCTAAAATTATGTTATTTGTCATACTTTTGGTTCTAAATGACATTTATTTTTTGATTATGGAAGTTCCTTATCATAGACATTCTAGGGGAGGTAACATTCCGAGATGGGTTAACAACTAGCTAAGGGGGAAAAATCACTACAAGAAAGGGAGGCAAGATAGATGTCATTCAAGTGTGATGGGAAGGGACACAAAGCAGTATCTGAAAAATGGTGTTCTTTACTTTTTGAATTGACTCTTTAATCCTTTCACTGGCCCTACATCTCCTATGCCCCTGATTCAACAGAAAGAATCTTAAGTTCCCTTTTCAATGCCAATATCAACTGTTAAACACTCTAAAGATTAACCTCAAAACAATGCACACACTGGAGAAGAAACTACTAACTTTTTTCAAGGACCTTTTTCCCAAATCCAAAGAATATCAATTGTAATCCAGTCACAGAAGCTGAGCACCAGGTCCATTTTTCTTCAACTGGTTCTCTTCTTGAAATGTGTATTAGAGAGGGATGACCAGATACTATAACTATGGACAAACAAGTCAGATACTGTTTAGATGCAAGAATATCTAAGAAAGTCTGAGCGTCTCTTGACTAATGGGTGGCGATTATGAATCCTAAAGGCAATGGTTTAGATGGGCATTCCACCAAGGACATTGAACACTGCAATAGTTCTGAAAGAAGTAGAAAGTTTCAGTTTGAGAAAAGATTTTGAGGCAGATAGCTGTATCTGTCATTTCTACTATGGGTACAAATGAAGTCAGAGAATGACGTCACTTAGGAAAACCTAGGCTTTTCCAGGCTTCTCTTAGCATAGGTTGGGGACACAGTGAGAAACAGTTTTTGGTTATAGCTGACCACTACTTTCATTGGCTTGAAATTCTATGGCCTTCTACAGTGAGAGTAGATTTGAATTATACTTGATTGTGGCCCTTACTATTTGTGTGACCTTAAGGAAATCAATAAACTGCCTTCCCTGAACTTCATTTTCCTCATATGTAAAATGTAGAGGTTAGTTTAGATGACCTCTGCTGTCCCACCTAAATCTAGCTTTTAGTGTTATTGTTCAGTCATTTTCAGTTGTGTCTGACTTTTCTTGACCCCATTTGGGGCTTTCTTGGCAAGGATACTGGGATGATGTATTGTCTCCTTCTCCAAATCATTTTAAAGATGAGGAAACTGAGGCCAAAAGATGAAGTGACTTTCTTTGGATTACACAGCTAGTGTTAGAGGCCAAAATTAAACTAAAAAAGATAGGGACCCTGCACTCTATCTACTGCATTAACAAGCTGCCCTGCAGTTCTAACATCGTATGATTAATTATTACAAACACTTCCACCATAAATGTACTTTATTTAAAAGATCTCTGGATTTGTAGTTCAGGACACTTGAGTCCCTAGTCCAACTCAGTAATTTACTTACTACTGAGACCTTGAACAAGGAACTTAACCTTTGGGGCCCTTCTATTTTCCATCTACAAAATGAGTGGAAGAGATGAAATCCAATGTCTCTTTTAAATTTGAATCTCTTGAGTTTAAATAGGAAAATGTCTTCACAAGGTCTGGATTATTTCATGTCTTCCTAATTGGCGAGCCACAGTTTACCTCATCGGTTTAACATAGTTGCGAAGGGATTTGACTTTGGGCATGAATCCATTCATCTAAATTACCCACAAGTAAAAGCAAATGTTACAGTTTCCAATTACTAAAAGCCAGTTTAAAGGAGAAGCCCTATGGTTAGTGTCTCATAACTTTCACGTGTTCAGTCCATACAAAGCACTATCTCAGATTATTTTTACTGCTGAAAAAGCTAAAAGAGAAGAAGGGATGCTTATGCAGTCTAATTTTGACACAAAACCAAAAACCAATTGCCTTCTTCTATTGGATAAATTTCTGACTTTCTATTTGCCCAAAGAAATATGACACAAAATGATAACCACAGCCTTGCGTGATTCTATTTTAAAAAAAACAACAACAAGGAAGTCCCCTGCCCATATTGAAGATGGTGGCAACATCTCTAGACAGCATGACTCACAGTAGCATCATTTGCTAACAGTCCTGACCACCAAAGGAAATGTGTCAAAGAGCATCTGCCCTGAAGTAAGAAAACAAAAACCCAAGAAGCAAGTTTGCAGCATCTATGCCAGGCTGTGGCTGGCCCAAGTCAAAGGGGGAAAAAGAGGAAAGGATGGGAAGAGGGAGTTACCAATGTCACTAATATTACCTAGGCACTAGAGAGCAAAAAACAATCGAGGAACACTTCTTCAGTGGGTGACCAGAGCATTGAATTTTTCTGTATCACAATTTGTAATTGAGAAATTAGAGAATAAGGATTAGTGCTTTTCACCAAAGGAAAAAAGTTGTTAATAATAATGGCAATGCCTCAATTTTTTTTTTTTGCAATACTCATTGTATTTAATGAATTACAAAAATAGAACTTTTATGACACAAATTTTCCTTTTAGTTATAGCCTAGAAGCAGCCTAATTCTCTTTTCATTGAATCACAATATCTGAAGTTTCAGCGGGGGGGGGGGGGGGGGGAGGGAGGGGGAGGAGGAACCAATTCCTACTTTCTACCTCTGTGGTAGAAAGAATGAAATTTTCTCATTTTCACATAAAATTTGATAAGGTTCCCTTCTTGTGGTTTACATGTCCCTGGCTCTAAGTGGTAGGACAGGGGAATGGGACTGAAATAAAGCAAAAAAGAGACATTTTGTCAAAAGTATCACAGCTCTAGCTATCTGCCCTTCTCAAGGAAGATAAGAAAATAGGAGAATCAACAGGCCCAAAGTCAGCAGATGGGACTGAGTGCAACAGGGTTGGCTTGTTTGTTTATTCCACTATGAAAAATAGTAATATCAACTAGCTATTATTATGATGCAAATGAGATTGTAGATTTGGGAGGTCAAAGCTCAACTTTAATAATCCTGTTGAAGACATGCAAGACTGGGATAAGCGTTATAGAACTGATTCACTTTCTAGAAAAGACTCACACAGATGCACAGCCCCACTCCCAGAAAGGTAAAAATAGAGTCAAACTTGACTTTCTTCATCGTTTTCCTGATGGCTGACTAATACAACATATATATATACATACATACAACATATGTAATATCCTATGTGGAAATAGCAAGGTAGATAAAGGATGAATTCAACTGGCTAGAATTTAGAAAGAATATAGAAAATAGAGTATCTGAATATTGAATCAATGATTGTTTCAGTTTAGTTTAGAATAGGTTTATGTTGATTTTTATTCTTATATCAAATCATAGTTATTTCTGTCATCACCAAAATAGAAAAGACTTATGAGCACAAATGGACAAATACTTAAAGCATTAAAAATTAACTCATAATTCCAATTATATGGAAAGAATCCCAAAAGACTTGTGGAACTACTAAATAGATCATTCACATTCACTTCAAATCTGTCCTGGCTAAGCAGCAATTTGCTCTCCTTATAGTATGGCCACTCAGCCATGCATGGCTCATCCTTGTGGAAAGGTGTGGTTTTTCCCTAGCTGTGTGACCCTGGGCAAGTCACTTAACCCCCATTGCCTAGCTCTTACCACTGTTCATCCTTGGAACCAATGCACAGTATTGATTCTAAGATGGGGGGTAAAGGGTTTTTTTTAAAAAAGAAAGAAAGATATAGTTGTAAGGAGTACCTCATACCCCTGTCAGTCAGTAACCAGAAACTCCCAACTTTTCCAAATCATGAGGTAGTAATCAGAGTTAAAAAAAAATTAAAAAAAAAAACAACAACACAACTCTGTCTGGAGATTTCTGTTTAGTCACTTATAACTAGGAGAAACTTTAAAAAAAAAAAAAGGTGATGAATTCAAGTACCTCTCAGGTACTATAGGCAAATACATGTTCTTACTGCCATGAACATTAATCTCTCATAGCTACTTCTGGGGAAAGGAGAGAAGGGGAGAAAGATATCAGTCCTTGATGGACATCTAAGGAAGAACAAGTGTTGGTTATGTCCCAAAAACAGCCAACCTAAAAGAATTTATCTCCTTAGTGTCTTAACTCACCAGAGTAAATAGCTGTTCTTGGCTCAGGAGCCAATCATCTTTGACATATCCTCCCCAATGTGAGAACTAAGAAACCAACAAGGAGTCCTTGGTTATGTATGCCCTTTAGAAAAGAGCTGGAGCATATGTTCCATCAGAACTAGCTTCTGTACATGCCTAGACCCTTGGAAAGTTCTTCAATCCAGCCTCCTGATAAGGAATTCTCCCACTTTTGTGTCTTATAACTCTATTATTATAAAATATAACAAAAAGTGGAAAATCAGTGGGGAAAAGGGAAAATCAGGGCAAGGCCAAGATGGTAGAGAAGAGACAATGACCCAGCCAAACTCTCCCACCATTCATTTTTTTATTTTAATTTTCAAATTTTTATTATCATGCAAAACACACTTTCTTATTGGTCATTGTTATAAGCACACATTCATACAAAACCAAAAGCTGAAAATTAAACTGTAAATACACTTATGTGAAAGATAGTATGCTTTGATCCACATCCATCCGACTCCAACAATTCTTTCTCTGGAAATGGATAGCATTTCCCCATCATAAGTCTTTTCAGATTGTTCCAGATCATTGCATTGCTGCGAGTAGACAAGTTTTCACAGTCGATAATCATACATTATTGCTGTTAGTGTATACAATGTTCTCCTTGTTCTGCTTATTTCACTCTGCATCAGTTTATGCATATCTTTCCAGCTTTTTTCTGAAATATCTTGCTTATCATTTCTTATAGCACAATAGTATTCCATCACCAACACATATCACAATTTGTTCATTCATTGCCCAATTATTAGATATCCCCTCAACTTCCAATTCTTTGCTACCACAAAAAGAACTGCTTTAAACATATTTGTAAAAAACAGATCTTTTCTCCTTTTTATTTTCTCTTTGGGATACATTAGTAGTGGTATTTCAAGATCAAAGAGGATGTGGTCAAATGGGGAATGGCTGAACAAGTTGTAATATATGAGTATGATGGAATACTATTGTACCATAAGAAATGCTGAGCAGGGCAATTTCAGAAAAACCTGAGAAGACTTATGTGAACTGATGAAAACTGGTGTGAGCAGAACCAGGAGAACATTGTATACACTAACAGCAATGTTGTATAATTAACTCTGAAATTTATAATGAAAAATGCTATCCACTTCCAGAGAAAAATCTGATGAAGTATGAGTGTAGATTGAAGCATATTTTTATTTTTCTGCTTTTTTATAGCATGGTTAATATGGAAATGTGTTTTGTATAATTTCATATGAATAATTGATATCACCTTTCTTGCCTTCTCAAAGAGTGAAGGAGGGGCAGGAGGGAGGAAGAGAATTTGAAACTGAAATTTTTAAAATAAATTTTAAAAATAAACAATGTTTTTGAAAAAGGTTTAACAGTAGTGCCTCAATGATTACATCATAAGAAAAGTGCTTTGTAAACAGTAGGATGCTATAGAACCATGAATATTATAGTTCAGTAACAGTTAGTGCTTTGTTTTGTTTTACAACATAAAGACTAAAAATCTAAAAGAAATGGAGCTCAGGACCTCTCTTCACAGGAAGCATATTTATCAATTAATGTGAAATAAGCATGGCTAGATGCTACTTTATGTACATGCACACACGTACAGCATGTTGGAATTATAAGATACTTAATCAAAAGGTAGAAGATACTCAGAGGTCTTTCAAGTAAGCCTTCTCATTCTAGATAAGATTTGGAAATTGAGGTCCAAAAGAGGTGAGAGATTTTGCCCAAGCTCACTGAGATTATGAATAGCAGAGCTGAGATTCCAACTCAGGTTCCCTCACTCCAAAGACAAAACTCTTTCATTATACTACAAATGTACCCATATACACATTACACATATGTATAGGAAAGTAAACAGAATGGGGTACAGGGTACATTGCCCTATTTGGGAAAGCACAGACACTAATCAATCAATCAGTATTTATTAAGCATTTGTGATATGCCAGTTACTGTGATAGGAACTGAGGATACAAAAAGAGATGAAAGATAGCCGCCATTCATCTTCCTCCCACATTGTTCCCTGTGACATATTCTTTGTTTCCCTCATAGATTCTGGGAGACCCCAAAAAAGAACATCCCTGTATAGATTGACAGACATCTAGGTGTGCATCATAAAAACATATGACATTTCTCATCAAAGATGATGTTGCTATTAGAGTTGGTTGGTTCACACGCTAAGTACTAATGAAGGGTTTTTCCAGGTCATCAGTGATGACCTACATTCACACTGTATGATGCTCTTTGTGGTTCTGTTTTTTCCTCTCTTAGGCCCCATGACGACTTTGCTCCCAGTTTCTGCCTTATCTCTGGCTCTTACAGGGCAGGTGACTTCCGGGCTGTTTTCATATGCAGACATATAGTGAAAGACTGGGTAAGCCTGAAACCTGAAGCTAAGCCCTGGATCAGCTGGTTATAGCAATAAGATGGAAAGCCTTCTTCAATGGAAGGAGGGCACTTTGTGTGGTTTATACTACAAACCAGATGAGTAATGACTGAAGAGGTTTATTTTCACTCAGTCATCACATGGTGCTCCTCTTCTGTACTAAATCAACCACATCAACCATGTAACCAAATTCTAATGAGCTTTTCGTGAAAACCCTGCACATGTTATGACTCTCCCTCTCCACAATATCCCCATACACTCTGTCCCTATTTCTTTCAGATACATACCAATCATCATGGCAGGTACTGTGAGAGGCACTGACGATACAAAAAGAGACCAAAGATAGCCAGCTATTCTTCTGCCTCCCTCATTGCTCCCCACCCTGGCAACTGATGACTTACAGTCTTTGTTTCCCATATAGATGTCTGTCCCTTATCTCTCTTCTGCCTTGGAATGAATACTTCTAAAACAAAAGGTAAGGTGTTTTTTTTAAAGACTATAAGTTCTCTTCAACAAAACTGCTTAGAAAACCATTTTTAATCATATGAAAAATGCTCTAAATCACTATTAATTAGAGAAATGCAAATTAAAATAACTCTGAGGTACCACATCATGCTCATCAGACTGACTAATAGGACAAAAATGAAAAATGATACACATTGTAGAGGAGAAGGAAGGAAGGAAGGAAGGAAGGAAGGAAGGAAGGAAGGAAGGAAGGAAGGAAGGAACGAAGGAACGAAGGAACGAAGGGAAAGAAGAAGGGAAGGAATTTTACCTTTAAGAAGAATAGAAAGGCACAGAAGTCCTAATATACATTAGTGGAATCTTTTGGGTTCCATTAGTTAACCAGGTGACAGTGATAGAGGTCTGCAGCAAAGAGAATTAAGGCAGATAATTAAGTTTAATGGTTTTCTATCTCCCCAAAAGGAATATAGTTGGTGAGTCCCATTTGATTTAAGCCTTGTGAACAGCCAAGCATTGTGTAACCTAAAAGTTTGTTTTTCCTTCTTCAGAAATCCTATCCTACATCTCTCAAATTCTTCTTTTTTCCTTAAAGTCTGAAGAATATTTCTAAAATAGTGGCATATGACACTCAGTGATAGGACATTTTCCATTTAATTCAGTTCCATTTATCTATTCCAGTTAGTCAACTATATTGTTATGGTCATACAGAGGAAAGGATATTGGCCTGGAGCAAGGAAGATCTCAGTTCAGTCAGCCTCAGTCACTTTTTGTTTGGCCATGGACAAATCACTTTACTTTCTCTCTCTTATTCTCAGTTTCCTCAGCAGTAAAATGAGAATAATAATAACTACTCCCAAGGTTTTTGTGAGGAATCAAATGAGATATTTGTAAAGTACTTGGCAGAGTGCCTGGCACATAGTAAGCAGTATATAAATGTTAACTATTTGTTTTTGTCTTTCTGAACCTAGGAAGTAAGCATAGGAAGATCACCTGGGAATTAAATTCTTCCGTGCAAGAATTCTTGCCATGTTATGTACAATTAAATGTAAGAGCAATATATAACACTGGTACTGGTATTATAGGAGCTGAATGGTGTAGTGTGATGGTTTTTTCCCAATAGCACCTTTCAATAACAACAAAAATAAAGTGTTATGAACCCCCACAATGATTTAATATGTTAATCATAATAGCCTGCAAATATTTACTACTTAAGGCACAATGAAAGAATCTTTAGTATGAACTCCTTAGTACCATTGTTGTAAACCCCCAAGTGGTTAGCAAACCACTAACTGGAAGCCTCTGCGGATAGAAAGCTAAAGAGTAAAGGAAATCTTGGACTGTATGGCCTTGAATTATTCACTTATCCTCTTGGTGTTCTATATAGGCAATATTCTTTAATATGTTACATAGCAGAGAAAGTGCTTCCTTACATTGGGGAAGAGATTTTTCTCAACCAGAGATCCTAATAGCAATGAAATCACTAGTCCCTCATCAATACACTGAACATGGTATAGATTTAGATCCTGAGGGCTGAATGCTATACTTAATATATTTTCTGTGCATTGGATCTATGATTGGTGAGGAACTAATCATGAGTCACTGTCCTATGACATAGCAGTCCATTCAATCATCACATTTGTGTAGACCCTCCAAGGCACTTTTAGAAATGGAAGTACCTGGGAACTAAAGACAGAAGATGTGAATTTATCCCCAGTTCTGTCACTTTTTACTTGATTGTGGGCAACTGCTTAGCCTAACCTCTCAGAGCATCAGCTTACTTTTTTATGAGATGGAAATAATAATTCTTTTGTCACCTTCCTTATAGAATCCTTGTGAGATAATGCACATGCAGTACATCATAACCATAAAATGCTAAGCAAATGTGTAATCACCATCCTCAGTACTTCAGTTCTTAGACGCATAAATTCACAATTCTAGAGCTGATAGAAAATTTATAGATCACATAGCCCATCCCATTCATTTTATAAATGAGGACATCAAGGCCCAAGGAGATTAAATGATTTGCCTGTGGTCACATAAGTATAAATGTCAAAGGCAGCATTATTAAAAAAAAAAAAACCCAGGTCCTCTGACTCTTTCCACTACACCAAATCCAAGGTCTCTTCTTTATGATTATGCCCTCTCTCTAAAAATGCCAGTCATACACAACTCAGCTCTCTCATTTCATGTGACTGCTGTCCATGGCTTCCCATAAATCCTCAAAAGAGCAGAGGTTTCTTTTATTCCTTTTGGGATTCTGTGGATTAATGAAGCACAGAGGCTGTCCATTTTTATTTTTTTCTCATTCTCATTATATGACTGGTTCACCCTCTTTTTCAGCCATTTGATTCTCTAATGACAGTTTATGTTAATTATCTTGGGCAATTCTTGATTAGTAATGTCTTATAATCTGTTCATGACCATGATTGCCCTTTGGATGACTCTCGGGTTCTTTCTTTCTTTCTTTCTTCCTTTCTTTATAATCATCACTATCATTACAATAATATTTATTAATAAACAAGATTCTTTACCTTTAAGAGTTTTCACTGTGAATGGAAGAAAAGCTACCTATGCCTAAAAAGATGGCTATCCACATGACAATATAAAACGAGTTTTAAATAAATGACATTTATCATAAATATGATAGATTTGGAGAAGAGAAAAACTACCTTGAGTTACAATGGTCAAGCAAGGTTGCATAGAATAGGTGAGAGAATAAAGATTGGAGATAAGGGAAAGGAGAGTTCCCTTCATATAGTAGGGAAGAACAGCAAAAACAAGAATGTGCAAGAAATGTTTAAGGCATAGAGTGGTCTGGTCTGGCTGGGTTAGTAGATTCAAGTCAGGAAACCAAATCATACATTACCAGTTACTAGGTACTCAGGAACTATCTGGTCTAACTCCTTTATTTTATAGTTGAAGAAACTGAGGCCTGGAGAAGGTAAGCGATTTCCCAAAGGACATAGAAGTAATAAGCATCAGAGACAAAATTTAAACTCAGGTCTATTCCGGCTGAATGTCAGTGCCCTTTTATTAAAACAATCTCCCTCAGGAGTGGGGATTAAGTGTGAAGAGATGTTTTGGAGTCAGATTATGGTGGGTCTTGAAGGCCAAGACAAGAAAACTAGATCATTTTATGTAAGCATTGGAAAGTCAGTCACTGAAGCTAATGGAACCAGGAAAGTGAGATAATGAAGGCAATGTTTTAGGAATAGCACTTTGTGTTATATTGACTTACCTACATCTAGAAAGATTTCTAATTACTTTAAGAACCTCATATCATTGATTTTCAAAAACACTTTTAAGCAACTGTCAATATTGTGAACCTTGGCTTAGATCTGGGAAATGAGACTAGAAATTAAATCACTCATCTGACATCACAGAAAGAGTTTGTGGCAGAACTGAGGGAAGCCAGATTCATTCTTAAAACAATATCATGTGTAGAAAGCACAGGGGTCCAAAAGATCTCAGCTTTAATTCCTGTTCTTGTGTTATTAACTAGTTGTATGGCCTAGAGAAATCATATTTATATCTCAGTGCCTCAGTTTCCTCACATGTCAAATAATGAATAACTATAACTATTATACCAACAACATAGAATTGTTGGGAGGATAAAATGAGGTAATAATATCATTGTTCAATGATGTCAAGCATTTACATCACATTAAAGTTTGCAACATCGTTTCAAAGTATTGTGTCACTTTATCCTTACACTAACCCTGGGAAGTAGGTGATATTCTTTATCTCCATTTTACTAATGAGGAAACTAAGGTAGATATCAGTTAGCAAATTGCCCACACAACTAGTAAGTGTCCGAGGATGGATTTGAACTTGGGTCTTTCTGACTACAGGTCTTCCCTCACATAGAAGCAAGCTCTCATCTCATCTCTCCTGTTACTGAGGCAGAGTAACAAAAAGTGTATAATTCTATGTCATAAAGTGATATCTGGGTGTCAGGAAGTAAAAGACAGGGCTAAAGATTGCCTTCTAAGATCCCTTACAAATGTAAGGCTATAAAAAAATATAAAGCCTTTGCATGAGTAAAGGAATTGTTATTATGACCTCTTATACCTAATACTCAAGAATAAAAATCAGTATTAATAATTAGTAAATTTCTTTCCTATTGATCTGTGAAGTCAATTTTGTTTTCTCTACAAACTGATGAAACTAGTTAATGAATAAATCTAAGTTATGGCAGAATTCATCGCTATGGAAAAACCATATCTTTTTTCTGACCTAAGGAATGAGATTCCACCTCTGTGGTCTTCTTGGTTTCCTCTGTACACCAAGTCGTTCACAGTGAGTGATGTCATTCAGCTTTGGATATTCTTTCCATTATTATGGGTTTAATGCCCCCTGAGACCTCTTCTTACAGACAGCTTAAATTCTTAGTCAGTCCCTTCCCATCTTTTCAGTGAGAGTATTCATGTGTTCCTGCTGGCCATTGGAGCTAGTGACCCATGTTTGGAAAATTCAGCAAAGCTAGTTTTCTCAGCAAATTTGTCAGTCTAAGTTCTCCAAATGAGATTCTCAAAGGCTTTCTTAGCCAGCACAACTCCTCCAAGCTAGTAGTTTCATTGAACACCTGAGCAGATATTTACTTTAAACCAGACACCTTCTGCCTCCTATATGGTAGGTAATTAAGTACTGGGAAATCAGGAAAGGCAGGCATTCTTAAGAAGGAATGACTTGTAAATCGATCTCTCCCAGGATAAAGAAATCATCTATAGGCGTAGGAGGAAGAAACCATAGAAGAAAACGCAGCTTCCTAAGATGTGAGTCAGGGGGAAAATGTGTATACTGAATGTCAAGAACTCAGAGACTGGAGTATTTGTGTACCTCTCTGTGGGCTAGAGTAATGATGACTCTTCATACATCCTTCAACCTCCAGAGCCCCTTTAAACTTGGAGTTCAAGGACAGACACTTAGTCGCGTACTAGTTAGCCCATTATTGGAGAGTCAGATTGGGAACTATCTATGCATTGACTGTCTACAAAGTCAGCCTGATACTGTCTATTATTATCTTTCCTTTATTTTAAAAGGCAATTCAATAAACTGACAGTCATTAAGATCTTGAAACAAAAAGGAGCACTGCCCAGGCATGTTGGTTGTTAGAATGTGGATTATGAAATACAAAGGTTAGATGTTAAAAATATGTGCTGGGAATAGAAATTGGGTTGACATCATTCATAGCTTGGCTAGGAGGTTTCCTTATGCATACCCAAAAAAGGGCAAGGAGTAGCTCCTTTTTAAGGATAAGGAGCTACCAAATATCATAAGGTGTATTTTCATTTTTTTACCTTAAATTTGAATTTAAGTGATTGCTTAATTCACGGGCTTCTTTCTAGCAAGGTAAAGTACAGAAAAGATCAAACTTTCCCAAATTTGCAAAATAAAATTAGGGAAACCACTTTTAAGCCCTTGTCTGCCATTTTGCTTGAGAGAGAACTAAAATGAATCATTTGTGTAACAATCAGGGTTGTCAAAGTAATAATAATAGCTTACAATGGTATAGTGCTTACTATATGCCAGGTTCCATGCTGGGCTTTACAAGTGTGGAAATTTGGCACTAGCTTGTATTCCTTTCTTTGGCACCTCAAGACAAACTTTGGATTTTTAAGGGGAAAAGTTTAACCTTAAGATTGAAGCTACAACATGCTTCTTCCCCCACTCTCTTGTTGAATTAGTGTGGAAGCAAGTCTTTGTTTATCTGTAAATGATCCCAACATAGTGCATAGACCCGCTACTGTTCAACCACTCTAAAGGTCTCTGACTTCTGACATCCAGAAGACAACTTGTCTCTTGCCCCACTCTTGGAATCTGGAAGTGTCCAGAGTGAGGTTGGAGTCCTCCAATCAGAAGGGCTTTGGAAAGGGATGTCACAAAGATCATAAATCGGAGTACCAAGAGGAAATGGGAGCTCTTTTCCTAGAAATCCAAAGTGACTGACTATGCCCTATTGGGCTCTTGGAAGGAAAGGCTAGGTGATTGGTGCCTTCTCTTTCTCTGGTCCCTTTTTTATTATTTAATAAATAATTATGAACTAAGATATAGTCTCCAGAGAATTTTAATTACAACACAAGTATTATCTTATTTAATCCTTACAACAACAGTCAAATGTTACTATTATTCCCATTTAAAGATTAGGACATTGATGCAAAAAGAAGTAACTGGCCAGTGTCTGAGGCTTGATTTGAGCTCAGGTCTTTCTAACTCCAGCCCAACTCTCTATCCACTGTGCCACTTAGCTTAAATAATGATCATAACTGAACTGATACATGATGTCTTCCTTCTTAGAATGTGAGCCGGTTCTGAGTATGCTACCTGGCACATATTAGTCACTTAAATGCTAATTGACTGTTGAATGACATATAGTTTAATGTTTGGAAAATACTTTACATATGTAATGAAAAACATATCTTAAGAAATGCAATAATTCCTTATCCTTAAAAGGAGGCTGATTAATCCTTGCCCTTTTTTGGATATAGTCAAGAAAACCTCATAGCCAAGCTTTGAATGATGTAACTCCATTATATTATGTAATGTAATTAATGTGATCAGGAATTACATCCAATCATTTGTTACCTAAAAGATTTATTAATTTATTAATAAAAGATTTCCTCATTTCATAAGGAAAGGAGATAAAATGGACCAATAGGCATCTATTTATTAGACCAATATCCCAAAAAATACCTAATAAGGTCTAGACCACAATCAACATACTTTTTATTCTATATTCATAAGCCAAAGGTAATCTGTGATAGACATGAGACCAAAGATGTCCTTTCCTTCCACCAGAAAGGAGAGGTGGCAATTGTCCCCTTCATCTGTTAAAGTTAAATTACAACTCCTAGTGCTTGAAATAGAGAAAGCAGAGTTAGAGATTAAAGTCTATTTCTAATCTAATTCTGACCACATGATTCTCCACATGACTATCTCTCTAAGCCACAGTCCTTCACCTGCACTGTCCAAGGGAATAGAGAAAGCCCACTTCCTGCACCCCTCCTTTATTTATTTCTTTTGGCCCAGACTTGTAACCTTTAGTTCTGGGTCATGTCCCCAGGACTCTTCTTCACCTGTGACCTCTGTTTGGAGGGTTCATGGACACAGGTTGGACAAGCCTGGGAGGAGGAGGTTCCCTTTATACACATCCATAGAAGTCAAGTGATGGAAAATAAGGCAAAGGACAAACAAAGAACTTTTTAAATGGGAAATGTTTATTCTTAAACATGAGGTCAGGATTTTCCAGATGAGGAAGTCAAGGGGGTAAAGAAGTTAAAGAAGAAGGATGTGAACAGTTTATCGAGTCTGCTTAGTGGTTTTGTGTGTGTGTGTGTGTGTGTGTTGTTGTTGTTTTTTGTTGTGTGTTTTTTCTCCCCAGAATATAATAATGAAACTCCTTGAAGGGGAAAAAATACCCTACAGAAGCTGGAGTCTATAAGAGAAATTGACTTTAGGTGAGAATTGAGGAAGTGAAAGGGAGAAACATTTGTAAGTATACATTAGGGAAAAAGACATGGACTTTCTGAAAATAACTATGGCAATAGGGGATTCAATGTAGTGGAAAAGCCTTGGACTGAAATCCAGGAAAGCTGGACACCTATTTGAGCTCTAGCATGAAGGATATGAGCTAGAGCAAATCATTCTTTAGTTGCTAGCCTTCTGGTTGGTTTCTCTTCCTCAAAACTCTCCCCACTCTCTCCATCCTCCACTCATTTGACAGAGTGATTTTTCTAAAGTCCACTATGATAATTTCAAATGAATGATATAGATAGAGGAAAAGATTACCTTAAGGTAAGGTGAAGAAAGGCTATGTGGAACAGGTGAGATATGATTCCATTTGATGGCAAGAGAGAGGAGAGGATCTGTCCACATGGAAATACTGCCTTCCTTGAAATCTCACCTCCAAATATCCACAGATGTTGGAATTCCTAAGTATGGGTTTATATATATATATATATATATATATATATATATATATATATATATATATATATATATATATATATATATATATATATATATATATATATATATATATATATATATATATAGGATAACATATAGTCCATTGATCCCTTAATGGATCTCTGAAAGCATATAGCATGATTCCACACACAAAGCTCATGGAATTATAGTAGAGAAAACATTAATAGTTTTGGATATTGCTACCAGATTACATCATTATATCATCATTTGTTCTGTTAGACCATTTTCAGTGTGATGTAATAAAGGTTTTTAAAATGAGTCGTAAACATTCTAATGTTTATTGAAATAATCCAAGAAATGCAACATGTCATGCAATGATTTTATCTGATTCCATTTAGTTATTCATTAGGAAGCAAAGCAGCATAGATCAAAGAGTTCTAGGACTGGGTTAGGATACTGGGTTCAAATTCAATATAGGACACTTATTAGTGAGCCTCAGTTTCCTCATATGCAAAATGGGCGAAATAGTACTTATACCACCTACTTTATAGAGATTTAAAAATATCTTTGTTTTTACTTTTGCTTTATGTTCCTCATTTTTAAGGGGGGGCAGACTCTGAAGCAATGATTTAATCATGGGGGAAATCCCAAGGAAAATTCCTTCCATTGATTCAGATCTGCACATTAACCATAAATTGGTCTTGATCATTTGGGAAACCAAGAGGTAAGTGACTTAAGCCATAGCCATGAATCCAGCATGTTTCAGAGTCAAGACTTGAACCCAGGTCATCCTCACTCCAAATCTGGCCGGCCCTTTTTCTGCCTTTCTACCTTTTTCTATGTTCTTTCCAAGCAAAACATGAAACAAAAACCTTCTTCTTTATTTCCTGTGTAACTTCAGTCTTGGGAAATTAGTTTTGGTGTTTATCAGAGATGAACTCATGGGCATGAATATGGCATTGGCAATTCTAAGGCTGGGGCAAGAGTTATCTAAAGTCATTCATCTGCCCTCTGGTATACTATGGACCTCTATGTCTCCCTACTGTGTTCTGACACAAGCACATTTTCAAGAAATTTGTCCAATTTTCAAGAAAAAATAAAAATAAAAAAAGAACATGAAAATATGCTCAGTGATGATATCCCTCCATGACCTACCATATCCTGATCTATGATCCTGTAAGCAAACAGAAAGGTGTGGTTGTGGACACTATAGAGATCAAAAGCTAAAGGAGCTTCCTTTAGTGACCTGGTGCCACCCTTCCTATATCCCCTCTGAATGTTCATAATCTCTACACCAAAGGAAATGTGATTAGCTTCTTTACTTCATCTCACATGGAGCCTTCTTAGAGAGATGCTATAAATGCTGTAATAAAAGGTAAAACATTCAGTGTGTTGTGAGATGTCCTGGTAGAGCAGATAAAGAGCCAAACTCTGAGTTAGAAAGATCTTGGATCAGGAATTCTTTATCTGGGGTCTATTGAAGATGGATATATGAATATGGATAGATTTTAGGGGGTCAGTACATTTAAATGTGAAAATGTTTTTTCACTTACCTTTAGCTGGAATTGAGCATTCTTTTCTATTATGAATGTGGGGGTTGGAGGAGAGAGGCACAACATTATTCTAAGAGGTTCATAGGCTTCATTTGCCACCAAGAACAGTTCCTGACTCAAAAAATGATGAATAAATCTTTCCTTAGTTCAAACCAGACTATGCCATATAGTGATTGTTGACCCTAGGAAAGTCATTTAACAGGACCTGACCAGCTCTCTAAAACTATCTTTCAGTTACCAAACAGTTTATACACTGGTCAAATCACAGTTTCTGACACCTATTTTTTTTTAAGTATATTTTACCTGTTTCTACTTAAAGCTGCATTTTTAAAGATGTATCTTAGGACAGTTAGGTAGCACAGTGGATAGAATGCCATGCCTGGAGTTGGGAAGACCTGGGTTCAAATCCAACATCAGACACTGCCTAAATGTATGACCCTGGGCAAGTCACTTAACCCCAATATCCTACCTTTGTCTGCCTTAGAATCCATACTTAGAATGTGCTACTCTAATCCCCAGACATGGCCTTGGGTAACCTTAAAGGCTATGCAGTAAAACACAAGCTTTGGAAGGAGCCACTTGCTAAAATGGTTTCATTTCAGATTTAGTATCATGTGAGGGACTGTACTCTAGTTGCCCAAGAACCAGTCCAACAAAGCCCACGATTACACAACAACAAGATGGCTGAGTGCAGGGTAATGAATCTCTTGTTCTAGGAACCATCAAAGTCCATCTACCAAAGAATTACAATCTGTATCAGTGGAGGAGGTCCTCACAGAAATGAAATAACAGGTCCTTGAAGAATAATCTTGAAAAAGTAAGTCATTTAACATCTTTAAATAAATCATCCACATCAATAAATAAATCAAACAAAATTTTACTTCATCTTAGAGAAAAGAAAACCAAATTCAGAAAAGTATTGAAAGGGAACTAGATTTGTTCTCCCTTACTAAGCTAGTACTCAGAACTACCTACCTACCCATGCCTGCCAATCTCAGACAAGTGCAGTTCAACAGTCTCTGAGTTGGGGTGTGAAATTATGTAATATATATTATGTATAATTAGTGAGGGAGTCCATCCCTACTGTCACACATTCAAGTATTCACTTGTGTGTGCCAGTTTTTAAGTGTTGCAAGTCCTGTGCCTTCCAATTATGCCAGGACCTATATTTGGCCCTCCTTTTATAACCCCCAGAGTACCTAACACAATGCTGAGTACATAGTGGGTGTTCAATAAATACTTGCTGATCCATTAATTCCTAAGTTTAGTGATGAGAGATCCTTTATTTATTGAGAAGCATCCTCGTAGAGCAAAAAGAATGCTGAGCTGGGAGTGGAGAAAGATGACCTTGTTACTTAGCAGCTAAATGATGTTGGGCAAGGCTTATTGATCTCTTCAAACTTCTGTTTTCCATTTGTAAATTGAAAATAATAATGTCTGTACTGCCTACCTCTCATATGCATTGTGAAAAAGGTGTTTTATCAAACCTAAAGTCCTTTAAAAATATGAATTATTATCATTATTACCTTGAAAGATGGGTGGGATAGTGGAGAGAGTGCCAGGCCTAGAGTCAGAAAGGCTTGTTTTCCTGAGTTCAAATCTAGCCTCAGACTCTTAATAACTGTGTGATCCTGGGCAAGTCACTCAATCCTGTTTGTTAGTTTCCATCATTTACAAAATGAGCTGGAGAAGGAAATGTCAAACCACTCCATATCTTTGCCAAGAAAACCCTGAATAGGGTCATCAAGAGTTGGACATGACTGAAAATGATTGAGCAACAACAAAGGACTTCAAAAGATATTAAAATATTTTCCTAAATAAAATTGCTTAAACAGTAATTTGGCCTCAAACTTCCTTTATTCTGTTTCATATTCTTCTTCTCTTCTTTCCCTCTAGTTCTGGGGTTCTTAATCTGTAATCCACAAACGTCATAAAGATCTCTAGATAGATTTCAAGGTGTCTCTAAATTTGGGGAAGAAATGACAGTCTTATCTTCATTAACTTCTAACTGAAATTTAACATTTCCTTCAGTTATGAATGTGAGCAACAAACATAATTCTGAGGGTGGATCCATAGCTTCACCAGACTTCCAATAACAAGTAAGAACAATTTACTAAGCCCTTAGTTGGAGTCAGGTCCTAGGCTAACTGTGGGATATAAAAAGGTGCTTGCAGTCTAAAGGGAGATGACATGCAAACAACTCTTCATCAGCAAGAAATAAAAAACAAACTGGTGATATTCTCAGGGAGAACATATTAAGATTAAGGAAGACTGGGAAAGGCTTCTTGCAGAATGTTAGTTGGGAATTGCCAGTGGAGTCTATTGCACAACATATTTAAGCAGCCTTGTTTAATTGATCCAATATAGGGGGCAATGTGTTATAATAGAGAGACTATTGTTTTTGGAGCTCCTGGATCTCTGATTAGATCCTTTACCATTTATTACCTGGATGGTCTTGAGCAAGTTACTTAATCTCTCTCAGACTCAGTTTCCTCATCTGTAAAAAAGGGATGGGAGAGAACTAGGTCATCTCTAAGATTTCTCTTCCAACTTTAAATCTTTGGTTATTGTAGAAGTCTCAACCATTCAGCTGGAAAGAATCAGTTGAACCACCAACATGATGCTGAGTCAATTTAAAAATATTTGATGTTTCTATGTCCTCCTCTAACCCTTTCTTCTTCCTTAAGGAAATGTTATTTTATAAAATGTTACTTCATTGTAATGAAAGCCAATGTCAGGGTTGGTTGTTAACCTCAGAAACTGTCCTGCAAGAGGCTGACAAGAGCACATCTGATTTAGGGCACAAATGTCATTTGGTGACGATCTCACGTAATCAGTGCCACCGAGTGACTTCCTTGCTGTACAGATCGTTCTTTTGTGCTATTATATAACAAGAATTAAATTCTGAAGGAGAAAAAAATAAAAGCAAGAAATGAGAATTTGGTGGCATTTTGACATGGACCCCCCAACACAAGGGTTAAAAGATTTGGAATTAGTGAGGAGGATGGAATTTTACATTGAATCACTTTGGTTTTCAGGAGCAGGCTGTGGCAGGATGACTTCCCAACTGGGAAAACCCAGAAAAAGCTCACCAGGAACATTTCATCATCTTCAGTGACTGTTAGTTCATGCATAAATTGAATTATTTTTTAAAGAAGTGCAAGGCATTTGTGCAACAGCAGGAAGATAGCAAATGATGTCAGGAGTGAAGGATCATATTGATAGTAGGGACCTGAGAATCGATTTCACTCAAATCCCCAAAGGAATTATGATTTAGATAGAGTAAAGGATCTCCCAATGTACAAATTCCAGGTACCACTGCATTGATCAACCCTTACCAAAATGGAAATGTGAACTCTCTGATATTCTACACATATGGCCACCAAGACTCTGCTTGTAGACTTCAAAATAACAGAAATAGAGAACTAAACAGATTACTACTAAACTGGACCAACAACATAATTCTGGACAGTGGAAAGAATGCACGATTAAGATACAGAGAACTTGTTTCAAATCTGGTGTCATTTTTTTATTATGTGACTTTGGGCAAATCACTTAACCCCTCTGATCTTCCATTTTCTTAACTGTAAAATGACAGAATTGAACTATATGCTCACAAAAGTCTTTTAGACTCCAAAACTATGTTCATAGGATATCATCTTTTTAGCATGCTAACACCTATTCTTCAAAATGGGATGAAGGGAAGAAATAATACTTAGAAAGTGCCTTCTATGGGCACTTTTTATTATTATTATCTCATTTCATCTTCCCAACAACCCTAAAATTATTATCCCCAATCTACAGTTGATGAACCTAAGATAGAGATGGTAAGTGATTTTCCCAGCTAGGAAGAGTCTAGGATCATATTTGAACTCCGGTTTTCCTGACTCTAGACCTAGCATTCTACTTTAAAAAATAATGAATTATATTAAGAGATATAGAAGAACACAAACATTAGAAAAGGCTCTGTGTGCTGCTAAGTGTGTAGTAGAAAGTGTACCAGACTTAGTATAGAGAGTCTAGGTTAAAATATGGTCTCAGGCACTTAGCATTTGTGACCCTGGACAAGTCACTCAACAAATCTAGACCTCAGTTTCCTCATCTGTAAAATAAGAGAATTGGATCTGATGAACTCTATGTTTCCTTCCAGGTCTAAATCTTTAAGTCAATTTATTATTTTGCAAAATAAATAGCACAGTGGAAGGAACTCTGAGCTCAGTCACAAAAATAGGTTTGAATCCCAGATCTCTAACTAACTAGATGACTATGCAGAAATTCCTTCATTTCTCTGGTCAACTTATCCACTAGTTTCCTCATCTATAAATTGAAGAAGTTAAGATTAGGTAGATTAGATAGTCTATAAAATCCCTTCTAGTTTTAACTTTGTATGGTTGCATATATATTCTATCAGAGGAGGTCACAAAGCAAACTCATAGAACAATTCCTATTGTCCCATTTATGTCTAACGAAAATTCACCATGAAGTTCTTACAGTGGGGCAGGTGCCTCGGGAAATTGAGTAATAAATTTGTCATGAGTTAGAAAAGCATGAGAGTGACCCACTTTACATTAGGAAGGTGGAGATTCAAATCTCTTCCCAGGTATTTTCTAGCTGGGGGATCCTAGGCAAGTTACTTATCCTATCTGAATATCAGCTTCCTCTTTTATGAAACATGGACAATGAGAGAATCTACCTAAATTTTATGTAGAATAGTTGGATTCTTTTTATGTAGAATAGTTGGATAATCTTAAGAACATTATGTGAGAGTTGTTAATCAATAAATCAAATACTTATTAAGCACTTACTATGTGCCAGACCCTATATTAAGCACTGAGAATAAAAAGAAAAAACAAAAGAAGGAGTCTTTAAAGTGTTTACATTCTAATGTAGTGGATAAAGGGGGTGGGGGACTCGATTCAGGGAGGCTGGAGTACAAGTTCAAACTCAGTATCAGACTCTTACTCTTTATATAACCTTAGGCAAGGTACTTAACCTCTGTTTACCTGTTTCCTCATCTATAAAATAAGGATGATAAATAGCATCTAACTCCCAAGATTCTTACAAGGATTGAGTGAAACAATAAGTGCAAATTGTGAAATGCTTTTCATAATGCCTGGCTCATAGTAAATGCTATACAAATACTTTATTTTCATTATTTATAACATGCTTGAGTCACCTACAGAGTAGCTTTAGAAGTTGTTAGCATCTTGAGAAAAATGGGAAAAGGTTCCTGGAAAAAGTGACTTTTGAACAGAGGATCTTTGAAGAAAATCAGTGATTCTAAGTGGCAAATACAAGGAGGGAAAACATTCCAGAAATGTGGGACAGCCAGAGCAAAGGCAAAGAAAGATGACGGAGCACTGTGTGTGAGGAACAGCCAGTAAGCTGGTCTGACCAACCCATGCAAAGTGCATTGAGGGGAGTATTATGCAAGGATAGAAATATAGCAGCTAGGTGGTGCAATACATAGAGCGCTGGACCTGGAGTCAAGAAGGCCTGAGTTCAAATTTGATCTCAAACACTAAGTACTCTGTGACCCTGGGCAAGTCACTTAATCTTGATTGCCCCGGGTGTCCTCATCTATAAATGAACTGGAGCAAGAAATGGCAAAGCTCTCCAGTGTCTTTGCCAAGAAAACCCCAAATGGTATAATGAAGAGTTGGATATTACTGAAGCAATTGAACAACAAAATTATAGGAAGGGGCCAGACTCTGAAGCGATCTAAGTATTGAACAAAAAAAAAATGGTAATGGGAAACTCCTGGAGCTTATTGAGCAGGAAGGTGTCATCGTTAGAAATGCTCTTTAGGAAAGTCACTTTTGTAGTTGTGGAGAGGATAGGTTGCAAGGGAGAGAGACTTGAGGCCAAGAGATCAGTTAGGAAGCTAATACAATGTCATCTCAATGAGAAGTGATGAGGATCCAAACTGAGTTGGAAGCCTTGTGGTTGAAAAGAAGGAGATCTGATAGAGATGTGGAGGGAGAAATGGCAGGATTTGACAAATGATTAGATAAAAGTAGGTTGATGGGAGAGGAGCCAAAGATGGTAGTGACTTTGTGGATCAAAGTGATAAGCACACAATAATGGTAATGGCATCCTCAGCACTAATAAGGAAGTTTCAAAAAAGGCCCAAAGGACTTTGAAAAAGTCAAGAAGTCAAAAGTCCTTGGGGGAGAAATATAATGAATTCTTTTTGAAATGCTTACATGATGTTGGCAGCTGGTAACATGGGACTAGAGTTCTGGGAATGAAACTATGACTGGACACAGAGATTTGGGAGTGATGGACATTGAAATGAAAATTGAATCCATGCTAGCTGATGAGATCACTGATGAAGACAGAAAAGAAATGGGCTACTAGATGTCACAGTGACTGGAGTCAGAAGACCTAGGTTCAAATCCAGCCTCAGACCCTTACTAGTTATGTAACTCCAGAAAAGTCACTTAACTTTGTTTGTCTCAGTTTCCTCATCTGTAAAAATAAACTGGAGAAGGAAACAAAAAACCACTCTAGTCAAGAAAACCTCAAAAGCAGTCACAAAGAATCAGGCATGCTGAAAATGACTAAACTAAAAGAGAGAAAAGAAGAAAGTCAGGACATAGCTTGGGGCTATATTCACAACTACCAGGAGTGTTATAAATGAAAATCCAGCAAAAGAAAATTTGTTTATTATCATTAATATAATGGCATGTGATAAGCACATACTAAGCTAGTAGGAGTTGTAGAAAGCACCTATTGCCTTTCCTTTGCCATACTTCCCTGACTTCCATATCTGAGATTCTCTAACTCCACAGTCACCTGCTCCTGCCTTCCTGACCCTGGGTATTTATGACATCTAATAAAGCAAGAAGGAAATTTTATACTTTAACGGTAAGAACTGTCGCCAAGCATATGGCATATTACTGCCCAAATACTTTAAGATCTAGGTTTCCATTAATGGAAAATAAACTAATTACCTACTTTATCAATTCTGTGACTTCAAAAGTCAATACATTCAGTTTGCTCAGAATGAAAAACATTTGAATAAGAATTACTTTCTCTCTATGGAAAAGCAAGAACAACAAAGCTAGCACTTCACAGGTGATGATAAATTGAGGGCGTCAGAAGGGAGAAGGATTTTTGTTATTTAATTCTTTTCAATTCTTCCTTGCCACTATGACTTCTTAAGTTGCTGCACAATGCAAAACTGGTCCTGATTTTATTTTATCTAGCTTCAAATAAAATGTGGATCTTGAATACTTCAGTTTGGCTTCTTGGGACTCCAAAGGCTTGATGAGAAATTAAGGAAAGAGGGCTGGCCCCTGAATCAAGAAGATCTGAGTTCAAGTTTGTCTTCTAATATGTACTAACTGTGAGATCCTGAGAAAGTTATTGAGTTTCTCAGTGACCCCAATCAACTCTTTAAGAGTGTAAGTAACAGAAATATATCTCTACATTGACAAGGGAAATTTCCTTTAATGGGATTTCATACACCAAAGAACTTTACAAATTAGATCCAAAATGCTCCTTGCCAGTGAATTGCTGATACAGACTAGTGTGCCTAGATCAATAACCACAGATAGCATCCCAGTCCTATGCCCAGATATCCCCAATACAGGTTTCAGAAATTGCCAGGACTGTAATCCATAAATCAATTACCAGGTATAAATTAATCAAAAAAATAAAATTTAAAAAATCAACATCTTAAAGCACAATCCAAAAATAGCTCCCAGTTTGCCTGACTTATCAGAGGCTCTGAGTGAGTGTGTGATGATTTGAAACTAAAATCTTAAACAGATTATGAAGTCCATTGACACATAGGAGTGAAACAGTTTATAAGCATGGACAGACCCTGACAACCTTGCATTGCCCATAGACATTTTCTTAAACTAATAATGTTTGAATAAACACAGTCTGCTCTAAAGATAGACTTTTCACAGATTCCTCTCTCTTTATTTACAAAACCTAGGAGCTCCCATATTGTATTTGCCCCTTCCTTGGGACAGCATCTAGGCCAATGTCAGACACAGATCAGACAAATACACATAAAGTGCCTTTGGTAGTTAGAACTGGGCTTCCACAATTTGTGTAGTCACAGAAACCACCCCTACTGCTAAACCACCAGTTCCAGCTGTGAACTTACAAACACATGGAAGCATATGTCATAGTCACTCATCTCCCCTGCCCACCAAACCCAGGACAGGCAGCATAGCATTTCAAAGGTGGTTAACCATCCCATTTGCTTGTGTAACTTCTCCCAAAGCAATAACTTTCCTTCTCTACTCAGAACTAAGCTTCCTTTTCATGACACAATTTGGCTGGGTGATAGGGAAGAGTAGAACTCAGAAGATGAGATCACTCCCCATCCTGGATAAGACAGAGTTTGGGAACAAAATTCCAATCTTTATTTAATTTGACACAGATAAATCACATGTTCTCCCAGAGTTTCTGAAAAGTGAAGTCTAGACCTGCCTTGTGGAGGTAGGCAATACCATAACAATGATTTGATCTTGGGGTACAATTTTTCAGACCTCAAGACAGGAGCTAAATCCCTCCCAAAGTGCTCTATCCAAAAGTTCCTCCCCAGAGAAGAGGCCACCTACATTGCCCTGCAGTTCTAGCAAACAGAAGGAGCTGAAAAGGACAGATAGGGTGAAGGAGAGCTCAGTTCTTCCAGCTGTGTAGTATCAGCTCTCAAATATACCCTGGGATTGATAGGGCTGAGGCTCAAACAATTATCATAACATAGATTCAACTGAATTCAACTCAATCAGTATTTATGATTTCTCTACTCTGTAATAAGTCAGAGGTAGTTTGGAGGGAGGAAATAGGAAGCTGACCCTAAGAGTCAGGAATGCCCAAGTTCAAGTTCTCAGACCTAGCTGGTTAACAGGAATCAAGTCACTCAATGCAATTCTCTAAAACTATAAATTACTTCTCTGCTTTGGGGAAGAAGTTTCTTTGGGATTTCCCTATACCAACAAAATCACAAGTTTTCAACAAACAAGACACAAATAAAAACTTGATAGGAACTAGAACTACAGTGTCAAAAATGAAAATGTTCCCTTCCCTCAAACAGCTTATCTTCTATTGAGGAGAAAAACTCATAAAAATGTACTTATCATACAGATAAGTAAATACTGAACAAAATATATCAAAAACAATTGTTTGGAGGTTGTAAATACTAAAAATTGATGGGGTCTGAAAGGTCTTTATTTAGTGTGGGCACTTGAACTAAGCTACAAATGAAGAGAGGGATTCCAGTGAATGAAATGGAGGGAGAGAATGTTTTAAGTACAGGAGATAATCTATGCAAAAGCATGAAAAGGTAAGGCAGAAAAGGTAAGCAGATCAATTTGACTAGAACACAAGCAAGGAGGAGTGACATGAAATTAGTTTAAAACTAATTTTTTTTAGTTTTGGAGCCTGGAGCCAGACTGTAAAGGACTTTAGATGCCAAAGAAAGATAGCATTTTATCCTGGTGTTGAGTTGAAGCCACTGGAATTTCTTGAGCAGGTAAATAAAGGAGAAGGTCAAACCTATGTATTAAGTGGTGTAGACTTTCTCATAAAGGCCACAGACTCAGACTTCATAGAAAAACTTAGAACTCCACCAATATCACTGATGCCTAGCCACAGAGGAAGTTATCAAGTGCCACTATGGGGCATAACATATCTGAGGACAAGAAAACATGGTCACCACTGCTTCACCCGAAGCTATACCTCTCTATAAATCAACCGAAAGAGAAAGACATATAAGATTGTGAAAGTCTGTTATGGTAGTGTTTTTTCTCCCATCATTTTTTCCATCAAGTAAAAGGCTTATCCACAGATATCTCTTGGATCTGATTCTTCCCCTTCTTTGACCAGCCAAAATATCTCTCCATAAAAACTACTCTTCCCCCTCTTTAGGCATTGTAAATAACACCACTCTCACTACTAATACAACAAAAACACAAAATCACCCATCCCCATAAACCCAATGTTCCTATTCATTACTGCATCCCATTTTGGAGTATGGGTGTTCAAAGAAGATTAGCACCTCTGGTGTGGGGGCTTACCAAACCCTTTTTAGGGCTTCTCCTTCACTTTGGTTTCTACCTGGCACTCAACTCTCACCTGTGGCTCCAAGAAGCTGTAGCCTATAAAATGACCATACCCTGAAAAACCATCTCAGTAGATGGGCCAAGCCAGGTTGAGGATAAACAATACGCCACAATTCTGTCATTAAATTTGCCCCAGGCATATAAACACTTCTCCAAATAGAATAACTGGGTGAGAACAATTTGTTTCAAAGGCCATAAAGGCAGCTGAAATAAGTCCTACAGAGCACTTAGATCTTGGTCAGACATTGAAGATGTCAAGGTCATCCATTGCATCCTGGACCATCACCAGTAGTTCTGACTTTTGTCTTGCCCCTGGACTTTGATGACTCTGGAAAAGAGAGTGAAGCCAACTCTGCCTCACTTAAATCCAAGTCATTCACAAGTTAAAACATTACCTTGTGATGTATTAGTCCTCTTCAAAATAGAGAAACAGAAATGTATTACAATGTTTACTATAACACTAAAATCTATATCAACCACTCTGACTTCAGTGTGAGCTCCAACTTTCCCAACTTTAAGGCAAAGTATTAAGAGAAGACTTTGTGAAATAACAAGACAAAACTTTTGTCCAAGGCTTCATAATTTGCAAGGAGGGAACCCACAATAAATTAACATGAAGAAAACTAGTACCTGCCAAAATATAATTTGCTTTGTGCTGCCTCTAATGTATAGAATCTATTTACACACACATATATTTCATAAGCATACATAGACATATACCTACATATATGTATATGTGTATATATACTATATAATAAACTATAAATGTGCAAATATTTGTATATAAATATGTTTCTAATGGGTGTTTATAGATACATATACACACAAACAAAAAGACTAGGAATAAAATGAGACAGAGGAAAGGCAATGACCTTAACATTGGGCTTAGTTTTGTTTTCATGATTTTACCCCTTCTCCATTCCCTTCTTTATGTAGGAGTGCAAAAGAGTTTTGAAGCTGAGAAACTGATGAGCTCATGATGCCAAAAGCATTTGATCCATTGCTAGAAGAAAAGCCTAAGTAAATTAGAAATAATGGATAGAAATGGGGCATTTCAGATATCTGCCTTAGCTCCAGAAAATGGTCTATTGAAATGTTATAAACAACACATTTCTGTAAAGAATAATAAGTGCTTAATGATAGATTCAGGGGTATCAGAAGTTAGAACATACTTGTTTAAAAGTCTTCTGCCCAGGGAGCTAAAATGATGGCTTAGTAGCACCAAAATCTGAAACCTCTCTGATAATCCTTCCAAATCAATCTTTAAGAAGCACCTCAAAATGACAGGAGTAAAAAACCAATAGCAATACAGAGTAAGGGGACCCTCTTGCTGAACACAACTAGAAAAGTAGGCAGATAGAGTCAATTTTCATGGGTTAAGGGGGAACCAAAAGCAAAATTGCACACAGAGCAATACTGTCCAACCACCCTCCTTTATTCTACACCAGGTTCCAAGCTTGGGCATAGGTCAACTTTGGGATTCCAGGGCCCTGCCTATACCAAAAACAAAGCACCCCATACCCCAGACCCATTCCTTGAAATCCCAGGCCTTGGCACCAGCCTGTAGAAGGCCATAGAGCTTGATCCTTTCAAGCCTGCACTGTGGTGAAGCCTTTAGCCCCAGGGCAAAATAACTCAAAGTACTGAGTCCTACAATCCTTCAGCAGAGGAGAGAGGATCATCAGCTTTCAGAACTCCCAGTCCACAAACAAAATAAGGCTGGGAAGATGGACAATTAGAAAAAAAACACCTAAGTATAGAAAATTTCTATGGTGACAAAGAGCAAGGCACATAGTCAATAGGGAATAGGGAGATCCTAGCAACCATGTACAAAACTTCAAGGGAAAATGGGAATTGGTACTGGAAGAACTGAAAAAATAATTCAAAAATCAAATAAGACTGGTAGAAGAAAAATGAGAAGTAATGAAAGTAATGCAAAAAAGAATATAACCACTTAAAATATAGTCAACTGGAAAAAGACAAAAAATCCAATGAAGAAGCGACTTTCTCGAAAAAAACAGAATTGACCTACTAAAACAAGAGGCAATCCAATGAAGAAAGGAGTTCCATGAAAAGTAAAATGGATCAAATGGAAAAGAAAGATCAAAATTTCATGGAAGAAATTCAGTCTTTTAAAATTAGAATTGAAAAAATAGAAGAAAATGACTTCACAAGACATTAAGAAACAAAACAAAATCAAACAAAAGAAAAAAAACGAGAAAAATGTAAGAAATATCTCACTGGTAAAACAACTAACCTGGAAAAATAGATCCAGGAGAGACAATTTAAAAATTATTAGAGTATCTGAATATTATATTACATAGAATCATATTTTAAAATGCCATGATATTCTTGAATAATAGGGTAAAATATAAATTTAAATACTCCACATATCACCTCCTGTAATAATAAGTCCCCTAATGACAACTCCCAGGAATGTTATAGCCAAGTTCAAGAGCTCTCAGGCCAATAAGAAAATACCAAAAACAGCCAGAAAGAAACAAGTCAAATGTCATGGAGCCCCAGTCACAATTACATATATCTAGCAGCTTCCACAGTGAAGCATTAGAAAACTTAGAATATGATACTCCAGAAGACTGGGAAACTGGGTTTACAACCAAGAATCACATATTCATCAAAATAGGTAAGTCAAAGAACAAATTATAGAAATGAGCACTGATTTCTCTGACGAGAAGAACAATAGGGAGACAACATATCAAAATTTATGGGATACAGCCAAAGTAGTATGGGAAAATGTATATCACTGAATCCTTGTGTCAATCAATGAATTGGGCATTAAACTAAAAAAACTAGAAAAATGACAAAATTTAAATCTCCAACTTGATCTAATAAACAAGACTAAGAGCTAGTTCTATGAAAAGAAAAAATCAAATACCAGTATCAAGAATGAAAAGGGCGATTTTGCCTCTTCTGTAGAAGAAATTAAAGCAATTATTAGGAGCTATTTTGTCTAATTATATGACAATAAATCTGATAATATAGGTGAAATGAATATTTTCAAAAATGTAAATTGCCTAAAATTAACAAAAGAACAAATAGAATAATTAAATAATCACATCTCAGAAAAAATAAACTGAGCAAGCAATCCATGAACTCCCTAAGGAAAAAAACCCTGGGCCACACAGATTCACTAGTGAATTCTATCAAATATTTAACAATTAATCCCAATATTATGCAAACTATTTGTCAAAATAAGCAAAGAAGGAGTTCTACCAAATTCTTTTTATGACACAGAGTGCAAATATCTAAGACATGAAGACTAAAAAGAGAGAAAGAAAAGTACAGAACAATTTCCTCAATGAACACTAATGCAAAAATCTTAAATAAAATACTAGCAAGGACACTACAGCAATATATCACAAGGGTTATTCATTATAACTAGGTGAGATTTATACCAGGAATGCAAAACTGGTTCAATATGAATAAAATTGCCAGCATAATTGACCGTATCAGTAATAAAACTAACAGAAATCACATGATTATCTCAATAGATGAGCCTTTGACAAAATACGGTGCCCATTCCTATTAAAAATGCTAGAAAGCATAGTAATAAAAGACCTATCCTTAAAAAAATAAGTAGCATTTATCTTAAACAATCAGCAAGTATCATCTGCAACAGGGATAAATTAGAAGTCTTCCCAATAAGATCAGGAATGAAACAAGGATGTCCAATATTACCACTATTATTTAATGTTGTACTAGAAATGCTAAATTTAGCAATTAGAGAATTAAAAGAAATTAAATGAATTAAAGTAGGCAATAAAGAAACTAAACTATTACTCTTTGAGGATTATATGATGGTATGCTTAGCAAATCCTAGAAAATCAACTGAAAAACTAGTTGAAATAATAACATTAGCAAAGTTGTAGATGCAAAATAAACACACATAAATCATTAGCATCTCTGTATATTTCCAACAAAATTTAACAACAAGATTTAGAAAGAAAAACTCCATTTAAAATCACTCTAGACAATATAAAATACCTGGTAATCTATTTGCCAAGACAAATGCAGGAATTATATGAACACAATTACAAAGCACTTTTCACACAAATAAAATTAGATCTATACAATTAGATGAACATTAATTGCTCATCAGTAGGCTGAGCTAATATAGTTAAAATGACAATCCTGCCTAAATTAATTTACTTATTCAGTGCCATACCAATCAAACTGCCAAAAATCTCAGTGGTTGCTAAGAATTAGAAACTAAAGGAATGTTCCTCAATTGTGGAATGACTGAACAAATTGTGGTATATGACAGTGATGGACTATTTTTGTGCTCTAAGGAATGATGAACAGGATGATTTTAGAGAAAGCTGGAAAGACTCATTAACTGATACAAAGTGAATTCAGCAGAACAAGGAAAACATACACAGTAACAACAATATTGTGGAACAATGAAATGTGATACTTTGCTACTAATACCAATACAATGATCCAGAACAATTCCGAAGGTCATATGAAAAAGAATGTTATCCTCCTCTAGAGAAAGAACTCTTTAAAAGAATGCAAATGAAAGCATATTATTTATCATTTGTTTATCTGCATGGATACTTTAGGATTTTGTTTTTATAAAAGTACTCACTTATAAATATGAAAAATATGGAAACATGTTTTTCATTATAATATATGTATAACCTAGATTGAATTGAATTGTTTGCCAGCTCTCAGAATGGGGGAGGGGAGAGAGAGAGAGAGAGAGAGAGAGAGAGAGAGAGAGAGAGAGAGAGAGAGAGAGAGAGAGAATCTGGACTATATAATTCAGAAAACTCATGTGGAAATTTGTTATTAAAATAAAAGTTGAAATGAAAAATAAAAAATCTTCTGCCCATTTATAAAAGTCTCCCTCTTTACATACACACATACACACACACACACATATATACATACTTTTAATTGGTTGATGAGTGGATCCTCTGACTTCACCTGGGCAGTTTGCCTTTATTTCCCAACTTCCACTATTTTACTCTCAGTAAGTATACCCAAGTTGGAAGATCTCACAAGTGAAACTGAAAAGTAATAGTACCATTCTCTGACATTAAACATGTGTTCTTCTAAGTTCCATGAAGAGAGGGACTATGACTTATTTTTGCCTTTGGATCCCCCAGATTTTAAAACATTATCATGTACATAGTCCATAGATAATAGCCATCCATTGAATTAAATTGAATTGAATACAGTATTGGCCAAAGTGTATAACAATCTTTGGCCAAAACATAATACTTTCCAAGAAATGTTTGTAAAATCTTTTTTCCTCTTGACCCATCTCCTTCTGTTTTCTCTGAGTACATGAACTCTGAAAACACTTTTACTTTCCCTTATTTCTAAAAAATCCTTAATTTATGTCTTAGAATTCATTATAAGGGTTGGCTACAAGGCAGAAGAGCAGTAAGGTCTAGAAAATAGGCTTAAATGAATTGCCCAGGGTCGCATAACTAGAAAGTGTCTGAAGCCAAATTTGAACCCAGGACTTTCTATTTCTATCCACTGAACCACCTAATTACCCCCACTTTCTTTTATTTTCAATGTCTCCTGATACATTCCCTCCCCACAGCCTAAAACCATTTCCAGATTTCCCTACTCTGAAACAAAATGAAACAAACCAAAAATTAATACCTTCAATAGTCCATAATATCCCTTATATTTTCATGCTCTCTGTTACCTCTCACATATAAAATTCTAGAAAGGGTTATCCCTATTTATAATTTTCATTTCCTTATCTCCCACTTGCTACTCAACCCCCTGAAATCTGGCTACTATTGATGTAACTATGCAGTGAAAATTGTTCTTTCTAAGGTGACCAACAAATCCTTTCAATTGAAAAATCCATGTTTTTGTCTGTCTTCATCCTTCTTGATTTCATTGTGATTTGATACTGTTAATTACCCCCTTGTCCTAGACACTCTCTCTTCCCATAGATTCTTTGGCAAAAATATTTTCCTCCTACCTGTAAAACCACTTTCCTTTGCTAAATCATCCTCCTCCTCTCTCCCACCAAGGGCGGATATTCCCTATGGCTTGTCCTGGGCTTTATTCTCATCTCCCACTTTACTCACTTCATGATTTCATCAGTTCTCTTGATTCAGCTACCATCTCTGAAACTTTGAAACTAACTGACTTTGGGCTCACTAAATGAATAAAGTATTTTTCAATTTAATCATCAAATATTCTTCCCCTAGAACTGAGATTAGCCACATTAATCTTTCACATTCTTCTTTCATTGACTTTACGATCCCTGTGGTCCTCACTGTCTGGGAAGTATATCTTTGTCCTTGGCCTATGTATTTCTGTCCTGTTTAATTTGCTAATTTTAACCTTTCATAAAGACTTCATCTTCAACTGTTGTTCTAAGTTGCCTTCTTCATTGAGTCTCTCCAGTGGTCATGTATAATCTTATGAGAAGGCAATATCTTTTTTGAATCATATATGATAGGCACATAGGTCTCATTCCTCTTCCTATTTCAAAGACACATTAGGCAGTCCACAAGGTTTCTTTTCTATCTGTATATGAGAAGCTCAAAAATATCCTGAACCCAATAAATAATGAAGACTTTCCTAGCTTAGATTAGCAACCCTGTCATTTTCCTCAATCCACACTGAATTCAGTGGAGAGTAGTTACAATCAATCATCAACTAGGCACTAGTGCTTTTAATGTGCCAAGGTGAGAGAAACTCTAGCACAGGATAAGAGATGAGTGATCTCCTGTGCTTGTTGAATAGAAAAGAATGGAGTTTATGTGCTTCAAAGCTACTAGCACCATTCCAAAAATTGATATATTAGAATACATTTCATCAAAAATATAGAAAAGAATACTAAACATACCATTTATGGATCACCATGAAATAAAAGCTACATTAAATAAAAGCTCCTCAAGGAAAGAATGAAAAAAATAATGAAAACCAAATGACATAATTCTAAAGAACTTGTGAATAAAAGAACAAATTTTATAAACAATAGTAAATTCCATAAAAAAAATAATAGTAATGAGACAGTATGCCAAAATTTATGGGATATAACTAACGAAGTTCCATATAAATGTATGTAACAGAAACTATAAATAACCAAAAGTTATGTTATATAGATAGGTATTAAAAATGCTTTTGACAAAATCAAATAGTCATTTCTATTGAAAACTTCATAGGAATAAATGGTCCTTTCCTCACTTTGGTAAATAATATCTAAATCCAAGAGCAAGCACTATACAATGAAGAAAAGCTTCAAATAAAATCATGAGTAAGGTAAGATTGTCCATTATCCCCATTCCTAATTGTAGCAATAAGGAAAAAAAGAAAGAAAATGAAGGATTGACTATAAGCAAAGAGGAAATAAAATTATTATTTTTGTAGATGATTTTACAGTGAATTTGGAGAATTCTAGAAAGTCAAGTAAAAAATTATCCATGTGTAGGTAGAGCCAATATAATAAAAATTATAATACTACCTAAATTAATTGACTTGTTCAATGTCATATTAATCTGGTTATCAAAGGAATATTTTATAGAAATATAAACATAACCACAAAAATTATATAGAGGAACAAATGATTAAGAATCCCAAAGGTAATAATAGAAAAAGGCAGAATGGAAGAGGGTCTCTAGGTACCAAACTATACTATAATGCAGTAATCATTAAAAGGATTTAGTATTGGTATAAAAAGCAAAGAGGGAAGGTGGATCAGGGGAAGAGGTGTGAATTTTAAAACTACTCCTCCCTACTCAGACCATACTTTAGGGGAAGATAAAGTTGTAATCTCCTGATTATAACAATGGAGATACTTAGTCTAACAAGGTCAAGAATGTCTGCACCCATACTTAAAGATTAAGTATCTAGGAGGATGGCCTTTGATAGACATGTGCAGAAACAGCTGACAGACCCCTGGGCTGGCCTAAGTCAAGCTAAGCCACCATTGGTACAGATAAGACACAGGAAAGTGACGTAAAGCCATCTATATAGGGCACATCACTTCCTCTCTTCAGGCTCTTTCCCCAGAGAGGTGGCTCTGGCTGATCACTTCCTGTGAGCAGCCTGGTGCCAGTTCAATCCTGGAACTCAGTCTGGAGGAGCTCCCTCAGACAGCTTCCTTGAGATGATCTCATGCTGAGTGATAAGACTGACTCCCTTTTCCCTTGGGCTCAGGGAAGGCCCCCTTGGCCAAGGTCTTTAACTCCTGCCTGGCTCAGCCTGAGCCGGAGCAGTTTAAATTAACTCTTTCCTCTCTCTCTCTCTCTCTCTCTCTCTCTCTCTCTCTCTCTCTCTCTCTCTCTCTCTCTCTCTGTCTCTCCTCCTTAATTCTTTCTCTCTATATTAATTAAAATCACCATAATTTCCAGCTGACTTGGGTGTTTATTTGGGATATCCCATGGCAACCAATAATTAAATATAGTTTAGGTCACAACACTAAAATTATCCTTTACAGAGGTTAGATACACAATATACCAAAACAAGTAGACTCAATAACATAGTATTACATAAACAAAAACTACCTCAATTACTAGGGGAAGGGTTCACTAATAAGCTAAAATCAGAGAAAATTGGACAAGCAGTCTGGCAGAAATCAGGTTCAGACCAATACTTCATAATATACCCTGAGATAAGCCCTAAATAGATATATGATCTAAAGATAAAAGGTCAGGGGCAGTAGGTGGCTCAGGAGGCAGCTAGATGACTCAGTGGATTAAGAGCCAAGCATGAAGTTGAGAGGTCCTGGGTTTGAATCTGACCTCAGACACTTCCTGACTGTGTTTCTCTGGGCAAGTCTAAGATAGAAGGAATTAAACTCAATACTGTGTTTCTGTTCCAAGGCAGAAGAGTGGGAAGGTCTAGACCCTTCAGGTCAAGTGACTTGTCCAGGGTCACCAAGCAGGGCTCTCAATCCACTGAGTCACCTAGCTGTCTTTTAAGATAAGGGTTTAAAAAAAAAGGATGAAATCATCAATGAATGGCAAGGGGGTTGTTCATGAATAAACATGTAAAAGAAAGGATAATAGAAGGTAAAATAGATGGGTTTGATTATATAAAACAAAAGGTTTTTCACAAATGAATCTAATGAAATTAGAATTAGAAGAGAAATAGGGGTAAAATCTTTGCAGCAAATATCTCTAATAAAACTGATTAAAATTTATAAAACAAAGAGTCATTCCCACCTATATAAATGGTCCAAAAATGCAGCTCAGATTTAAAAAAAAAAAAACACTCTTCCAAAGATCATATGGAAAAAAATGCTCTAAACCAATAATAATAAAGGAAATGTAAATTAAAGTTTCCTTGCTTCACCCACTAGACTGGTAAAGATAACAAAAAAGAAAATATGGCAAATATTGAAGGAGTTGTGGGAAAAGTTACACTAGTGTACTCTTGGTGGAGTTATAAATTTGTCCAGTCATCTGGAAAAAAATTTGGAACTATGCCCTAAAAGTTACTATAACATGCATACCGTTTGAATTAGCTATATCACCTCTAGGCCTACATCCTCAAAGAAATTAAATAAAATAGAAAAAGACCCATTTGTACACAAATATTTATCTCCCTTTCTTTCAATAACCCCAAACTAGAAACTAGAGCAGTGTTCTCCTATTGAAAAATGTCTAAAAAATTCTGGTATATTAATGTAATAGAATATTGTTTTGCCATTAAAAAAACATAATTGACAGTTTCAGAGGAAACTGGGAAGACTTCTCTGAATTAATACTGAGCAAAATGAGCAATACTAAGAGAATGATTTATACAATGATAACATTTTAGAGAAAAATAACTTCAAATCTTTAAAACTCTTATAAGTGTAATAATAAATCATAAGTAGAAAAGATAAAATCAAAATAAACCTTTCAATTCTTGCCAGAGAGGTGATAAACTTAAAATGCAGAAAAAATACATTTTTAGACATGGTTAATGTGGGAATTTTTTTTCCAGATGATGCACCACTGCTTTAAAGATTTTATGGGGGAGGACAATTAGGGAGGAAGTATTTTCTTAAAGTAGAGAAGAAGCAGATAAAGAAAAATAGTAAATTAAAAATTAAAAAATAAATGGAGCAAAAATATACAGTTGATGTTTTTCAGCAACAGACAGGAATTATTCAGTAAAAGAAAACCTGCAACTTAGCACTAAGGAAAAGCATAGACTAGAAAACTGAGATTTGTTTCATCTATCTCTTGATTATTGCAATAGTTTTCTCCTTTCTTTCATTTCCCTCCCCCAATTGTTTATCTTATAAGTAAGGTAATTGATGTATGTTCATAGATAGGGTATGTGTTGTTTAAAAAACAAAATGTCTATTGGCTTGTTTTGTTCACCATCAAATGGAAATGGAATGGGGAAAATGTCCATCTTCTCTCTTACTGGTATGTTCATTAAACTTTTCTCCTGTTTCAGCATATTATTTTGCTCTTGCTATTTAACAAATGCAAAACAAAATCTCATAATACTTTGTTACATTGAATAATATCAGGATTTTTCTTTTATCATAAAACTAAAGATGATATAGATTATACAAAAAGGACAATCTTTGTCTTTTAATAAACATTAATTACTAAAAAGAAAATGGCAATCCTAAAAGATCAAGTTCATTGAAATAGACACCAAAGTTGGGAGTAAGGGATAGTTTGAGAAATGAAGTGACAAACATCCATCTGTCTTCACACTTTAACCTAATTATTTTTTCTAACTATTATATATTATATGTTACATATAATATATATTATAATAACTATTATTTTCTCTAAATGACTGTCTTTTGAGATAAGGACCGCATTACACAAAACTATAAATGTTAAAAAATCTCATGTAAGTCATTCCAATCATCAATTGGACAACAATCCAAAGAAATTGGATTCCCTTCATTTGTCGTTGAAAGTTGCACCTCTAATGGGGAAAAGTCTATTAATCTACTAATATCTCATAATTTTTTCACTGTGGATCACATCCAAGAGCATGAAATGCATACCATTTCTTTTATGAGGGTACTTATATGATGTTTGGACATTAATGAATGAATAATAAATTCCTAGAAATCATGTGAAGATAACATTTTTCTCTCTTTTTTAAATCATAACATTATATATTTAACAAGTCCATAAAGCATATTGAGTGCTACAGTGAATCAGTCTATGAGCTAGACCATAAGGTCTATGTGCCTATGTGCCTATGATAAATATAAGAGCACTCCCAAAGAATGAAACTACAGGTCTCTGCCTTGAAGGAATTCACAATTTAATGAAGAAAACAATATACAAAGAATTGTATTCTTATAAGACTTTCTGAAGAACATGAAATTTGAGTTATCTTGAAGGAAGAGAGGAAGTGTAGATGAGGTGGGATGGTATTCCAGGCAGAAGACACAAGCAAGGGAGACAGAGCCAGGCAGTCAGAGTAGAAGCAGGAATATTCAAAAATCTCTGAACCACTCCCCCCCCAATCAACATTAAAATAAACCTTAAAATAAAACTTCAAAAATAAATACTAGAGTGGAAGAATTAACAAAGGAACAGGGAGAGGTGATTTTCCTACAGAATACAACTTGGAAAGTAGGGAGAGAGAGTGTCTTTCACTGGGATAAGAGGGGAACACAATTCAAAAGTTTGCAGCAACATACCTCCCTTCCCCAACTGCTCAAAGTTGGAAACCCATGACACAGACCAGCAGTGAGATCCCAAAACCCTGGGTAAGCCAATAGCAGAGTATTCCCACACTGTTATGGTAGAAATTTTAGTTTTTAGGACTGATTGTAATATTGAACAATGGCCGCCAAGGAATTTACTTATGAAATTCCTAAAATGAAACACTCAAGTCACAATGGAGTTTATGGAGGTTTAATCACACTGGGAGTAGGGAAAGGAGAGGGAGAGAAGGAGAGAAGAGAAAAGGGAAAGGGGCTGCTCAACCTCTGACCAAGGCAGAGGGAGTTTAGGCCCAAAGGCCAAGGTGGAAGGAATCAGTCCTTAACTCACGTGAGTGATCTGAAGGAAAGCTGTCTGCAGGCATCCTCCCTGTCCAAGCTCCTCACACCAACTCGCGTCTAGCTCTCTCCACAGGAAGTGAGCGAATTCCAGAGGCTGTTCCTTACCTCACTTCCTGTGTCTCACAAGTGCCAATGGTTGGCTCTAGCTTAGCTTAGGACAGCCCAGGTGGGCAGTTAGTTATTTCTGATTTGTCATTGACTAGCACATGCCTGTGTAGTGTGGGTGTGCACAATTTTTGGGTGCTAGACCAAGATGGAGACTTTTTAAAATTCACAACACCCACCCCTCAAAGTTCTACGCCCCTGCCAATCCCCTTACATGCCTACCCAGTGAAGAATGAGTTCATTAAAAAAAAAAAACTAAAAATATTTATATGACCTGGTACAAAGTGAAGTGATCAGAAGCAAGAGAACAGTATATACAATATCAGAAATATTGTACCATGATCAACTGTGATGTACTAAACTATTATCAGCAAAACAAGATCCCAAGTTAACCCCAAGGGACTTATGATAAAAAAAAAATGCTATCTAAAGTCAAAGATGGAACTATTAGAATTTTATTGCAAATCAAGACACTCCCTATTTCCCTTTGTTTCCTTCATTTTTTATTGTATGAGTTATATGTGTCTTCTGCATAGCATGGGAATATAAAATTGGGTATTATAGGAAAGCAGTAGCGTAACCTATAATAGACCATTTACCAACTCAGAGAGTGGGGGCAAGGATGGGGAGTGAGGGAGAGAGTTTGAATCTCAAAATTTCCTAAAGCAATTGTAAAAAAGTATTGCTACATGTAGTTGAAAAATAATAAAATATATTTTTAAAAGCATAGTTGGCACAATGGAAAAAGAGGCACAAAAATCTAAGGAAGAAAATAACTTTCTAGAAAGTAAAAGTGACCAAAGAAGGTTTCAATGCTCACTGAAGAAAATAATTTCTTAAAAACTAGAATTGAGCAAGTAGGAGCTAATAACTTCATGGAACATCAAGAAATGATAAAAACAAACTCAAACAAATAAAAATTTTAAGAAAAAATGAACTATCTCATTGGAAAAACAACTGATCTGGAAAATATGCCAGAAGATATAATTTAAGATTTATTGGACTATCTGAAAGCCATGATTTAAAAAAAACATATATAATATCACAAGAAATTATCAAAAAAAAAAACTCTCCTCCTGAAAAAGATCCCCGAAGAAAAACTCCCAGGAATATTATAGTCAAGCTCCAGAGCTTCCAGGTCAAATCAGCCAGAAAGAAACAATTCAAATATCATAGAAACACAGTTTAGATTACATAAGACTTAGCAACTTCTATACAAAATGACCAGAGAACTTTCTATTTGATATAATAGAAGGCAGAGAAGCTAGGTTTACAACAAGAACTACCTACACAGCAAAACTGAGAATATGCTATTAAAGGGGCTGGGGAGGGGAGGTCATTTAATGAAATAGAGAATTCCCAAGCATTCTTGATATAAAAAAAAAAAACAGATCTGAACAGAAAATTTGATATTCAAATATAGGTCTCAAGAATAGCATAAAAAGGTAAACAGGAAAGAGAAAACAAGAAATTCAATAAGTCAATCTGTTGGCTATATGAGAAAATGATACTTGAGAATTTTAGCCTTCTTAGGGTAGTTAGAATGAGTATAAATAGACTGTGGGTACTGGAATAAGTTGATTTGATGATATGATGCCCCCCCAAAAATTTTTTTTAAATCAAGGGGTGAAAAAAGCACTGAATTGAGAGAAGAGGAAAAGGAGAGGTAGAGTAGGGTAAAGCAGAATTGCAAAAAAAAAAAAAACTATTAAAGTTGAGGGGAGAAAGAGACTGATGAAATTCATTGCTTAAATGTTACTCTCATCAGAATAGTTTAAGAGAGGAAATAACTACCATACTCAGTTGGGTATAGAAATTTAGCCTACCATATAGGAAAGTAGGTGGGAAATAAGAAAAGGAAAGTGGGAGAATAGAAGCTAGGGTAATTTATAGAGAGACAGTGGTTACAAGTAAACACCTGAGAGGAGGGACAGAGTGAAGGGAGACAGAAGAGTGGGAACAAAAAGGTTAAAATGAATAAGTTTGATTATATTAAATTTAAAACCTTTTCTACAAACAAAATCAATGCAACCAAGATTAGAAGCAACATAACAAACTAGAGGGAAAAAATTTACAACAAATTTCTCTGATAAAGGTCTCACCCCTCAAATATATAGACAACTAGGTCATATTTATAATAATACAAGTCATTCTCCAATTGACAAATGGTCAACAGATAATAACAAGCAGTTCTCAGATGAAGAAATCAAAGCTATCTATAGTCAGATAAAATTGTGTTCTAAATCACAATTGACTAAAGAAATAAAAATTAAAATAACTCAAGTATTACCTTACACCTACCAGATTGGCTAATATGACAATCAAGGAAATGAGTAATGTTAGAGGTGATGGAGGAAAATTAGAACATTGTTGCATTGCTGGTGGACTTGTGATTTGATTGAATCTTTTTTCAGGACAATTTGGAACTATGGCCAAAGTGCTATAAATGCATACCCTTTGATCCAGTAATACCATACCAGATCTATACACCAAACAGATTTTTTAAAGGGGAATGGGGGAAGGACCTATTTGTACAAATAGGTTTTTAGTATCTCCTTTTCAAATGGTAAAGAACTAGAAACTGAGAGGACATTAATCAGCTGGGGAATGGCTGGATAAATTATGGTATATGATCAGGATGAAATATTATTGTGGTATAAGAAATGATAAGCAGGATGATTTCAGAAAAGCCTGGAGAGACTTAAATAAATTGAACAGAATCAAGAGAACTTTGTACACACTAATAGCAATCTTGTATAGTGAAAAACTCTGAAAAATTTAACTATTGTGAGTAATACAATGATTCGAGACAATTCTGAAGAATGTATGACAAAGAATGACATTCAACTCAAGAGAAGAAGTGATGGAATCTGAATGCAGATCAAAGCATCATATTTTTTGCTTTATTTGTTTGTGTTTTTATTTGGGGGATTTTGACTTTATATGATAAGTATTCAATTCTACCAACAATGCAATAGTGTCCCATTGAAAATATGGAAACATGTTTTGCAAGATCATACATATGTAACCCAAAACAAACTGCTTACCATCTCAAGGAAGTGGAGAAGGAAGGGAGAGAGGGAGAAAATTTGGTTATTATCATTTCAGAAATCATGTAAAAGATTATTATATGCAGTTGGAAAGATAAAATATTAATTTTTAAAAGGAAATGAAGGAAAACAAAAGAAAACAGAGAAGGCATAGCCAGTGAAAAGGTGTAGCATCAAAGAACAGAAGGTAACATATGTAGAACAACAAATAGACCAGTACAGAATAGATGTAGAGTGTATGGAGGGGAGGTGGTTTTAGAGAAGACTTTTGAGTGTCCCTTGGATAGCAAGGAAATCAAATCAGTCAATATTTAAAGAAATTAATTCAAACTATTCACTGCCAGGTCAAATACAGAAACTGATGTTTAAATACTTTGGCAACATAATGAGAAGACAAATGGAAAAAATGAGCATATTTTGGAAAAAATATTGGGAAATTTTGAAGCCAAAATAAGAAGGGGACAGAAGAGTACAAGATGTATAGATAGTGTCACAAAACAACAAACATGAACTTGGACAGATTTCAAGTGATCAGAAGATAGAAAAGTCTGGTTTACTATGATCCATGAAGCCATGAAGAGTCAAATACAACTGAATGAAACACAACAATAACAAGTATTCCAGACAGGAGGCATAGCCAATGAAAAGGTGTAGAGTCCAATAATGGAAGGAGATGTATGAAAAACAATAAATAAACCAATTTAGTGGATTGTAGAATGGAGAGGAGTAAAATATATGTGGAAAGACAAGAAGAGACCAGTCAAGGACTTTAAAAACCTGACAGAGGATTCTATACTTGATTATAGCTATGATAAGGAGCCATTGAAGATTTTTGAATAGACAAGTGACTTGGTCAGACCTGAACTTTAGAAAATTAATTCAGCAATTGAGATGAGGATGGGTTGGAGTGAGGAGAGACTTGAGGCAGGAATGCCAATTAGAAGGATATTGCAGCATTCCAGTCATTCTCAAATCTAAACCACTAAATCTTCCTGAATTAGGTCTTCCCCAAGAGTGGGTCAAAGATGTTGAACCAGAGTCCAAGAAAGGCATTATTTTCTTTATGTCTCTTCCTTTCCTTGACTTTGAAAAACTAACAGCATTTCCCTATGCTAACTATAGTGTCTCATCATACCTGACACATCCCATGCCCTATTTCTTCATTAAGTGTGGCATTTCTATAACCTCTGTTGTGCCTCAATGAATTAATAATTATGTGGATGAGAGTCTCATAATATAGGAACATTTTAGCATTTAGCCTCTATGGTTCCCCCATTCTCAAGTAGTTAAATGACCTGTAAACAAATATGTAAGTTTCCTAAAGCAGTGTACTATTGAAAAACTTTCTGAAAAGAGAAATTATGAAATAAAATATCTTGAATTCCTAAGATTTGCCCTTTATTTCAAAGTCATTTAAACATAGATTATCTGTGATTCACCATTGTATTTAAGTGGAATTAATAATCACACTCTCCACAACACATTGGTTAGGCCCATGTTATCCTGAGCCACTGAAACCTTTACCCAGTAGAGAGGCTAGGAGGAGGTATAACTCTTTTAGTTTAAAAGCAACTGAGAATGTAGATGAGTTAAACATTACTCTAGTCATGAGTCATCTGTGATGGACAAGCACTGGATAGAGTCACTCTCATTTATTGCCACTACCATAAACCATATCCAGCTAACCTATTATAAGAAATGATTAGAAACCTTTTTAGTGTGATAAAAGTTAAAAGTTCCTCCTTTTTGTTCTTTTTATATAAAACATAAGGAAAACTTTCATTCTTAAAACAAAAGAAATGGAAATCATATGAGTTTAGTCAACCAATAATAATTTGTTAAGTAATTTTCAGGCATGATTATGTTTAATTTTTCAAATCATATTTTACATTAATCATCCACAAGAGTCTCTAATAGTTCATCACAACATGGAGGTGATGCTGGGAACTTTTTGGTTTTTAATACAATTTTATTATACAAAACATAGACTTTGCTGAATTCTCTTCTTCTCCAGTCATCCCTTATAACAAAAAAAATTTTTTTTAATGAGGATGGCAAAGAAATTCAATTTATCAATGCATCAAAAAACGGAACATTATGGGAAATAGCCTCTACCTATATATAGCCCCTCATCAATGCAAATGAAAGGGAGGGGTGGAAGTTGCCTTCCCGTATCTCTTCTTTGGGACCAAGCTTGATCATTATAAATTTCTAGAATTCAGACTCAAAGATTTTGTGGTTATTTTCATTTTCATTTTCATAATCATTGTGTATATTGTTTTCCTGATTCTAGTTAATTATATACCAGTTCATCAAAAATGTTTCCCCAATTCTCTGCATTAGTATGTGTGCTTCTAGGTCTTTGCTACTACTATCCAAAAAATAAATAAATAAATAAAAATGCTTCAATGAGTACTTTTATACAAATGGGGCTTCCCTTTTTTATTGAGCTCTTTATGGTATGTGCCTAGTTATAGCATCTGTAGGGTCAAAAGGAGTAGACATTTTAGTCACTTTCTTATAACAAAGGAGGAAGGGGGACTTCAAAAACACTAACCAATATTTCCAGAAAGACTGACATCATATGAAATGCTCCACACCCCTTGCTTCTCCCCTCTCCACATAAAGATAGCTTCAAATTTAATTTCCATCACAGTCCAATCAATTCACAGATCTGCCAACAATTCATTAGTGTACCCATACTTCCACTATACTTCCAGTAATATTGATTTCCCTTTTTTTTGTCATCTTTACCAATTGATGGGTATGAGGAGAAACTTCAAAGTTGTTTAGATCTGAATTTCTCTAATTATTGGTAATTTGAAATATTCTTTTCAATCTTTGGATTATTAGAAGTATCCTTGAAGAGCCTACATTTTAGGATCTATGAGCTAAAAAGTCTATTTTCCAAGACCTAGAGATCTGACTCTTGGGAAATGAATGTTATTGTTGTTGTTGTTACTTTTGCTGTTGTTGTTGTTGTTAGAACAACTAATGAAATGAATGCCTAAGACAATTTGCATCAATGGAAGGAGTACCCACATGAATGAAATCAATATCTTCTAAATGCTGAAAATTTAACTATCAGCATCATCAAACATTCATTAATTACCTATTATGTACAGTGTTTGGTACAAGGAAAAATCTATACAAAAAAAAGACATAGGAAAGATAGTTCCTATTTCCTTGAACTATAACAGAAGAAACCAGTGTCAACAGAGTAATAAGAATGCTACCAAGGCATAATAATCAGAGACAAATGAATGAATGGCACAAATGGTGAGAAGCTCAATGTGAGGAGAAGCTGCAGTAGGTGAGGTCAAAAAGAGAAGGCTTCATGCAGGTAGGCTTTGAAAGAAGTCAATAAATAGAAGAAAAGAAAAATGTGGACCACACCTGATTTGATTGGTATAGAGATAATCCAGTGAAGAAGTCCCCTCTACCAATCTAAACTCTCTGCAACATAAAGCCTCAAAACAGGAGTCTTTAATCTTCAAATGCCTTTGGTAGTCCGGTGAAGTTTGTAAACTGCTTCTCAGAACAAAAATTTTAAATTCATAAAGTAAAATACAGAGGATTACAAAAGAAACTAGTTATCAAAATATGGTTTTATGTTCACAGATCATAAGTTAAGAACTCCTGTTTTAGAGAATTGCTTAGGGAGAATTAAGAGATTCATGTTTATATCATTAACCTAAGATGCCTATGTGACTGGGATCCCCATGACTAATATGTGTCAAAGGTGATTTTAGAGGCTGCCTCTATCCTCTCTGCTATCTACTAAGTAGAGAAGTATGAAGGAAGAATTTCTATAGAAGGAAATAAGATAAACAAAGGTTTGGAAGGTAGGAATGCACATGGTAGATCAGAAGATACCGAGGGAAGCCTACATGTGTAGCTTGGAGATAATAAATACTTGTTGAGTTCGATTGATAGGTGAGAAGTCCAAATGTAAGTGATTTTAGTGCCAGGTTAAACCATTTGGATTTAATTGGAAATTCATTGGAAAGATGTTTTATTAGGGCTTTATTAGGATGTATTAATATTATATGCCAAATAATTTAAGAAAATGAATATGACCATTACCTGGACCAAAATGCTTTCTCCTGATTTGAATTAGGATTTTAAAAATATAGTTTGATAGTATAATTATAAAGGGGGAGATGGTTGGTACAGACCTGTAATTTCATTAGAATGAGGAAATTCAGGAATGATACTTTCTCCACAGATGTATATTAATAACTCATTTGTAACATATTCATAGATTGTGTGACTGTATTGAGTGAAAGATTAAATGACTTGTCTACAGTCAGTTATCAGAAGGAGAACAGACTTCCTGACCCAAAAATAGGCCCTCTAATAGCAATAATAGTCATAATAATAATTTATATGTGCCTTAAGGTTTTCAAAGTCACTTAAAAATATTATCTCATTTTGACTTTAAAACAAAACTGGGAAGCAAATGCTATTATTATTTCCATTTTACAGATAAAAAAAACAAGGCAGACAAAGGTCAGGTGACTTGCCAATGGTTAAACAGCTAATAAGTATCTGAGATGAGATTTGAATTCAGTTCTTCATTATGTCAAGCCCAGTATTCTATATACTGTAGCACCAACTTGTCCTTCTCTCTAACCATAATGTTTCAATTGGAATTATCTCCACATATGCACAAATAGTAATTAAAATAAAGGGCAACATTTTATAAAGTGCTTTAAAGTTTACAAAATGCTTTATGCGTGCCATTTTATTAGATCCTCACAGATACCTTTTGAGGAAAGTGATATATTTATCCTCTTTTACATCTGATAAAAATGAAGCAGACACAAAAGTTAATTATTTGAGAGTAATTACTTGAGAGAGGGTTTGAACTCATGTCTTCATGATTTCAAATCTCACTTTTCCCCCATTTGACCTGAAAGTCATCATCAATATGAAAAACAAAAGCTAAAATATTCATACAGAATAAGTGATGTCCAAGCATAGCAATCAAGCACTAGGACATTTGACCTTTAAGCCTACACAGTGATGGTAAAAAAACCCTTCTACATCCAGTTCCAGTGTCAAGTGGTTTTTAATCTCTGAGAGGGGGTAAATAAGTCTTTTTCCTTTTCTTCAGAAAGATCTAAATGCCACATTTCCATTTTGAGCACTTTTTTTAGGGGTAACTATCACAATTTTTTAATGTCATTTTTTTAAATTTAATTTTATTTTTAACATTATTTTATTTGGTCATTTCCGAGCATTATTCATTGGAGACAAAGATCATTTTTTCCTCCCCCCCCCCAATCCCATAGCCAACCCGCGATTCCACTGGGTATCACAAGTGTTTTTGATTCGAACCCATTTCCATGTTGTTGGTATTTGCATTAGGATGTTCATTTAGAGTCTCTCCTCAGTCATATCCCCTCCACCCCTGCAGTCTAGCAGTTGGTTTTCCTCGGTGTTTTTACTCCCACAGTTTGTCCTCTGCTTGTGAACACTTTTTTTTTTTAAGTAAAAAGTAGATTCACTTCTTCCCTGGATTTTCTTTCCATTCTATTTTAATCAGGAAACTTGAGCTCATGTTCCTTAAAGGAGATGATTTTCCTTCACAAGATTCTACCCTTATTCCTAGTCCTACAAAATGCTAATTCCATAAACTTGGCTTCCCAAACCTGCAACTTGGAAATCATGTGATAGATAGCCCTTTCAGACACCACTCTTCAAAGAACAGTACAAAAACAGATTCAACTCTATTCAGAATGACCCTATGGGGAAAGTCCTATCATTCTCAGTATTGCTAAAGAGGGAGGATGTTTAATGATAAGAATGCAATTATGACTCATGTGCATTCTATTCTCAGTTCAGCCACTGACTCATTTGGTGATTTTGGTTGTAAGTCTCTGTGATATGTTTCCAAAAATATTAACGAACTCCAGTATTTACTTACCAAAAGGGTAAGATATGATAAATAAATATTTACCTGTCAAAGTCCTTCATTATACAGTATAATAAAATATATCTCAGAAATGTGAAAACTGTTAGCTGTGTGACCTTGGGCAAGTCACTTAACACCAATTGCCTAGCCCTTATCACTTGTCTGCTGTGGAACCAACACTTAGTATATATCAGACAATAGGGGATTTTTAAAAGAAACTTTTAAAGAATGGTGAAAGCTGATTGTGTATATTAGTAACTTTTTACAGACCTTAAATTCAAAGGCATACTTTAAATTTTAGAATTCAATATTAAAATCAGATAGTAACCTGGGGAACATATTTCCTTATCTTACAATTATAGACACAGAAACTGAGGCACAGAAAGATATAGTGAGTTATCTAAGGTCTCACAACTAGATATAGGCAGACTACTAGATTTTTCCACTAACTAGCTATGTAATCCTGAACAATTTACTTCACCAATGAGAGGGTTAGATTAAATGATCATTAAGACCCCTGATAATTTCTGAATATTCTTCAGTTGTATAATCTCCTGACTGACTTTCTCTCCAACATTAACTGTTTACAAGGCCAGTGATTACACCTATTTCTTTTATATTTTTGAAAAAGTAATACCTAAGGCAAAGGAGAAAAATTAAAGGTATTAACATTACTAAAGGGAAAGCAGAAACATTTTTATTTGCAGCCAATAAAATGCTTTACTTAGAAAAGGCAAGAGAATCAATAAAGACAGCCAAGAAAATTAATTTGTTGTTGTTCAGTTGTTTCAGTCATGTCTGACTCTTTATGACCCTATTTGGTGTTTTCTTGTCAAAGATACTTGAATGGTTTGACTTCCTTCTCCAACTCATTTTACAGATGAGGAGCTGAGGCAAATGGGGTTAAATGATTTGCCCGGAGTCACACAGCTAATAAGTATATGAAGCCAGATTTGAACTAAAGAAGATGAGTCTTCTAGACTGCAGGCCCAGATCTTTATTCACTGTGCCATTTAACTGCCCTAAGGAAAATGGTTTATTAAATAAAGAAACAAAATAAATATAAAAATCAGCAGCATTTTATTCAATCAATAACTATTTATTAAGCATTTACTATGTGCCAATCCATATTAATACAAACAAAAGGAAATGACAGAGAATTCTGTTCTAAATAACTACAAAATACATCTGTGGGTTAACCTACCAAGACATATTTAGTATTTAAATAAATCATGATACAAAACATTCCTTAAAGGAATAAAAGAAGACAAGTAATTGAAGAGATTTTCATGTTTAATGTTAAGGTACACCATTATAACAAAAGACTAAGACTGTGGTACCAAAATAAATAAATTTAATGTTATATTCATCAAATCTTCAAGAGTTTATTTAAAGAACCAGACAGTAATAAATTTAATTTTGAGGAATAATCCAGAATCTAAGGAGAATGATAAAAAATAAAAAAATGAAGATCAGATATTAGTATCAGATCACAAACTTATTTATAAAGTTGTTATGTGTAAAACTATTTTGGCACTGTTTAAAAAAAAGCAGATAAGTGGAACAGATTAATTACGAATGAGAACCAATCACAACTAGAGAACACTGGAATAAATAGAACATTCCTCAAAAATAATAAACAGCATTTTATAAAACTATCAGCAAACATCATCTGTAATGAGATTAAGTTAAAAGCCTTCCTAATAAGATGAGGAGTGAAACAAGAAAGCCCATCATCAGCACTGCTAGAGAATCAACCAAAAAACTAACTGAAACAATTAACAATTAATTGGTAAAATTGCAGGATATAAAAGAAACACACAGAAATCAACAGCATTTCTCTATGCCACCCATAAAGCACAAAAGCAAGAGAGAGAGAGAATTCTCATTTAAAATAACTGAAGGAATTATAAAATACCTGGAAGAAGCAATCAACTATAGCATTCCACTGTTTAATATACCTAACAATACAAATTACTTGGGCTAATACTTGCTATTTGTCAAGAACTACCAGAAAACCTAGAAGGCAACTTGGCCAGAGTTAGGTTTATATCAGATTTATACCAGCTACCACAATGAATTCCAAAAGAATATGTGATCTAACTAAAATGTGTAACACAATTTTTAAGACTGGAAAAGTAAAGAAGATAACCTTTCAGATCTATGATTATAGGGATGATTTTAACCATATATAAAATAGACAAGAATAATAAAAGATAAAATAGATCATTTTGATTTCATAAAATTTATAAGAGTTTTGAAAAACAAAAACAATGCACTTAAGATAAAAAGAGAAAGTGTCATTTGGATCAAATAACACTAATGAAAGTCTGATATCCAAAATATAAAGGAACTCAAAATGAATATCTAAAAACAAGAGTCATTCCCCAATAGACAAGTGATCAAAGAATGTGAACAATTTTCAAGAGAAGTGTCCCTAATTGCTAATAAGAGACAAAGACATTAAAAAAAAAAACCTTCTTGGATTTCACTTTACAGCCAATAACAAAAAGGTGACAAAAGGCAGAATTAGTCCATGCTGGTGAGACTATGTGAAAATAGGCACACTAATGTACTATTGATACACCTGTGAATTGGTCCAGATGTTCTGGACTAATTCTGGTCTGGACCAAGAAAATTCATTAAATTATTCATACCTTTTGATCCAATGATCCCTCCACTCTTGTGCATATATCATGAAGAAGTTAAAGACAAAAAAGGAAAAAGGTCATATATTTTTCAAAATACTTATTGAGAGCATTTTTTGTTATAGCAAAATACTGGAAACAAAGTGGGTCCTTATTAATTAGAATTCAGAGAAATTTTGGAAGAGATATGAATTGATTCAGAGTGAAGAAAGTAGAGCCAAGAGAATAATATTGAAAAATTACAATAATGTAGATGGAAAAAAACACACTAAATGATATCAAGAAACTAATTAAATGTGATAATCACATTTGGTTCCATAAGACTAATAATGAAGCATCTCCCTTTTCTTTTAGTAGTAGATTATGGAATCAGAATATTACTAATGCTGTCAAATGTGTGCACTGTGCCAGTTAGTTTTCCTTCATTGGTTTTCTTTATTATAAAAAATAAAGAGTATAAAAGGATGAGTGATTATGGGAAAGTGACTGGTATAAGAAAAAATCCATCAATAAAACATTAAAGAATCATAAGGAATAATAATAAAGTGAATCTCTACCATTCAAAAGATATTTCTCTCTCAGTTTTTTTTTTTGTCTTTGGGCCTTACTGATTAATCATGAAATGCCAAAATGTGTTATTCCCTGACTTCTGTTTACTTTGGCTGCATGAACATGTTCAAAGGAAGTCTTCATAGCAATTTTCTCAGTACTTGAGATTCTTTCACTTCCTGAAACTTTTCGTTTCTGTGGCTTGTCTGATAGGATCCTAACAGTAAATAGTCACTTGAACTAACATCTGCTTCATTTCACCATCCTTAGTAAAATCTGATGACTGTAACCAGAGAGGCAGCCATTGTTTTTTATAGCATTCTAAATAAAAATCATGATTGAGTTAAACCTCAATTAAAACCTCAGTAGAGAATTCCAATTTGAGTTAATCCAACAAACCTTTTCCAAGCCCCTACTATGTGCCAAGAACTCTACTAGGTTCTTGAGATATAAAACACAAAATTAAAAGAAGTTTCAACCCTTAAAAAGCTTACTATGACTATACCATGATTCTTAAGGAGAGCAAAAGTGTGACTCTAGGATAGAGGTTTGAGACTGATTAGCAATGATGATTAGAATCAACTGGATGATTTAATTAAATAATTAGATTTCTGTGACAAAATAATAATAGGAGAGTCTGGTATTGGACCTAAAGTCTGAAAAAATTGGATTTAAATCCTTTCTCAGACCCTTACTAGCAGTATGACCTAGGACAAGTCATTTAATCTTTGTTTCCTCATCTGGAAAAGGAGAATAATAATAGCACCTACTTCCCAGGGTTTTTGTAAGGATCAAATGAGATAAATGTTTTGAAAATGCTTTACAAACCCTGAAATGCTAGTATTTTTTAAATTCTATACCACTTGAAAGTTATCAAATACTTCATATTACAACACCTCTGTAAAGTAGTAGGGATTAAAAAAAAATAATTCCTGTATCATGAATGGGGAGCTCTGAAAGGTTCAGTAATTTGTCCATGAGCACATACTCATAAGATGGTCCTGAGAATATATCATCTTCTTTTCTTTTTATTAAATTTTTAAAATTTAATTAATTTACAATACTTTCCCATGGTTACATGATTCATGGTTTTTCCCTCCTCTTCTTATCTCTTCTCCCAAAGACAACAAACAGTTCCACTGAGTGATACATGTATCATTGTTCAAAACCTATTTCCATGTTATATTTGCAATAGAGTGATCTTTTAAAGTGAACATTTCCAGACTGATCACCCTAGTGCAAATATTAATAATATGGAAATGGGTCTTGATCAGTGAGTGACACATGTAAAACCCAGTGGAATCACTCATTGGCTATGGGGGGAGGAAAGGGGGAAGAACATGGATCATGTAACCATGGGAAAATATTCTAAATTATCTAATTAAATATTTTAAAAAAAACAGTAGACCTTGAACAAGAAAGAAGATACTCAGGGGTTTTTGTGAAGTTTCAGCTATAAAACTGTGACCACTCATAATTGGATTGACCTTCCCCCTTTCCAGAGCTGACTTTCAGTAAAACTGTAAATTACCAAAGAAAACAAACAAATAAATAAACAAAGTCAATCATAATCCTATCCTCATTGAAACATGTAATCAATCATGTTTTTCTTCTGTGTTTCTACTCCCACAGTTCTTTTTCTGGATGTAGATCAGGAGCAGAACCAAGAGAACATTGTACACAGAGACTGATACACTGTGGCCCAATAGATTGTAATGAACTTCTCTACTGGCAGCAATGCAGTGATCAAGGACAATCCAGAGAAACTTATAAGAAAGAACAGAACCCTACCCACATCCAGAGAATATACCATCTTCTTAACATTCACTAGGTGGTTAGTTAGCCTCCACTATTTAAGAAATTGGGTGGGGGATTCAGGGGAGGGGATGATGCAGAGAAAGTAGTGTTTCCTGTAAGGTTTCTACATGTATGACTGTGAAGCTCCTCAAATGGGTATGAAATATAGCTTAGGAACATGGGATATGAAGCATGAACATAAATGCTTTCTTCATCTGCAGACAGTTGTAGGTAAGCAAGTTCAGAGAACTGCAAGTAGGCAAACATTGTGGTTCTCCCAGTCTCCTTTAGCTGAGCCGTTTTCCCTCCATGATGCCTGCTTTATAACTAGTTGTACTAGTTAGAAGACAGTACAAGTCACCGATGCCAAGTCTTCAAGAAACAGGAAAGACCAGAGGAGAAAAAAAAGACCGGAAATCAGAGTCCCAGGGGAAAAACCAACTTTAATCGCTGTGTGTTTGTGAATGCATAAGGCCACAATAAGCAAATATAGCAAGAAAGTCTCCTCTCTCAGTCTATTTTTATTTTTTAATTAGATTTTTATTTTCCAGGTTACATGTAGACAAAATTTTTATAATAATTTTCTGATAATTTGCAATCCATGTTCCCTCCCTCATTCCCCATCTTCCTCCTTTCCCAAGATGGCAAGGAATATAAAATAGGGTCTACAAGTGCTATCATGCAATATATATATATCCATGTTCTTCATGTTATAATAGAAGATGTATGTCGCTTATGCCAAAAAAAAAACAACTCATGGCAATCTATTTTATTCCCAAAGAAGCAATGTGATATAGTAGTCAATGAGTCAGGAAGAATTGGGTTCAGGCTTTGACTCTAACACAAAATGGCTATTCGACCTTGAAAAAGTCTCTTAACTGCAGTGTCCCAATCAATTCTCAGAGATTGCCAATAGCCAAGAATATATGATCTGCACTGGGAAAAGAAAGTTTCCCCATCCAGGAATTCTCAATATCAGTGACACTGCAGATCTAGTCCCCAACCCCCACCCCATTTTATTATAAATGTGTCCTAGAGGGTCAGAATACTGACAATCTTTACTGAATCTCAGCAAATTCTGAATTCTGCCAATGTTTTCTCATATTATAAGACAGTCCTATAGAGTTGGTGGCAGGGAGGTCAAGGGTAATTTAGGGTCACTTGCTAGCACATGCCAGTGTAGTGTGGATGTGTACATTCCTGGGTGCTAGACTAAGCAAAATGGAGAAACTAAAAATCACACACCCCATAGCACAAGCAAGGCCAGGTTGTGCATCAATGTCCAACTCCCGCCTTTGCCCCTCTCTAGTGGTATGAGCCTGGTCAAATGCCTCTGGGTCTGTTTCTTGGATGAGATTCTCTCAAAGGCTCCCTCAAATTATAAATTTCTATAATTGTAACAGGAAGAATTAACTCTAGGTATTTATGCTTTGGGGAAAACAGGATGGAATGACCAGTGATTGGGAAATAGGGCGCTCTTGTAGAAAAAATGTAAAAAGAAACTTCCCAGTGGGGCTTCTAGCCCACCTTCAATTTATCTATCCATCAAGAAGAATTTATTAAGCATTTACTATGTAATGCAGGTACTGTGTTGTACCCTGAAGATACCAAGAAAATAAATGAAATAATGCCTACTTGAAAGAATCTTACATTAGAATTGGGAAGACAAACTTTATATAAGTATAAAGAATAACCATTTCTTAATGCTTATTACTAAATTATTTTATTTAGTTTATTATTATTTATGATAATTTATAAATTATTAAATTAAATTATTATTAAATTCTTAAGCCCAAGATAGGGAAGAAGATTTAGAGTGAAAGCTAAAAAAACTTTATGTTAAAAGTATTACTTAGGAGCAGCTGGGTGGCTCAGTGGATACAAAGCCAGGTCTAGAGAAGGGAGGTCTGGGTTCAAATTTGACCTCCTAACTGTGCGACTCTGGACAAGTCATTTAACCCCCATTGCCTACCTCTTAATGCTCTTCTGCCTTGAAACTAATATTCAGAATTGGATCTAAGGCAGAAAGTAAGAGTTTTAAATCCTAGATTTAAAATTTAGTAGTTTGTGTTTGACCTCAAACTCTTGATTCTCAATGATTATGAAAATAGCACACAGAGAAACAAAACAAATAAGAAAATAGTTATAAAGAGTAAAGGGAAAACAGAGCAGTAAAAAACATGGGACTCTTTCATTGTCACACTTGCAGGTGTTCAATGAGTAACCTCTGAATCCTTCTCCCTTAATTCAAAGATTTATCTGATGCCATTCATTTATTTACCCTTGAGGAAAAATAAATAAGTTGAAGACTTGGGACTGTTGAAAACCTATATTTCTTGTTATGAAAAAGTGAGTTAAGTAGATATTGAATAAGAATCACAGAATTTCAGAGCTTTAAGGGACCTCAGAGACATAGGCTATTTTCTTCATTTAACATATAAGGAAATTGATGTCCAGAGAATTTAACAGAGCTGCCCATGGTCATATATGTAATTAGTGGCAGAGCTGATATGACAACTCAGGATTCCTAACTCCCAGTCCAATGCTCTTCTCACTAGACTACAAGTTCATTTTCTTCTACTTATTAATTACAAATTCAATTACTTATTATTCCAATATGGATGCAATTATTCTTGTAGGCTAGCCTGCAAATTTAACTACTGTATATAATATTATTTCTATAGGGAAATGTGCTCCAAATTCCAAACAGTTGACTTACAATCGTACTTCTGGACCACAAAAAATTTAACTAGGGGTTGTCTGTGCTTTTAATTTGACCAAGAACCAAATATTAACTTAAAATCCAGGATTGGGGGTTCTAATTGGGGATTCTGAGCAATTGTGATTTTGTTCAACTTTTTAGGTAATTTAAGATCCAAAGGGAGCATCCACTTGAACACTCAGGACCAATTTTTTGTCCCTAGGTTTAAATACGAGCTATTTTGTTGTTGTTTTTTAATAGGGTGTGACTAAATCTCTAGAAATAAAGAATGTATAAAGGAAATGTCATCCACACTCCTAAGAGAAATAGCTAAACAACCATCATTACACTTTAAAGTCACAGCTCACAGGGAGAAATATTTAGGTTTTAGCTAAGTCATATCTTTCTTCCTGTCTTTCTCCCTGTTTGGCCAGTCAATAAACTTTTATTAAGCATTGACTATGTATGTGCCAGACACTAGGGATGCAAAAAGAAAGAAAATACAGTCCCTGCCCTCAAGGAGCTTACAATCAAATAAATGGTAGAGACCACATGCAAACAAATATGTACAAACAAGCTACCTATAGAGAAAAAAAAGGGAAATGATTAAAAGAAGGAAGACACTAGAATTCAGAGGAGCTGGGATAGGCTTTCTATACAAGAATGAATTTTAGTGGAGGCTTAAAAGAAGACAGGGAAGCCAATAGTCAGAAATGAGGAAGGAGAGCAATACTTACTCATATTCTTCTCCTTTCTTTCATTGTCTCCTTCATTTCTCTGAATCTCCCTACTGCTCAATGTTTTTTCTTTCCCATGTCTTTCCCCCTTCTCTTTTATGGCTAATTCCTCATTTCCTTTTCCCTCTCTTCAATGAGAAGTTACTCAACACAACAAAAAAAAATATTAAGCATCTATTCTGTGCAAGGCAATAGTTTAAATTATGAGATGATGATTTCAAAATTGAATATATCCTCCCCACTCTCAATTATATTGTAATTCCTTGAATTCAGGGATTATGGCATATATACAATCAAATGACACAAAAGTAGAATTTGAACGTCTCAAAGAAGAGTGTTTTAGGAAACTGGAAATTCAAAATGTTCCAGGAAAGTTTAAAGGGGGAGGAGGTGGAATAAAAGGATGTTATGCACTGGGGGTGAGGTTATCAGGAAAGAATTCATGGAGGAGAGGGCATGAAAGCTAAATTTTAAAGCAAGAAAAGGATTTAAACATGTAGAAATGTGGAGGAAATATGTTCTTGGCATGGAGATAAGAAAGCATAAATACAGAGAGCTAGGAGAGAACAAGATAAGATTAGAAGGAAATTATAATTCAATTTGGCTGAAATGGAGGATGCAAGGTAGAACGTAATGAAGGGCAATAATGTGAAATAAAAGATTAAGGTAGACGGGGCCCAGATTATGGAAAGTTCTGAATGCCAAGTCAAGGAATATGTATGTTAACCTAGAGGAAAGAGCAATGGCTCAAAAAACAAAAAACCCTGAGATGTCCAAATTTAGAGAAATCTCCAGCCCAAAAGTTCATATAGCTATTGTGGCCAATCTCTATTAGAACATGCTGAGCTCATATTGGTCTGAGAAGCCTCAATCAGATACAATGCACACTGACCCTAACATAGAGAAGTCATTTTGGTTCTCTTCAAGTTCAAAGGACACCAACCAACCAACCAACCAGGAGAAAGAGGGAGCCACTGACTGCCTGACCACCCTCTCAAATATTGAATGCACCTTCTTTATTGCCTCACTTCCCATCTAGGAAACTCAACTAGAAGAATGGAATAGATAAGGTAAGGATTCCTCACATTTTCAGTATCATGAACCCTTTTGGCAGTCAGAGAAAGCTTATGTCTGCCTATATCTATGGTCAAAGGAAATAGATTTCACTTAGAAGTTATTGAAAGTAATTAATTTTTTCAAAGCCTATGGACTCTCTTAAGAATGTCTAGAAATTCAGATTCTCCCTCTGCCACCATTACCCAGAGATATTTCTTCCTTTAAAGTTCACTCCATTCATCTATCTCCCTATCCAGACCCTGATTGCTGGCTACAAGGCCATCTTCCCTGCTTTCTCAAGAAGTTCAGCACAGGTCTCACACTCTTCTGTTCTACTTCAATACATTTGTCATATTTGAGGCTTTCAGTACCTATACTGATGTGCCTAAAATATACTGACTTCACAGTTCACCAACTTCTTGGAGTCTCATGATTTATACCTTCACTACACCCAACAATCATCATAATATTTATACTGGTCCCATGATCCAGAACTCTGAAATTCCTCATTCTGACCACAACTTCTTATTCATACATTTTTCTCTCTGCCTGGTCCTCTTAAAACTATTCTGTCTTTATCTTCATGATGATCTCCAGTTTAAGCTGTTTTCCCCATCCATTACCTTGATAAAGAAAGCCAAGATGGCAGCTTAGTAGCAGTGAAAGCTGGAACTGCTCTGAGAACCCTCTCAAACCATTACCCTGCATAGCCTTATATTCCTCCCATTTGAATCTTGACCCAAGAATTAATGGGGTTAATTTTTTGCTGTCCTCAACCTTCCAAATGCCTTTTCATATTGCTGCCATTCCTTTCCAAACCTCATCTCTGAATTATTCTCAGTATATTCTTTCTGTCATCCTATTCAAAGTCAACATGATACATCAAAAAGAGTGTTAGATTTGGAACCAGCAGACATGGATTTAAGTCTGCTTTCCTCTGTGTTGTCTATCACCTTGGGCAATTTATCCTCTCTGGGTCTCAGTTTCCTCATCCATAAAATGATAGGATTAGATGAGTTGACTTACAACACTAAATCTATGACCCTGTATGGTGCTGTTCACACCAGTGAAGAAGAAGGAAATGTATTTTATCTCACCTAATGCTACAGATCTGGGAGCCACAGGTGAGAGAGTCTGGTGAAAGGCTGTTACAGACAGGCTGTTGCCTTCCACTGAATCCTGAGCCATCACCAGTCATCTTGACATTTGTCTTGCCATTGGACTTTGATGACTGGAAGAAACAGTGAACCTGATGACTTTGTGCTTAAATCCTGCTCACAAGTCAAGACATCAACCTATGATGTCACTGATCCTCTTCCAAAATGAAAGCAAAGAAACATTTCCCTTCAATTGTGCATTCACAGCTCCCTGGCAGTCCTTTCAGGCTTTCCCATTGGATTCTCTGTCATACTCTCCATATTGTTCCAAAAGTTCCCATTTCCCCAGTCCACCTACCCCATCCCCTTTCCTCTTTCCTTTTCAGTGAAAGACCTTGTTCTTTATTCTTCTGAGAAAATAAATGCTATCCAATTTTGTCCCCTCTTCTCCCTATCTAATCTGCAAAATACCTCAATATCAGACTAGAGGCAGCTGGATGGCAAAGTGCATAGAGCTTTAGGCCTAGAGGCAAGAAGACCTGAATTCACATCCTCTCACAGAAAGTAGCTATGTGACCTTGGGTAAAGTCATTGAACCTATGTTAGCCTCTGTTTCCTCAAGTATAAAAAGAGCATAATATTAGTACCTATCTATCTTCTAGGAAGAAATCCTATCTTGCCATTCCATCTCTTTTATGGATTTACTTCTCTGATCAGCCTCTCTTTACTCCTATCTTTAATTTCTCTTTATTCATTGATTCCTTTCACTGCTGCCAACAAATAATTGATATTACTTATCTTAAAGGAAAAAAAAAGACTTTTCAATACTGCCATTCTCTCAAACGGTTCATCTTCTTTCTCTCCTTCTTTCACAGTCTAAGTCCTGGAAAAAAAGTCACATACTCCTTTGCTTCTACATCCTTACCTCCTACTCACTTCTCAAATTCTTTCAGTCTGGCTTCTGACATCATCAGTTGACTGAAACTGCTCTTTGCAGGATTACAAATAATCTCTAAAACTGTTCATGATCTCTTCTTTTGATGTTGTTAAATAACCTCCTCTATTGGATTTTTGTGATACTTCACTCTGTTGTTTGTCTTCCTACTTCTGTGATAATTCCTTCTTAATATTCTTTACTAGGTAATCCATTCCTCTCCCATCCCCTGGTAGGGATTTTATACTAAGCTGCTGGTGCCATTCTCTCCCTGACTGTCTGTCTCTTTCTCTCTCTCCTTCCCTTCCTCCCTCCCTCTGCCTCCCTTCTGGTCATCTCTACCAGGATGTCTCATAGTTGTCTCAAACTGTCTACTGCTCTAGAACTTCGGTGGGATTATTATATTATAATATTATATTATAGACTAGGAATACAAACTCCTCTGATAGGAATTTCTTCAGCAAATGATTCCAACATACCTTTCTAAACTAGCTTTGCATGACCCCCACTTCCCACCCCATGAACTCTACATTCCACTCAAACTGGTCTATTTGCTATTCCTGATGCACAACATTCCATTTCCTATTCAAAATCTGGAACACTTTTGTTCTTCATTCAGTATTTTGGGATTCCTACCTCCTTTCGAGACTTAGCTAGAGAAACATTTCCCACTCAAGGCCTTTCCTCGATTTCCCTGATTGTTAGTTCTCCTCATCACTATCACTACTCCCAAAATTATTTGTATTTATTTTGTAGACTCTATATATTTGCATATCTGTACAACTCTTGAATTCTCTCCATAAAACACAGTTAATATGCACTTATTAAGCATGTAGTATGTACAAGGCTCTTGGAAAATAATATTTATTTTCCAATAAAGTTTTGTTGAACTTAATTGAACTGAATTTCTCTCCTCTTATCCTTAATTTAGAATAAGAATAATCTAATTTTAATGTGCATTATTTTACAGATTATCTTTTATATCCTCTTTTCTTACTTTAAAACATAAGTGAGGTATATTTTTCATTTTTTTCTAAAAAGAAAAAAAACTAGGTTGTCAGTGGTTTCTGTGGTCCCCAACTTATCCAACTTATGGGTCAGGGGCTTTCCATTGGCAAAAAGTTCATTAACAAACTTAAGATATAAGTTGAAGTATTTCTACAGTTTTATATACCACATATACATGTTACACATATATATACACCCACATGTATATGTGTGTTGAGAGATATAAACATATATGCATATAATATATATCCTTTTGAAAGTATACAAGTTGTAATATAGGGAAAGGGCCTATCCATACAAAAATAGCAGCTCTTTTAGAAGTGACTCAAAAGTAAAAACTAAGCAGGTACCTTCCTTTCAGGAAATGGCTAAACAAATTATGAAATATTAGTGCCATAAGAAATGATAAAATGAATGGCTTAGAAACTAAGCTATAAAAAGACATAGAATGAAACAAGCAGAATCAAAACAAATTATAAAATGACATTATAAAAAAATCTTTTGAATAACTTTAAAACTCTGATCAATGCAATGGCACAACATGAATCCAAAAAATGAAAGATGAAACACAACCACCTACTTACTGCCAGAGAGATAATAATTGATTTAAAATTCAAAAGGAGACATATTTGGACATGATGAATACAATAATGTGTTTTGTTCAATTATTCATATTTGTTATGGGAGTCTCATTTTTCAGTTTTAAATTGTTCAAAGGGGTAGTAGAAGAAAAATATAATAAATCATCATAAAAACAAATATTTTTAGAATACAAGTTGTATCCAGAAAACAAAATGACTTTATAATAGAATTTATGTGTCTAAATGCATGTTGCCTTGTTCTAATTGGCTCCTTGGGAGACTGATATTGCTCAGAATATCTTCATAGCAATTCCCTTTGGAATTGCATTCAATGCCTGAAGAACATTCTGTTTTTTTCAGAGGCAGTATAATACAGTGGAAAAAGTAGTAGATTTGGCATAGGGGAATTCTGTTTGGATTTGGCTAATGATGTTAGCCGAGGCAAGTCACATAGAGACCTAGTTAAGTGCCATTTGTGCTTAGTGTTTAAAACTCTGACAGCCAATCAATAGGATAAATATTCAGTCCTTCATGGGGTCCACTTGGAAATACAAAATTCATTTAGATGAATAGTCTAGGATATTCATTGAAAAAATACATAATCACCAAACATTCATTAAGTACCAACTGTATGCCAGACACTATGCTACATAACTTTTGTTACTTGTTGTACAGGAGAAAGGGGTAAGGCAAGAAAGGGTTGCTAGGAGAGACAAGAGCCAGAGCCCCAGCAGCCTGCCTACTCAAGCCCCAGCAAAAGCCAAAGAGCCCTCCTGACATGGGATCTGCCCATTTATACAAAAACCCACAGGACATAAGAAAAGGGAACCCTGGGTAGAGTAAGGAATGCTGGGAGAATATAGTCCCTGGGTTACAATTTTTTTTACAACACACATACTATATAGTGATATTTTATATTTTGTAGCCATATTTAAAATAATACCTTTTCAAATTTTTTGGTCCATACCTGGATTTCATCAATGAAATGGAGAAGAAACTCAACCTGTGGAAATGGATAGGCAACTTTTCTGCAACTTAGAATCTTAAGGACTTATTTACTTCAGAGAGAGGTTAAATGACTTGCCTAAGGACTTGAACCCAAACTTCTTGACTCTAGTTCTCTATATAATATTTCTCCTTACCTCTTCATCATATTTAAACATATAAGAACATCCTAAAAAGCCTACCAATGCTTTTTTTTTCAGGGTGTTTAGCATTTTAACCAGTCTGTCAAAGACTTTTTGAAAGTTCTTTGAAAGAAGATTCTGTAATGCAGATTCAGCTTCTTCACTGAGAAATTGATACAAAAATGCATCCCTAAGACTACTCAATTTTTCCTTCTTCTCTGAGATGGAATCAAGCAGAGGGACATGGGGCAAGCACACTCAAGAATAATATTAACAGATTAAAGGAGGGGAGACGGAATTAACTGTTCAACAAAAAACATATTAGTACCTTTTTACATAGCAACTTTTATTCATATTTTAGTTGCATGTGTGCAATTAAAAGTATACCATAAATATGTATTAGTAATCAAAAATAAAAAATGCAAAGCCTTTCAGGATTTATTACAGACAAGCATCTTTTCTTAAGTCTTGAGTAGATTAATGTTTTAGGATATTGACAGCATTGAAAGCATTGCTAGGCTTTTATTTCTGGAGATTTCTGCTTTGATGATTACTGCTCAAGTACAAAAATTAAAATCAAAGGTAGAACATTTTTATTTCCACCCACGTTGGGGCTTGTGTATGTACCACAGGACAATTCTATTTAACCACTTTCCTGGTAAAGCTGGTTCATGGACTATGTTTCTAATTTAACAACATTCTTCCAGTGAGAAGTAGCCTACAGCCACATTTGTGGTCGCCTTGGGCTAGCAGGCACAGCATGTTGGGGGGGGGGGGGGAGGGGAGGAGTTGTTTTGTTTTGTTTTCAAAGGTTGCTGCTGTAGCAAGTCTGATTGCTCAACTGCATCTAGGAAAGCACCAAATGAAAGTTTCGTTGTCTCAGAGATATGGAAAGGATACAAAGATCTAAAATGTTAGGTGCTATAGTTCCATATTTAACAAATAAAGACTTATTTGAAGATTGGGAATGAAAGAAGGGTTGATGAGACATACCTACTGCCACTTCTCTGAGACTGCTGATGTTTGGCTTAGTGAACTGAGCCCAGATTGACTTTTTTATAGATTTATAATTTCTCTTCCTTCTATTTTCAGAGCAGAGTGCAGTAGGATTTAACAAGAAGGGGATTTTTCTTTCCCTTCTCCTTTGTCCTGCTCCGAAAAAAAAACAACAATAATGGAAAAGGTTAGGAAAAGCACATGGAGAGTTCACTTACACAGATAGCCCTTTAGGTTCTAGATTCTAAAGTGCTAGGTTCATGGACCTAGAGTGTCTTCCCAGATTCTGCCCTTTTTCCTTCCTTTTTTGAGCACAGGTATGAGATTAGATTTGTTGAGAAAGACCCTTCCCTGCCCATCACACAGTAGGATTCATAAATAAGATTTCCTGAAGGACATAATATTAGGTCATTTGATTGCATACTGACTAAAAAAGTTTCTGAAATGTTATTTTCCAAATATTAGGGATTCCCTCATACACCATCCCAAATATGAAAGTTCCCCAGGAGAACAGTTCCTGAACTTGAGAATTGGACAATGGCCTCATAGGAGCAGCAGATTACCTCAACAGTGTGCTTCTTTCAGAAGGAAAAAAGACAGATGTGGCCCAGTGTCAAAGAATTAGTCATATTATGAAGGGTTAAGAGACTGGCCTTGTCAACCCTCTTACTATTGCTATGAATTGTTCAGACATTGTAGGCCTCATATAAAGGGGAATTGCTTATTCAACAGCCCCCTCACCAAGTTATCTTTTGAGAAGAACCTCACATTGTGTTCTCCAAACTTTTTGATCACATATACTTTTTCAAAAATATTTTAGCATGTCTCCTCAAATATGCATAATTACCTACAAATTATTTAAATATGATTCTATACTACTAATAAAGGTACATTATAAAACATACAAAAACAGATTTTTTTAAGGCATGAGCTAAAGATTAAATAATATTTGATCCTCTAAGTCAGCGGTTCTCACCCTGTGACTCACAACCCCGGCGGGGCGTCGAATGACCAAAACACAGGGGCCACCTAAAGCCATCAGAAAATACATATTTCTAATGGCTTTAGCCGCTGAGAAATCACACTAATTTACAGCAAGATCTCAGAAAGAACGGGAACCCTGCTGCCCGCACATTGTACTAATATTAGTTACCTATCAGCAGCCCTCCCCTTTTGAGGGGCAATGGATTTACCCTGTTGCCTGGAGACAGGACTCAAACAGAGACCCAGAGAGAGCAATGGTGCACTGGCTCCGGAGGGGTTAAAACAAGTCCTGGAGCAGATAACAGAGCAGAGTAACCCCAGCAAAGTGAAGCCTCAGCTCAAGCCGAAGGGGGACGACAGGAAGAAGAAGGCATCGTCTGCAGACCCCCTCCCCAGGCAGGACTTACCTCCTGCCCCAGCGCTCAGGCTGCCTCCTGCTGGATTAATATTTCTCAACATATAATTGAATATTGTTTTTGTGATTATTCACTATGTTTAAATTATGTTTGATTTGTAGCAATGAGAATACATAATGCATATCAGGTATTTACATTCTGAATTATAACTGTAGCAAAATGACAGTTTTGAAGTAGCCACCAAAATAATTATTTGGTTTGGGGTCACCACAACATGAGGAACTGTATTGCGGGGTCATGGCATTAGAAAGGTTGAGAACAACTGCTCTAAGACAATAGAGAACAACTAAAATTTATTAAGTGAGGGTGGAACTGATAAACCTGTGCTTTAAGAAAATGACTTTGGAAGATGAATTGGAAAAAAGAAATTTGAAGCAAAGAGACCAGTTGGAAGGCCATTATTATAATAGCAAGTGTAAAAGGTTATGAGATTCTGAACTGGAATGGAGACCATGTGAGAGGAGAGAAGGGTTCAAATTCAAAAATGTTAGGGAGATAGAAATGACAAGGTTTGAAAATTGATTCAATATGTGAAGAGAAAGAGAGTAAGGAAATAATAATTACACTGAGGCTGTGGATTAGAAAATGATGGTATCTTTGACAGAAATAGGAAAGTTTAAGAGAGAGCAGGTTTGGGAGAGAAATAATGGAATGAGATTTAAAATATGGTTGCAACCAATAGATAGCTGCTAATTTGGAAATCACTGTTACGCCCAAAATGAAAAGGGTTGGAGAGAGGGAAAGGAGAGCTCCTTTACTCATTGGCCACTCCCCTGGATCCCATTCCAAAGGGTGTCTGCCATAGTCATGGGCTGTCTGGGGGACACGGAGTAGGCATAAGTTCAGAATCAGGGGATGGGAGCTTGTACAACAGAGGCACAAAGCAAATTAGGGAAGTGCTGTGGGCTAAACACAGTTATGTTTGTTATAGATAAGATCTAAGACTGGTTACCAAGGAAAGGGAAGATAGGGTCCATCTAGCCACCTTCTGTTTGCTTGATCATAACCTCTGGGATTAAGTCCCTTGCCTCCACTTCATAAAACACTGGTCTGGTGAGCTACTGAATGCTTTCAAGGGCTTATTTCTGTTTATAGGAGATCTTCCCTCCCCTGTCTCAGTAACTGAGCTACCCCCAAACAGAGGTAAGAACTATCTCACCTCCATCCACAATACCTCAACAGAGAACCTCATGTCTGAGAATAGGTATAAACATTTCCTTCCCCCAACCAAAACTGACTGCTCCATTGCCCAGTTCTCACCCAGGCACAGGAAATCAATTGTCAGTCAACCCACTTCCCCAAACCTGCTGACGGTTTACCAAAATCCACTGCACTCTGACCCTTATATCCACTAGCCTCTTGATTAGAGGTCATCTACCTGCTTTTCCACTATTTTCTGAGGTCCTTGGGTCTTTGCTATCTATCCTAAAATTTTCCTTACCAGAAATATATTGCATGAACTAATCGTGAGACCTCCTTGATGTGTTAGCTCCCTCAATTAGAATGTGAGCTCCTTAAGAACAGAGGCTGTTTCATTCTCATATTTGTATCTAGCACTTAGCATAAAGTGTGACACAGAGTACAACTTCATTTTGTTCCATTCCATTCGGTAGACTCCTGAGTCCTTTACAATGTATACATTCTCAGTGGTAGAAGACACCAATGTAGAACATGGAGAGTGTCTGTGTGTGAGTTGGGGACCTTGTTGCTGACATTTAGGGAAATCTGAACAATTCTCCACCTGAGTTTTATTTTGGAGACTTGTCCTGAGTAAAAACTTCTGGCACACAGATGGCAAGACAAAGAGAAATTAACCTTCCTAGAAATAAGAATGCCAATGTTAGATCTAGTTTATGAAAATAGAGAGTCCTTGGAGTATCCTGGACCATGGATTGAATAGATATCAAAATTTAAAACAAATCATCATTAAAAAACATTTTAGTTAATTCTTAGTTAATATCCCTGATTCAAAGGGAGACTATTTTTCATGCTTCAGTTGTTCCCTTCAAATTCTCATCTCAGTGCAAGCCTTTGTCCATTTGACACCTGTGCTAGCATTAGTATATATTGAGAACAGGATTTCCTCCCTTCTGCCATCCTCATGAGGCTGGTGTCTTCCCTTGGCATTATAATCACCGAAAAAGAGAATTGAGCTTATCAGAGGAAAAACTATATTTATAGAAGGCTTTAAAATTTTCAAACTATTTTACCTGTATCATCTCATTTGATCCTCAAAATAACCCTAAAAGTTAGGTCCCACAGATATTATTGTTCCCATTTTACAGATAAGGAAACAGTCATAGAAGGTTGAATGACTTGCCCCTCATCATACAGCTAGTAAAGATTAAAGGTAAGATTAGATTCCATTACTTCCAGCATTCTACCTATTACAGTATGTTTTCTCTACAGCATGAATGTTCAGCCAATATGAAAATATGAACATTATTTCATTTTAAACAAGCATGTATGGTATTTAATTTAAAAACTTGACATCATATCCCTGGCATCTCAGCAGTCCATGCAATTCATCACATTGACAATTCTGGTAATATTTAGGTTGGTGGGGAAAAAAAGAAAAGTTTGCAATAACATTGATAAAATACTGAATTATTACATCCATTAGGCTGAGGGACATTTCTTACAAAGCTGTCTATCTACTTCAACACCAGAAGTGCTTTACACATTGCTTAAACTATGCTTGTTATTAGTTGAATGTAGACCTGGTGGTATCTTGGACCCAGCAAAACTAGATGGTATAGTGGTGTCAACATGGAATCTAGAAACCCCAAACTTGTGGCCTGGGGTTTACCAGATGTCACCAGGCCACAAGTTTGGGGTTTCTAGATTCCATGTTGACAGTGAATAGATCTCCCAGTCTAGAAGTTAGGAAGATTCATCTTCCAGAGTTCAAAGCTGGTCCCAGGCACTTACTTGTGGTCCTGAGCAAGTTGCTTAACCCTGTTTGCCTCAGTTCCTTATCTATAAAATGAGCTAAAGAAGGAAATGGCAAACCATTCCAGTTCCTCTGCCAAGAAAATCCCCAATGGGGTTACAAAGAGTTGGATACAACTTCCAAACAGGTTCATATTAAAACAATATTGGAAATAAGTAAATTAATTAGTTAATTAATATTGCTCCACATGGCATCACACCCTAACCATAGAAATGATTTCATTTTCAGGTCAGTCAAATGCAAAGGTATGGGATACACAAAGACAAATAACTAAACACCTTTTGCCTGTCTGAATTCCCTAGGTCCTTCTAGAGCTGCCATCTTGCTGTGGAAGATAAAGGATTGGAGGGGCATTCACCCACTGATGGCTGCCATTCATCCATTGATATCTCCCCAAGATGCTGTTAACCCCAAGCACCTTTCGAAGAAAATGAGGTTGAGGAGGCTGGGGTCATTGTGAGGATACTTACACTTGATTGTAGAAGACATTATTGATCATATGATCTTAATTATCTGCCTAGAAATTATAGGATATGGATCACAAAGAGTAAGAAAACAGATATGAGATTAAAACACTGAGAAGAAAAGTAGGAATTTGGGGGATTCAAAATATTTTCTACACAATAGGTAGAAAAATTAAAGTAAAGGGTGAAGAATGAGTAGCTATTGGAAGATCCATTTGCCTCCCTTCAGGACTCTGCAGTTATTGCTCATGTTCATTTCACTTTAACTAGAAAGAAAACATGATTTCAAAGCTCTTTTCTCTCTCGTTCAACCCCCATATCTATTCAAACAACTGCCAAGGCTTGTCAGTTATGTCTTCACAATATTTCTCACATCTGTGCCCTTCTCTCCATTTACACGGCCCCTTGTTACCGCTTGATCTATTATGATAAACTCCAAGTTGGTCTCTCTGCTTCTGGGCTCTTCTTTCTCTAATCCAGTCTCCACATAGTCGACAAAACAGTTTTCTTAAAGCTTAGTCTAAACTTGTCACTCTAATAATTGAGCAGATTTAGTAGCTCCCTATTTCCTCTGGATAAAATGCAAACTTCTTTCTTTGGCATTTAAGGACCTTCACAATTTAGGTTCAGCTTACTTTATGAGTATAACATTTTCCAGGGATTATTTTTTTTTTCAGATAACATTCTGTGATTGAGAGGAATGGGCACAGACAGAAGAAATGACCTGCAAAGCAAGAAGAGCTCAAGAACACGTGGAATCCAGACCCAGAGTCATCAGGGGAGGAGAGAGAGAGCATTCTATGGAAGTTTGAGGTAGGAGATAGTTGGACTCAAGCTCACTTCTTCACTTCTTCTGCTTAGGAATGGTCAGAAGACACACCACTTCATCTTCTCTCTGGCTATTACATTTCTACCTCTAACTTGACCTGAAGAAAAAAATAGTCTTGCCCAGAAAAGACCCCAGCAGGGTTACTGCTATCTTCCTTCAGGGGAAAATATTTTTCCTTTTTGAAGGGACTTACATCAAAGCCTTCAACAAGTGATATAATCCAGAATTAGGGGGGGGGGAAACCCTTTCCCTCTCTCCCAGTTTCTCCCTTATTTTCTTTTCCCAAGAGAATAAATAGGTCCTTTCCAATGAAAGAAACTGTTCTGAAGGTTTTTGTTATTAGAGGGAGGAACTGACTCACCATGTGTGAGGAAAACTTCATTAGGTTGCTTACTGAGGAGAACAGGAAGGAGGTGCTCAGAAATCAGCTTCCTTCCCTCAAACTGTTCCTGGTGTAACATCTTTTGATTCCCCTTATTATCTCTCACTAATTTCCCTCTCTAATACAATTCACAAGTTGGATGCCCAGAGGGTAGCTACAAATACTCTCTGGACTATACTCTTTTTCTTTAAATCTTTATCTTCTGTCTTAGAATCAATTCTACATATTACTTCCAATGAAGAAAATTGGTAAGGGTTAGGCAATAGAGGTTAAGTGACTTGCCCAAGGTCACACAACTAGAAAGTGTCTGAGGCCAGATTTGAATCCAGGATCTCCCCTCTCTAGGTCTGGTTCTCAATCCGCTAAGCCACCAAGCTGCCCCCAGGACTATACTTTTAATAAACTTCAAATCACTATACTTTTAATAAGCTAAACATCAATGTGTTTCCTATTATTAATCAGCCAGTAGTCTCAATTAGCTTTTGGCAAAGGCATTTACCAAGAAGACTTAACAAGTGTAGCAGGCACTGCTCCACAAAAACAAAAGAGTCCATGGGAAAAATGGTCTCAGATTTACAGTATATGTGGCACATGTGTGGCAAAGGCATAATTTACAATTCTTTGATCAGGAAGTGCTTTCTTCCTTTGGAGAGAACTCATGAAATATCTCTTGGGTGTAGCTCTCTGATGGTCTCTGAGGGTCTAAACCTCTAGAGAGTCCATAATCTATTTTCTCAGTCATAAATCATGTTCCCTGAAGCTCTCTAAATCCCTTAGATCACTAGCTTTCTATTTCCATATTTGTTCTCAAGATATTAATCTGAGGGGGAAGGAAATAAGCATTTATGAAGCATATATGTGCCAGGTGCTATGCTAAGCACTTTACAAATATTATCTTACTTGAATATTGAGAGCTGGCCTTGGAATAAGGAAGACCTGAATTCAAGATCTATTTCTGACATATACTATAGGTCCCCTGGGCAACTCATTTAACCTCTGAATGGCCTAGAGTCTCCTTGGTGAACTTTTTCCAAGTTGAAGTGCCCAAAGGGGAAATTCAAGCTGTCTGTGAGCCCCTAGATCACTGGAGAGAATTGTAGGAGGAGAGAGCTGAGGGAGGAAGTGCTAGCTTTTGGTGGCTGGACAGAGGGGTGGGACATACAAAAAATGTCCTTGGGCACTGGGAAGAGGGGTAAAGGAGCAGATCCCCAAGTATCAGCTCTGCAAAAGTGCCACATCTTCACCATAGCTGGCCTAGAGTATGCCTCTAAGATTGTAAGTTATAAAGAAGTTTCAGACTACCTTCAATATGGGGAGTTTCCTTAATTGGACATTCCTTTAACAATGAAATCAAAGGTCCATTCCCTAGTCATGTATATGCCTAATATTTAATTATAGGCATGTGTCATCTGCCCTATAGTATGAGTTCCTTAAAGGCAAGTATTAATTTTTGTCTTTGTGTATTCAGTGCCTAACACAGTACCTTGCATTTAATAAGTGTCTAATAAATCAATTTTGAATTGAATTCAATTTGAAAAACATAGTCAAGAACTAGGCATATCTCTAACACTTTATTTCCTATAAAGAAACCACAATGTATGCCTGACTATTTCTCTTATCAGGATTATATTAAATTTCATTTTTGTAAAACATACCAGAATTGAGATAAATACCTTTATGCCTACACATCATTAATGATGCAAAGAGAGTAATTTATGAATACCAAACTGGAGAAGTGATTAAAAATATAATGAAGCAATATAAACAAGCTTTAAACATCATTATAAAGATATTTTCTCAGTAGCAATTAGAGACAAAAAAGAAATTGAAGGTATTAAAAGAGGCAATGAGGAGACCAAGCTATCACTCTTTGCAGATGATATGATGGTGTGAATTTTAAAACTACTCCACCCTACTAAGACCATACTTCAGAAGATTTGATTTAGTTATCTCCTGATTGTAACAGCGAAAACACTCTCTTTAACAGAATCAGGAATGTCTTGTAGTACTTTACATTACTCCACCCTACTTAGACATATTTTAGGGGAAAATAAAGTTGCAATCTCCTAATTGAATAGTGAAGGTACTTAGTTCTCACCTTATAGTGAAGCTAGAACTTTAAGATAAGTCTATTTTTAGTATCCTAATACAAAAAGGTGTTAAGTAACTATAAAGATTAAATTAATCACAAAAAGGTCAAGTAACTACCAAAAGGTGAACTTAACAAAGGAGTGTTAAGTAACTCAAAAATCTAATCAAAGAAGGTGAGAACTAAAAGTAGGGGCAGTCCTGGAGAAAGCCTTTGATGTGATTGGAAGATGTGAAAATTTAGAGGTGGAGACACAAAGGTGAAAGGTCTATGTATTTGGGATTGTTTTGTTTCTCAAAAACTCTTTCCCCAGAAAGTTGGATCTGGCTGATCACTTCCTGTGAGCAGCCTGGTGCCAGTTCAATCCTGGAACTCAGCCTGGAGGAGCTCCCTCAGACAGCTTCCTTGAGAAGGTCTCCTGGTGAGTGATAAGACTAACTTCCTTTTCCCTTGGGCTCAGGAAGTCCCTTTGGCCAAGGCCTTTAACTCCTGCCTGGCTCAGCCTGAGCCTGAGCAGTTTAAATTAACTCTTTCCTCTCTCTCTCTTCTCCTTAATTCCTTCTCTCTATATTAATTAAAATCACCATAATTTCCAGCTGACTTGGGTATTTTATTATTTGGGATTTTCCCTGGTGACCAATTATCAAAATGCTAAAATTATCCTTACAATGGTCTACTTAAAGAATCCTAGAGAATCAACTAAAAAACTAGTCGAAATAATCAACAACTTTAGCAAAGTTGCAGGATACAAAATAAAACCACATAAGTCATCAGCATTTCTATATCTTTCCAACACATCTCAGTAGCAAGAATTAGAAAGACAAATTCCATTAAAATCACCCTAGACAATATAAAATACTTAGGAATCTATCTGCTGTGACAAACATAGGAACTATACGAACACAACTAAAAAACACTCTCCAGACAATTAAAACTAGATCTAAACAATTTGGAAAAACATTGATTGCTCATGGGTAGGATGAACTAACATAATAAAAATGATAATTCTACCTAAATTAATTTACTTATTTAGAGCCAGACCCATTGAATTACCAAGAAAAACTTTTTTTACTGAATTAGAAAAAGCCATAACAAAGTTCATTTGGAAGAACAAAAGATCAAGGATATCCAGGGAAATCATGAAAATAAATGCAAAGGAAAGTGGCCTTGCAGTCCCAGATCTCAAACTATACTATAAAACAGTGATCATCAAAACAATAAAGTTCTGGCTAATAGACAAAAAGGAGGATTGGTGGAATAGACTTGGGGTAAGTGACCTCAGCAAGACAATCTATGATAAACTCAAAGATCCCAGCTTTGGGGATCAAAATCTACTATTTGATAAATACTGCTAGAAAAATTGGAAGACAGTATGGGAGAGATTAGGTTTGGATCAACATCTCACACTCTACACCAAGGTAAACTCAGAATGGGTGAATGACTTGAATATAAAGAAGGAAACTATAAGTAAATTAGGTGAACACAGAATAGTATACATGTCAGATCTTTGGGAAAGGAAGGCTTTTAAAATCAAACAAGATTTAGAAAAAATCAAAATGTAAAATAAATAATTTTGATTACATCAAATTAAAAAGGCTTTGTACAAACAAAACCAATGAAAACAAAATTAGAAGGGAAGCAACAAATTGGGGAACAATCTTTATAACAAAAACATCTGACAAAGTTCTAATTACTCAAATTTATAAAGAGCTAAATCAATTGTACAAAAAATCAAGCCATTCTCCAATTGATAAATGGGCAAGTGACATGAATAGGCAATTTTCAGTTAAAGAAATCAAACCTATTAATAAGCACATGACAAAGTGTTCTAAATCTCTTATAATCAAAGAGATGCCAATCAAAACATCTCTGAGGTATCAACTCACACCTAGCAGATTGGCTAACATGACAGCAAAGGAAAGTAATGAATGCTGGAGGGGATGTGGCAAAGTTGGGACATTAATTCATTGCTGGTGGAGTTGTGAATTGATCCAACCATACTGGAGGGCAATTTGGAACTATGCCCAAAGGGCAATAAAAGACTGTCTGCCCTTTGATCCAGCCATAGAACTGCTAGGTTTGTACCCCCAAAGAGATAATAAGGAAAAAGACTTGTACAAGAATATTCATAGCTGTGCTCTTTGTGGGGGCAAAAAATTGGAAAATGAGGGGATGCCCTTCAATAGGGGAATGGCTAAACAAATTGGGGTATATGTTGGTGATGGAATACTATTGTGCTCAAAGGAATAATAAAGTGGAGGAATTCCATGGGAACTGGAACAGCCTCCAGGAATTGATGCAGAGTGAGAAGAGCAGAACCAGGAGAACATTGTACACAGAGACCAATACACTGTAGTGCAATTGAATGTAATGGACTTCTCCATTAGAGGCAATGCAGTGATCCTGAACAGTGATCTACGAGAAAGAACACTATTCACATTCAGAGGAAAAGCTGTGGGAGTAGAAACATGGAAGAAAAACAAATGCTTGATTACATGGATCGAGGGGGATATGACTGGGGATGAAGACTCTAAATGAACATCCTAGTGCAAACATCAACAACATGGAAATAGGTTCTGATCAAGGACACATGTAATATCCAGTGGAATTGTACATCGGCTACAAGAAGGGTGGGGAGAGGGGAGGGAGGAAACGAATATGATTCTTACAACCAAGGAATAATGTTATAAATTGACTAAATAAAATTTTAAAAATAAATTAAAAAATAAAGATCTTTTTTCTATAATTCTACTTAGAGGCAAGAACATGGCATAGGTCAGTGGTTCTCAACCTCTCAATTTGTAGCAATGAGAATACATAATGCATATCAGGTATTTACATTCCGAATCATAACTGTAGCAAAATTACAGTTTTGAAGTAGCCAAAGTAGTGGTTTGGGGTCACTGCAACATGAGGAACTGTATTGCAGGGTCACGGCATTAGAAAGGTTGAGAACCACTGGCATAGGTGCATTATAATTCTTTCACAATACTCACACACATAAAATAAAATTAACATTTTTTGCAAAAAGTATGTTGACCAAAAAACTTAAGACTATTTCAGAATAACAGTCAGAGATGAATGTCGCCTATAAGTAAATAATTTATGTTGCAATAAATCTGCTATGAAGTTAACATCAATCTGGATTTTTTAAAAGTTCAAGAAGAAGAAATAAGGATTTTCCAATAAGGAGAAAAAATATTAATTATATCAAGCAGAATATTTTCCAAAATAACTATTATATTTTGTTTAAGATGTATAATTTTGTTTAACATAATTTATACCATGAGTACCTTAATCAGTTACTATAATAAAAGGTTTTTACATTATGTTTTTATCAGTTGTTAGTAGTAAGTAGATCATTTTGCTGCCAGAATATCAGAGTAATACATTTAAAGCCTTCTGCAATTATTTTATGACCTAAATATAATTATTATTCTCTTTCAAATTTTGAGCTGTCATGTCAAGAATATGTCAAATACACAACTATAAGATGATCAAAATAAATACAGGAAATGCTGAACACAATTTCAATCTTCCAAGAACCAAAGCTATCTTTCAAATCATTGGACAATACCTAATAAAATATCACAAATGTTCCCTTATTTGGTGTAGAGAAAATGCAAAAGTCTCAGTTTCAGAAGGCCTAAATTGTAATCCCTTCTCCAGCACTTATTAGCCCCATAACTTTAGGCATATTATTTGACTTAGATTTTCTCATCTATAAAATATCCTACCCACCTCAAATTGTTGCCCTAAGGACCAACTGACCAAATGTATGAAATATATGAGAAGTCTTTGAAAACTGTAATGAGCAATATATCTGTAATATATTTTGCTTGAAATTATCTAATGACAGTACACTTTAATTTTTTTTTTCTGTAATTGCAATTGCACAACACTGTAACTAGCAGATGTTGAACCTCAGGCATGATGTATAAATTGGGCAAGTGACACAAAACATCCCAGGGCAAATGGCGTGCCTTCCATTCTTAAAGACTGTTGAAGAGGTTTATAGGCGGGGAAGAACTTAACTCAGACCATTAGGTAAGGGTTAAATATACACATTTCTAGGAATTTGAAGAATTGTAAGGGCCTTGTGGCAAAGCCCCAATTCCCCCAGCCTTTCTGCAGTTCTGTCTTCATATGCCAAATATAAACTCCCTTTTAATTGCCTTGCACTCTGCTAGGGGCTGTGAGGGGTACAAAGGTAATTTAAGATTTATTCTTTTTCCCTCAAAGAGCACTGGGAAGACAAGACACATCCTTGTGATGTAGTACAGACTGTATATGATCAGCTGTCAGCATTTGTGGACATTGAAAATAAGAGAACTGGGAGATCTGAAGAAAGTTCAGTTTGTATCGGAGTTGTCAGGGAAGAAATAGGCCTTGAAGACTTTGGATTTGGATAGATTGGGGAAACAAAAACAAGAGTGAGCCATCAAAGCTCAAGTACTGAGTCATACCATTTGCCTAGCACACTGCTAGAGACTGAGAGCTATAAAAGTATTTTAAGACATGTTCCCTGCCCTAAGAGAGGGGGGGAATGTGGAAGAGGTGTGAAGGAAGACAGAATTTCATGCATAAAAAATAAAGGAAAGGACTTTAGCTGTCAATCAAGAGAGAACTTTCCAAATAGAATGTTCCCAGGAAAGACAGTTGGAGAGTCAAGCCAGGCTGAAGGGGGAAGAAGCTCTGAACAGATGCCCTGTTAGCTTCTGCCCTAAGCTAAAGGACCCTTGGAGGTGGGGGGCGGGGGGCACTTCTGGAGACAGGCTGAGAAGAAATTAATTTTTGTTGGTGGCTTAGAGTGTGAAGAACTGATTGTATATTTGAGATTTGAGTTGAAGGAAGAAGAAAGAAGATTAAACAGTTGTCCTCCCATCTCCCTGACAGAATTTTGTGTCACAGCTGTGACAGAACTGACATTTCCCAAAATCCTCCTAACCCTCCTTATAGAATAGGGATAATCCTATCCCTCTCACCTCAATTTCCATCCTTGTCCTGTTTTTCCCAATAAACCTCCTTACCTGAGAGAGAGAACAAGAGTATCTTCTCTAAACCTCATAGTTCACCTTTGAGTTACATAGAAAGGTGGCTGACTAATGGGGGGGAAGGGAAGGGAGGCAGGAGGGCATGGGTGGAAAATTGGGAGGTAAAGGGTAGAGGGTAGGAAATATCTTGTTCTATTAGCCATCAGTAGTGATCAATAGGCAACCCCAGAGTATCCCCTCTAGTAGTATCTCTCTATCTCTTGGAAGTATCTCTATCTCCATTACAACTAGGCACCCTTAGGTTTCTCCTATTATCTCTCTAGTCAATCCAGAGTATCTCAGTTATTACAACCAGAAATAGCTCCACAGATTATCTCTTTAATACAATTGGCACCTCAAAGTCTGACTGAACTCCACAATCCTTAAAAAGGCAGAGTAGAATAAGAAAAAACAATGTTTAAACAAGTTGTTTGTGGAGTTGTGGTCATTGCTGTCATTGCTTGTTTCTGGGTCTACCACATACTATACAGCAGAATGACCCATAGGATCATGGAATCTATTGATTATATAGGCAACATAACAAGGTCTGTTTTGCAGTTGCCAGTCCAAACAGACCCAATACTCTGGCAGGTCCTGGCTCAAGTGTATGTGCTCTTTATGGCTGTCCTTCAGACTCTAACCCAAGTAAAGAAGATCTTTAGATTTGTAATTCCCCTTAAGGCAGAAAAGATACTGGCTATTGATAACAACCTGGAAAGCATGATTAAGGCTGTGTTTGAGCAATTGATTAAGGAAAAAGGGCTAGATCAGGTTATAGGCAAGGACAATGGACAGGCAGACAGTGAATCTGAAGAAAAGACAGCTAAAGTCACTGATCAGGGTAATGAAGGTGACAAGGACACTGTGTCTGCTGGTGAACCTGAGAAAATTTGTCCACTAAAAGAGGTCACTAAGCTATCCAGTAATGCTGGTGTGCTACACTCCAAAGCCCATAGACAATTCACCCCACAGGAACTTGAATCCATAAAAGGCTGTTTCCTGAAATTTGTAGAAAATCCTTTCAAATCTCAAAAGGAGTTGAAACGTGCTTTCAGGATCTTTGATCCTGATTTTGAAGATGCTGAGTTCCTACTATCAGAACTGTTCATCCCTCATGAACAGAGACAATTCCTGGAAAAGACAAGATCTGATGGCAATTTAACTAGCTGGCCAATTGTGGAACAAAAGCTAGATATGGACTTTGCTAACCCTACTAGCATGTCCTACCTAAGAAAATGCAGGGAGGACTTATTTCAGGCCATAAAACAATGCTGTTCAAAACCAAAAGCATGGGCTAGGTTTGACACAATCTTGGAGAATAAAGGGGAACATCCTGCCACATACACAGACCATCTGTCAGGGATGGCAGATTCAATTTTGGGAATAGAAGCTGATAGTGAAGAATCTGTGAACCATGTCCATAGGCAATTTCTAAGGGATTGCACACCTAATTTAAATTTTTTTTCAAACACTATTTCCCTAAGTATGATTTGGTCACCGTGATAAAACTGCATGAGGCAGCAACTTACTTACATGATAGTAACTCAGAACAAAGTAAACAAGTCCAGGACCTAAAAGAAAAAAATGGAAATGACAGTGAATAATCTTAAATAAAAGGAGATTGAAGAAATCAAGAGACTAAACACAGTTAAGACACACAACATCTAGTTACAAGAAACCTAGTTAGAAGGAAAAACCAGTGCAGAGAGAAACTAGGGAATGTTTCTTTTGTCACAAGAAAGGTCACTTGATTAAAAATTGCTTTTTAAAGAAGAAATATGAAGCCAATAACAATAAGAACACACAAAACTCACAAACTAGATACAAAAAGTCCTCTTGTTGTTCACATTGCACATTAAAATCAAGGCAAGCTAATGACTTGAATGAAATGCAACAGAACTGGAGCAAAACCTAAGTACTCAGATATGGATAGGAAATAATTATGAAGCCAGGCCCATAAGACATATAGTGTGACAAATGGAGATAGAAGAAATAGTGAGAATGGGGCTGCAGTTAAAAATAATAGAAAAAATTGGGAAATGGTGAAAATTCCATGCAAGAAAGTGAATCTGTGAGTGATAGCCATTGCAATAAAGCAAGAGAAAGGCAGAGACAGATTAAAGAAATTGATGCAGAAATAAAAGAAATTACATCACAAATTGCAAATTAGATATGAGACTTACAGAAAAGCTTCATAGTAACCAAACAGGGAAAGAGTGTCAATGAAATAAAATCATTTTTAGAGAACTTTTTTCCAGTTTAGAGTGGATAATGGGATTGAATTGTGCAAAAGACAAAGAAAGAATAAGTCACAAGAACTCAAGCAAAAGTTTGTGACAGATACAGAGACACATAATTTCAATTCCCTAGAGGTTACTGTTGCTAAAGAAGAAAATATAAAGGCTTTGAAACCATTCACAGATGACCTCCCACCAAATTTAGTTAATTCTGTAAATAGTTTTATGGCACATAGAAAATACATCTAATTTGAATCTAGAAGCTGATACCTTCTATCCAGTAATCATATATATAGATAAAGATAAATCATAGATATAGATAAGGAAAAATTAACTGAAAATGAATCTGAAATTACATTTGAACACAATAATCCTATTCAAAGTAATGGAGGTGACATAACAGTTAAATTTGAATATGGGGATGGAATGGCAGTCTAAGTAACAACCAAGGATTCAGTTGGTACCAACGTTCTAAGTGGCAGAGGGGAATCTGGCCAAAGCTACAGCTATGATTTACATTCATGTTCCAATGTAAGTAGAGAATACAACCTCAAATGTAGACTTCATAGGAAATGAATCAAATCAAGAAGAATTAGCTGAGGCACACATACAGCTGGCAGAGGGTAGCAAAGATAGGAGTACTAATTCGGTGGCAATAAACTCTTTGGCTACACACAGGCCAGAACCATATGTATGGATTAAGGTGGGAAAGAAAAACTACAAGGCTCTCTTAGATACTGGTGCTTCAAAATCTGTCCTAAAGACATGTCCAGGGGATACCATTATAGGGGGTATGGTTTCTGTAGCTGGAGCAACAGGACAACTACAACAGGTCCCTGAGCCCAAAAGCACTATGGCTAAATTGGGTCCTCTCACCATAGATCATACCTTCTTGTTGATCCATCATGCCCAGACAACCTTTTAGGACAAGATTTTTTGTGTAAGATTCAAGCAACATTACAATGTGAAAAATCTGGGGAAATTTATTTGCATTTACCCAAGAATTCACTGAAGCACTATCCATTGTTATACTTAGAACAACTAGAAGAAGAACCTGAAAAGATTCAAGTTGTAATTTCTATGTATGACATATGACATATGTCATATGACAGATATACCACAGGGGGCATTTGCAAAACATCAGAATGATGTGGGTTAAATCAAGTCGATTGCTCCTGTCAGGATTGAGGTCAGGGAAGGAATACCACCTAAGATACTGCAATACAAATTGATTAGAGAAGCAAGAGAAGGGATATCACCTATCATAAATAGTTTACTTGAGCAAGGCATATTGAGTCCTACAGTATCTGAATACAATAGCCCAATTTTAGCTATTAAAAAAAATAAGCTAAATGAGGATGGCACTTCCTCCTGGAGATTTGTGATGGATTTGAGGGCCGTGAATAATTTTATAAGGAAAAGAAACAATTTACACCATCTCCAAACGATATCATAACTCAAATTCCTGCAGAAGCTAGGTGGTACACAATGTTAGACCTGAGCAACACTTACTTTACTATACCGTTGCACCCTGATTCTCAAAATATTTTTGCTTTCCAATGGGGACAAACTCAGCTGTGCTATACTAGATTAGTGCAAGGTTGTTGTGAGTCTCCTTCAATATTTTGTCAACTATTGCAAAGAGATCTAGCCACCCTAACTTTCAAACATAGCAGATTAATACACTATGTGGATGATTTGCTGCTAGCATCTCCTGACCCAAAAACGTGTTTGGAAGATTCAAAGAAATTATTGATAGAATTTTATAAGAGGAGACATAAAGTTTCAAAAAAGAAGTTTCCATGAGTCCTTCCAACAGTAGAATATTTAGGATTTGTCCCGAAGGGGGGGGGGGAACCAGGAAAATCTCTAATAAAAGGATAGCAGACATACAAAAGCTAAGCATCCCTGGAACTAAGAAAGAGCTTAGAACTTTTCTAGAGTTGTTGGTTTCTCGGGACAGTACATAGTGGGATATTCTCATATTTCCAAGTGCTTAACTGATTTGACAAAGAAAGACATTAAAGAACCATTACAATTGAATAAGAACATTTACATGCTTTGTCACAGTTGAAAGGAGCTATTCTATCAGCTCCAACATTGGGAATACCTGATTATAAGAAGCAATTCCACTTGTATGTCCATGAAGCAAAAGGCATCACTTATGGAATGTTAGCATAGTATTTGGGGTTAAATCTGAGGACTATTGCATTTTACAATTCTATCCTTGACATGGTTGCACAAGGAATGGTGCATTGCCTCAGGAGTGTAGTAGCTACTGCTCTAATGGCCAAGAAGTCCTATGATATAGTACTGGGATGTAAATTGCATGTGTATTCTGCACACCAAATTGAAAAACTGTTACGGTCGCAGAATATGCATTCATTCACCGATGCAAGAATATCCCAGTGTGAAGTCATTTTGTTAGGCAATGATAACATCACAATTCATAGATGTGCACCATTAAGCCCAGCGATTCTGATTCCTGATTTGCCAATGGGTGGAGAAGCATGGCATTATTGCAATCAAATAGTAGAACTGGTGCATAGGCCAAATGAATACCTTAAAGATACACCTCTTATTAATCCATAAGTAGAGATATATACAGATGGATCCTCCTATGTTTGCAATGGGAGAAAATTCACAGGACAAGGACAAAACACTTGCATGCCAGCATCATTGCCAAGTCATGTCAGCACCCAGGGAGCCAAGCTCAAGGCTCTGCTCATGGCCTTCGAATTATGTAGAGGGAAAAGAGCTAATATTTTTTCTGGATTCACAATATGCTTTCTCCACTGTATATTGGTTGTCATACATATGGAAAAACAGAGTATAAAACTTCAACTGGGAAACTAATTGGATATGGCAATCTGATAAATCATATTATAAGTGCTGTAGACTTTCCTAAAGAGGTGGCCATAATCCATTGTAAGGCACATACTCATGGAAAGACAGAATATCCCTAGGGAATGACAGAGCAGACATAACATCAAAGTATGCCGCTAGATTCGGTCCCCACCATGTGCTGAATTTCTCTCTGATCGAAAGGCATAATCTCACTGATGCCTAGGACGGAGAAGAAATACAGTCATGGAAAGAGCAGCAAGGCACTAAATTAATCAAAGGCATCTGGATTGCTCAAGGGGGTAAATCTATTTTCCCTAAAAAGTTGTATCAACATCTATGCACCATAATTCATGCAAAGGGACATTACGGAGTGCAAGGGATTCTGGATACCATACAGAGGTATTGGACAGCACCAGGAATTACAACAAATGCCATTAGAATTTGTCAGGCATTTGAAACATACAGAAGATATAATCAAGGACATTTTAAGAGTGTTGCATTGGGAGGCAGACCACTCAGTCATATGCCTTTTCAGTGTATTCAAATTGATTATATCAACATGCCTAAGGACAAGGGATACAAATATGCATTGGTGATTGTGGATAGACCAACTAGATGGGTTGAAGCATGCCCATCAAAGAAAAATGATATTGCAACAGTAGTGAGATTTCTATTAAAGGAGATTATACCTAGGCATGGCATTCCCAATACCATAGATTCAGACAAGGGGTCCCACTAGACTTCCCAGGTTCTACAAGAAATCTACACGAACTTGGGGATTGAGTGCATTCAGTTTATTAACCCCAAAGTTCCAGGCAGGTCGAACATATGAACAAAAAATTGAAAACACAAATAGGTAAACTCTGTTTAGAAACACACTTAAAATGGACAGATGTTTTGCCTCTTGCTATGTTCAACATAAGAACCACACCTAGGACTGACTTGCATATATCACCTTTTGAAATGCTATATGATCAGCTTCTTTGGCATGGTAGGACAGTAAAGCCACCTTACTTGTCCATGTTAAGAGGGGAATGTGTTCTTCATGAATACTTAAAACAGATACAATGTAGAATTGAAGAATTAAAGAAACTGGGTTTGCTTGTGCAAAGAATACCACTAGATTTTTTATTGCATAAGATAAAATCAGATGATAAGGTATATGTCAAGAACTTTAATAGAGAATCTCCTACAGGACCACGATGGATCGGACCAACTACGGTCATAATGACAACCCCAATGTCTATAAAGGTTGATCAAAGAGATCCATGGTTCTATGCTCCACAAGTGAAATTGCAACACACCCATAATATTGAGTAGCCCTAGGAAAATAATAGATAAGCAATAACAGTCCCTACTGAAAACATAGGAAAGCACATGATAGTACTTGCCACCAGAATACAGATAAGAGAGCACTGCACATGTTAAAATGATGAAAGAATAGCACCCCTGAAGCACATAGAGTTTCACAAAGAAATGCAGCCAGTAACACAGACAAAAGGAAAACATTAGCAGCCATAAGAAGAAGCTTCTATATAATTTTATACATAGTCTCTGCCAGCCACACAATAACTGAAAAGACAGAAACAATGTTATTTCAAATGAATACATAATTTTTAAATTCTATCTCCAAGAAATAAGTACAGTAACCATACAAGAAATGGTTACAGTAACCATATAATAAATCTCCTTGTAAAACAGTCACACAGCAAAAAGATTAGAAACAACTTCAAATCACTATTCTTAACAAAATCTTGAGAACTTATGCATAATGCTCACACCCACCTATGAAGAACACATGTACAGCTTACTTACATCCATGAAGATGTACATATGCAAATCTTACTCACATGCATGAATATGTACACATGTAATCCTTACTTTCACACATGAAGATTGATAAATTCTGACAAACATTCATGAAGATTTCATCTTACTTCCATGCACATGTAAACTTCACTCTTATATGCATGCACACATAAAAATATTACATGCATACATGTTCATGTTTTGTTCCTGTGTGTTCCTAGTTCCTGGTTATTCCAGTGGATCCTGATTTGAAGAACACATCTTCAATCAAGACTGGAAGATGACGACTGGCATGCTGACCAGGCGAAGGACCAGAGTTGAGGACAGAGTTTATACAAGCAACATAAAAGGACATGGAAGGACTTTGAAATTTTGGAACTTTTGATCATGAATGCATCATACATGTTACCATAACATATATGCATGCACATCCTACATAGCAAAGGAAGATATCTCATTGAATGGGTAAGTATACAACATGCATAGTTGCATAACAAAAAGACACACTGATACAAATTTCTGTGGAAAATTCAAACAGATTAAGAAATTTCTTTTCTGCATGAGTTTTCACAGAAATCTAGAAGGATGTACATATGTAAATTTGTATAGATCCTATGTACACATGTAAATACTAATTGATTAACAAACTAATTTTATTAGAACAATTTATTAATATATTCTAATGACTAATGACAGCCTAGTGAATTTGTTCAAGTCTTAAGGAAGTAGAGAGAGACATAGAAGTTCTTAAGTATAGAAGTTAGATTGCATTGTTATTATAAGTTAGTATTTGTTAGTTGTAGGAATTTTCATGGTTAAATTTATAGATATTAGGATATAGGACAATTGCATATTCTGAATGTTAGTGAAATTGTTGGAATGATTTGAAAAATTGTTACAGGATTTGTTATATAAAACTATGTTCATGTAAATCCCTTACCTAAACCATTTTCCTATACCCACTCTTAGCTTAGCATCCAGGTAGACAGAATAGCTAAGATAAGTTAGGATTTTGTTATTTTGGGAGGGTAAAAGAATATTTAAGACAACTTCCGGGTAATCATGGCTGCAATCTAGACGCGGCACGTTTCCTCTCCCCAGCACCGAACGAAATAGACTACATCAAAGGAGCATAAAATCACCTTTGGAGGAACAGAAGGACTCCCCAGTACCCCACAGAGGCAAAGGTATGTAGGGCTTGAACATTTCCACACTAAAATAAGAAGGAAAAGCTTGCACAGAAAAGTGAACTGAGCCGCCCTTCCCCCACCCCACCTCCCCCACTAAACCAGAGTGAGCTACCTGAGCGCTCACCGGGTCAGCGAGTGAGTGGGGAGCGTCTCTGTCTGGGGGGGCACTCCAGGGTCCTTGGGATCTGGGGACTGCCAGGAAAAAACGTCTCAGGGCGCTTTCACTGGAGAAGCCAGCGGACTTCGGGCGGGCTGCGCTGAACAAGGCGCACAGATTATCTGGGCGGAGCTGAATACCTGGGCTCGGAGGCTGGGAAGAACTAGTCTGAAGCAACCTAAATTCACAGAAAAACCACTCTTATAACCCAGACCCCAGACCAAAAAGGAAAGGGAAATAAAACCACCAAAGGGATGGCTCACATGGCCCAAAATCAAGCCTCCAGGAAGAAAGGGAAAAAAGTGACTATTGAAAACTTTTATGGTGGAAGTACCCAAGGGAAAGAGGAGAATGAAGAGGAAATCCAAAAAAATTCAGAACACGCCTCCCAAAATGGAAACTATCAACAAGCTCTGGAAGATCTCAAACTGGTACTTATCCAAAAGATGGAAACCTTCTGGAAAGAAAAATGGGAGAAAGAGATCAGCTGTCTGACAGATAAGACTGCTCAATTGGAAAAAGAACTCGAAGCATCCAATACAAGGGCAGACAAGGCTGAAAAGCAAATCCAGTCCCTAATGACCAGAATCAAGCACCTAGAAGAAAGTGAGATGATAAAACAGCAAGAATCAATAAAGCAAACCCAAACAATTAATGAATTGGAAGAAAACATAAAATATCTCACTGAGAAGGTCACGGACCTGGAGAACAGAGGAAGACGAGAAAATCTCCGTATCATCGGTCTCCCAGAAAAACCAGAGGTAAACAACAAATTGGATTTTATTCTAGAGGAGATTATAAAAGAAAATTGCCCCCACGTTCTGGAGCAAGGGGGCAAAATAGAAATAGAAAGGATTCATAGAACACCTTCTATACTAAATCCCCAAAAGACAACGCCTAGGAATGTAATTGCCAAATTCAAGAGCTTCCAAGTAAAGGAGAAAATCCTACAAGAAGCCAAGAAGAAGAGCTTCAGATATAAGGGGGCTCCCATAAGGATCACACATGACTTAGCGGCTAACACACTAAGAGACCGCAAAGCATGGAACACGATATTTAGAAAGGCAAGAGAGCTGGGTCTCCAACCAAGAATCAACTACCCAGCAAAACTGACTATATACTTCCAGGGGAAAGTATGGGCATTCAACAAAATAGAAGATTTCCAAGCATTTGCTAAGAAAAGACCAGAGCTCTGTGGAAAGTTCGATATCCAAGCACAGAAAGCAAGAGAAACATGAAAAGGTAAATATGAAAGAAAGGGAAAAGGAGATAAATCTTATCTTTCTCTTTAAGTCAAACTCTCTTCTATAAGGACTACATTTACATCTAATTATATATATTAATATGTGGGGAAAATGTTTTGTGTAACTCTCATAAATTGTATCATCATAAGAGTAGTTAGAAGAAACATGCATAGGGAAAGATTGGGGAATCAAGAAGATTTGGGGAAAGTTGGGGCAAAAAAAGGAAAAGGGAGGGGGGAACCGTGATAATACTAAGATTAACTTCAAGAAATAGGGGGGGAATCAATAGAATAAACTTTCCCATATAAAGATACACATGGGAAGGGGAGGGGAAGAACTCTCATATGAGAAGGAGAGGAAGAGAGCGTGAAGTGGAAGTACTTAAACCTTACTCTCAGTGAAATCAAATCTGAGAGGGAAGAACATCTAGATCCAGTGGGATCCTGAATTCTATCTTATCCATTAGGGCAAGAAAGAAAGGAAAATTAAGGAGGGGGAGGGGGGAGGGAGCACAAAAAGGGAGGGAAGGAGAGGGGGGAGGGGAAGGGAGCATAAAAAGGGAGGGGCTAGAAAGGGAAGCATCTCAAGGGAGGGGACTAGGGGGACTGACCTAAAGTAAATCACTGGTTCAAAAGGAGAAAGCTAAAGAAGAAAGGTCAGAACTAGGGGAAGACATCAAAATGCCAGCGAATCCACAAATAACAATCATAACTTTGAACGTGAATGGGATGAACTCACCCATAAAACGCAGACAAATAGCAGATTGGATTAGAACACAAAACCCTACCATATGTTGTCTTCAAGAAACACATATGAGACGGGTTGACACTCACAAGGTTAGAATTAAAGGTTGGAGTAAGACCTTTTGGGCCTCAACCGATAGAAAGAAGGCAGGAGTTGCAATCATGATATCTGACAAAGCCAAAGTACAAATAGACCTGATCAAAAGGGACAGGGAAGGTAAATATATTCTGCTAAAAGGAAGTATAGACAATGAGGAAATATCACTAATCAACATGTATGCACCAAATGGTATAGCATCCAAATTTTTAATAGAGAAACTAGGAGAATTGAAGGAGGAATTAGACAGTAAAACCATATTAGTGGGAGACTTGAACCAACCACTATCAAATTTAGATAAATCAAATCAAAAAATAAATAAGAAAGAGGTAAAAGAGGTGAATGAAATCTTAGAAAAATTAGAATTAATAGACATATGGAGAAAAATAAATAGGGACAAAAAAGAATACACCTTCTTTTCAGCACCACATGGCACATTCACAAAAATAGATCATACACTAGGTCATAGAAACATGGCACTTAAATGCAGAAAAGCAGAAATATTAACTGCAGCCTTTTCAGATCACAAGGCAATTAAAATATTGATCGGCAAGGGTACATGGAGACCCAAATCAAAAATTAATTGGAAATTAAATAACATGATACTCCAAAATCGGATAGTTAGAGAAGAAATCATAGAAACAATTAACAATTTCGTTGAAGAAAATGACAACAGCGAAACATCCTTTCAAACCTTATGGGATGCAGCCAAGGCAGTACTTAGAGGAAAATTCATATCCCTGAGTGCATATATTAACAAATTAGGGAGGACAGAGACCAAGGAATTGGAAATGCAAATCAAAAAACTTGAGAATGAACAAATTAAAAACCCCCAGAAGAAAACCATACTAGAGATCCTAAAAATTAAGGGAGAAATTAATAAAATAGAAAGTGACAGAACTATTGAGCTAATAAACAAGACTAGAAGCTGGTACTTTGAAAAAACAGACAAAATAGACAAAGTACTGGTTAATTTAATTAAAAAAAGGAAAGAAGAAAGGCAAATTAATAGCATCAAGGATGAAAAGGGGGATCTCACCTCAAATGAAGAGGAAATTAAGGCAATCACTAAAAACTACTTTGCCCAACTATATGGCAATAAATTTACCAATCTAGGTGATATGGATGAATATTTACAAAAATATAAATTGCCTAGACTAACAGAAGAAGAAATAGTTTTCTTAAATAATCCCATATCAGAAATTGAAATCCATCAAGCCATCAAAGAACTGCCTAAGAAAAAATCCCCAGGGCCTGATGGATTCACCAGTGAATTCTATCAAACATTCAGAGAACAGTTAACCCCAATATTATACAAACTATTCGACATAATAAGCAAAGAGGGAGTCCTACCAAACTCCTTTTATGACACAAGCATGGTACTAATTCCAAAGCCAGGCAGGCCAAAAACAGAGAAAGAAAACTATAGGCCAATCTCCCTAATGAATATAGATGCAAAAATCTTAAATAGGATACTAGCAAAAAGACTCCAGCAAGTGATTAGAAGGGTCATCCACCATGATCAAGTAGGATTCATACCAGGGATGCAGGGCTGGTTCAACATTAGGAAAACTATCCACATAATTGACCACATCAACAAGCAAACCAACAAGAATCACATGATTATCTCAATAGATGCAGAAAAAGCCTTTGATAAAATACAACACCCATTCCTACTAAAAACACTAGAAAGCATAGGAATAGAAGGGTCATTCCTAAAAATAATAAACAGTATATATCTAAAACCATCAGCTAATATCATCTGCAATGGGGATAAACTAAATCCATTCCCATTAAGATCAGGAGTGAAACAAGGATGCCCATTATCACCTCTATTATTTGACATTGTATTAGAAACACTAGCAGTAGCAATTAGAGAAGAAAAAGAAATTGAAGGCATCAAAATAGGCAAGGAGGAGACCAAATTATCACTCTTTGCAGATGACATGATGGTCTACTTAAAGAATCCTAGAGATTCAACCAAAAAGCTAATTGAAATAATCAACAACTTTAGCAAAGTTGCAGGATACAAAATAAACCCACATAAGTCATCAGCATTTCTATATAATTCCAACACAGCTCAGCAGCAAGAACTAGAAAGAGAAATCCCATTCAAAATTACCCAAGACAAAATAAAATACTTAGGAATCTATCTCCCGAGACAAACACAGGATCTATATGAACACAACTACAAAACACTTTCCACACAACTAAAACTAGACTTGAACAATTGGAAGAACATTAACTGCTCATGGGTAGGACGAGCCAATATAATAAAAATGACCATCCTACCCAAACTCATCTATCTATTTAGTGCCATACCCATGGAACTCCCAAAAATTTTTTTTACTGATTTAGAAAAAAACATAACAAAGTTCATTTGGAAAAACAAAAGATCAAGGATACCCAGGGAATTAATGAAAAAAAATACAAAGGAAGGGGGTCTTGCAGTCCCAGATCTCAGACTATATTATAAAGCAGCGGTCATCAAAACAATTTGGTACTGGCTAAGAGACAGAAAGGAGGATCAGTGGAATAGACTGGGGGCAAGCAACCTCAGCAAGACAGTATATGACAAACCCAAAGATCCCAGCTTTTGGGACAAAAATCCACTATTTCATAAAAACTGTTGGGAAAATTGGAGGACAGTGTGGGAAAGATTAGGCTTAGATCAACACCTCACACCCTACACCAAGATAAATTCAAAATGGATGAATGACTTGAACATAAAGAAGGAAACTATAAGAAAATTAGGCGGACACAGAATAGTATACATGTCAGACCTTTGGGAAGGGAAATACTTCAAAACCAAGCAAGAATTAGAAAGAATTACAAAATGCAAAATAAATAATCTGGATTACATCAAATTAAAAAGTTTTTATACAAACAAAACCAATGTAACCAAAATCAGAAGGGTAGCAACAAATTGGGAAACAATCTTCATAAAAACCTCTGACAAGGGTTTAATTACTAAAATTTATAAAGAACTAAATCAATTGTACAAAAAATCAAGCCATTCTCCAATTGACAAATGGGCAAGGGACATGAACAGGCAATTCTCAGCCAAAGAAATCAAAACTATTAATAAGCACATGAAAAAGTGCTCTACATCTCTTATAATCAGAGAGATGCAAATCAAAACAACTCTGAGGTATCATCTCACACCTAGCAGATTGGCTAACATGACAGCTATGCAAAGTAATGAATGCTGGAGGGGATGTGGCAAAGTGGGGACATTAATTCATTGCTGGTGGAGTTGTGAATTGATCCAACCATTCTGGAGGGCAATTTGGAACTATGCCCAAAGGGCGATAAAAGACTGTCTGCCCTTTGATCCAGCCATAGCACTGCTGGGCTTGTACCCCAAAGAGATAATGGACAAAAAGACTTGTACAAAAATATTCATAGCTGCGCTCTTTGTGGTGGCCAAAAATTGGAAAATGAGGGGATGCCCTTCAATTGGGGAATGGCTAAACAAATTGTGGTATATGTTGGTGATGGAATATTATTGTGCTAAAAGGAATAATAAAGTGGAGGAATTCCATGTGAACTGGAACAACCTCCAGGAAGTGATGCAGAGCGAAAGGAGCAGAACCAGGAAAACATTATACACAGAGACTGATACATTGTGGTACAATCGAAGGTGATGGACTTCTCCATAAGTATCAATGCAATTTCCCTGAACAATCTGCAGGGATCTAAAAAAAAATACTACCCACAAGCAGAGGATAAACTGTGGGAGTAAAAACACCGCTGAAAAGCAACTGCTCGACCACAGGGTTGGAGGAGATAAGACTGAGGAGAGACTCTAAATGAACACTATAATGCAAACTCCAACAACAGGGAAATGGGTTCGAGTCAAGAACACATGTGATAACCAGTGGAATCATGCGTCGGCTATGGGAGAGGGAAAGGCGGGGGGGGGGGGGGGGGGAGGGGAGGAAAAGAAAACGATCTTTGTTTCCAGTGAATAATGTATGAAAACGACCAAATAAAATAATATTAAAATTAAAAAAAAAAAAAAAGAATATTTAAGACAGTACAAAGTTAAGAATAGATAGAGTTATATACAAGGTAAGTATCATTTAAAAATGCAAGGTGCATTTTTTTTTTAAAGAAAAAGGGGGGAATGTAGAAGAGATGTGAAGGAAGAGAGAATTTCATGCATACAAAATAAAGGAAAGGACTTTAGCTGTCAATCAAGAAAGAACATTCCAAATAGAATGTTCCCAGGAAAGACAGTTGGAGAGTCAAGCCAGGCTGAAGGGGGAAGAAGCTCTGAACAGATCCCCTGTTAGCTTCTGCCCTAGGCTGAAGGACCTTTGGGGGGTGGGGGGTGGGGGCCTCTGGAGGCAGGCTGAGAAGAAATTAATTTTTGTTGGTGGCTTAGAGTATGAAGAACTGATTGTATATTTGAGATTTGAGTTGAAGGAAGAAGAAAGAAGATTAAACAGTTGTCCTCCCATCTCCCTGACAGAATTTTGTGTCACAGCTGTGACAGGACTGACATTTTCCTAAAATCCTCCAAACCTTCCTTATAGAATAGGGATAACCCTATCCCTCTCACCTCAATTTCCATCCTTGTCCTGTTTTTCCCAATAAACCTCCTTACCTGAGAGAGAGAACAAGAGTATCTTCTCTAAACCTCATAGTTCACCTTTGAGTTACATAGAAAGGTGGCTAACTAATGGGGGGGGGAGGGAAGGGAGGCAGGAGGGCATGGGTGGAAAACTGGGAGGTGAAGGGTGGATGGTAGGAAATATCTTGATCTATTAGCCATCAGTAGTGATCAATAGGCAACCCCAGAGCATCCCCTCTAGTAGTATCTCTCTATCTCTCAGAAGTATCTCTATCTCCATTACAACTAGGCACCCTTAGGTTTTTCCTATTATCTCTCTAGTCAAGCCAGAGTATCTCAGTTATTACAACCAGAAATAGCTCCACAGATTATCTCTTTAATACAAGAGCTTGGCACTTTGGGTAGGTTTAAATTATGATGAAAAGACTAGCCAACAGTTACTGAAAGGCAAAGGGAGAAAAGCTTACTGAAAGGCAATGGGAAATGAAGTTGGATTGGTAAAGGAGGACCTTGACTCCTAAAATAAGCCCCAACTTTGATTCAGTGAGGGAGTGGAAAGGCCATATAGAATTGGGAAATGACTCGACTTCTGCTATAAAACCAAAAAGCACCAATAAAATAGACCCTAAAGGATATGTCTCAATGAGATTAGAAGCACAGATAAGAATTTCTAATCTCTAGCATGTATTCTGTCTGCTAAAATGTCCTTGTTTTGGAAACATCAAGAAAACTTCTTTGCAATCCTTGTGGTTTATAGAGCAGCTTCTGCAGACCACTTAATGGAGTATTTAATCAATAACATACTTCAGGGGAGATACATTTATTATTTCCATAACTAAACTTGCACAGTATTTAGATGCACAAAATAGCTCTAATTTCCCACATCCTGCCAGTCAAACCAAACACATGGTAGTTTTGTTTTGTTTTATTCTCCATTGCTATAAGAAAGCCAAATGCCCTAACTATAAACAAGTTCTCTAAATTAAACAATTGGACACCACAGAGGACAGAGAAAAATTAGCAGTCACCTTTAAACCCTACCCAAAAAGCATTAGGAAGTCTGAGACACAATAAACTGTTTTTCTCCTTGTATGGGGATAGGTTATTTCATAAGCTCTATGGTTCTTGCCATTACACTTTCTTGCTCTTAAGACAGTGGAAAGGAAAAAATTAGCTCTCGTTTTGGAAGAGTATCAAATAGCAATATACAAAGCAGATGAGTTCTTCCAACTATTTGTCTGGTAAATGTGTATTTTATTAACTGTGAGGTTTATTCGTATATTTAAGACGTTTGTCTTGTTTGTTTTGACACTACTTAGAACCCTCTGTTCAAAAGTATATTTACTAACAGATGGAAAGACCATCACCAAAACATTTCAATGCTTGTGAATGGACAGCAAATGTCTTATTGAAAGGTGGGTGCAGCTGACACAATTAAACGAGGGAATCCTTGAGTCAGCAACAACTAGGGGAAACAAAATCCCCTATGTAGAGGCTTCTATTTTTGCTTCTGTTCATTGGGAGTTCTAGACCATGGAATGGAAGCAGGGAGGTAAGGGGAGAGGAGGTCCATGAGAAATAAGAAAGTTATAAAAATATATATATAAAATATATTTTTATATATATTTAAATATATATATATATATATATATATAAAAGAAAGAAGTTTTCACTGGATCCCAGGGTAGAAACAATTTTAAAACTCTGAGCACAATTCCAAATTGCTCTCCAGAGTGGTTGGATCAGTTCACAGTTCTACCAACAATGTTTTAGCATTCTCATTTTTCCACATCCCTTCCAATATCTATTATTATGCTCTTTTATTATTATCTTATAGGTGTACGATGGTGTCTCAGAGTTGATTTGCATTTCTCTAATCAATAATGATTTAGATCATTTTTCACATGGCTATATATTGTTTTGATTTTATCCAAAAACTGTTGACTCATATCTTTTTACGATTTATCAATTAGAAAATGGTTGATATTCTTACAAATTTAACAAAATTCTTTATATATGTTAGATTTGAGACCTCTATCGCATAAAATGTTAATCAAATCTTTTCCCCAATTTTCTGCTTTCCTTCTAATCTTGGCTACATTACTTTTATTTGGACAATTTTTTAAATTTAATGTATTCAGAATTGTCCATTTTATATCTCATAATGCTTTCTATCTCTTGTTTATTCATAAATTCTTTCCCTACCCATAAATCTGATAGAAAATTTATTATCTGTTCATCTAATTTGCTTATGTATTCCCTTTGTGTAGGTTTTAATCTTATCTTGGGAAATGGTATCTATTTCCAAAGGTGGTAAGGGGAAAAGGGAAAGAGCCTATATGTTCTAAAATATTAATAGTAGTTCTCTTTATGATGGCAAAGAACTGGAAATTTAGGGGATGCCCACCAATTGAGCAATGGCTAAACAAGTTATGATATGATTGTTGTAGAATACTTCTGTAGCATAAGAAATAATGAGCAGGTTAATTTTTTTTTAAGAACATGAAAAGACCTACATGAAATTATAAAGAGCAAAATAAGTAGAAACAAAAGAACACTATATATAGCAACTGAAATATTGTTTGAAAAATAACTTATGTATGTACACCTCCAGATAAAACACTAATAAGTAGAAACAGCCAAGATGGTTTATATATATATATACACACACACACACACATATATATATACTTTTTTATGTTGTTTGTCAAATGATGCTTCTCTAGTACAATAAGACAAGGGAAAGAGGGAGATATTTGTGAACTTTAATGTAACAAACAAACAGAATTTTTAAAAAAGAAAGAAGGACAAAATAAGGAAATACATTTCCGATTAAGAGTTGAAAGGACAAAGAAGTATGAAGAAGGTCATCTAATTGGCTGTCCCCCATAAAAGCAATGAGAGGAATATCCTCCCAAGCTCTACTGTCACTTTTATATTCCTCTTTAATACTAAATATTGTACATAAGCTTCTTCAAACTCAAGTTGACACTTGAGCAATGTAACTAGGCAAGGGAAACCTATATTCAAAAGATTTTTGTAAGCATTAAAATGTTAGATACATATTAAAGAATGTTCCTAACTAACTGCCAGTTCTAATTTCCCTTTCAGGTTGAAACCAGAAAGTTCATTTGTTTATTAGGGGAAAAAAATTCCTCTCCCTGCACTGGGCCAAAGTGGTGAATTGTATTCATGAACAAGAGTTGCAGTTTAGAATGCCTTTCACTCTCACTAGCCCTGGTATTGCCTGCTGGCAGCATCAAGCAAGACTTCCAAGTACTTTCTTCTGTGGCAGCCTCATATCTCCTAGTTGTATGGTCCATTCAGGATACCCACTTCTGCTACTCATACCTCTGCACTCCTGTAAATTAGCTGCATGGGAAGTGGTTCTCTCTCCCTTCTCCAACCTCCTCTTTCTCCCCACCTCCCTCTCTCTCCAAACTTCCTTCATACAGCGCCCCATCATCTCCTATCCTGGCTTCACTGCAAATTCATCAATTCTAAACCAATCCAAGCTAAGGCACTAGCATTAATTACATCTCTCCATCTGAATCAAGGCTCAGCTAAATTTTCCCTGCTCTGGCCATACTTGAGAGATACCTTGTCCCTTCAGGTTGAGGTCAAGTCAACAAGCATAATTAAGTACCTACTGCATGCTAAGCACCAGGAAAACAAAATAGAATAGGATATATATTAGTGATGGGCTGAATAATCAGGGGCAGAGTGAGGGAAGTTACCATGAGGCAGTGTCCTGTCACCTGCAGTGATTGGCAATGACCACAAACAAAAGATACAGATTCAAATAGACTTAACAATAAAGGCTTAAATAATGTGTGTCAAAGAACAAGTCATAGAAACATTTAATACTTAAGAAAATGATAATGATGAAACAACATGCTAACATTTCTGAGATGCAGCTACAGCAGTCCTGGAAAATCATATCTTTACAATCACACATTAACAAACTGGGGTATTAATTAGCTGAATGTGTATTTTTAAAAATAGAAATAAGCAAACCTAAACTAAGCACATAAAAGAAGATATTAAAAGTTAGAAGGGAAACACAAAAGACCCTATGGGGATTATATACAAAACTAAGGACCTGTTTTTTAAAAAGACTAATAAAAGTGATAAACCCTTAGCTAATCTTATTAAAAAGAGAATTAAAAAATCAATAAAATAGTAAATGAGTAAGGTAAAATAACAGCAAAACCAGAAGAAATAAAAAGAATATTCAATACAAATGATACACAATTTTATGCTAACAAAACTGGATAGATGAAAGTAATAGAGGAATACTTTATGAAATTCCCAGTCTATCAAAAGACAGAGATTTTCAATAACCCAATCTCATAAAAAGAAATAGATGAAGCAGTACAGAAACTATAAAAGGAAAAACTCTTGAACCTGATATATTCACAGAAAAATCCTATCAAACTTTCAAAGAACAATTAGTGGTTATACTTCACAAATTAAGAAAGAAAGCATCTACCAGAAATCTTTTCTGAGACAAATAGAATCCTAATTTCTGAATCCAGGGAAAGCTAAAACACAGAACTAAAACTATAGATTAATATCATTAAAGAACACTGACAGAAACGCTTTTAAACAAAATCATATTAGACAACAATAATTTATCCAAGATATCAATCATTATGATAAAGTGGTATTTATACAAGGAATTCAATATGATTCAACATTAGTAAAACAATAAACACAATTTAATCATTTGAAAAATGAAAATATCCAAAATGACATGAAAATCCCAAGAGAATCAAAAAAGGCTTTGAGAAAATACAATACTCTTTTATTCTAAAAATCTTACAAAGTATATGTAGACAAGTACTTTTCTGAAATATCATAAAAAGAATCTTTGTAAAACTAAAAGCAAGCATCATATGTAATGGTAATACACTAAAACTTTTTCTAACAAATTAGGAAGTGAAGTAAAGACATCTACTCACCCCATTATTGTGAGTTGTAGTTCTGGAAATGTTAGCTATGAGACAAGAGATAGAAATTAAAGGAATAAAGATAGGTGAAGAGGAAATAAAACTAATCTATTTGCTAACAATCTAATGATTCACTTAGAAAATCCTAGGGAAAAAACAAAAATACCAATTGAAACAATTAATGGCTGCAGCAAAATTATATGTTATAAGACAAAGCCTAAGATATTGACAGAATTTCCATATAATTACAAAGTATAAGAAGCAATGATAATGACAAAATACATAAAATACATAAGAAGCCACCTCCCAAAGCACACAAAAGGTATGTGTGCATTCAATTACAAAACACTCCTTAAATTAACAAAGAACAACCTAAATAGGTGGAGGAATACTCAATACTTATGGGTAGATTGTACCAATATAGTAAAAATTATAATACTACCTAAATTGATGTATACATTTAATTCTATGACAGCCAAATTACCAAGGGGTTACTTTGCAGAATTTTATAAAATACTAACAAAATTAATGTGGAAAAAAGATCTGGAATATTAAGGGACATTATGAAAAGAAATAAGGATAAAAGGGAAATAGTTTTCCAGGCTTCAAATCATATTAAAAAGCAGAAAATATCAAAAACCATCTGGCAATGGTTAAAAAATAGAGAAAATAATCAATGGAAAAGAGTAGGCAAAGAAGCTTCAGAAATACTAAACTCAATAAGACAGTGTCTGATAAAAATGTAAAACAAAAATTATCTTGGGGAAAATTCCCTATTTAATTAAAAAAGAATTCTGGGAAAACCAGAAAGCATTCTGGCAAAAACTAGGCTTAGATCAACACCTTACACCATACTCTGTAATATATTCTAAATTAATAAATGACTATAAAATTAAAAATACTATTCAAAAAAGAGAAGCAGATCATATGTCTCTCACAGCTATGGATTAACCAAACAAGAGATAGAGGCAATTATTGTTTGTTGTTTAATCATTCAATTTTGTCCAAGTCTTCATGATCCTATCAATCATACTTTCCATGGAACTTTCTTGCCAAATTAATGGAGTGATTTGCTATTTCCTTCTCCAAAGGATTAAGACAAACAAAGTTTAATTGACTTGACCAGGGTCACATAGATAGTGAGCATCAGAGGCCATTTTAATTCAAGTCTTCTTAACTCCAGGTTCATTACTCCATCCACTGAGCCACCTAGTTGCTTCCTAAGGTGACAATTACAAAAAAAAAAAAAACTAAATAGGTAACTTTGATTACTTGAAACAAAAAAGCTTCTGCAAAAACAACAATATATTTAGGATAAGAAGGGAAGTGGGTCAAATGGGAAAAAATATAAAACTTTATATTAGATTTTACTAAGGGTTTGGTATCTATGATATGTAAATAATAAATATATGTTTAATATCCATTCTCCAGTAGATAAATGATCAAAGGATTTGAGGAAGTCATTTTCCGGGGCAGAGTCAAGATGGTGGCTTAGAGGTGCATTGAAATTGACTCAAAGAGGGAAGAACAATCAAATACACTGGGGCAAATAATTGATTTGCACCATATAGGGAAGTAGAAGGGTAACAAATGGACTGGTGGAGAGGCAAGCAATACAAGGGAGGGAGAAAGGAGGGGTAGTTTAAAAAGACTGTAAAGAAAATAAGAGGGGAATAAGATATTGATATAGATATATTGATATAGAAGGAAATAGTGAAAGAAGAAAAGGCAGGACTAGGGGTGGAAATCAAAATGCCGGGAAATACATCGCTGGTAATCATAACTCTGAATATGAATGGAATAAAATCACCCATAAAACACAAGCTAGCAGACTGGATTAGAAACCAAAACCCTACCATATGCTGTCTACAAGAAACATACATGAGGATGGTAGACATTCATAGAGTAAAAGTAAGAGGATGGAACCAAATCTATTGGGCATCAACTGATAAAAAGAAGGCAGGAGTCTCAATCATGATATGTGACAAAGCCAAAGTAAAAATAGATCTAGTTAAAAGAGAGGGTAATTACATCCTGATAAAAGGTAGTATAGACAATAAGGAAATATCAGTACTCAATATGTATGCACCAAATGGCATAGCATCCAAATTTCTAAAGGAGAAACTAGTAGAGCTCAAGGATGAAATAAATAGATAGAAAAACTATACTAGTGGGAGACCTGAAACTTCCCCTATCAGAACTAGATAAATCAAACAAACAAAAATAAATAAGAAAGAGGTAAGAGAAGTGAATCAAATCTTAGAAAAATCAGAGTTAGTAGATATGTGGAGAAAAATAAATAAAAGAAAAGAAAAAAGAAAAAAAAAGAAAAAAAGAAAAAAAACAAAAAGGAATACACTTTCTCCTAAGCAGCACATGGTACATTCACAAAAATTGATCATGTACTAGGGCATAAAAACATTGCAAATGAGTGAAAAAGAACAGAAATAATACATGCTACCTTCTCAGGCCACAATGCAATGAAAATAATAATTAATAAGGGTACATGGAGAGGCAAATCAAAAATTAATTGGAAATTAAACAATACAATCCTCCAAAATTGGTTAAAGAACAAATCATAGAAACAATTAATAATTTCATTGAAGAAAATGACAATGATGAGACATCCTTTCAAAATCTATCAGATGCAGCCAAAGCAGTACTCAAGGGGAAATTTATATACTTGAGTTCATATATTAACAAATTAGGGAGGGCAAAGGTCATACAAATTAAAAAACTAGAAAGTGAACAAATTAAAAATCCTCAGATAAAGACTAAATTAGAGATCCTAAAATTTAAGGGAGAAGTTAATAAAATTGAAAGTCAAAGAACTATTGACCTAATAAATAAGACTAGAAGCTAGTACTTTGAAAAAATAAATAAAATAGACAAAGTAGTTGTCAATCTAATTTTAAAAAGGAAAGAAGAAAACCAAATTGATAGTATCCAAAATGAAAAGGGACACCTCACCCCTAATGAAGAAGAAATTAAGGCAATCATTAAAAATTATCATGCCCAATTATATGGCAATAAATATGGCAATCTAGGTGATATGGATGAATATTTACAAAATTATAAATTTCCTAGGATAACAGAGGAAGAAATAGATTACCTAAACAACCCCATAACAGAAAAAGAAATTGAACAAGCCATCAAAGAACTGCCTAAGAAAAAATCTCCAGGTCCAGATGGATTCACAAATGAATTCTATCAAACATTCAAAGAACAATTAATCCCAATATGATACACACTATTTGACAGAATAAGCAAAGAAGGAGCCTTAACAAATTCCTTTTATGACACAAATATGGCACTGATTCCAAAGCCAGGAAGGTCAAAAACAGAGAAAGAAAACTACAGACCAATTTCCTTAATGAACATAAATGCAAAAAATCTTAAATACTCTTATGGTAGGATTTGAGGTGAGGAAAGAACAAGAGGGAAAGATAAATAAATTCTGATTTACTATTTGGGAAGGGTAGGAAGGAATAAGGGTTTAGGAATAAACTTATATTTATACTTAATTTAAAAAGCTAATAGCTATAGCTAACTAAACTATATTACTAAGCTAAAACATTAACTTCCCAATATCCAAGTCTCACACCAGGAGTACAATTCAAATAGGGCCAGGATTTCAAGTTGGTAGATGTCCAAATAGGTCTAGAGATCTTCTCACTGATGCTACCAGCAGAACAGATCCAGAAAACCTCTTTCCTCTGTTGGCCACAGGAGAAAATCCTCTTCCAACCTTAATCTCAAATCCTTCAGGAGAGAAAACAGTTGGGCAGATAGAATCTTCTCCCATATCCCTCAGGCTCCCATGTGACCCTTGATCATATGCTCCTGTCAATCATTCTCTAAGGTTTGCATCTCTCAGTTTTTGCAACAATTTTTGCAAACATTTCATCCTTTATCACAATAGGATACTAGCAAAAAGACTCCAGCAAGTGATCACAAGTGATTCACTATGACCAGGTAGGATTTATACCAGGAATGCCAAGGATGGTTCAATATTAGGAAAACCATCTACATAATTGACTATATTAACAAGCAAACTGACAAAAATCACATGATTATCTAAATAGATGCAGAAAAAACCTTTGACAAAATACAACACCCATTTCCTATTGAAAACACTAGAAAGCATAGGAATAGAAGGGCCTTTCCTAAAAATAATAAAGAGTATATATCTAAAACCATCAGCAAACATTATCTGCAATGGGGATAAACTAGAAGCCTCCCCATTAAGATCAGGAATGAAACAAGAATGCCCATTATCACCTCTATTATTTAACATTGTACTAGAAACACTAGCAGTAGCAATTAGAGAAGAAAAAGGAATTGAAAGGTATTTTAAAAAAGAAATTGAAGGTATTAAAATAGGCAATGAGGAGACCAAGCTATCACTTTTGCAGATGATATGATGGTCTACTTAAAGAATCCTAGAGAATCAACTAAAAAGCTAGTCGAAATAATCAACAACTTTAGCAAAGTTGCAGGATACAAAATAAACCCACATAAGTCATCAACATTTCTATATATCTCCAACACATCTCAGCAGCAAGAATTAGAAAGAAATTCCATTTAAAATCACCCTAGACAATATAAAATACTTATGAATCTATCTGCTGATACAAACACAGGAACTATATGAACACAACTACAAAACACTCTCCACACAATTAAAACTAGACCTAAACAGCTGGAAAAACATTGATTACTCATGGGTAAGATGAACTAACATAATAAAAATGACCATCCTACCCAAAACTTATTTATTTATTTAGTGCCATACCCACTGAAATACCAAAAAACATTTTGACTAAATTAGAAAAAAACATAACAAAGTTCATTTGGAAGAACAAAAGATCAAGGATATTCAGGAAATTCATGAAAAAAATGCAAAGGAAAGTAGCCTTGCAGTCCCAGATTTAAAACTAAAAAGCAGTGGTCATCAAAACAATATGTTACTTGCTAAGAGACAGAAAGGAGGGTTAGGGTTAGAATACAGCGAAGCATGGAAAGATCTATACAAACTGATACAGAGTGAAGTAAGCAGAGCCAAGAAAGTAATATACCCAGAGACTACAACAATACAAATGGAAAGAAGAGCCAATATACCAAAAACTAAATATGAGTAAATGTAATAGAATTATAAAAATCAAACAGAATTTGTCTAAAGAGATATAAGAAGAAATTTCCCCCAACTTAGCCCTTCAAAGAGGTGGGATATCCACAAATGTTAAATATTGTAGTTGTTTTCAGACTTTTTCAGTATATTGATCTGTTAGGCTGATTTTCTTTTTCCCTAAAAAAACTGTCATATTGGATGGCTTTCTGGAAGAGGAAGAGAGGAGAGGGAAACATGGAATAACTTTAGTGATAGAAGAATCAGAAAAGAAAGGAAAGAATGAAAGGAAGGAGGAAGGAAGGGATGAAAGGAGGAAGGGAGGAAGGAAGGGATGAAAGGAGGAAGGGAGGAAGGAAGGAAGGAAGGAAGGAAGGAAGGAAGGAAGGAAGGAAGGAAGGAAGGAAGGAAGGAAGGAAGGAAGGAAGGAAGGAAGGAAGGAAGGAAGGAAGGAAGGAAGGAAGGAAGGAAGGAAGGAAGGAAGGAAGGAAGGAAGGAAGGAAGGAAGGAAGGAAGGAAGGAAGGGTTTTACCAAATAGAGTCCATTTTCAAGGGTCCTCTGAAAATGTTCCTGGGGATTGTGCCAAATTAATTAGATTTAATCTAGTGTTGTCATCTGTCCTCTTGAATTGAGAAAGGGCTTGTCTACATTCTTCCACTAACTGGATCTAAGGAAACCATCCTTAATAACCCCACTTTATAACTTATAGATCTGTGTTTTATGTGGGGAGGGGGGAGGTAGAGATAGAGACAGAGACAGAGACAAAGTTAGAAAGAGACAGAGAGCGATCAAGGCTTTAATCTTAGAGAATCAGAACTGTCATACTGCATAGATTTGTCTAATATTCCCATTTTTCAAATTTGATAATAAATATGAATCTACTTGGATTTCCATTGATGTATGATTTCATTGTTTAATTCAGAAATTGCTATGTTTAATTATTTTACATGTTGTTATTGTTCCATTGTTTTTTTCAGACACCTAATAGCAAATTTTTATTCAACTTGTTATTTAATCTAGTTAACAATCACTTAATCTTGGCATGTGAAGATAAGCAGCAACTCCTGACACCTTTAAAATATGTCTAGATAGGGCAAATATGCCACCACCACCTTCAATTTGCTTTAGTGTTTTAAAGATGCCTCTGATGTAGTTTGCTTAGGATTTAGTAGTTAACATAAGCAGACTTTTAATTTCATCTGCATTTACACAAAAATTAGAACCTTTAATTTGTACCACACTAACTCATTTGGAGTCAGCAAATATAATTCATGGAAGAAGGCTACTCTTTAGGGAACAGATAGAAAAAATAAAACTTCACTCAGATCCCACTGAATCAAAGAATCTTAGAGTTTTAATGGACCTCAGGAGCCTTCTGGACCAACCTGTAGAATCTCCTTTTGCATGTTGCCAGATTTGGTCATTCAGTCTTCCTCTGAAGACTTACAGTTCTGGTAAGTGTATAACAAACAGCTTCCTTGAGAAAAAGAGACACAATTGACATTTTATCTGCCACTTTCTGAAGCCCAGAAAATTGGTGAAACAATAAATCAAGTCTTAATTTGATTTCTTTCTCTTGTCCAAACTCAACATTTCCATTTTTAAAAATTATATGAGGACTGCTTAAGCTTTAAATTATTCTCATTCACATGATTTCAAGACCCTTCACTATCCTGGTTGCTCTCTTCTAATAAAAAGCTTCAGTTTTTCAATGTCCTTCCTAAACTGTAGTGTTCCAAACCAAATTCCACAGTCCAGATAAGACAAAGTCCAAACTAGCACCTCCCATTTTTGAACCCTATACCTCTCTAATTATAGTGCCCTTTCTGATTTACAACATGAGTTCCTTAAGCACAAGGGCAACCCCACTTTTCCATCTGTGTCCCTAGCACCTAGCATAGTGCTTAAAATATAGTAAATACTTAAAAATGCTTTTCCATTCATTCATTCAGTCAAGGATTACATTAGTTTCTTGGCTACCATACCACACTAATATTAGCTATTATTGAGGTTGTAATGCACTTAAACACCCTGTATCTTTTTCATATGCATCATTATTGAGCTAATGCTTTATACTTAGAAAGTTGGCTAATAAAGGACTTTATGACAATTTAATTTCATTTTCTTAGTTTCAGTTCAGAATTCAAGCTTTTAAAAACTTTTTATGAACTACTCCATTTAATTCTGTCATCTGAAAATTTGTTACACATATCATCTCTCTCTATAGGGGTGTGATGGCAAATGTTTTACAACCAGCTCTCCAGGGGAAAAAGTACACATGACACATTTTAAGTTTAATTTACGTAATTAACATTTTCCCATCACTTTCGTAAGTCTAAAGAATCAACTAAATAATCAAACCTTGATTTGTAGCATTTGTCAATTTCTGTAGTATAAAATGTTCATGTTGAAAACTTAGCTAGCAGCTCTCAAGAGTTTGTTCAATTGACTCCAGCATAGCCCTACATTTAACATCTCTGAAATTGAATATCTTAGGGTCAAAGACAGATGCGCGGGACACATCACTTGATAGATTGTCCTTCAACTACCCCTTTAAAAAATACTTTCCAGAATTTTGAAAGTATTTTAAATTAGTCTCACTAGAGATAGGCTAAACCCCTTACTTTCTTCCTATTTTTTTGAAAAATGAGACATTTTTCCCTCTCCTGTCTTATGACAACTGTCTCTTTCACAGTCGTTCAAATATCACAACAAAGGTACTGCAGTCATATCTGCCCTTTTTTAAAAGAATTGTAAATGGAGTTCCATTTATGCTAAGTAACTTTAACTCATTAATCACAGCAAAAATCTTCTTTGATTATGTCCCTCCTTATCTTTCTTACTAAACCAGTCCTTCTTCCATACTTCTCTGCTGATAGTACATTCAACCAAAAAAGAGAAATAAGGAAGGAGGGCAGATTTTTTAAGAAAGATCATGACTTCCACTATCTATGCCCTGAGTTATTAATGCCTCTGGGATATTCCAGTGAAGAGATCTAGCAGCCATTAATGATACACCATTGAAGCTCAGGAGAGTAAAGAGGACTGGATTTGTAGATGTGGGAGGCATGTGGGTAGTAGCTGAACCAAAGGAATAAAATAACAGAGAAAAGAAGTAAAGAATGAAGAATATATTGGAACATAGATGATGACTCAGCAAAGGAGATTGGGAAGGATGAGTTAAGTGGGTAGAAGAAAAGAGAAAGGTGAAAAAAGTAGAATGAGAAGAAGGTATTATCTTTTCCTAGAGGCCAGGGACAAAAGCTTCAGAGAGGTCAAGTCAAATGAAACTGTTGGATTTAACAAGAGACATGTCATAACTTTTAAAGACAAAGAACCAAGGAGGAGAGCCAAAAGAACAGTATACACAATGAATGCAGTAATATAAACAAAAACAAAATTTGAAGGCATTTGAAATTAGATTAAGTACAATGGACAACTTTAGTCTGTGGGTACATATGAAGCCATTAACATATGGTCTTGCTGTTGTTTTATGTCTGTTATGTCTATTGTTTCCTGATTTAAATGAGTGCTAATAACAGAATGGGGTGTATGGGGTGCTCAGGGAGGAGTAGTATCTCTGGTATGGAGGGCTTGTTGTGCCCTTCTAGGGCAGCTCTCCAGCCTCTGACCCCCACCTGACACCCAGCTCTCACTTGTGGCTCCCAGTAGCTGCTAGCATGTGGCAGCGGCCACACCCCGGGCAACATCTTCGACAGGTTGGCTAAACCTTGTGAGGGTAGCCATCGGGCCGTCGACCCCTGGTGAACCAGGGCTTTGCTCACCCAACATGTGAAGACTGCTTCGGTGGAACAGACGGAAGAAACCAATAAGAAGGTTCAACGGCTGAGAGGACTATGTAGCAAAGCACTGTGGAGTGCCTAGGGCGTGTTGGAGTACAAAAGACAACATGGCCATCCAATGCAGCTGAGGAAGTCTCCAGGTGTAACGACTTTTCGTGCCATTGGACCCAGGCTTCCAAAGCCGAGAGTGGGACTGTCTCTGTGCATCAACTTTTCCACTTAAATCTCCTTTACGCATAAGTGTCTTTGTGCACACTCATCTATCATAGATGAAAACGCACAGACAATCATCATCTTTGGTTACCAAGAGACTACTACTAATAACAGAATAGATGCTAAGTCCTAAAGGAAAGTGGTCAACTCTGTCCATCTGTCATGTCACATTTAGAAGTAAACTTAGTGGGACAAAGCTATGTTATAATCACTTTAAGAATAAACACAGTCTCTCTAGGAACTCTGGCAGTATATTGGAGAATCTGCCACCCCCAAGTGCTAGAGAGAAATGTTAGTACTTCTGTTCTTACTATATCTTCTCAATTAATATCCTCATATAATAACTGATTGACTAATTAATCAATCAGTAAACATATATTAAGTGATTCCTATGTGCCAGGGATTGTAGTTGGGCATACAATAACAACAAAAAAGTCTCTGACCTCTAGGGGTTTGCGCTCTAATATGGGACAACTACACAAAAAGAAACTGAGAAGTCAGAGGGGTTGAGGTTAATGGAGCATGATGGGGAGATACTTGGTATGAGTGAATAATGAGACTTTCCCAAATAATAAGCTTTCTGGGACATAGTGGAAAGGTCAGAGACGTCCCCAAGTAGTACAGAGAAATGATTAAATTATGCCAGGGGTCTAACTACTATCGTTAGGGAGAATATACCAGAATGGATACTCAAGCTGATAGCATTCAAAACTTCCCAAGAACCTTGAAGAGAAATGATAGCTTTTCTCTATAAGGACCAACTCAGCAGTGCCAGTGGGGTCTAGGATAAGGACTCTTAGAACTTAGAAAAACTAAACCTTAAGGCAGACCAAGGATAAATAAATATATCACCACAAAAATATGAACTTGCTCCAAACCCCTTATTGTGATATAGCTTCCCTTTTGGAAGATATATTTGACCAAGATATTATTTTTAAATAACAAATATTCATTTTCTGAATATGAATCTTTGTTCCGAACCCATTTCCATGTTGTTGGTATTTGCACTAGGATGTTCATTTAGAGTCTCCATCCCCAATCACGTCCCCTCAGTCCCTGTATTTGAAGCAGTTGCCTTTCTTTGATGTTTTTGTTCCCAGTTTGTCCTCTGCTTGTGGATAGTGTTGTGTTTTTTTTCTCATAGATCGAAACAAGGACACATGTGATACCCAGTGGAATTTCGAGTCGGCTATCATTGGCTATGGGAAGGGTGGCGGGAAGGGAGGGAGGAAAAGAAAATGATTTTTGTATTCAATGAATAATGTTTGAAATTGACCAAATTGATATGAATCTTTGTTATTTATTTTTCCATAATCATTGGGATTAATGAAGTTAGTTTATGAAAGTTTTCTTTTTTTTAGATAAATATTTGATAGATTTTTTTAGCATTGCTGTCACTAGTAACTTCTCCCTCCCATTCACATAAAACCCTCTTTCATTACAAAGAAATTCATTTAAGCAAAAACATTATCAATATGATAGATGTGAGATGTGTACCAAATTATGCTTCATATAGATACTACCTCCTTGTCAAGAGATATGGGGTGTGCTTTGCCATCAGGTCCTATAAACTACAGACTGCTTAAAGTCCTGATATATTTAGATTTTTTTCACATTCTTGTTCTCATTATATAAATTCCTCTCCAGGTTTTCCTTAATTCGTTCTCTACCAGTTCTTACCAACATTCCCAGTTTTCTCTCCATGCTTCTTATTCATCATTTCCTACAGCACTATAATATTCCACTGTGTTTAGACACCACAGCTTTTTCAACCATTCCATTTCAACCAGTCAATGGCCACCCACTTTGCTTTAATGTTGTTTGCTTCCACAAAAAGTACATCTATAAATATTTTGCATATATGGAGTAGGAATTCTGTCTTTGACCTCATCAGGTCATGTGCCCAATTGTGGTCTTGTGAAGGGGGAAAGTAAATACAATTTGGTGATGATGTAGTTCCAAATTGTTTTTCAGAATGATTGGATAAAGTCATAGTTCCCCCAACACAGTTATGCAACTTTTGAATGGACTTATTTATAATGCTCATTGAGGTATTTCTTTTCCTTCATTTAGCTCTGACCACCTCCCCCATTCCTGAATTGTGATAAAAAGAACAGCCAAGATATTTTCTGATTGTGGACTGTGTTCAGGGCAGGAACCCTTACTGCTCTCTCAGGTTACTAAAGGATCCTTTAGCCTTGGGATTTGGCCATTCTTATTACTATTGCAGCAAGATGTAGCTGGTATGACTGTGATCCTACCTTCTCTAGCTGAGAAAATTGGGATGCTGTGGCTTTTTGGTGGTCAGAGACTGACTTGAAGGAGCCTCAGAACTCCAGAACTGTTGTCACAGTCTATTGAAAGTTAATGAGGCTGTGGCTTAATGAATCATTCCCTCCCCTTCCCCCACCCCATCCTCATTCCAAGAGTAGACCTAAGTCATCTCTGATGAAGTAACTTTCCAAAGCTAAGTCACACACAAGTCATATTCACCATAAATCTCAGGAGTTAATGTTTTCTCAAAATGCTACCCACAAAATAGACTTTTTCATAAGATCAGAAATTTGTAGGTTGGGTTCAGACCTGGAAGGGACCCTAAAGACCATCTCATCCAAACCTTTCATTTTACAGGTGCAGAAAGTGAAACCCATAGAGATGAAGTAATTTTGTCAAGGCTGGACCAGATGGCATCTAAAGTTCCTTCTACTTCTTCATATAGGATCCTTTTTTGTGCCTTAGATACTTCCTACCTTTTCCAGTCCTAGTCTTGGGCCTGTTGGAGAGGAAACTTGAATGTATAAACTGAAGCTGAAGGCACAGTTCTAATCCTAAGGCATCAGCCTCAAGGTATATGAAACCCTGACTTTCCTCAAAGAGGAGTCACAAATTTATATTTCCAGAGGCAAGAACTCCATCTTTATTGAAGTATCATATCAATGAAGAAAAGGATATTTTATTTTATTTTTTTAAACCCTTACCTTCCATCTTGGAGTCAATACTGTGTATTGATTCCAAGGCAGAAGAGTGGTAAGGGCTAGGCAATGGGGGTTAAGTGACTTGCCCAGGGTCACACAGCTGGGAAGTGTCTGAGACCAGATTTTAACCCAGGATCTCCCGTTTCTAGGCCTGGCTCTCAATCCACTGAGCCACCCAGATGCCCCCTAGAAAAGGGTATTTTAAAGAATGACAATTACTTACCTTTCTAAAGAACTGACTTGAATAATAAAAGTTCATTTAAATGTTTTTTAAGAAGATTTGTAGGCTGCCCAAACTTATTTATCTATTTAGTGCCATACCCATGGAACTCCCAAAAAATTTCTTTACTGATTTGGAAAAAAGCATAGCAAAGTTCATTTGGAATAACAAAAGATCAAGGATATCCAGGGAAATAATGAAAAAAAAACACTAATGAGGGGGGCCTAGCAGTCCCAGACCTCAAACTATATTACAAAGCAGCAGTCATCAAAACAATTTGGTACTGGCTAAGAGACAGAAAGGAGGATCAGTGGAATAGACTGGGGGGAAAGCGACCTCAGCCAGATAGTATACGATAAACCCAAAGATCCCAGGTCTTGGGACAAAAATTCACTATTTGATAAGAACTGCTGGGAAAATTGGAAGACAGTGTGGGAGAGATTAGGAATTGATCAACACCTCACACCCTACACCAAGATAAATTCAAAATGGGTAAAAGACTTAAACATAAAGAAGGAAACCATAAGTAAATTGGGTAAACACAGAATAGTATACATGTCAGACCTTTGGGAAGGGAAAGACTTTAAAACCAAGCAAGACATAGAGAGAATCACAAAATGTAAAATAAATAATTTCGACTACATCAAATTAAAAGGCTTTTGTACAAACAAAAGCAATGTAACTAAAATCAGAAGGAAAACAACAAGTTGGGAAAAAATCTTCATAAAAACCTCTGACAAAGGTTTAATTACTCAAATTTATAAAGAGCTAAATCAATTGTACAAAAAATCAAGCCATTCCCCAATTGATAAATGAGCAAGGGACATGGATAGACAGTTTTCAGATAAAGAAATCAAAACTATTAATAAGCACATGAAGAAGTGCTCCACATCTCTTATAATCAGAGAGATGCAAATCAAAACAACTCTGAGGTATCACCTCACACCTAGCAGATTGGCTAACATGACAGTTATGGAAAGTAATGAATGCTGGAGGGGATGTGGCAAAGTAGGGACATTAATTCATTGCTGGTGGAGTTGTGAACTGATCCAGCCATTCTGGAGGGCAATTTGGAACTATGCACAAAGGGCGATAAAAGAATGTCTACCCTTTGATCCAGCCATAGCACTGCTGGGTTTGTACCCCAAAGAGATAATGGACAAAAAGACTTGTACAAAAATATTCATAGCTGCGCTCTTTGTGGTGGCCAAAAATTGGAAAATGAGGGGATGCCCATCAATTGGGGAATGGCTGAACAAACTGTGGTATATGTTGGTGATGGAATACTATTGTGCTCAAAGGAATAACAAAGTGGAGGAATTCCATGTGAACTGGAACAACCTCCAGGAAGTGATGCACAGCGAGAGGAGCAGAACCAGGAGAACATTGTACACAGAGACAAACACACTGTGGTATAATCGAATATAATGGACTTCTCCATTAGTGGTGGTGTAATGTCCCTGCACAATCTGCAGGGATCAAGGAGAAAAAAACACTATCCAAAAGCAGAGGACAAACTGAGGGAATAGAAACATCGAGGAAAAGCAACTGCCTGACTACAATGGCTGAGGGGACATGACAGAGGAAAGACTCGGAGCGAACACTCTGATGCAAATACTAACAACATGGCAATGGGTTCAAGTCAAGAACACATATGATACCAGTGGAATCACACGTCGGCCACGGGGGGTGGGAGGGAGGAAAAGAAAATGATCTTTGTCTTTAATGAAAAATGCATGGAAATGATCAAATAAAATACTATAAAATTAAAAAAAAAAAAGATTTGTAGGGAAAGGAAAGATCCTTCTTCCTTGCTTTATACTTCACATCTGTATCTATTCCTCATTTACATGTCCACTTCCAGTTTCTCTATCCCTTCTTCTCCTCCCAGGCTATAAGACCTACCATGGCTTCACTTTCCTCTTTTCAAAATCTTAGCTTACACATTCAATCCAAATAGACACTATCATCTGTTCTTGAATCCTTTAGATCATCCCTTTCCAAATGTTAGTACTAGGTTACTCATCATTCAAACCTTCTGGTCCCAATTGAACACTTCTGAAGGAAGTTAACTAATTTCTGATTTAATCTACTCCAGGTTTCTGTTATCTAACTTCAGCTTGGCTCTTCTCTTGCTTGGAATTCTTTATTCTTCCCTGACTGCTTCTGGTAGGGACAGCCAGTGAAAAGGAATAAAGTCTAGAAATGGAACAAAATATTTCAGGATCCTCAAGAAAGCTATTATAGCTGGATTAGAGAGTACAAGAGAAGTAAAAGGTAAAAAGACCGAAAGGATAGGAAGGGGAAAATTTGTAAATAGCCTTAAACTCTCCAAAGAGAATATTGTATTTTATCTTAGAGGTAATAGAGGGCCATTGAAATTTATTGAGCAAATATAATTGTATTTCAAAGCTTTTTCTTTAAGAAAATCACTTTGATGGTTTAGTGGAGGATAGACTGGTAGAGAAAAGGTATGGAAATGAAACAGAAGGCTAGTTTGATAATCCATTTGTAAAAAGATGAAAGCTAACACTAGGGTAGTAGCTATGTGAGTGAAAAGAAAGGGATATATGCAAGAGATTATGTGAAGGTAGAAACAAGATTTGGGAACAGATGGATATTTGAGATGAATGAGTATAAAGGAGGAGGTAAGGATGATGCCAAGACTGGGTTCTAGGATAGTAGGGCCAGTAATAGTACGAGAGAAGTTCAGGAGGTGTTGAGGGAGGGTGGATAATTAGCTACATTTTGGGTATGTGGAATTTAAGGTGCCAGTGGGATGTTCAATTAAAATGTCTGAGTTAGTTGGTGGTTTGAGATTGGAGGTTAGGAGAGTAACTAAAACTGGATATATAGACCTAGGAGTTATCTACATAGAGATGATCATTGAACCCATATGAGCTAATAAGATCATTGAGGGATATAGCATAGAAGGAGAAGAAAAAAGTCAAGAACAAAGAACTGTCGGGGAGAGGGGAGGACTCACCATTAGTGAATAAGATCTGGATGAAGATTAAGGAAAAAGGTTTTCTAGAGAGTACAATAGAAAAGATCAGTGGATTTAGAGGGGGACATAGGAAGGAGGGGGTCTTGGTGGGAATGAGAGTAAAGAAGTAAGCAACAGAGGATGAGGAATGATGTTTCTACAAAGCACATAGATCATAATTACTGCAATGGGTGAATGTCAAAAATTAGGAATGAGTCTAAACCTAGTTGCAGTGGCTAAAGAGAGGTCCATTAAGAGAGGTAGATTAGATTGTACCTTTCATTAAGGCCCAAGCAAGCAGTAGTGATGTATCTTTCAAGGCCCAAGACAGCTTGTGTTATAGTAGGCAGGAGTAGGTGAAGGTATAGCCTGAGAAAGTTCTGACAGGAGTCAGGAGCTGAGAGTTAAAGATGGTCAGGTTCAGAGGAGCCTCTAAAGCATGGGAGGAGGCCTTGGGTCAAGTTAGAGGCCATGGTTCCCTAAGAAGTCTCTGGAGTGGAACTGATGCAGAGAGAAAGGAGCAGAACCCGGAGAACATTATACACAGAGACTGATACACTGTGGTACAATCAAATGTAATGGACTTCTCTTCTAGCAGTAATGCAATGATCAAGGACAATTCTAAGGGATCTGATGAGAAAAGCCACTATCCACATCTAGAGCAAGAACTGTGGGAGTAGAAACACAGAAGAAAAGCAACTGTTTGATCACATGGGTAGATGGGGATGTAGACTCTAAGCGATCACCCTAATGCAAATATTAATAATATGGAAATAAGTCTTGATCAATGGCACATGTAAAACCCAGGGGAGTTGCTCATTGGCCTTGGGAGGGATATATGGGAAGGGGAGGGAAAGAACATGAATCATGTAAGCATCAAAAAATATTCTAAATTAAATACTTTTTTCAAATAAGAAATGTCTCTAAAGAGGCAAGAGCAAATGATCTACATCTGAAACTGAGATAAGGTTCTCTCAAAAGCTCCCCTTTTCCCCAAAATCTATACCATAAACCCCTTAATATCAAGCCCCACACTCTCCTTTTTTTCCAGTTGTCAAAGCCAAGTCTTCAACTTGTGCCTTCCATCCCATTCTCTGCTATCTCCACCAGAAGAAATATCATCCCCTCTATCCTTCTTTACAGGCTTCTCCCCAACCCTACAAGTATGCTCAAAGCTCCATTCCCCTAAAAAAATTTTTTTAATCTTCACTCAGTCCCAGCATCTTTTCAAAGTATTGTTCTTTTCAGCATAAGAATTAGAAAAACTATCTGACTATAACCTCTTTATCTTCCTTTCTACTCACTTATTTCTCAATCCCTTGCAATCTGCTTTCTGACCTCACCATCTAACCAAAACTACTCCTTCCAAAGTTACCAAAGGTCTAAATTGCTAAATCCAAAAGCTTTTTTTAGTCCTTGTCCTTATTGATATCTCTGAAGAATTTGACACTGTTAACTATGGCTTTTCCCTAGATAATCCTTCCTACTTCTTTGAGATTTCTCTCTCCTAGTTCACCTCCTACTTATCTGAACTTTCATTTCCTTTGATGGATCACAATTGAAAGCCAATATAGACACTATCAAGTCCAAATTTTACAGCTAACGGAGAACCAAGGACTAGAAAAGTTAGATAATTTGTCTAAGGTCACAAAGATAGTAAACGATAGGACTAAGATTTGAATTAAGGTCTTTTGACTCCAAGTTTAGTTCTCCCCCCCCCCACTGTATTGTTCCTCTGAATTCTATAATCAACTTCATATATAGACGAGTCCTACATCTCTATACCCAACCTTGATTTCTCCTTGCTTTAACAGTACTGCATCAATAATTTTCAAATTAATGTCCTAGAGACATCTCAAATTCAATTCTACCAAAATGGGACTTCTTCCTCCACCCCAACCCCAAGCCCATAATTTTTATGCTACAGAGGAGGCTCTGCATGCAGAAGACCTAGGAGCAAATACAACTTTGACACTTACTGACTGTCAAACTTTGGTTAAGCCATTTAACTCTCATGGGTCTCAGTTTTTTCATCAGTAAAATGAAGATAAGACTAAATACTTTTCTAAGGTAATTTGTAATATTAGATCTATAATTTTATGATCCCAATTTTTGTTGAGTACAACACCATCCTTCCAGCCAAATACCTTTGCAACCTTGAAGATATTCTCAACTTTTCTTTCTCTCATACCTGGCATATCCAGTTGCTAAATCCAGGGATGTGCTAGTAAATGTTTAACAACTGCCTGTCTAGAGAAATAAACGATATACAACACACTTTTAAACTGAATCTGACTAAACAAATTGTGGCATATGATTGTGATAGAATACTGTTGTGATGGAAGAAATGATGAGCATATTCATTTTTAAATACATGTAAAGAACTACATGAAATTATGAAGAAAATAAGCAGAAAAACAGAGAACATTGTATAAAGCAACAGAAATATTGTTTGAAGAATGGCTTGTGTGTGTCCACCTCCAGGGAAAGAACTGGCAAATAAAAACAAGTCATAGATTTATATGTACATATATCTTTTTATCAATGTTGCCTTCTCTAGTTTGGGGAAAGGAAGATAGGAGAGAGATACCTGGAAATTTTAATGTAACAAACAAATAAAATGTGTTTAAAAAATCAGATAAATACATAAATTTACTCTCTATTATTCTGATTTTCTCCATCACTTTCAGAAGTGATAAGAGTTGTAGGAGTTGTTCCAGAGGCTGATAAACTATGGACTTAAAACCATATCAGGTTGACTGCCTATTTTCTTAAAATACCCCCTGGAGCTAAGAATGGTTTTTACATTTTTAAATACAATAAAATTTGATTTTAAAATGCAAAAACCAGGATTGTACAAGAATAGACCTCTGGCTGGATTTAATTTGCTAACCTCTGACTAGAAAATCAACAAAGCAATAAATCAAGTCATGATTCCTAATGTTAGGCTGATTTCCAAGGTGTAATTGCTTATACTGAAAATTTAGCAATCAACAGTTCCAAATGGCTTCAGAACACCTCTGGCCAAATTCTTTAGAATCTGGCTCTAATATATATATATATATATATATGTATATATATATATATACATATATATATACCCACATATGTGTTTATATGTAAATATGTGTGCACATATGTATATAAAAATATACAGACACATACCCAAGTTGAAGCAGCTAGGTGGTTCAGGGGATAGAGTGTCAGACCTGGAATCAGGAAGATCTGAGTTCAAATCTCAACTCAGACACTTACTGTGTGGCCCAGTCTATCTCCTTCCTAATCTATCCTCTACACAGGTGCCAAAAATAATCTTACCAAGACACAAGTCTGACCATGTCATTTCTTTGCTTAAGAAACCTTTTGGCTATCTATTACCTCTAGGATCAAAGGAAGACTCCTCATCTTGACGTGAAACAACCTTAACTATCTGGCTCCAGACTCCAGACTATCCTTCCAGGCTTATTTCATATTCCACATCTTGATGTAATCATCTAAATTCTTGCCCAATATGCCTGTCTGTTTCTTAAGCTCAAAGTTTGATCTCCGACCTTCACACCTTTACCCAAGTGGATCCCCATGCCTGGAATGGATTCCTCTCCTCACCTTAGCCTCTTAAAAATCCCTAACTTCTTTCAAAGATCAACTTAAGTGCTACATCCTAAGGGGAGCCTTTACCCATTTCCCTAGAGTCAGCACTGCTTTCTCCCTCTTCAAATTATCATCTCCATATTTATCTATGCACACACAGCATTATGTAGAATGTAAGCCCAAGGAAGGAATAATTTTTCATTTTGTCTTTGTATCCCTAGCACCAAGCATTGAGTAGTTATTCCTTAATAAATGATTGGAATGAATACCAAAGAAAGATATGAATAAAAAGTGAGAGAAAACGCAGCTCTGGAAGACTAAAAAGAGTAATCCTGTGGTGGATTTATTGTCAGAAAATGAGGTTTCTTGAGACCTCAACTTCCTCTCAAAGGAAAAAATTGTCACTTCTACCTTAATAGATCTTGGCTTTGCCAAGTCCAGTGGCTCAGCAGCAGCCTGGGTCAGAAAGGGAGAGGAAATCTTGTTGATTGCATTCTAGTAGCTGCACATCAGAATGGGAAAGTTAATGTCATAAAGGGCAAATGGACACAAGCCATTGGCAGCCACCTTGTGACTAAGCTATAGCCATTAGGATAAACACATCATCTTTCCCCCAGGGAAGGCAAAGCAGTGGTCACAGTGGGTAGAGGCTCCAGGAGGGGAAAAATTAATTTAGTGATTGGTATCAGATGCCATTACCAAAACAGCTCTATATTCAAATGGGATTACCTTGGCCAAATTAACTCCATTCAAGGTGAAGAAGAAGGTCAAAAAATTCAAGACTAAGGTTTCTTAGGATCCTGTTTGATCAAAGGACTTAAAGCCAGAAGGAACCTTGAATATCCTAGGATTTTGGGAAGGGGATACAAAGGACAACTAGTCCAACATTCTCACTTTTCAAAGAAACAAAAAGGTCTAGCAGCCTGAGCAAGCTTTAGCAGTCCTGCGATTTCTAAGTAAGACCTCTGAGAATCCTAGATATTGGAAATAGTATGGTACAGGCAAAGCAGTGATGGATTAAGAATTTGGAATTAAAGATTCTGGGGTCAAAGTTCAACTCTGTATAATGTTGGACAAATCAGTTTCTCTCTGGACTTCATTTACTTTAACTGGAAAATGAGAGGGTTGGACTAGGCACCTATAATCCTACCATTCTGTGATCTTTGGAGGAGTTCTCAAAGGCTATTTGGGTCAAGTCATATATGTATAGGAATGTCCTCTAAAGGATCCCTACCAAGTGGTCATCAGACCTTGGCTGGAAAATCCCTACTTAAGTGGAGTCTTTCAAAGCAATTAATTCCATTATTGGACAATAAGTCAAAACATCTACTTCTACACAACTTTGGCCCATTGTTCTAATTTCTTTCAACTAATCAAAATAAATGTAACCTTTCTTCCACATGATGATCTTCAAATATTGAAAATAGTTATTTTATCTCCATTGTTTTCATGTCTCCTGAATAAACAGTCTCAATTACTTCAATCTTCCCATGGATACTCTCTCCTTTGTGACTTTGCCTGCTTCCAGTTTTCTTCCTATCTGATCATTTCCCCTCCTAATCATTCCATCCCAGATTGAGTTTTCAGTCATATCATCTCTCCTGTCCATACATTATCCCCAAGTTCTGCCCTGGGACCTCTTCACTCTATACCCTCTTTTTCTTAGTGACCTCATTAAGTTCTACAGGTTTATTATCTCTATGCAGATGACTAGATGACTCCCAGAAACACACACACACACACACACACACACACACACACACATATATATATATATGTGTGTGTGTGTGTGTGTGCATATATATATTCCAACATCACCAACTTGCGTATTAGACACATTTCAAACTGAAAATCCCAGAGATATCTCAAATACATATCCAAAATTAAACTCATTATCTTTCACCCCAAACTAATACTTCTTCCACATTTTTCTCCTTCTGCCAAGGATATCACCAATGTTCCAGTTTCACACACTCATTACCTTAATTCACTCTCTCATTCCACATATCCATTCAGTTGCCTAATTTCTACTCTGAACCATCTCTTGTACTCAACCTCTTTTCTCTGCTCTCTAATAATTGAAGGAATTGTAGGGAATTGAAGAGGTACAAGGGATAAGGAAGGTTTTATAACAAGGAATGAATTAGTTGAAGGGATAGAGGCAATATGGATGCTGGTGAGGTAAAAGGAGAGAGGTACCCCCTGCTGAAAGGCTATCTGTGAAAAATGGGGTTCCTGAGAAATGCTATCTCTATTGATTGATGTTGAAGATACCCCAGGGCAGGTAAGCACAAACCCTCCTGAGGGACAAGTCTTCCCCTGGACCAAGGTCACCAAGCAGGGGTCTGATAAGGACTGTTTGTGGTTGAATGGCTTTCTTTAGGTTCTGCTTCCTCTATGTCCCACTGAAAAGATAGTCCTTTTATCTGACTGTGGATTGTTTAACTCAAGACGAATTTTAATAACAAGTTTGGATTGGAAAGGAATCAGGGTAGAGGGAAGAGGGGTTCCCTATACTTTTTCCCAGATTGGGTTTAAGTTTCTCTCAGCTTTTGAGCTGAGGCCAGGCCTCACAGGCTGGTGGAGGGTTTCTTTTATTCCTGTCTATGCTAATCTATGCTAGCTTTCTTAAATTCAAAGTCTTGGCAATAGACATCAAGAGGAAGAAAGATTATGACCTTCAGAGCTGGTTGGGCCTGTCTTTTTGGACTGACACCCTAAAGATCAGTGCTACAGTTCAAACTGCTCCCCTTAAATCCTTTTGTTCAAAGACATGATCACAGGAATCCAGATAGAGCACACACTTGGGAAATATCCAGGAATAGAGATACTTCTATCCAGAGACAGGGAGAGAGAGTTCCTCCCAGTCCAAGGGCCAGAAAAGAGACTCCTCAAGAGTCACTGTCACTCCTCCAGTTGCTCCTCCCCCCACCAACTGTCATCATTGTCAATATCTTCACTCTAACATTTCAACTGCTATTTGTTCCACCTCAGTGGCAGAAAGGTCCAAAGGTTGATTCAGTTTTCCTTTCCACAGCTCACAGTCATTACCTTATCCCTGAACTCCTCTCATCCAAACTATTACAATTTCCTCTTAATTCCCCTGCCTTTGGTCTCTTCCCCTCTAATCCACCATCCACATAGTTATCAAAATGACTTTATGCTAAGCACAAACAATACCATGTCATTTCTCTGCTCAGTAAATTCCTTTGATTCTCTATTGCTCCCAGAATAGAGGTTCTTAACCTGGGTTCTGTGAATTTATGTGTTTATGTATATGTGTGTACATTTTAATATATTTGCTGCGTAATTCTATGTATTTTATCTCATGCATTTAAAATCTTTGTTCTGAGAAAGGCTCCATAGGTTTCGTTAGACACCCAAAGAGGTAGATAATTAAAAAAAAAGGTTAATAAGCTTGCTCTGGAATAAAATATAAATAAATATAAAATATAAATTAAAACCATGAATAAAATATAAATTCCTCTGTTTTGCTTTTAATGCCCCCCATCATTTATCTTTCCAGGCTCATTATATATTCATTCCTTTTCCATTCTCTATGATCCAACCAAACTATCATTTCTTCCTCATATATGTTTCCATCAACCATTTCAGAACCTTTTTTTAATCCTCATCTTCTGTCTTAGAATTGATAAAAAAAGTATGTTTCAAGACAAAGAGTGGTAAGGTATAGGTAACTGGGGTTGAGTGATTTGCCCAGGGTCACACAGCTAGAAAGTGAGATTTGAAGCTAGGATCTCCTGTCTCCTGGGACTTGGCTCTCTGTCCACTGAGCCATCTCACTGCCCCTATGTCCAGACTTTTTTACTGGTCATCCCTCATGCCTAGGACATATTCCTTCCTCATTTGTCCCTTACAGTCTCCCTCTCTTCTTTCAAGATGCTTCCCAAATACCACCCACTACAGATACTCTGGATCCCTCTAATTGCTAGAACCCTCCCTCTCTAATTGCTTTGTTTGTACTCTGCATTTGCATGTTCTTTATATCCTTATATTTGTACATATTGCCTCTGATATAACAAAAACCCCTGGAGAATAGGTATTGATTCTTTTTCTTTTTTGATGTGTATCTCCTGTTCTTAACCCAGTGCCTGGCACATTGTCAGCACTTAAATGCCTATTGATCTCAAGGCACTTTGCCTTCTGATCCTTCTATGTGGTTGATGTTTTTTTTTTCCTAAAACATGCAACCTGAGTAAAAAGCAAAATTCCACATCTCATAAGACTAGAACAGAACAGAGAATTATCTCCCACATTCTGAACATTATCTCATACACTCATTGGCTCATAGGTTGAAAGATGGAAGGGACCTTACTAGTTATATTGTCCAGTTGCCTCATTTTACAGATTAATTGAAACACATAAAAGTGGAGTACTACCTGCTGGAGATCACCTGTATTAAGTAGCAGACCTAGCATCTGGAACACCCCTCAGATGCTTGCGGGATGTGTGAGCATTTGTACCACAGAAACTGGCAAATCACTACAAATCAGGACTTTTGTTGATTGTCTAAACATTAAAATATTAATAGTGCAGATTAAATTTAAAAGTATGTGTGCATACAGTTGTTATTGTTTTGTTTGTTTGTTTTCTGTTTTTCGAAAGCTGGTCATTAAACATTTACCAAAATACGGTTGTATTGATCTATAAACATTACTTGAAATCACTAAGACTGAAATAGAAGGCTCATGGAATGAAGTCATCACCATATTTAAAGCCTGATGACTCTAGAATCATCATCATCATAAGTGATTACTAAGGTACGAAAAGTGCCTTACTTCCATTATATAATTTGAACCTCATTCATCTTGATTTGAATCCAGGTCTTCTGGTTCTTATTTCTATAGATCTCCAAATCAGTGTTCTTTAGCGCTCTCTTGCTCTCTCTCTATCACTCCCTGACTTTTCTCTCCCTCTCCCCATACCATCCTGCCTCTTAGTTCAAATAAACATAATATAAACCTTCCTCTCTAGCTATCAATATTATTATAAGTTCTCTTAGCCAAAGGGCCATCAAACTGTGTATATTCTCTGACTCAGCAAAACCACTACTAGGTCTACATCCCAAAAAGATTAAAGATAGGGGGAAGGAACCTACCTGTTAAAAATACTTAGAGCTGCTCTTTTTTTGTGGTGGCAAAGGACTAGAAACTGAAGGAATATACATCAATTGGAAAGTGGTTGAACAAGTTGTGCTATAGGATTGTAATGGAGTTCTATTGTGCCATAAGAAATGGCAAACAAGATGACTGCCCAAAAAATAGATAGACTTTTATGAAGTGATGTAAAGTGAAGTGAGCAGAACCAGGAGAATGTTGTGCACAGGGAGAAAATAATATGTGATGATCAACTGTGAATGATAACAATTTTCAGCAAGTCAAGGATCTAGGACAACTCCAAGACTTTGGGAAGCCATCATATCCCCAGTATATGACAGAGTCATAGCCAGGAAAATGGAGGTTGCAGAGCAACCTTCAGAAAGATGATGCAGCCACTGAACCCCCTTTCATGTGACTTCTCCCTCTAATTTCCCTTAATAATGGAATTGCTATAATTATTGTTCTCTCCCCAATACAGGAGAACTAATCAACATATACATCCCACTTTAATACCCCTCCATATTATTACCCCCAAAAGATTACAATCCCAGATTTAAAAACCTAAAGACCAATACCCTCTACCCCTCCCTTCTCTCTCAAGCAGAGGCACACCTAAATGCTCCACACCCATTGCAGGCCAAGCATGACAGGTAAATCAATCTTTCCTTCGAAACACAAGTTACTGACACACTTCACTGGTTCATAACCAGGCAACTTTGCCAGCTGCCTGAATCAAACACACACACATACAAAGTGCAACTTCTAAATTAGAAAGAAACTGATTCTGTTCTGGTCTATATCTGAACTAGATGAATCAAACCAAAAAATAAATAAGAAAGAGGTAAGAGAAGTGAATGAAATCTTAGAAAAATTAGAGTTAGTAGATATGTGGAGAAAAATAAATAGGGACAAAAAGGAATACACCTTCTTTTCAGCAGCACATGGTACATTCACAAAAATTGACCATGTATTAGGGTTTAAAAATATTGCAGGCAAGTGAAAAAGAGCAGAAATAATAAATGCAACCTTGTCAGATCACAATGCAATGAAAATAATAATTAGTAAGGGTACATGGAGAGGTAAATCAAAAATTAATTGGAAATTAAACAATATGATCATCCACAACCAGTTAGTCAAAAAACAAATCAGAAAAACAATTAATAATTTCATTAAAGAAAATGGCAATGATGAAACATCCTCTCAAAACCTATGGGATGCAGCCAAAGCAGTACTCAGGGGGAAATTTATATACTGGAGTTCATATATTAACAAATTAAGAAGGGCAGAGGTCATTGAATTGGGCATGCAAATTAAAAAACTAGAAAGTGAACAAGTTAAAAATCCTCAGATGAAAACTAAATTAGAGATCCTAAAAATCAAAGGAGAAATTAATAAACTTGAAAGTCAAAGAACTATTGATTTAATAAATAAGACTTGAAGCTGGTACTTTGATAAAACAAATAAAATAGACAAAGTACTGGTCAGTCTAATTAAAAAAAGGAAAGAAGACAACCAAATTGACAGAATCCAAGATGAAAAGGGAGACCTAACCTCTAATAAAGAAGAAATTAAGGCAATCTTTAAAAATTACTATGCCCAATTGTATGGAAACAAATATGGCAATCTAGGTGATATGGATGAATATTTACAAAAATATAAATTGCCTAGAGTAACAGAGGAAGAAATAGATTACCTAAATAATCCCATATCAGAAAAAAATTAACAAGCCATCAAAGAACTCTCTAAGAAAAAATCACCAGGTCCAAATGGATTCACAAATGAATTCTATAAAACATTAAAAGAACAACTAATCCCAATATCATACAAACTTTTTGACAGAATAAGCAAATTTATTTTCAAATTCAAATTCTACCCAATTCATTTTATGACACAAATATGGTACTGACCCCAAAGCCTGGCAGGTCAAAAACAGAGAAAGAAAACTATAGACCAATTTTCTTAGGGAATATAGATGCAAAAATCTTAAATAGGATACTAGCAAAACAACTCCGGCAAGTCATCACAAGGGTTATTCACTATGACCAGGTAGGAATCATATCAGGAATGCAAGGATGGTTCAATATTAGGAAAACCATCCACATAATTGACTATATTAACAAGCAAACTGACAAAAATCACATGATTATCTCAATAGATGCAGAAAAAACCTTTGACAAAATACAACACCTATTCCTATGCAATAGAAAATATAGGAATAGAAGGGCCTTTCCTAAAAATAATAAATAGTATATATCTAAAACCATCAGCAAACATCATCTGCAATGGGGATAAACTAGAAGCCTTCCCAATAAGATCAGGAGTGAAACAAGGATGCCCATTATCACCTCTTTTATTTAACATTGTACTAGAAACACTAGCAGTAGCAATTAGAGAAGAAAGGGAAATTGAAGGTATTAAAATTAGAAATGAGGAGACCAAACTATCACTCTTTGCAGATGATATGATGGGTCTACTTGAAGAATTCTAGAGAATCAACCAAAAAGCTAGTCAAAATAATCAGCAACTTTAGCAAAGTCACAGGAAACAAAATAAACCCACATAAGTCATCAGCATTTCTATATATCTCCAATCCATGTCAGCAGCAAGAATTAAAATGATAAATTCCATTTAAAATCACCCTAGACAATATAAAATACTTAGAAATCTATCTTCCAAGACAAACACAGGAACTGTATAAACACAACTACAAAACACTCTCCTCACAATTAAAACTAGGTCTAAACAATTGGAAAAACATTGATTGCTCATGGTTAGGATGAGCTAATATAATAAAAATGACCATCCTACCCAAACTTAACTATCTATTTAGTGCCATACCCATTGAACTACCAAAAAACCTTTTTGCTGAATTAGAAAAAAATCATAACAAAATTAATTTGGAAGAACAAAAGATCAAGGATATCCAGGGAAATCATGAAAAAAATGCAAAGGAAGGAGATCTTGCAGTCCCAGATCTCAAACTATACTATAAAGCAGTGGTCATCAAAACAATTTGGTACTGGCTAAGAGACAGAAAGTAGGATCAGTGGAAGAGACATGGGGTAAATGACCTCAGCAAGATAGTCTATGATAAGCCCAAAGATCCCAGTTTTGGGGACCAAAACCCACTCTTTTATAAAAACTGTTGGGAAAATTGCAAGACAGTATAGGAGAGATTAGGTTTGGATCAACATCTCACCATACATCAAGATAAACTCAGAATGGGTGAATGACCCGAATATAAAGAAGGAAACTATAAGCAAATTAGGCAAACACAGAATAGTATACTTGCCAGATCTTTGGGAAAGGAAAGATTTTTTTTTATATTTTATTTGATCATTTCCAAGCATTATTCATTAAAGACATAGATCATTTTCTTTTCTTCCCCCCACCCTCCATAGCCGACGTGTAAATCCACTGGGAAATACATGTTTTCTTGATTTGAACCCATTGCTATGTTGATAATATTTGCATTAGAGTGTTCGTTTAGAGTCTCTCCTCTGTCATGTCCCCTCAACCACTGTATTCAGGCAGTTGCTTTTCCTCGATGTTTCTACTCCCATAATTTATCCTTTGCTTATGAATACTGTTTTTTTTTCTCCTAGATCCCTGCAAATTGTTCATGGACATTACACTTCTAATGGAGAAGTCCATTACGTTCGATTATACCACAGTATATTAGTCTCTCTATACAATGTTCTCCTGGTTCTGCTCCTCTCGCTCTGCATCACTTCCTGGAGGTTGTTCCAGTCTCCACAGAACTCCTCCACTTTATTATTCCTTTTAGCACAATAGTATTCCATCACCAACATATACCACAATTTGCTCAGCCATTCCCCAATTGATGGGCATCCCCTTGTTTTCCAGTTTTTGGCCACCACAAAGAGCACAGCTATGAATATTTTTGTACAAGTCTTTTTGTCCATTATCTCTTTGGGGTACAGACCCAGGAGTGCTATGGCTGGATCAAAGGGTAGATATTCTTTTATCGCCCTTTGGGCATAGTTCCAAATTGCCCTCCAGAATGGTTGGATCAGTTCACAACTCCACCAGCAATGAATTAATGTCCCTACTTTGCCATATCCCCTCCAGCATTCATTGCTTTCCTTTGCTGTTATGTTAGCCAATCTGCTAGGTGTGAGGTGATACCTCAGAGTTGTTTTTATTTGCACCTCTCTGATTATAAGAGATTTAGAACACTTCTTCATGTGCTTATTAATAGTTTTGATTTCGTTATCTGAGAACTGCCTATCCATGTCCCTTGCCCATTTATCAATTGGAGAATGGCTTGATTTTTTGTACAGTTGATTTAGCTCTTTATAAATTTGAGTAATTAAACCTTTGTCAGAGGTTTCTATGAAGATTTTTTCCCAGTTTGTCGTTTCCCTTCTGATTTTAGTTACATTGCTTTTGTTTGTGCAAAAGCTTTTTAATTTGATGTAGTCAAAATTATTTATTTTACATTTTGTGATTCTTTCTATGTCTTGCTTGGTTTTAAAGTCTTTCCTCTCCCAAAGGTCTGACATGTATACTATTCTGTGTTTACCCAATTTACTTATGGTTTCCTTCTTTATGTTTAAGTCATTCACTCATTTTGAATTTATCTTAGTGTAGGGTGTGAGGTGTTGATCTATTCCTAGTCTCTCCCACACTGTCTTCCAATTTTCCCAGTAGTTTTTATCAAATACTGGATTTTTGTCCCAAAAACTGGGATCTTTGGGTTTATCGTATACTGTCTTGCTGAGGTTGCTTTCCCCCATTCTATTCCACTGATCTTCCTTTCTGTTTCTTAGCCAGTAACAAATTGTTTTGATGACTGCTGCTTTGTAATATAGTTTAAGGTCAGGGACTGCAAGGCCCCCATCATATGTAGTTTTTTTCATTATTTCCCTGGATATCCTTGATCTTTTGTTCTTCCAAATGAACTTCGTTCTGTTTTTTTTCTAAATCAGTGAAGAAGTATTTTGGTAGTTCAATGGGTATGGCACTAAATAGATAAATAAGTTTGGGTAGGATGGTCATTTTTATTGTATTGGCTCGTCCTATCCGTGAGCAGTTAATGTTTTTCCAATTGCTCAAGTCTAGTTTTAGTTGTGTGGAGAGTGTTTTGTAGTTGTGTTCATATAGTTCCTGTGTTTGTCTTGGGAGGTAGATTCCTAGGTATTTTATTTTGTCTAAGGTGATTTTGAATGGGATTTCTCTTTCTAGTTCTTGCTGCTGAGCTGTGTTGGAGATATATAGAAAAGCTGATGATTTATGTGGGTTTATTTTGTATCCTGCAACTTTGCTAAAGTTGTTGATTATTTCAATTAGCTTTTTGGTTGAATCTCTAGGATTCTTTAAGTAGACCATCATGTCATCTGCGAAGAGTGATAACTTGGTCTCCTCCTTGCCTATTTTGATGCCTTCAATTTCTTTTTCTTCTCTAATTGCTACTGCTAGTGTTTCTAGTACAATGTCAAATAGAAGAGGTGATAATGGGCATCCTTGTTTCACTCCTGATCTTATTGGGAATGGGTCTAGTTTATCCCCATTGCAGATGATATTAGCTGATGGTTTTAGATATATACTGTTTATTATTTTTAGGAATGACCCTTCTATTCCTATGCTTTCTAGTGTTTTTAATAGGAATGGGTGTTGTATTTTATCAAATGCTTTTTCTGCATCTATTGAGATAATCATGTGGTTCTTGCTGGTTTGCTTGTTGATGTGGTCAATTATGTGGATGGTTTTCCTAACGTTGAACCAGCCTTGCATCCCTGGTATAAATCCTACTTGATCATGGTGAATGATCCTTCTGATCACTTGCTGGAGTCTTTTTGCTAGTATCCTATTTAAGATTTTTGCATCTATATTCATTAGGGAGATTGGTCTATAGTTTTCTTTCTCTGTTTTTGACCTGCCTGGTTTTGGAATCAGTACCATGTTTGTGTTGTAAAAGGACTTTGGTAGAACTCCCTCTTTGCTTATTATGTCAAATAGTTTGTATAGTATTGGGATTAACTGTTCTCTGAATGTTTGATAGAATTCACTGGTGAATCCATCAGGCCCTGGGGATTTTTTCTTAGGAAGTTCTTTGATGGCTTGTTGGATTTCATTTTCTGATATGGGATTATTTAAGAATTCTATTTCCTCTTCTATTAGTCTAGGCAGTTTGTATTTTTGTATATATTCATCCATATCCCCTAAATTGGTGTATTTATTGCCATATAATTGGGCAAAGTAATTTCTAATGATTGCCTTAATTTCCTCTTCATCAGAGGTGCTGTCCCCCTTTTCATCTTTAATGCTGTTAATTTGCTTTTCTTCCTTCCTTTTTTTAATTAGATTGACCAGTACTTTGTCTATTTTGTTTGTTTTTTCAAAGTACCAGCTTCTTGTCTTATTTATTAAATCAATAGTTCTATCACTTTCGATTTTATTAATTTCTCCCTTAATTTTTGGGATTTCTAGTTTGGTTTTCTGCTGGGGGGTTTTAATTTGATCGCTTTCGAGTTTTTTCATTTGCATTTCCAATTGATTGATCTCTGCTCTCCCTAGTTTGTTAATATAAGCATTCAGGGATATGAATTTACCTCTGATTACTGCTTTGGCTGCATCCCAAAAGGTTTGAAAGGATGTTTCGCCATTGTCATTTTCCTTGATGAAAATATTAATTGTTTCTATGATTTCTTCTTTAACTAAACGATTTTGGAGTATCATATTGTTTAATTTCCAATTGGTTTTAGATTTGGTTTTCCATGTACCATTACTAATCATTATTTTTATTGCCTTGTGATCTGAGAAGGCTGCATTCATTATTTCTGCTTTTCTGCATTTGTGTGCTATGTTTCTTTGACCTAATGTATGGTCAATTTTTGTGACTGTGCCATGTGGTGCTGAGAAGAAGGTGTATTCCTTTATGCCCCTATTTATTTTTCTCCATATGTCTATTAATTCTAATTTTTCTAAGATTTCATTCACTTCTTTTACCTCTTTCTTATTTTATTTTTTGATTTGATTTATCTAAATTTGATAATGGTTGGTTTAAGTCTCCCACTAATGTGGTTTTACTGTCTATTTCTTCCTTCAGTTCTCCTAGTTTCTCCATTAGAAATTTGGGTGCTATATTATTTGGTGCATACATTTTGATTAATGATATTTCCTCATTGTCTAAAGTCCCTTTTAACAAAATATAGTTACCTTCCCTATCCCTTTTGATCAGGTCTATTTTTGTTTTGGCTTTATCAGATATCATGATTACCACTCCTGCCTTCTTTCTGTCAGTTGAGGCCCAGAAGGTCTTACTCCATCCTTTAATTCTGACCTTGTGGGTGTCAACCCGCCTCATGTGTGTTTCTTGAAGACAACATATGGTAGGGTTTTGGATTCTAATCCATTCTGCTATTCGTCTACGTTTTATGGGTGAGTTCATCCCATTCACATTCAAAGTTATGATTGTCCTTTGTGGACTCCTTGGCATTTTGATATCCTTCCCTAATTCTAACCTTTTCTTCTTCGGCTCTACCTTTTAGCCCAGTGATTTACTTTGAATCAGTCCCCCTTGTCCCCTCCCTTGATGTTTCCCTTTTTAGTCCCTCTCTTTTTCTTCCCTCCCCCTCCCCCCTCTCTTTCCCTCCCTTTTTGTTCTCCCTCTCCCCCTCCCCCCTCTCTTTCCCTCCCTTTTTGTTTTCCCTCTCCCCCTCCCCCCCCCTTGGTTTTCCCTTCTCCCGACCCTTGTTGGGTAAGATAGAATTCAAGATCCCAATGGATCTGGATGTTTTTCCTTCTCAGAGTTGATTTCCCTGAGATTAAGGTTTAAGTAAAAAACCCTCTCTTCCTCTCCTTCTTATAGGAGTTTTATTCCCCTCCCCTTCCCATGTGAATCTTTGTGTGAGAAAGATTATTCTATTTGGTCTTTCTTTACCCCCTATTTATACATTACATTTTCCCCACATGTTAGTATACATAGATTGATATAAATGTAGTCCTTATAGAAGAGAGTTTGAGTAAAAGAAGAAGATAACATTTTTCTCCTTTCCCCTTTCCTTAATATTTACCTTTTCAGGTATTCCATGCTCTTTGATTTTCGGTATCAAACTTTCCACAGAGCTCTGGTCTTTCTTTGCAAAAAGTTGGAAGTCTTCTATTTTGTTGAATGCCCATACTTTCCCTTGGAAGTATATAGTCAGTTTTGCTGGGTAGCTGATTCTTGGTTGAAGACCCAGCTCTCTTGCCTTTCTGATGATCATGTTCCATGCCTTACGATCATTCAGAGTAGAACTTGCAAGGTCTTGTGTGACCTTGATTGGCATTCCTTTATATCTAAATTGTCTTTTTCTGGCTTCCTGTAGGATTTTTTCTTTTGTTTGAGACCTTTGGAATTTGGCAATTACATTCCTGGGAGTTGTCTTTTGGGGGTTAAGTGTAGAAGGTGTTCTGTGAGCTCTGTCAGTGGCTCTATTACCCCCTTGTTCTAGAATCTCTGGGCAATTTTCTTTGATTATATCTTGTATCACGATGTCGAGATTGGTGTTTATTTCTTGCTTTTCTGGAAGTCCAATTATTCTTAAATTATCTCTTCTCCCTCTATTTTCCAGATCTATCACCTTGTCGGTGAGATATTTTATGTTCTCTTCTAATTTCTTGGTATTTTGGCTTTGCTTTATTAATTCTTGCTCTTTTACATGATTGTTGTCTTCCAGTTGCCTGATTCTGGCCTTTAAAGCCTGGTTTTCCTTTTCAGTTTGGTCACACCAGTTTTGTAGATGTGTGAATTTCTTTTGCATTATTTCCTACTTTTCCTCCCAGAAGGCTTCCATCTTTTTGGTCATTTCTGATTCAAATTCTTCATGGGTTTGTGGAGAGTTTCCATTTCCTTTGGAAGGTTTCGGAGCATTTTCTTGTGTATCATCTTCTATCTCCTCTGTATTTTGTATTTTGGCTCTGTAGAATGTGTCCAAAGTCACCCCTTTCTTCTTATTTTTCTTGGGATTTTGGGGCTTCTGTGCTTCTGTGTAGTTTGCCATCTCTGAATGTGGAGGATTAGCTTTTCTTATCTCTGTCTGGTGTTCAGAGGCTTTAGTCCTGGGCAGATTGTCCATTCTATGAGCTTTCCCTGGGTTAAACTGAGTATGCCTTAAGGCAATGACTTTCACTGGAACTGGAATGGAAGGGTCGGACCAGGGGGCCACACTCTCCCCCAGCTCTCTCTGTTTCCCTGCTGCTAAGGTGCCCCCTCAACTGGACTGGGTCGGGTTGCTTTCTGGAAGTTGCCTTCAGAATAGCTGACCATGAGGCTGTTTTGTCGGCCCTGAGGGTTGCTGTTGTTTCAGAGGACCCTGCTCTCTGCGGAGGAAGGGGCCGCGGCTTCCCGGAGCACCAAGGGCAGTGACTTTCACTGAGACTTGGATAGCAGGATCCAGCCCGTGAGGCTGTCTTGCCCGCCCTGAGGGTTGCTGTTGTTTCAGACTACCCTGCTCTCTGAGGGGGGCGGGGCTGCGGCTTCCCGGAGCCTTGGACTCTGTGCTCCTACCCCTTAGGTCCGAGTGATCTCGGATTCTGGCTTTTGAGGGGGGCCGTACCTTTTGATCCAGGTCCAGGTCCAGGAGGAGGATTCCCAGGGTCTATGCTGTTGATCGTTTTGAATTTCGGTGCCTTAGGAGCTTATAGTTTGAGATGGGTCGGGAAGGGTTTTCTGGAGATCTGAACTTTAGCTTTCTCTAAGCTGCCATCTTGCCTGGAAGTTCCGGGAAAGGAAAGATTTTAAAACCAAGGAAGAGCTAGAAAAAAATCACAAAATGTAAAATCAATAATTTTGATTACATCAAATTAAAAAGGTTTTGTACAAACAAAACTAATGCATCCAATATTAGAAGGGAAGCAACAAATTGGGAAACAATCTTCATTTCAAAGACCTCTGACAAAGGTCTAATTACTCAAATTTATAAAGAGCTAAACCAGTTGTACAAAAAAATCAAGCCATTCTCCAATTGATAAATGGGCAAGGGACATGAATAGGCAATTTTCAGTTAAAGAAATCAAAATTATTAATAAGCACATGAAAAAAGTGTTCTAAATCTCTTATAATCAGAGAAATGAAAATCAAAACAACTCTCTGAGGTATCACCTCACACTTAGCAGATTAGCTAACATGATAGCAAAGGAAAGTAATGAATGCTAGAGGGGATGTGGCAAAGTCGAGATATTAATGCATTGCTGGTGGAGTTGTGAATTGATCCAACCATACTGGAGGGCAATTTGGAACTATGTCCAAAGGGAGCTAAAAGACTGTCTGCCCTTTGATCCAGCCATAGTACTGCTGGGTTTGTACCCCAAAGAGATAATAAGGAAAAAGACATATACAAAAATATGCATAGCTGTACTCTTTGTGATGGAAAAAAAATGGAAAATGAGAGGATGCCTTTCAATTGGGGAATGGCTGAACAAATTGTGGTATGTTGGTGATGGAATACCATTGTGCTCAAAGGAATAATAAAGTTGAGGAATTCCATGGGAACTTGAATGACCTCCAGGAATTGATGCAGAGTGAGAGGAACAGAACCAGGAAAAGAATGTACACAGAGACTTATACACTGTGGTACAATCGAATGTAATAGACTTCTCCATTAGTGGCAATGCAGTGATCCTGAACAAGATGGAGGAATCTATGAGAAAAACCACTATCCACATTCAGTGGAAACACTGTGGGAGTAAAAACACCGAAGAAAAACAACTGCTTGAATGCATGGGTTGAAGGGATATTGTTCGGGATATAAACTTTAAATGAACATCCTAGTGCAAACATCAACAACATGGAAATAGGTTCTGATCAAAGACACAAGTAATACCCAGTGAAATTGCGCATAGGCTGCGGGAAGGGTGGGTGGAGGGGAGGGAGGGAAATAATGTGATTATTGTGTGATTATTGTACCAAGGAATAGTGTTCTAAATTGACTAACTAAACTAATTTTAAAAAAAGAAGATACCCAAAAGAGTTATTCCACTCCAAAAAAAAAAGGAGTAACTAACCTCCAGATCACCCTGTTATGTCATTCATCTTTTTCTATCATAGCAACAATGTTTCATTGACTATCTCCTTAGGCTTCATATCTGTTGTTAGGTTCTATAGAAACATGTATGTTGAGAAATGATTGTGTACCAGAAATGTATGTACTCATTAAACCTATAAAATAAATGCAAACCCTGTGCATGGCAGAGCACTGTGTGATGCCTAAAACAGGACTGAGCATACAGTGCCTCTCATCATTTATTTGACTGGTCACATCTAGACAGAAGGACTCTTCCATTCTGAGAGACCACTTACTCGGCTCTCAAAGCAAGAGAATTATAACAAAAAGGCTATTCACTTCCAAAGAAGGAACAAATGGAGTCCAAATATAATATAATATAAACTGAAATATACCACTCTTTACCATTTTAGCATTCACCATTTACAAATTATCATTTACCAAAATAGCATTTATATCTTTTGTGAAATTTCCTCTCAGGTAAACAATGTGTGTCTTTAACAACATGATGAACATGGAAATATGTGTTATATGTTAATATATGTGCAACCCATATCATATATCTGCCTTATTGGGGAGAGAGAAGAAGTGGGACAGAGGGAAAGAACATGGATTGCAAAACATAAGAAAATGAATATTAAAAAGTTGCTTTGACAATGTAATCCAGAAAAAAATATTAAATTTGTTAAACATTTTTAAAATGGTAACATTGTTAACTTCCAGACACAAAGTGACCATAACCTTCTAAACTCTCTCAGCTTCTATGCTTTTTTTTTTTCACTTCAATGGGTCAAATCTAATCTCTCCCACAAGACTACTTACTCACCACAACTAAATCACCTTAATCATGTCACTGTTAAAGTTGTAAAAAGTGGAATACCTCCAAGCTATGTAACACTGGGCAAGTCAACTGCCTAGTATAATAGTGGAAGAGACAGAGGGGCTCCTTGAAAGATGCTAGGACCAGGAAACCAGTTGCTGTTGGGGACTGATTTCTGGGTAGTACCTTCCTTCCTCTTCCACTAGGCTGGACAACTTTAATGGAGTCCTGACCTGACCAGAAGGTGAGTCAACCCCTCCCAACTTTCTTTGACTTTGAAATTGTCCATCCTATTACACAACTTAGAGACAGTCTTCTGTAAACTAAAATATCTAATTTATTTCTTGGAAAGGAAAGATAGGGAGAGAGAGAAGATAGAGTGACCAAGGAGACCCTGTCAACTATTCCCTAATGGCTACTTTTAGGTGGTAGGATCAAACTGTCTTTCAAGGAAAATATATTTCCCCTTGAGGAAATGATGATCCAGGGTGATCTTCAGTACAGGGCAGAAACACTTTTCTTCATCACAGCCAGGTGAAGGGGTATTTGGAAGATCAACTCTCCTTCCTAGCTCTTTTCAGAGTCTTTGGTAAAAGAGTGACCAGAATCAGCTCTGGACAACAGTTTTCTGCTTTTGAATCTTCCATGGAATTCTCAATTCTCCCTTTCCCCATCACTTCCTGAATGTTCCATCTGCCTCTCATGGGTCTATCTTGTTTAAATCTCAGATTTTCCTTTGCTTTTGGCCATTTCTCTTGATTACACTAGCCCTTATCACTCTTCTGCCTTGGAACCAATACTTAGTATCAAATTTAAGACAGAAGGCAAGGGTTTTTAAAAAATAAATAATTGACAAAATTGTTCATTGGTGAATGGGAAAATTAGAGGCATTCTCTAAGCTATAGACACTGAATTCTGCACATGTGCCTTCCCCAAGGCTTTCTTCTTGCTTTTCCATCTGAAATACGTTTCCAGCTCTGATTTCTGGTCAAGTACCAGAGACCAGAAATATATTTCCAAATTTAAGAGAAGAGCAGCGACAATATTATGGTCATTAAAAATAATCATAATAAACACCACTAATTGATGCATCTGGCTGCCTAAAAATTAAAGTTTTTTGTTCTTGTTTGTTTTCCAGTTTCAGGCACCATATCAAATCAAAGGACACCCACTGGCCCAGACATATTCAGTGTTTTGACATTTTTAACTCTCTTGTCCTTAAAATTGAAGCTCAGGCACTGGCTTTCCTCCTCGATATGTTAATGTTAGACAATCAGTCAACAAATATTTACTAAGCACTTATATTCTAGACATTGTGCTAAGTGCTGGGGAATACAAAGACAGACAAAAACAGTTCTAGACCTCAAAGAGATCACATGCCAATTGAGGGGAAGGGGATGTATAAATACCTAGATATATGCAAAATATGGAAGGGGCTAACAAAGCTAAGATATTGGAGAAGGCTAGTCTATGGGAAGATAAGGAATAGACTTCTGCAGAAAGTTAGATTTGAGCCAAGGAAACTGAAGGGAGGGAGCAGAGTAGTCCAGGACATCCAGAGTGCAAAGATATAGAGGCGTGTATTAATAGAGTGTCCTGTTCAAGGAATTACAAGTAGGGTAGTGGAGCTAGATGGTAGAGGGATGGAGAGAAGTAAAGTGGAGAAGATTGGAATGGTGAGAAGAGCTTTAAATGGCAGCCAGAGGAGATTGTATTTTATCTTGTAGGTAATGGGGGGCTACTGGAGTTTATTGAATTGGGGGATGGGGGCAGAATTTGTGAGTGATGGCTTCAGACTTTAGAAAGGTCACTTTGGCAGCTAAGTGAAGAATTAACTTGAATAAAGAACTACGTGAGGTAAGGAGACCAAGCATTAAGCAATGGAAGTAGTGGAGAGAGGGGGGAGAGGAGGGCCTTGTTCTAAAATTCTTTGATGATTCAAATCTGGCCTCAGATCCTTCTTAGCTGTGTGATCCTGTGCAAGTCACATAACTCCAATTTCCTAGCCCTTACTGCTCTTCTGCCTTGGAACAGATACTTAATATCAATTCTAAAACAGAAGATAAAGATTTTTAACAGTTATAAAATAAAAAATAATTTTGGATGGTTTTTAATTGTCACTGGCATTTCATTTTATATACTTGATCTTTAGTTAACTTGCATAAGTTCTTCAGGGCAATGACTAATTGGGGTTTTATCTTTGTAGTCCTACTGCTTTCCAACATAACAGGAACTTTTCAAAATGTTTGCTGAATTTCATTGAGTTAACCTATAAATAAAAGATTAGAACCAGATAATTTCTTAAATTGCTTTCAATTCTAAGACACAAAAGTCAATCAAGAAGTGGTTTGGAAGTTCCAACTATATACAGATCTCTGCATGAGATCTCAAGGTAAGATCTAAAGGAAATGGAAAGATATGGAAAAAAGACAGGTTAGAATCAATACAAATAATTGAAATCACACACACAATAGACTCTCCCAGCCCCAGAAAACCCTTAAATTATACATAAACTATTTTAAATTCCAGAATTAGAGAAAATGAACAGCTAACATTATATTTCAATATCTACGTTTGTCCACCGGCAAAGGAGTAAATACAATGTAGTACAATCCCCGTTCATTGTTCAACTCACACTTCTAGTAAGTCCAGTCTAAAATCAGACATTATAAAACATTTTCTTTTTTGCATCAAGGATCCATTTAGAAATCTAATAAAGCCTATGAACTCTTCAGAAAATGTTTTTAAGTGGATAAAATAAAATACATAGTAATACCCAGGAAACCAATTTAAATATAGCTGTCAAAATATATGTATCTTTTTTTAAAAAAACTAATTTCATCAACTCCAGCTCCTACTTTAAAAAAAAAAACAAACAAACAACTCCTGCAACTCCTGAAATTGTAGATACTCAGGACTTGGGACGCCTCAAAACATATGGCTTAGACTTAGACTTTAGTGCAGTGATGGCAAAACTTTTAGAAACTGAGTGCCCAAAGTGCAACCCTCATGCCCACGTGAGCCCCCACATTATCCCATACAGGGGACGGAGGAAGCACTCCCATTGAGTTGCTGAGCAGAGGGGTAGATGATGGGAGAAATGTCCTCAGGCATGCATGGAGAAGAGGAAGGGAGCAGCACACTCCAGCATGCATGCCATAGGTTTGCAAAACAGCTCTAGTAGAACGTACAGGTATATCATACTTTATTGTTTGCCACCCTATGGAGTGGAGAAGAGAGGGAGGGAAGAAGAGAATTTTGGATCACAAAATGTCTGAAAACAAAGGTTAAAATTTATTTCTGTATACAATTGGGAAAAACTAAAATTATTTTTTAAAGACTAGCATGTCCTGAAACTCCTACTCAGTACTTTACCATTCAATGATCAGTTACTGACAGACACCTCCACCTATATCTCTGCATGCCTCAAAGGACAACCCTTGAAAATGGAGTCATTCTGTATTGCTGTCCCTCCATCCTTGAGCTCTTTTGTCCATAGCCACTTCTCCTATTGCCATGCCATTTCATAGGCACTCTCTCTCTCTCTCTCTCTCTCTCTCTCTCTCTCTCTCTCTCTCTCTCTCTCTCTCTCTCTCTCTCTCTCTCTCTCTCTCACACACACACACACACACACACACACACACACACACACACCATACAGGGAAAGAATTGAGTCACATTGTAATGAAGTCAAGATCTGCAGATGCTACCTAGGTATCTGTAGACACACCAAAACTTAACCTGATTCAAACTTTACCACTGATTTTAAGGCAGAAGAGTGGTTTGTAATCCTTATAATACAATATTTGATGTGATCATTATATGATAATCTTATGGAGTGCCATAATTATCTCCAGTTTACACATGAAGAAACTGAAGCTTAGAGAAATCTGGGGGTTCTACAGCACCTTTCCCCTTCCTTTAACTTCTGGAAACAGAATAATGATTACAAAAAAATAACAAGGAAATACTGAAATTCAATGCCAGGTGCAGCAGGAATCAAGGGCAGGGTGGGTGTTTTGTCCTCAGATGAGTATAGCTCTGAGTGACTCAGTTGTGCTACCCTTAGGCATCCAATCTCCCCAGAGGTCATCAAGTGGTGAAGGGTGAGTGGCTGGTAAATGCAGGTCAAAGGGGGAAGACAGACCAAACTAGAAATATCTGGGAACCTGAAATGCAGAGTTTCACTAGACAGATGCACCAGGGTTGTAGCAGGCAGTCAGGAAGGATCCAAACGTGAGTGCTAGGAATAAGCTAAATAGGATGTTGGAGCATTGCAGGAACAAGTGGCTTCTGCCACGTGTCTAGATCACTATACTTTAAGTGAGTTCAACATGGTTGTTCAGCCCACTCATAATCTTTCAGCTAGGTCAGGGTTGACCATGGCTGGTCAGATTTTCCCTTAAACCTTTTGTCTTAACAAAAGAAGATTCTAGCCCAGTTCCATAGCTAGAGGCCAAGAAGAGGGGGTAGAGTGGGGAGGGAGGGAGAACTGGAAATCTAGAGTTTTGCAGCAAGGTTCAACCTGACATTGGTGGGGTTAAAGGGAAAATTATTTCATTAAATATCACAAATCAATCTTAATTTTCCAAACCATTTGACTTTCTATCTGCCACTTCCTGACTGGGACAAGTTACTCAACACTTGCCCCTAGAACTGGGATCAATCTAACCCCCAGGTAAGGAGATATCAGGTTCTATACTTAGACAACTCTCAAATCTTTTTTGCTGATTTGTCTCAGACCTCCTATCCTGGGTCTAGCTATTGACTTTTGACTTATCAACTATAGATTAAATCTTCACCTTGAGCCCCCATTTGAGAGATTGTCTTCTTCCTCTGATCTAAATCCATTTCCTATTTGAATATCATGTTCTGAATCTTAGTTCCATAGAACTGCTTGAATACTAATAATGATATTATTAAGAGGAATACGAATAGCATAATATATGGAACTTAAAATTTCCTGAATTCAAATCCAGCCTCAGACACTTCCTAGCTGTATGACCCTTGGGCAAGTCACTTAACCTCTGATTTCCTGGCAAAAGGATCTACTGGATTAGAAAATGGCAAAGCACTCCAGTGTCCTTGCCAAGAAAACCCCGTGGATAGCCACAGTCTATGGGATCAGAAAAAGTTGAGCATGGAGTCTATGGAGTCATAAAGAGCAACTGAATAACAGCATTTCCAAAGTATTTTGTCCCATTTGCTTCTTCAGCTCACAGTGTCCTGAGGGCCCTGAGCAATTTACAGAGTAACAGCTCCTATGGCTACATCATCTAGTACCTGAAGTCAAAAGTCCCTGAGATGCTTAATACTTTCCTGTGTGCTTTCTGCTTGCTAGAGTTCTGCCTCTTCCCACCATCTTATGATGCTATCTGTCTGAATCTCTCTGCTCTGTTTCGGTCTGCCCCGCCCCTCCCTTCCCTCCTCCTCACAAGTCATCAAATCCATTCTATATTTGGATAGGACCTCTTTAAAAACATATTTGACAAGTGGTCATCCAGCAAATTCTTGATGACTTCAAAGGATAGTTAACTACCTTTTGAGGCCATCTGCTCCACTTGTGGACTCGTCAAAGTTCTAAGAGAACTTTTTTTTTTCATATTGAACCTAAATCTGTCTCCCTACAACTTCTAGTCATTGCTCCTTGTCCTGCCTTCTGGAGTCAGCAAAATGAGTCTAATCCTTTTTCCATATGAAAGCCTTCCAAATACTTGAAAGCAATTATGTGTGCCTTAAATCTCTTCTTCTCTAAGAAAAAAAATCTCTAGCTCCTGCAACAAATATTCCTATGGCATGGACTCTATGTTCCTACACATACAACACTGATCAATGCCCTTTTAAAATGTGGTACCTAGAACTGAAACCAATGCTTTCAGGTGTGATTTATCCAGGGCAAAGTACAGTGGGATAGTTAGTCAGACAATAGGTCTTTGTTAAGAACCTCTAATATGTGTGGTGGCATATGAGGTGTTCAGGGAGGACTAGTAGCTCTTTTGTAAGGCTTGGCAAGCCCTTTATATGGCTGCTCATCAATCTCTGGTGTCTACCTTTCACCCAACTCTCACCTATGGCTCCAAGAAGTCATCTTGCAAAGTCATCTCAGTACATAGGCTATCTACCAAGTTGAGGGTAACTGGCAGGCCTTAAACCTATTTATGAATTATAGAGATGTGTATCCCAAGCATGTGAAGGATTCCTCTAATGCAATGGACAGAGAACAATTTGTTCCAATGGCCATGAAGGCAGCTGAAGCAAGTACAGTTGAGTACTTAGAGCTTGGTCAGACATCAAGGATGCCAAATTCATCCACTGCATTTCTTATCTATCTTGGATATCAGACCCTTCGCAGAGCAAAAATTTCTTCACAATATTTTTCCTCCTCATTATAACTATATTAACTCTGGAAGAGAGTGAGGCTGTGTGATAGAGATATGAAGAGAGAAGTTTTTGCAGGACTGGAGTCACAGCCAACCAGGGAACAACAGCCATTGTTGCAGTAACAGGTTCCCCTCAATTTATCCTCTCTAACTCAATAAGTAAAAGTTTCCCTTCAGCTTATGCTTTATTACAATTGGCACCCCAAATCTGACAGTACCCAACAATCCCACGGACAGGAAAGATAGTAAATATGTTCAAACAGGTAGTTTTTGGTGTGGTGATCATAGCAGTCATCACTAGCTTTTGGGTTTACAATATTATTTACAGCAAATTGACTCAAATGATAGTAGAGACTATGGATTATGTAGGAAACTTGACTATGACTGTGTTACAATTACCTTTCCAAAATGAATTAGTTCTATGGCAAATCCTGGCACAAATATACAAACTATTCATGGCTGTGTTGCAGACCCTAACCCAAGTGAGAAAAGTTTACAGATTTATTGTTCCCCTGAAGGCAGAGAAGGTTATGGTCATTGACAACAACTTAGATAAAATGATTAAGGCAATCTTTGAACAGCTCATTAAGGAAAAGGGTCTAGATCTAGTTATGGACAAGGACAATGAGCAATCAGAGGAAGCACCTCAGGAAAATGAAGATAGCAATGATAATGAAAACCAGGCTTCTAGTGCCCCTGAGAAAATATGTCCATTGAAGGAGCTCACCAAGCTCACAACTAATGCTGGTGCTATTCACACAAATGCCCATAGACAGTTCACTCCACAGGAACTTGAATCCGTTAAACGTCAATGTCCAAAATTTGTGGACATTGTGTATGTAGACAGTTTCTGAGGGGATTCACACCCAATTTAAAGACATTCTTTAAAAACTACTTCCTAAAGTATGATTCAGTTTCCCTAATAGAATTGAGAGAGGCTGCAGGTTATCTATATGAAAATAGTGCAGAACAGAACAAGGAAGTTCAAGGTCTTAAGGAAAAGTTAGAGAGGACTGAAAAGGATTTAAAGCAGAAGGAAATAGAAGAAATCAAAAATCTGAATACAGTAAAGACATACACAAAACCTGTTTCACAAAAACCTAGTTACCAGGCAAGATCAGTGCAAAAGGAAACTACAGAGTGTTTCTTTTGTCACTGTAAAGGACACTTTATCCGAGACTGTTTCTTAAAGAAGAAACAAGATAGTAACAACAGAGAAAAACAATACAGGTACTAGGTACAAGAAATCAACTTGCTGTTCACACTGCAAGTTGAAGTCCTCATAACAGGCTCATGATCTGAAGGAAATGCAAAAGGCAATTGAAAGTGGAACTAAACCAAAGTATTCAGAGATTATTAAATGGAAATTATGAAGTCAGGAACTTGGAGATAGAAGAAATAGTAATAATGGGGCTGCAGATAAAAATAGTAGAAATAAATTGGGAAATAGTGCAAACCTGGTGCAAGAAAGTGATTCTGTGAATGGTAGCCATTACAATAAAGCAAGAGAAAGGCAGAGCCAGATTAAAGAGTCAGAAACAGAAATTAATGAAATAGCATGTCAAATTGCAAATGAGATGAAAGAATTTGATAAGGCCTATATAGTAACCACACAGGAAAAGTCTGTAAAGGAAATCAAGTCATTCCTAGAAAACTTTTTCCAGTGTAGAGTGGATAATGGGATTGAATTATGTAAAAGAAAAAGAAGGAAAGTGTCACAAGAACTCAAGAAGAAGTTAGTGACAGATTCAAAGACACATAATTTCAATTCCCTAAAGGTTACTATTGATAAAGATAATAAGGCTCTAAAAACATTCATAGGGGGCAACTGGGTAGCTCAATGGATTGAGAGCCAGCCTAGAGAAGGGAGGTCTTAGGTTCAAATCTGGCCTCAGACACTTCCCAGCTGTGTGACCCTGGGCAAGTCACTTGACCCCCATTGCCTAGCCCAGATGCTAGTACCTTCCATCCAGCAATGAGTGTTATGAATGAGGATAAACAAACTGATAATGAAGCTGACATTACTTTTAGACAAAAAGATTATCATATTCAAAGTAGTGGAGGTGGCATTTCAGTTAAATTTGAATCTGGGGATGGAATGGCAGGCTTAGTAACAACCAAGGATTCAGTTAGTGCCAACGTTCTATGGGGCACACGGGTATCTGGCCAAAGCAACTGCCATGGTTTAGTTTCATGTTCCATTGAAGAATTCATTGGGAATTAATTAAAACAAGAAGAATTAACTGGGTTAAATAAGCACCTGGAAGAGGGTAGCAAAGTCATAGACAATGGGTCATTAGTTATGAACACCTTGGCTACTAAACCAGAAACAGATACATGTTGTTGTGGTGGGGCAACATGAAGACACACATCCTATTACTGATGGTGCAGGGGGAAATGCAGAAGTACAATCTTTATTGCCAGAACAAAATACTTTAGAGGGAAAGATTCCTATCTCTACACAATCAAATGGGAAAGAAGATAAACATAAACCCCAAACTAGTGTTAGAGTAGGATCTGTGATTATTAACAGGGAAGAAGATCTGCATAGCCTCATACCATCAAGTTTACCAACTCAAAATGACATTCAAAAGCTTAGCAGTGAGAAACAAAAAGAAACTGACTTGAGTAACACAGAAGCTGTTGTCAAAGACTTAGATCACAATGCAAAGCCAGTTACCTACATCTGACAAGAGTTTACCAGGCACTGAACAAAATCCTAAAAGCATAGTATTTAGATTTAGTGACTCTGATTCAGATTTAGGCACTGAAGCTGAATGAATACCAGAAGGTGTAATTATAATAAATGAAGATGATGTAGAACAAATGCCATATCAGTTTTATAAGCTTCATGGAGAGGTAGATGAAGAAGGGGATGTGTGGGACGCAAGTGAAAAGATAGAATACCTAGAACCAGTGCAAACAAATTCATACCAATACAATGATGAAGAGTTATTCTATGGGCACAGAACAAGTTGCATACCATTAGAAAAAATATATGCAAGCTTAGGGGTTGACAATGAAAATTATTTCATAGACAAGTTGAATTATATGGCATATGAAGAGATAGACTCTGAATGGGAAGGTGAATATTAAGAAACATTTTGTGAACAGGAGAAGGACATAGATACAAAATTTCATTTATAGTCTCTAACTTCAAACATATGACAAGTACCATTCAAGCTATAAGAATGAAACCAAGATTAGTTGGAGTTCCATAAGGTAATATTCTACACAAAGCCTTATGTGAATGAAGACTAGTCTTGGGGTAGCAAAGGGAACAAGTTATTCACGCAAAAGAAGAACAAGTAATTCAACAAGATCACTCCTAAATTTGTAGCAAAATTCCAACTTCATAACTAGGACAGACACAAACATCTAGAATGCTGGAGAAGCATGGATTCACATTGGTTGAATCTGTGATAACATGACTTTAACAGCAAGATATAGTTGAGAACTAAAAAGAAAAAAAAAAGGTTATCCATATCTCTCAACCTTCATCCTAAAACAGTCTATACCAGGGGAAGGAAGGGAGAGAGGATATACCAGGAAGAGATTATTTCAGAATTTCAGATATCTCACATGTGATCATGTCATCAGTGACGATACATATACTGATGACATCTGAGAAAAAAGTCCTAGTCATGAATTGCAACACGAATAGCCCAAGAAGAAAGCAATATCAAGCCTGATGAATGTGAGCCTACTGAGAACAGAGGAAAGCACTAGAGAATACTGCCATTAAAATTCAGTACAGAGCCCTGCACAAGTTAAAATACTGAAAAGATAGCACCCATGAAGATATACAGCCATGATAACACAGAAAATGAGAGCCCTGCACAGGTTGAATTGATTAAAGAATAGAAATGCACCGCTGAGGCTGAAGTATATAGTACAGTCTCTGAAGATATGCAGTCATTGACACAGGAAACATAAGAAAACCTTGTATTTGAAAGAGGAGTTGCCACAATTATCTGCCTGACATAGTAACAAATCTATCTCCAAGTAATATATATAATATATAGTCAAAAACTATATACAGTAACCATAAGATAGACCTCCTTGATGTAGAAAAAAGAAAACTTGAAATCTAAAGTCTTGAAAACATATACTCTTAGGCATAATGCATACACCCAGGTAAGAAGAAAACACAAGTTCATCTTACCTACAAGCACAAAGAGGTACATAAATGCAAATGCTTACCCCACGCATGAAGAAAGATCGATAAATTCTGGCATGCACGAAGATTTCATCACACTTCTTTGCAAAAGTAACTTTTCACTCATTCTTGCACACACACATATAAATCTCACACACATGCAATGTTCCTGGTTTGTTTGTGTGTTCCTGGGTTCCTGATTGTTACAACAGATCCTGATTTGAAGAACACAAGTTTTCAATCAAGTCTGGATGATGGTGAATGGCATGCAGACCAGACGAAGGACCAGAGTGGAAAGGAAGAAAATTTCTTCAAGCAAAGTGACTGAACGTGGAAGGACTTTGGAACTGTGAAATTTGGAATTTTTGGCCATGAAGGTTATGTAAGGAAGCATCATATATGTGAACATCACATATACATTTGCACACACATCCTACATAGCAAAGTAACATAATTCATGGATTGGGTAAGTATATAACATGCACAACAACAAATGAACACACTGACGTTAAATTTCTGTGGAAAATCCAAACAGACTTTTCTGCATGAGTTTGCACAGAAATCTACATGGTTGTACATATGTAAAGTTGTACTAAATTGACTAACGAGCTAATTTTTAGAGTAAGTTCATTAACAATCTAACTACTAATGATAGTAATAGACTAGTAAATTGGTCTAAGGCTTAGGAAATAGAAACATAGAAGTTCTATAGTAAAGAAGTTAGATTGTATTATGATTGTAGGTTAGCATTTATTAGTGTTAGGAGATTTTACTTAGTAAATTTATAAACATTAGGAATTAGAATAATTGTATGTTCACAATGTTATTGAAATTGTTATAATGATTTGGAAATTGTTACTTGTTTTGTTATGGCATAATATGTTCATGTAATTCCCCTACCTAAACCATTTTCCTATGACCCATTCTTGGCTTAGTATTTAGATAGATAGAACAGCTAAGATGAGTTTAGGAGTTTGTTATTGGGGGAGGAGAGTATATTTCAAATAGCAAAGAGTTAAGATAGAATTGTTATTAATGAGGTAAGTATCATGATAATAAAATGCAAGTTGTATTTTGATGGCTAATAAAAGGGGGGATTGCGATAGAGATATGAAGGGAGAAGTTTTTGCAGGACTGGAGATCTAGCTCTAAAATGCAAAACCCAGGATTCCAATGGAATGTCCCAGGGGGGAGGGGCTTTTGAATTTGGTCTCTCTCTGGCTCTGTGCAGTTGGAACTGAGGAGGGGGTTTTTTGGTGTCTGTGTATCTGGGACTGGAAGTCATGCTTGTCCCTGGAGGCTTTTGAATGGCCACACCAAGAAGAGAAACTGGGCTTTTGAACTTAGTCTCTGGCTCTCTGGCTGTGAATAGTTGGAGTTGACCAGGGGGGGTTTTGGTCTCTGGGTCTCTGACTGGGGGACACACATTTGCTCTCTGGAGTTTGAAGATGGCTGAAAGACTTTTGTGAAACTGATTTGGCTTTTGGACTCTGGTGGGGCTGACTTGGTTACTTGAAGTTCTCTGACTTTGGACAGTTGAAATTGACAAGAAGGAGAAACCTAACTGAAGAAGAAGAAATAAAATCTTGAAAAGCCATTGTCCGCCATCTCTCTGTCTCAGAGTCACAGTTTGTGACTGAACTATTTTCTCAATTTTACCTCAGTTAGACTAGGGACTTCCTCATCCCCCTTACCTCAGTTTCCCATCCTGTTATCCCAATAAACCCCTTACCTGAGAGAGAAGTTTGTAATATTTTATAATTCACTCAGTGGGGAGGGAAAATTGGGAGGAGAAGGGTGGCAGGAGGAAGAGGGTTGGAGGAGGAGTGAGAGAAGGAGATTAGGAAATAAATCAGCCATCATTAGGGATCAATAGGCAGATCCCCCAGAGCAGTCCCTTGTGTACCAGTATCTCTGTGTGGCAGCATCCCCCTGCATCATTTCTCTGTCATCCATTACCAATAAGCAGCCTCAGGTTCCCTCAGCAGTTTTAGGTTCCTGTAGCAGTCTCTCTAGTCACAGCCAACCAGGGAACAGCAGCCATTGTGAAGAAACAGGTTCCCCTTCAGCTTATCCTCTCCATTTCAAGCAGTAAGTTTCCACTCAATTTACATTCTTTATTACAGCTGACAACTTCATGCAATTCTGCCTCACCTATTTCTAATTCATGGATATATCAAGATGTCACCCCATGATGTCATTGGTCCTCTTCAAAAATGAAGAAAAACAACTATGTGTGTCAGGCACTGTATTAAGCATCAGAGATACAAAGAAAGATGAAAAATCAGTTTCTACCCTAGAGGGGCTCATAATCTAATGGATTAGAATCTAAAGGAATACATCACCCTCTTCATTCTGGAAAGGAGACCTCTCAATTGCATTAATTCTTTTGGCTAAAATCTTCTACTGCTAATTAATATTGAGCTCAAATTCCATTAAAACTGCCAGATCTTTTCCACACAAACTGCTGTCTAGTCACACTTGCCTTGATTTGTACTTGTGTAATATCATTCAAATCAGGCTCCCTGCTTTCTAGTAGGTCTCCCTTTCTAGCCATCTTCCACATAGCTTCCAAAAGAATAATCCCAAAGTACAGATCTGATCATGTCAAGCCCCAACTCAAAAATCTTCAGTGGCTCCATAATGCCTCTAGGACAAGATACAAGCTCCTCCATTTCACACTGAAAGTCCTTCATACACGAGCACCAACCTACCTCAGATTCATTTCATATAATTCTCTTCACACTCCCTCCCTCCCCCTCAGATCCCATGGACCCAGATTCATCAGAAGGAGTCAACACCCCAAAAGTAGATCAGGGTTTTTCTATAGCATTCTGGCATATGATGTCCCCATACCAGTTTAAAGTCCAAAGAAATCTCTAAAACAAAGATTAGATATGACTTATTTTTAAAATCTCCTCCAAAATGTGAATGGCATGATCCCTTGCAGAAATGTCATTCAGCATATAATATAAGAATTAAGTACAGAATAGATATTATTTCCTGTGCTACAGAAAATGCTTAAGATACAAAAAGCTTACAAGCATGTACTAAAAAATGCAGAAAAAATCCTACACAGATAGCTATCTGAATGGGATAGCAGATTGACTTACTCCCCCATGCCAAATTAAAAAAAAACTGAAGTTCACAGAAAACTAAATATTGATTTTTTTAATTCAGTGAAAAACTAAGGTTAGCCAGATGCCCATAGGCAAAGCAACCACTGGCCCAATCATAGTCAAAACATATGTAGCCTGCAAGGCTTTGTGTCTGGAGGTAACAAGAATTGAAGACTCCCCTGAGGAAATTGCAAGATGGTCAGAAAGTCCCAGAATAGGTTGCTTGGAAACCTTGGGGAGCAGCTCTAATTGGTGACTATGGAGATGCCACAACACTGAATTGACTGGAACATCCCCGGTCTATAGGTTTAAAGGTCCAGAACATTATCCAAAGATGTCAGAGAGGGCCCTGGTGATCCAGTGCCCTAGAACATTATCCAAAGATGTCAGAGAGGGCCCTGGTGATCCAGTGCCCTAATCCTCAAAGATCCAGAGAAGCCTGATTCTGATTTCTATAAAAGAAATAACCTCCACTTTTTGACATCCTTAATTTCCTTCAGGATTTAGTTCAGGTGCAATCCCACCCAAGACACTTTTCCTGATACCCCTAGTTCTTAGTGACTTCTCTTTGCTAAGTTATTTTTGTATTTATTTACCTATTTAAATGTTGTACTTGCAAAGGAGAATACAAGCTTTTTAAGGCCAAAGTCTTTTATTTTTCTCTTGGTAAATCTCCACTGCCTAGTACAGTGCCTAGTACAAAGCAGGTGTTTAATAAATGTTTATTAAATTGAATTAATCTATAGCTTAATTTGGCTGGACTAAATTGTAAGAACTTCTAGAGAAAAGGCAATATACCATCTATAGAAAAAATTATGAAGGAGTCAAAGTTTGCCTTTATGCTTCTACCTCCATTTTTGGCAATTTTCTCCTCTTCCCTCTGCTGTGGCATTTATTCCTACTTTTGAAAAAAGGACCCAACTCTCTCAGCTGAAAATTGTCCCTCTTACCACTGGGGAAAACAACCTGTTAGATTAATTAATTAATGTGTAATTAAGATACACATTATTGGTTTAATAGTTTGTCTCCCAATGCATTTTCATCTTCAAAAATAACATAATAAAAGAGAAAGTTATGGATAGATTCCCAGTAATTGAAAGTAAAAAAGGTTTGTTGGATTTGGTAGAGGAGAGGAAAACAGGAGAGGAAGCTAAGTAAAAAGAAACTTCCCAAATTCTGTATTCAAATCATATTTTCTAGGCCAATATTTAGATTCCTACACATTCAAGACTGGTCCTAATTTCTAAATAGTAATGGCAGGACTCTCTCTGTCATATCTGGCTTTTCTAGTCCAGTTAAATCATTCATCTTCCTCCTTCTTTTTTGTGCAGTCATTTTCAATAATGTCTGACATTTTGTGGTCCCATTTGGAGTTTTCTTGGCAAAGATACTGGAATGGTTTACTATTTCCTTTTCTAGCCTATTTTACAGATACAAAAAAAAAACTGAGATAAACAGAGTTAAGTGATTTGCCTAGGGTCACACAACTAATAAGTATCTGAAACCAGATTTGAACTCAGAAAGATAAATCTTTCTGACTCTTGAGCAGGCACTCTATCCATTGAGTCACCTAGTTACTTTATTCCTATTCTTCTGTATTCCTATTCTTCACCAATTAAAGAGGACATTAGACGTCTCCCTCTCCTTTTCTAACTTCATCTTTAATTCTTTTTTCTTATAACTGTAATTGAAATAGCCCCATGGCATAAGTACAAAAGTTACAATCTAATGAAACAGTTAATATAAAACTACTTCATCATTAAGAAATAGTGGAAATTAATAATGACTTGCATCATAGGGTTTGGGTAAGGACTGTTAACTGAGAAAATATCAAATATTGGTTTGTTCCTGACATAAATTTACAATTAGCCATACAGTACTGTTAGAATCTTTGGCACTAGGTTGACTCAAATACATGTTCTGTATTAAGTTCTTAGATGATCATTATTATGTTAAGTTTTCAAATAACCAATTAATCAATAAGCATTTATTGAATTAAGTGCTTTCAATTGAATTCGCTACACTAAGGTCTGGAAAGATGAAGACAAAATTAAAACAGTCCCTGTCTTCAAGAAGTTCACCTTCTATCATTGTGCTATAATAAGTGATTAATAGGGTAGTTTCAGAGAAACTCATGAAGATTTGGATGAACTAATGCAGAATGAAGAACCAAGAGAACAATTGAGACAATAACAATATTATTATCAAGATAAACAACTTTGAAATATTTTAGAACTCTGATTGATCAATCAATCAATATTTATCAAGTATCTACTATGTGTAAGGCACTGTGGTAAATGCTAAGTCAATGTAGACGCCAACCAGAAACCAAGGGATATAAAGCAGGCTAACCTCTACTAAAAGAGAGTTGAAAAACTCAGATGACAAAGTAGACATTTTCAGAGGGCATGGTAATGATAGAATGTTTGAATTATTTAACTTAAATTAATTGTTTAACTATACATATTTATAACAATTCATTTTTTCTCTTACTTCCTCAATGCAAGGTGAGGGGATCAAAAAAGGTGAGAAAGAGCAATTATAGATTTTGTTCATTAAAAAAATAAAATTTTAATTTAAAAAGCTCACATTCTAACATATACGTAACATAACAACACATACATATAAAAGTATACCTTTGTAACATACAGAGTAGATAGAAGAGGCAGCTGGAGAGACCGGAAAAGACTACAAAAAGTAACATGAACTGAGACTTAAAGAAACAAGGAATTGTAAGAGACAGAGGTAAGGAGAAAGAGATTTTGCCAACATGGGGGACAGCTTGCTTAAAGTCACAGAAAGGAAAGAGCGATTACCATTTTTTTTAAAAGGCAAATTCAAAAGTAGAACTAGACTACAGAATGCATGGAAAGGAATACTGTGTAAGAAGGCTAGAATGTAAGTAATAGGACCTCTTGGAGAAATGGTACTCAAAATGTAATATAGGTATCAGACATAGGACAAGTTTTTATGGACAGGACACCAAAAAATGCTCAAAACACAAAAAGCATGTATTAACAAATGCAAAAATATTTCTGCCAAAATGACTGTCTGAATGGGAAAACCAAATGCCTTGTTTCTACATGCCAACTTCAGAAGAACTCTGAAGTTCACAAAAGACTGAATAATGATTTTTTTTATTCAACTGGAAACTAAAGTAAGTGACTTCTTCCATCCCAGAACTTCAGAAAAGGTCGGCCAGAAGCCCACAGATCTAGGAAAGAAGGGGCCCCCCAGCAAAGCCCAACCAGAGATAGGATATATATAGCCTCCAAGACTCTGTGTCTGGAGGCAGGTGTGAGTCAGAAAGAAACATGTTTGTGAAGAATTTTGAATGCCAAACAGAAAAGTTTATATTCAGTCCTTGAGGTAATCGAGAGCTACTGGATTTTATTGAGATCTGCAGTTTAGAAAAAAATCATTTTAGCAGTCCTAAAGAGTTCAATTTAAAGACTGAAATGGGAAGAGATTTGAGTTAGGGAGAATTTGAAGGTGATTTTGACACACATGAAAGGACAGAGAACAAGGCCTAAGTGATCATTTGAAAGAACTGAAGGGAAGCCTAAATAAGAGGAGACTTAGGAGGGTGACAATTGAGTTGACAATTTTAAATAACAAAGGGGAGATGAACTATTTTAAAAAGATAGCATGTGTTAAATTTACCACAAAAGAATCAGGAGCGATGAGTGAAGATGAGTGAATTTTCAGAGATGTGGTGTAAGGGAAAACTTAGTAGCTGTTAAAGCTATCCAAAAACAGAATGGGCTGTCACAGGAGCGAGTTAACTTCCCCTCACCAGAGGTGTTCAAGTAAGGTCCAGATGACTACTTGTCAGGGATGTTTTAGAGGAAATTCCAGTTCAGATGCAGGTTGGAATAGACAGTCTCTGACATTATTGTAAAAAGAAGATTGTTGGGTAGAGGTATGATACAGGGAGTATAGAGAACAGGGGCAAGAAAGGAAGTAAGATAAGACCAAAAAAATAACCACACTCCATTTTCCACAAGTCCCAAATAGAAGCAGACCAATCATCCATCCACTTGGGTTATCCATCCCATTCATTTCAATTCAATTCAATAAGCTTATGCACTAAATGCCTACTATGCACCAAACACTGTAAATACAGAAATAAAAACAAATCATCCATTCGTCAAAGAACTTATACTCTATTAGGAGTAAAAAATACTGATGTTCAGTTGTTTCTAACCTTTTGTGACTCCATTTGGGATATTTTTTGGTAAAGATACTAGTGATTTGCTATTTCCTTATCCAGCTCATTTTCTAGACAAGGAGATTAAGGCAATAATTTCTATTTAAAAAAACTAAGTCTTCCTGATTACAGCTCCAATGCTCTATCCATTTCACCACCAAAATGCCCCAGTGGTTCATCAAGCTGCTACTGATCTAGCCCAGACCCTCATCACCTTTTACCTAGATTATCACAATAGCCTCCTAAATAGGCTCCATTAGCTAGCAGTCTGTGCCCCTCTCTACTTCATCCTCAAAAAAGTTACAAAAATAATCTTCTAAGAATAAAGTCTGGCCGTGTCACTCCTCTGTCCAAAAACTTTTAGTAGCTCCCTTGTTCCAGAAGGATAAAAAAATGAACTTCTCAGATTAGTATGTAAAGGCCTCCACAAACTCTCCCCTAGCTATCAATCTGTCCACACTGACTTCCTTCTACACCAACTCATGAATGCCTCAGGTGTTTCCTGACTATGACAATTCATCTCTGGTCTGTGTTTCTACACAGGCCATCCCCCAACCCCGAAAGGCATTGACACTCAGCATATTTGTCTTTAAGTCTCAGCTCATTCAATTGACAAGCATTTATTAACCACCTCCTATTTGCCAACCTGGGTAAAGGCACAGAGACAAGATTAGATGGTCACATAGGAGAAACAGTAAAACGGCCAGTTGGGCAAGACCATAAAATGTCTTCAAGGGAGTAATATATGACAAGAGTGTGCCATGCACAGTGCTAGGAATATTTGAAACAATCTGCTTTCAAAGGGCTCATATGCTACTAAGGTAGACAGCATTTATAAATGTAATTATATACAAAATAAATACAAGATAATTTGAGGAGAAAGGCACTAGCAGTTGGGGTGTCTGAAGGACCAGGGAAAGTTTTCATGTCAATATTGGTACTTGAACTGAGTTTTGAAAGAAACCAGGAATTATAAGAGGCAGAGACAAGGAAGGAGCATGTTTTTGTCATGGAGGACATAGTCAAAGGTAGAGAGATAAGCCATAGAGTGTCATGTATGATCAATGGTAAAAACTGGGGCCATTTTGGCAAGATCATAAAGTGTAGGAGAAGAATAATGTATGATAAAGACAGAGAAGTAGGTTGGGCCCATGTTGTAAGGTACTTAAAATGCCAAATAGAGGAGTTTATATCTAGCCTTGAGGTAATAGAAACACTGGAGTTTATTGAGTGGGAAGTGACATGGTCAAATCTGTGCTTTAGGAAAATTACTTTGGCAGATGAGTAGAGGATGGACTATCAAGGGCAGAGATGAGGCAAGTCAACCAACTGGAAAACTATTGCAATAGCCCAAGGGATAAGTGGTGAGGGTTTGAACCAGGATGTTGGCTATGGTACAGAGAGAAGAGGGTGGATGCCTGTGTAAAGATAGAAATGACAAGATTTGCAACTAAAGTCTTTCCTGCTTTTTGCTGTTTTTAATGCTCTTTCCCTCCTCGATTTGCCTTGTCTCATTCTCCTTTGTGTATATTTTTTATTTCCCATAACTGACCTCCAAATACTAGGTCAGCTCTTTGAGGAGACTGATCATTTTGATTTTGTCTTTGTGTCTTCAATATCTCCCACAGTAACTTGCACATACCAGGGCTAATTAAATATTTATTGAATTGAAATTAGGTTCTGGCATTTCTGGAACCAGCAGTAAAGAGTCATGAGAAGGGATGAGCCACACAACAGGGATCATGACTCAAGATTTAGAAAGGATCTCAGAAGCGACTGGCTCAATTTTCTCATTTTACAGATGAAGAAACTATACCCTAGGAAATGTAAATGACTTGTCCAAATTCATATAGGCAGTAGTTATAAGAGGCAATATTTAAACCCAAGTTTTTCTGCTATCTTTCCTAAGTCAAATGCCAGCTGCTGACTTCTAATTTCTCTCAAATATTCCTGGCATCCCACAAAATTAGAAATGTTATTTGCAACAACAAATTTCTTTAGAAATGCAAAAACACACTAGGAGCTTGAAGTCTTACGCATCCTAGCATTAATGACTTCAACAAACTGATCGGATTGCTTCCCTAACATACAATGGAAGTTTTGCTCTGAAGGAAACATGATGGTAGGTCACAAGGGGTGAAAACCTGAGAGAGGTCAAGTAAATCGAAGCCAGATGTAGTTAGACCCAGGAAGATGTACCTGCAAGCTATTGCTAGACTAGCGACATCTTGGAATAAGGTTTCCATCCTCTATAACCAATCAAATCTATTTTCTATAAATTTGTTTATTTTCATTTCTTTCTCTTAGTTCCCAATAAAATCCTTTTGGGCAAAAAGCCAAGTTTTTCTTTCTGGAGGATATACTTAACAGTTAAAGACTTGTACGTCTCATCTTTGACCAGGAGGGAATCTAGAGAAATCATTCCAATGGGAAAAGTCATCAAAGTAGAGAAAAATGACAATTGCAGCTAAAAAGTGACCTTTTGCAGCTCTGGGATGTTAGCCTATATATGTTAGAGAGGATTAAAAAAAGTATCATATATAATAAATATAACGGAGTATGCAATTGGGCAGTGCAAGCTGGCCCCCTTCCTATCTGAGATAGCTCAATTATAGAATCTCAGAGTGTCAGAAAACCCAACATGTTGTTCTGAGTAATACAATGATTCAAGACAATCCCAAAGACTCATGATGAAAAATGTCATCTACCTCCAAAGAAAGAGCTGATGAAGTCTCAATGCAGATTGAAGCATACTATATTTTACTTTCTTTCTTCTTATTTTTCTTTGCAGTGTCTTCCACAAAAAGACTAATCTCAAAAATTATTTTACATGATTACACATGTAAAATCTATATTAAATTGTTTGCCCTTTCAGGGAGGAGGGAAGGGACAGAAAATGGGAAGGAGGAAGAAAATTTGGGACTCAAAATTTAAAAAGAAACAAATGTTAAAAATTGCTTTTACATGTAATTGAAGAAAAAATAATTTTAAAAAAAGGAAGAAAGAAAATGCCACATTCTAAAAATGGTTAACATTCTTTTAAAAAAAATTTAACACCTTGCCTTCTTAGAATGTATATTAAGTATCAGTTCCAAGGCAGAACAGTGGTAAAAAGTTAGGCAACTGTGGTTAAGTGACTTATCAAGGAAGTATCTGAGGACTGTTTTGAACCCAGGACCTCTCATTTCCAGGCCTGGCACTCTATCCACTGTCACCTATTTGCCTCTCAACATTCTTTTCCGCTTTAATTCCAAACTACAGAAAAAGCAAACAGTTGAGCAACTGTATTGCAAATTTGGTCACTGAAGACTGTTCTGAACAGTCTGACCTTTCAAGTCAGAGAATAAGGACAAATGATCTTGGTTTTCACAGCCCAGCTGACTTTTCCACTAAATAACTGAGATAGTTGCCCAATTTTCTACTTGTTGTTTGGTCACAACTCTACCTTCATAGAGGTAGGGCTCTATGGCTGCGTATGAGCACCACATAATGTGACCCAGACAGGTGCAATTTCACAATCATGTTATTAGTACATCAGAGTTTAATTCTATGGACATGGCTCAAGTCCTGTCTTTAAAAAAATCACCAGTTCTGTGATGATAGGCTGGTCATGATTCCTCTGAGCCCAAGTTTCATCATCTATAAAACAGAACTAATATGTTAGGATCTAAATATATACGTTAAGCAAAATTATTTCCCCCCATCCCCAGAAATACCAGTATTAGTTGTTGTTATTTTTCTGAAGGTGATGAAGGAAAATGAAAAAAGAAAATTCATGTTCCAAAATATTTATAGAAGCTTTCTTTGTGCTGGCAAAGAACTGTAAATTAAAGGAATGACCATCAACTGGGGAAGGCCTAAACAAGTTGTGGCATATGGTTGTAATGGTGTAATTACAATGCCATAAGAAATGACAAACAGTATAATTCTGGGGGAAAAGTGGAAATATCTACAAGAAATTATAAAGAGTGAAATGAGCAGAACAAAGAGACATTATATACAGCCATGGAAATGTTGTCTGAAGGATGATTTATATATATATATATATATATATATATCCTACACCAGAGAAAAGAACTGATAAATAGAAATAAGTAAGATATAGCTTCATATATACAAATATCTCTTTGTCAAATGATACCTTCTCTAAGAGAGAGGGGGAGAGAAGGAGGGAATTAACTGGGTATTTAAATGTAACAAATTAATTAATTTTTTAACACACCATACAGTGGCATCTTGTTTTATGTGACCAATACATCATAAGACTCTGCGTGAGTCAAAAGTCATTCATGATAACAAACTACATTACTTAATAAGTATTTCTGATACAAACATACCTAGACACATTATAACTTTTCTTAGGGTATAACTACTCTTGTACTTTGAGGCCATTACTAATAACTAAATAGAGTGAATGAAACAAAGAGAAGGACTGCTCTAATATGGACATGACTTGTTACAACTGAAAAATCTGCAGACTGATGGGGAGCTAATGTTCGACACAAAACAGTGTACTCACATGAATGCTTCTCAAAGCAAGAATGAATGTGATTGGGTGAACTTTGAGACTTTATGCTACTTGGGAAAATGGTACAGACTTAGCCTGTAATTAAAATTTGTATTTTATTTGTTTTTCTACCTTTATTTTTATTGCCAATTATGTATACATGAATTCAAATGTGTTGAGTTCACTTAGCATGAGATCCTGCTGTGTAAATGTCAACTATGTTATCGTCATGTCATAAAGTATATGTGGCCCTGGGCAAGAATAGACAACGACGTACATTGATAGAGAGATTCCTCACCAGCAACTGTTTAGTGTCATGAAACCTCCCAATAACATTTGGCCAATTGTCTGTGACAGGTTTCCTATGGAATAAAAAAACCCTAACACAATTGCTTCACTTAATATCTCATTTTTCATATCTAAGAGTATATCTATATAGTGGTTCTCAACCCTTCTAATGCCGTGACCCCACAATACAGTTCCTCATGTTGCGGTGACCCCAAACCAAAAAATTATTTTGGTGGCTACTTCAAAACTGTAATTTTGCTACAGTTATAATTCGGAATGTAAATACCTGATATGCATTATGTATTCTCATTGCTACAAATTGAGAGGTTGAGAACCACTGATATATACAGTGCCCAAAGTCCATAATTTAACTTTCTGTTAAAGTGGTTTATACACACCATTTCAGAAAAGTAGTAAAGTTACCTATTTGCCTGCTCCTTTGGGGACCAGGGTAGGACAGAAAGCATGAAGCAGCCAGGAACTGTATTTGGTGACACTCCAGTTTTTAATCCCACTGGGGAGAGAATTTCATTTCTTTCACTGGGAAATGTGATCATTTGGCCATTATCTTCATATGTATTGAAAAGCCAAGAAGTTAAGAATTTACAGGAAATATTTCATTATCAGAACCACCTTGGAGATTAGATGATATCAAAAAGTTAAGTGTGTAAAATACAATTCAAATAGAATGTGTCTAAAGCTGGACTTGAATTCAGGTCTTCCTAACTCCAAGTTCAGTCTGTACCATCTAATTACATATATATATATATATATATATATATATATATGTAAATACATATTTTTTATCTATCAGACCCATCATCTTATACCAAGCCCTTTTAACCTTTGTCCAATTATCCACTTCATATTAGCTTCTGAACTTATATTTATGTTAATTCCCTATATATAATGGATATCAGACTTTTATCAGAGATATCTGATATAAAAAAACTTCTTCATAATATTTTCTCTCATTATAACTATATTGCTTTTGGTCACCACAAAGTTCTTGTCTTATTTTATGTATTTGATGATCTATTTTATCTTTTGTGATCTTCTATATCCTCTGTTTGGGTAAGAATTTTCCCTGCAGCCACCATTGTGAAAGATGTCATTTTTTTTCATCATGCGGCTTTTAACATTAAAGTCTTATATCCATTTTACACTTATTGTGGTATATAGCATAAGATATTAGTCTAAACTTAATCTCTCCTAAATTACTTTCCAATTTTACCAATAGTTCTTGTTAAATATGGAGATCTTCTCCAAGTAATTTATATCTCAGTTGTAAATAGGCACATAATAAAACCTAAGATTTATTAAGCAACAGATTATCAAGTTCCATTCTTCATCTGTCTGTTTCACTGATATATTTTTCCATTTTTTAAAAATTAGTACAAATAGTTTTTAGGGAAATGTGACTGTTATTGGGGCAACTAGGTGGCTCAGTAGATAGAGTGTCAGATCTGGAGACAGGAGGTCCTGGATTCAAATTGGGGCTCAGACACTTCCTAGCTATATAAGCCTAGAAAAGTCACTTAACCCCCATTGCCTGGCCCTTATTGCATCTCTGCCTTAGGTCTAATATTTAGTATCAATTCTAAAACAGAAGGTAATGGTTTAAAAAAAGAAAAGGAACATGACTAAAATGCCTCTACCCTCTGACTCAGAAACCGCTTCCCTAGACAATTCCAGGGTACAAAGACAGAAAGGTCCTATATTCACCTACTTACCCATAAATGTGTGTTTTAATTTAAAAAAAAAACTAGAAAAAAGTAGATCCCATTATTTAGCAAATATCTAAAGAACTAAAATTGTGGTATATGGATGTAATGAAATATTCCAAAGGAAACAATAAATCTGAAAAAATTATAATAGCATTAGAAAACTTTTATGCCTTTATACAGAGTAGAGTAAATAGAACCAGGAAAAAATACATGGTTCCAACAGCATACAAGGAAAGACAATAAAAACAAAACATTGTAAATGAATGCTTTATAACTAGAATGATTATGCTTAACCCCAGAGAACAGTTGAGAATATATTCATTTGTCAATTCTTTACACAGGTGGAAGGTTATGGCTATAGAATATTGCATATACCATTCAGAACTTTTTTTGTCTTTTTTATATTTTGTTATAAGAGATGGCTTTTTGGGTAAAGTTTAGGGGAAGGGTGTGTATGGGGGTTAAGTGACTTTTCTAGGCTTATATAGCTAGGAAGTGTCTGAGCCCCAATTTGAATCCAGGACCTCCTGTCTCCAGATCTGACACTCTATCTACTGAGCCACCTAGTTGCCCCAATAACAGTCACATTTCCCTAAAAACTATTTGTACTAATTTTTAAAAAATGGAAAAATATATCAGTGAAACAGACAGATGAAGAATGGAACTTGATAATATGTTGCTTAATAAATCTTAGGTTTTATTATGTGCCTATTTACAACTGAGATATGAATTACTTGGAGAAAGATCTGAACCTAACAGTTTATCCAGTTAAGTCAGATAATATTTATAAGTAGTATATTAACTATTTCTATATATGTATACACACATATATATGTTTATTTGTTTATTTAATGAAGTTAATGGAAAACAAACATAAAAATAATATTTTAAAATAAAAACAATCCATTATTTCAGAAAATATGTAAAAATTTTAAAGAAATATATTTGACTGAATTTCAAAGTACTTGAACACAACAGTCTCATATACATGGACAGGATGAAAGTTTATAACTCCCAAGGGATCAATTTTGAAAATCAAGGAGAAAATATTATAACCATAAGATGCAATTTTAAAAGGTAATAAAAGATGAAAAAGTAATGAAAGAAGCATCTTAGAATAGATAGAGAGCTACCCTGGAAGTTAGGTAGTTGAGTTCAAACACCACCTTGGACATAGTCTATCTGTGTGACACTAGACAAGTCACTCAACATCTTAGGGCTTCAAGCAACTCCCTAAGACTATAAATTGCAGGGCAGAGGTTGATCTGCATGGATAAAGGAAGTTTTTTTTAGCAATAGTTGCTTACACCAGTTAAATCGTAGGTGTGGACAAAAAAAGAGAGAGAGAGCGAGGAGTAAACACAAAACTAGGGATGGACATTGAGGGAAGGATTTAGAGGGTGGAATCATGACTAACCTAAGCTGTAAACACTTGATTATTTTCTTCTTCCCCTTCCCTGTCTGTTTTCTTTGTCTTTGCCCAACCTTGTATTGAGTATCAGGTAAACATCATTCCCATCCCCCATCTCCCAAAGGCTCTCCAGTGATTCACCTACGGAAATATAAGACTGGCTTCTTCCTTAGTCTCAGAGAAGCAGATCAATCCTTGAATGCCAGGGAGAGGGGTCAGAGTACCATGCTTGTCCCAGGTGGGGCAGTGCTAGAATCTTGATTGTCTAAAGCTAGTTCCCTGGTGACCAAAGAAGTGGAAGGAGGGGAATGAGGAGATGACTGTCTGTGCCAGCTCCCAAGATTAGTCCAGCAACGGTTGTTTTTCCTCTGTTTCAGCACATGTTACCACAATGCTAAGTTGGGTCCAGCATTACAGGGTCCCCAACACCCTGGAATCATTCAAAGATTTCATTATCAATCAGACTTAGGACAGGTCACTGACCACATATTTCCTCAAGCCTGGTCAGAGGAGAGAAACTCTCTATGCTCCTGGTAAGGTTTTCCTCCCCTTATGACAGACCTCCTTCCCCTGGTTGGGACTTATTTGTACCAGCAAGACCTCAGGACTGAAAGCAGGTATCCAAAAGAATTCCATTCCCTTGGAGATTGAAGATTCTTGCTGGCCTTTATTTAACAAGTCCTAAGACTTTTTTCTTCTTCTTTTTGTCTACAGGCTTACCAATAGTAGAAATGCTTACACTTCATCTTGTTTAACCTCCTCATTTTACAGAAAATAAGACTGCAACCTAAGGTTGGTAAGAGACTTCAAGAAGTAGTACATCAGTACCATAGAATCAGTACTAGTCATCCTGACTTTTGCCTTGCTACTAGACTTTGATGACTCTGGGAGAGAAAGTGAGGATGGGGACTTTATGCAACTCTGCCTCCACTTAAATCCAATCCACCTGCAAGTCAAAATATCACACACCCCCCCAGATATCATTGTTCCTCTTCAAAAACAAAAGATTGTTTACAACTGGTCTTGGAGTTAAAGAGTTTCCATTTTAGCCCTTTATTGTGTTGTGTCCTTTATTTGCTATTTGCCTGCCTTGGGCAGGGCACAACTCTTGGAGCTGTAATAGATGGTAATTTGGGGTGCATATTTGATGTATACTAAATGACTAATGGATCAAGTTTGCCTACCCTCCTCCCTTTATGTCTCCCTTCCTCCCCCCTTTCAATCTCCCTTCCTTCCCTCTTCAAAAGCCTTTCAGCTTCCCCTCCCCCCTCTCTTCAGTTTCACTCAGTGTGAACTATAATGCTTCAGAGAAAATACTCTTCTCTTCTTTAACTCAAGTAAGGGTTTATTGGGGAAGACAGGAAAGGATGGGGGATAAGGTAAGAGGGATAGGATTTCCCTATTCTCTAAATGAGAGTTAGGAGGATATTGAGGGTATGGCAATTCTATCACAATTATGACACAGAGTCAGTCAGAGAGATATGAGGACCACTGTCTTTCTTCTTTTTCTTCTTTCTTCAAATTCAAATCTCAGAGATACAAATAGCTTCTTTTCAACCTCTGTCAGAAGCCAAAAGCCCCCCAGCCTCTTAGCCCAATTTAGCCTAGTTCAGCCATTGGCTTGACTCCAACTGTCTCCCAGTCACATTCCAAATGGAATCTTCATTTTGATTGACAGATGATGTCCTTTGCATGCATGCCTCTTTGACAATACCTCCCTTTTTTGTCTTAAAAAATGCAATTTGCATTTTTTTAATGATACTTACCTTTTGGATATTCCTACCTATCTAATTCTTACCCTATACTATCTTAAACATTCCTTTACCCTCCCAAAATAACAAATCCTAAAATTATCTTAGTTATTCTTGTCTACCTAGTTCTATGCTAAGTTTGGGTATGGGAAAATGGATTAGTAATAGGGATTTACATGAACATGGTTTTGACATAATAACAATTCATGGAACAATTTTAAACAATTCCAACAAATTCAAAAGCATTTTAAATAAGTAACTGTCTCATCTCCTAATGTTTGTAAATTCAACTAAGTAAAATTTCTATCACTAACAATTGCTAACCTACAATTATAATGCAATCTAACTTCTACACTTAAGTAGTTCTATGTCTGACTCTACTTCCCTAAGACTGTGAACAAATTTACTAAACCGTCACTATTGTTAGTCATTAGAATATTAATAAATTATCCTAATATAGTTAGCTTGTTAGTAAATTAGTATTTACATGTGTATATGGGTTGTGGTAGTGGTAGTAGTCTCTCTGTAACTGAGGATGATGATTGTCTTTTTGCGTTTTTGTGCACAAAGACACTTGTGCATGAAGATTTAAGTGGAAAAGTCGATGCACAGAGACAGTCCCACTCTCTCGGCATTGAAAGCCAGTGGCACGAAAAGTCGTTACACCTGGAGACTTCCTCAGCTGCATTGGATGGCCGTGTTGTCTTTTGTGCTCCAACACGCCCTAAGCACTCCACAGTGCCTTGCTGCATCGCCATCTCAGCCGTTGAACCTTCTTATTGGTTTCTTCCGTCTGTTCAGCCGAAGCAGTCTTCACATGCTGGGTGAGCAAAGCCCTGGTTCACCAGGGGTTGATGACCCGATGGCTACCCTCACAAGGTTTAGCCGGCCTGTCGAAGCCGTTGCCCAGGGTGTGGCTGCTGCCGCATGCTAGCAGCTACTGGGAGCCACAAGTGAGAGCTGGGTGTCAGGTGAGGGTCAGAGGCTGGAGAGCTGCCCTAGGAGGGCTCGACAAGCCCTCCATACAAAAGATATTACTCCTCCCTGAGCACCCCAAACACACCATATGGGTTGTACCTATACAGATTTACATATGTACATCCATATACATTGTTCTAGATTTCTGTGCAAACTCATGCAGATAAGAAATACCTTTGTTTGAATTTTCCACAGAAATTTATATCAGTGTGACTTTTGTTTTGCAGCTATGCTGTACGTTGTATACTTACCCATTCCATGAGGTAGCTTCCTTTTCTATGTAGGATGTATATGCATATATGTGATGTTAGCATGTATGATGCATTCTTACAGATCCTCATGATCACAAGTCCAAACTTTCAAAGTCCTTCCATGTCCTTTTATGTTGATTGTATAAACTCTGTCCTTCTTCTCCTGTCATCTGATCAGCATGCCAGTCTTGTCTGCTCTCAGTCTTGATTGTAGTCCTGTGTTCTTCAATTCAGGAACAAACTGGAACAATCAGGAACATGCTTGCGTGTAAGGTTTTTACATGTCTATGTATATAAGATTGAAATTTTCATTGTGCATGGAAGTATGATGTGAGTTTTTCATGAATGCTTGTCAGACACCATATGTGAAAGTAAGCATAAATGTGTTCATCTTCATGCATGAAAGTAAGCTTTACTTATGTTCATTTCAGGGGTGTGTGTAAGCATAATAGCATAGTGCAGAGGTTCTTAGAATTTTGTTTTTTTCAAGAATATGAATATGAAGTTTGCTTATCTTTTAGATTTTCTTTAGTTATGTCTTAGAGACAGAATTTGAATATAATGTATTAGGTCATGGAGTTACATTTTCATTTGAGATGACATTGTTCCTTTCTATTCTGTTACTATGGCTGGCAGATAATCTATACAAATTATCTGCCAGCCATAGTAACAGAATAGTAACACTACTCCATTTTAACTGGCTTTTGCAGTGCTTTCCTTGTATCATTTTAACATGTGCAATGCTCTCTTGTCTGTAATATCTGTTGACATGCACTCTTATGTGCTTCCCTTTGTTTTCATTAGGGACTATTATTGATTGTTGATTATTTTCCTAGAGCTACTCAATATTATGGGTGTGATGCAATTTTACATGTGAAGCATGGAACCATGGATCTCTTTCACCAACCTTTATAGACGTTGGGGTTGTCATTATGACCAATGTTGGTCTAATCCATTTTGGTTCTGTAGGAGATTCTCTATTAAAGTTCTTGACATATACCTTATCTCCTGGTTTTATCTTATGCAATGAAAAATCTAGTGGTATTCTTTGCACAAGCAAACCCAGTTTCCTTAGTTCCTCTATTCTATGTTGTATGTATTTTAAATATTTGTGAAGAACACAGTCCCCTTTTAACATGGACAAGTATGGTGTCTTTTCTGTCCTACCATGCCAAAGTGGCTGACCATATAGCATTTCCAATGGTGATATATGCTAGTTACCATCTATTACAGAGCCTCAGTTTCTTCCTCTATAAAATTAGAAGCATTAATAACACTTCCTATCTCACAGAGTAATGAAGAAATTATTTGTAAACTTTAAGTGTGGTAGAAATTGTTGGGGACAGCTGGGTAGCTCAGTGGATTGAAAGCCAGGCCTGGGGATGGGAGGTCCTGGGTTCAAATCTGGCCTCAGACTATTCCTAGCTATGTGACCCTGGGTAAGTCACTTAACCCCCATTGCCTAGCCCTTCAGTATTGATTCTAAGATAGAAGGTAAGGGTTTTTAAACACATAAATAATTATGTATTATTACGTTATATATTGTATATATGTACATATATATATATACACATATATGGAGCTAAAAAAGATGTTAGAGCTCTTCTCATCCAACATGATCCTTTTATAGATAAGGAAACAGGCCTGAAGGAAGTAAAGTGACTTGCCCAAGGTTTCTTGGGTAGTAACAAAGAGAGCTGAGATTCAAATCCAGGTCCTTTGATTACAACCCTAGTATTCTTCCTTCTGCACCAAGGGAACATGGTTAATTAATGACAGGGTATATGAATGGAGCCATTATCCTGGCTCCTAGTACTAGACTCATTTCATTTTACCACTCAGCCCACACTTTTCCCTGTTCCCAATCCAATCTCTCTGAATTCCTACCACAGAACACCTAACAAAACTCTTTAATACCTCATGTATTTAATACCTAATGTCACCCAGAACTCACCTCTCTTTATATTGTTTTGTTGTTCTCATTTAGTCATTTTAAGTTGTGTCCAGCTCTTCATGACCACTTTGAGGGTTTTCTCATCAAAGATATTGGAGTGGTTTGCCACTTCCTTCTCCAACTTGTTTTATAGGTGAGGAAACTGAGGCAAATAGAGTTAAGTGATTTGCCCAGGGTCACCCAGCTCTTAAGTGTCTGTGGCCAGATTTGGCCTCTGGTCTTCCTGACCCCAGGCCTGATACTCTATCCACTGCACCTCCTGCCTACCCCCTCCTCCTATTGACAGACCTACTAACTATGGCTTCTTGTTTAAAACATCAGTTTTGCCAGACCCCATTAGACTAACCCAACTTCCCTTTCAGCTGTTGTCTGGCTTCCTCTGACCCATTACTACACAAGTCCCTGTACTGTCCATATGGCACCAAGAAACCCAAATGTTGTCAGGCTTGCATGACTGAACTCTAGGCAAAGGGTCAGAACTATTGAGGAAATTTTCAGTGAATAATTAAAATCACTCCAAGTCATAATATTTAGACTTCACTATATTTATGGAGAAAGTTATAACCTTTATCTGACCTCTTCAGTGGGCTTAGCCTAGAGAATAAATATCTAATGTAAATAGGAGCCACTTTGACTAATTTCACCATTTTCTTTGGAAAAAACATTCCATATTTTACTGCTCATTTTCAATATTCACTTGCCCCTGACAATGTAATAAAGAACAATTTGACTGCTTTTACCTCACAATTATACTGAAGAAAGTAGATCATTTCTCATTTTCTATGGAAAATTGAATTTGCATTAAATTTCATTCAACAGGAAATAATTAGTATTCTTCTTTATATAGTTTATTCAACAAAATCCATTTAGACAGTCCCATATTATCATCTGATATGTCTATTTACAGGACTCACACTCATAGAAAAGTGTGAAATCCAAGAGTACAAATATCAGGTAACATATAGTTGCATCAGTCATTCCCGTCATCAACACTCATATAGATTAAGAAAGAACATTAAAGCCAAAGGAGCTCCCTAAGCTAATGAAGTCATAGGTCTAATCTCTCTATTCCTGTGAAAACCATCAACTCCTCTCAAAGATGTAGTTTTTTTTTGTTTGTTTCAATTCATTAAATGTTATCAGGTGCAAACAGAGCAAGAATTTCTTTAGCTCTCTCAAACCACAGTTCAGGAACATATCCAAAGAATGCTCCATCCTAACTGATAAACTGGAGAAATAAACTGTTTAATCAAATGAGATAATGTCTGTAAAAGGCCTTCAAAAGTCACTCTATAAATGTCATCTGCTATTAACACTATGAGATTCTTCTGGAAAATATCTGTGCTCCAAAAGGGATGGAAAGTACACTATCGAGAAAATGATTGTGAGGAAGTAACCTAGTATTGTCTTTCCTGTAGATAGTTTCTGCCTATTTCTTTTGCCTTCTAAAAGACTGACCTCAAAGTGGCTAACTCTCTTGATTATTTATTTTGAGAAGGAAAATAGGTAGTCCTGTGCTAACAAATTTTCAGCAGCCAACTGCACCCCTTAAAAAATCTACTTGCAACATTCTTTGGAGTTTAATCTTCACTATTTACATTTTAAAAATAATAAAACAATGAATCCAATTATAACATTTGTTGATTTTCTAGGTGTAAATGTTCATGCTCAAAATTTAACTGTTAGCTCAGAGCCCCAAATAACTGAGAACACACCCTTGAGAGATAAGGGAAGAAAAGATGTAGGGGGAAGAGTTGCACTGACAATCTGGGTTCCAATCCTTTCATTGATATTTACTACCTGTGTATTCTTGAGCAAGTTATTTCATTTCTAGGCCATAGTTTCCTCATAAGATTGAATGAATGAATAAATTAATTCAATTTCCAGCTGATTGAAACTACTCTTTCCAAAGTTACTAATGATCAATCAATTGCCAAATCTAATGGCCTTTTCCCAATCCTCATCCTTATTGAACATTCTACATCTTTTGATACCAATGACCATTCTCTTCTCATTAATCTTTCTAGTTGTGTTGTTGCTTTTTTTTAAACCCTTACCTTCTGTCTTAGAATCTGTATAAGTGTTGGTTCCAAGGCAGAACAGCAATAAGGATTGGGGTCAAGTGATTTGCCCAGGAGGAGTCACACAGCTAGGAAATATCTAAAGCTAAATCTGAACCCAGGTCCTCCTGCTTTCTAGGTTTTTGTGACACTGCTCGCTCTCTCTCTCTCTCTCTCTCTCTCTCTCTCTCTCTCTCTCTCTCTCTCTCTCTCTATCTCTCTCTCTCTCTCTCTCTCTCTCTCTCTCTCCCTGTCTCTCTCTGTCCCTGTCTCTCTCCCTGTCTCTCTCTGTCCCTGTCTCTCTCTCTGTCTCTCTCTGTCCCTGTCTCTCTCTCTCTCTGTCTCTCTCTCTGTCTGTCTCGCTCTCTGTGTCTGTCTCTCTCTGTCTCTCCCTATCTGTCTCTGTCTGTCTGTCTGTCTGTCTGTCTGTCTGTCTGTCTGTCTCTCTCTCTCTCTCTCTCTCTCTCTCTCTCCCTGTCTGTCTATCTGAGCATGTATGTGTGTGTTTTCCTCCTGTTGGTTCACCTAGACCTTCTTCCAGGTCACATCTGTTAACCATGAGTGTCCCCAAAGCTCTGTCCTGAACCTTCTTTTCTCATTCAATTTTCCCACTTTGTCATTTCCTCAGCCACCATAGGTTTAATTATAATCTCTATGCAGATAATTCTAGATCTATTTGTTCAACCCTAATTTTTCTCCTGAACTCCATTCTCATAAATCGGATGTTTCATGGGCTTCTCAAAGTCAACAAGTCCAAAACAGAACTCATCTTTTCCCTTAAACCACTCCCTCCCAAACTTCCTCATTACTATCCAATGGCACCACCAGAGACCAAGTTCTCAATTGCAATGATATCCTTAACTCCTCTCCAACCCCACATATCCAGGCTGTTGACAAGAATTCTATCTTCAGCCCTCTTTTTTCTTCCAGATATCTCTCCTCTACATCCCTTTTTCTGTTTCCGTTGCTGTTCCCCTGATATAGGCACTCATCACTTTATACCTAGATGACTGTAATAGTCTCCTCACCTAGAGTCTTTCCTCTCTCCAAACTATCCTCTATTTCCAGACTGATTTTCCAAAATATAAATCTGCTCAATTAACTTCAATGCTCCCCATTATCTCTAAAATCAAAAATAGAATCCTTTGTTTAGAATCTTAAAGCCCTTCATAATCTAGCCCCTTCCTACCTTCCCAGGCTTCCCACACTTTACTCCTCCCTACATAGTCTATGATCCGGGGACACTGGCCTCCTTGCTATTTCTATTTCCCACATGTGTCATTCCATTTCCCAAGTCTATGTCTTACTACTGGCTGTTTCCCACTATTTGAACATTCTGCTTCCATGTCTTGGCCTCCCAGCCTCCTTGACTTCCTTTATGACAACTCAAATCTCACCTGCCATGGGAGACTTTTTCTGGTTCCTTGTGATTCTGCCACATCTCCTCCCACCTGCTAGTGCCTTCCCCTACAAAGTGACCTTGTATTTGAATCATATTTTTCCTGCATATGTGCCTGTTGTTGTTCCCATTGCAGAGAAGGTGGAAAGGGGGAAGGCAATAAGCATTTATATCCCCCACTATTTGTCAAGTACTATGCTAAGTGCTTTACAAATAGATCATTTAATCTTCGCCACAATCCCCTGATTATCCCACTTTGTTGCTGAGGAAATTGAGGCAAACAGACTCTAAGTGACTTGCCCAGATTCACATAGCTAGTAGGCATCTGAGACTGGATTTGAAATCAAGTCCTCCAGACTCCCCAGGGCTCTGTCCACAGTGACACCTACCTGCCAGTCCAAAGTGAGCACCTTGAGTCCAGGCAATGATTTACTTTTGTCATTATTATCGCCAGCATTTAGCATAGTGCCTGGCATATACAATGGTAAGCACTCAACAAACACTTGTTGATTAATGAAGAAGTATGAGTTAATTTAGCACCCAACTGTAAGTTAGGGCTAAATAATATTGTTTTTGAGTTGTATCCAGCTCTTTGTGACCACATTTGGAGTTTCTTAGCAAAGATCTTATAGTGCTTTGCCATTTCCTTCTCTCGATCATTTTACAGATGAGGAAACTGAGGCAAAAGGGTTAAATGACTTGTCCAGAGTCACACAGCTAGGATGTATCTGAAGACAGATTAGAGTCTTCCTGACTCTGGACTTGGCACTCTATCTACTGCGCTACCTAGCTACCCATTATTATATGCCCATATTATAGAGCATGTACTTTTTCTAACTCTTATTCTCCGAAGAAGCAGAAAAGGAGTGAAAAGTACTGTCAACCTGGAATCGAGAAACCCTAAACTTGTGGCCTAGTAAGATCTGATGAACCTCACATTTTAGGACTAGATTTTACATTGGAGACCCCAGAGTTTATACTTGTTCCCTGTCCTTGTGAAAATCCACCCTGACAGGAATCTCAGGCTAGCAGTTTCAGACTGAATAATAGACACTAAGGTGAAAGACAATCCCCTTCAGGTGGGGCCAAGCCCAAGCCAAGCGACACTTTAGTACAGTAGGCAGTGCATCAGACAAAGGTCCCAAATTCAGTCCTTGGAAGGAGGGTGTTGATATACTGGGAGAGGATTCTGGAGACAAGAAGAGTAACTTGTCTTGGGCTTAGCCCCCATCTGAAGTGGATTGTCTTTCACCTTAGGGTCCATTATTCTGTCTGAAACTGCTAGCCTGAGATTCCCTTCAGGGCGGATTCTCCCGGGAACAGGAACAAGGACAAGCTTTGGGGTCTCCAACTTACAATTTAGTCTTACAACTTGGTTCCGTCAGATCTCACTAGGCTACAAGTTTGGGATTTCTAGATGCCATGTTGACAGTACAATGGGCTTCCTGTCAAAGCCCAGCTCTTCCATTTGTTAGCTATGAGACTTTGAACTCTCATTTACTCTATTGACTTCAGTTTCTTCAAATACCAAATGAAGGGGTTGAATCAGTTGTTGGCAAAAAGGTTAACAATCAGCTCTTCAAGAAAAAAAATTTTACTTGATACACTTCTAAACTTAATCTGTTATTCATGGTTTTTTTCCTATCATTTTCTCAAATCTAGACATCCAACAATGCATCACGTTCTTATTTGTAGCAGTTTCCAGTTTCTTAGGTATAAATGTTCATGTTGAAAATTGAACAATCAGCACTTGATCAGAGTTAGTGGGAACTGGCTCCAACCCCACTCTCCTCCCCCTAATATTTCTACCTCCAAGGATGAACTTTAAGATTCCTTCCAGTTTTAAAAACATATCTTGTCATTTATCCAGGCAGAACAAGCCTTATCTATAGAAGTCTGGAGACACTGAAAGAAAGACTGCATTCACCTGAAGACAGGTACAGCTTGCTTCACAATTTTGCTTCATTAATCATGTCTCTTTCTTGTTTGTCTGATCTTAAGAAAGAGATGAGAATATCTTCCAGGTAACAGATCTCTAAAGTCAAAGGATGAATCTTCTCCAAAGTTGCTATGGAGTTGGATGATGGGAATTATTCTATATTAAAGGCCTAGGTCTATAAGAAATAAAAGTATAAAAGGTAATATTTGGGGGTTTTGTGGTTGTTGTTTAAAACCCTTACCTTACATTACCTTACATTCCATTTTGGAATCAATACTGAGTATTGGTCCCAAGGCAGAAGAATTGTAAGGGCTAGACAATGGGGGTCAAGTGACTTGCCCAGGATTACATAGCTGGAAAGGGTCTGGGGTCAAATTTGAACCCAGGACCTTCCATCTCTAGGCCTGGCTTTCAATCCACTGAGCCACCCAGCTTCCCCAAAAAGATAATATTTGTGCAGGTTTTGTTTTAAAGAATTTGCCCCATAAGCCTTGGGTCAGGAATAATTGTGGCATGAAAAGGTCCTGCTAATTTCATAAAGACCTAACTCTTTTCTTGGCTTAAGATCCTATTGAGAAACCTGGGAAGATCATACCTCTCCACTGAACAATCCAATAGACTGGTAACAATCATCTGTGTTATCACAATTCACAACTCAACTGACCCTGACCTAGTATATTCAGAGAAATATCTAGGATTGAGATCATTGAATTTTCTCTGAGTACTCCCTTTTGAGATGGAAAGGGGTTTCTGTCCTTTTCCAGGCAATGGGATGACCAGCACTTGATGACACTCAAATGGGGTTCTAGAAATCTCACATGAACCCTGGGAAATTTTCTTTATTTTTTTAAACTGTCATTTATTTTATTTTTTATTTTTATTTTCAATTCCAAATTTTCTCCCTCCTTCCATCCACTTCCTCATCCATTGAAAAGGAAAGCAAAATGATACCCATTACACCTGTGAAGCCATGCAAAGTATTTCCACATTAGCTGTGTTGCAAGAAAAAAAAGGGAAGGAAGGAAGGAAGGAAGGAAGGAAGGAAGGAAGGAAGGAAGGAAGGAAGGAAGGAAGGAAGGAAGGAAGGAAGGAAGGAAGGAAGGAAGGAAGGAAGGAAGGAAGGAAGGAAGGAAGGAAGGATGGAAAAAAAATATTTCAACATAATCATATAGCACAGCTTGTTCAGCTACTCCCCAGTTGATGAGCAATGACTCAATTTCCAATTCTTTGCTTATTTTCAATATAAATTTAAATTTTTCAATTTACTTATGATATGATGCTTTTTTTATAAATCAGGTACCTATTTCGGCCTTTTCTTTGTATATGATAAGAGTTGTTGACTCATGCCTAGCTGCTTTCAGACTGTTTGCCAGTTTTCCCAGTAGTTTTGGTCAAATAGGAAGTACTTGCCCCAATAACTTAGATCCTTAGCTTCATCAAACATCAGGTTATTGTAGACATTTACTTCTATATATTGTATACCTAATCTATTCAATCAATCACCCTCTATATTTATTACCTATTACCAAATTGTTTTAATGATTACTGCTTCATAATATAATTTAGGATCTGATAATGCTAGATGGCCTTCCTTTACTTTTTTTATTGATTCCTTTGTATTCTTTTGTTCTTCCAAATGAATTAGCTCTACAAAATAATTCTTTGGTAGTTTGATTGTGTGGCACCGAGTAAGTAAATTAATTTAGGTGGTAATATCACTTTTATTATATTTGGTTCAGCCTATCCATTAGCAATTAATATTTCTTCTATTTTAGAATCTGTCTTTATTTGCATATATTTGTATCCTAGCAAACTTTCTAACTCTAATCATGTGTGTCTCTTGCTTTATGACTACTCCCTTGGGATATCTAGGGACTGGCAAAGCCCCCGCATTTGTTTCCACTAGGGACTTGATCAGATTTAGTGAAATCACTCAAATCTTATGGTATTAGTCATAAGATCCTATATCAAAGGAAGCTATATTCTGAACAACAACTGTAGCATGCATATTTGAGAAATGGGAAGAAGTTCAAAAACCTTGCTCCAGCTAGGGAGGCCTATGCACTCATTCATAGATAAGTGAGAAACACACTGAACTGAGTCAAGACTTGAATTCTAGTTCCAGTCCTGCCACTAACTAGCTATGTGATCTCTGGGCCTCAGTTGCCATATCTGTAAAATGAAAGGGTCTTATATGAATGATCTGAAAAATTCCTTCCAGTTTCATCATTATTTAATTCTTGAAAATAGTCTTAATTTCCAAACTATAAAATTTTATGATTCTGGCAAAAGAGGGCTTTAACCAGAAATGTCCCTGCTCTGTGCCTGCCTATAAAAGAGAGCAAAAGATCTCCTTAAGCCCTCCTTTATAAATTGGTTTCTCTGTTCTAAGAACAATTTTAAGGCAAAGTTGAACAGAGTTGAGTTTGGGGCAAGTCTCTCCTTCTTCAAGAAATGTTAATGGGAAAGAAAATGTGGGATTTAGATGTTCTTGCTTTGTTAGTTGTTAGTCATATTTTCTTACTACTCAATCCAAGAAGAGAGTTCTTAAGAATGGTGTTTCCCAGCTAAAGACATAACAGTAACTAGGGCAAAGAGGAAGTATCATAATTTCTTGAAGAAGGGAGAGTTGGATGGCTCAGTGGATAGAGATAGGCTTGGAGATAAGAGGTCCTGGGTTCAAATCTGATCTCATATACTTCCTAGCTGTGTGACCCTGGGCAAGTCACTTAACTCCCATTGCCCAGCCTTTATCACTCTTCTGCCTTGGAAGCAACACATAATATTGATTCTAAGTTAGAAGGTAAGATTTTTTTTAATTTCCAGAAGAAGAAACCCTTTAAAGAAACAGGAATGGGGAAAGCTGGGTGGCTCTGTGGATTGAGAATCAGGCCTAGAGACGGGAGGTCCTAGGTACAAATCTGGCCTCAGACACTTCCCAACTGCATGACCCTGGGCAACTCACTTAACCCCCATTGCCTAGCCCTTACCTGTCTTCTGCCTTGGAGCCAATATACAATATTGACTCCAAGATGGAAGGTAATGGTTTAAAAGAAAGAAAGAAAGAAAGAAAGAAAGAAAGAAAGAAAGAAAGAAAGAAAGAAAGAAAGAAAGAAAGAAAGAAAGAAAGAAAGAAAGAAAGAAAGAAAGAAAGAAAGAAAGAAAGAAAGAAAGAAAGAAAGAAAGAAAGAAAGAAAGAAAGAAAGAAATAGGCATGTGTTTACCTATGTGTCTAGAGAGAGAAACAGAATCATATGCAATTTTACATATTGTCTGAATGAGAATGTTCTCTAGAATAAAAATAGCAAAGGAGTAATTGCTGTATAAGAAAACACATTAGCATATCTTATTATTTAAACGAACCTTGAGAAGAAAAGTAATAAAAAAATTTTAATATCTTTCAAGCAAGATAAAAATTTCATCTTAATCAATTGTTTTGGGTATTTTGTTTGTTACAATAATTTCACTTTGAATTTTAAATCTTTTCTCCCTCCTTGGCTGAAAATAAAATGATCTAATTGTCATGCAAGATAAAAAAAAAAGTCACCAAATTCTGTGTTGGAGTCAAAATTTTTTAAAGCAAAAACCTGCCTGTCTGCAAAGGAAAGTGATAAATGTTGGAGGGGGTGTGGCAAAATTGGGACACTAATACATTTCTGGTGGAGTTGTAAATTGATCCAACCATTCTGGAAGGCAATTTGGAATTATGTCCAAAGGGCACTAAAAAACTGTCTGCCCTTTGATCCAGCCATAGCACGGCTGGGTTTGTACCCCAAAGAGATAATAAGGAAAAAGACTTGTACAAGAATATTCATTCATAGCTGCTCTCTTTGTGGTGGCAAAAAATTGGAAAATAAGGGGATGCTCTTCAATTAGGGAATGGCTGAACAAATTGTGATATATGTTGATGATGGAATACTATTGTGCTAAAAGGAATAATAAAGTGGAGGAATTCCATGGGAACTGGAACAACCTCCAAGAAGGGATGCAGAGCGAAAGGAGCAGAACCAGGAGAACATTATACACAGAGACTGATACACTGTGGTACAATCGAATATAATGGACTTCTCTACTAGCAATAATACAATGACCCAGGATAATTCCAAGGGACTCATGAGAAAGAACGCTATCCACATCCAGAGAAAGAACTGTGGGAGCAGAAATGCAGAAGAAAAGCAACTGCTTGATCATATAGTCTGATTGTGATATGATTGGGGATGGAGACTCTAAATGAACACCCAAGTGCAATTATCAATAAAATGGAAATAGGTCTTGATCAATGACACATGTAAAATCCAGTGAAATTGCAAGTCAGCTACTGGAGGGGGGTGGGGGAAGGGAGGAAAAGAACATGATTCTTGTAACCATGGAAAAAATATTTTTTTAGAACTGCCTGTCTGTTATAAATAGAGGCATCAGATAGCAAATCTAAGCATGAGGTGCTACCTCACTTTTCCTTAGAATCACCAGCTCCCTTCTAAACTGAGCTTAACTGCCATGTTCTAATTGAGTCTATTCTTCATTCTCCCATTTACTGGTAGTGATCTCCTGGTATAAAATTACATTGCTTTTACTTTGCATAGACATATTATTTCCCTTATAGTCCCTCCTTCTAGTGACAAGGACTATTTGGAGGTTATTATGTGTTTGAACCTCTAGCATTTAAAACAGTGCTTGGTCTAAATAGCAAGTTCTTAAAAGATACTTGTGGATTGAATGAGTGAGTGAGTGGTAGAAGGGAAATATTTTTAAGTAGAGCACATGAATCCATTTTAAAGTTAGCTAAAATGGTTTCCAGAAGTCACATTTTGTTTGTCTCTGAATCCATTCTGAAAGAAGTCACATTTCCTGTTGTTTCAAATTGAAACTCTTATCAGGAACACTGATTGCAATTTCAATAATGTCCTCCCCCCTCTTCATTCACACACACACACACACACACACACACACACACACACACACACACACACACACACAGAGTTATAAATCTGTGCCTTTGAGAGAATTGTCTTATGGGACAGAAAAGGAAGGCAGGAAATCTCCCTTTTAGAATAGCCAGAAGGTTTATTTCCCAGGTTTCAGTTGGAAAAGATTTTAAATTTCAGACAAAGAGAGATGGCAAATATCCTTACTATGGGTACTAGGGCGGAGCTAAAGGAAGTACTGGTTGAGGGAGGATGTCCATGATGCAAAACCTCCATTTTTTTTCTCTTCAGAGTTCTACATAGTATTTGGATTCAGTCCACTAGATGTTCCAAAGGTGTCTTCTAACACTGAGAGTCCCCATTGAATATCTAAGAACATTGACATTTGGTTATCTGACTCGTAATGTTTATCAATTCAATCTTTTTGTGTACTTTAAGAAAAATGGCATTCATTTGTTTCCAATTTATTTTTACTTAAAGTACCAAGGTTGTTTTTTTTTTTTCATAAAAACCACCAAATGTGAAAATAGCTTTATAGGCTTTTGTGTTCTCTATAAAAATCTTTTATCTTTGGCCCAAGTAATTCTCCTGTGATGACAGAAAGGAAACTTGGATGCCACACCCTCTTAAAGAGGCAGTCAAACTTGGATTGACTCTTTGAGCCTAGAAATGCAAAGATGGACCTAGACTAAATCAGATTATTTCTTTATAAAATCATTAAATATTAGATTTCAAAGTGACCTTGTATCCAATCCAACCTCCCACCCAAAAAAGGAAACCTGCCTACACCAAGCCTGATGAGTCTATGTCTAAACACTTCCAGGGTCAGAAAGCTTAGTGTGCCCACCCCACTCCCATTAGGCAGTCCATTCCATTTATATACAGCTTTAGTGCGAGTAAGTTAGTCTGATTTTTTTTAAGTGTCTCTCCCTATATATTTCTTCATTGCTACTAATTCAATTCAATTGTAGCAGCTCATAAGGACTATCTCCCCCAATTGGGCACATGCAGGTCTTCAGGTTGCTCCCTAAGGGGTACAAGTATTCTCAAGGTTCTAGGATATTTCTGTGGGTCCAGATTCCTAAAATGATAGCTTTTTGACCCCCCACTTGTAGCTTGCCTTTTTCATATGTCAGTAGACACAAGGAGCTCAAAGTGAAAACATTTGCTAAGGCGGCATCATTAAAAACAGTAGCCATAAAACCTTCCTTCCAAAAATCCTAAAGTGGGCACACTCCCTCAAATGTACCCAGAATCCCTGCAAATCTCACTATAGAATCTTTACAGCATTATAAAATTGTACAGTCTCAGGGATCGTGAAGTACTTATGTCAAGAATACTTGTGTGTTGCCAAGACAACTTCTCTGGAGCTCCAACATCCTTTGTCTTCTCATGGAGACCTCAAGCCTTGTAGGTCTATTTCTCTCCAGACCCTTGACTCTTAACTAGAGGGACTTGTTCTCTCTTGAATACATAGTCAACTATTCTTTTCTGCCAGAGGTCTCATTCCCTGAAAGCTGCTTTCTGTCTTGAATGCTGCCTTTTTACAATCAAGTCTGACTGGAGAGATACAGAAAGACTGGAGAGAGAGTCCTGTTTGTTCCCAGATGACTTAAAAATTCAAAGGCATCCATAGAATGGCAAGTATAACAAACTGAAATTTTCCTCGTCTACCCACAACATATTTGTTGCTCACAGAGTACTAAGCTCCTAATTTCAAGCCCTGTTTACTGATTTGAATAGCTTGGTTCTCCAAACAACCATTCATGCCATGGTATAATCCAGTGGTAGGGATGCTTTGTGAAATACAATTGTACTTTAATCCATATTTCTCCTTACCTACCCAAGATCAGAACCATTCTGTCCTAAGAGCTGAATGTCAGAGGATTAGCAGAACCAAACACCCTACAACCTTCCTATCCTGTACTAAGCTCGCTCTGCTCACCTAGTAGTCTCCAAAGAAGCTTATGGAGTTATAGTTTCATATTTGGGAATTTGCTAATTTTCTTTTTTTAATATAAGTGGACTTAATATCCTTAAACTTGAAACTACTTAAATCATAGATTTTAGAGCTAAAAAAGACCTTACACTGAACTTTGTGCCACACCTTTATTTTATGAATAAGGAAACATATACCATAGCTATTATGTGTCTTGGTTAAGGCCACGTGGCTAGAGACAGATCTGGGATTAAAGTCTTCTTGACTCCCTGCCTAGTGAATTTTCCATAATCACATTCTGATGTAATAAGCAACATGGCCATCACAGACACAAAGCTGTACCTAAGCCAAGATTTTTGGTTCCTTGTCCCATATGGATAACATCAATTTTTGAGGAACAATATCTTTGTTTCCTTTTAAGAGTCATTGATTCTTTCTACTTTTTATGCACCTAAAATTGTGACCTTAATTAGTTTTTGCTGAAACAATTATTACAATTTCAAAGGCTTTACTTTAAGAAGAACTTAAGCAGGAAAATGTCAACAAACCTGAGTGGAGATTTTTCTTGTTCTTCAAAATGCCTTTCCCAGAAAATAAAAGAAAGATGCATAATGAAAATTCTTTTCATCACATTGTTTTTCATAAGAGGCATCAAAAAAGAATTTGGGATGTTTTGATTTTCCATCTCTACAATCTTTGCCCCAAATCTTTATGACTAGGTATATTCTGCCTTCTATTGAATAATAAGAACTATTAAGCACTCCTGACAAATTGACTGAGAAAATCTGTGTGCTAGTAGTCTATAAAATGCTGGTACCCTTTTTCCCATGCCAGAATACTCATCTGTTCTATGCCCATGTCACAAGGTTTTAATATTTGGACCATTCCAAAAAAGTCAAAGCTTCTGCTGCCAACATGCCTGGAGTCCAAGCCAGATTAATGGTACAGGGACAGTCTAGGGATCATCCAACTAGAAGAATCCCAGAAAATTGACTTGCATCAGAAAGACCCACATGAAATCAAGATCCTCCTAGAAGCCTTGAGATTGGCTGGGGTTGGAGCTGGGGGTACAGTGGTAAAGTCCAGAGAATGAAAGATAGCTTGCCTGGGTCCTTCCACAAAAGGTCAACTCTGATCATCAGAGGCCTCATTCAACCTTACAACAGGTAAGCCCAGGAACTAAATAACCTCTATTTCCCAGGGTCACTCTGGATCAAAGGGAGGTCCCCGTGTTATCCCAGGCACTAAATGTCTCCCCTACAGATACCTGTGACTCAAGTTTTGTAAATTCATTAGAGAAATATGTCAGTATTTATAGCAGTGCTAATCCTACAGGCCTGGGGCATCACTCTCTCAGCTGTGTAGACTTTGTGGTTTCTGGTTCAGTTAATGAGGATGGAAACAGCGGGAGCTCTCCAGCCAAAGGTGACTCATGGGAAGATGAAGGGTGAGGTCTGTTTATACCAGATGGATTAAAAAGTCACAGACACTCAGAAAATACAAATCTAACAAATTACTGTTTTCTTGGTTTCCCTAAGCCCAGTGATGCACCCAGCACCCCAAAATTTGCTTTTGCCATGCTGTATTTGTTGTGTTAAAAATCAGATTCTTTCTTGGTCATCAGTACGGACTACATCTGGACCATTCATTGCTAGGATTGGCCCCCCAAAGGCCACCAATCTTTGTAATTAGTTCAGACATGATTAACATCTAACCTTTTCAGTTTGGAGAATTGGGTTCTTGTGCCACCTTTTTGCTCCCATTTCAGTTTTGTCCCCAATCTTACCCCATGACCTGTGTGAAATCTACTTGACTGGGACCAAAATCCAGGAAGCCCACACTTCACCTTAACCAAGGGTGGGCTAAAGAGAATATCACAGCATGCTTCTTAACTGTTGAACAGTCTATTATCAAGGCCCAGTGGTTTTATATATGCATGTATTTATTATTTATTTTAATTTCCTAGAAGAAACATTGCGGCATGATTTAATGGAGGGAATGCAAGTCAGAAAACTTTGGCTCAAACCCTAGTTCTGATTACTACTGACTGTGGGCAAGTCATATCACCTTAGCATTATTATCTAAATAATAAAAATATTGGCATTTGTACTATATAATACATATGTTTTTTGTGAAGAGAGTCCTTTATCAACAAATCCTTTTGTAAATTTGAATTATGATCCACAACAGTGGAGACAGCACAAATGTATTGGGCCACCATATTCCTTTACTTCTGGTTAGCCAGGAAATGGTTATTCTGGCTGTGCCTCCTGGACCCTCCTCACCTCTGTTGCTTGGAACCCCTACAGGGTTTGTCTTAAATGCCACTTCCTTCAAGAGGCTTTTCTGGGTTTCCCCCAGGTGTTAATCCCAAATAACTATATTGACTTGACTTGTATAATATACACTGTTTCATTATATGTGAATATGTGGTATATCCCCCTACTAGCAGGAAAATTCCTTAAATTCAAGCCTAACTTTTTTAATGAGATAATTTTTTTAAATACAAAATACAATATAATTCTTTTTTTGGAAAAAAAAATCTTACCTTCTGTCTTAGAATTGAAATTAAGTATTTGTCTAAAGGCAGAAGAGTGGTAAGGGCTAGATAATTAGTGTTCAGTGAAATGCTTAGGGTCACACAGCAAGGAAGTGCCTGAGACCAGATTTGAATGCCAGATGTGAACCAGGTCCTCCCAGCTCTAGGCATTTATTAAGTTCTTAATCTGTGCCAGGCATTATGCAAAATTTTTAAGAAAACAAATGCAAGGGGGAAAAGATGGTTCCTGTCTTCATTTTAATGAGTAAAGATAAAAAGGAGTTGGAAGAAGGGGGTGAAATCAGAAAAATGGAGGATAGCAGGTCTGCGTCATTTCTCAAAATATATGTTCCATAAAGAACTCACTAATGGGAGAAGGGCAAAGAGAGAAGGCAGCTGAAGCCTTGGGGCAAATTCAGAAGAAAGGAGCATGTCTCCTCTGGACTCTTCCTTGGCAACTAGATGGTTGCAAAGGATAGATGGATGAGTTAGAGACTCAGGAAGCCCTGACTTGAAATCCAGCCTTGGACACTTATCCACTGTTGGTCCTGGGCAAGGTACTTAACCTCTTATATCCTCAGTTTCCTCAACTATAAAAATTGGGGTCATAATAGCACCTACTTCACAGAGTTGTTGTGAGGGTCAGATGAAATAATATTTGGAAAGTGCCTTGCAAATAGAAAGGGCTTAATAAATGTGTTTCCTTGCTCCAAATGACTAAACAAGGTGAAATTAGATAGGTAAGTGGATAGAGCCTGGAATGAGTAGGAGCTGGGTTCAAATCTGGCCTTAGACATTTCCTAACTGTGTGACCTGGGGCAAGTCACTTAGCCCCAAATGACTAGCCCTTGCCACTCTTCTGTTTTAGAATTGATACTAAAACAAAAGGTAAAAATTTTAATATATATATATATATATATATATATTATATCCAGCCCTGTTGGTGACACAATGGTTATCTTAAACAAGACATTTTACCTGTTTATGCTCCATTTCCTCATTTTACAAAATTTGGGTGGATACTTGCCTTCTTCATCACAGTAATCCTTTCAATCTTTATAAAGCTCACACCTGCCCACCATTTCAAAATCTCCAGAGAAAAGTGCTAAGAGGCAACATTAGGATTTAAGAAGAAGCAGATTAAAATAAAACAAGAAAAACCACCAGGACCAATTTAGGATCCTGTCCTTGGTACAAGGTCTCCACAAGAAAATCCAAGAATGTAAGGAAAATGAGCATTGGTTTATTTTTTTTTAAGAACAAAAAAAAAGTCACCCGAAACATCCTAATAGTTATGAAGTTTTGGTTTTGAATAGTCTAAATAATTGTCTCTGTTCTTAGCTTCAATTGAGATGAATATAGACATTGCCCCTTCAGCATCACCATTCTCCACAATAAATGTTTATTACCCAAGTGCAAATTACTGGCCTGAACACTGGAGTTAGCAGAAGGGCAAGACATTCAAGGTCAAAAGGACCTTCAAAGAATTTTGGGCCATTTGAATAGAAAGGATAGATAGATAGAAAATAATTTTAATAAGGATAAGATATTCTGAATGCTAAAAATGGGGTACAGACAATAAGGATTAGCGGAATACACAGGAGGAAGAGGTTATTCTGGTCAGGGAAGAGGCAGATGTCTGAGCAAAAGGACATTCTCACAAGAGCTGGTTTGTGATATGCAGTTGAGTAATAGGAAATAAAATTGGATAGGTAAGAGTTCATGAGATTCAGAGCTGGAAGGCTAGAGGTCATCTTTTCCAAGCACCTCACCTGGAAGAGAAGGAAACTAAAGCTCATAAAGAGTAAGTGACTTGCCAAGCACCACAAAAGGAGTCAGAGAGCCAGGATTCAAACAGGTGCTCTTACTGCGAATCCCAGGTTTGTTCCATTGTTGGTAGGTATCAGCCAGATTATTATGGAGTTTTATTACCAGACCAAGGAGTAGACAGACAGGCAGACAGAAGAAAGACAGACAGAAACAGAGAGAAAAGTGACAAAGATGCCTGAAAACTTTGGACCTTGCTAGATTGGAACTCCATAGGATGCACTAAATTTGAAAGGTAACAAAGAGTTCAGGGTTTGTTTGTTTGTTTTTAATAACCCTGACCTTAGAATCAATACTATGTATTGGTTCCACTACTATGTATTGTTTCCAAGGCAGAGGGGTAGTAAGAGCTAGGCTATGGGATTAAGTAACTTTCCTAGAATTACACAACTAGGATGTGTCTGAGTCCAGATTTAAACCCAGGACCTCCCATCTCTAGGCCTGACTCTTAATCCACTGAGCCACCCAGCTGATCCCTCAATTTTAAATATAATAAATATTCATCAAAGTGGGATGCTAGTTGAAGACATCCATCAAAGGTCCTTCTGATTCAGAAAGTCAACCCAATATGCCTATAGATACTGTCAGGATCATTTTGCTATAGGACAAACACTAGCATTTTGATTGTGATAGGTCTCTCTGGCCCTCTACCAAACAATATGTCTATTAGCACACAAGGATAGTATCCACTTGTAGCAATACCAATTTAGATAAGGTCTTGTCATCATTGGAAGATAAACTAAATAGCTATTTGGTGTCATTTCTAGGCTTTTGACTCCATTAATTTTGTGTGTGTGTGTACAGTGATCCCTTGCCTATCACTGAAGTTACATTCCAGAGGCCCCTCAATAGGTAAAAATTCACAAAGTAGCAGCATTATATTTATTTTATTATTTATATATATATATATATTAAGTCTTTAAAAACTTTTCCCACTCTCCTATAAAACTTGGGCAAACGATAATGACATATTGCATTTCCATTGTGTATAGTACAGTATTCATTCACAAAATCCCATGATATAGCAAAAACTCTGTGATACAGAATTAGCTGTATTTTTTAAACCCACAATACAGTGAAGCCATAATAAGTGAACTGCGATATAGAGAAGTATGACTATATATGATTTTTACAAATCTAAAATCAAAAGGAAACAAATTGAGACACCAAAATTCCATTTGAGATTCATCAACAGGAGAAGTGTATTCAATTTCCTGTTCTCTATTTTACTCCTCGTGCCCTGAAAAATGTAGATATCACCTGACTAAAGGGAGAAGGGAAAGATTAAAAAGAAAATGTAGCAAAAAAAGTTTTATGAAAGTACACTCAGAGAAAAAAAATTCTCTCCTTTTGGATTTAAGCCATTACTCTTTCTGTAGATTTTTCTGAACATTTACCATAATTACTATTCCATCAACAGCTATTTAATGAGTGCCCACTATATGCATCCAGTGTAATACGAAAGTACATAAGATCAAGAGAAGGGAAAATTCAGGAACTTGGTTGGCTCTTTAAATTTCTCTCTTTTTGAAAACAAATGAGTGGTGTAATACACAAGGAAGATATTAAAATAAGAGGTATAACTACTCTTAACTCTGTCACAAACTGAGCTTTGTGGACTTGGACAAACCACTGCTCATCTCTATATCCGGGTTTCCTTTTCATAAAATGAGAGGATTCTTTCCAGTTCTATCATTCCAGAATTGAGTCTGTTTTATTCCTGTGGAATCACAGGCTCTCAAACTTACATGTCCAATGGCTCTTTTCTTGGTCTTTATCCCTCGACCTCTTTATAGCATTTAATGCTGTTAACTTTGTCCTCTCCAGGTTTTTGTGGCATTGTTCTCTCCTGGCTCTCCTTTTATCAGACTGGTCAATCCTTCTCAGCCTCCTTTACTGGATCACCACTCACATTGAATCTCTTTTGCATGGTATATCCCCAAACTGTGCCCTGGACCCTTTTCTCTTCACTCTCTATTCTTTCTCTTGGGCAACCTTATCCATTTGCAAGGGTTCAATGAGCATCTTTACAAGATGACTGACTCCCAGATCTGCAAAACCAGCTCTAGTCTCTCTTTCAAACTTTACTCACCTTGTACCAACTGTTTATTGGATATTTCCTAACAGTTGTCCCATAAATATTTCACACAGTACAACTAGTTGATATGGGAAACTAAAGAACAGAAGGAGAAAGGAATCAGAAATTTGGGATCATGGTGGATATCAGAGAGAGATAAGCTTAAATGATGACACATTAAGCAAGATAAGAATTTAAAACAGATGTAGAGAGATGGAGGGAAAGAATGAAGCAGAAAGGGAGGGGATGGTGTAGAAAGGAAAGGTTGGAGGGCAACAAAGAAAAGGTCTGTTCCTTCAAGTAGAGGTCATGTCAGGTCTGCTTTAATGATTGAATATGGTTCATTTGTCACCTGAAGAATGCAACAATGAATGAGCTGAGTCCCTAGTATAACAACTGATCATAAAAGTTTATGTCTTTTAAGTAAGTTAAATGGGGTACATTTTCCCCCTTCAATTTAAATAATAATCTCATTCTTCATTTATAGTCCAAAAGCAAATATTAGCTCTAGGAATACTATCCCAAACTCCAAATTAATGATGTCCAATGTATGATTAATTATATAATCAGCTTTCAATTAACCACTTTGTACACTATCCAAAGCTACAATCATTAGCCAATTTATTAAGCACCTTCTATATGCTAAGAATTGTGCTAAGCATTAGTGATACAAAGACTGAAGATGGTCTCTTCTCTCAAGGGGCCATAGTCTAATGGGAGAGAAAACATACAAACAAATATATACACACCAGATTATAGGATAGATTAGAGAAAATCAATATAGGGAAAGCACTAACATTAAAGGAGGAACAAGAAAGGCTTCTTAGAGAAGATGAGATTTTTATCTGGATCTTGAAGGAAATCAGCAGAAGAAATAAGAAGAAAGAGCATTCCGAGCATGGGGATAGTCAGTGAAAATTCCCAATCTGAAGGTGGAATGTATTGTTAGAGAAACAGCAAGAAGCTAGTGCCAATGGATCCCAGTGAACTTCTGGAGAGGAAGGAGAAAAGGTGCATGAAAAGGTAAGAGTGAGCCAAGCCCTAAAGGGCTTGGAATGACAAAGAATTTTATATTGGATCCTGGAGGTAAAAGGAAGTCCCTGGAAGGTGATATAATCAGACCCACAATTCTAGACTATTACAGCAGTCCCAATACAAGATGAGGAGGATCTGCTCCAGGGGTGGTGGCAGTATCAGAGGACAGAAGAGTACATAGCTGAGAGATGCTACAAAGGAGAGATCAATAAGTCTTGATAATAGTTTGGATATGGATAGTGAGAAAAAGTGAAGAATTAAGGATGACGCCTAGGTTGGGAGCCTGAGGGATTGGGAGGAGAATGATCTCAGCAATAATAGAAAAGTTCAGAAAGGGAAAGAGTTTAGGGAGAAAGATAATGAGTAAGAGTTTTTGACATGTTGAGCATATCTACTGGTCACCCAGTTTAATATGTCTAATAGGCAGCAGGAGATAAAAGTCTGAAGATAAGAAGTGAAAGATAAGTAAATCAGGGAATCACCAAGTTCAGTTAAAGAAAAATTAATTTTTCAAACTATAAATCCACTGCAAGAGGAGAAAACTTATAATGTGCTCCAGAGTAAAATAGAAGCAAATTTATCCTGTTATTTTTTGTCTGCGCCAAGTACAGTGTCTTAAACATAGTAAGTGCTTTAATGAATATTTGTCTTGCTGAATAATGCAATGAATCTGCCACAGGATCTTTGCCATTAGCTCAAGAGTGAGCAGTTCAACTGTAAATTACCACTCTAGTCAAATGTAGTTCACATTCATTCATTCCTAGCCAATCTATTTATGAACTGGTGGGGGGAAATGAAACTTCTATTATAGGGAGAAATAGTGATTTATAGCAAAAGTTATCACTTCTCAAAATTAGATACTTCCCCATAAATTACTGTAATGACCCACCTACTGGTAATGTTTCGGGAGCTCAAATTTCTCTTGCTTCAACAAGCAGTTTAAACAAGTGATGACATGGAAGGCTTTATAAGAGCTACTCTGGGAGGATGCTAGATAAATGACTACTTTGACATCTTGGTAGCTAATCATTAGCTTTGTAACTTCCAAAGGGAAAACATGGAGACTAGTACTAATTGAACTAATGTTGTACACAAAAGGGTCAATAACCTTGTAGTGTCATACTAGAAAGACAATTAGTCGTGTCAAGTTATCTCTGGACACAGATTTAGGGAGTAGAATAAATGGGATGTTTTCTTGAAGCTAGTATGAATTTGCATGTCTTTTTCAAAACCTAACTTCATTTAAAAAAAACATGAAAAATCAGTATATTTATAATGAAAAAATAAACTCACTCTTCCTTTGGCACAAAGGGAACAGAAGCCCTTATAAAAATAATCCTGATCATTGCAATTCTATTCATCATGAAAACTCAGTTATGCAAAGCTGACTAAACAATCCATTAACTATATAACTTAAGTGACCCCAAATTTTTTTGTCTTTTTTCCCTTCATATTCAGGTAACCAAGAACCAAAATTCAAACCCAGGTCCTCTGATTGCAAATCCCAATCTCTTTCCACTATATCAAACATCCTTTTCCCCCCTCAAAATTCTTTCCAGATCTACAGTTGTAAAGTTTCCTCATTCTAGTTTTTCAAAAAACCTTCACTTCATCCATCCATCCCAAATAACTCTCGTCTCATATCTCTTCCCATTTTTGTAACAACTCTTTGAAAAGGAAGTAGCTATAATCAATATCTTCTTTCATCTCATTCTTTGTAATTTTCTACAGTCTGACTTCTGACCTCATCATTCAATGGATACTATTGTCTCTGAAGTTTTCAAATATCTCTTAGTTGCACATCCAATTGCCTTTTTCCAAACTTCATCTTTGTGGACCTTCTCCAACTTTCAACATTGTTGATTGTCCTTTTCTCCCTGATACCCTCTTTTCTTTAGATTTCTGGATCATTGTTTTATCTTCATTCTCTTCTTACCTGTCTGCTACCTCTTTCTAATTTTTCTTTTTTAAAAATCCCTTACTTTCCATCTTAGAATCAATACTGTTTATTGATTCCAAGGCAGAAGAGTAGTAATGGCTAGGCAATGGGGGATAGGTGATTTGCCCAGGGATCACACAGAATGAGTCGAGATTTGAACCCAGGACCTCTTGTCTATAGGCCTGCCTCTCAATCCACTGAGCCACCTTGCTGCCCCCTGTTTTCAATATCTTTTGCTGGATCTCCCCACTCAATAAAGATCAGGGACCCTTAGAGTTCTGTCCCAGGCCTCTATCTCACTTGGTAAGCTCATCAATTCAAAAAGTTTCAATGATCATTTCTATGCTAATAATTCTGAGGTCTACATATTCAACCCTAATCTTTCTCTTAACATGTCCAACTGTGTATTAAATATGTTAAACTGGATGTCCCATAGACATCTTTTTCCCCCATTAAACAGTTTATTACAACACTCCATCTATTGTAATCAAAGTGGTGCTGTTTACAGACATTATCATATGAATATTTGAACAAGAACAAATGACTACAAAAACAAGCATTTACTTGAATTTTTCCAATTGCTTGCACATTATAATGGCCAAATGTATATAACCAAAAAGCTATAACTTCTAAATCGCACAGGTTCCCTTCAAATAAAACAGGTAAGCAACATAAAAAGGAAAAGGAGCTACTTGTTACCATTTGTGCAGATTTGCTTTATGCAGATCTATTCCTGTCTATTTTATCCATGAATCCTTACAGGCTCAGTTCAATCACAAGAAGCAAACTGCTGGGCAAGCATCATTTTCCCCCATGAAGAAGGTTTCTTGTCTTGCAAGGTGTTCCTCTTCCTTTAGTTTCTCTTAAAGGTGGCAATAGTCTCACTTTCTGTCACATTCTCTATCACAATCTGGGTCTTGGTCACGATCCCGATGCCTTCCTCATTCTCTGCTTCTCTATATATAATAATCATCATGACGATCTCTACTATGAGATTTGTGATGTCTACTCTTTTCTCTGGATCTACTCTAGTCCCTCTCTCTTGAGTGTTCATGTCTTTATCCAGAACCATAAAATTTGGACTCAATTCCATGAAGGCAATCCTGCAAAGAACTAATAAGCACTTTGCAATGATCATCAATGGATACTTTGCATTGTTTAATTAAGGAAATAGCAGTTAGCAAGGTCTCAATAGCACTCCCATAATCATCAGCACTGGTGTCAGACATAGCTCTTGAAATTGCCCTGTTTCTAGTCATAATTTCTTCAAACTCTGCTTCACTTAATGGCATTCTTGTAGCATCCATTTCTCTTCCAGGGGCCCCATAGTCACCTCTATAATAGGGGGGAGGTCAGTCATATGGGTCTGTGGGTGATGGACCCCGGATGTCTGATGTTGGCATGCCACTGTTGGTTGGTGGGGGAAAGAAAACTGGGTTCATGTGTGGAGCTGGTAGTGGGGCACCTGGAGGTGGTCCAGGAAGATGTGGAGGAGGAACAAATGTATGGAGTGGCCGGAGAGGGGCAGGTGAGTGAGGTGGAAAAGGGCCTGGAGGCAGAGGCCATCCCTGCTATGGGGGTGGAGGACCAGGAGGAAGTGGACCCAATGGAGGCTGTCCTGGAAAAAGAACTGGTGGTGGAGGGTGATCACCTTGATTAGGAGGCCCAGCTAATGGAGGAGGAAGAACCTGATCAGGAGGTGGAAGACCTAGGGGTGAACGTGGTGGAGTTTGTCCAGCTGGGAAAGTTGGAAGGTGACCCTCCTGGTCCACCTGGTCCAGGAAATCTGTACCCACCTGGAACAGCCCCTGGAAAACAGCCCTGTCCCCTACCACCTTATGGAAATACTGCTCTGGAACTGCCTCCTGGAGGGCCAGCTTTACCTTCCCCAAACATTTGTCCTGACTGTGTAGTTTTCCTGGACTGCATTTCAAATTGACTCAGGAATTGTTTATTACACAGAGTCACAACAAGATTCTGACCATGTAGTTCTCTTTTAGGCAACAGATCCATTAACTTTTTGAGGATGCTTCAGATCCAACCCCAACAAGGGAAAACAGCTGCCAAGTGATGAAGTCAGGAATCCAGCCCAGATCCTCTGACTCCAGCACTCCTTCCCAGCACACCTTCCCTTGTGAATAAAAATGAAGGGAAGGGGATGGCCCAGATGATCCCTTCTGGCTCTAGATCTATGATCCTTTCCATACTTCCTCTCTTCATTTACAATGTCAAGTATTAAATATCTAAAATGAAGTTCCCTTTGATTGATCATTAGCACGGTTTAAAAAAAACTTTATCTCCAAAATATCATTTACCCGCAAAGAATGGACTGTTTCACTTAAATCTTCATTAGTTGTCCACCATGCAAGATTTTCAATGTACAACACAATTCTCTTTCCAGTATAGGTATAGACAACATTTGTTGCTGATCCTTCACCTACATCATTGCCAACAGAATGTGGGAGAATATCCCTGTAATCCCGATCTTCTGGGGAATCTCCATTATTTGCAGATGGATCATCATACAAATCTATCTGATCATGCCCACCTTATTAAGCTTTCTGGTTGAACTCCTCACCCACATCCACATAAATGTCTATGTGATCCACACTGTCTGCCATTTTCCCTCGGCTGCCACTACTGTCTCCGCAGTGGCCACCTCCAGCAACTCGGTCCACAGCAGGGACACTGAGGACATAGGGAGCTGCAGCTGTGGAGGCACCCTGCACGCAGGCATGGGCCACATCTCCCCATAGACATCTTAAAGTCAATCTGTCCAAAATTTAACTCACTATCTTTCCCCAAAAAAATTTCCCCACTTCTAACTTTATTACTATTGAGGAAGCAACCATTATCTTCCCAGTTCCAAAATATGTGTCATTCTCAAATTCTCACTTTTTTTCACAATTCATATTCAATTGATGTCAAGTCTACTGAGTTTTACCTTTGTAACACCTCTCATACAACTTCTTTCCTCTGGCACTGCTACCAGTCTGCTGCAGGTCCTAATCACTTCATTCCAAGAAAATTTCAAAAGCCTGCTGGTTGATCTGCCTGCCTCAGGTCTCTCTTCCCCTCTCCAGTCTATCCCCAACTCAGCTGTTACAATAATCTTCACAAAGAACAACTTCGACCATATTATTCCACCCTATTCAATAAATTCCAGTAACTCTCTGTCTATCTAGTGGCTCCAGGATCAAATACAAAATCTCCTCCCTTTCCAGTCTTCTTAAACATTACTTGCCCCTCTCTCTGTATTAGTCAAGCCAATGACACTGGCTTCATTATTTCTCAAACAAGACACACTCCATCTCCAGACCAGACATTTTCTCTGGCTTCTGCCCATGCCTTGAATATTCTGGCCTCTCCTTCTCTACCTCTTGGCTTTACTGACTTCCTTGAGTCTCAGTTAAAATATCACATTTGCCTTCCCTGATCCATCTTAATTTCGTGAACTGATCATTCCCCATTTATCCTCTATATATCTTGTTCATATATACCTATTTTCATGTTGTCTCTCCCCCATTATCTTGTGAGCCCCTTGAGCACAAGGACTGTATTTTGCTCTTCTTTATATCAACAGTGCTCAACATAATGCCTGGCACATAGTAGGCAATTAATAAATGCATACTAACTGATTCACTGACTGATTTGGGTCTATAATATTTCTCTAGCTTCCTGCTGCACTTAGAATGAAAAATGTAAGAAGATAATTGTTGTCTCATAGAGAGTGAAATAAAAGTTATCAGAAATATGATAAGCCTACAATCACTTAATAACCCATTATTGGTTTCTTTCAGCAGAAGCAAAGGAAGTAGAGTACAGCATCTCTGAGTCCCTTGCTAAGGTTGAATCTGCCAGTAATTGCAAGGCACATCACAAAGGTAATTCAGCCCATCAATCAGCGATTTAATGACAAATATTTTCCCATTTCTGGTTAAAGTGTTCTGTAGGCCACAAAGGCTAGCTCTAATTTAGCCTATGGACATAAAATACCTTCTAATGTGCTTCTTCAGAAACCAGTTGTTTATTGGTTCAATAGTAGTTTATCCTAAGAGTGTCTCCATGGCGCTCTGCCATAGCACTGATGCAAAATTAATTTGGGTTGTGTAAGACTATACACTCCAAGCAATATTATAGCATCCCTGAAAAAGCCCTTTCTTTTGCCCCATATACACTACTAAGTTCCACTTGGATTATTTCATTGAAAGGACTCTGAAGGAATGAGGAAGGGGAAGGGGGTGATTCCTAACTTTTCCCTATCTTTGTGACATTGGACAGCTTCTTTGACATTACTCATTTTGACATTCAACTTCTCTAGGCATCGGATTTTTCACATTAGTCATTATCTCCTCATTTTTAAATCCATTTACTGTAATATGGAAATAGGTATCAAGTGATAACATTTGCACAACCCAGTGGAATTGCTTTTTGGCTCTGGGAGGGGGAGGGAAAAGGAGAGGGAAAGAAAATGAATCATGTAAACATGAAAAAATGTTTTAATTAATTAATTGATTGAATACATTTAATGACTCCTCACTGCCTCCAGGATATAAGTAACTATTGCTTACTGTCCATATGTCATCATTTTCCTTCTCCTACTTTGGTGAATTCCATTATGTTGACCAGCTTCCATAGCATATAGTCAAGGACCCAATTGCTAGCTACCCTCATTCTCTCCCTCAAGTCTGTCAAGATGCCTTTCTTTCAGAAAGATTCCCAAGACCACTAGACAGAATTAAGATTGACTTGATGCTGACAACTGTTTAAACTTTAAGCATTTTCCTCCATGTACAAGTTGATCTTTGCCTTTACATATATGACATTTTCCCCACTTATTTGGATGCCAAACAGCAGTCATTTTAATTAATTCTGTGTGGTTTGCCTTTTTGGCCTTGCCTGAAGCCTCAGTTCTCTCTCTTCACTTTTTCTGGATCCCCCAGCTGTATATGATGGAGAGATAATAACTTGGCACAGCTGGAGTGAGGAGGGAAGAGTAATAAGCCAACTGAAGTTGAAAGTCTTTTTTCCTGAGGTGAGATTTGAGGAAGCTTTTAAGTGAGAAGAGGAAGGAGATTTAATGGGTAGAATAGTTAGAAGCTCACAGTAATATAATGGTTTTACAAAATGCTCTGCATACATTAACTCACAGCAATCCTGAACTAGGTTGTGTATTATTAATTCCATTTTTCAGATGAGGAAACTGAAGTTCAAGAAAATTAAATGACTAATCAAAAGTCACACAACGAGTGATGGAGTCAGGAATCCAAGTAAGATCTTGTGACTAAATCATAGGATCCTGGTAATTCAGAGTTAAAAGGAACTTTAGAAGTCATCCAAGTCATTTTACAGAGGAGGAAACAAGCATAAGGAGATTAATTTACATAGTGTGTTGCAGTGAGTAGAGCTCTTGACCTGGAGTCAGGAAGATCTGAGTTCAAATTCAGTTTCAGAAAATTACTGTGTAACCTTGGGCAATTCACATTCACCTGTAAAAGAGGAGGAAAGAAGAGAGAGAAAGTAGAAGGGGATTACTCTCCTCTCTTACTGGTGGAGAGGGGTAACAAGGTTTTCTCACTGAATAGAGGCATCTCTTCATTGAGAAGTTGAAAGAAAATATAGAGGTAATGGAGGTGTGAGGAAATTGAAGGGTCTGTAGAGAGATGCAAAGCTAGCTGACTTTAGGGCTATGAATCTATCAGGGAGCAAGGGAAGGAATCTTTCTTTATCTCTTCCTTTGAATAGGGTTCAAATGCTGGGCAGATGTGATATCCCAGCTAGTCCTTTTCTGGGGTAAGAGTCTTTGTTGTAAGACCCTTCCCTATAACTCCAAAGGCAAACTGGCTTTTGCTTGTCTCAGATGAAACAAAGGTTTCACCTTTGGTCTTGTGCCCACACACCTAATCTCTATCCTTCAAGGAACCTTTGACCAATCTCTAAGGGACAGTAACTGACAAATTTATTATGAAGGGAATGGGGAATGAAGGACGAAGGGATCAATCTGGAAGCAGGAAGGAGGGATTAAGGGAGCCCTAACAGTTAATATCAATGGATGCTTTGAGACCCAAGGTCCTTAGCCAAACGACTGATGCCTTTTGGCCCCAAACACCCAAAACCTTTTCTCCTAACTTTAACTAAATCTTTGTCATACTATCAGGGAATGATGTAAGAGGAAGAGACCCAAGGGAAAGGGTGGATGGCCCCTGCCTCCGAGTCCTACTGACTCTTGGTCAGTCTTGAATAGCAGGAGTTTAATGGTGAGGGAATCACAGAGGATTTCAAGCTGGAGACAGGTATGTAGCAAGATGAAATCAGCTTCCTTGTCCTCCTGACATCAGGAATCTCTCTCTGAGTCTCAGAAAATACTCCTGTCCCTTTGCTTCCAAAGCTGGAAGCCCAGTCCCTTGGTTTAGAACTCTCTCAGCTCCTCTTCCCTGCCCCCCAGGCCAGCCTCTCCCTCTACCTGAAAGATTCTCTTTTAGGGTCTCTCCCCAACTCTTACACACCTCTGTTTGCCTCAGTTTCCTCAACTGTAAAATGGGATAATAATAATAATAACACATACCTCCCAGATGGTTATGAAGATCAATTGAGATAATCATTGCAAAGTCATTAACACAGTGCCTGGCACATAGTAAGTGTTGTATAAATGTCAGCTATTTTATTATTTTTTAATATTCTAGCCAGGGTCACATTGGTAATAAAAAAAAATCTGTAGCAAAATTTGAACTCAAGTCTTCCTCTCTCTAAAGTAGTGCCTCGCCCACCATGCCACACTATTTCCAGATGCTAGGAGTAGAAGTGGACCCTGTCAAATCCTAAGTAAATTTGATTTCTTGTAGAAATTTACAATCATTCTTCATCATTCTTCCAACAGCAAGCATGTATGAAGTGTTGTCTATGTTTGTACCAAGCATGGTCATTCACCCTTTGTTTCAAAGAAGACTGATGACATCATGGGATAATGTCTTGACTTCTGAGTGAATTGAATTCAGTGAGGCAGAGATGCACAAAGTCTTCAGCCTCCCTCTTCCAGAGCCATGAAAGTCCAGTGTCAAGACAAAAGACAGGGCAATGGCCTGGGATGCAGTGGTTGACCTTGGTGTCTTTGACGTCTGATCAAGCTCTACACAGCTACTCTATAGCTCCTGCTTCAGCTGACTTTGTGGCTGTTGGAACAATAGAGGTTCTTAACATGTTTGGGGTAGATATAGCCCTAAATCACTGATGGGTTACCCTCAATCCAGTTTAGCCAATCCACTGAGAGTTTTACTGGGATATGGCCACTGTGCATGCTACAATCCTGGAAAAGGATTTGGCAAACCCAAATGCCAGAGGTGCTAATCTTCCCTCGACACCCTCATCACCTAACGTCCAATGACAAAAATAATAGCTTACTATCCACTAAATTCCTGCTCTGCTGACTCATTATCCATTATGTCCACAAATGCTTTTCTTTCAGAGTACAAGCTTAGGCAAGAACTATTAAGCTAGAATTTTTATCAAATAAGGACTCACTGATGGTCTGTTTTTCAAGGACTGTAGTGGCTATATTCATTGAGGTTTCTAAATAGAATGCAGGCCATCAAAAGGTGAACTTTCATCTCCAGCCAGAGACTGTCTACTAAAGTGTAAAGAGGAAGTCCTGTCGGGGAAGGAAGTATCCATGCCAATGAAATCACGTATCTTTTGACGTCGAAGAAGATGTAATAACTCATAATTATGTTGCTCTTTATGGTTGACAAAGCACTAAATCTCTATTACTGATAGGAGCCTCATACAAACCATGAGAGGTACGTACTGTAAATATAATTATCTCTATTTTATAGCATAAGAATTTAAAGGTCAGAGAGACTATAAGTAAACTGTCTTATGTCAGCCTAATAGTAAGTAGCAAAGTTAGACTTTCAACATAGGATCTCCAACTATTTGTCCCCTGCTCTTTTCATTAAGCCATCTTGGTTCACAGATAAGAGAATTCAGGGACCAATAAACATCAAGGAAGTTAAGCATTCTCACCTCAGCTATAGAGCCTGAAATTACCCCCAACCCTTCCCCTTCTCCCAACTCCCAAGTATTCCAGAAAGTATCCAGGACTACTGGGCAAAAGGATGACCTACTAGCTCCAGTACTTCCTTTTGTCCTTCCTCCTCTCCTCAGCTGGAGGACCTCTATAAACGTCTTGACTACTTGGATGAGACAAGGATAATCGATTCTATTCTTTCTGGTAAGATGGAAAACCACCAGGCCTTAGCATTGCCTCTAGAGGTGCTCCAGGTTCTACCATCTGCCCTTCTTCTGCCCCTTATAGATCTCTGAAACAATCATCTGACCTACTGATATGATCTAAGGATCCTTAGGCTTAGCCATTTGTCCCACTATTGCATCCTTTAGGTCTTCAGGGCTTCTCTACCTACTCTGTGGCTGATATTTTATGTGCTATCTCCCCCAATTAGAATATAACATTTCTGAGAGCCAGAACTATACAACTCTTGTGTGTGTGTGTGTGTCTGTGTGTGTGTGTCCTCATCATTTAATGCAGTGTTTCATATGTGGCTTACTGAAAGCATTTTTTATTTCATTGATTTACTGAATCAGAGAAAAAAGGCAATAAGGAAGAATACCTTTTATTGTATAAGCAGACTATTTGGAGTCAAAGTGGATTCACATGCTGTTCAAAACTTCCAAGCTTCCTATATGACTATACAATGTGCTGTATAGTGGAGCAGGTAGTCCACTAAACCCCCTGGGCCTTCTTCACCACAACTGCATTCTTTCTAACTACTTCTCAGTCCTTGTTTTTACAGTGGATTTCTTTTAAAAAAAGTACCTTCTGTCTTAGAATTGATAATAAGCATCAGTTCCAAGGCAGAAGAATAGTGTGAGCTAAGTAATTATGATTTAGTAGTTTGCCCAGGGTCACACAGCTAGGAAGTATCTAAGGTCAGATTTGAACCCAGGACGTCCCATGTCCAAGCTTGGTTCTCTATCCACTGAGTTACCTAACTGCCCCTCTACAGTGGATTTCTTAACCCAAATACAAGATTTTCCATTAATTCCAACTAAATTTTGTATTGTTAATAGCCCATCATTCCAACCTGTTGAGTTTTTTTTTTTTGGGGGGGGGGGGGAATTCCAATTTTGTAATCTATTAGTTATCCCTCCCAGTTTCTTGTCTTCCATAAATTTGATAAACACATTGTCTTGCCTACATTGAAGTGATTGCTTGGGTTTTTTTTTAATGCTGTATAAAATATGAGCAAAGTCCTGGAAAACTCTATCTAGGCTGAAAGAGATTTGACAGTCTTTACTATACAAACTAAACATCCTCTCTATCATCTAGTCCAAATATGATCACAAGCATTTCAAGAGGGACTTGGCCCATTGTCTTGTTTCAATCCAGCTATGCTAGGTCCCCCAAAATTTTCTAGTCCAGAATCACTGGATACCCAATATTGACCTGATCAAGAAGTCTAGGAACTCTGTCAAAACATCAATGAGACTCATGGTATTGCTTTCCTTGTACATCAAGACTTTGCTGAATCTATGATAGCTTTGATGTGAGTCCTCTCTCCAGTGATGTGAATTACAACCCATCCATGTTTGTTTGTCTTGTGAAACTCATATCATCTTATAAATTCTCCATAAAAGATCCATCCTATGTGCTCTTGAAATTGTATGGAAATGCAAATTACTCTGCGTTAGCTATCATACTGACATATGACAAAAAAAGGAAAAAAATAAATGTAGAAATAGACAAATGAAAACTAGGAAATAAAACACTGTTGATGAAGCTGTGAATTGATACAACCATTCTGGAGAGCAATTTGGAACCATGCCCAATGGACCATAAAACTGTGCATACCATTTGACCTAGCAATGCCACTACTAGGTCTGTATCCCAAAGAAATCAGATAGAGGAAAAGGACTTAGTTGTACAAAAAAATTATTTATTGCAGCTCTTTTTGTGATCACAAAAAACTGGAAACTGAAGGGGGTCCAGCAATTGAGAACTGGCTGCACAAGTTGTGGTATATAATTGTAATGGAATATTAGTATTCCATAAGAAATGGTGAACAAGACAATACATGATTTTTTCTCTAGTGTAAGAGATATGTGCCTCCTTTTACAACATGATTAACATGGAAAAGGCATTGGATGATAGCACATGTACAACATATATTACCATCTGTCTTAGGGAAAGGGGAAGAATGGGAGGCAGAGAACATAGATCATAAAATGTCAGAAAATGATTATTAAAAATTGTATCTATGTGCAAAAATGAATTAATAAAAATATAGAGAAAAAAAGAACTTGCTTGAATACCAATGCAGAGCCCAAGCTGTCCAACAGCTTTTCCTCACCCTTGATATGTGGTCAACCCATCTTTTCTACAATCATTTCAGTTATACATTTCTCTAATGACGTCCTTTTCATAATTCTCCCTGAATAATTCCTTATTTGCAACATGCCACATCCTACTCATGTCCTCCATGTCCCTCTGTATTACCCTTGGAGTGATCCCCATTTATCAGTGAAATTTCTCAGGAAATTCATCATTAGGAAATCTCATTGTCATGCAAGATTGAATCTTCCTGGTATTCATAATTCATCAGTACTCTCTGCCTCTCTGATTGGACCCTCTAGTTGGAAACAGGGCCATGAGTTCTAGGGTCTCTAAGAAAAGGGCTTAGCACAATCTTCTACCAATTTCACATCAGCAGGGTTACACAAATTTTGAGCTTCTTTGGTCTCTCTATCATGACCCCATACCAGGTGCTTCTATCCCTTTCTTTTCTCTTCCTACATTTTCTCCCAAGATTTTCAGTTCTCTTTAGTGTATTGTCTTCCCTCATCAAATTTTAAGCTCCTTGAAGTCAAGGACTATCTTTTTTTTTTTAATTTATATTTATATCTTGAGCACTTAGTATGGTACTTGACACATAATAGATGTTTGATAAATGTCTATTGACTGACTGATCCTTAACCTTAATTCTTTGGAAACTGTGATGCTCTGTGACCAGGAACCAGATAACATTGTCAGAAGAACATTGGCATTTAAAATGTATTTAATGAGAATCCTAGTATCAATAAAAGAGCCACTGAACTTCTCAAAAGCAATCCAGTCCAATTTTCTCCCCCTTTTCAATTCTGAGCCCAGATCATTGTCTGTGTATATCATCTGTCCAGCATATATTATTAATGGATAAGATCTATGGGCTGTCCCTCCAGCTTCCTGAAGCCCTAGCTGTAGTTCATTGCTCTGCCCATACAGGTGGCACTGACCCTATCTCTAAGGGAAATGATCGAGCAGATGCCACTGCAAAGCTAGCAGCCATAGAAGGGCCTGAATTAATTTTAACATTAACAACAACTGATGATTTAAATTTAGCACTTTCCTATAATGAAAAGGAAGTGGAAAAGTGGAAACAAAAATTTAAAGTAAAACAGATTAATGGAGTATGGGTGTCATCTGAAGGAAAACCCCTGCTCTCTAGAAGTTTCTATCACCAAATTTGCCAATCTATTCATAAAAATGGTATTTTGGCACCCAGGGCATCATGGACTCTGTTAAGAGAGTATGGATAGCCCCTGGTATAACTACTATAGCCTCTAAAGTGTGTTCAGCTTGCTCTACCTGCCAGGCATATAACCAACATGCATTTCGTGGCAAAGACTTTGGTGGACATCCTCTGGCTTACACACCTTTTGAACATCTACAGATAGATTTCATAACAATGCCAAAGGCTGGACGTTATAAATTTTGTCTAGTCATTGTAGATCAACTAACCAGATGGCCGGAAGCATTTCCTGCAACCCGAACCACAGTGGATTTTGTTGCTAAGATACTTTTAAAAGAAATTTTTCCTCACTTTGGACTGCCAGCACATACTGATTCAGATAGAGGAAGTCATTTTACTGATTCTGTCCTAAATCAGATATATTCTTGCTTGGGAATAACTCTCAAATTCCATGTTCCATATCATCCCCAGAGCTCAGGCCAAGTGGAGAGGATGAACAAAGAACTTAAAACTATGATTGGAAAATTATGCACTGAGACACATTTTAAATGGCCTGAAATTCTCCCTCTGGCCCTATTTTATCTCAGAAGCAGGCCTAGAGAAGACCTACATATCTCACCATTTGAGATGCTTTTTGGACATCTGCCTATACAGGCTAAACCTTTTTCCCCTGCATATACATCACTATTAGGGGGAGATAGTACTATTGTTTCCTATATACAGGAGTTATAGCACAAACTATGTGAACTTCATGAATCCAGAGCTGAAGTACAAGCCGGACCACTAGACTTTTCTCTTCATGACCTGAACCCAAGAGACAAAGTGTATATTAAGAATTTCTAGCATACTGGAGCAACTCAGCCTTCATGGGAAGGACCATTCCAAATATTGTTAACTACTCCAACATCTATAAAGGTTGGAGAAAAGGACTCTTGGATTCATTGCTCACATGTGAAGAAAGCATCTTCTGTTGAGGCTGATTGACTCTATCCTATCATATGCATTGAAGAAAATAATCAATTGACAAATGGATGCTTTTTTTTTTTGAGAACACATTGAATACCTGATTTTTCCCCTTATTTTTTATTGCTTTCCTTTTATTTTTTATCAGAATATTTGATTTTTTCTCATTTATTGTACTAAAGGTACATACAATCAATTAATATTTTTTGCAGTAATACAAGTTTAATATATATATATTCTTGCTATAATGTCAATGCACATCCAAAAGCTTTAAACTATGGGAACCTGCCATTTATTGACAAAATATTATGGAACTGTGATTAATGATTGTGTCAGATTCCAGAAAATGGGATAAAAACAAGGAGCACAGACTTAACCTGAAAAGTGCCAAAGAAAGAGCACACAGGTCAAAATGAAACCAATCCATGTGGAATTGATGAACTTCTATGCCAATATGGAAGGAGTTGAAATTAATGTGGACTCAAGGTTGTGACGCTTGATATATGTTAAGTCATAGGATTTCCTTGTATCTACACTCTTTGTGAAGTACTCAGACAAGTACAAAATTTGACTATCTTGCTGGCTCCCTATATCCCTGAGAATGTCAAAAAGTCAGACGAGGGAATGACACTTCCCTAATCAAAATAGAATTCTAGTTACTTTTCTTTCTTATATTATGGCAACTTCCTGTAGTCTTGGCTGCAAATGGGTAAATGAAATATTACTGCATTCTGTCCTACAGACTTGTGGGATAGAAATTACTTTAAATTGGACCTATACAAGGGCCTATTTTGAGATTTTTCCCCTGTGTTTTTGGTTGTGTTTTTCTCTTCTTTTGATAATTGACTCATACACCCCCATAACTCAACATTGTATCCTGAGCTGAACTGGATGTTTTTTAATACCTACTTCAGGGGGGAATTGTATTTTAATTTAAAATCCAAGATTTTTGATTTTTTGTTTGAGATTGTATTTTTATAAAAATCCAAGATTTTGATTTTGTGTGAGAAAAGCTCTTCAAGGAAGAAGATTGATAACTCCTAAATCCAGAAAATATCCAGAGAATGAATTGTTGCAGAAAGATGCCAGAAAAACCTACACTACAGTGAGAAGATCAAGAATGAACTTTGGATGTGGTTGATTGAACTGAAGTTTGATTGAACATTTATTGTAAATGTACACTTTTATGCCAAAAGGGACTGCCCCTAATTTGGCTTTCTGTCAATGCGCCTAGCAAAACATTGGTTTTGCTTTCTTTCTTTCTATTCCTCCCTCACTACTCTAATTTCCTCTTAGAAAATTGAATATTGTATATATCTGTAGTTAGAAAGTTAGAAGTGCATTTAGGACTACAAGATGATTATGTTAAATGATCAATGGGGAGACTAGTCTCCCAATGATCATCAGGGGGGATTGTGAATCTCAAAAATTCTCAGACCCTACTTCATAAGATTTGGTTAAGACCATACCCCATTTAAACAATGAAGGCACTTGATCAGGAGTGTGGGAACTCTAATTCACTCATACTTAAGCATGCCTTAGGGGAAGATAAAGTTGTAAACTCCTTGCTGAACAATGAAAAATACTTAACCCATCCTTATAGTAAGGCAAAAGCTCTCAAGCTGTGCCTATTTTTAGATCTAATACAAAAGGGTGCTAAGTACCTATAAAGGTCAGGCAACTTGTAAACTTGCAAGTGGCAAAGAGGTGAGAACTAACTCAGAGGTTTTAGTCTACTCAGGTGTGAATTACTCAAAAGTTTAGTCTACTCAGGTGTGAATTAAGAATAGTCTGTCCTTTGGAAAACATCTACTGTGATTGGTAGATGTGAGAACTTAGGGGAGGTGACATAGGAGAAAATTCTCCTTAAAAGGAGGACTCTCTCTGAGAGGAAGAAGCTGAATAAGATTGAGCTGGCCAAAGCTGAACTGGTGTCTCTCTGAACACTAGAATCTTGCTTGGACAAATCTTGTGGTGAGTTGATAAAAGACTGACTGATCTCTCTCTCTTAGGGCTTGGGCCTAGGCTGGCCTGGGCTGGCCTGGGCTGGCCTATCCCTTTTCTCCTTGTTTCCTCTTACTCTCTCTCTCTCTTTCATTAATTCCTTAATTTGTATTAATTAAAATCTCTATAAAACCCAGCTGACTTGGGTATATTCAATATTTGGGAATTTTTCCCTGGTGACCACTTTATTTTTAATATAAAAAACATATCTTTGCGGTCACAGTTTATACCAACAACTACTTTAATTGTCACACCACTAAAAGTAGATTCTGACAAAGGGAGCCATTTTACAGATTCAATTCTAAAACAAATTCATGAGAATCTGGGTACCATGCCACAATTTCATGTCCCATATCACCCCCAAAGTTCTGGGCAGGTGGAGAGACTAAATAGAGAAATCAAAACTGTGGTTGGAAAATTATGCATGGAAATTCATTTGAAGTGGCAAGAGATTTTGCCTCTAGCACTATTCTATCTGTTCACTAGACCAAGAGGAGATGTGCATATCTCACCATATGAAATGCTATTTGGACATTCACCATTGCAAGCAAAAAGTTTTAAAACAGCTTATATATCTATGCTTGGAGGGGATCATGCACTTTCTGAATATATCACAGTTACAAAACAGGGTTAGAGAATTACAAGAAATGGGAATTTTAACTCAAGGGGGTCCATTAGATTATGCACTCCATTCGATAAAACCTGGGGATTCCATTTACATAAAAAACTTTAATAGAACTAGCACAACACAACCATTATGGGTAGGACCTTTCCATGTTATTTTGACAACACTGACAGCTACTCGTGTATTAGAGAAAGAAACATGGCTGCATGGCAGAGATCAAAGATCAAGACAACATAGATGACAGCAAAAAGGACAATTGAACTGTAACAAAGACATTGCAGAAAAAATCAACACAGAGAAGAGGAATAGAGACTGATTATGGACATGAACTGTAACATTTTTGTGCCATTATAACACTACACACTTTCACTATACTTGCAAACAAACACTACATTGTAACAACACAAATACAGAAGACAGTAGCAGAGGAGGTAACTTTAAAAATGGAGTAAATATTCACTACAAATATAGCATACATTTCTCACACACTCTGCAACATCATAACCAGGTGATGAGTATACATGGAAATAAATACAGATAAATCACCTTGGGAAAATAATAATAATTCTACACATTAAAATAATAAGCTCTTATCTCACAGGAAGACTTTATGTATTCCTAAGAGATAAAATCAAGAAAACATACATAACTTTCTAAAGAAAATCCTTTAGTTTTTCTTGGACTATTTTAAGGAGGGAAGTTTATTTTCCTCCTGCAACATGTAAATAGTTTATACATAACATATACATAGATGTAGAAATTGTACAGATCTGTATATTTATATAGATGTGTATATAGTTAAATTATTTAAAAGTTTTGATGTTATTAGTATAGTAAGTTGATTTTGAGTTTTAATGTAGTTGTTTTTTTGTATTAGCAATAGAATAAGGTCTTAGCATAGTAAAAAGTTTCATTTTGATTGTTCAAATAGGATTTGTAAAATGAAGTTTGCTTGAGTTTTGCGTAGTTATTATTTTATATAGACTAGTTTTTTGTAAAACAAAAATTAGTTTGTAACTATTTTATGGTTTCAAAAGTTTTTCAAAAGTTTGCATTTTGTATTTTCCATTTTGAATTTCTGTAATTGTATATTTTGCACTTGAATTTCTGCAAATATGTTTTCATTGATTATTTGTTTTCATTGAATTTTTTTTCATTTATGTCCCTAGTACAGGTTAGCATAGATAAAGTGTAGCAATAAGAATAAGATAAGCATAAGATTAAGACTATTTTTAGGAAATATAATAATAGGGTTAGGCATAACTTTAGAATTACATATGCTAAGATTTTGAAATTAAGAAAACTAGCACAGATATAGCATAGACATGAATAAGAGAAACCATCCACCAGCCTATGAGGCCTGGCCTCAGATCCAAAGTTGACAAAGACTCAAGCTTTATCTAGAGAAATCCCTCTTCCCTTTTCCCTGATACCTCTCCAATCTGAACTGAGTATTAAAATTTATCTTATTTGAATATCACAGTCAGTTAAGTGAACTATCTCTTCTGAGCATAGAGGGAGCTGAACCTCAGTTCAGTCATTCAACTACAGATAGTCCTTATCAGACCCCTGCTGGGTGACCAAAGTCTGGGGAAAGGCTTGTCCCTCAGGAAGATCTGTGTTTACCTGCTCTGGGGCATCTTTGGCATCAATCCATAGAGAAGATATCCCCGCAGGTTATAATAAATGGCTCATTTCTCAGACACCACATTTGGGTCAAAAATAGTCTTTTGGCAGGGGGCATCTCTCTCCCTTTGCCTCACCAGCAGCCATATTCCCTCTCTCCCTTCAACTCCTCCATTCCCTGCTACAAACCTTCCATATTCACTGATCTTCATATCCACTCATTCTTTCCCTATAAAAATTACACATAGAATAGCGAGCATACCGGAGAGATTTTTCATCTCTACATTTGATCAAAGGGGGGTAATTATAAGGAAAATTTTAGAAAATAAGTATTGTTTTATTACTTTAGGGATAAGAAGTAAAGAGGCCACTTGAAAAAATAATTGGAGCTTGAAGCAGAGATGAGAGCATGTCAGTTTAAACTACTGACAGTTATAATCCTTTCACTATGTCAATTACTCTCTCTGGCAGTTGACAGAGAGACATACTCTAAGAGACTCTCTCTCAAGGTTAGAGGAGGTAACATCTTTGCCTTTCTCTCTATCTGAGGGAAAGATCTGAAGGAGCTCAGTGTTTTCCTTTCCCAACTTGGGAAACACTATTGAATATTTATTGTGGTTTTATAGAGCTTTTAACTCTGAGAAGACCAAAGAAAAACCTGGTCTTTGGTTTGGACTCTGAGTCTGTTTCTTGTTGAAACTCAACCAGCTAGCCTTTGCTATTTTATAATTTGAAGACAAAGTTAAGATTTATAAGGATAATAGTGGTAGTTTTTATTTAGATAGTACAAATTTGCGTTAGTCAGATCAGGGAGGATTAGTGTAGCCTATGAAACACAGAAGAAGCAATTCCTTGCAAAACCTAGGAGTTTATTTGGGTGGATTTAGAATCCTGTAGAATTAGAAATCCTTTATTTATCCTTATATGTTTCAATAAATATTTTATGTTTATAATGAGAATCTATTTAGTGTCCTTGCACCTGGCCCTGAAGTGAAGTTTACATTTGAACTTCACTTCATCACTGAGGATACTTTTTTTTTAATTTTTTTTAAAACCCTTACCTTCCATCTTGGAATCAATACTGTGTATTGGCTCCAAGGCAGAAGAGTGGTAAGGGCTAGGCAATGGGGGTCAAGTGACTTGCCCAGGATCACACAGCTGGGAAGTGTCTGAGGCCAGATTGGAACCTAGGACCTTCCATCTCTAGACCTGGCTCTCAATCCACTGAGCTACCCAGCTGCCCCCTCTGAGGATACTTTTGATTACCTCTATCAAAAGTATTCAAACAGTTTGAGACTGATTGGCGAGTTAAATAGTTTTGAAAAAAAAATTTAATTTGTCATATTTTTATTTAGTCAATTACAAACATTATTCCCTGGTTAAAAAAATCATTTTCCGTTCCTCCCACCTCTCCCATAACCAATGAGCAATTCCACTGGGTATTACATGTGTCCTTGATCAGCACCAATTTCCATGTTCTAGGTGTTTGCACTAGGATGTTCATTTAGAGTCTACATTCCGAACCATATGCCCTCAACCCATGTATTCAAGCACTTGTTTTTCTTTGGTGTTTTTACTCCCACAGTTTTTCCTCTGAATATACAGTGTTCTTTCTCATAGATCTCTCCAAGTTGTTCAGGATCATTGCATTGCCACTAATGGAAAAGTCCATTACAATCAATTGTACCACAGTGTATCCGTATCTGTGTACATTGTTCTCCTGGTTCTGCTCCTTTCGCTCTGCATCACTTCTTGGAGATTGTTCGAGAGCCCATGGAATTCCTCAAGTTTATTATTCCGTTAAGCACAATAGTATTCCATCACCAACATATACCACAATTCGTTCAGCCATTCCCCTATTGACAGGCATCCTCTCATTTTCCAATTTTTTGCCACCACAAAGAGCACAGCTATGAATATTCTTGACCATATGTTTTTCATTATTATCTCTTTGGGGTACAAACCCAGCAGTGCTTTGGCTGCGTCAAAAGACAGACAGTCTTTAGCGCACTTTGGGCATAGTTCCAAATTGCCCTCCAGAATGGTTGGATCAAGTCACAACTCCACCAGCAATGAATTAATGTCCCAAATTTACCACATCCCCTCCAGCATTCATTACTTTCATTTGCTGTCATGTTAGCCAATCTGCTAGGTGTGAGGTGATACCTCAGAGTTGTTTTGATTTGCTACTCTCTGATTATAAAAGATTTAGAACACTTTGTCATGTGATTATCAAGGGTTTTGATTTCATTAACTGAAAATTGCCTATTCATGTCCCTTGCCCATTTATCAATTGGAGAATGGCTTGATTTTTTTGTACAATTGATTTAGCTCTTTGTAAATTTGAGTAATTAGACCTTTGTCAGAGGTTTTTGTTATGAAGATTGTTTCCCAGTTTATTTCCCTTCTAATGTTGGTTACATTGGTTTTGTTTGTACAAAAACTTTTTAACTTGATATAGTCAATATTATTTATTTTACATTTTGTGACTCTTTCTAAGTCTTGCTTGGTTTTAAGATCTTTCCCTACCCAAAGGTCTGACATGTATACTATTCTGTGTTCACCTAATTTACTTATAGTTTCCTTCTTTATGTTCAGGTCATTCACCTATTCTGAGTTTATCTTGGTGTAGGGTATGAGGTGTTGATCCAAGCCAATCTCCTACACTGTCTTCCAATTTTCCCAACAGTTTTTATCAAAGAGTGGATTTTTGTCCCCAAAGCTGGGATCTTTGGGCTTGTCATAGACTGTCTTGCTGAGGTCACTTACCCCAAGTCTATTCCACTGATCCTCCTTTCTGTCTCTTAGCCAGTACCAAATTGTTTTGATGACCACTGCTTTATAGTATAATTTGAGATCTGGGACTGCAAGGCCACCTTCCTTTGCATTTTTTTTTCATGATTTCCCTGGATATCCTTGATCTTTTGTTCTTCCAATTTAACTTTGTTATGGTTTTTTTTTCTAAGTCAGCAAAAAGGTTTTTTAGTAATTCAATTAGTATGGCACTAAATAATAGATAACTTTGGGTAGGATGGTCTTTATTATGTTAGCTCATCCTACCCATGAGCAGTTAATGTTTTTCCAATTGCTCAGATCTAGTTTTAGTTGTGTGGAAAGTGTTTTGTAGTTGTGTTCATATAGTTCCTGTGTTTGTCTCAGCAGATAGATTCCTAAGTATTTTATGTTTACAGTAATTTTGAATGGAATTTCTCTTTCTAATTCGTTCTGCTGAGATATGTTGGAGATATATAGAAATGCTTGTGCCTTATGTGGGTTTATTTTGTATCCTGCAACTTTGCTAAAGTTGTTGATTATTTCCACTAGCTTTTTAGTGAAGTCTCTAGGATTCTTTAAGTAGATCATCATATCATCCACAAAGAGTGATAGCTTGGTCTCTTCATTGCCAATTCTAATACCTTCAATTTCTTTTTCTTCTCTAATTGCTACTGCTAGTGTTTCTAGTACAATGTTAAATAATAGAGGTGATAATGGGCATCCTTGTTTCACTTCTGATCTTATTGTGAATGCATCTACTTTATCCCCATTGCAGATGATGCTTGATGATGGTTTTAGATAAATACTGTTTATTATGTTAGGAAAGACCCTTCTATTCCTATACTTTGTAGTATTTTCAATAGGAATGAGTATTGTATTTTGTCAAAGGCTTTTTCTGCATCTATTGAGATAATCATGTAATTTTTGTTGGTTTCCTTGTTGATGTGGTCAATTATATGGATGGTTTTCCTGATATTGAACCATCCTTGCATTCCTGGTATAAATCCTACTTGATCATAGTGAATAACCCTCCTTATTACTTGCTGGAGTCTTTTTGCTAGTATCCTATTTAAGATTTTTGCATCTATGTTCATTAAGGAGATTGGACTATAGTTTTCTTTCTCTGTTTTTGACCTGCCTGGCTTTGGAATCAGTACCATGCTTATGTCATAAAAGGAATTTGGTAGAACCCCCACTTTGCTTATTATGTCAAATAGTTTGTATAGTATTGGGATTAGCTGTTCTTTGAATGTTTGATAGAATTTGCTTGTGAATCCATCAGGCCCTGGGGATTTTTTCTTAGGGAGTTCTTTGATGGCCTGTTCAAATTCTTTTTCTGATATGGAATTATTTAGGAATTCTTTTTCTTCTTCTATTAATCTAGGCAGTTTATATCTTTGTAAATATTCATCCATATCACCTAGTTTGCCATATTTATTGCCATATAATTGGGCAAAATAGTTTTTAATGATTACTTTAATTTCCTCTTCATTTGAGGTGAGTTCTCCCTTTCCATCTATGATATTATTAATTTGTTTTTTTCTTTCCTTTGTTATTAGATTGAACAGTACTTTGTCTATTTTGTTTGTTTTTTCAAAATACCAGTTTCTAGTCTTATTTATTAGTTCAATAGTTCTATCCCTTTCAATTTTATTAATTTCCCCCTTCATTTTTAGGATCTCTAATTTGGTTTTCTTCTGGGGGGGTTAATTTGTTCTCTTTTAAGTTTTTTGATTTGCATATCCAATTCATTGACCTCTGCCTTCCCTAATTTGTTAATATATGAACTCAAGGATATAAATTTCCCCCTGACTACTGCTTTGGTTGCATCCTATAGAGTTTGAAATGATGTCTCATTATTGTCATTTTCTTCAATGAAATTATTAATTGTTTCTATGATTTTTTCCCTAACTAACCTATTTTGGAGAATCACATTATTTAATTTCCAATTTATTTTTGATTTGATTCTCCATGTACCCTTGCTGACCTTATGATCTGAGAGGGTTGCATTTATTATTTCTATTTTTCTGCATTTGTATGCCATGGTTTTTGTGACTTAGTATATGGTCAGTCTTTGTGAATGTACCATGTACTGCTGAGAAGAAGGTGTATTCCTTTTTGCCCCTATTTATTTTTCTCCATATATCTATTAACTCTAATTTTTCTAAGATTTCATTTACATCTTTTGCCTCTTTCTTATTTATTTTTCATTTGATTTATCTAAATTTGATAGTGGTAGGTTCAGGTCTCCCACTAGGATAGTTTTACTATCTATTTCCTCCTTCAATTCTACTAGTTTCTCCTTTAAATATTTGGATGCTATACCATTTGTTGCATACATGTTGTTTAGTGATATTTCCTCATTATCTATACTCCCTTTTATCAGGATGTATTTAACTTCCCTATACCTTTTAATCAGGTCTATTTTTACTTTAACTTTGTCTGATGTCATGATTGCAACTCCTGCCTTCTTTTTATCAGTTGAGGACCAATAGGTCTTGCTCCAACCTTTAATTCTGACCTTGTGAGTATCTACCTGCCTCAGGTGTGTTTCTTGTAGACAACATATGGTAGTATTTTGGATTCTAATCCACTCTCCTATTCGTCTACATTTTATGGGTGAGTTCATCCCATTCACATTCAAAGTTATGATTGTCACTTGTGAATTCCCTAGCATTTTGATATCCTCTCCTAGTTCTGTTCTTTCTTCTTTTGCTATAGTCTTTTAAAACCAGTGGTTTACTTTTAATCAATCCCCCTAATCCCCTCCCTTGATATGCTTCCCTTTCTAGGCCCTCCCTTTTTGTTCCCTTCTTGTTTTTTTTTTTAATTTAAGGTCTATTAATTTCCCTTCCCCCTCTCCTTCCCTCCCTTTTAGTATTCCCTCCCCCCTACTCCCTCTTAGTTTTCCCTTCTCACTTACCCTGTAGGATAAGATATAATTCAAGATCCCATTGGATCTATATGCTCTTTCCTCTCAGAATTGATTTCACTGAGAGTAAGGTTTAAGTATTACTTATTAACACTCTCTTCCTCTGCTTCTTATGAGATTATTCTTCCCCTCCCTTACCCATGTGTATCTTTGTGTGAGACAGATTATCCTATTTGTTTTATTTCTTCAAGTATCTCTTGGTACCATCATTGATTCCCCACACACACACACACACACTCTTTCTTTTTCTTTTTTTTTTTTTGCATATCATCTCATATCCCTTAATGCCCCGATCTTTTCCATTGAGTGATTCTTCTCATCACTATAATAATGAATACAATTTTTGAGAGTTACAAATAACATTTCCCTATATATTAATATATATAGTTTGATCTAATTTTAGCCCTTAAAGAAAAGAGTTTGAATAAGAAAAAGCATTTTCCCCCTTTTCCTACTCTTTCTTATGTTTCTCTTGATCTTTGTGTTTTGATATCAAACTTTCCACTTAGTTCTGGTCTTTTCTTTATAAAACTTGGAAATCTTCTATTTTGTTGAATTCCCCTACTTTCCCTTGGAAGTATATAGTCAGTTTTGATGGATAGGTAATTCTTGGTTGAAGACCCAGTTCTCTTGCTTTTCTGAATATCATGCTCCAGGCCTTGCGGTCCTTTAGTGTGGAGGCTGCCAGGTTTTGTGTGATCCTGATTGGTGCTCCTTTGTATCTGAATTTTTTTCTTTTTGGCTTCTTGTAGGATTTTCTCCTTAGCTTGAAAGCTCTGGAATTTGGCAATTACATTCCTGGGTTTGTTTTTTTTTTTTTTTTTGCGGGGGGAGGGGGCGGAGGGTTAGTGTAGAGGTTGTTCTATGAACTCTTTCAATGTCTATTTTGCCTCTTTGTTCAAGAATATCAGGGCAATTTTCTTGGATGGTTCCTGGTAGTATGATGTCAAGATTTCTGTTTATTTCTGGCTTTTCAAGTAGACCGATGATTCTCAAATTGTCTTGTCGTGACCTGTTTTCCTGATCTGTCACCTTGTCAGTGAGATATTTTGTTTTCTTCTATTTTGTCAGTCTTTTGACTTTGCTTTATTAATTCTTAATGTTTTGCAAAATCATTGGTTTCCAGTTGCTCAATTCTGGTCTTTAAGGCCTGGTTTTCTGTTATAATCTTTTGGTTTTCTGCTTTAATTTTTTGCTTTTATGCTTTAATTTTTTGGCTTCTTTTTGAACCATTTCCTACTTCTCTTGCCAGAAGGCTTCCATCTTTTTGATAAGCTCCAATTTAAATTCTTCCAGAGCTTGTGGACAATTTCCATTTGGGGCAGAAGATTTGGGGTTTATCTGAATTTCCTCCTGTATTTCCTCTGTAGCCTGGATTTTTCCTCCATAAATATTTTCGAGGGTCACTGCCTTTTTTTTGTTTTTCTTGGAGAATGTTTGCCCCTGGGCAGAATTTGTCATCACTGTGGAGGTTTTACCTTCCCTTTTTAGTTAGAAATCTGAGTGATCTGGGCTGGTTCTCTGTGTATGGAGTTAAGGAGCAAGGATTTTGCCTGAGGCAAGCTCTCAAATTTCCACAGCCACCGTTGTTCACAGCTCTTCTCTGCGTAGGAGTGTCCATGGTCTGCATGCCCCCGCCTGCCAATATTTCATGTGTAGCTGATCTCAGGGGTAGGTCTTTGGTGGTCTTAGTTAGCTCCCAAGGACCTAGAGGTGCCCCTCACTCACTCACTGATTCTGGCATGCACTGACTCTGACTCTGGCTCTATAGGTGGGGTGGGTAGATCAGCTCACATTTGGGTGGGAGCTTTTTTCACCCCCTTATAGTGTGGAAATGCCCAAATCCCATGTAACTTCAATGCTGTGCTCTACTGTAGAGTCCCTCCATTCTTATGAGAATGTTGTTGTTGGTTTTTTTTTTGGTCTTTTGAGGTAGTCTATGTCAGTGGGTGCTGGGGAGAGGAAGCGTCCCACATCTAGATTGCCACCATGCTTACCCAGAAGTCCACTGAGGATATTTTTTGATGACCTCTATCAAAAGTATCCAAACATTTTAAACTTGATTGGTGAATTAAACAGTTTTGAAAAGTTTTGAACCTATATTGGAACAGTTTTTTCATCTAGATATTTTATTTTTTGTAACTTGTCATTAATTTATTTTTACACTCTTGATTTCCCTCTAATACTGTGATATATAGAGCTTCCCTCCTCAAAAAGGGAGAAGTTACTCTCCCCCACAAGCTGGAATGATTTCCCCACTCACACTAGAATCAGTTGGGGAAGACAACTTTATTCTAACTGATCAATTGGGGATAACACAGGGAAATGGCTGAAGGAGGGGTTTGTGAGGAAAGAGGGAAAAAAGGTGTCCCTATTCTAGCTATCACTTCCTCTTTCCTCAAGTTGGGGAAGCCAGGTCTTGGAAGCCTTGGGCCCTTGAGAGATTCAGGCTTGGATGGCCCTGGACACTGGGCACAGTTCAGACCCAGGGCAACAGGAACTGTTAGGTAATCTTGTCAGCTGCTTTGTGTCTTCTCAAGCTGGCCACTTTAGTTTGGAATTGGGGTTGGGGGGGATGTCCAATCACTAGGAGAAAGATATGTCTTTTCTCATGAGCAGTCTTGACCATACCTTTTCCTCAAGCTGTCTCAGGATTAAGAAAGCTAACTGCATCTCCCATAGAATCTCCTGCTCTCTTAAGATTCCAGAATCTCTCCTGGGTCCTCTCCCCCATTGTGGCTGAGGCTCCAGCAATTTCCCAGACTGTAACTGCAGTTCTTGGGTTTGAAAACTCTATCACAATATATTTCCACAGGGTATGGGCATCATCCCATTGACACATATTTTGCTATACATTTCAAACTGACTTTCAGCTATTTCCTGTTATTGCCTTGGTCCCTACTCCTGTCAGATATAGATATAGATATAGATACAGATACAGATATAGATAAATAGATAGATAGATAGATAGATAGATAGATAGATAGATAGATAGATAGATAGATAGATAGATATAGACATGAAAGTTGGTTGTTAAACATTTACTAGCACACTCTGGTCTGGTCCTTTCCTTCTTTGGTGATACTTTTGAGCCCAAAAAAAAAATGTGTTTTGTGTTTTATGTTCCTGCTCAGTTTAAATCCTTCTAGTACTACTCTGACAGAATCTTGATACTCTGTTCTATTTTATCTTCAGTAACTTGCCCTTCTTTCCACTGCTTCCACATCTCTTTTTAAATTCCTGAATTCATCAGTGAACATCCTGTGCAGGCATATGGGTACCTTTAGATAACTGCCCTCCTTTTCTCCCTTATCAGAATCAATTGCTACTGCATTTTTGACTTATATACCTGAGAGCCTCCACTCAAGCTTCATCATTCAACTTCCTTTATATTTTCAGGAACCTACCCATCCTATTTCTGAATTTTTTGAAATCCATTCTCCTGAAGTCTATTGTATAAGCATAACTATAACAACCTGTTTCTCCTTATCTGACATGAACTCTAGGATGTCATAATTCCTGCCCCAAAGGCTCCTATAATTTTATCAGCTTCTCATTATTGTCAGAATAATCAGGTCCAGAATAGAGCCCCTGTATTGTTTCCTCTGCCTTCAGAAAGATGAAATTAGCAGCAAGACAAGTAAAAGAATGTATCATCTGCTTTTGCTTTTGGTGGAGAAAGACCTTGAGCATATATTCCTAGAGAGTTGGAGAAGCTCATCTTTTATCATCTCCTCTGCCTTGGTTATCTGCATATCCCCACACCATGATATTGTTTCAATTTCTTCCTTCTTTAATCCTCACTGAAATCTTCTAAAATACCTCATTCTACCCTGCCTTTCCCTTGAGATTTATGGATCTCCAGAGTCATTCAACTGTCTTCTTAATATATAGCCCCACTCCCTTTCTATGTAACCTATTACTCATGAAGAAAGAATGCCCCCTCAGTGGCAATACACCAGTTGTGACTACAAGTCACCAAGTTTCAATGAGATATTTATCAAATGTAATCCCCTGGTCTTGGTGGAAAAGAAGGGAAAAGACAGAATAAAATAAAAATGAATTAAACTTTGGTAAGTGACCAAATTTGTTCTTTTTTATAATCTTGCTGTTTTAACATAAATGTGTTATTTTGGTTCTGCTTACTTCACTCTGATAAAAAATGTAATCAGTAGGATCAGGCAAACAATTTATATGACAATACTATAAAAACAACTTAGAAAGTGATAAAAGCTACTCTCAATACAATGATCATTCAAGATGCTAGAGGTCCAATAATGACACATGATAACCATGAAAAAAATGCTAGATTTAGGGTGTGGAATTATATGCAGTCACTGAAGAAGGAATTTGTACTGCTTGATTATGCATTTTATTACAAGAAATTTGTTTTTCTGATCCTTTTTTTCCAGTGTATGTGAAGGAGAAAAAAATAAATTAAGTGAAATGTTGCTTTTGCTTTCAGATGAGGCCACTGCATTATTAGTTCAATCTATTTTGCTTTGTTGCAAGAGATTGCTCATAAAATTAGAACAATCTTTAAATGTTCATGGTATAAATATTAGACATCAATAAAACCTCTTTTAAAGGACTATGATAAATATTTTTAAAGGATTCAAAAGGGGAAGAAATCACTTCTCACCTGGGAAAATTAGGGAAAGCTTTGTGAGGAAAAGGCTTTATGAAGAAGATAGAGCTTGAACTGAGTCCTGAAATAAGGAAGAGATTCTTTGACATGGAGTTGTTTATGTGGTTTAGTCATTTTTAATTGCATCCAACTTTCTAGGACTCCATTTGGGGTTTTCTTGACAAAGATCCTGAAATAGTTTGCCATTTCTTTCTCTAACACATTTTGGAAATGAGGAAATTAAGTCAAACAGGGCTAAGTTATTTGCTGAGGGCCACACAGCTAGTGCCTGAGGCTAGATTTGAACTCTGGGAAATGTCTTCTTGACTCCAGAGCAAGCACTAAATCCTTTGTGCCATCTAGCTTCCCTTTGACAAATAGAGGACAGATGCAAACCAAAGAACATTTCTCTATTTTTTTTAGCCCTTACCCTCCACCTTAGAATCAATACTATGTATTCATTCCTAGACAGAAGAAGGGTAAGGGCTAGGTAATGGGGGAGGAGAGGAGTTAAGTGACTTGCCCAGGGTCACACAAGTAGGCAGTATCTAAGGCCAGATTTCAACCTGGGACTTCCCAACTCTAGGCCAATGAATATTTCTTAAATATTTAATTTGAACCAGGCACTATGCTAAGTAATGGGGATCCAAAAAGAAAGAAAGAAAGAAAGAAACTCCCTGCTCTCAATGAGTTTATGTTCTAACTCCATCTACAGTCATAACGTTAACTGGAATGCCTTCCATGAGATATTCATTGTGTGGAAAGGAAACAAGACTGACAGTTTGTAGGAGAAGGGCCCAACTGGGAGTGGCAGTTGGGTCTTGTGACTAGCACTTCCTTCCTGCCATGTGGGACTGGCTTCCGGGTGTTGGAGGAGAGAGGAGTTTGTTCAGCCCAGTCTGGAGTGGCATGCTCTTCTTGGTTCAGCTGGAAGATTCAGGCCTAGTCGCTTCTGAAGGTTAGACCTGTTTTTGTTTGCTTTCTATCTACTGCTAAGATTCTGAAGTATACAAAACTGGACTGATATAGAGGAGACAGAAGTGGGAAAACCCTCCGCCAGCCTCTAGGGCCTGGCCCTATACTCTGAAGCTAAGGAAAAACTCCAATTCCAACTGGATTATTAAACTTTATATTATTTGAATTCGCAGTCAGATAAGTGGATTATCTTTTCTGGTCATAGAGGGAGCTGAAAATCAGTTCAGTCATCAAGGCAATAAAAGACCCTATCAGACCCCTGCTGTTTCCTCTCAGCAGGGGGCATCTCCCTCCTTTGCCTCTCCAAGCAATATACCCTCTCTCCCCTAAACTACTCCATGCCCTGACACAAACCTCCCATTATTCCCTGTTTTTCCAATCCCATTTCCTTTCCCCATAAATATTACAGTTTTTGGCGAAAGGGAACGATTGTGGAAATCTGGATCATAAAGCCTAATTGCTCTTTTAAATTCTTTTAAACATCGCATTGGTTCTGAAAACCAGGAAGGCATCCGTCTTTTCAGACTTTCAAGGTCAGCTGTTGTAAATGGTTTAATGTGTTTTAATATGAATTGTGCCACTATCTGGTTATAGGCTTGTTTGATCTCTTAGTTGCAATATTGGTATTCCATCTTCAGCCCCATCTGTATTTTCTTGCTGAACTACATTGTTATTTTTAGGTATGTCTTGTTATGTGTTAATACCTTTGCCACATTGTTTCTCTTCAGTCAGTTGCTTCATCATTTCCTTTATTTGCATTATCTCTTCCTTCATGGCTAAAATTGTCACAGCCATTTCATTATCTTTTGCTTTTTTCCCAAAAATTAGATGCACACCTTTTTTTAGGGCATGGTATAATTTGGTTACGAAGAATAATGCTACAGCATTTGTGGGAATGAGTGAAATCAAGTGATACATACTTATATTCAGCCATTACAAAGTTTCATAGATGCTAAGCAGAAAATAAATATAATCCGGAATCATGACAAAAAATAAGTTGTAAAACATATAAAGAAATATGCAATCCAGGCTAGATAACCCTTGGCAAGTAATAGTTTCTTTGCTGTCTTGTATCTTGAAAAGCCTTTTTTAACAGAAAAATATTTTTAAGTCTGGCCCTTTAAGAGTTGCCTCCTCCCTTCAGGAGGAGTGGTTACTTTTGGGTGTGGTATCACTAGGCAGATTAGTTGTACTCAGCACTGATCTCAAAATGGTTACTTTTCACAGTCACACAGGCTTTTGAAATGTATGCAGGCCCAACTTCTCTGACAACTCCAATTGCCTTCTTTTTCTCAAATTCTTCACAAAATAGGTTGGAAATCCTGGCTGGCTCACCGAAAACTAATATTTATGGGGAAAGGAAATGGGATTGGAAAAACAGGGAATAATGGGAGGTTTGTGTCAGGGCATGGAGGAGTTTAGGGGAGAGAGGGTATATTGCTTGGAGAGGCAAAGGAGGGAGATGCCCCCTGCTGAGAGGAAACAGCAGGGGTCTGATAAGGTCTTTTATTGCCTTGATGACTGAACTGATTTTCAGCTCCCTCTATGACCAGAAAAGATAGTCCACTTATCTGACTGCTAATTCAAATAATATAAAGTTTAATAATTGTGAGATTTAAAATGGTTGAGGTCTTAAACTGTAGTGATTAAAATAGTGGAAGATATAAATTGTGATAGATATAAGAGAGGGTGAGTAAATTTGACCGCAGAAATATGTTTCACTACAGTGTCTTGGGTTTAAAATCAAATATAAGGTGGTCGCCAGGGAAATATTCCCAATTATTCAAATACCCAAGTCAATTGGGTTTTATAGAGATTTTAATTAACAATACAATGAGTAATCAAAGAAAGAGAAAGAGAGTAAGAAAGGAATAAGTATGAAGGGCCTCAAGCCAATATGCCCTAGACCGGAGTCTTAAAAGAGAAATCAGTCAGTTTTTTAACACTCACCACAAGGTCTGACTAAACAAGGATTTTAGTGACACCAGGCCAGCATCCTTCCTCAAAGAGTCTTCCAGCCAGAGATTGTTTCAAAGGGCCTCTCTCAAAAGCCTCCAGAGCTCCTACCCCAGAGGGACAGAGCCCCTCAGAGGAGCTCCTCAAAAAACTCTCCTTCAGGATGAGAGTCAGAAATCGAGATCCCTGAATGAGTCTTCTCAAAATGAGCTCCCTCAGAATCAGCTCCAGCTCTTCTCTGAGCTCTTATTTTTAAGGGCAAAATCTCCTATGTCACCTCCCCTAAGTCCTTACATCTACCAATCATTGTAGATGTTTCTAAAGGACCACCCATTTTGAATTCACAGCTGAGTAGTTTTAATCTTTTTAGTAAGTCATAAAAAAATGCTGCTGTGTCGACAAATTTCATTAAGAGAAAACCTCTGAGTAAGTTTTCACCTTATAGGTCTAAGTAGTTTACAAGTTGCCCACCTTTATAGGTACTTAGTATCCCATTGTATCAATTCTAAAACAGTCATGACTCAAAGAACTTCCTGTCCCTTCCATAAGCATGGATCAAAGTACTTTTCATTGTTCTCAAGGAGCTCTCTGTCCTAAAGCAGTCCTGAGTAGGGTGGAGTAGGGATATTCCCAAGGCAAGGAGCCCCCACACTCAAGTAGAGTCCTCACCATCTGCTAGGGAATTTTTTTAAGTAGAAGATTCCCCAATGGGGGAAACCCCTAACATTCATAAGTTTGAGAAATTTTGAGGTTTACATAATCCAGTTGGAATTGGACTTTTTCCTTAGCTTCAGAGTATAGGGCCAGGCCCTAGAGGCTGGCAGAGGTTTTTCCCACTTCCGTCTCCTCTATATCAGTCCAGTTTTGTATACTTCAGAATCTTAGCAGTAGATAGAAAGCAAACAAAAACAGGTCTAACCTTCAGAAGCGACTAGGCCTGAATCTTCCAGCTGAACCAAGAAGAGCATGCCACTCCAGACTGGGCTGAACAAACTCCTCTCTCCTCCAACACCCGGAAGCCAGTCCCACATGGCAGGAAGGAAGTGCTAGTCACAAGACCCAACTGCCACTCCCAGTTGGGCCCTTCTCCTACAAACTGTCAGTCTTGTTTCCTTTCCACAATTGAAATGAGTATAAGAAATAGAATATGCCTATGTAATAGAATTCCAGACACTACTACTCACATACCATACAATATCCAGTGAAATCGATGAGTTGTTTTCTTCTACTGTGGTAGGTCACTACCTTTATCTAATCCAAAGATTTTCCTGGGTAAGTCTCCTTCAAAATCTTTTCAAAATATTTTTCAAAATCTTAAATGAACTCATTGGCATATGGTAACTTTTTACATTTTTACCACTGTACACTATTGCCACAATCTCAACAGGAAGGGAAACATACAAATATGAAGTAACTTAGGAAGTATTTGTTACTAAGATGGGGGGGGGGGGACTGATACCTCATTATCTTTGGGGCCAGGAACAATTCTAGAGATGCTATAAATAAAATGCAAAAGATGAGGGAAGAAGAGAGGAGTGGATAGGGTAGTATATATCTGTAATAGATGATATTTGAGGGTGTATTTTGATGGATACTAGATAACTAATGGATCAAGTAGTTATCTTCTTTTGCCTAACCTCCTCCCTTTTCCTCCCTCTTCAGAAGCCTTTCAGCCTCCTCTCTCCCCTCCTTCAGTCTCCTTCAAGTCACTCAGTATGAGCTGTGAGGTTTCAATGAAATAGTTCTTAATCTTCTGTGTCAAACAATGGGTTTATTTGATGAAGAAAGGACAAGGGTGGAGGATAAGGTAAAAGGGGTAGGAGATCCCTATTCTTTACAGTGGGAGTTGTATTGGAGGATATTGAGAGAAATGGCAATTCAGTCACTGGCATGAAACAGAACCAGTCAGAGAGATATATGAGGACTACTGTCCTTCTTCCTTCAAATCAGCCAGGTCACCTCCAACTTGATTATCTCAAGTCCCAGAGATAAACAACCAGCTTCCTCCTTCAGGTCAGTCAGAAAGCCAAAAGACTTCAGCTTCAGTCAAGCAGTTGATTCTTGCCTCCAACTGTTTCCCAGTCACATTCCAAATAGAATGTTCATTTGGCTGACAGATGAACCATCTCCAGCTTCTGTCCTTTGCATGCATGCCTCTTCCACATATCCCAGAAAACAACAGAATACATTTGTTTCATTTTACTGAACTGATGAAGTCCTGAAAAGTTGAATGTAGAAGGCAAACTTTTCAAGGTCAAATCACATCATAAATGCACTAAAGGAGATTAAAATTTAAAGGAATCCTATTGTGGAATAGTCATCTTATAAAGTGAAGGATCCATTCTCCTGTAATGGTCTACTGGGCTCCCAGTCAATTGTATCCACATAAGTTTCGATTAAGCCTCAGATGAAGGCTCCTTTTTCGCACCAGACTCTATATACTATGCTATATTCTGTAATGATCAATCCAGAGTTTAGCACAGTGCCAAGCATATAGTCCAAGCCTAATAAGTGATTATTGACTGAGTGATTGATTAAACCATTCCTGGTACATTACGTTCAGTTCTTGATTCCTCATTTTAAGAAAGGATATTGATAAACTTTAGAGTGTCTAAAGGAGGACAGCCAGATTGACGAATAACCCTACATTCACACCATATGAGGATTGATTAAAGGAACTGACAGTATTTAGCCTGGGGGTAAGCAAAAGGGTTGGACATGATAGAAGTCTTCATGTGTATGAAGGGCAATCACATGGAAGAGGCATTAACTTGTTCTGCTAAGCCTGTGAGAATAGAGCCAGAAGAAAGTAGGATGGAATCTCTCAGTGACTCTCTGAGCCCATCACTTTTTACATTTCCAATGAACTAGACTTGCAGTTTACAAACCAGCTATCATCTACAAATCTCGAATGAAGGGAAGCACCTTGGATATCAGAGGGAGATGTCCCAAAAAGCACCTGTTCAGCTGAGATAGAGCCTGGAAGAAGCATATATATTGTAAAAGAGGAAGTAAATGGAGAGAGAAAATGGAGGGGGATTTCTCTCCTCTCTTACTGATGGAGAGGGGTAAACAGGGTTTATCTCACTGAGTGGAGGTGTGTCTCCAGTGAGGGTGGAAGGGAAATATGGAGGTAGAAGGATGTGAGGAAAGCTGAAAATCTGTGGAGAGATGGCTGTGTCTCACTTTCCTCAAGGTTAGCTGACCTTAGGGCTAAGGATCACACAGAGAAGAAGAGAAGGAATCTGTCTACTTGTCTTCCCTTCACTGTGGGCTCAAAATGTTGAATGGATGTGATAGTCCAGACAAGCCCCTGACCGGGGTAAGGGTCTTTGTGGTGAGACCCTTCCCTAATATCCCAGTGACAAGCTGTTTCTTTGCTTGTCCCAGATGAAACTAAGGTTTCACCTTTTGATCTTGTGCCCACACACCCAAACTCTAACTCTTAAGAAAACTCTAAACAATCTCTAACTGACAGTAACTGCAATTTATTTTTAAAGGGATGGGGAATGAAGGCAAGAGAGATCAGGAAGTAGGATGGAGGGATTAGGAGAGCCCTAACAACTTAAATTCAACAGATGTTTGAAATCCATGGTCCTTTGCCATAGGCTTGGTGCTCCACAGCCCTTTTGGTTCCTTATCTCCTAACTGTACATTAACTTAAGCTAATATCTTTATTATCTAACCAGGGAAATGGTGAAAACAAGGAGAGACCCAAATGAGAGGGCAGATTGACTCAGAGTCCAACTGACTCTTGGTCAGTCTTAAGTAACAGGAGTCTAATGGTGAGGGGATTTGTGGAGGATTTTCTAGCTGGAGGCAGGTCCACAACCAGTAAGGAAATCCAGTTCAGATCTCCCCTGAGCCTCAGGAAATGATCCTTCTCCTCTCCTTCCCAAGCTGGAAGTCAAAGTCAGTTGCTTCAGAGTTCTACTCAGCTTCCAAAACTTCCAGGATTCTCTTGCCCCTCCTCCACTGCTCCTCAGGCTGATCTCCCCTCAGTCTGGCTTCTCATTCCAACAGCAGGGTCTCTCTTCCTTGCATTACATATGTAAAGAAATTCCAATCATCCCCACAGCCATCTTGAATTCTTACTTTCATAGCAACGTGATATGGGACAGAATCATAAATCATTTTGATCTCAGTTCCCTCTTTTGGAAAATGTACTAACTTTCATACCTCACAATGTTGTCTTGAGAATCTATTTTATGTGTTATAAATTACTTACCCGAGGAAAAAAATAGAAGCAATAGGTTTCCCTCTTACTAGAGATCCTCAATTAAGCCTAGATAACCACTTATTAGGCATATTCTTACAGGATTCTTTTTTTTTTGAAGTATGCATTGAACTGTGTAATTCTGATGTTCCTTCCAACTTTTGTAATTCTGTGATCCTATGATTCCTTAGACAAAAGAAATATAAAGTACCTTGTTCTGTAGCTCAGTGGCTCAGCCTTTCTCTGACTATTTTTTTTCCTGATATAAATTCCCTAAGAATGATGTTCCTGTCTAGTTCCTTTTTTCCATAATTCTAGTACAGGAAAGTATGCTAGGAAAAGTGCTTCAATTGGTACTAACATGGATGCACAAATTCAGAACAACCAACTTCCCTTCATATTCTTCATGCTTGGAGATATTAGGAAGCTGAGTAGAAAAAGTTCAGTATGAAGGACCCCTCAACAGAACACTTATAGGACAAAGTAAACACACTAAGTTACAAAGACAAAAACCCTCAGAATCCCTCACCCACCCTTTGCAGCCCTATTTATTTCCCCAGCACCCTCTCCTCCTGAAGTCATTCTGACCTCCTTCCACCCACCAAACATCATAGCTTCCAGGTGCCAGCAGTGAGTGTTCTGCTTCTTCCTGCTTATTTGTGGAACCCTGAGCTCAAGCCTGGAGAATTCTCAGAAGACTCTCTTCATTAGTGGAAAGAATGATGACTCAATGTTGCATATCTGCATGGAGGCCACAATTGATGGAAATGGTTAAGAGAGGAGAATTATTCTTCCTTACCAAAATCTGGGTTTCTCCATAAAGTCTAGAACCACATGTGCACTCTCAAACCAGGAAGGAAGAAGAATGTTCTCCTTGCTCAAGCTCTCCCATCATCTCCACCTCTCATACAGGCATACTGCATTGAGTCATTAACTCCACCAGTGAGGAAAGTCTTATGGGAATCCTTCAGAGTTGACTCCAGGGCACCATACCTAAAGGCAGTTAGCTTTCCTGCCTGCATAGCCTTTCTTACTTTATTAACAATTCCCTATAACTGAGTCATTTCCTGATCCATTTGTCTCCTCAGGGACTAAATTTCCTTCCCTAAGGTAAAATATTGACTATTTATAGCCAGCACAATCTTTGCTGATTGCCTTCCCTGATCCTATTTAGAATGTCAGTCTGAATCTTGGACTTGGTCTGAATCCTTGACCAATAAAACTCTGAGCCTACATGTATTTTTCCCTTATAGATGATTCTCCCAATTCTAGATCTACCTCTAGAATCATTTGTCTCTAGATCTATAATGCAAGTAATTGATAGATTTGTGCCCATGGTCCAAAACCCACATCCTTTTAAAAAAAGTTACTAGGCATTAATGCTCTTAATCAATTGTCATCTCTCCTTCCTTTCAAAACTAAGATCTACTTCCTCTCTCTTACTGCCCATACCCTCGTAATCTGGCTTCCAACCTCACCACTCAACTGAAACTGCTGAAACTAAGGATTACAATTGCCAAATCCAGTGGCCTTTTCTCAATCTTCATCCTTCTTGACCTCTCTGTGTCTTTTGATACTGTTGACTGCCTCCCCTATTCCTGGATTCTCTCTTCTTTATGGATTTTCTTAGCTACTCTTACTTGTTCTCTTTTCTATTGCTACCTCTCAATCTCCTTTGCAGGTTTATCATCCACATCTCAAGCCCTAAGAATGAATATACCCCAAGTCCATTAGACTCATCAGACTTTTCACAGAAGATAAAATCACTATTTGGAGAGACAGAACTAACAAATACCCCTGATTCATCTCAGACCTCCATCATCTGAGCCAATCATTGCAATATCATGAAAGGTCAGCAAAGTCTAGATCTCCAGGCCTCTCCTGCTTCAGGGCTCCAGTTGCATCTATCTTGGTAATAGTTCTCATCTACCTCTAATCATCTTCTGGCCCTTCAGGACATGACTTTACTGCTCCGGCTGTGAGGTATTAATGGCTCCTCTTAATCCTCCAAAAAACATGCTGATGAGGAAATTTTCTCTATCTTGCCAAATTCTCTAATTTGGGGATTAATAATCTCTTGGTAACTCAAAACTCAGATTTATTCATACAGCAAGCCCCAAGGTTGGATATATCCATTCTCAGAATCAGAAGTCTTTTACTCAAAAAATAAAATAAAATAAAAAATAAAAGGAAACAAAAAGGAAGGAAGCAGCCAAGAACAAAAGAGCCATAAAATAATGGTCTCCTCTCAATTTTGTCTGAACAAACACAGGCCACTTTTCTTGAATATTTTGATGAGTTGCCATTTTTTTCTCATTGGACCAGGATTTCTCCCCTATATCCTCCTTACTGAACTCATCTGGAAATTCAATAGAGAAAGTGCAAGAAAAGTGAAGAAAAAAGGAGTGTCATATGAATAAATGAAAATGAATGCCCATTTATTAAGTATTACTTTGTGCCAGGAGCCACGATAAGTGGTACTAGGGATATAAACACAGAGTCTGCGTTCAAAAAGTCTGCACTATTATATGAGAGTCGAATGTATATAGAAGAATGGTGGCCAGGGACAGAGCAATTGGGCAATCAAACAAGACTGGCTTGAAGCCATTATTATTCCCAAAGTAACAAACGGGAAGGTGTGGATAGCGTCTGTGAATGCCTATGTCATCAAGACAGGTGGCAAAAGAATGAAGCATGGTATGAAGATTGGATTTAGCTATCTCATGATTGTAACAATGAAGATACTTAGCTCTTCCTTGATTGTGAAGATTAAATTGTCCCCTGATTGTAACAATGAAGGTACTTAGCTCTTCTTTATTGGGAAGATTGAATTGTAATCTCCTATCTATTTTTAGATTTTAATCACCAAAAGGTGGTAACTCAATATTTGAAGTAGATTTACCCATTTTAACCACAAAAAGGTGTGAACTAATTAATAAAGGTGTGATCTAACCAAAAAAGGTATAAGCTAACCAAAGAAGGTGTGAACTAAAGAATGGGCAGTCCTGGAGAGGAGTGTCTGCTGTGATTGGTAGAAATGAAATTTAGGGGAGGTGACACAAGAGGAAAAGATCTTTAAAAATAAGATTACAGAGGCCAGAAAGATTTCATTCCAGATTTGAGGTATTCGAGTCAATAGATTGAGGAACTCTGGCTTGGAGTTGGACTGGTGGATCAGTCTCTTGAGCTTGGAGTGAAGAAGAGTCACTCGGAGGAGAGACTGGAAGACAGATACACAGACTTGGAGTGAAGACACTTGGCTGTGGAACTGGACCCCTGGAGGAGCTGATACAGGAGACCTCAGACTGCTTTCCTTTTAGATGGCCACTGTTGATGAGTGAAAGGCTGGCTTAGTGACCCTGCCTTTCTGGAGGTGAGAACCTCTGAGAAAGGCCCATTGTCTTGAGACTCCTTTCCCTTATTATGGCCTAGAATTTCTACCTGGCTTCGAGGAATTAAGAGCTCTCCTTCCCTCTCTCCCCTTTTCTCACTTCCTTAATATCTTTTCTCTATTGTAAATAAACTACCATAAATTGAATTTACTTTAGTAATTCATTTTCAGATTTTAGAAATTAAATCCCTGGTGACCACCAATTAAAATATTTGGAGTCCAAACACAAAAAATAATTTAACAATGGATTACTCAGAGCCTGACAAATTTAGTTGACTCTCACTAATGACTGAATGCATACAGGATAAAAGTTATAGAACTGAGGGACTTAACTCCTCTAGGGCATGGTCTCTGGACAGTGATTCAATGAGTGAATCAGTGACTGAGTATGTGGTAATAAAATGATGGAATTTGCTCCCATTACCACAGAGAGGAAAGGTCTTCCAGCAAGAGTCCATCCTCCTGAGCTTTAATCAACCTATCATCAAAAGACAGCCTCCATTTCAAAAGCTCAATCAATAGGGCATCCACTTCTAGAAGTTCCACTTCTAGAAATGCCCTAAAGATCCACATCCAGTAATTTCAGCAAGTTGATTTGGAGGCACTTGTTAAATTGAAAAGGGATACATCTGATCACCCCTCACAGACTACTGGATCTTATTTCATTCAAATGTAATTTCTATGAATGAGGAAACATTTCAAAGAATAAGTGTGGTCCTAAAGAAAAGATCTGAGATGGTATCTCCTCTCATTCCTTTGTAAAGACGAGAGCCCAGTGGTGTGGAACTTTGCAAATACTATATTTTCATGTCATATATATGTGTGTGTGTGTGTGTGTGTGTGTGTGTGTGTGTGTGTGTGTGTGTGATTTTGACTGATTGGATTTTTTTTCTTTGTCTTTTCTTGTAAAAAAAATTCTTTGTTTTATGAGGTGGCACTCTGGGAAGGGGGAACAGAGGAGTAAAGGAGGAAATATAGGTGATATGAAGACAATAAATAACATTTTAAGTTTAAAAAAAAAGAAAGGAATTCCCTTAAGAGTAGGGTCTATAAAATCCTCATCTTCTGTCTTAGAATCAATAGTAAGTCTTAGTTCTAAGGCAGAAGAGTGGTAAGGGCTAGTCAATAGGGTTTAAGTGACTTGTCCAGGGGCACAGAGTTAGAAAGTGTCTGAAGCCAGATTTGAACCAAGAACTTCCCATCTCCTGGCCTGGCTCTCTATCCACTGATGCACCTAGTTACCCAGGTCTATTTCATTTGTATGTTTCTATCACCAACATGTAGCAAAGTACTTGGCACACAATACGTACTAAATAACTGTAAATAATTGTAGATTTGTTGAATGGATTATCTCTATTTGGATTGACTTGCCTTTGCTTGATCCTTGTAGACCTTACTGGACACCCAAACATAACCTTCCCTGGTTTGACTTATCCATTCACCTCCCAAACTTAGTTACAATATCCCAGATTTAGCTTCTGTATGAATCCAGATTTCCTAAAAGTAGAAAATGCCTGTAATCGGAGTCCTCAAGAAGGAAGAAATTGAAAGGAAAAAGAATAGGCTGGGAAGGGAGATGAGGAAGCTTATGGTATTCCATAAATACTCATTAAGCATTTCTGGGTTAAGAGCACTGTTCTAAGAGTATAGTAAATTAATAAGTCATGAAGAATTTATAGGGGGCGCTAGCTAGCTCGATGGATAGAGAGTCAGGCCTGGAAACTAGAAGTCCTGGGTTTAAATCCGGCCCCAGATACTTCCTAGCTGTGTGACCCTGGACAAGTCACTTAACCCCAATTGCCTAGCCTTTAATGCTCTTCTGCCTTGACATTAATATTTAGAATAAATTCTATAACAGAAGGAAAGGGTGGTTTTTTAAAAGAATTTATTAAGTTCCTACTATATGTAATTATGATCTTCACCCACCATTGGAGGAATGGATATATACATATCATTCATGTGATTTTTAGAGAGGTTAACAAATTTAAGTAAAATATAAAACTCAAACCTATGCATTGTTTCTCCCTGCTTAAGCTCTGACAAAATGCCTATTAAATAGAGTTTGAAACATGGAGCTAATATGAAAATAAAGTATCATCTATGAATTCCGTGTGCTAATTCTGGTCTCCTGATTCTGAAATAACCAAATTTTCAGCCCTTCCCTTCTGTTTTCCCCACTGTAGAAATTTCACACAGTTACAGCCCTGCTTCATCCGTGCATTCATGGGGCTTTTGGCTATAGTGGTTTATCATGTTTTCTGGAAATGTTTCTGCCCCCTTTGGCTGCACTTTTCTTCAGCAGAAGTCAGAGAATGTAGCTGACCTACCCCTGGACCTTTCCTGACTCTCATATAGCCAGAAATGAATCTATCACCTATTGTTCTAATCCTACTCACTGTGGTTTACAAATATTGGTGCTGGCTGTCCCAAGATCTTTCCTTAATAGCAATTTCTAAACCATGATAGAAAAATGGATAAATCCTCATAACTTTATGTTCCTTTTGAAAAAAAAACCAACATTTCCAAGTCTTTTCATTTCCTAACCCACTGAAAACCTTTCAGGCAATTGAATGGCTTTGGTCTGCAATTTTCCACTGAGGAAAAAGAAAAGAAATCTTATGTAGCATCCAGGAAAACGAGTCATGACATATTGTCCTCCCTCGCGCCCACATATTGATTTTTGCCCGAAGTTGCTTTGAGAAGGACCTATTGCTGTTGAGCTCTCATGTTCCTTAGAATTGAATAGTCTACAAATGGAATTGAGGTGGCCTTTCTATAGATTGAAATGCTGGTGAACAGTCCATTAACTACAAAGACAAAACAAATCACTAGTACATAAAGAAAATATCGATTGCTTTCTCTCGTGTGCATTAGTCTGAACTTGGCATCAAACATTTTCACATTTTCCATAATGAGAAGCTACTGTATTTTCATTGATTAAGACTCCACAAACATAAGAGTCATCAAGCATTTTCAAATGAAAAAAGTTAAAAGGAAAAATATTTTTCAAACAAACAAAATATATACCTGTTTGGATGGATGTTTATATGTATGTATATACATATATTTCAAAACAGATTTTGTCTGAAAGCCTGACCTATCAGAAAACTCATCTAATTCATAGTAGTAAAGGATACATCTCAGAAAGTAGCACAATCATCTGAAAAGCCTGATCTTAGGACTTATTCTTAAGTTTGTTCTTGGATCCAAGCAAGAAGAATAAGCTGAACAACATCTATAAAACTATGCAAAGCCTTTGAAGAAAGGAGTCTTCTTATAAGGATTACAGGACTGAGAATAGAAAGAGACCTTAATAATAATCTTAATGGACCCACTCAGTTGTATTCCACCTTCCCTAAAATAAATCAAAATACAAGGTATATGGTCTAATATACACCTATATATCTTTCACAAAGCAAGTATAAGATCTAAAATCCTCATTAAATATAAAATGGTTCAACCCATAAATGTGCAAAGAAATGTTTAACAACCAGCTCTCTGGCACACACATAAAAGAGTAAATAAATACACTTTTAAATTTAATCTTTATTATTAACATTTACCCCGTAATTTTCTTTGGTCCAGCCTTGCTTAGATCAATTCAAGAAACATTTATTAAGGGCCAGCTTTGTGCCAGCACTGAAAATACAAAAACAGAAAAGAGTCAATTAAGAAAGCCTTAAAGACTCTTTAAGGAGTTCACAGTCTAAAGGGGGGAGGAAAGGAAAGAGGACAAATAAAAGGAAGTTGAAAGTGAATGGTTGGGCACCAGAACTACTGATGGCAAAAATGGAGTTTCCAATCATCATTTTTTGGTGATGATATTTCAGGTGACTGGCTTATCCTGGAGGAGAGCATGTTGTTCCCTGGAGTCAGTTCCCTGGACACAATCAACAAAAAAAAGTTCTGATTTGTAGCATTTACCAATTTCCAAAGTGTTAATGTTCACTCAAAAGTTTGAACAATGAGCTCTGTGGTTCCAGTACTGCCCTACCCCTCTGGGTCCAATGTCATCTCTAGAAAAGGAAATATAAGGATTTTTAAGACAATCAACCAAAAGACTCAATATGAAATCAGACTTGCTGTTCTGTTCTAATTTAGTACCTTGATTCCAGCAATGAAATTTTTCTTTTGCTTTGTTTAAGTAACAAAATACAGTAAAAAAAAAAAACTTCTTGTCCTTCTCTAACCTCATGTCCCCGTTTCAGTTCCCTGTCTGGTGGCCTAATTCTTCTAGGAGCAGAATCTTACATTTCTCTCTGTTTGTTGTTCAGTCATTTTCAGTCATATTTGACTCTTCGTGACCCCATTTGGGGTTTTTCTTTGCAAAGATACTGGAAATGTTTGCTATTTCCTTCTCCAATTAATTCTACATATTAGAAAACTGAGGCAAATAAGCTTACCCAAGATCACACAGCTATGAAGTGTCTGAGGCCGTTTTGAAGTCCAAAATATAAGTCTTCCTCTTTCCAGACCAAACACTATCCACTTGGCACCCTAGCTGCCACTTCTTTCTATAGATTCCATTTCCTTGGAAAGATAAGCACTCTGGCCTTGAACCTCAGTCCCTATGGCTAGATCTCCACTACCTGATGCCAAATCCCCCTGATTCTGACCAGGCACCTACCTGCCTACAACAGAGTAAGCTCATACTTCCCCTTTGGGTCTGTCTCTGAGCCCAGACTTCCCCAGCCTGGTCAGGCCCAACACTAACCAAACTATAGGATAACATAAAGGATTGATTACAAAAGATTTAGAGAGGCCACCTAGTCCAAAGCCTTCCTTTTATAGATGAAGAAACTGAAGCCTGGGGAGGTGATACAGAACAAAGCTACAAAATCAACAGTAAGCATCTTTTTTTTAACAAACACTTTCCTTCTTCCTTAGAATCACTACTAAACATTGGTCCCAGAGCAGAAGAGCAGTAAGGCATAGGCAATTGGGAGTATGCAACTAACCTAGCGTCCCACAGTGAGGAAGTGTCTGAAGTAAGATTTGAATCCAGGACCTCCAGTCTCCAGACCTGGCTTCTATCTACCAAGCCACCCCGCTGCCCCTACAAGCATTTATTAAGTGTTTGCTGTTCTAAGCAAAAAAAAAGGGGGGGGGAGGAACAATCTTTGTTCCCAAAGAACTCACCTTTTCTAAAAATTGTTTTATTTAATTAATCAATTTAGAATATTTTCCCATGGTTACATGATTTGTATTCTTTCCCTCCCCTCCCCACCTCCTTCCCTCTCCAGTAGCCAATGAGCAATTCTACTGGGTTTTACATATATCATTGATCAAAACCTATTTCCATATTATTAATATTTGTACTAAGGTGATCATTTAGGGTCTAGGTCCCCAATCATATCCCCATCAAACCATGTGATCAAGAAAATGTATTTTTCTTCTGTGTTTCTACTCCCACAGTAAAGAACTCATCATTGTAAGAATTTAAATTTAAGTTTTTATGTTAATATGAAAGTTCTAAAGTAATATTGTGGTCACCAATTACAAATATTACAGCTTAAGTCAAAATGACTTTTAGCAGCTTTAGTTAAAAAGAGGTGGAAAGAGTGAAAGTGAAAAAATGTAGATAAAGAGATAGATACTAATAAGCCTACCACCCCTTCTCCTGAGATGCCAGGCTCAGCCCCAGTAGGGCTTCCCCAAGACTCTGTCTCCACATGGATTTTCCTGGTAATCCTAAGCCAGAAGTCCCAACAGTGTCTTCAGCCAAGGTTCCACCAATGCAGCCTCCTCCAAAGCAAAGGCAGGAATCTCTAGAACCAATCTCTCCAAAAGCCAGGAAAGGAAGGCCAGCTACTCACCCAGCAAGCTGATGCAGAATCCAGGAAAAAAAGTCTCCTCCTCCAGCTCACTGATGCGGAGAGACTCCAAAGACAAACTCCAAAGGAGAAGAAGTTCAAAGGAGAAGACCCTTGGACAAGAAGTCCAGGACTTTTTATAATCCTTTTTCCACATCACTTCCTGTCCTTTCCCCACTTTACAGGAACCAATCACTCTCTTTCAAGTTGCCTAACATTACTACCCAGGGGTAGAGGTGTGAGTTTACTCTAGTAAGTGACTCCTGAATTTTCTTACTTAGTGTTAAGTAACGGTGCTTTGAGTTCTTGATTTGTTTAGCTAAAAATAAATAAGGGGGGAGTTAATCCTATCTTCACACTTTCTAATGGGAGAGAAAACATAAATATAACTGGATACATACAAGATATAAACAGGGTAACTTGGAAGCAATCTCAAAGGGAAGACACTAGCAATAAGAAAGGCTTCCTCTGGAAAGGGGGATTTTTAGCTGACACTTGAAGTAAGCCAAGGAAGTAAGAAGGTAGAGATAAGGAGGGAGAACATTCCAGACATAGGGGATAGCCAATAAGAATGTCTAAAGGCTGGAGACGGGGTATCTTGCTCTAGGAAGAGCATAGATTCCTGAACACTTGGGAACTGGGGAGATCACCAAGTGAAACAGTGTAGAAGCAGAGAAGAGGGTCAAGGGTGAGCATTTGGGAGATGTCCATGATTAGCCAGCTCAGAGAGTCTGAAAAGGAATGACCAAATAAATCAAAGAACCAAAAGACACAAGTATCACAAAAACCTAGAGAAAAGAGAAAAAGATAAAGAGATTTAGGAAAGGAAAAGAGGGTGCTTGACATTGTCAAAGACTGAAAGATAGAGCAAGAATAAGGTTTGAGAAAAGGTCATTACTTTTGGCAATTAAAAATCATTGAAAACTTCATAAAATGCAATCTTAGTGTAAAGATAAAGTTGTAAATCAGACTGCAGAATTTTTAGAAATGAATTAGAGGGAGGGAAGTAGAGGCACCAGTTGTAAGAAATTATCTCCAGGAGTTTAACCCCAAAATGAAGAGAAATAGAATAGCCCATTCCAATGAATGGATTAAATGAGGAATGTTTAAATTCATGACTAAACAAGGAATAGAAACAACCTCAGAAGATAAGATGATAAATTTTGATTACACAAAATAAAAAGGTTTTGTTTGAACAGATTTAATAAAGATGAGAATAAAAGGGAGATAATTGGGAGAAATCTTTGAAGCCAGATTCTTTGATCAAAGTCTCATTCTCAAGATATAAAATGAACTGGGGGCAGCTGGGTAGCTCAGTGGATTGAGAGCCAGGCCTAGAGATGGGAGGTCCTAGTTTCAAATCTGGCCTCAGACACTTCCCAGCTGTGTGACCCTGGGCAAGTCACTTGACCCCCATTGCCTAGCCCTTACCACTCTTCTGCCTTGGAGCCAATACACAGTATTGATTCCAAGACAGAAGATAAGGGTTTAAATATGTGTGTGTGACAACACCAAGAAATGTTATAGCCAAATTCAAAAACAATCAGATAAAAGAACAGGTATTACAAGCTGCCAAAAAGAAACCATTCAGATACCATGGAAACATGGTGAGGATAACACAGGATCTTGCTGCATCCACACTGAAGGACCGAAAGGCATGGAATATGATATTCCGGAAAGCAAGGGAACTAGGCCTACAGCCAAGAATAAAATACCCATCAAAACTGACTATATTCTTACAGGGGAAAGTATGGTCATTTAACACAACAGAGGAATTCCAAGCATTCATAAATAAAAGACCAGACCTGAACAGAAAATTCGAAGTCCAACCACAGAATTCAAGAGAATCATCAAAAGGTAATTAAAAAAGAGGGGAAAAACAACAACAACAACAAAGGTTTTTTTTTAAGAGACTCAATAAGTTAAAATGATATGTATCCCTATATGAAAAGAGGTCATTGGCAACTCTTAAAAACTGTTGCTATCACCTAAGCAGCTAGAAGAACTACACTCAGAGGGAAGGGACAAACTGTATAGGATGAAAGGACAAGACATAAATAGGTATATAGAGATATGCATGCATAAATACATATACATGTGTATGTATATATATATATACATGACTAAAGCTAAAAAAGAAAAGAGGTTATGACTAAAAGAAATGGGAAAAGAAACAAATAGGGGTAAATTTATATGTCACAAAGAAGCTCATGGCGGGAGGGGGGAGAACATCGATACACTGGAAGGGTAAAGAGGTCGGAGATAGGAAATATTCAACTCTTACGTACTTTGAAACTGACCCAAAGAGGGAAGAACAATCCAATCCATTGGGGAAGAGAATAGATTTGCGCCCTATAGAGGAGTAGAAGGGTAAAAAACAGACTGGTGGGGAGGGAAGCAGTACAAGGGAGGGAGAGGGTGGGGGGGGGGGATTTTTAAAAAGACTACAGGGGAAAATAAGGGAGGGAATTAGAAGGGAGGGGGGTAGAAAGGGAAATACAAGGGGGACTGATTTAAAGTAAATCACTGGACTAAAAGGTAGAGCTGAAGAAGAAAGGTTAGAATTAGGGAAGGATATCAAAATGCCAGGGAGTCCACAAGTGACAGTCATAACATTGAACGTGAATGGGATGAACTCACCCATAAAACGTAAACAAATAGAAGAATGGATTAGAATCCAAAACCCTACCATATGTTGTCTCCAAGAAACACACATGAGGCGGGTAGACACCCACAAGGTCAGAATTAAAGGATGGAGTAAGACCTTTTGGGCCTCAAGTGACAGAAAGAAGGCAGGAGTGGCAATCATGATATCTGATAAAGCCAAAGCAAAAATAGACCTGATCAAAAGGGATAGGGAAGGTTATTATATTTTGTTAAAAGGGACTTTAGATAATGAGGAAATATCACTAATCAACATATATGCACCAAATAATATAGCACCCAAATTTCTAATGGAGAAACTAGTAGAATTGAAGGAGGAAATAGATAGTAAAACTATCCTAGTGGGAGACCTGAACCTACCACTATCAAATTTAGATAAATCAAATGAAAAATAAATAAGAAAGAGGTAAAAGAAGTGAACGAAATCTTAGAAAAATTAGAATTAATAGACATATGGAGAAAAATAAATAGGGATAAAAAGGAATACACCTTCTTCTCAGCACCACATGGCACATTCACAAAGATTGACCATACATTAGGTCACAGAAACATGGCACACAAATGCAGAAAAGCAGAAATAATAAATGCAGCCTTTTCAGACCACAAGGCAATAAAAATAATGATCAGTAATGGTACATGGAAAACCAAATCAAAAACTAATTGGAAACTAAACAATATGATACTCCAAAATCGTTTAGTTAGAGAAGAAATCATAGAAACAATTAATAATTTCATCGAGGAAAATGACAATGGCGAGACATCCTTTCAAACCTTTTGGGATGCAGCCAAAGCAGTAATCAGAGGTAAATTCATATCCCTGAGTGCATATATTAACAAACTAGGGAGAGCAGAGATCAATCAATTGGAAATGCAAATGAAAAAACTCGAAAGTGACCAAATTAAAACCCCCCAGCAGAAAACCAAACTAGAAATCCTAAAAATTAAGGGAGAAATTAATAAAATTGAAAATGATAGAACCATTGATTTAATAAATAAGACAAGAAGCTGGTACTTTGAAAAAAACAAACAAAATAGACAAAGTACTGGTCAATCTAATTAAAAAAAGGAAGGAAGAAAAGCAAATTAACAGCATCAAAGATGAAAAGGGGGACATCACCTCTGAGGAAGAGGAAATTAAGGCAATCATTAGAAATTACTTTGCCCAATTATATGGCAATAAATATACCAATTTAAGTGATATGGATGAATATATACAAAAATACAAACTGCCTAGACTAACAGAAGAGGAAATAGAATTCTTAAATAATCCCATATCAGAAAATGAAATCCACCAAGCCATCAAAGAACTTCCTAAGAAAAAATCCCCAGGGCCTGATGGATTCACCAGTGAATTCTATCAAACATTCAGAGAACAGTTAATCCCAATACTATACAAACTATTAGACATAATAAGCAAAGAGGGAGTTCTACCAAACTCCTTTTATGACACAAACATGGTACTGATTCCAAAACCAGGCAGGTCAAAAACAGAGAAAGAAAACTATAGACCAATCTCCCTAATGAATATAGATGCAAAAATCTTAAATAGGATACTAGCAAAAAGACTTCAGCAAGTGATCAGAAGGGTCATCCACCATGATCAAGTAGGATTTATACCAGGGATGCAGGGCTGGTTCAATATTAGGAAAACCATCCACATAATTGACCACATTAACAAGCAAACCAACAAGAACCACATGATTATCTCAATAGATGCAGAAAAAGCCTTTGATAAAATACAACACCCATTCCTATTAAAAACACTAGAAAGCATAGGAATAGAAGGGTCATTCCTAAAAATAATAAACAGTATATATCTAAAACCATCAGCTAATATCATTTGCAATGGGGATAAACTAGATGCATTCCCAATAAGATCAGGAGTGAAACAAGGATGCCCATTATCACCTCTATTATTTGACATCGTACTAGAAACACTAGCAGTAGCAATTAGAGAAGAAAAAGAAATTGAAGGCATCAAAATAGGCAAGGAGGAGACCAAGTTATCACTTTTTGCAGATGACATGATGGTCTACTTAAAGAATCCTAGAGATTCAACCAAAAAGCTAATTGAAATAATCAACAACTTTAGCAAAGTTGCAGGATACAAAATAAACCCACATAAGTCATTAGCTTTTCTATATATCTCCAACACAGCTCAGCAGCAAGAACTAGAAAGAGAAATCCCATTCAAAATCACCTTAGACAAAATAAAATACCTAGGAATCTACCTCCCAAGACAAACACAGGAACTATATGAACACAACTACAAAACACTCGCCACACAACTAAAACTAGACTTGAGCAATTGGAAAAACATTAACTGCTCATGGGTAGGACGAGCCAACATAATAAAAATGACTATCCTGCCCAAACTTATTTATCTATTTAGTGCCATACCCATGGAACTCCCAAAAAATTTCTTTACTGATTTGGAAAAAAGCATAACAAAGTTCATTTGGAATAACAAAAGATCAAGGATATCCAGGGAAATAATGAAAAAAAAACACTAATGAGGGGGGCCTAGCAGTCCCAGACCTCAAACTATATTACAAAGCAGCAGTCATCAAAACAATTTGGTACTGGCTAAGAGACAGAAAGGAGGATCAGTGGAATAGACTGGGGGAAAGCGACCTCAGCCAGATAGTATACAATAAACCCAAAGATCCCAGGTCTTGGGACAAAAATTCACTATTTGATAAGAACTGCTGGGAAAATTGGAAGACAGTGTGGGAGAGATTAGGAATTGATCAACACCTCACACCCTACACCAAGATAAATTCAAAATGGGTGAAAGACTTAAACATAAAGAAGGAAACCATAAGTAAATTGGGTAAACACAGAATAGTATACATGTCAGACCTTTGGGAAGGGAAAGACTTTAAAACCAAGCAAGACATAGAGAGAATCACAAAATGTAAAATAAATAATTTCGACTACATCAAATTAAAAGGCTTTTGTACAAACAAAAGCAATGTAACTAAAATCAGAAGGAAAACAACAAGTTGGGAAAAAATCTTCATAAAAACCTCTGACAAAGGTTTAATTACTCAAATTTATAAAGAGCTAAATCAATTGTACAAAAAATCAAGCCATTCCCCAATTGATAAATGGGCAAGGGACATGGATAGACAGTTTTCAGATAAAGAAATCAAAACTATTAATAAGCACATGAAGAAGTGCTCCACATCTCTTATAATCAGAGAGATGCAAATCAAAACAACTCTGAGGTATCACCTCACACCTAGCAGATTGGCTAACATGACAGTTATGGAAAGTAATGAATGCTGGAGGGGATGTGGCAAAGTAGGGACATTAATTCATTGCTGGTGGAGTTGTGAACTGATCCAGCCATTCTGGAGGGCAATTTGGAACTATGCACAAAGGGCGATAAAAGAATGTCTACCCTTTGATCCAGCCATAGCACTGCTGGGTTTGTACCCCAAAGAGATAATGGACAAAAAGACTTGTACAAAAATATTCATAGCTGCGCTCTTTGTGGTGGCCAAAAATTGGAAAATGAGGGGATGCCCATCAATTGGGGAATGGCTGAACAAACTGTGGTATATGTTGGTGATGGAATACTATTGTGCTCAAAGGAATAATAAAGTGGAGGATTTCCATGTGAACTGGAACAACCTCCAGGAAGTGATGCAGAGCGAGAGGAGCAGAACCAGGAGAACATTGTACACAGAGACAAACACACTGTGGTATAATCGAATATAATGGACTTCTCCATTAGTGGTGGTGTAATGTCCCTGCACAATCTGCAGGGATCAAGGAGAAAAAAACACTATCCAAAAGCAGAGGACAAACTGAGGGAATAGAAACACCGAGGAAAAGCAACTGCCTGAATACAGAGGTTGAGGGGACATGACAGAGGAAAGACTCGGAGCGAACACTCTGATGCAAATACTAACAACATGGCAATGGGTTCAAGTCAAGAACACATATGATACCAGTGGAATCACGCGTCGGCCACGGGGGGTGGGAGGGAGGAAAAGAAAATGATCTTTGTCTTTAATGAAAAATGCATGGAAATGAACAAATAAAATACTATAAAATTAAAAAAAAAACAAAAAAAATAAATATGTGTGTGTGTGTGTATATTATATATATAAAATGAGCTGATTCAAATTTATCATTCTCCAGTTAATAAATAGTCTGAAACTATTAGTACTTAGTTTTTGAGGGAAGAAATCCAGGCACATCTAGAGCCATATTATAAAATGTTCCAAATTACTACTAACTAAAGAAATACACATTAAAGCAGTTCTGAATTCCACGTCATGCCCATCAGAGTGGCAAAAATCTCACACACACGGGTGCATACATGCACACACATACACACACACACACACACACACACACACACACACACAAGTGCACCCGAAAATGATACATTTTGGAGAGATTGTGAGAAAACAAGCACATTGATGCACTGTTAGTGGACCTGTGAAAGGGTACAACAATCTGGAATTTAGAGTCAGACACACACAAAATATTTATGTTTATGTTTATGTCTTTAGTTTAAGCATAACACTGCTGGACCTATATCTAACAGATCAAAGAAAAAGAAAAAGGTCCTTCATGTACAAAAATGATTTTAGCAACTTTTTGTAGAGGGGGGGGAAACACTAGAACCTCAGAGGATGCCTTGTAGCCTATGAGAGCAATAGAATAGCGTTTTGCTTTAAGAAGTGAGTCAATAGATGATTTCAAAAAAGACGTGGGGAGACTTATATGAACTGATGCAGAGTGAAATGAGTAGAATCTGATTATGCTATAAAATCAATACTATAAAAATTATTATTTTGAGGATCTTTATAAACTGCTGAATAAATGAGCAGAACTACAATAATGAATACTAAAAAAACTGTAAGAACAACTTGGAAATGATCATTATTACAGTGAACCTATGATGAAATACATTATCTGTGAAGGATAGATGAGACTTAGGGTGCAGAAAATAGATTTCTTTTTGTTTGTTTTAAATTTAGTGAAGAGGTAGTTGAAGCTACAGATATGAAGTGTTGCATGTACTTGAAGATGAGGTCATGGCTTATTCCTTTTATTTAACTACTTTACTTTGTTACAAGCATCCTCTCATGAAGTGGGAGTAATATAAATATTTATAACAAAAACAAAACATCAATAAAAAGTTTTTTTATTTGAATCATTATGTAATATATTATCATGTAATATAAATTTGTAGTGTGCCCAGCCAACATGTTTTCTTTTTTAATTGAATTTTATTTTTTCAATTACATGTAGAACAATTTCTGACAATTGTTTTCTGACAGTTATTTTTCATTCAGATTCTCCCTCTTGCTACCTGCTCCCATCCCCAAGGTGGTAAATAGTCTGATATAGGTTATATTAGTACTTTTATGTAATTCATATTTCCATATTCTCCATGTTGTGACTGAAGACCATATCACATATACAATAAAAAACCCACGAAGGAAATCAAATGCATTGCTTTTATTTGCAATCAGATTCCAATAGTTCCTTCTTTGGCTGTAGACAGCATTTTTATTTTTTATCATGAGTTTCTTGGGGTTATCTTGGAACCTGGTTTTGCTGATAATAGTTTATTTGAAAATGGTCTATTCATATCTTTTGACCATTTATCAATTGAGGAATGATTTGTCTTCTTATAAATTTTACTCAGTTCTCTATATATTTGGGAAATAAGGCCTTTATTAGAGATGCTTGCTATAAAAATTTTTCCTAGTTTTCTCCTTTTCTTATAATCTTTGTTGTATTAGTTTTGTTTGTGCAAAAACTTCTTAGTTTAATAGAATCAAAGCTATCTATTTCTATCTATTTCTATCTCTTGTTTGTTCATACATTCTTCCCTTATTCATAGATTTGACAAGTAAACTATTCTATGCTCTTCTAATTTGTTAATGGTAGTACCATTTATGTCTAAATCATGTATCCATTTTGACCTTATCTTGGTATAGGATGTGAGATGTTGGTCTATAATACCCAGGCTCTGCCATACCTTTTTCCATTTTTCCCAGCAGTTTTTGTCAAATAGTGATTTCTTGTCCCAAAACCTTGTATCTTTGGGTTTAGTAAGCATTACATAACTATGGTCATTTATGGCTATGTATTGTGCAGCAAATCTATTCCACTGATTTACCACTCTATTTCTTAGCCAGTACCAGATTGTTTTCATGATTATAACTTTGTAATACGATCCTGTGCATTATTTCTTAGGACACAATAGTATATACATCTCTCTTAGGTGGAGATTGTCAACTTGTTTCTTACTTAAGTGCTTTACAACGAGATGTATAGATTGTCTTACAAGTCTTTGCAATCATGGCCAGAAAATTTAAAGCTTCATACAGCAGATGATGGGGTATATGTTATATTTTATTAATATAATTATATTATATTATTTTATATATATAACATATAAGTAATATATTTATATAATTAATTAATTCAAAAGATAATATGATTAGTGCAAATAATTGTACAGATTGTACAGAGTCATTTTGCAATCTTCCTTTTCTTACATCTGCTTGAATTACATGACTTTCCCAGGATTTTATATCATCAGCTTTTATATTATTCTCATTGGTCCTTAAATTCTCCATCTTAGTATCATTGTATTATATACATATATAATAATATTAATAATCATATACACATATATAATTAATTCATTTATATCACCATCTACCTTATTTTCATTACACTCAATTTTATTTATGCTCGACTCATTTTTATTTCTATCACAGTCATTTCCTGATTCATTTTCATATGTACCTAGGGTAAAACTTCATAAGTCACACCCTTGTTCTGATCACCTTTTACTACCTGGCTGTACTTTTGGTCTAGCTATACAGAGTCCAGTACATGAGTCAAGATCCCAGAGGAAATGTCCAAAGTGTACTTTTGCAAAAAAAAAAAAGTACAAATTACTACACGATAGGTCCTTTTCCCTTATCTCTAATCTCTTTGGGATACAGACCTGGTATGCCAGGATGTTTTTTTTTTCTTTTATTGTCTCCAGCTCCATTCAGCATGCTAATAGGAGCAAAGACAGTCAATGATGAGAATATTCCAAGGCTATGGTTTAGCAGGGTGTGATTGGTAATGGGATAAAATAGCAAGAGACTTGAGCGGAAAGGTTAGTGTAGAATTGAACTTATTTGTCGAAAGGTCAAGATAGAGAAGGGAAGAGAGTATCATCAGTGCAAGGGTGATGGCTTGGAAAAGAATGGAAGGGTAGAGGGATTAGAGGTAATGATGAGGACAGAACAGGAGGAGAGTCATAACACAGAGGAGAAGATGAAAGGATAAATGATTATAATCAGACAAAGGAATTTGAGAATTCATGATATGGAAGTGAAACATTTGTGGGTGATAGCAAGATGAAGGGTATGACCATCTCTGTGTGTAGCTGAGGTAGAATAGAGGAGCAGGTCATATGAATTGAGTAAATTGATGAGCTGAAAAGTTAAGATGTTTGAAGGAATAAGAGTCATCCCATACTAGGGGAGAAATTAGGGAGGAACAACTGAGCCAAGCCCTGAACTCCCTGAGGAAAGCAAAGTATCCTGGAAGTTGAAAGATAACAGTTGTCAGAATCTCAATTAAGTGAGATGGTTTGAATAAATATCAGAGGAGAAGTTGCTGAGTAACAGTGTTAGAAGGAGAGTCTAGAAGAAGCAATGGGGAGCAAAGTATATTCCAATTCACACCCTGACCAAGGAGTCATTTGTGTGAAAAGGAATTCTTTGTTTCCTTTGTCTATTTTGAGTTTACATGTGTGAAAAGGGAATCCTTTATTCTCTTTGCCTAGTTGGAGTTGACACTTTGGTTAACATTAACTTAAGTACCCCTACTTAGTTCCTCACTAGACTGAAGATAGGATTAACTCTCCTTTGTCTACCTTTTAAGTTGAATCAACAAAAGATTGAACACCCTACTTAGCGGTGGGTGAGAAGCCAGCAAGATATTTAGAGAGTTCTACCCTTTTTTAAACTCAGTCAGAAACTTGTGAATTCTTTTTAGAGTTCACACAAGAATTCACACTCTCAGAAACTGTTCAATCAGGAAATTGTGAACCTTTTTGATGAGAAATTGACCTTCAGAAGGTGAGGATTTGATCCCACAGACACTGACCCCTGGGCAGTGCTAGACAATTTGGAAATTATGATTGGCCCCTATGAAGAGGGGAGGAGACAAGAAGTCACCATAAAAGCAAGCCCAAATTCCCTCAGAGGAGATTGTCTTTGAGAAGATAGTCTGAAGAGATTGTCTTCTAGAGATAGTCTTCTACCTGGGGAGAGTCTTCAAGGGAGCTTTGCTGGAGACTATGGCTGGATCCTGGGCTTGGAGCTTGACTTCAACTTAGACTCTGATTCCTGGACCCCATTGGGTGAGTGAAAGGCTAACTCCTTTCCTAGTTTCCCAAGAGACTAGTTTCCCTCTTGAAGGAGGCCACATGATTACTCACCACCAGCCTTACTGGTTGAGAGCTAATCTCTGCCTAGAGTAAGTAGACCCAGGGCAAAACATTTAGGTTTATAAGATAGATAACTTCTTTATCCCCCTCACATTTCTCTTCTTTATTGTTTCCTCTCTATTTAGAAATACTTGTAAATAAATTTCTGACTAGAGATATAATAAATATTGGCAACCACATAATTTCATAAAATTATTGCCCAACCATTCATTTTCACCTTTACATTTTGCACAAATGAAAGTATAATTAGTGATGAAAAAAGTGGCCAAGGAGGCTGTGTTGATAGAAAGGAATCAAGTCTCATCATTTTTTTTAATTTATTTGGTTTTTGGTTACATTGAAATTCCCTGCTATCTTCTTCCCTGCCTCTCTTTCCCACACTAGAGAAGGCATCTTAAATGATAAAAAATATGTTTATGTAATATATATATATATATATGCACATATATACTATGTCTTCTTGTATCAATTTTTTCTCTGTAGATGGACATATACAAGTTATTCTTCAAATAATTTTTCTGTTGTATATACCATTTTCTTGGTTCTGCTCATTTTGCTCCTCATAATTTCATGTCATTTTTTTCATGTTTTTCTTAATTAATCTATTGGTCATTTCTTACAACCTTGAAGTATTCTGTCACAATCATATGCTACAACGTTTTTGGCCATTCCACAACTGATGGATATTTCCCCTAATTCCTTTTCCACCACAAAGAGAGGGGCCATAAATATTTTAGAACATATGGGTTCTTTTTCTTGTTCCCTGATCACCTTAAGAAGTAAACCTAATAGTGGTATTACTGAATCAAAAAACATATAGACAAGTCTTATCTGCAAAGGAAAAAGTAAGAAACTTTTCAGGTGAAAGCAAGTTTCTTTCAAGTCAATGGGTAGCTATAGCTACAAGATCCTAGAACTGAAGATGTCTCCTTTCATTAGAAACCAAATGAATGGAAGAAGGCTAATAATTTCTAACAATTCTGTGTAATACTAAGAAATAATGGATTAGCTTGGGAAATTTATGGATGCCTTGAAAACTATCCACAAATGAGTCGGTATACAATATTATAATAGCCCACAGGGAATGTAAGCAAACAAACTACTATGAAAATAGTTTCAGGATACATGCAAGTATTCATTCCAGAGGATGAAAAAATGTAGAAATTCTATGACAAAAGTGATATTATCCTTGAAACTAAATGCCATGAAGACAATTGTTAACAAGACCCTTTTTACTCATGTCTCACGAGTAGCTAATTCTGCATAGTCTAACCCCAACACTCACCAGTCTTGACTAACAGTCACAACCAGGGATACACATCACCCAAATTTTATCCATCAATCTATGATGCCCCAAGCACTGTGCCAGATACCAGGGATACACATACAAAAATGAGACATCCCACCCCTCGTGGAGCTTACTTTCAATTCCCTGAGCCCACATATACATAGAAAAGCATAAAATAGCCCCCACAGAAGCACAAAAATAGGCCCACCTCCCAGGAATATCAGCAGATAATTCTTTCAGCTGGGTTATAACCAGCTACCAGAAGAGGCAAGAGCAAGTAAAAGTATGGCAACTATATAAAACATCCTAAGAAAAACAGATATTTCTAGTAGTAAATATGTAATTCTGAATGAAGGGAAGCTTAGGAATTCATGCAAAAGTAAATTGTAAGAAAAGCCAACTAGAAAGAGTAGAGGGATCATGAATCATGTAACCATGGAAAAATAGTCTAAATAAAAACAAGGAAAAAAAAAGAAGAAAAGCCAACTATCCTAAAGTCCAGTCTTCTTATACTACAGCAAATGTTCAAGGTTTCTGAGTTATAATTTACCATCAAAACTTTGTTTTTTAAAGCCCTTACCTTCTATCTAAGATTCAATACTAAGAATTGGTTCCAAGGCAGAAGAGTGGTAAGGGCTAAACAACTGGAGTTAAGTGGCTTACCCAAGGTCACACTGCTAGAAAGTGTCTATGGCCAAATTTGAAATCACGAACTCTGATACCTAGGCCTGGCTCTCTATCAGAACCTTTGGAAATCAATGCACTGAAACAAAATTTAAAATTCCTTTTTTAACCTAGTTTCTAAATCAATTTTTTCCCAGAATTTTTCTCTTAAGAATTGATATTCTGGAGACTTCCGGTTAAGATGGCGGCTTAGAGAAAGCTGAAGTTCAGATCTCCGGAAAACCCTTCCCGACCGATCTCAAACTAGAAGCTCCTAAGGCGCCGAAATTCAAAACGATCAACAGCACAGACCCTGGGAACCCTCCTCCTGGACCTGGACCCGGTTCAAAAGGTACGGCTCCCCTTAAAAGCCAGAACCCGAGATCCCTCGGACCTCAGGGGTAGGAGCGCAGAGTCCAAGGCTCCCGGAAGCGGCAGCCGTGCCGGGCTCAGAGAGCAGGGTCTGAGGAACAACAACCCTCAGGGTCTTCTACCCAAGTCCCAGTCCGGGTGAAAGTTACTGCCTGGGGCTTCCGCTGCAGAGAGCCTGTCGGTCCGGGTGAAAGTTACTGCCTGGGGCCTCCGCTGCAAAGAGCTGGTCGGTCCGGGTGAAAGTTACTGCCTGGGGCCTCCGCTGCAGAGAGCTGGTCAAAACAACAGCAACCCTCAGGGCGGGCAAGACAGCCTCACGGGCTGGATCCTGCTATCCAAGTCTCAGTGAAAGTCCTTGCCCGGAGCTTGGGAAAGCTGCAGCCCATCCCCCCGCAGGCCGACGAAACAGCCTCACGGCCAGCGATTCCTCGTGGTCCGACCCTTCCATTCCAGTTCCAGCGAGGCATATTCAGTTTAACCCAGGGAAAGCTCATAGAACTATCTGCCCAGGACTAAAGCGTCTGAACACCAGACAGAGACAAGAAAAACTAATCCTCCACATTCAGAAATGGCAAACTCCACAGAACCACAGAAGCCCCAAAATACCAAGAAAAATAAGAAGAAAGGGGCGACTTTGGACACATTCTATGGAGCCAAAATACAAAATACAGAGCAGACAGAAGATAATATAAAAGAAAATGCTCCAAAACCTTCCAAAGGAAATGGAAACTCTCCACAAACCTATGAAGAATTTGAATCAGAAATGACCAAAAAGATGGAAGCCTTCTGGGAGGAAAAGTTGGAAATAATGCAAAAGAAATTCACGCATCTACAAAACCAGTTTGACCAAACTGTAAAAGAAAACCAGGCTTTAAAGGCCAGAATCAGGCAGCTGGAAGACAACGATCGTGTAAAAGAGCAAGAATCAATAAAGCAAAGCCAAAATACCAAGAAATTAGAAGAGAACATAAAATATCTCACCGACAAGGTGATAGATTTGGAAAATAGGGGGAGAAGGGATAATTTAAGAATAATTGGACTCCCAGAAAAGCCAGAAATAAACACCAAACTGGACATGGTGATACAAGATATAATCAAAGAAAATTGCCCAGACATTCTAGAACAAGGGGGCAATACAGCCACTGACAGAGCTCACAGAACACCTTCTACACTAAACCCCCAAAAGACAACTCCCAGGAATGTAATTGCCAAATTCCAAAGCTATCAAACAAAAGAAAAAATCCTACAGGAAGCCAGAAAAAGACAATTTAGATATAAAGGAATGCCAATCAGGGTCACCCAAGACCTTGCAAGTTCTACTCTGAATGATCGTAAGGCATGGAACATGATCTTCAGAAAGGCAAGAGAGCTGGGTCTCCAACCAAGAATCAGCTACCCAGCAAAACTGACTATATACTTCCAAGGGAAAGTATGGGCATTCAACAAAATAGAAGACTTCCAACTTTTTGCAAAGAAAAGACCAGAGCTCTGTGGAAAGTTTGATACCGAAAATCAAAGAGCAAGGAATACCTGAAAAGGTAAATATTAAGGAAAGGGGAAAATGTTATCTTCTTCTTTTACTCAAACTCTCTTCTATAAGGACTACATTTATATCAACCTATGTATACTAATATATGGGGAAAATGTAATGTATAAATAGGGGGTAAAGAAAGACCAAATAGAATAATGGTTCTCACACAAAGATTCACATGGGAAGGGGAGGGGAAGAAAACTCCTATAAGAAGGAGAGGAAGAGAGGGGGGGGGGTTACTTAAACCTCAATCTCAGGGAAATCAACTCTGAGAGGGAAAAACATCCAGATCCATTGGGATCTTGAATTCTATCTTACCCAACAAGGGTAAGGAAAAGGGAAAACCAAGGGGGGGAGGGGGAGAGGGAGAACAAAAAGGGAGGGAAAGAGAGGGGGGAGGGGGAGGGAACAAAAAGGGAGGGACTAAAAAGGGAAACATCAAGGGAGGGGACAAGGGGGACTGATTCAAAGTAAATCACTGGACTAAAAGGTAGAGCCGAAGAAGAAAAGGTTAGAATTAGGGAAGGCAATCAAAATGCCAGGGAGTCCACAAATGACAATCATAACTTTGAACGTGAATGGGATGAACTCACCCATAAAACGTAGACGAATAGCAGAATGGATTAGAATCCAAAACCCTACCATATGTTGTCTTCAAGAAACACACATGAGGCGGGTTGACACCCACAAGGTCAGAATTAAAGGATGGAGTAAGACCTTCTGGGCCTCAACTGATAGAAAGAAGGCAGGAGTGGTAATCATGATATCTGATAAAGCCAATGCAAAAATAGACCTGATCAAAAGGGATAGGGAAGGTAATTATATTTTGTTAAAAGGGACTCTAGACAATGAGGAAATATCATTAATCAACATGTATGCACCAAATAATATAGCACCCAAATTTCTAATGGAGAAACTAGGAGAATTGAAGGAAGAAATAGACAATAAAACCATACTAGTGGGAGACTTAAACCAACCATTATCAAATTTAGATAAATCAAATCAAAAAATAAATAAGAAAGAGGTAAAAGAAGTGAATGAAATCTTAGAAAAATTAGAATTAATAGACATATGGAGAAAAATAAATAGGGATAAAAAGGAATACACCTTCTTCTCAGCACCACATGGCACATTCACAAAAATTGACCATACATTAGGTCACAGAAACATAGCACACAAATGCAAAAAAGCAGAAATAATGAATGCAGCCTTCTCAGATCACAAGGCAATAAAAATAATGATTAGTAATGGTACATGGAAAACCAATTCTAAAACCAATTGGAAATTAAACAATATGATACTCCAAAACCGTTTAGCTAAAGAAGAAATCATAGAAACAATTAATAATTTCATCAAGGAAAATGACAATGGCGAAACATCCTTTCAAACCTTTTGGGATGCAGCCAAAGCGGTAATCAGAGGCAAATTCATATCCCTGAAAGCTCATATTAACAAACAAGGGAGAGCAGAGATCAATCAATTGGAAATGCAATTGAAAAAACTCGAAAGTGATCAAATTAAAAACCCCCAGCAGAAAACCAAATTAGAAATCCTAAAAATTAAGGGAGAAATTAATAAAATCGAAAGTGATAGAACTATTGATTTAATAAATAAGACAAGAAGCTGGTACTTTGAAAAAACAAACAAAATAGACAAAGTACTGGTCAATCTAGTTAAAAAAAGGAAGGAAGAAAAGCAAATTCACAGCATTAAAGATGAAAAGGGGGACAGCACCTCCAATGAGGAGGAAATTAAGGCAATCATTAGAAATTACTTTGCCCAATTATATGGCAATAAATACACCAATTTAGGAGAAATGGATGAATATATACAAAAATACAAACTGCCTAGACTAACAGAAGAGGAAATAGAATTCCTAAATAATCCCATATCAGAAATTGAAATCCAACAAGCCATCAAAGAACTTCCTAAGAAAAAATCCCCAGGGCCTGATGGATTCACCTGTGAATTCTATCAAACATTCAGAGAACAGTTAACCCCAATACTATACAAACTATTTGACATAATAAGCAAAGAGGGAGTTCTACCAAACTCCTTTTACGACACAAACATGGTACTGATTCCAAAACCAGGCAGGTCAAAAACAGAGAAAGAAAACTATAGACCAATCTCCCTAATGAATATAGATGCAAAAATTTTAAATAGGATACTAGCAAAAAGACTCCAGCAAGTGATCAGAAGGATCATTCACCATGATCAAGTAGGATTCATACCAGGGATGCAGGGCTGGTTCAACATTAGGAAAACCATCCACATAATTGACCACATCAACAAGCAAACTAGCAAGAACCACATGATTATCTCAATAGATGCAGAAAAAGCCTTTGATAAAATACAACACCCATTCCTATTAAAAACACTAGAAAGTATAGGAATAGAAGGGTCATTCCTAAAAATAATAAACAGTATATATCTAAAACCAACAGCTAATATCATCTGCAATGGGGATAAACTAGATGCATTCCCAATAAGATCAGGAGTGAAACAAGGATGCCCATTATCACCTCTACTATTTGACATTGTACTAGAAACACTAGCAGTAGCAATTAGAGAAGATAAAGAAATTGAAGGCATCAGAATAGGCAAGGAGGAGACCAAGTTATCACTCTTTGCGGATGACATGATGGTCTACTTAAAGAATCCTAGAGATTCAACCAAAAAGCTAATTGAAATAATCAACAACTTTAGCAAAGTTGCAGGATACAAAATAAACCCACATAAATCATCAGCTTTTCTATATATCTCCAACACAGCTCAGCAGCAAGAACTAGAAAGAGAAATCCCATTCAAAATCACCTTAGACAAAATAAAATACCTAGGAATCTATCTCCCAAGACAAACACAGGAACTATATGAACACAACTACAAAACACTCGCCACACAACTAAAACTAGACTTGAACAATTGGAAAAACATTAACTGCTCATGGATAGGACGAGCCAATATAATAAAAATGACCATCCTACCCAAACTTATTTATCTATTTAGTGCCATACCCATTGAACTACCAAAATACTTCTTCACTGATTTAGAAAAAACCATAACAAAGTTCATTTGGAAGAACAAAAGATCAAGGATATCCAGGGAAATAATGAAAAAAAACACATATGATGGGGGCCTTGCAGTCCCAGACCTCAAACTATATTACAAAGCAGCAGTCATCAAAACAATTTGGTACTGGCTAAGAAACAGAAAGGAAGATCAGTGGAATAGACTGGGGGAAAACGACCTCAGCAAGACAGTATACGATAAACCCAAAGATCCCAGCTTTTGGGACAAAAATCCACTATTCGATAAAAACTGCTGGGAAAATTGGAAGACAGTGTGGGAGAGACTAGGAATAGATCAACACCTCACACCCTACACCAAGATAAATTCAAAATGGGTGAGTGACTTAAACATAAAGAAGGAAACCATAAGTAAATTGGGTAAACACAGAATAGTATACATGTCAGACCTTTGGGAGGGGAAAGGCTTTAAAACCAAGCAAGATATAGAAAGAATCACAAAATGTAAAATAAATAATTTTGACTACATCAAACTAAAAAGCTTTTGTACAAACAAAACCAATATAACTAAAATCAGAAGGGAAACAACAAATTGGGAAAAAATCTTCATAGAAACCTCTGACAAAGGTTTAATTACTCATATTTATAATGAGCTAAATCAATTGTACAAAAAATCAAGCCATTCTCCAATTGATAAATGGGCAAGGGAAATGGATAGGCAGTTCTCAGATAAAGAAATCAAAACTATTAACAAGCACATGAAGAAGTGTTCCACATCTCTTATAATCAGAGAGATGCAAATCAAAACAACTCTGAGGTATCACCTCACACCTAGCAGATTGGCTAACATAACAGCAGAGGAAAGTAATGAATGCTGGAGGGGATGTGGCAAAGTAGGGACATTAATTCATTGCTGGTGGAGTTGTGAACTGATCCAACCATTCTGGAGGGCAATTTGGAACTATGCCCAAAGGGCGACAAAAGAATATCTACCCTTTGACCCAGCCATAGCACTGCTGGGTCTGTACCCCAAAGAGGTAATGGACACAAAGACTTGTACAAAAATATTCATAGCTGCGCTCTTTGTGGTGGCCCAAAACTGGAAAACGAGGGGATGCCCATCAATTGGGGAATGGCTGAACAAACTGTGGTATATGTTGGTGATGGAATACTATTGTGCTCAAAGGAATAATAAAGTGGAGAAGTTCCATGGAGACTGGAACAACCTCCAGGAAGTGATGCAGAGCGAGAGGAGCAGAACCAGGAGAACATTGTACACAGAGACTAATACACTGTGGTATCATCGAACGTAATGGACTTCTCCATTAGTGGCGGTGTAATGTCCCTGAACAACTTTCAGGGATCCAGGAGAAAAAAAAACACCATTCATAAGCAAAGGATAAACTATGGGAATGGAAACACCGAGAAAAAGCAACTGCCTGAATACAGAGGTTGAGGGGACATGACAGAGGATAGACTTTAAATGAACACTCTAATGCAAATACTATCAACAAAGCAATGGGTTCAAATCAAGAAAACATCTAATGCCCAGTGGACTTACGCGTCGGCTATGGGGGGTGGGGGGGAGGAAAAGAAAATGATCTATGTCTTTAACGAATAATGCTTGGAAATGATCAAATAAAATATATTTTAAAAAAAATAAATAAATAAAATAGAAAAAAAAAAGAATTGATATTCTGACCCCAAATTGGCAGGGGGAGGATAGATTTTTTTTAAAAATGAAAAGGAAGCCATAGTTTTTAAAAACCAGTACACCAAAAGCTCTTTGCATCACCTTTCTCTAATTATCATGATTTGGTCATTTACCAAAACTTGCATGTGTCCTTTATCCTCATATTGACTTGATGATCCTGGGTAGGTCACCACCAATCACTTTCTGCCCTTGGCAATTCTTTATGACTAAAAGCTGCAGAACAGTTGAATTACAGAACAGTATTACTGATGGAAAGAAGTTCCTCATCCACTGCAGTGACCACAATGAATGCAAGCATGCAAAGTACCATGACCATAATTTTAGATTACATGTCAGTATCCATTGCAAAGGAAGAAATATTTTTTGACAAAGTCAACAATATCTTTGAAAATAAGTCTGGAACAACTACACGTGACCTACCTATTCTTGGCAATACAGTGATCCAACACAGTCCCAGAGACTCAGGATGAAAAATGCCTTCTGCCTTTGGAGAAAGAGCTGATAGAGACTGAATGCAGACCAAAACACATTTTATTTATTTCTTTCCTTTTTTGTTCATTTTCTTCCAAAAAATAATTAATATGGAAAAATATTTTTCATGACTGCATATGTATAATCTGTATCATAATACTTATCAGCTCAGGGAGAGGGGAAGGAAGAAAGGGACAATGGGAGGAAGGGACATAATTTGGAATTCAAAAGTTTTGAAAAAGAATTTTTAAAATTATTACATATAATTGGGGGGGAAATAAAATATTTTTTGAAACTTGGTGATATCATTGTCCAACTGGACACAGAGGAAGCTGTAAAAACTACATTGAAATATATAGTTTGAAATGAAGAAATGAAAGAGGTTTATAGATGATATTGAAGCTTCTCAGCCATACATGAGAATTAACTTCATCAAGAAAAGAGTCATAAGCTTCTAGATGTGATACATAATTAAAGCAAAATGAAACTGGCAAAATAAGCAGAAAAGGACTGATTAGAAACATCAGCTTATCTAGCAGCCTATAATCGGATCATGAACAGCAATTTTCCACACAGAGCTATCAGTGGCCAAAGTAAATACCATATGTTAAAAAAAAAAGGATAAAGATGAGAAGACATTGCATCCAATTAGAGGAACTCAAGTCCAATTTGTTTAAATGATCTGTCTATCCTGAAAAGGGGGAATAAACAAAAGAAAAATTGTTGACTGTCACTATTTCTTAAAGAAATTTAACTGATGCAAAACAATTTCAATAATAATGAAGGACAAAAGAGGCTAGAAACTGCCTCAGTCAGCAAACCTATAACTTCCACGCCAAGCAGAGAGATGTGACAGCCAAGATTAATACCAGTTAAATTACAAGTTCATTTGCAAAACATTACAAAAGAGGATGACGGAGGAATACAAATAAGCACCAGTCCCAGAAAAGAGCAAAAAACAGTTAAGGAAGCAATACAACTTCTACAAAAGTGTAAGATTATTAGGGAGAAGACGCAGGAAAGGGGCATTGGATTTGGAGTCCTAATGTTGACAGGGGTCAGAGAAGGAGTGTGAATGTTGTTCTATCTTTTTTTTTTTAAACCCTTACCCTTCTGTCTTGGAGCTGTCTGTCTTGTCTGTCTGTGTATTGGCTCCAAGGCAGAAGAGTGGTAAGGGCTAGGCAATGGGGGTTAAGTGACTTGCCCAGGGTCACACAGCTGGGAAGTGTCTGAGGCCAGATTTGAACCTAGGACCTCCCATCTCTAGGCCTGGCTCTCAATCCACTTAGCTACCCAGCTGCCCCCATGTTGTTCTATCTTGACAACTTCAAAGGAAGAATGAAAAAAGATGGGAAGAAGCAAACACTGCAGGGGTGAGGGATGAGAGGAAGGTTAGGGGGAATTATATTATATAATTGGGTGTGCAAGTAGAAGTCCATGCAAAAAAAAAAAAAGGAAGAAGTCAAGGAAAGCAGTTGATCTTTGATCCTCAATATCTTCCTAAATGGTCAAAGGAGGAAAAATCCACATACAAACACACAATTGGGAATGGAAAGAAATTTCATTCAACAGGGAAACAGAAGGGAAAGGAGAGAAGGAAGAAGGGATGATACAACGGAAGATAGTTTTAAAATGATCAGTAGTCACCTCAAGAAATGAAGTTCTGGGGACTATATACAAAAATTTGGGGTTAAAGTCCTTTTATAAACTAATGCAAGCAGAGCAAAAGCACTAATTGGATGGACTCACCTACTTAAGTTTTCTTTTGATTCCTCATCATAGTATGAAGTTGACTCTAGGTTCTCAAAGCCAAATGAATGCAAATTTGTCAGGTCTCATCAACCTGAAAAGCTTTGAATATGAGCCCAGCAATAACTTTTGGGTCTATTGTCTGAGGACTAGCCTAGCTAAGTTCTGAGAGATTTCCCATTGGGAAGGCTGAATTGTGGCAGAATTTTTAGATATAACTCAAAGTTTATCTACTAGGTGAAAGAAAAGTTGTTATCAATGTGAGTGATTCACAAAAATACAACCATGATGGGAAACTGAAATAAAACCATATCCCTCATCAAGAAAGCACATATATTTGTGATGGTGGTGATGATAATAGTTAATAAACCACATTCATATGTAGGTGTCTTTAGCATTTTAAATGACATTTTAATTTACATTTTATTTTACTTATGTTTATTTTTAACATTTTAAATTTAGCCCTTATTTGTAAAGAACTATGCTAAGCACTGGGAAAAAAAATAGAAATGGCAGTCATTGTTCTCAAGAAGCTTACATTCTAGTGGGGAGAGTCAAACCATGAAAAGTTTCAGTTGAACATCAGATGGAAAAATCCAGTGGTCCAACAGTAAAGCAGATGGTAATGATCCTTCTTTAATATTATTTCCATTGATAATGTATCAGTTTTGGATGCTGATTTTTTGATAGTACTAAGAACATTGGTGACAAGAACTTTTTTCCTGGGTCTTCAATAGATGTGACTGTAGCACCTACAATAGCAATTGATGGTTTCCACAGGCTATGCTTCCCAGGATAATATCTGAAGGCTGAATGCATTTCTATTCCAAAGATTCCTGGATTCCATGTCCTACATGGTCTCCATCAGGATCTGGGGAGAATGGTAGTCAAGACAGTGATGATCCTTCAACTTGTCTGGCACATACTGCCTCCTGGCTCTCTCTCATGATACCCCAGAGCTTCAACTAGGTTGGTCTATCTGATTTGTGAATTGCAGTTGGCTGGTAGTTTGTGTGAATGACTGATCTCATATATAGGAGTTATTTCCCCAGATAATGGCTATGTGGACTAGTTTGGAAACCAGATTGGTGATCTAGGATATACTGTCATTCCCAAGGTTCTTTTGATTTTTTTGAACCAAGTATTGGTTCGAAGGAAGAAGAGCAGTTAGGGCTGGGCAATGGGGGTTAATTGATTTGCCCAGGATCATGCAATTAGGAAGTTTCTAAGGTCAGATTTGCCCAAAGTCCCATAGAAGGTGGAAATGAGGCATATTACTATGTATCATCAAAATGTACATAAAATGGAAAATATATAGTGTTCTGAAAATAGCAAATGCTTAATAAGTATTTATAAATTACTACAATGAAGACCTGTACACACACATATACACTGGTGTGCATTATAGTAACTGGTTATTATGGTATTATATTATAGTATATATATATACATATATATATTATAGTAGCTGGTAGAGAATTATCTGCCATCTGCAATCAGATGTGCCTAACAAATGCTACTGTTGCTACTAATATTCAGTGACTTCTGATAAGCTTAATCCAGAGGATAATGTCACAAAATATGGTGAAACACTGAGAGGAAACAGCAGGCTCCACTTCATGAATGTCTTTGATCATGCACATCCAAAAAGAAGTCATTTAAGTAAGGCTTTGGAGAGAATATGGCATCTGGGAGTTAGCCTGGGAGTATGTGGAGTTCTTAAGGAAAAATTCCAGTGACTCCCAGAGAATTTAGGAAAGTGAAGCTAACTCTCTGGGGGAAAGTCTCTACCTCACCTTGCTCTCCTCACTTCCTCTCCTTTCACCAGTTTACCTTGAAGTATTAGTTCATTTTAGAAGTGTCAGGAAGAGGTCAACCATCCCAGGTAGGCCTGCTTGCTGCTCTTCCAAACTGTTATTTATCATCTCAATTTCTTTCTGGAAGCCAAAGTTTGTTCTTTTACAGAATTCCTTCTCTGCTTTTTCATCTACATACACATACACCTTGGCCACTAGTCTTTCTATTCTGCCTATAGAAGGAAAACCTGGATGAATATCTGGGACCCGCTTTTTGTTTTACTATGAAATAAGACTCATTCTTAATTCTGCTCATTTGCCTTCCTTACTTGGAAATCCTCTTGCCTTTTGCTGATTAGTTTTTTAGATTTAAGTCCCATCTATAAGCTCTTCACATTTTTTAGAAGGCTAATTTGGTTACTGCTGTACAATTATAGATAGGCAAGCCAATTCACTTCCATGGTCCTGTTTCCTTATCTAGAAAATGAAGATGTAAGACTAGATGATTTCTAAGAGGTCTTCTAACTCTAAACATTCTAAGACACCATAATCATAGATGATCCATTATCCTGGATGAACTCTATTCTGTTCTTCAAAATTTATTATCCTTTTGAATATCATGCAAAAATTGAGAGAGCAAGTCATCATTACTTGAAAATTGAGCCACCTAGAACTAGAGCTACAGTGAGAAATAGGCAGCCTTCAAGCCACAGAACATTAGAAATCATCCAGCCCAAAATCGCTATCCCCAAACCCATTTTACAAATAGGGAGTTTGATACTTCAAATGACTTTCCCCAACATCGTATTCAGTGGCCAAACTAAGTTTCCTCAGGTTTTATGCACCTTACACCATTTGGTCAAGGATCTGTAATTTCTTTGGAGGAAGAAATTCCTACACTGGCAGAGTTTGTCAATTTCATTCGACCTAGTAATCTTTCATTTCTAAATTTTGAAATTCCATAATCTCTTATGATTTAGTCTTAGAACTGTCTGAAGCTCAGAGAGTTTCAATTACTTTCCCAATGGTCTTAAAGTTAATGTCAGAAAACAGATTTCAAACTAACTCATATTGACTCCAAATTCAGTGTTATATCCTTAATTCAACAGTCTTTCTACTGCACTTAATGATATGGAAAAAAAAAAGTGGTGTCCAGGATCTTTAGACATGAAATCTGAAATCCTGATTCCTTGTTCCCTGCCCCAAGTTTTGCATAATTTGTCTAAAGAGATTAAAAATGTGATAAAATACAAACTGATTCAGAGTCTTTTCATTTTGAATGAACAAAAGCAGCCAATTCTATTATCTAATGATTTAAAAAAACAAAAAGAACTCACAGACATTTGTTAAAGTATATGAAATCTATTTTAAACAAATACCATGATATCATCTTTTTAAGTCAACTAATTTAAATTATTTTCAAAGTAAAATATTTCAAGATATTTTGTACTTAGCAAATCAACTCTTCACTGATGTGGTGCATGAAATGATTCTATCACTAATCAACCAAATTAATGGATAGAATTCTAATGAAGTTTAGAAGAGCCTAGATCTATTCTCATTATCTTCAGGAGATCCAGATCATAGATTTAACCCAAAAGGGATATAGAAGATTTTCTAGTCCAATCCCTTCATGTGGAGAGGAAATAGGCCCAGACAGAGGTGCCCCCACAAGGTCACAGAGGAAAGTAACAGAATCAGGATTGGCACTCAAGGTCTTTGCAGCCCTTGCCATTTTGATGGTGTGGCCTACTGATAAACAGAAATCATCCCTTTTGTAGTATGAATTAGGAAAACTAAGAAAAGACATACCCTCCAAAATGGCCCTGCTGTACCTTCCAGTCCAACCTCTGAAGACTTTGGCCCAGAGTGTTCAAGGGACTTGCAAAATGCAGATCAGGGATCCAAAGGCTGAGTCTCTGGCTCCAAGCCAAAATTCTCCCTGCAAGAGGTGGAGGCACCAAAAACATTCATTGACTGTTTCACAATTTTGCTGAGGAGTAGACTTGTTTCTTTGTACCTTGCCTCTCTAGGCCTCATGGATCAAACAAGAAACAATAACATAGTGCTTGCCACTTACATTCTGGTTGTGTTGAGAAGACTCATAGACTCGTGGTTGTTAAATGCTTTGAAATCCCTCCAGCAAATGCCAGATCCCATAATTAATGCAACAAAAGCCCTTAGGCCATTCATTAGGTCTAATCTCACCATAGTCTGTGCCTTTCCATATCTCAGAATACAGTTCTTCCATTTCTAAGCTTCCCACAATACAGGAAGAGCACAATTATGTGTATTTTTAGGCTGACTCATTTTTTTCTGATGTTAAAGATCAGTATTTAAGGCAATTAGGAAGATCTTTTTGATGTGTTTGATTTATCTCAAAATTAGTATCTCTGCATCACTTTTTTTTCCCAAATAAACTCCCCTCAGAGTGGAAGGAGCTGTGCAACTATCCTGTTTCTTTCTAGTTTCAGTTAATTGCTCCCATCTAGATGCTTCTCCTTTAAGGAGCACTTGGGTATGAGGACATTTGGTTGGCCAGTGAGTCACTCCAAATTTCTTTTCTTTTGGAATTTACTATCCTAGTCATAAGAAGAGGTGAAGTAAGTGGTGAGCCCTCAGTGTAAGGATGATTTAAAAAATGCCAAAACACCAAAACCATATCTCCTCTTCACATGGCCACCTTTCTCCCCTAGCTCCTGGAAATAAAATCCCTGCCATTAAAGTATTTTTAGTAAAGGCAATGAATCCCCAAACCCCTTATTAAGTTGTAAATCATGTTAGCTGGGAGTAGTCACACATTAAACTATTAACGCCTAAGCTCAGATCAGTTTATCAGATTAGTTAGCATGAGAGAAAAGACCTAGAAGAAAAGACTAAGGAATGGTTCCATTATCATGGGGAGATGATTGTCCAGGATATGGAACACTTCCAGGAAGAAAAAAAGAAGGGTAAGAGGACTCTGCACTCAGAGTTTTCTGGGTAGGAGAACAAAAGGGATGTAGATAAGTGCATAGTTACTCACTGAAGATCTTGCTTAGTGTGAGCTCTCTTTAGATCTCTTTTATATTCAGACCATAGAATTCATTGTTTGGGATTCCCATAGCTTGAAAAGATAAGACTCAGATTATTAGCCCCAAATGATGGAATGTATTATCTAACCAAGTATTGCTAAAAACCAGTAAATGAATACTAGCCTTGGGGAAGAAGGAAAGAGAGCAGGTCACTCAACTACAAGTGGACAGTGGTTGAAAAGTGCTCTGATAGAAGGCTATTCCTAATGATGAATAGGATGGAAAGACCTATGTGAACTGATGCAGAGTGAAATAAGCAGAACCAGGAGAACATTGTACCCAGTAACAGCAAAACTGTGGAAGGATCAACTGTGATAGTCTTAGTTATTTTCAACAATGCAATGATCCAGGACAATTCTGAGGAACTTATGACAGAGAATGTTATCCACCTCCAGAGAAAGAACTATCGAATTCAGAATGCAGATGAAAGCATACAGTTTTTCATTTCTTTATTTGGGTACATGTTTGGGGAGGGTTGTTTTTATGAGATTATTCACTTACAAAAATGAACAACACAGAAATATGTTTTGCATGATAATTCATGTATAACCCAGACTGAATTGCTTCCAAGCTCCAGGAAGGTGGAGGGGAAAAGGAAGGGAGATAATTTGGATCATATAACTTCAGAAAACTTATGTGGAAATTTGTTATTTCTTGTAATTGGTAAAAAAAATTTAATACTTGTACCATAAATAAAGTTAGGTCTAAAAAACTGGAAAAATATTACTTGTTCCTGTGTGGGCCAAGCTAATATAATAAAAATGACAATTCTACCAAAAAAAAAGCCATTCCCAGGTTTCCAAATGTGACTATGACCTGGAGTATTGATGTACTTCTTGAAGAGTTTTTTTAATCAGTTCAGGGAACTTGCCATTTTGTCTGTTTCCATTTTGGGGTTTTGTTATATGTTCTGCTGCAGAGGAAAGCAACTCAGAAACTTCAGCAGGAAACTCTCTTCCTACTTAGAGATGACTGCTATAAACAGCGATCACTATCTGTTTGTGCGGATGTGGCTAGAAAATGAACAAAGGTTCTTTCCAGGCACAAAAAGGATGTCTGAGTTTGTAGCTACAGCTACCCTTGCAGAATATATGACTTTCTACCATTTCAGCTGAGTTCAACAATTTTTTTAATACTAAACATTAAGTACTTAGTAATAATAATTGCTCACATTTATACAGCATTTTCATGCTTTATAAGATGCTCTACATGTTTTATCCCATTTAATTCTTGAAAGAACCTTGCAAGGGAGGTGATACATGGTATTTTGGTTTGGTTTAGTTTGAGCTTGTGGTATCATTTGTGTAGGAAATACCTGATGTGAAAACTCTAGCAACCAATACTGATTGACAGTTCAAAATCCTAGAGTTCCTTGGAATCCAGATAGTTAAGTGATTTGCCCATATCAGTGAGTGACAAAAGTAGTTAGGACATTAAGTCAAAGTTTCCTAAATTCAAAGGCAATCCTTTCTGTCCACTATTATTACTCATGATTTAAAAATGAGGAAGATGACATTTTGAGAAGTAAAATGACTTACCCAAAGTCATTGAATCTAGAAAGCAAATAGAAGGAGGAGACAGAGTCAAGATGACAGATTAGCCAAAAGAAGTGGTTTTAGTCCACCACAAAGATTTAATTCTAATCAAGAAATTTTTTTAAGTCACAGTGAGTCATTTTTCCAGCTCAGGAGGCTTAGAGATACAAAGCAAGAGATCTATAGTCACAGGAGACATGATCAAGCCAGGAGGATGCTGTGTGGGGAGCATTACAACACCCAAGCCAAGATTGGGTAGGAGAACAGGAAGATAACTCAGGATATAACATCATGGGCCATCTGGCATCTCTATTGCCTACTCCCAGTTCCATGTTGAAGTGAGGAGAAATCGGCACATAAAAGTGATAGAGAGGAAGTTTAATAGAGACCCCACCTGTGCATTAGCTGAGCAAGGAAGTATGTTTGAAAGCAAATAGTAGCTATGAAACTCTGACCTCTAGAGCAAATGGAGCCTTAGTTCTAGTCTCCAGCCCAAAGTGAAAGCCAGAACCCAAGGCAAGAGTCTCAGACAAAAGAGAAACTTACAATTTGAGTCACTCTGAATCTGAAGAAACTCCTAGAAGACTAATAGTGACTGACTAAAGAAGCCATCTACTGAAACGCCCAACCAAAGAGAATCCAACAAACCCAAACCTAGGTGAAGAACTTGCAAAGCTCAGACCAGGAGAACTGAAAGCAGATTTCACCCAGGATTATATCATTTTAGGAGCAATGATAGTTTACAGGTACCTAACCTGAATCGTAAAAGTAGCAGAAGAACAAAGAAGACAGAAGCTCAGGTTAATCATTCTCCCACCCCAGAAGTACACAAAGTCCAGCATATAATATAAAATCCAAAGACAAGAAGTTGTCTAGAAGAATAAGCAAACAAACAAAAAAGAATCCTGACATTATGGTGACAGAGAAGCTCAAGATACAAACCCAGAATAAAGGACTAACTCAAAAATATCTGCAAGTAACACCTCAAAGAAAAAAAAAATTAGCTGGGACCCAAGTCCACCCAGAATTCCTGGAAGAGTTAAAACAAATTTTTAAAAAAATTTAAGAGCTAAAAATTATTTTTAAGTCAAATGAGAGCAGTAGAAGAAAAAGTGGGAAATAAATAAGAGACATGAAAGAAAGATATAAAAATAGAATTAATAGCTTGGTACAAAGGGCACAAAACCGAATCTAAGAAAATAACTCCCTGAAAATTAGAATTTACTATATAAAAGTTAATGACTCCATAAGACATCAAGGGGGAAGCTAGGTGGCTCACTAGATTGTTAGCCAGGCCTAGACACAAGGAGGTCCTAGGTCCAAATCTGGCCTTGGATACATTCCATCTGTGTGATCCTGGGCCAGTCACTTAACCCCCATTGCCTAGCCGTTTCCACTCTTCTGCCTTGGAACCAACACATGATTCTAAGACAGAAGGTAATGTTAAAAAAAAAACCCTACCTACATGAACATGTCTGAGACAAGATTTGAACCTGGTTTTCCTGACTCCAAATCTGGTTCTCCGCATAAGGCCACACTCCTTCATCAGCCTTAATCTAAGCTTGCTCAAATTATATTTACCTTGCTTCTCTCCAATATTGATCTCTAGGCATGAATGAGAAAGCTCTGGGGCAGACCACTGAGTCCTCATTCCTTCAGTGCTCAGAAGCAATCACTACAAGATTTTAAGGACTTAATTTCCAGCCAAGAACCAGAGGCAGACTACCCACATCTCAGATACCTAATAGAACTTGGAAGTTTTCACCACACTGAATAATGATCAAAAAATCTCATGAGAAACTGAAGGAAAGCACTTCTGCAAAATCTCACAAGGGGTCAGACAAAAGTACAATGGAAATAGAAAAGGGGGCTTTTCAGGAAAGCCAGATGGTCATAAACACAAGGATCTGTGGCTAGAGCTAAAAAGAAGAGGAAAACTTCCCTGAGGAAGTCTTGGAGTCATCAGAAATCCATAGGGCGGGTAGAGGCCTGCAAGTACCAATGAATAACTATAGTGCCAATACTATCGCTATAATATAGATAATGCCAAGCCCAAGATAGCTAAAGTCCCTAAGATACCAAATGAGGTCTAGAAAATCTAGAAATCTGAACTTCAATAATTTATTGTAAGGGAGTGTTCTAACTCAAGAAGATAGAAATCAGTGCAAGAACTCAGGAAATCCAGTACTTTATAAATATTAAATTGCTAAACAAATGCCAGTGATATTGTTATTCACTTTCTCTCTCAGAGTGTGTTTAAATTCAATGAAATGTGAAGACAATCCAGAAAATAAGGGAAATCACAGTTTAGACAAGATTATTTACTTGAGGAAATAGATATAAAAAATGCACTTTTCCTAAGCTCAGTCAACAAATATTTATTAAAAAACAACTAGTTTGTTCCATACACTATAGTTTATACTAAGTATTATGAATACCAGGCAGGGCAAAAAGACCCTTCTCTCAAGAAACTCATAGTCTAATGAGAAAGACAACATGAAAACATCTATGTGCAACGCAACTATATTGTATAAATCGGAGATAATCCACAGAAAAAAGGCACAGAATGTTTTTAACCCTCTTCTGTCTTAGAATTGATACAAGTATTTTTTCCAAGGCAGAAGAGCAGTAAGGACTAGGCAAACAGAGTTAACCGATTGCCAGCTAGGAAGAACCTGAGGCCAAATTTGAATCCAGATCCCCCTGACTTCAAGTCTGATTCTATTCACTGAGCCATCTAGCTTCCCTAAGGCACTAGAATTAAGGGAGATCAAGAAAGGTTTCTTACTTAAGGCCTGATTTTTCTTGGGACTTGAAGGAAGACAGACAAGACAGGAGGCAAGGATGAAGAGAGAGAGCATTTCAGGCAATAGGGGATAGCCAGTGAAAATGACTGTACTTGGGAGGAAGATGGAGTGTCTTGTCTGAAAAATAACAAGGAAGCCAGTGTTACTGGATCAAAGAATATATGGGGTGTTTGTTGGGGTTTTTTATCCTGGTTCCAGAGCCAAGATGGTGGAGTAGAAGCAGGGAAGCTCAAAACTGCCATGAGAATTCTCTCCAACCAATCTTAAAATAATGCCACAAAATAAATACAAGAGTGAGAGAGTCACCAAAGAGACAAAGTGAAGCAGCTTTCATGAAGGGAACAATTTAAAAGGCAATTAGAGAATATCAGGGACACTGGGATGAGAGGGAAACACAACCACTAGGAAGCTACAACAAAGAGTAAAGAGCAAGCCAACAGTAAGCCCCTCCCACTCCACAGCTACTGTTCCAGGTTCTGAACCTGGGTCCAAGCAAACATCCAGACCCTGAGACCCTGCCTGGGCCAATAGCAGTCCAACCCAATGCACACCCCTTAAAGTTCCAAGCAAACCTGTGGTGAGGTCTGGAATTCTAGCCCAAGGCAGTCTGTGCTGTGAATCCTGATCTATGTGGGCCCAGAGCAAGTCCAGGAGTTCCAGCCAGGGCTGAGGGTGAGGATATAGATTCCAGTTTGGGGTAGTAGGTAGACCTAGAGCTCCCCCCCCCCATGCCTAGCAGGGGCAGTCCTTAGGATACTGACTTGAGGGAGCCTAGCTAACCCTTGACAAAACTCAAATTAAAGCCCCAGGGCATGGCATTTTGTTATGTGATATATGTCTGACCTGATCTAGCCCAGGGTGAAACCAAAAGCCTACTCTAAGACTGAGGCTAGAATTTGAGCTATCAGTAGTCTCAGAGGGTAATTGAATAAGCAATGGGAAGTGACTCTCAGAGCTCACATTCCCCAGGTCACCACACTATCTTGAAAGAACCAAAACTTGAAGAAACCCCAAAATAAGGCTATGGGTAGCATCAAGAAAGGCCTGAAATTTAAAAGAGTGCCCTAACCTACAGAGAACAGAGCCTACCTTTAAAAAGGCTGGGGGAATGAGCAAACATAAAAAAAAAACTTAACCTTATAGAATTTTCATGGAGACAAAAAGCAAGGCACAAACATAAAAGGAGACAGTGAGAGAAAAGCAAGCACACACAAAGTCCAAAAGAAAAATATGAATTTAACTCAGATTCTTGAAAAGCTGTAAAAGGATTTCAAAAATCAATTAAGAGAGCCAGGGGGAAAACAGGGAAAAGAAATTAAAGCAATGCAAGAAGAAATGGGCCAAATAAAAAAGGGGCCAAAAACTGACAGAAAAAAATTGTTCTTAAACATTAGAATTGGGCAACTAGAAGCTACTGATTTCATGAGACATCAAAAAACAATAAAACAAAATCAAATGAATAAAAAAATAGAAGAAAACATGAAATATCTCATTGAAAAAACAACTGCCCTGAAAAATAGATCCAAGAGAGACAATTTGAGAATTATTGGACTACCTGAATGCCATGATAAAAAAAAATTCTGGACATCATAATACAAGAAATTATCAAAGAAAACTGCCCAGATATTGTTGAACAAGAAAGTAAAATAGAAATTGATAGAATCCACAGATCATCTTCAGAAAGAAATCTTCAAATGACAACTCCAAGGAATATAATAGCTAAATTCAAGAATCCCCAAGCCAAGGAGGAAATACTGCAATTGAATACCATGGAGCTACAATCAAGATTACATGGGACTTAGCAGCTTCCACATTAAAGGATCAGAAGGCATGGAATATGATGTTACAGAAGGCAAAAGATCTAGGTTTACAAACCAGAGTCATCTATCCAACAAAACTGAGTATATTTTAAGGGGGAAAAATGGTCATTCAATAAAATAGAAAATATTCAAGCATTCCTGAGGAAAAGACCAGACCTAAACAGAACATCTGAAGTTCAAACACAGAACTCAAGAGAAGCCTAAGAAGGGAAATAAGAAAGAGAAAATGTAAGGAACTCAGTAAGGTCAAACTGTATGTATTCTTACATGGAAAGAGGATATTTGTAATTTTTAAAAATTCTTATTAGTAGTGGAGCAATTAGAAGAAGTATATTTATACAGAGGATGGGAAGTAAGCTGAATAGGATGTGTAAGGATAATTTTATAGTTGTGACTTAATATCTAAATATCTAAATTAATTATTGGTCACCATGGGACATCCCAAATAATAAAATACCCAAATCAGCTGGAAATTATGGTGATTTTAATTAATATAGAGAGAAGGAATTAAGGAAAAGAGAGAGAGGAAAGAGTTAATTTAAACTGCTCCGGCTCAGGCTGAGTCAGGCAGGAGTTAAAGGCCTTGGCCAAAGGGCACTCCCCTGAGCTCAAGGGATAAGGAAGTCAGTCTTATCACTCACTGTGAGACCATCTCAAGGAAGCTGTCTGAGAGAGCTCCTCCAGGCTCGAGTTCCAGGATAGAACTGGCGCCCAGGCTGCTCACAGGAAGTGATCAGCCAGTTCCACCTCTCCGGGGAAAGAGAGCAAAGAGAGGGAGTAATGCACCCTATATAGACAGTTTTATGTCACTTTCCTGCATCTTATCTGTACCAATGGTAGCTTAGCTTGACTTAGGAGAGCCCAGGGGTCTGTCAGCTGTTTCTGCACATGTCTATCAAAGACCATCCTCCTAGATACTTAATCCTTAAGTATAGGTACAAACATTCCTGACCTTGTTAGACTAAGTAGGGTGGAGCAATGTAAAGTTCCCAAGATATTCCTGATTCTGTTAGACCAAGTATCTCCATTGTTACAATCAAGAAATAGCTAAGCCAAATCTTCTAAAGTATAGTCTGAGTAGGGTGGAGTAGTTTTAAAGTTCACAATGTTATGCAAAAAAATCAAGGGATGAAAAAGAATATTGCACTGAGAGAAAAGAGAAGGAAAGTTGGAATGGGTTAATTATCTAACCTAAAGAGGCATGAAAAACTATTATAGTGGAAGAGAGGATGAGGGTGGTGACAGGCAATGATTAAACTTTACTGCCATTACAACTGGTGCAGAGAGGGAATAACAACCATACTCTTTGGGGCATAGAATCCTATCTTACCCTAAAGAGAAGCAGGAGAGGAATAAGACAAGGGAAGGCAGGTGGTAATAGGAGAGAGGAGGAAGTGGGAGGGAGTTAAAAAGAAAAGCACTATTGAGGAAGAATAGAGTGAAAGAAAAAAGAGCAGGATCAAAAAGGAAAAATAAAATGGAGGGGAATACACATAACTGTGAATGTGAATGGAATGAACTCACAAATAAAACAGAAGTGGATAGAAGAATCCTATTATATGTTGTTTATAAGAAACACACTTGAGGGAGGGTAACAGAGTAAAGGTAAAGGGCTAGAGCAGAATTTATTGTGTAAAATCTAACATAAAAAAGCAGGAGTAGCAATCATGATCTCAGACAAAGCTAAAAGCAAAAATAGATCTGATTAAGAGATAAGGAAGGAAATTGCATCTTACTAAAAAGTACTATAAACAATGACATAATATCAATAGTAAACCTATATGCACCCCATAGTCTCTAAATTTTTAAAGGAGAAATTAAATTAACTTCAAGAGGAAAAAGACAGTAAAACTATAATAGTGGGAAAACTCAATTTCCCCCTTTCAGATCTAGATAAATCAAATGAAAAAAAGAAACAGGGAAGAAGTAAAAGAAGTGAATGAAATCTTAGAAAAGTTAATACTAATAGATCTCTGGAGAAAATTGAATAGCAATAGAAAGAAATATACCTTCTTTTTAGAAGTACATGGCTCCTACCCAAAAACTGATCATGTATTAGGGAAAAAAAAAACTTCACAACCAATGCAGAAAATCAGAAATAATAAATGTATCCTTATCAGATCATAAAACAATAAAAATTATAATCAATAAGGCTCCTTGGAAAGGTAAATCAAAAATTAATTGGAGACTAAATAATCTAATGCAAAAAAATGGATGGGTCAAAGAACAAATTATAGAAACAATCAATAATTTTATTAATGAGAATGACAATGAGGAGACAACATATCGAAATTTATGGGATACAGCCAAAAGTACTACTTGGGGGAAATTTTATTTCTCTCAATGCTTATGTCAATAAAACAGAGAAAATACAGATCAATGAATTGGGCATGCAACCAAAAAAACTAGCCAAAAAAAAATTAAAAATTCTAATTAAAAGACTAAATTGGAAATCCTAAAAATTAAAGGAAAAATTAATAACATTGAAAGTTAGAGAACCACTGAACTAATAAATAAGACTAGAAGTTGGTTTTATGGAAAATGGTGTTGGTTAATTTGACTTAAAAAAAGGAAAGAAGAAAATAAAATAATCAGTAAATGAAAAGGGTGAACTCACCACCAATGAAAAGGAAAGTAAAGAAATCATTAGGAGCTATTTTTTTCCAATTATATGCCAATAAATCTGACAATCTAAGTGAAATGGATGAATATTTACAAAAATACAAATTGTTCAGTTCAGCAAAAGAGGAAATAGAATCCTTAAATATTCCCATATCTGAAAAAGAAATTGAACAAATCATCAGTGAACTGCCTAAGAAAAAATCCCCAGGGCCAAATGGATTCACAAATGAATTCTATCAAACATTAAAGAACAGTTAATCCCAATACTACATAAACTATTTGGGGAAATAGGCAGAGAAGGAATGCTACAAAATTATTTTTATTAAAAACATGTGTTACTGTTACCTAAGCCAGGAAAAACAAAAACAGAGAAAGAAAATTATAGGTCAATTTCATTAATGAATATTGATGCAAATTTTTTTAAAAGATACTACCAAGGAGAATATAGCAATATATCACAAGGATCATTCACTATGACCAGGTGGGATTTACACCAGGGTTCCAGTACTGGTTTAATATTAAAAAAAACTATCAGAATAATTAACTATATCAATAATCAAAGCAACAAATCATATGATTATCTCAAGAGATGCTGAAAAAGCCTTCAACAACATACAACATCCATTCCTATTACAAACACTAGAACAAGGGTCACCAAACTTTTTACACAGGGGACCAGTTTACTGTCCCTCAGACCATTGGAGGGCCAGACTATTAAAAAAAAAATCTATGAACAAATCTGTGTACCACTGTCTGGGATAGCAAAGGCTGCAGTGCTGGCTGTGATCAGCCTGTCACACCTTGCACAGGCCCATCACTGCCACCACTATACCGGGCAGCAGTATACACAGTGTGGAATCCCCTCCCCCAGATTGCAGTTCACCATGCTGACACCTTCCATTGTGCAGACACATAATCCTTTGTGCGGTGCCTCATTCTCATTCAGTTACTCTCAGAACAAGGCACCATGCAAAGGATTATGTCATCGGAAGTAGTGCTGTAGGTGAGTGACACTGAACTTTGTGGCTCTACCACATACAGTGCTCCTCTCACTGATCACTGATGAAAGAGGTGCCCCTTCCGGAAGTGTGCTGAGGGCCAGATAAATAGCTTCAGGGGGTCACATGTGACATGGGGACCCCTGCACTAGAACATAAGAATAAAAGGGTCATTCCTTAAAATGATAAGGAATATATACCTAAAACCTTCAGCAAGTATCATCTACAATGGAGATAAGTTAGAAATCTTTGCAATAAGATCTGGGGTAACACAAGGATGCCCATTATCAGCACTATTATTTAATATTGTATTAGAAATGCTAGCTTTAGCAATAAGGAAAGAAAAAGAAATTAAAGGAATTAAAGTAGGTAATAAGAAAACTAAACTATCATTCTTTGCAGAAGATATGATAATATACTTACAGAATCCTAGAGAATCAACCAAAATTAGTTGAAATAATAACTTTAGTAAGTTTCAGAATTCAAAATCAATCCACATAAATCATCAGTATTTCTATTGTATTACCAGCAAAGTCCAACAGCAAGACTTAGAAAGAGAAATTCCACTTAATTAAAAATTCCTTTGGGGTCTACTTGGTAAGGCAAACAAGAATTATATGGATGCAATTACAAAACACTTTTCACACAAATTCAGATTTAAACAACTGCAAAAATATTAACTGCACATGGGTAGGCTGAGCTAATACAATAAAAATGACAATTCTACCTAAATTAATTTATTTATTCAATGCCATATCACTCAAACTGCCAAGTAATTATTTTTTAGAACTAGAAAAAATAATAACAAAATATATCTGAAAGAAAAAAATGTCAAGAATATTAAGGGAACTAATTTTTTAAAAGTGAGGGAAGTAGGCCTAGCAGTACCAGATCTCAAACAGTATTATAAAGCAACAATCATCAAAACAATCTGGTCCTGGCTAAGGAATAGAGAGATCAATGGAGTAAATTATATATTCAACATAGAGAATAAATGACCTAGTGTTTGATAAACCCAAAGATCCCACCTTTTGGATTAAGAAATCTCTCTTTAACAAAAACTGCTGGGAAAATTAGAAAACAGTATGGCAGAAGCTAGGTATAGACCAATATTTCACACCCTATACCAAGATAAGGTCAAAATGGATATATGATTTAGATATAAAGAGTGATGCCATAACTAAATTAGGAGAACACAGAATAATTTACCTGGCAGATTTTTGGAAAAGGGAAGAATGTAGAACCAAACAAAAGAGAGAGAGAGAGAGAAAAAATATTATAAGACAAAATGAATAACTTGATTACATTAAATCTAAAAATCTCTTATACAAACAAAACTATTCTAACCAAGATTAGAAAGAAACAACAAACTGAAGGGACATTTTTATAATAAATGTCTTTGGTAAAGGTCTGATTTCTCAAATTTATAAATAACAAAGTCAAATTTATAAGAAAATGAGCCATTCCCCAATTGACAAATGCTCAAAGGATATGAACAAGCAATTTTCAGATGAAGAAATCAAAGCCATCAATAATCATATGAAAAAAATATTCTAAATCACTCTTGATTAGAGAAATGCAAATTTAAACAATGCTGAGTTACCACCTCACACCTATCAGATTGGCCAATAAGGCAATAAAAGAAAGTGGTAAATGTTGGAGATGTGGCAAAACTGAGACACCAATGCATTGTTGGTGAAGTTGTGAACTGATACAACCATTCTGAAGGGCAATTTGGGACTGTACCCAAAGGGCGACAAAACTGTGCATATCCTTTGATTCAGTAATGCCACTACTGGGTCTATATGCCAAAGAGATAATAAAAAAGGGGGAAGGCCCTCTTGTACAAAAATATTTATAGCTGCTCTTTGTGTGGTGGCAAAGAATTAGAAATTGTGGAGATGTCCATTAATTAGGGAATGGCTGAACAAATTCAGTACATGTTGGTAATGGAAAACTACTGTGCTATAAGAAATAATAAGCAAGATGATTTCAGAAAAAGCTGGAATGATCTGTGGGAATCAATGCAGAGCAAAATAAGCAGAACTGGGGGAACATTGTACAATAATAGTAATATTAGATGATGATTATCTGTGAAAATTCATCTACTCTCAGCAATGCAATGATCTGAGACAATCCTGAAAGACTCATGGCAGGGAATGCTATCCACCTTCAGAGAAAACCTGTTGGAGTCATCTTTCATATTAATATTTTGTGGTTTTATTTTGGTTATCTATGAGTTTGCTCTTACAACAATAATCATATGGAAGTGTGCTCTGCCTGACAATAAAAAATTCATAAAAAGTAATTCACCTCCCCAAAAAAGAGTATATGGGATTAAATAAAGTATAAGGCTGGAAAGATATGAAGAAGCCAGGTTATAAAGAATTTTTAATATAAAAAATGACTCAATGGAACAAAATAGAAGTAGGTGATGCTAGGGGAGAAAAGAGCAGGGATTCAGGCTTGGGAACATAACAATTGAATTGAGATACAGAGAAGAGGGCACATAATAGAATCACAGATTTCTGAAATGTTATAACTGGACACAGATGAGGGAACAAGGCCAAAGAAGCAAGATGACTTGTCCCACCATAGTCTAAGAAGCTGCAATAAGGTGAAATGGAGGAGATAAGAAGAGTGATAAGTCAAAAATGAGTCCGATTCAATCCTCAGGAGACTAAGAAGAAATCAATGCTTTGCAGAGTGATAAGAAAGTAGATCCAGGTTGAAGGGCCCCAGGAGAAAATTGTGAGTTTTCAGTTGAAGGCAGCAAGGAAAGATCCTTTCAGATATACAACCACTGAGGAATGAAGAAACAGAATGGGCATGTGGGTAGAAGAAGCATCCAGAAAGGAGTTTAATATAAATAATAACCAGTCATTAGAATCAGTAGGATTACCCAGGTAAATGGAAAAAGGTAGAGTGGATTGGGGGGATGATAGTCAGAGAATAGGATATAAAGGGAAGGAATGGGGGAATGTGCTCAAAGACTAGTTGAAGGGCAAGGATTAAGAAAAACAAAAGGTATAAATTAGAAACAAGAGGGGGAAGTCAAGAAACAACCTTCGGGCCTAAGGGAAGTTGCTAGGTTGGTTTTCACTCTGGTCTTGAGATAATAATTAGAAATTTTAGTGAAGATTTGAAGGCCTGGGCAAAGATGGAAGCCCAGGAAGAGAGCAAGTGACAAAGGAAGAGTTAACAGAATGAAAGGGTGTAGCAAACATAGCCAAAATACTTAAGGAAACCAGGAGTAAAATGATCTAGAAAAAAATGGGGTAAAATGGAAATTTATAGCTGAGTTATGAATTAATTACTCATTCTCCTCAGTAGCATTTACGAGAAGGAAAAATAAAATTGTAAATTGAGGATTGTTTTCTTTCATATTCCAATCAATAGCAGCTTCCTCTTTACAATGAGACTTGAAATAATTAGTGAAACATTTCAGTTTCTGGCTAATGGACGTAGCAATGACTGCAATTTCAAGAAAAATCACTTCATCCAATTGTAGGCATACCAGAAGAAATAAAAGAGGTGGGGAGAGGAAGCAAGACCATCGCTAGGGGTTTTGACTCACTGCGAAAATTAAACCTTTCCTATGATAATCCCTTAAAAGATTTGGTTCCCTTTCATTGTCTAAAAACAATGGATGCTTCGAAGAGCCTTGGTGCTCTCTCCTTTGGCTAGGAATAAGATGGCTCTAAGTCCTAAGTCTTAGTAGGTGTTTCTAAACTTCCCCTCCTTCCCTCAGTCCTAGGAATGGTACCTTTCCCACACTGAAAGAGCAAGAACATCCCTAAAATGTTGCTTTCTAATATAAGAACAATCACAGACATGTTTATTTAGGGACTTGCTCCTTGACACCACTACAATTCTCTGTCATTGAGAGGAAAAGCACCATTCTTTGCAGTCCATAAGTATTTGATAAAGCCAAATAGTCAAAGACTCATAGAATGTGTAGCTTAAAGATAATTTAGTCCCAAAACTTCATAATTTAAAGATAAGGATTCTAGAAATGTTCCACTTCCTACAAGGCTTGTTATGGTAACTACTTATAAGACCATAGAATCAAAGACTCCTAGACTTAGAAAAGACCTCAGAGACCATCAAGTGGGAGCCCATTTCTCTTTTGAGTGGTTCTAATGGTTAAGAAGTATTTCCTTATATCAAGCTTAAATATGACTTTCTGTAACTTCTTTCCATGCCCTGTCCTCCAGGTCTAAGTAGAAGAGGTCATATTCTCCATCCACATGCCAGCCCTCCATATATGCTGTCTACTTTCAAACTTAATTTATACCAGTTAAACATCCCAAATTCCTGCTAACAAACCTTTTAAAGCATGATTTCAAGTCTCCTTTCATCCTGATTACCTTCATCTGAATGCACCCCCATTTTTCCTAAAATGGGGTACCCACAACTTAACACAGTATTATAGATGTACTCAAATAAGTATAGAATACAGCAGGCCTAGTATTCCTTTGTCATGGATATCAAAAATGGATTAATGCAGCTTAAAAATAGAGTAGGAGCTAGAAACAATGAAGTGGCTAGATGAATCTATGAGCTTAACTGGCATCTATAAGGGAAAACTCAAGGAGGGGGTGGAAAGTCCAAAATTTGCAGTCAACAGTGAAAGAAGAAATAGGTTGAATACACTTGAGAAACCAAAGAAACATTAAAAGGTTCCATATTAATAAACATGGAAAGAGAAAGGAAAGAGTTAAAAGGGGGTTGGACTAAGGTCCTTTCCAGGTTTGATTTTGCAAGTTTTCTGGGATTTATTGTTCAGATATCCAATATTGTTGAATAATATGCAATCCACATACAATTCTAAAAATGTATGTGATCATCTCAAACAGTCGTAGTTGTTTGATATTCTGTAAATTATCCTGCCCTTCTATTTTTCTCCCTCTCCTCCTTTGACTCATTTAAATCCTCCCAATATCCCTAGAAAATAAGTGCTATTATTACTTCCATTTTACAGATTAAGAAATCGTGGAAGACAGACTTTTCGGGGTCACAAAGTGAGTAAGTGTCTAGGGCTGGATTTGAATTCAAGTTTTCCTGATTCTAAGCCTAGTACTCTGTATTAAGTGTATCACCAAGCGACCACAAATCTCTGATCTAGTTTTTCACTGTAAAGTAAAACAGCATGCATTCCAATTTTGGTGGCCTGAGACGTTATATTAAGAACCTTATTGGGTCTGAAAAGGCACCATTTACATTTTTGATACTTCATACATGCTCTTAATATTTCTGATTTAATCAAATTAATAGTTGGAGGTACTGCCTGTATCATAGAAAAGACAAATATTGATATTACTATAATGTAGGACAATGGCAGCAATACTACTTGGATATTTTTAGGGATTAAAGCTAATTGCCATTGAACTAATAAGCCATATTTATGCACTATGAATTTTGTTAAATTGATTGCTTACTTATATAACATTCAAGTGCCTTCATTATCATTTATTACTTGGCTAGACTGATTCATTTGATGTGTCTAAATTTTTCTTTTAATTACATTGCTTTCAACAATCCCAAACTGCTCCTTCATGATTCAAAACTGTATCCCTTTAAGAACTGCAAAGAGTAGAATATCACTATTACTAAAGAATTAAAATATCATATAAAAATGATGGAAAAAATATTTGACATGGTTAGACCATAGTGCATTAGCAACAACTTGGAAGTGATCATTGAGAATGCCTGGAAGAAGAAAGGCATATGGGCAAGTCTTAGAGCACAAAATGATGAACAATCCAGAGAGTATCCTGGTCATTTCTAGACATACTTAACTATGCAATTCAGATGGATCTCATTACTTTGGATATTCTGTCTGTCCAACAGTACAGATCAATCTACCCATACTTGCTCATTCTGAACAAATATTGTCTATGTTGTCCTGTCAGTTCCTTTCTGGGAGCCCATTTTGCATATTAAAGACCTTCTTTGCTATCTTGGGTCATCATAAGGATACTAGTGAAGCATTTGGTCTGTCCACCTATCATTCCATGCCTTCAACACAGGATCATCACACTTTTTCTATCATACAACTTGTCAACACCTTTACTTCCTGTTCTTCTTCAATGGTTATACATTAGTCTGTTCACACACATCATATACTTCATTTTCTATTTTTCATACACCATAGAGTTCCATGCCTTGCATCTATATAACAATGCAGGGAAGATATTAGTATTTGTAAGATGAATCTTTGCTTTGAGAGGTTTGGGATCAGTAAAGGAGGTACCCCTATTATTGGCAGGAAGCATGATATAGTAAAAAGATCATCAAATTTGATACCACAGAACCTGAGTTCAAATCCCAGTTCTTCCAACATGTTGCCTACCTCACCTTGGACTTAATCTCTGTAGTATTCAGGTTCCTCACAGCTTTAAAATGAGAGATGGGAGCATTGGACTGGACTACATAAGTACAAGGTCTTCTCCTGTTGTAGATCTATGATTTCATAAACTTTACAATTTGTTAAGACAATCCACCCCATCATCCTCCTACTGTTTAATTATGAACCCCAACTTATTATTCACTTGTACTGTGTGTCCTATATAGACATATTGATAGATAGACCCTATAGATAGCATACATTTGTATGTCAAAAACAAGGCAAGAGATATTCTTCATCTATGTGGGTTTTCCTCTATGGATAATCAAGTCCAAGATCTTTTGAGTGTTTATGGATCTTTCCCAGGAAGTTCTGCAATGTTCGAAGGAGGAATGTAACCAGGATGCAAATAGGAAAATCCAGATGAATCAATGGAGAGTGTTTCTTCCACTTCAACTCTGCACTGCAAATCCATCATTACAGTAGCAATTTTTTTCTGATGAGCAAATATGTCCTTGTTTTATTTCTCACCAAATGTTTACAGTCAAGTCATCACTGAACAAAGTAATTTCTATTGTGATAGCTTTCAAAGAAAGGTGAATGATTTTGGTTTATGGGTGGGAGTTACCTCATCGGATGAAATTGTCTAAGGAACCATTTTGTTTTAACAAATCAAATGCTACTTTATAATCAACAAATAGTAAATCTAGTAGGACCTTATGTTCACTACATCTTTGAATTCACTACATCAATTGTGTATTAGTAAAGATGTGTTCTAGAGAGGCATTATAGTATATTGTATAGTATCCTTGGAGTAAGAAAAATGTGTGTTCAAGTCTTGCTCCTGAACCGTGTTGTCTTTGTGACTTTGGGCAAATCATTTGATCCCTTAGTGCCCCAGGTAACTCTGTAAAACCATAAGCTACAGAGTAGGTGCTACACTGCACTAGCAGAATGTATTTCCTTACTGGGAATATCCTAATGAAAACACTCCCCACCAAAAATGGAGTTCATTTCTGGAATATGTTTTCAAAAGATCTCCTATTCCCGACTAATAGTCTCACCAAGGGTATCTTTATTATATGGTAGATGATTACCATTTAAAAAAATTATATAAATCAAAAATTAGCCACATAGGTTAATAGTTGTTGATGTTTACTTGGTCATCTTTTTATGTGCTAAATAAGGTCTGAGGTTTGGGGATTATTTCCCTATGTCTTTGGTATTTCCCTTCCTTCGGTTACCAAGTGGATCAATCCAACTTGGTAAAGTAGAAAGAGCACTGTCTCCAGGTCCAGAGAACCCAGGTAATATCCTGTCTCTGATGCTTATTTCTTATACTACTTTAGTCAAATCACCTAAAATCCCTAGAGTTTAGCTTCATCATTTATAAAAGAAGGGACTTGTGCTGGATAACCTTTGAGGCCCTTTCCATGTTTAACTCAATGATCCTATGGTACATCAAAGCTCTACAAAATTATGTTACCTCCAACACAGATTTCCACTGCTCTCCTCATCTTTGTTCTCTTTAGTTCTCATTTCTACTTCCTTTATAAATATATACACTAGTACAATATTAAGAATTCAAGTGTGGTAGCTCCACTGTCCTTGTGTTATTGGGAGGGAGGGTGGAATCTTAGTAATTTTTTTCCATTTTTCTTCTCTTTCCATCCTAATCTTTAAATTCTATTGGTATAATTTTGCTGAGTTTGATCTCTTGTCAAGCTTACTTTAAACTGATTTTACTCTCTATTACATTTGTGAGCTTTGTACTTATTCTCATAATTGCCCATTATCTTTCTTTTGTAAAGAAGAAAATATTTTAAATCAGTGCTGTCTTTGGCCCTTTCTCTCTACTTTGCAGTTGTCAAGACTTTGTTGGTTAAGGTAAGTCTTCATAGCTTTTGTTTGCTTTATGGCAATTCATTTACACCAGTTAAATTTCTATGCATAAATTATTTTAATAGATGTTAGCCATTTCTAATTTTTATTCCTAATTTTTCATTATTCTGATTTAAATAGGTAATAATTCAATTGCTTCCATTGCATGCTACATCATTTTCTTCTTGTTGTTCTTCCTTTTGTCTTCATACTAATTTTTAATTTCTCTCTACCAAATTGGTGTTTTGACTTTACAGACAACTGATTCAGGAAAGCCTCCCATGTCAATGACAAGTTTTTCCAGCTTTTAAAATGTAATTAGGGGGCAGCTGGGTAGCTCAGTGGATTAAGAGCCAGGCCTAGAGACAGGTCCTAGGTTCAAATCTGGCCTCAGACACTTCCCAGCTGTGTGACCCTGGGCAAGTCACTTGACCCCCATTGCCTAACCCTTACCACTCTTCTGCCTTGGAGCCAATATACAGTATTGTCTCCAAGACAGAAGGTAAGGATTCAAAAATAAATAGATAGATAGATAGATAGATAGATAGATAGATAGATAGATAGATAGATAGATAGATGGATAGATAGCTGGATGAATAAATAAATAAATAAATAAATAAATAAATAAATAAATAAATGAATAAATAAATAAATAAATAAATAAATAAATAAATAAATAAATAAATAAATGAATAAATAAATAAATAAATGGATGAATAGATAGATAGATAGATAGATAGATAGATAGATAGATAGATAGATAGATAAATGAATAAATAAATGAATGAATGAATGAATAAATGAATAAACAAATAAATGAAATAAAATAAGATGTAATTAGTTTCATTTTTGTGATGCTATTCAGTGCTCATAGTACCTTCCAATTCTTCTCCTAAAAGTGGAATCCATGTGTGTAGAGGTATGAAACTTCTATGTAGTTTATATGTCTTTGACCTCTCACATTCTTATTCCTGACCCCCATCTTATTTGTAAAAATAGATCCATCATAGACTACAGTCTTATGATGGTGAAAATGGATGGAGAGGTTTCAATCTATAATAGCAGAGAGAATTTCCAATCTGATGACATCATGGACAGCTCAAAGTACCAAAGCAAATCACAATCATTTATTTTTTTTTGTGTGTGGTATAAAAGGAATCTAAGGTTTGACATTAATGTCATGAAAAGCAAGTCTTGGGTGTACACGATCAGTTCAAATTTCATTGTAAATTATATATTCTAAAGGTGAAGATTAAATTATAACCCTTCTATTTAAAAGAAGGATAGTTTGATGAACCTTACAACTGGCTTTAAAACTGTCTCCTCATCTAAACACAAGCTGTTCCCCTCTACCTGGAAAGTTCTCCCTTCTCAATCTCACTTTCATCTCTTGGAAGACCTTCTTCTCTTCAAAACTCAGTTCAGGAGTCAGATCAAAATAAACAAAGGACCTTTTTCTCTTTCCTGATCCCTCTTAGCCCCTTCTTAACACTATTGATCACCTCCTCCTGGATTTTCTCTCTCCTTCCAATTTGCATGACCCTCCTGTTTCTTGGTCCACCTCTTAGTTGTGTGATCACTCCTCAGTCTCCTTTGACTCTTCATCCATATCAAAATCGCTCATTATGGATTTTCTCTCAAAATTCTGTCCTGCACTCTGTTCTCTTCTCTCCCTGCATTCTCTTATTTGATGAGCTTGTGTTTTCCCAGGTATTTAATTAAGGACTCCCAGATCTATGTATCTAGGCTCAGTCTCCTTCCTGAGTTCTAGTCCCACATTACTAACTGCCAATTCAAACATGTCCAAAGACATCTGCAACTCAAAATATATAGAACAGAACTCATCTTTTCCCCCCAAATTCAACTTTCTTCTGAATTTCTCTATTTTTGTTCACAGCTCCACCAAACTTAGAATTTCTTCCCCAAGTTAACAATCTTTATATAATATCTTAAACCTTGTTTTCCTTGGTATTCTTGCACATGCCACAAAACTTGCCATCTCTACCTCCCCAACAATTCTCACATCCATCTCCTTCTCACAATTCCCTTAGCCCCCACCTTAAGTTCTTACTTTCATAACCTGGACCACTTCAATGGCCTTCTAAATCTCTCTACCTCAAATATCTTATACCTTTAATATTTCCTACCAGTGGTTTTCTTTAGCTGCAGATTGGACCATGACACTTTGTTATACCATAAACTTCAGTAGCTCACTATTGATTCTAGAATAAAATAGAAATTGCTCCTCTGCTTAACTTTTGAAGTCTTCTATAATCTGGCTTCAATCTACTTTTTCCAAACTTATTATACAGCTTTTCTTCCCTTTCGTCAGCAGAGGCCAGTGATGCAATAAATCTGGCATCAGGAAGAACTGAGTTCAAATCTATCCCTAAACACTTAACAAACTGCGTAACCCTGGGCAAATCATTTACTGTTTGTTTGCCTCCGTTTCTTCAACTGTAAAATGGAGATCCTAATAGCAATGGGACTGCTGTGAGACTCGAATGAGTTAATATCTGTTAAAGTACTTGGTACAGTGCCTGGCACATACTAGATGGTAAATAAATGCTTATGCCACTCTCCTATACTGTTGTCCTGTCAAACTGGTCCTCTTTCTGTTCTTTACACAGAGAAATCCATCTCCTGTCTCCATATGATTACACTGGAAAAGCTCCATGCCTAGCATATTCTCCTTCCTCGTCTGATTCCTTCATAGAATCTCTCTCTTCCTTCAAGATTCAGCTCTGAGAGGCTAGAAGTGATGCTTACCTATAATTCCTTTACATTCTGTCTTAGAATTGATAGTAAGTGTTACTTATAAGGCAGCAGAGGAATAAGAGCTAGGCAATCAGGGTTTAGTGACTTCCCCAGGGTCACACAGCTAGGAAGTGTTTGAGGTCAGATTTGAACCCGACTCCCTGTCACCAGGCCTGATTCTTTATCCACTGAGCCACCTAGCTTTCCCAACAATCATTTTCAGAATCATAATTTTTTCCTCTTTTCTTTTGGATGATGACTTGCAGCCTTCCACTTCTTCCTTTTTTCAGGACTTCTGTAATTGTCTATATCTTTGCTGAATAGTGATGGATGTTTCTATTATGGTGATTTTCACACACACACACACATGTGCAGCCTTATTGCTTAGCACTCTTTATTTTATGCTGGGGTTTTCTACCCCTGTCCTGCTCTTTATTCATGGCTAGCAAAGTGCACAAGAGAAGATATGTATCATCAAATTCATTGTTGGGAAAAGTAACTTCTGAAGAAGTTCTTGTATTTAATTTCTTAGTATGGAATATTTTACACAACAACCCCCCTTGCCTTCCTTCCTGTTACCCTGTCTAAATCTTTTTGCAACATGCCAGTGTAAAAGGGGAAGCTAACTATATAGAGCTTTCAGAATACTCCTACCATGGACTACCAGCAAGGAGCTGAAGATCTTTCCCATGTTAATACTGACAATGGTTCTGGAGTGCTAAATAGTCCCATCACAGAGTCCTGAGCTCTTTTAGTGGGTTAGAAAGTGCTAAAAATAACAAAATGAATAGGATAATCATCATTTCAGTTAGAAGAAGAAATAAGGAAGTGAGATGATTGATGCATAGGCATCAGTCCTTTTAGACATGACTTCTGATAGGTAATGGACTGGTTTCAGATCCCCCAAAAAGGAAGAAGTGGGGTGGCTTTCTGCCTTGTTCTCACTCCCACTCACCCTAGTTCTGGCGTTTTAAAAAATACTGAGCATTCTATTAAGAATCAAATCTTATGAAATGCATGTTGATAGGGAGGCTCCATTATTTGGTCAATTTCTCAGAAAGACTCTGAAATATGGCTCCCATCAGCATATTTCTTTCTAGATGAATCACCAGAACACTAGGCAACTGCAATCCCTCAAAGCATCTCCAAGAAAATGCAATTAACTAGTAATTTTCCTTGATTATTTCACCCATCTACATAATTAGATATTCTTAACATACTTATTTCATAGCATTCCACAAAGTATGATAACACTGCACCACCTTCTACTAATGATAATATAATTAATTGGCTGCCAGTTTCATATGCTTTGATGTATACTCACAAAGACTGTCATGTAATTTTTCTAGTCTAATGTGAGTTTCTATAAAATGATAGTAGGCCTTTTCTTCCTTATAGAGACCACTGATCACACATTAGGTATACCATGAAAGGTTTAACTCCCTTTATGGGAAGGATAAATGGGTTTGTATAAATCAACGAATAACCCAAAGATTTTTTGCAAGTCAGTAGCTAGGCAAGTTGTCATTTTTTTGCATCTCCCAATATAAAGTTTAGCTTAACTCCGATAAGCTGCATAGAAATAAGATAGACTCTTTTCCATGACCTCAAAAATCCACATCTGCCTTCCGAAATCCAGTGGTGGTTTTTTTTTTCTTTTGAATTCCCTCCTATGACAAAATCTGTCTGGGATACTTAAGTGCCCAAAAAAGTGAGTGCTAAGTATCTGAAACATGATTTCACCAGAGTTGTGTGGTAAAAGGCAACTTCCCCACTCCTTATGACAGTTCCCCTCTGCTGGGAGTGAAACAGACATCATGCACTTTTTAAAAGAGAATATTTCCAAAATCAGAGGTCTGATTTCAACCTACTTTTTCCTTTTTCATAGTTCCAACTTAGGCCTGTTTCGAGAGGAACCATGGTAGCAAGTGAGAGGCCAGCCATGAATATTAACATTAAATTACTCACATTGCCAAACTAAAATTAATGTCAGAGATCAGGTCACCCGGGAGATTATAACATTACAGATAAACATTTCCCCTTTTTTTAAGTACTTGCATAGCCAGGTTGGATTTGCTATCAGTAAAATGGATAAGAAGTAACCTAGCTCTCAACATAACAGTCTTTTAATACTGCAAAATTCATCTCAGCTAATTCCACTCTAAAATCATCGCGACAAGACAGGAGAGGAACACAAAATTAGCAGGGGTAGTGCCTGGGATTTCAATGCAATAGGGTTCCATGGTGAGGAATATCTCTCTACCAAAATTGGTCAATTCTTTCCCTTCCCTTTATAGTCTTCAAGAGTTGCCTCAAACCCTGGAAGATTATGTGATTTGTCCAGGGTAACACATTCCATATGTATCAGAGATCAGATTTGAAGATCTTTCTGGCTTTGCGGTCAGCTCTCTAACCATTATCCCACACTACCTCGGCTGAATACAAATATTCATATTGCACCACATGGGCTTTTGTAATCCCTTTAGAGTCAGGCCAACAAAGATAGACACTGTAAGTATTCAATGTTTAGTCTGATGACTTTGCTTTCTAAAATATAGCAGGAATCACAACAATAAAGTAGCTAACATTTATATAGTGTTTTAAAATTGGCAAAGTGCATTACATATATTATCCCACTTGATAGTAATATCTTATTTATACAATATTTTGTCTTCAAAACCCCTTCATATAATTTTGCTTCAACATCTCAAAAATTTTATGATGTGGGAGAAGTGGGAAACTCCAGTGAAAATGGTCATGTCGAAAGAGTAAGAACTAACACCAGTGTTACAGGGAAACCAAGTTATATGCAAATACAGGAAAGTTGGTGATTTTATCAAGGGGGAAAAATCCTGGAGTACAAACTCCATCCACCAACACAGATTACTCCCAGGCTATGGCTAAGTGAGTTTCTGAAGACACATAGAAAGGAAATAATTTGTCCAGGTGCATACAACTATTCAGTTTCTGAGGCTAGATTTGAACTGAGATCTCCTTGATTTCAAACACAGCACTTTAACCCCTTTACCAACTACCTAACATTTAATAACCATCTTTAATGAATCTTGTGTTTTCAGGACTATAATCTAAGCCACAGTGTGTTCAACAAACCTTTATTAAATGTATTTTATGAACAAGACTGGGAAAATGAACACGTTCTGTGAGAAAAGTAGAGCAAGTATTATTCCATTCTAGATGACATTAGAATGCTAGGCATAGAGTGAGGAAGACTTGAATTCAAATCCAGACTCAGACTCTTAATAGCTATATGACCCTGAACAAACTACTTAGCTGAACAAATTATTAATTACTGAACAAAACATTTAACCTTGTTGTCTCAGTTTCCTCATCTGTAAAATGAGCTAGAGAAGGAAATGGGAAACCACTCCAGTACCTTTGCTTTCCCCATTGGGGTCAGGAAATGTTGGACATGCCTGAACAACAAAACTACCAAAACTGAGCCTCAGAGAGGCCAAGTGATTTGCCCATATTTACCCAGCTAATATATAGAAGAGAAGAAATCTAAACCCATTTTGCCAAGTCTACCACTGTCTACTGGCCACTGTCTACTGGCCATTTATTTCTGAATCCATAACATAGTCTTTTCCTCAAGTACAGACAAGACAAAATGGCCAGTGAAGTTCTTTCAAACTAAAAGTATATAATATTATGTTATATGAGTGCAATTGTAATTCTCATTGCTTTTAGCTTCTTGGTATTTATTTGTATTTGTTCTCTTTATATTTATTCTGATATACTTACATTGTTTCCCCAAGTGGAATGTAAACTCTTCAAGAGGAAGGATAGTTTGGTATATTTAATAAGGATAGTTTGTATTGGTATCCCCAGCACCTAGGATAGTATCTAGCACATAGTAAGTGCTTGATAAATGCTAAGTTATGGATTGAGTCTATGGATGGAGAAATTGAGGCCCAGACAAACAAAGGGCAAAACCTTCCCAAGCAGGATTCACCAGCTGACAACCAGTCAGTGGTAGAACTGAGACTAGAACTCAAGCCTCCTGATCCCTCGCTTACTAATCCATCCTACCTAGTTTCAGATCTACTAGCGTATCTATCCATCATAGACACCATATCCTCATAGTTTCAGTACCAACATAAAGACTCACATGATGCCTCCCTCCAGCTTTCAAAAACCACAGGTCAATTTGCCTCATGCTTCTTTTAAATTGGTTTCTGGCATGAGAGAGCTAAACAAGCTTGTGCCAAGGACTTTCTGTTTGCATTATTTTATTTTATTTTACTTTAATTTTTACATACTCTCACAGACAACATTGCTGTAGCACCACTTATCCAAGCAAGCCATCCATCTGTGTATTAGATTAACAAAAACTAGGCGATGCCATTCTTTAAATCCTCCATTACAGAACATTACTGATCCTCCCCTGTCATTAGCCATAAAACACCTGGGATTTTCCAGCTCTGCTATATATATCGCTGGCTGCCTTACAAGAATAGAGGTGCTTGGGCACAATGGAGGACCTATTAATTAAGGCCATGTGGTCATAACACCAAGTACATTCTCCAGAACATTTTGTCTTAAGGTAGCAGGTTGGTCTTTTTAAAAGCTAACTTGCCATGCTTCCATGACTCTGAACAGTAGCCGCCTAGTAGGTGCATTCATAGCTAATGATAAGGAGCTAAACATCCAATGGCATTTTCCCTGAACCCATACCTCAAGGCCATTTGCTTTTAAAGGGGAAATCATAAAAGAAGATTTTCTAAAAACATGCAGTCCATGCAAGGCCGATCATCATTTGCTTCCCAGTCGGAGGCTCTATGGACAGCTTGGATTGCATTAAGATGAGCCTTCACATAAATAAAGTACCATACCTCCTAGGAAAGTCGCCGTTCAAGGACCTTTAATAATTATTTTGCATCTAGTTAGAAAATATGTAGATGTCAATAACAAGCTAGTCAATAAACATTTATTTAGTGCCTACTATGAGTGGGGCATTTTGTTAAGTGATGGGGAAAAAAAGGGATTTCATATCCCTCAGAATGATGTAGATCTTTGAGGAAGTGGTTTTGGGGAGACCGTGAAAATGAACATTTTGGTAGTGGGGTAGAGAGAGCAACTAAACTCTGGATATATTTTTATAACATGTCATTTTAGAATGAGTCAAAACATACATTAAAAAGAATGTTCCCAACTAATTTGCATTTTGCATCATCAAGTGTCATCTGTGATTTTCCTTCAAATGAATTATGAATCATCTTTTTTTCCACGTGGGGTAAAAAAAAAGGCCACTTGACCTAGTACATCATGATTACAGAGACTGGGGCGATTTGGCACACTGTCCTGCAGTTATCTGACAAATCTCAGCTGACAAATCATAAAAATAACTCATTGAAATAGTACTATAAAGTATAAAGTAATATGTCATACATTATCTTTCTTCAGCCTCATAAGTAAATACTACAGGTATTATCCCCATATTATAGAAGAGAAAGTTGAGCCCAAAGATTAAGTGACTTGCCCAAGGTCATCCAATTAGAATGCTATAGAGACAGAATTCAGGTTTTACTGGCTCCAAGCCCAAAGTACACTAAGTACACTACCCTGCACCTGAAACCTGACCAATAAAAAAGAAGACTTTACTCTTGGAAGGGTTTTTTGAATTCTGATCCTTAGTATCTCTTTTGAAAGAGATCTTTTAAGTTTTGTGTCTTCAAAGGACATAGGAGTAGGATTCCTCCAATGTCTGTGGGTCACTAAAAATTTTCCCAACCTAAGTCCTCTCTGCTACCAGTTTGCAACAAATGTGTTAAAGTCCAATTATTAGGATAATTAATTAAGAATATTTTGAAGAAATGAATTTAAGGAACTTATTGTACCTGAAAGATGTAGCACATTATCTAGCTAATATATTTGCAAAAATTAATTTGATTAACCTATTGGCAATCATTGTCACCTAGCAAAAAGAACAGGTCTGACAAATTGGGAGACAAATTGTTGAAATGCTGATGGAAAAAATAAACAGTAAAAGGTAAAAGATTGTGGCCTGAATGAAGACCCTAATTGTCCGGGTTTTAGGATTAGCATTGGATACAGATGGCAAAGGAAGCCCAGAGGAACACCAAAGTAAAGACAAAGACAAACTTCACTCATTTTATGTGGAAGAACAATGATTTTGATGCTTGCAGAAAAGTAAAGGAAAAGATAAGCCATTTCACCCACTTTTTCCAAGCTAAGTTCCTGGGAGTGATTTACATAGACACAGGCTAGTGACCAGGGCTATAAAGGAGTTATAGGGAATGTTCTCTCCCTAACTCAAACAGAAAACAGTTCAGGAATCAGCACAGAGATGACACAGAAGCAAAGGCATTCAAAAAACAAACTCAAACTTTTGAAGTAACTAGTCACAGTTGTCAGTATGACTCACAAAAGAGATGAAATCTCCCAAACATACGAACTAAAAGTCCTGAGATCCTCTTCCATGAATGGATACAGCTGCAAATCATATATACTTCAGTGGAGAAACAAAAGATAATATATAAAAACAATGCAATGGGGAATCACCAGAGAGCAACTCAGCAGAGACTCAGCAAAGATAGCATCATGAGGAGTAGCATATGTCAACTCAGCAGAAGAACTACCCAGGAAAGAATATCAATAACCGATAAGTCAGTGAGAAAGCAGCAAAAGGCAGGCAAAAACAGTTCCAAGTGGTACCCAGTAATAAGAAAGTGAGTTTCCCTGGCTACTTTTGTTCCCTATGTGTAAACCTTCTCCCATACATAGCCCAGGTCACATGTATTCCCTCTCCCACTGCTGGTATCGTAATTTGTGACAGCCTATACCCAATCAGTATGGAGTTGTTTTTTTTATTATCTTCTTAAGTAAATTCATTTTCTTTGAACTGTGTCCTCTGATTAGTCTAATAAAAGAGAAATATCATTGAAGGTTTATTTTCTGTGGTTTTGAATAAAGGCTAGCCTAAAATGTGCCTTGAACCTGAAGTGGCTTAAAGTAAGGCTGCATATGAAAAATTCCAGGGTATTTTCAAAATTATGCCTTGGCATTATAAATGGGGAAAGATATGAATATGAAGGGGAAATAGAGATGTACAAAGTTTTTGGTTGTTGTTGCTTAATCATGTTCAGTCATGTACAATTCTTTATGATCCTTTTTGGAGTTTTCTTGGCAAATATACTAGTGTGGTTTGCCATTTCCTTTTCCAGCTCATTTTATAGATGAAGAAACCGAGGCAAATAGAATTAAGTGACTTTCCCAGGGTCATACAGCACTAGTAAGTTTCTGAGGCCAGATTTGAACTCAAATACTCTGATTCCAGACCCAGCACTCTATTCACTGTGCCATACTAGGGAGTATAAGAGACAGACATTTAGTTCAGACTCAGTTTCCTTACAGAGTTTACAAATGCCTTACATAGAGGTATAGGGAGAAATGATACAAAGACCCAAATATAGATGAGACTATAGAATAAGTATAGCTGTAGAGAAGGGAATGTAACCAACAGGTGTCAAACTTGTGAATAAATTAGGGGGATGTCTACCCCCAAGTGGGTGAGGACTTCCTGGGCATTAGTTCCAATAGCCTTGAAGACAGCTGAAACAGTTGCTATTAGGCACTTTGAGCTTTGTCAAACATTGAAGACACCAAGGTCATCCACTACTTCCTAGGCCGTCACCAGTCAACCTGAACTTTGTCTTGCCACTGGACTTTTATGACTCTGGAGGAGACACTGCAGCTGATGATTTTGTGTCTTGCTTAAATCCAACCCACAAGGAAGTCAAGACATCACCCCATAATGTCATTGATCTTCTTTGAAAAAGGATGAGGGGCAACTATGCAACTCAGTGAATTGAGAGCAAGAGTAGATACAAGAAGTCCTGGATTCAAATTTGATTTCAGGTACTTCCTTTCTGTGTGACCCTGGGCAAGTCATTTATTCCCAATTGCCTAGCCCTTAGCACTCTCTGCCTTGGAACCAATAATATTTATTTTAAGACAGAAGGTAAGGGCTTTTTTAAAGAGAAAGAAAAAAAGGATGAACAACAATGAATAGAACACAAGGCTTAGAATCAGTAAAGCAGGGTTCCATCTTCCTTTTATGTAAAATATTTACTCTAACAGATTTTCAGTGAGAAGAGTGTTTTCCAAATTTTCAAGTACTACATCAATGCAAGTAATTTTCACCACACTACTCCATTTAAAAGTGTACCATAAAGGAGATTGCCACAAAACAAATCTCTTTTACCGATGAAACAACATTGTAATAAAAAGTTGTATTACAGAACCAGGTCTTCATAAAGAAAAGCAAAATTGTATTATTTTAAATTACTCTTTTTTGTCTGAACCTGTGGTTTCAAGAACTCCTAGTGTATAATTTAACAGGCCCCAAACAGAATTCTTTTTTTTCAAAACTCACCCCTTTTCTACACTTCTTTATTTCTGTCTTCCTTGCAGTCACCAAGGCTCATAATCTCAGTGTTTTCTTTAATTCTTCACTCTCCCTCAACCACCTCCCTACCACATTTAGTCATCAAATCTTGTAATTTCTACCTCCACAACATTTCTTTCTACTGTGTCCTCTTCATTCTTCAAGCCACCACCTTAGGTTCAGCCTTAATAGTCTTTCACTTGGACAATTGTTTCCCTGTCTTCAAGTCTCAACTAGGTGGCTTCATGGCTAGAGCACTAGGTTTGGAATTTGGTAGACTCATCTTGATAAATTCAAATATTATCTCAAACACTTACTAGCACTAGCTGTGTGACTCTGTGCAAATTATGTAACCCTGTTGGCCTCAGTTTCTTCATATGTAAAATGAGCTGGAAAAGGAAAAGGCAAACCACTCCAGTATCTTTGCCAAGAAAACCCTAAATGGGGTCACAAAGAGTCAGACATTACTGAAACAACTGAACAACTTTAAGTCTCTTCCCTCTCCCATCTATCCTTCCCACAGCTGCCAAATAACTACCTTATTATCCTACTTAATCATCTGTAAAGGCTCCCTATTGCCTTTGGTATCTCTGCTATTTTCCTATTTTGCTATTACAATCTCTGCTATTTTCCTTTAAAGTCATTCACAACTTGACCCCAATCTACCTTCATAACATTTCCCACATTATTCCTCTTTGCCCATTTTGCAGTATGGCCAGTCTCACCTTCTTGCTGGTTCTTACACACACTTGATTGCTCCTTTCTATACATTTGTGCTGACTCTTCCCTGTGCCTAGAATGCACTCCCTCATGGCTGTCACCTTCTCCTTTCCTCCTTGTTTCCTTCAAATCATAAGCTACCCCCCATGTAAGCCTTTCCCTAATCCTTCCAGTTACCACATTTGTCTCCCTTACTGAAGAGATTCAAAACAAAATGGCAAGAAGAAAGAAGACTCAGGGCAATATGGCAACTGTCTCCAAATTTTTGAAAGGTTGTGATATGGAAATGGAATTAGACTTCTGTTTGGCCCTATAAAAAGGTACTCATATCATTGACTAGAAGTTACAGAGAAGTAGTTTAACTCAATATCTCAGGAATTAGGGGTTGAAAACAGGATGTGCTAGAGCCAGATCAAACAATATCAAAAGAGCTGATTGTTAAATTCTCAGTGTCAGCATTTATACCTCAGAAAGAGAAAAATACTACAAATAAAAGATTGATTTATTGTTTTTGTTGGTTTCTAGATTTTAGAAGGGGATGGAAAATGTCGATGATGAGGATTAGATTGAAAAATGTTTTGGCACATACCCCCTTCTCACAAGAGCCAGTAGTTAAACATTTATTGACATATCATTCATGACACCTTATACAACACCTACTACTTGATTGTAAGGGTTACGATTAGATTGTGAGCTCCTTCATTTCAGGAACTGTCCAATGCTTGGCATTTAATAAATGTTTATTGAACATAAATAGAATTAAAATGAGAAAACTAGGGACTGTAATGGAGGAATTATTTGGTAGTAAAAGGGATAGAGGAGGAATGGATATCTTCCTCTGTAAGCAGGATCCAGGAGAGGCAGCTGATGTTTAAAGTTGGCCCAGAGAGAGAAGAGGGGGGTTGAGTAGTTTTCCCCTTCAGCCTTCCCTCCTCAGCTATGGCTGCTCTCATAAACTGGCTTTTGACTTCCTCCAATACTAGTGTCTAAAGCTTCCTCTTCAGGGAGATTACTCTCTCTGTCAAGCTGGCCCATTCACACTTGAGTCACTTTGGGGAAAAGACAACAACTTTATTATAAACTAAGTCAGCTGGGGTAACAAAAAGAAATGGCTGGCAGGAAAAGGTATGTGAGGAAAGCGAGGGAGGTGTCCCTACTCTAGCTACCCTTTTCCTCCCTCCTTAAGTTGGGGGACCCAGGCCTTGGCAGCTTTGAGCCCCCTGAGAGAGTCAGGCTTGGCTTGCCCCTGGTCTTGGCCCAATTGGCACAGTTCAGGAGCTCTGAGGTAAGTTTAATGGTGGCTCAATGTCTTATTCAGCTATCATTTCAGTTGGGAATTGGTTGGGGGAAGGATGTCCAGTCACCAGGAGAGGAAAAAGATGAGTATCCCCTCAGGAAAAAATCTTGGCCAGACCTCCCTCCTGGGCTTCTCAAGATTGAGAGATCTAACTGAATCTCAGTCAGAATCTTCTTGCTTCTCAAGATTCCAGACCTCCTGGGGCCCCTCCCCCAACAAAGAGAAAAGATTCAGCAGCCCTTCATTCAGCCTACCACTCTTCCTTAAGTGCAAAACCTTTGTCACAGGACAAGAAAGTCTAAATGACTTGGCCAAGTCATTCATATTGTAATACATATACAGAGGCTAGCTAGAATCCAAACTCAAGCCTTCTCATTCCAAATATACCTCTTTTTTTTAATCTATCATGTTGCATTGACATAAGGAAAAATTCCTAAAAAGTAGAAGTGACTAAAAATGAATGGTTATCTTCAATAGACATTTTTGTTGCTCAGTCATTTTCAGTCATGTCCTATTCTTTAGGACTCCGTTTGGGGTTTTCTTGGCAAAGATATTGGAGTGGTTTGCCATTTCCTTGTCCAGTTCATTTCACAGATGAGTAAACTGAGTCAAACAAGGTGAAGCAGTTTGCCCAGGATTACACAGCTAGTAAGTATCTAAGGCTAAATTTGAACTCAGAAAGATGAGTTGTCTTGATTCCCAGACCAATAGATAGTGACATCCTAATTCCTAGAAGTCTTTGAGTAGAGGCTAAGTGATTGTGACTAATATTGAAAAGAGGGTTCCTTTTCATATTTAAGTAGGATTAGTTGACCTCTGGAGTTACCTTCCAATTCTAGCATTCTGTAGTTTTAGGAGTCTATGAACTGCTTCTTTATTTTTCTTTCAATAAATTTCCTTGAAAGAAGTACAGGTATTCAAATTTTTTCCACTGCCCTTAATATTCAAATATTCCAATGGATCAGTTAAAGAATATGTGTGTGTAATTACATAAGGAAATGTCAGACAAGGCCTTTCTGAAATAATCTCTGTCCAAATAGATTTTAGGTGAGCAATCTAGTTTTCTTTTAAAAAAAATAGAAACAAATTAGACCATTGTTGTAACTCTGGCATAAGGAAATTGCAGACATATTCCTTCCCTCATTCTTAGATGGGCTACAGCCAACATGGTGATTTAGTTGATCTCATCCAGCTGCAGATCTGATCTGTTCCTGTTTTTCCTTAATTCAATTGTCTGGCTCCTCTTTTCCTCTCTTTCTTTTCCCCCCACTTTCTCCTATTTAAGGCCTCCCAGTTTAGGTTCAAACCATAGTCCTTTGCCCCCACCACCCACTAACAGTTCTTCCATCCTCTCTCATGGAAAACATTGCTAGTGTCCTGGGTCTTAAGGTTCTTTTAATCCAACTTTGAGAACTCTAGTCAATAATTTCATATAATAATCACTGCAATAATAAATAATAACGGATTTTGCCTTGGTAGCCTCTTGGAAAGAAATGCTTGCATCTCAATGTCTCCCAATCACACCAACATCATGGGCAAAATGTGCCTGACATTTACAGTCAAACAAAATAAGCCATGTACAATACAATGATCCAGGACCATTCTAAGGGACTTATGACAAAGAATGTCATCCACCTCCACGGAAAGAACTGTTGGAGTCAGTATGCAGATCGAAGAATACGATTTCTCACTTTAGTTTATTTGGGTTTTTGTTTGGGGGTTTTGGTTTATATGAGTATTCTCTTCCAAAAATAAACTAAATGGAAATATGTTATGCATGATAATACACGTATAACCCAGATTGAATTGCTTGCCAGCTCCAGAAGGAGGGAAGAAAGGGAAACAATTTGGATCATATAACTTCAGAAAACTTATGGGGAATTTTGTTATTAAAAGTAAGAGGTAAAAAATATTTATACAAAAAAAAAGAAAAGAATAATGTAAAATTTTTAAAAGAATTTTGCAAACAAAAAAAGGCTACGTTCTCATTAAGTGTAATATCCAATGAAGGCAACAAGATTATAATTCTAGGGATACAAATGCCTAAAATTAACAGAAACTAGGTTCTACCAACATAGATTCCTCTCCTCTCCTCTCCTTCTGTCTTTTGTTTTCACTATAATAGTGTGGATAGTAAAGAACTTTCTAATTCTTGGTCTATGGCTATTGAGAAAAACAGTTATTTGACAGTAAACTTAGAATTCTAATTGACAATAGTGCCAAGTCAGAGGGAAACATTACATCCTGTTAGCACAGGCAAGAAAGGCCAAAGTAACAACTCTGCCACTTGATCCCAGGGACTGCATTTCCCTATTACAAAGAAGTCATTATATGTGGCAATAATTAGTGCTCAGAGTTGTTGTTTGCCAAGAGAAAATGAGGATATAAAGACATCGTTCTGCCCTCAGGCAGCTTGTAGTGGAATCAGGGGGAACAATTACCAAATGATACTCAATGGTGTTTCCAAGTGTTAAAATAGTGCTTTGCAGCCCAAAATCAAATAGGAGTTCAAGGTTAGCAAATTTGGGGAAATGGGAGTAACAAGAGAAACCTTCATGGAAAAAATGGAAACTGAGCCAAGACAAGTCATATCAAGAGTTCACAAGAGTGAAGTTAGTAAATATAGGCCAGGCTAACGGGGAGAGAAGAGTAGCGAGTCTGATGACAGCAGAGAGGAGACATCATAGGAAGATAAAGAAGAGTACTCAGAGGTCACCTAGTCTGACCTCCTTGTTTTAAAAGTGAGGAGAATGAGGCACAACTTACCCAAAGTCACATAGTATGTTGGTACAACAGTACTAAGTATTGAATATACTAATGATATACAGTATCATAGTATGAAGCAAGGAGCAAGGTCCTCAACATCAAGGCCAGTGAGGTTTGGGGTTTTTTTTCCATTCCACTTCTGGAGACAGGACTAGTAATTAAAGGTCACAAAGGAAGAAGGCAGCAATGAATGTCCCTTCACCCCAACCCAATCTCTTTAAGTATACATATGCCAATATAAGATTAAGGTAACCTTGTAAAGCCCGGTGGTAGCTGTCTTTTTTTTTTTATTTATTCTTCTAACATTTATCCAAAATCTTTGTAGAGTTTCCCAACAGCAAAAAAAAAAAGTAGTAAGAAAATCAATTTAGAGCCTATACATTTATGCCAATATTCAAAGCCAATTATTTGGAATTAGTACAATCTGAGAAAAGTGTTTGTTGTGTTAATAATGGCAAAAGGCTCTGTGGACCTTCAGACTCTACTATATACTGAGGGAAACACCCAGGAATGTTTCTGTGGGTGGAATTTTGTCATGAAAACTCCCAGATAGATGGTGGTGGGGTGGAGGTGGGGGACCTAAATTGCTAAGCTATAGATGCCAAATAAAAGTGAACAGATTCAGACTTGCTAAGCCTCTCCCTTAACAACTCAAGCCAGGAAGCATATTGCTTCATGAGTCCTCCTCCCCCCTCCCCACCTTGTAAAAAGGCAAAGTTCCCAGAAAAGAAGAAAAGGAGAGAAAAAAGGCATCATTATCTTTTGATGGATGATAAGAATCATAAATATTGGGAGCTCTCAAAGCAATAAAATATAATGACTCTCTCTGAAATATACGTTGTATATCACCTTGTTCTTTAATTGCTGTTATATGTGCCCTATCTTATTTGTGGGTGAGATAATAACCAAAAAAAAGCCACCATCTAGGATTTCTACACCATATTTCCTCTGAAGAACACATAGTACTTTCACATATCTTATTTCATCATTTCCTTGGAAGGTTGGTAGAGGCAGGTATTATCTTCAATTTATAGAGAGAGAAACTAGGCTATTCACAGGCTCCATCCTCATTTTGCCTTCTCCTAAACAAGTACTCAATTTGGCTAGTGCTGTCATGGAATTATAGGTTCAAAGGTTCTAGAGTTGGAAGGGATCTCAGAGTCCAAGGCCAACTTATATACAAATAATAATCCCTTCTCCTCATTTAATGCCATTTAAGAAAGGGGTGAGAGAGCTGGAGAATTGAAACAATTAAAGAAAGAATCATGATTCCAGATGATCTGTGATGAAATACTATCCATCACCTGAAAGAGAAGCAATGGATTCTGGGGAATCAGAGTAAGAGTAATAGTTCCTAGATACGGAATTCCAGATACCATAGACTCAGACAGGGGAAGTCACTTTACATCTAGCATTTTAAAACAAGTGTATAAGTCTCTGGGAATAAAGGGTAATTTCCATAATGCATATAGACCAGAAAGTTCAAGACAGGTAAAAAGAATGAATAAGGAGTTAAAAACCATGATAGCTAAACTCTATGCCCAAACTCATCTTAAATGGATAGAGGTTCTTCCACTTGTGCTGTTCTATCTGAGGACAAAACCCAGAGGAGACTTACATATTTCCCCATATGAGATATTGTATGGACAGCCAGTATGGATAGTGTTACAAGGGAATCACTTTAAAAGACTGATATATATTAATTTAAGGTCGCCAAGGAATTCAGCTATGTAATTCCTAAATGAAAAACTCAAGTCAGCAGTCAACCTTTTATGGAGTTTAATTACAATAGGAGGAAGAAAGGAATTAGAGATAGAGAGAGAGAAAAAGGGAGAGAAGGGAATAGGGCTTAAATACCCCTTCTGTTTAGGCTGGGCCAAAAGGCCCAAGCCCTTAGATAGCTGGGGCAAAGAAAAGAGATCAGTCCCTATTACTCACGTGACCAAAATGGAGAAACAGTCTCAGGGGCCCCCACCTTCAGCTTCCTCCAGAGCAAGCTTCTCAGAGTACACTGTCACCACTCCGACCAACTCCTCAACCACCCCGAGTCTTCAGACCCCCCTGATCTTTAAGGAAAAACCATCCAAGTTGCCTCCCCTCAGTTCTCACATCTACCAATCACTGTCCATCAATTTCCCTGTGCCAATGGAGGCTCTAGCTTAACCCAGGACCACCCAGAGGCTTTGCACATGTCTGTTGAAGGTCATATTTTCAAATGATTAAATCTTTGCTCCTTTGCTACAGCCCTTTCTAAATCCTGTTAACCTGAGTAGGGTAGAGATTGGAATAATTAAATTTTGATCTAGGCTGCAGCCCTTACTCAATCCTGTTAGGACTGAATAGGGTGGAGATTGATTCCAAGTATCTCCATTGTATCAATTCTAAAATCAATCATGACTCAAAGAAATTCCTGTTCTATGCTTAAGCATAGGTCAAAGTCCTTTCCATTGTTCAGCAAAAGGTTTCTGTCCTAAAGTAATCTTAAGAAGGGAAGAGAAGGAACCTCCCATGCCAATGGGGTTCCCATTCCAATAGACTATCAGTAAGAAATTTTCCAAGTATGAAATATCCCAATGGTGAAATTTCCAACATTTATAAGTCTAAGGAATTTTGAGGTTTACAATAGGAAAGACCGCTAAACCATCTTTCCATGCTGGGAGTGGAATGCCAGTTACACACCTTTCTGACACAGATACAAAATGGGCTGGAAGAACTGAGAAGGCTGGAACTACTAGTGCAAAGGGTCCCACTAGATTTCTCATTACATAACATAAGACCAGGGGACAAAGTATATGTAAAAAATTTTGCCAAAGCCAAAGCCACAGAGCCCAGATGAATTGGTCCATACGATGTAGCTCTCACCACTCCTACATCAATCAAAGTAGTTGGAAAAGATTCTTGGCATCTCACATTAAACATCACTATGCCCATGATAACACACCGAAAGACAACTTAATGGAAGCCCAAGAATCCGTTCAAACACAGATGCCCCAAGAACAACCTATGATAAATAAACATAGAGCCCATGAATCCAACAAAATCTCACAAGAAATAGAGATACTGAACAGAGACAGTGAAACTGAAACAGAATAACACCCAAGACAGATTGTATAAATTTGGGTTAGTTAGATCAGGGAGGATTAGTGTAGTCTGTGAAACACAGGAGAAGCGGTTCCTTGCGGAACCTGGGAGTTTATTTGGGTGGATGAGAATCCCTTAGAATTATGAAACCTATATATGAATTTCAATCTCAAGCCTAGACTAAAATGTCATTAACCTCTACAATCAACCATATAGGAATAAAATAATCACCTTACAATCACACATTAAGAAAGTTACCTACATTCATTACATAAAAAACCCCACTTGCACACATGACAATGGCACAAACATTCTGTATAAAGTTTCACTCAAATGCATCAACATATTCACTCTTATATACATGCACACGATAATCTTACACACACCCATGATCCTGTAGTTCCAGATACCTGAGATCATCTTTCAAGGTGAGATGACAGACAAGTTTGTATCCGGTAAAGGAGAAGGCACCCCAGACCTGTGACAAACTTCAAGCAATACCAAAGGATGAAAGATACATAGACAATTGGAAAGAACTTTGAATCAAAGACATTATGGGGAATTAACTTCAGGAAAATGGGTTATGTAAGATTAAACACTGATCATATTAACTTCACATATAGAGAAGTACATCCACATATACATTGGAATTAATATGCATCCATGACATATCTAGAACATGAACAAATTTCACATTGGCATTAGGGACTGTGCCATAAATAAGGACAACCCATAAATTGTATATCTGTAAATGGATCTTTAGTACCAGAAGATATATATGTATATATGTATTTAAATAATATGTGACATATGTAAATGTGTAAAAATGACAGACATGTATATATGTAACATAATAATGATGTAATCCACTAATATAGATAGAAAGGAGAGAGTTAAAACACTAACCGTTAATAGACAGGGACAGAGTAGTTTAGGGTGGAAAAGGGAATATTGTAAATAGAGAGATAACAAAGGGACAGAATAAATCAGATTTCATTAGATACAAGCTAATATATATGTACATATATATAAATGTTATGAATTATTACATTGGAATTAGCATTATATAAGGCATAGGATAATTTACTTTTACTTACAATTTGAATTTTATATTGATTGCAATAGGAATGACTTTTGTATTAAGAAATTGTTATATTGTAAAAATTTTTGTTGGTACATAATCCTAACGATCTTCCCACAACTCACTCTTAGCATAAGATAGGAACTTAGATTAGCAAATAGACAGATTAAGATAAGATTTATTATTTTGTGAGGGGGGAGCTTAGATGGTAACAATAAGTAGCATAGACAGATTAGAATAAACATAGAAAATAAGTAATGGGCGAGGGCCAGGGTGGCACCACATGAACAATAGGAAATGGAGGATTTGTGACAGAGGCTGGTACTAGAGAAAAAGTGCCAGACTGAAGAGTATATGAAATTGATCACCTCAATGCGGAAGGGGCCCCAGGAGTGAAATCCGGAGGAGGGGAAGACTCTGGCTTGGAGAACAGTGAATGTCTCTCAGTCTTTAGAAGCCGAAGAGAGAAGTTGGGGAAAAGACTTTCTCCTGAGGGTTACCCACTTTTCCTGCTGGTGACTAGAAATCTTTCCCCCCAACACTTCCCAATTGAAGGGACTTTCTGAAGAGAAATCTGAGCAGACTTTATCTCAGCTCCTGTTGACCAGGGGTGAGTCAACCTGACTTTCTCTTGGGGGGCGAAGGCCTGAGTTCCCCCCAAACTCAAGGAGGGAGGGGAACAGGTTTAGATAGAGACAGGGACCCCCTTTTCCCACTTTCCTTTTCCCATTCTTCCCTGCCCATTATTCCTTTTGTATTACCTGATTGAGTTAACATTAAAAGTTATCTGTTCCCCAAGCTAAGGGTGAGTAAACAGATCAAGGGGAGACCTTTTGGTCTCCAGTAGTGGAGGGGGGACAAGAGGAACAAGAGTAAATTGGGGAGAGCAGATTTAACTAATGAGGGAAGGCAGAAGGGAGAAAATCTTCAAACCCCCTCTCCTCTCTTTGAGCCAACCCATTACATCTGCTGTCTCCCCTGAACCCCACTTTGAGAAGGGGGTTCTCCTCTCCCCCTCTCCATACTAAAAGTACAAACTTCCCTCAGGGTAGACATTTCCCTCTTATTATCTTTTTTTTTAATACAGTAAGCCATGCATATTTGGACTTGACCAATGTCGGAATTAGTTTGTCTTGACTTTGCATAGCCATTTCATAATCACAAAGATTTTGTTTTAATTTCTGTTTTAGTGGGGATGTCAGAGAAGCTAGGAGGAGGAGGAGGAGAAAATAATTTTTTGTTCATTTAAAAAACATTTGTTTATTATATGGGAAGTAATAATAATAATACATATTTATATCACAGTTAATATTTAAAGAGCATTTTATGGACTTGTCATTATGTCCTTAGAACAACCCTGTGAGACAGGTAATACAAATACTATCTGCTTCATTTGACAGATGAGGAAATTGAGTTTCAAAGAGGTAAAGTGGCTAATCTAATACCTCAAGGCTGACAAAGACATGCATATGTCAGCACATCCCAGCATTGAATACTACCATTGGTCCTACTACAGAGAAAAATTTGTTCCACTGAAGGAAGGAAAATAGCAATGCTCGCCCACCCACATTCTATGCATGCTTATGATGTCTAAGTGGGAAAGTCTGGAAGGGAATCTACATTTTCTGATTCCTTCCTGTATACAGCTTTGCCTGCCTGCTTCTTATAAGACATGTTGTATGAAGCCCTCAAATTAACAAGATTTGTACTAAAAGCTCCACACAAGTAGGGCCATATCTGATCTAAACTTCACATCATCCTTAATAACAAACACAATGCTCTCAACACAAGGAGAATAAGTTTAAGCACTTTGAAAACCTTAAAGAGCTATATAAATGTCAGCTGTTAATATGAAATGTTGCTACATTGAATCCAGTTGAATTGAATTAGCTATTCATTCAGGGAAAAAGCTAAAGTCAATAGAAGACCTTATCAATCCTCTACAATCCTGGTGGAATTTAAAATTTGATGCAACAAATTGATAAAGGAAAATTTCTATTAAATGGTGCATTACTGAAACCTGAAAATACAAGTAAGTTTAATAGAAATAAATATAAGTTAATGGATGATAGGATTTGGGGGGAAATGAGGTTGTTTGAAGGATATTTGGGAGTCAGTTTACCACCCCTGAGTGCTACCTAACCACATTAAAATGTTATTTTATATTTTATATATTATTCACATAATATAATATGTAATGCAATATTTACAATACAATTATAGAACATATTTTAAATTAAGATAAAATAAAATCTAGGTAATATTGCATTTTAGAAGTAGGTCAATATGTGGCCCAGAAGATTCCTTATTCACAGTTTAGTGGCTCCCATTTCTTTCTGAGTTTGACACCATTGTGCTGGACCTGAATTCAAATCAAGTCTCAGATATTTAGTAGCTGTGTGATCTCAGACAAATCACTTCTTAACCTTCCTCTGCCTTAGTTTCCTCAAATATAAAATGGGAGTAATAATTTCATCTCCCTCCCAGGGTTATTGTGAGGATCAAAAGAGATAATATTTGTAAAGTGCTACACATATCACCTGACATACAGTAAGGACTTGTGCTTCTTTCCTCACTTCCTTAAAAGTTGATCTCAAGGGGGAAGCTGGCTGGCTCTGTGGATAGAGTGCCAGGTCTGGAGCTGGGAGGTTCCGGGTTTAAATCTTCCCTCAGACACTTCATACCTATTGAAATTGAAAGAAAGTTAAGTCTTTTGGTATTTTGAGAGAGAAGAAAAGAGGAGAGACCTCCCTTCTCAAAGCAGAGTTCAGGGGAGACAGCTGATGTTTAGGGTTGGCTCAGAGAGAGGAGAGGGGGGATTTGAAGATTTTCCCCTTCTGCCTTCCCTCCTTCACTATGGCTGCTCTCCCAGATATGCTCTTGTCCCTCTTGTCCTCACTCCACTAATAGAGGCCAAAGGATCTCCCCTTGATTCACAGTGTGGGGAAAAGATAACTATTTTAATGTCAACTCAATCAGAGTAATACAAAAGAATAACTGTCGAGGAAAGAATGGGAGAGGAAAGTGGGGGAAAGGGGGTCCCTTCTCTATCTAAAACCCTTTTCCCTCCCTCCTCGAGTCTGGGGGGGGTTGGGGGGGGGGGGACTCAGGCTTTGGCAGCCTGATCCCCCTGGGAGATAGTCAGATTGGCTGACCCTAGGTTTGGCCACAGTTCAGACCCAGGGCAACAGGAGCTGAAGTAAAGTTGGACAGAGATTTAAAATGTCTTTCTCAGGTTTCCTCTTCAATAGTTTTTTCAAATGGGAAATGTTGGGGGTAAAGATTTCCAGTCACAAGCAGGAAAAAGTGGGTAAACCTTGGGAGAAAGTCTTATTCCACCTTCTCTCTTCAGCTTCTCTCGACTGAGAGACCAACTCCTCTCCCAGCCAGAATCTTCTGCTCCTCAAGATTCCCACCTTCTGGGGCCCATTGAGGTGATCAGTTCCACACACTCTTCAGCCTGGCACATTTTTCTTTAGTGCCAGCCTTTGTCACACTATGTAATCTTATGCAAGTCACAACCCCAATTGCCTAGCCCTAACCACTCTTTTGCCTTGGGACCCATACTTAGGAGCAATTCTGAGACAGAAAGTAAAGATTTAAAGAAAAAAAGCTGACCTCAGGAGACAACCTTTCTTTCACTTCAACATATTCTTTGAAGTCCACATCAAAGACAAAATTCTAAACTAGAAGGAATATGGGACTGACATAGGGTGTTAGCTTTTATGGGCAATCTTCACAGTGCTTAAGGCACTACTGAGGCATACATTGGATGCTCAAGGTATTTCTAAATGAATAGATAAATGACTATGGGGTAAGAGGCCACTAGGGTTGTAAGGGGATTTATAGCTACACTATTATGCTAACTCCTTACTAAAATAGAAATAACAAGGCAAAATTCTAAGAATAAATAATTTGATGAAAAGACAGCAATCACAGATGAAAGAAAGGTAAAGGAGTTGGGGGTTCGGATTTCTCTTTTTTGTGACCAGAGGATCCAGAAAAGCTGCTTTTGAAATTTGCATAAACACAATTTTACGACTATCCTTCCCTGTGATAGTTCAGTCACTCATGCCAACTGTCATGACCTGAGGCAACGTGAAACTTACCCCTTGATTTACCTGACCAAATCTGCCAAGGAAGTCTTACTGTTTGAACAGCAATCTCCATAGATTATTGCTTTGGCCCCAGACTAGCATTTTTAAAGATGAAGTAATAATAAAAGAGACTGTCAGAAATATGCATGAAGAAAGTCTATTTTCACCAGTAAAGGGTAAGTCTGTGAATGTTTGAAAAGTCTGATGTCATAGAAAAGAAGACTATAACTGGCTGATAATAAAAACTCATCTATATAACTACAGTTGAGAAAATTCTATTATTAAGTATGAAAATGAGTTGGTATCTGCGTTTCCACTTTTTTGCAATGAATAAAAGTATAACATAGTAGAATGAACACTGAACTGAGAATTCTCAGGACTGGATTTTACTTACCTCTGACACTAATTGTGCTATTTTAAGCAAATTACTTAAACTCTCCAGGCCTCACTTCTGGGAATTTTACAGAAGAGGGAGGGATTTGGACTGGGTGATCTATAAGGTCCCTTCCAACTAAAGAATTCTGTGGTTTTTCTGAGTCTTATGAAGTCTCTTCTTGAGATATGAGAAGTCGCTTTTGCAAAGGTAGCGGGATAAGATATGGGCTATATAATATTGCATATAACATTAGATTTCTATTGATGAATTTTGTAACTTTTTATTTTTTAATTTTTCCTTTTTTAAAAATTATTTGTTATTAGAGATTACTTGGGGGAGGGAGGCTACAGGAGGAGTTCTAGGAATTGTAAAAACAAAGAAATCAATATATATCTATTTTTTTAAAGTCTCTTCTTTTGGGCTTCTCTTTTCTTTTTTTAAAATGAGGGAATGGCTGAATTTCTAATTGAAGGCATTAGCCAAAATGACTTCTTATTAAATTAAGCCAGGAAAACATTCTCAGAACAATCCCAGAATGACCATGATCCACTTGTAAGTCAAATTGTGAAGGGGGGGATAATCATAGCAGCTTAGTCATGCAAGGTCTCATGTAGCAAAATAGAGAAAATAATTCCAAAAGAGATGAAAATTAGCTTCTCTTCTGGGAAACTCTTCTGGGAAAATCCTCTCTCTCTTTCTCTCTCTCTCTCTTTCTCTCACCACATATGTATGTGTATATATATATGTGTGTGTGTGTGTGTGTGTTTGGTATAGTACATATATAGTTTTATAAACCATATAGTTATACAAATTATAAAGTGTAATATACACTTCTACCAATAGGAATTCAATATTTAAAATTAAACTTGAGTGTTTATTAAATACCTTTTATGTGACTGGATGTATTCCAGGTACTTGGGATATAAAAAACAATATGAAACCATTCTAGCTCTCAGAAAAAAATAATCTACTATGAGGAGAGAAGGAAATAGAACATATGCACACAGAGAAAGAAAAACAAAATAATTTGGGCAATGGAGGAGGGGTGTGAGGTACAGATTGTAGCACAACTAGTAGAGATGCCCTTGGTGAACCTTTTTCAGTTTGAGTGCCCAGAGGGCAAATTCAAGCTGTCTGTGATCCCCCAGATTACCAGAGAGAGCTGAGGGGGGAAGTGCTTGCTTTGGGCAGCTGGACAGAGGCGTGGGGCATGCAAAAAATGTCCAGGTGCTGGGAAGAGAGGGAATGGAACAGCTCCCCCAGTGCCGGCTCTGCACGAGTGCCATGTTTTTGCCAATGCTGAACTAGAGGAACCCAGGAAATGTCTTTTTCAGAAGACGCCACTTGTGCATCTAGAGGGAACAAAAGGAAATAGGATATGGAATAACCTGTACAGGGTATCAAAAGGAGGCCAATTTGGCTACAGTCTAGGTTCCATTCAGAAGTGTAACAGAAAATTAGTCTATGGACATCCTGCTAAGGTTACTGTCTGAATAAAGGCAGGCAGCTCAGCTCCCATAACACTTCACCCCAGCTACTCCAGGAAAAAAACTGAAAATCTCATCAAACCAAATAATGAATAAGTAGAAAAAGAAACTATAATAAATGAATTCATCTATTCTAGAACTAATCAAAAAGTCAGCCAAAAAAAGTCAGCCAGAAATCCCTCAGCAACTGGACAAGGGAGTCAGCATCAACATAGGTAAACAAGTTAAAGCCAACCAGTGATGCTTGAGACTGGTCAGAGACATCGTGGCCAACAAGGCTCTGTATATGGCAAGTGTGAGAATGAAGGGATCTCTGGAGAAAGCACATGGGTCTTTGGAAATGCACTGCTCAATTTAGAAGAGAATTAGAGGCAGGGACCTGGAACAGAAATTACCAGATCTAATGCAACAGAACTGAGACTAGGATACCTCAGTAAATGAATCAATAAATATTTATTAAGTGTCCAGTGGCATAGTAGACTAGGCACTATGTCAGTGCCAGGCACTGTGCTAAGCCCCAGGGATATAAAAAGGGGCAAAAGACAGTCCTTGCTCTCAAGTGATCTAAACAACTATAAACAAACAAGATTAATAAAGGATAAATTGGAAATAATTAACAGAGGGAAGGCATAAGAATTAAGAATTAGGAAAGGTTTCTAGCAAAAAGCTGGGAATTGTAGGAAGCCAAGAGGTGGCTGAAGAGGTAGAGAAGTTCAGGCATGGAGACAAAGAGTGAAAATGTCCAGAATAAGGAGTTGGAATATCTTGTTTGAAGAGGAAGGAGACCACTGACACTAGATCACAGAGTACTTGGAAGTCTACAAAGTGTAGGAAGATTGGAAGAGGGACAAGAAGTTATTAAAGACTTTAAGCACTAGATGTAAGCGGTAGCCATTTGGAGTTTTGTTTTGTTTTGTTTTTAAGAGAAAATGGGATAGCATGGTCAGACCTGTCCATTAGGAAGATCATTTTGACAGATGTGTGGAGGACTTCCTGGAAAGGGGAGAGACTTGTGGCAGACAGACCCACTAGCAGCCCATTGTAATAGAATAGTCATGAATTTAGGAGGGCTAGCATCAAAATGGTGACAGTGTCAGGGGAGAGAAAGGAGCACATGCAAGCAATATTATAAAGACAGTACCTAGACAGATTGGATATGGAAGTAGCAGGAAAGGAGGAAAAACAAAGAAAAATTAGGAATGACACCTAGGTTTGAGAGCCTGGGAATGGTAAAAATCAGTTCAGTTTTGGACATGCTATTTAAGATGTCTGTAGAAGATTCAGTTCAAGATGACTAGAGGTAGGAGACTGGAGGTCCACAGAAAGGTTAGCTGGATGAACAGATCTGAGAATTATCAGCATGATAATAATAGAATTACCAGAGATAATAATGGAATTCAATGGAACTGATGAGATCACTGAGTGAAATAGTAGAGAGGAAGAGAAGAAATCAGCCCAGGACAGAACTTGAGAGGATAACCATGGATGGTGAGTGTGATCCAGATGAAGAAGTAGCAAATGAGTCTGGGAAGGAATGATCAGATAAGTAGAAGAGCCAGGACAGAAAAGTGTCACAAAAACCTAGAAAGAAGAGTGTTTCAAGAAGAGGGAAATCAACACTGTAAAAGGCTCCAGAGAGGTTAAGTAGAATGAGGATGGAGAAAAGACCATTAGAGATGGCAAGTAAGAGATCATTAATAACTTTGGAAAGAACAGCTTCAGTCCAGTGATGAGGTCAGTTGGCAGACTACAGAGTTAAGAAGAATGTATGAAAAAGGAAGTGGAGTTACCTAAAGTAGATAACATAGATAACCTTCTCAAGGAGTTTAGCTGCAAAATAGAGGATAGATATTGAACAATAGTTAGTGGTAATGGATGGATCAAGTAAGGGTTTGTTTGTTTGGGGTTTTTTTGAGAATGAGAGAAATGTGGGCATTTTGTAGACATTTAGTTAGCAACCAGTAGATAGAGATTGATGATAAATGAAAGAGTTGAGCTAATAAATCAATCACCTGAAGAAAACAGGATGGAATAGAATCATTTGTTCAGGTAAAAGGGTTTTCCTTGGCAATAAGAACAGCTGTATTAGCATGTAAGACAGGGGTGAAGGAGGAGATAGTGGTAGAATCTGAAGATAGTAGTGATTTGGGATGAAGAAGAAAGGGAAAGAGAGAGCTCTCAGTGAATGGTTTCATTTTTTCCTCAGTGAAATAGTAGGCAAAATTCTTAGCTGAGAATGTGGGGGAAGATTTGAGGAGGGATAAAAAAGGTTTGGAAGAGCCACTCTGGTGAATGGAATAGTGAGTTAATTAGGCAGATGTACAAGAGTTGCTTTCCAGCAACTAAGGCTTAGTTGATAGTATAAAACACATATTTGTATTGGACCCAGAGCTACTGTGTGATTTCCTTCACTTTGGTCCCACAGCATGTGTAGGAGTGAAGGCAGTGGATTGTGAGAGTGACCCAACACTAGGTAGGGCAAGATTGGGCCTTGGCCCTCTATCCTGAGTAACCATAGACGATCCTAAAGATCCAGTGCTCTGAATCTCAAAGATCCATGGGAGGGAGCTTAAACTCTGGAGATAGAGGTCAGTTCAGAAATGTGAAAGACCAGGACAAGGATATTTATTACTCAAGGTTTTAGGATTCTCCTAAAAGTTTACATAGAAGGTATTAAAAAGAAATAAAGGGGAGATAGGTATCTATTTGAGCAGATTTTATAATGTAAATTCTTCCCAGACTGAGTCCTTAGGCAAGGGAATTTGACATCCTTCATTTGTTTTAAACTAACAGTGAAACAAATGACATCCTAGAAGAGGCCAAAAAGAGCTTAATTAATGCTTAACATCTAGTATGAAGTTATTTCTCAGGGTACTCCCTGGTTAGTGATTATGAAATATCACAACTAAACTGTCTAACATCTACACAGTATACAATGGGACATTAATAAGATCAAGGGACCTTGTCAAGTGGCTACTCCCCAAAATAATCTCCAGGGAAGAGGCTAAATTAGACATTACATATCTCTAAACCCCAAATACTGGGGCTATATCCCAGCTCCAATCTCATCCAATAAGTACATAACTCATGTTATAAAAACAGAGGCTGGTAGTCTCCTGTTCTGGAACCCAAATCAACTCCTCATGGAGCATGCCTCCCCACATTATCACCATTCCTTGATCACATTTAACCCAATTGGGCAGACCCAGAAGTTCCCTCAAGCATACACTAATAACCATCCAACAGGCTGGGACCCTGAACAGAACTGTGCTACATATATAATTACCATGGTCACAGCCCAATGACAAGGACTAATTCATGAAACACTGATAGGTTTATGTCTATAAGGCTGAAATACTTCTATAAGAGGACCTGGTTTGAATCCTGACAACTTCCCTGAGCCTCAGTTCCAGCATTGTAAAATAAAGGGGGTTGAAATCAATTGCCTCTGAATTTCCTTCTAATTCCAAAAGTATAATCTTATGGCGCCTTTTCATTTTTTAAAAATGCCAATTACTTGGATTACATCTTGCTTTAAATTTAGTTACTAAAGAGCAGTAAGTGGCTCGGTGGATAGAGAGCCAAGCCTCGACACAGGAGGTCCCTGATTTAAATCAGACACTTCTTAGCTGTGTGACCCTGGGCAAACCACTTAAGTCCTTACTACTCTTCTGCCTGGGAACCAATACTTAGTATCACCTTTTTTAAACCCTTACCTTCCTTCTTAGAATCACTACTGTGTGTTGGTTCCAACGCAGAAGAGAGATAAAGGCTAGGTAGTTAAGTGACTTGCCCACGTTCACACAGTTATGAAGTGTCTGAGACCAGATTTGAACCTAGGACCTCCCATCTCTAGTTCTGGTTCTCAATACACTAAGCCAACCAGCTGCCCCCTATTTACAGATTTTCTTAAAGCAAAACATACCTTGGATGTCTTTAGTTAAAAGGGACCTTAGAGATCAACTAGTTCCTATCTTTGCCCTGGCATTTTAAAGACGATGAAACTAAAAGAAAGTGATTTGTTAGTTAATAGAAAAATCAAAAATTGAACCAAGGTCATCTGACTCTTTCCACCAAATCACTTGGCCAAGGATAGATCATTTTCAGGAGGGACGGGCAATAGGGAGGGGGGGAGAATGTTGGAGAGGAGAAAGTAAAATAAGACTTGCCTTCAATAGAATTCCACAAACAAGATTTTTAAATGGTCAGAGAGTAACATGAAGTTACTGCCCCAAAATGCTAAAGAGAGAGGGGACAGCACCTAAAACAAATTTCCCCTAGGGTGAACCTGGCCTACTTGGAAATTTTGTCTAAGGTTAGAAATTACAACTGTCCAACTTCTTCTCCCTATGTTTAACACACCACTAAATGGGCCCTTCATGGTCTGGAAAAGATCATGTACAAAATTGTTCAGCACCCTGGCCAGAGGCAACTAGGAATGGAAAATTGTCTACTGAGTCAGCACCTTGACTAGAGACAACACCAAGCCATTATTATTAGCACACTGAGACCTCAAGGGTGGTGGTGGGGAGGTGGAATGGGGTGTTAAGGAGGAGAAAGAAAAACTTGCTCCCACAAAGAGACTTTTTGAGGGTCTTGTTAGCAGTTGTCAGTTGAAAAGGACTTGTCAGGATCCCTGGGAGACATCTTTGTGTGTCTCCTCCAAAATGCTTTATCCCAACCATTAACAATAGTTACCTCTTTTATAATATCTTAAAGTTTGCAAAGCACTTTCTGTACTTTATCTCATTGGATTCCCTATAACAACTTCATGAAGGAAGTACTGTAAATATTATTATTTCCCATTTTACTCATTAAAAAAAAATTTTATAGGGCTGAAGTGACTAACCCCTGGTTGCACAGCTAATAAGTACCCCATGCAGAATTTGAACCCAGATCTCACCTGACTTCATGATGAACATTCTACCTACTACACTGTGCTGCCTCTCAAGATGCTTCAGTCAATTCAGGCTATCTTTGGGAATGCATCTTTAGCCCTTTATTCTTTTCCAACTATATTCACTCCTTTAGAAAGCTTTCGTTCACCACGGAAATGTGGATGACTACCAGTTCTCTCTGTCTATCTCCTCCTAAGCCCTCTCCCTCCATTCAGATCCACATTTCTACTAATCACAAATCTCGCTAGCCAAATACTCCTGTGCCTCAGCTCCTCAGTAGGAGTTAACAATCTTTTTCTTTTTCCTGGGTTGAGGAGGAAGGACTCTTGGAGTTATATGCCTCGAAGGGCCAGTTTGTCCCCAGGGAAACTTTAAATGCCTCCCTGGGCTCTTAACCTGCCACCAAGATGGCTTCAGGCAAAAGTCTCTGTTCAAAAGTTAAACCTGGCTGGAGTTGGAGAAAAGTCAGTTGACAACTTGCCCCACTTGTTCTACTTTGGAATCTAATTACAGCCTGTTTCACCAGTCTGCACAGGCTGTAGGAAGACGGCTGCCCTTTGAAACACTGTCCCTGCAATCTGATCTCCAACAGCTGGAGAGGTGGTTGGGCCCTTGGATTCAGGCTTGGAGCTAGTTGCCTGAAAGGCTGTGCTCTGCCAGGCTCCCCAAAGGATAGCTGGGGATAAGTAAGCCACCGAAGAAATCAGGACCTTCGTTGTACATGTGCAAAAGGAAAGCCACTTTTCATTCCTCAGCTGACCAAAGAATTTTTTCAAGATTCTGCCCGGGGTGGCATTGGCATGGGGAACTTCTGATAAGGAAATTCCCTCTATCAGTGTGTGCTGACAATTGTTTTGCAACTTTCTCTCTTTAGTCTTTTAGCCTGGAGGTGCTGAGCTGTTAAATGACGGTCACCTAGCCAGTATGTGTTCAGAAGCATGGTGTGAGCCTTGTGGATGGAGAATACGAATATTGGGATGCCCATTTTGCTTATGAGAAAACTGAGATTCAAAGACTTGCCTATGACAATAATGCTGGCAAGAATCAGGCAGGAATCAACCCAGGGACCCTCAGTTCACTATTACTTTTTTCCCACTATATTACACTGCCTCTCCTTTGCCTTTCAAAGGCTTGGCACTAAGCTAACAGAAGTTAGCTAAGTCTATTGCAAACAAATGTGAGTATCCCTGAAAACCAACCCCTCCTCCCAAAATGAAAAACTAGAGCAAGAAGCAGAGCATAGTCATTTTATTTCAGGCTTACCAGGATCTGATTTTCCTTGGGACTAGACACACAAGCTTGTGCTTACATTCCTGGCTTTTGTGTGTAATATCTAGATATTTTGGTGATTGGGAACATCAACCAATTTAAAAATGGCTGTGGGTCTATCTGCAGCCCAGGACCCAACCAGGGCAACTGAAGAAAAGAAGCTAATTGCAAGGGCTCCAAATAGCAGGGGACATTTCTGGCCAGAAGGGGTTTAATCTAATAGCACTAAGTGGGTTAAAAAACCTTCTCTTCAGATCCCCAAAGCAAATGAGAAATCAGAGGCCCAAGTCAATACATATTGATTTACTCCTATTGCTCCTTAATAAGATTTTAAATGAATAATTAAGTTCTAGTAAAATGCATACATTAACAAGTTCTAGTTTCTCTGAATAGTTCAGTACAGATGAACACCCAAATTAAAGATCTCTACTAGGGAAATGGGCGTGAGGATGAGTGTGAAGAGGGCAGTAGATCCTGCCTGAGCTTTGAGCAAATGGAAATATGGAAATCTCAATTTCCAGTGTTGCTCTGGTGGAGTCCCAATATTGGATTTTCCTCCCTGGCAAATAATTTAGGCACCAGATTGCTAAAACTGACAGCTTAAGAATAGTCGCCAATAGCAGGGGTATTATAAACAAGCACTCTGTCTTCATAAATTAACAATTCTACCTGAAGAAACTGAGCTAACCTAATTAAACAAAGTTCTTACTAAGTTGTTTTACAGAGAAGACAATGATAATGAATGACTTAGGTGTGTTCCATATTCACTGTATTTCAAAAGCATTCTGTATGAAGAAATGGCTATAACTTGATAAAGATTTTATTATTCAATGTCTCAAAGGGGGAAAAAAAAGAATGATGGAGGAAAAGGTAAGGGGGAAGGCATGACTCTACAAAAGGGACCCCATCTCATGGGTGACATATGCCCATAATACTGTAGCCTATTGGAAGCAATTGGGTGACTTGAAGAATCTTCATCGTTGATAAGAAGTGGGGGGGGGGTGTCTAATTCATAGACACAGTATAAGGGTCATAGGGATCAAAACAGGTATAAAGTCCACCACCTGTCCTTGGGAGCATATAGTCTAGAGTATTATGGACACATCAATTAGAACCGATGCTATGCACAAGGCAGCAGGTGTTAAGTGTCAAGTGAACAGCATCCTTGGTACAGTGCAATAGAGAGGAAAGAATATGGGCTTGGGAGCCTGAGTTCTGATCCTACCTCTGAGACAAGCAAAACACGGCTTCTCTTGATTAGCTGGGAAATCATGAATGAGTCATTTGTCTTCTCTGAGCCTCTGTTTTCTCATCTGTAAAATGGGGCTAGTAGTATAATGCCAGACTGTGGTGAGAATATCATGAAATAATGCATACAAAAAGCACATAAACTTCAGAAAAATAAAGATAGCAGCTGTCATTCATATTTTGTTATCCCTGTAAATCAGTTTCCCTTGTGCAGCTTAATTTTATTGGTTCCTCTCCTGGAGCTCCTATGAGAGCAGGTTAGAACATGTTGGTGTTTAAATGTGTCCACATATTTGTCAGCGCTAGACCAGCTAAGTTCAGGTCTAAGCTTGTGGGAGACACTGATGAATTAGAAGCTCTGTGTATACAAACCCCAAGGCCAAGGTTAACAGGTTGGCTTAAAGCAACCTTAGGTTCCTGTGTAAGCAGACACACTACAATGTTAACTTACACCAAAAACATTTGAAGGACTTGCTAAAGATCAGGCTCTGGGAGGATCAGGTCCTTCTTGAAGGTCAGAGTCAATCCAAATCAGCCATTTCTGCTCTAACAGTGTTTGGACCCTGTCTTCCACTGCCTAGAGTCCAGGCATGCTCTATTTCACCCCTCCTCGGGTTCTCCAGGATGCTGAAAGAGCTTGGAGCTATTTGGACTCTGCCATTGGCTGAACTCCCCCTACCTCAACCCCCTTCCTTGAATGAAATACTTGTTTGTTTTTCTAACCCTTATTTTCTGTCTTAGTAATAATTCTAAAACAGAAGGCTAAGGGCTAGGCAAGAGGATTAAGTGACTTGCCTAGTGAAGGAGTACCCAAGTCCACCCAAATCCAGGCTTGGTGCTCTATCCACTTAGCCACCTCCCTGCTCTAAAATACTTAATCAGTTCTTTCCTGACAAATGGAGGAGAGGTACTCTAGCAAATATCCATAGTTCCCATCTAAAGCAAAATTGTATCATGGTACAATGGGGGAAAGCAGCCAATTTAGAGTCAAAGAACCCGGGTTCAGTTCCCAGCCTCACTATTTACTTTTAGTGTGACCTTGGGGAAATCATTTAACTAAAAGAGAGTGTTGAGACTGGATGGCCTTCACCGTCCCTTTAGCTCTAACTCTATAACACTACAAAAAAATAGCCTCTAAAATTTTCCTTTTTTGATTCCAGGTACACACTCAAACACTGATACTCCATTTTGGTCTTGGCATGTTTTATATACAGAGACTTTTTCCTGTGTTCTCTTCTTATATCAAAATTAACCCATTCTGTGCTCCATTCCATTAAATCTCTGCTCCCCAACAGGTGACATTGAATATATGTTTAATTACATTATAATCAGATAAATTAATCTATGAATCCATGTTAGGCCTCCCACATGGCAAAATCTCTCAAACCAGTTAAAGCATCTGTTACTCCAAAGGGCATTGGGAAGGAACTCTAGTCATGGACACTGAAGCACTGAAGTACACTGTTGAGGGAGATTTGGGGTTGGAAGATGGGAGGAGTGTTTCACAGAGAAATTTAGTTTCACTCAATCATATCATGGGAAGCAGCCACCATTTTGTGTAAACATACAAGATTAATAATTTGCCTTTTATTCACTACACCAAAATACACATTCCTCATCCATAACATTAGCACATTCCCATTATCTTTTCTTAATTGTTCGCATTTCTTCATGGTCTTTGTTTGTCATTTTATTTGTGTGAGAATCAATTATCAGACCAACCAATCAATTACCAAGCATTTATAAGGGCCTATTTTGTGCCAAGCACTGTACTGGGTGCTTGATACAGGTATCCCTTCCCCATTGAAGGTTTCAATATATCACAGGTAGGCATAAGAAATTAAATGGAAAAGGAGTTTTGTGGAAGCCACAGATGATACTCAAAAGCCGGCAGACAACACAGGAAAAGTTTAGAAATTCAGAAATACATAAAATATATGCATTTTATCTTTTAATGCCATAAACATACTTTTTCTTTTTTTAGAATTAAAATAAGTGAAAAGTTAAAGTTTGTGAAAAGAGCATGAAAGCCAGAAGACAACACACAAAGGCTAGACATGCTAATGTTGACCTGCATGTAGTGTATGACCAAATATTTAACCCTAATTTTACAATAAGGTACTATAAACAGCTGGCAAAAGAAAGAGAAAATTTTTAACTTCTTCTCTGGAACAAAGAGAAGACCAAACATTTTACGCAGACTTTCTATATTGTGGAGATACCATGCCCTTGGCACCCAATTCCTAACTGCCAGATATGGAAGGAATACCTGTAAATATGTTCTTATTTGATCCTCATAACAACTCTGTAAGGTGGGTGCTGTGCTTCTTATTATTATTTTACAGTTGAGGAAACTGAGGCAGAAAGAGGTTAAGTGATTTGCCAAAATGGCACAGCTTGTAAGTGCCTGAGGCCAAATTTGAGCTCAGGTCTTCTTGATTCTGGGCTCAGCACTCTAACCATGGTGGCACCTAGCTGCCTCTAAACTCAGGATTTGTAAAGAAGTGGGGAGGCATTGTATGCCAGACATGGGGAACACAATATACAATTAGAGTGTCATGGTAAGACCAGAGGCACAGTAATCAGCTAGTGCCCTCATCATCATATTATTATAGAGATAGATAAGTGATAATTTCAGGAAAGGTTGTTGATGATGAATAACTCAAAGGGAAACAAAAATATATAACACTCCCATGGTTCCTGTTCCTTCTGGAAGGACTTGTTATTCTTGGGTGTTATCCACTTTAGAGGTGGTTTACCTCTGAGACTACATTTCCATCTTGTCACGTTTAAAGCTCAGTGTAGTCCTATAACCTTGAGGAGCAAGGAGAATTTTGATTCTATATTTTACTCTTTGCTCTGTTCTTTTGGCAAAGGAAAAGAAAATGACATGAAAGAACTGAGGTAAAATAAACAAAATTCTAAGCACAGGTTGGACCTACAAGGATGTAAAATTATTTCCCTAGTGAGCTTTATTTTGTTTTGTTGCTGTCTTTATGATTGGTTGGTTATTAGGTCATTTGTTCCAACCATGGAAGTCAAAATGCCTCTGTGGCTTATTCATCTGTGACAAATCCCTAGGTCTTGGGTCATGATCAAAAGGCAAGACCTCACAGAACAAAATTAACTGCTGTAGCACACCATCCTGACTTTGGAGTAATTATCTTGCTACGTTCAGTGAAAAGGGAAAAATTACTGCCTGCTTTGTTCCCCAAGAGCAGGATCAACAAACTCTTGACAGAATATCTCTTGACTTCTTATCATCTTTCATTTCTTACTGAAAAATTAAGTGCTAATTTTCTCTTTTTCATAGGCTTCCCAAGTTTGTGTGGGCAGTCAAAATGGAATTCATTTCCTATTGTTTTAAAATAAACTGTAATTAACAAGGAAATTAAATCGAGTTAAAAGAAACAGAGATGAGGCAAAAAGGAATATTAGTATGAGTGATAGTCCTAGTAATGAGTAATTCAGAGATACCCAATGGGGAAAAGCAAGTTATATGCAACAACAAGGGATAAATATTATTTGAGGCATAAAAACCCTAAAAATAATAAGATGGTTGTCCTTTATTATGACATATGGAAACATCAAAACCCACAACATTCATCATTGTGAAGTTTTGTGGCCCACTGTCCATTTGCAAAGACCTCCACCTGTATCTGCACATGTAAATATACCCACACACACAGGTATATACATATATTTTGAATCTAGATTGAATTTGAATCTAGAGTCTCTGACTCAAAAAGCCAAGATCCAGACTCTTTAGGAGGTCCTGTTTAAGAGTCTTACCTAACAAGGGTCGTCTGTTAACCAATTAATTCCAATTTGTTGCTTTAGTTAGCTACTAGGAGGGCAAGATGCTGAGAGAATGGAACATAAGACAGATCAGTATTGACAAGAGCAGAAAAGAGAAGCAAAGATCTGGAATATAGGATGCAAGGGGACAAATGATAAATTTTGCCCCGTGTTTCCATCTGGGGCTAGCTATGGACCCTTCTTTCAACACCCAGGTGCCATTAAATTGACTTAAGAATGTAGTTCAAATGATCAGAGATGAGGAATTCAATACGAGGGCATTTGGTCAATTGGTAGATTGAATTATGATCCATTCACTAAAACATCTGATTCCATCTGTCCTACCCCCTGTTAAATGACAGCTCGGAGCTCTTGTCATAATCCTTCCTGAAGAGAAATCTGGTCATTAAAGGCGGGAGGGGGAGGGGATTGGATTCAGAAAGACACATCTTCATGAGTTCAAATTCCTCCTAACACTTATTAGCTGCATGATCCTAGCCAAGTCACTTAACCCCATTTACATCAATTCCTTACCTGTAAAATGAGCTGGAGAAGGAAGTGAGAAACCACTCAATATCTTTGCCAAGAAAACCTCAAGTAAGGTCAAGAAGAATTGGATACAACTGAAATGCCTCAGCAACAATAGTAACAAATCTACAAGGTACTTTGACTCAAATCAATAGGTACCACTATGGGTAAAGACCTAGCTCTTCCCCAACTTCTCCCAGTCACTTTACTCTTACCAAATCTCCCAAGAGCCTCTCTAAATTTTTTTAATCCTACCTTCTGTCTTAGAATTGATACAAGTATCAGTTCCAAGGCAAAAGTATTGTAAGGGCTAGACAATTGGGGTTAAATGACTTGCCTAGGGTCACATAGTTAGGAAGTGCCTGAGGCCAGAATTAAATTCAGGTCCTCTCAACTCCAGATCTGACTCTTTATACACTGAGTCACCTAACTGCCCTGAGCATCTTTAATTTTAAAAGATAACCACAAAGCACTATTGACCTCAAAGAAAAGATTTTTTTAACCCTTACCTTCTGTCTTAGAATCAATTCTCTGTACTGGTTCTAAGGCAGAAAAGTGGTAAGAGCTAGGCAATGGGAGTTAAGTGACTCATCCAGGGTCACACAGCTAGGATGTATCTGAGGTCACATTTGAACCCAGGACCTCCTGTCTCTAGACCTGGCTCTCTATCCACTAAGCCACCTAGTAACATTTTAAAGGAAATGGGATAACTGCTCTTCAAATTGGTTTTAATAAATAATAAAAATAATTATAGTCCTTGAGGATTCTACAATGCTCTCCTTTTCAAAGAACATTACCCACTACCAATTGGTGCTTTGACACCATATTAAAAGCTTGTTAAGCCCATAAAAGTGAAGGTATCTCAAGGTTAAGTTTTGTACACCCACCATACTTCCCTCTCAAAACAAGGGGCCTTTCCAACTGTCCTCAAATCGAGCGTCTCATAAACAAACTGAAGGCAGAGCAGAAAATAGAATGAGAAGCCTTCCTGCTTACAAGACAACACTTGCTTCTGATAGAATGTTTTCCTCAGCTGTGTAATTTGCCATTTAAAAACCGTTGCTTCCATCAATTATGATGTTGGGTTACATGACAAAAGGGAAGGCTAAAATCCTAAAAAGCCATTATACAAGAGCTGAGCTAACACTGCAACAAAGGAGCAAACGGGTCGTTGGACCACGTCAGCTTCCCGACAAACGGTTCTATGATAATAATAGCCGATGTTTATATCATGTTTTCAGGTTTCTAGAGCTCCTGACATACATTATTTCCTGTGACCCTCGCAGCAGTCCAGGGAGGTAGGGAGTGTGACTAGTTTAACCTGTAAGTCTTTAACGTAGGCTGCAGGAGAAGCCAGTGTGATGCAGTGGAGTTTAAATCACAGCTCTGATGCTTACTCCTTGTGTGACCTTGGTCTATTGCTCAATGACTACAGGCAGAAGCCTTTATTAAGTCCTCTTTATGATCCAGGCACTACGCTAAGTGCTAGGGATACCAAGGCAGGCAAAAAGATGCTCTTTGCCCTCAATGAGCTTTTGGTATTCTAATGGGAGAAAGGAACACATAAGAGTGAGAAGAAAAGGAGGAGGAGGAGGGAAGGTACCCACATGGAGCATATTAATGAAGTTCAAAGAGTCAGAAGCATAGCTGGGAGAACAATGAAGCATAACTGTTCTGGGCTTTTCCTCACAATGGAAGTTCCCAGAGGAATTCATCGATGGGAGAAGGATACCACAGAAGAGGAATATTCAAAGGCCATAGGGCATGAGGGACTTTCCAGGGTGGATAGCTTACAATTCCTGAACTATAAATAGAAGAGGTTAGACTTGAGTTGTTTCAGTCTTGTCCAACACTTCATAGTCCCAATTGGAGTTTTCTTGGCAGAGATGCTAGAGCGGTTTTTCACTTCATTCCCCATCTCATTTTACAGATAAGGAAAAGGAGGCAAATGGGATTAAGTGATTTGCCCAGCAGGGGCCCGTAGCTAGAGTCTGAGGTCAGATTTGAACTCAGAAACATGAGGCTTCCTGACTATCTAAACACTGCTAGATGGTCTCAATTCTCTTACAGGTGTAGTTCTATGATTTCATGATTTGCCCAAGGTTACAGCAAATAAGTGGCAGTCCAAAATTCAAACCCGGATTCTCAGATTTCAGCTTCAGGGATATTTCTATTGCAGCCTGTTTGTCTCCCAAGTCAGCAGGTAATCGTTGCGTTTCTATCCTAGCATTCACTCAGTTTTAGCTTATTCCTCTTCTTCTTTTTTAATTAAAAAATCACTAAGTAGTCTAAAGTTTCCAAATTCAGTTCATATTTCTTTTTAGTCACACTCTTGTAGAAGTGTGGTAGGCTGTAGCTGGTCTCTCAGTGGTACAGTTTTCAAATTGACTGTACACAAACAGAAGGGTCCCATTCCTGGACTTCAAGTGTTGAAAAAAACATTAAATATAATCCAAACAAAATTGAACTCCTTTCTGGAATGTGACTTTTCCTAACATTCAACACAACAAACTGAGCCTTCAGAGTCAATGACAATAAAGAAATAAATCTCAACCACAAAGTGTCTTGATAGACAGGCCTTGAAAAAACCTCCTTGAACCAGCCAACTGAAGGCTCATTTACTTTGAATTCCTTAGACCATCCCCCTTATTGACCTTCAAACTGCACACTACTGGTTTCCTCTTGGATTGGAGAAGATATTTGATAGTAGAGGAATTTAAAGTAGGAATTGACAAGTAGGAAGGGTCCTCAGAGACCCTCCATGCCAGCTCATCATTTTGCAGACGAGGAAACTAAGGTTCAGAAAGATGCTGACTTCTTGTAATTGAAGCAAGTTTCTCTCATCCTCCTCGTATTCATTTAATCTGGGAAAGAAAACTAACCCTCTAAAAGGGACATACAGGCACTCAATTAACACGGAATGGTTTTTAATGGCCTAGTGATAATTACATACCAAGATGACATTTCCAGTTACAAACCTACTTCTGAAGCTCCTTTTATCCTTTTAATTCCACAGCTCTTTCTGCTAATTAACCCAGTGGATCAGTCCAGATTACCGTGACCAGACAAAAGGAAAAACCTTACAGGGAAAAAATATTTTGCTCATATAGTTCATTTACTCTAGCATAAAAGTCTCTTGGGACTTGCTACCTGAAAATTCCTGTGTATTTACACTATATGGCATGTACAGTTTTAACGCCTAAAGAGGACTTGACAGACCTGTCCTTTTCACATAAACTGAGAACACAATATGATTCCCAAGGCTGGGCAGAAATTCAAAAAGTTAATAGTCTCAAGAGAGTCACATCTGCAATCATAAACTGACAGTAGTGGAACTCTCGGGTAAATTTGCAATTGGGGGTTTAGTTATTCCTCTCAATAGAGTTATGATTCTCTTATAATTCAGGTGTGGCCAGCTAAGTAGTTGGCCTTTTAGAAAGGGAGAAAAGGGGGGAGTTTGAACTTCATTCAACAGACATTTATTGTGCCCCCTACCACTTTGCTTATCCTGTTCTGAGCACTGAAAGAGTGATCCAAAAAAGCTAGAACTGTAGTCTTTCTTCCTGAGAGGCTTATGAGCTAGTCCTTACTCTACAGTCAGGTTTCAGCATTGCCTTTCCTATGCACATCCCTTGATGGCACATCAGTGCCATCTCAAATAAAGGATGACTGAATTATATCATATTGAAATTTCATAAATGCTCACAGAAGTAGCAGTCATATAATCACGGAGTGAGAAATGAAGTTTTAATTGATGCCATGAGGTTCTCTTCTGAGTAGCATTATAAAATTAATAATTTGGTCTATGGGAAATTTCACCCACCAACCATCTGCCAAAGTGCTCTGGGGACTACAATGGTAATTAAAAATAATCACAACAGCAAATAAAAAAGAATGCCAATTAAAAACAGAAACAAGAATTTAGATGTCCTAGGGATCTGTTATTGGCGCTGTGCTGCTCAACATAATTGATGACTTGAATGAAAGCCTACTTGTCAAATATGCAGATAATGCAAAACTGTGAGAGACAGGCAGCATATTGGATGAGAGTATCCATAAAAAGATTTTAGTAGACTAGAATGAATGCTACATAAAACCAAGTTAGTGCTACACTTTGGTCCCCAAAATCAACTTTACAGGTACTACAAGATAAAGGCTCACCTAGACCAGAGCTTCTACCAAAATAAATAAACAAACAAACAAATAAATAATATATACATATATGTATACATAAATATATAAATGAATATATAAATAATAAATAGAGATAGATAGATAGATAGATAGATAGATAGATAGATAGATAGATAGATAGATAGATAGATGGATAGATGGATAGATAGATAAAAGATATGAGAGTTTTAATGGATTTCAATTTCAATAAGAGTTAACAATATAGTGGAAGGGAATCATTATAAACCTAGGCAGTATTAAGAGGAATACAGTATGAATCTAGGATGCTTTATTTTCATCACATTCTTCTCTGGTAAGCCCAACATCTGGAGTACTCTTCACAATTCTTGATATCACAATCAGAAGTACATTCAGGAATACATCTGAAAGAGAGCAACCAGGATAGTTAAAGGACCAGAGACCCTGATATATGATGCTCAGTTGATGGAATTGAGTAAGTTTGCCCTTTCAAGAAGTCTCAGAAAGGCCACAATAATTGTCATGTGGAGCAAGGATAGATTTTCCCTTCTTGGTCTTAGAGGGCAGAAATAGTAACAATGAAAGTGGTAGAGAAAATGTAGATCTCATTAAGGGAAAACTTCCCAGTATTTAGAGGCACCCCAATGTGGAAGATCCTGGTTTAGGAGGAAAGGCGTTCTCCCTTCACACAGAGTCCAGATGATCACTTGTCCATGATGTGGTAGAGGAGATAAAATATGTGTTAGAGAGGATGATCTTTGAATCCCACTTTGATCCCACTCTGGGATTCTGTGGTTGGTGCTGTTAGATCAAGAAAAACCTTGGAGGGGGCGGGGAGGACAAATATACAGAAATATTTATGGTGGCCTTTTTTTGGTGACAAAGAATTGGAAATTGAGGGGAGGCCCATAATTTGGAGAATGGCTGAACCAGTTTTGATATGTAATTGTGAGGGAATACTATTGTGTTGTAAAATGATATGCAGGATGCTTTAAAAAAAAACCTGGAAAGACTTTCACAAACTGATACAAAATAAATGGAGCAGAACCAGGAGAGCAGTGTACATAGTAACAGCAATATTGTACGACAATCAGTAGGGACAGCTATTCTCAACAATACAATGATATAAGACAAGGACTCATGATGAAAAATGCTCTCCACCTTGAGAGAAAGAACTGATAGAATTTCAGTGTAGATCAAAGCATACTTTTTTAAAACTTCCATTATGGGGGGGTGAGGGGGAGGGTTCTGCCTGTCTTTTCTTTCACAACTTGACTAATATGGAAACGTTTTACATTGACTGCACATGGACAACCTATATAAAACTGATTGCCTTCTCAATACAGGGAGAGGGAACAGAAAGAAAGAATTTGGAACTGGACTTTTTAAAAAGATGAAAAGAATTATTTTTACATGTAATTGGAAAAAACAAAATATTAGTCAAAAAGAGAGACCTCAGAAAATGGTATATTCACCAGTCTTTTTCAAAAGTACCAAGTAAAGAATGATCCAATGTTAGAGCCAGATGATGTCACAAGAATCATCTAATCCAAGTCCCTAATGTTAAGGATGAAGGAAGCTTAGACAGTATGCGTATAAGTACTTGTAAGAGATTAGACATTTTGTTAAATGGTGAAGCCAGAAGTAGAAATTGAGCCTCCTGTCTCCCAGCATTCTTTTTAATATGCTACAACTATGATTTCCAAAGATGACAGAGAAGCACGAAGACTTAGCCAACATCAAAGAGCACAACCATTGAGCTAATGGCTAAACACATATCCTTAGATGTGCTATATCTGAAGACTTATACTTTGCAATCCTTACAGAGTTATATAGATATAAATTATTATTATTTTTATCTGCTTTCAAGTGATTCCCATAGTTTCTTCTTCATTCTCTTCCCCTGACAATATCAGATGTCACTTCATTGCTCTCTAAATAGGAAAGAGCCTTCTTTCTAATCTTTGAGCAAGATAACTTTGATTCCAAGCCCAACCCTGCCCTATTTGTGGTATTAGACAAGTCAAAAAAAACCCTGAACCTCAGTTTCCATGTCTGTAAAACCACCAAGGCCCTTCCAACTCTAAATCTATGATCCTAGTGAAATATCTTGTACTTGTTTATTGCCTTCAGATAACTGGATAGCCTATTCTTCCTCTCCCACCCAGAGGTCCAATCCTTCCTTTGCGGTTCCTCAGGGCCACTTCTTTGCTTCTTCTAGAAATACAAAGGAGTACTTTCACTTGGGAAGCTTTTAGCTTTTAGAGACCCAGGAGAGCCCCCAATAGAGTCACCCACAGCATTCTCTTACCCTTTTCTACAGACAAGGCTGGCAAGAGGCCAAGGGTGTGAGCTGGTAGAGCATGTTCATGGTTTCATTAGACTATCATGCCTCCCAAAGCACCTCACTCTGTTTTCACTTAGAAAAACTTCTATTAAGCTGACAATTAGCAGCCTCCTGTTCCATAATAAGCCATTTAGTTGTAGTCTCTGAAGAGACCTTTAGGACGACATATCAGAACTCTCTTTTATTGTCTAGATTCATACAGTATCATAATTATTAAATGTCACTCCCACTAAAACATCTTCCTTTTAACTTTTTTTATGTCTCACTCTCTCTGAAAAGTATTGTGCTATGATTCCTTACATTTTACACTCAATTTATACACAAACTACACACACGAATATTTTAACTTAGCTTATCCTTCTACAGTCCTTCAGAGAAACTCCTTTACACATTTAACATAATGTGAATTTATTTATTAACTTTCACATTTTTCCTTGACATAATCAAAAGTGTGAAGATGGGATTAACTCTCCCCTGCCTACTTTTAAATTTAATCAACCAAAAGCAAAGACACCCCTACTTAAAGTCTAAGGGGAGGGAGGTCTGCAACCCACATGCGAAAGTGGGTGACAATTCATGTAAGGGGGAAAAGGGATTAATTTTAAAAGGGTTGGACTGGATTATTTAAAAACATGGTTGCCAGGAATTTATATTAATTCCAAAGAGATTTATTTACAATTTATTTACAAAATGTAGAAAGAGTGAAGTAAGAAAAATCAGAGAGAGGATAGGGTAAGATATCTAGCCTAAGCACTAAGTAATTTAATCCCAGCCCCAGGCAGGGAGAGTTAGTCCTTAGGCATCAGTAAAGCTGAGGACCTGGGGAAGTCTCTTCAGAAAAATCCAGCATTTAAGTCATCTTTTTCACCCACCATGTGTCAGATTCAAAGGAAGAGATTTTAGAATAGCCTCACGAGGAAACAGGATCTCAGGTCCAGTCAGCACATTCTTCACTAGGCTCCACTTCAAAGAATGAAGAACTGCCAGTAGAGCTCCATTCAGGAATTTGTCTCTCCCTTTTAAAGACACTTTCTCTTGTGTCACTTCCTGTGTCTTCCTCCACTTTTTACATGGACAAATCATAGTCTAAAGCCTTGCTTAGGACTGCCCAGGAGGTCAATTCTGATTCATCACCCACTATTGCACACAATGTCACAGACCTCCCACTTAATGATTAAGTGGGATGTTTACACTTTTGGTGATTAGATCTAAAAATGGGCAGATCTTCCCACTCAACTTTAAGTAGGATGTTCTAAAAAGAGGCAGGGGTTACAATTTAATCTTCACAATCAGGGGAGAGTTAAATTTAAATCTTCACACTCAGAAAAGACTAACTGCACCCTGGGCAGTCCCTAAGCAAAGTTATATACTACTATTGGCCCCTATAAAGTGAGGGAAGGCACAGGAAGTAATGCAAAAAAGGGTTTTTTAAAGTGGCAAAAACTTCCTGTGGCCATGATTCTTTGTCCTAAATCTGTGTCGTGGAGGATCTGGGATTCTGATACTTGAACAGTATTTGGTAAGACAGCTCTTGGATTTTCCCCTTTGACTACCATGTGGGTGAGTGAAAAGGCTGACTCCTTTCCAGCTTCTGGAGAGATTAATTGCTGGAGGAGGCCTCATGGTGATTCACCACTGGGTCCTCCGACTTAACGGCCCTCTGGCTAAAGGTTCTATGGTTGAGCATGAACTTTGCCTGGTTCGAACTGGTCCCGAGTAATTATCTAGTGTGATAGGATAGATACCTCCTCTAACCTCTTTCTCATTACTTTACTCTTTCCCTCTATTTTGTAAATAAAGCTGCTAAAAAGTCATTTGACTTAAGATATATTAATTTCAGCAACCACATTCTCTTATATTTCGTTCAACCTTAATTTTAACCCCCTACAAAAGGATGAAGGTGCAATGGCATAGTAGATGTTTATTAAGAATCAGAAATATGGGCTTCAAGACTCACCTTGAACTAGTTGGAAAATGGGCAGATCTTCCCACTAAACTTTAAAAAAATAATTTAACCTCACAGTGCCCCAGAAAATTTGGCAAAAAGGCAGGTGATAGTATGCATTAGAAGAGGGACTGTCCTCTCTGAGTTTTACCTAAACAAACAGAATAACAGGTCCAGACTCCCTACCCCACCCCCAAAATTAAAAGGATATTTCTTGACTTTTATTAAATAGAAATAACTGACATAAGTAGAGTGCTCTGAGATTTATTTACATTTATTTATTTCAGACACAATTTCATCTGATCCCCACATTTCTATCCTATTATCAATCTAATTATCCTCATTTTACAGATCAGAGAAATCAGGTAACTTGACCAAGGTCACACAAACAGCAAAAGTAAGAAGCAGACTTCAAAACTGAATCTCTCCTGGTTCCAAGTTCAGTGCCCTTTACACCACAATATACTGCCATGCTTTAAATATATATAGTCAGGAGCAGCTAAGTAGCACAGTAGATAAAGTGCCAACCTTGGAGTCAGGTGGACTTAGGTTCAAACTTGGCATCAGACACTTCCTAACTGTATGACTCTGAACCAGCCACTTAACACCAATTGCCTAGCCCTTGCTACTCTTCTGTCTTAGAACTGATACTAAGACAAGAGGTAAGGGAAGAAAGAAAGAAAGAGAAAGAAAGAAAGAAAGAGAAAGAAAGAAAGAAAGAAAGAAAGAAAGAAAGAAAGAAAGAAAGAAAGAAAGAAAGAAAGAAAGAAAGAAAGAAAGAAAGAAGAAAGAAAGAAAGAAAAGAAAGAAAGAAAGAAAGAAAGAAAGAAAGAAAGAAAGAAAGAAAGAAAGAAGAAAGAAAGAAAGAAAGAAAGAAAGAAAGAAAGAAAGAAAGAAAGAAAGAAAGAAAGAAAGGAAGGAAGGAAGGAAGGAAGGAAGGAAGGAAGGAAGGAAGGAAGGAAGGAAGGAAGGAAGGAAGGAAGGAAGAAAGAAAGAAAGAAAGAAAGAAAGAAAGAAAGAAAGAAAGAAAGAAAGAAAGAAAGAAAAGAAAGAAAGAAAGAAAGGAAAGAAAGAAAGAAAGAAAGAAAGAAAGAAAGAAAGAAAAGAAAGAAAGAAAGAAAGAAAGAAAGAAAGAAAGAAAGAAAGAAAAGAAAGGAAGGAAGGAAGGAAGAAAGAAAGGAAGAAAGAAAGGAAGGAAGGAAGAAAGGAAGGAAGAAAGAAAGGAAGGAAGGAAGAAAGGAAGGAAGAAAGAAAGAAAGAAAGAAAGAAAGAAAGAAAGAAAGAAAGAAAGAAAGAAGAAAGAAAGAAAGAAAGAAAGAAAGAAAGAAAGAAAGAAAGAAAAGAAAGAAAGAAAGAAAGAAAGAAAGAAGAAAGAAAGAAAGAAAGAAAGAAAGAAAGAAAGAAAGAAAGTCTATGTGGTGAAAAAAGCACCAGCCTGAAAACCAGGTGACCTGGATTCTAGCCCCAAATCTGTCATTTATTACCTTGAAGAAGTCACTTTACTGCCTTGTGCCTCAATTTTCTCATCTGTAAAATGAGGAAATTAGACTACCTAATCACTAAAGTTTCTCTCGCCTTTAAAAATCTAAGATATATTTAAAGGTTTGAGATATCAGTAGGAGAACAGCTAGGTGGATCAATGACTAGAGAGCCAGTCCTGGAGTCAGGTGGTCCTAGGTTCAAATGTGACCTGAGACACATCCTAACTGTGTGACCCTGAGCCAGTCACTTAGCCCCAGTTGCCTAGCCTTTACTTCTCTTCTGTCTTAGAATTAATACAAATTATACTTAGCATAATACTATAATAATAATTATACTTAAATAAGAGATCTACTTAGTATTCATTCTAAGACAGAAGATACAGATTTAAAAAACAGACAACAGAAAGTTACCTGGGATACTGAGAGATAAAGTAACTTTCCAGAATCATACTTTTAGTATGCACCACGTCATTTTAATTCTGAGGTCGGCCTCCAAGTAGGCATCTATTCACTTATGCCGTGCTACTTCCCATCATACCTTACACAAATCAGAATTTTCAGTTTCTCTCAGACTTTCCGTTATATTTGCACCATTTTCTTCATTCCTTCTCACCACCTGTGCATGGGCTTTAGTTCTCTGTGCCACACAGCTGTCCAACCACAGTACTCAGACTTTTTATCCCATGACCCAAAAAAAACAGCTTGCTGAGATCCAAGTCTTCTTCTTGTAACAACTGACCCTAAGATGCAAAAGGAAGAAATGAGAGAAGAGGGGACCACACTGACAGTAGAAGTCAGTATTAAAAAGCCAACAAATCAGAGAATTCTAATTGAGAGCTTCCAGGAAGCACAGTGGCCAGGACTACAATACATGAAAGGAATATCGATGATAATATACCTAACCAGTGGCATAGCTTCCAACCAGAGACAACTATTCAGAGGGCATCAACTGTGGTCTCTATGACCTCAACACTTCCTGCCCTTGATTGAGAAACCCAGCCCCTAGCATAAGACATATGGATCAAATAAAAAGTCTCAAAATTTTCCTCAAGTGATATAACCTAAAAATTAGCACATGCACAATCCTAGAATCAGAGCTTTGAAGTTGAAAGGTATCTTGGGAGGCAACTTAATGCAACTCACTTGTTTTAGGAAACTGAGGTCCAGAAAGGTTAACTTATTTACACAGCTATTAAATAGCAGTTAGAATCTGAACCCAAATCTAGGAAAATTTGTATAAAATTCATTCATCCCTTTTTTGACACTTAAAATCCTCCAGGTACAAGGAAAATGAGATTCCACCATGGGACATAGAGTAGATCTAAGATGATACAAACACATACAAATCAATGTCAAACAGGAGCCAAGAGAGGCATCCAAAAGGAAGTCAGTGAACTAGAATGCTGAGGTTTTCGCATCATGTGTTAATAGCCAAGTGAAATTCCCAGAAATTGTAAGAGGAAAACAATTGCAGAAAAAGTCACATTCAGAAATACTATCTTGTTTCCATAATGACTTGGATTTTAGATGCCTAAAGAATATGACTACTTTAAATAACTGAACTTTAATCTCAGTTTACTGCCCTATTCATGCACAAGTACTATTTAATTATAAAGGGCAAAAACCCACCCTTTCCTGAGAAAAAGGGGGAAGGTTTTTTTTTCCAAATAATGACATTTAAGGAGATAACTTAGAATTAGTATTCTAAATTAGAATTTAGATCACAACTCAAGAAATTTCTCCATGACTATGCAGTTGCTATAAAATCCACCCAAATAAAAGTTCAGCTAACAATAGTGAGTTGGGATTAAAGCCCCTGTCTATAAGGAGTTTACAATCTAGCTTAGATTATAAAACAGACATACACCTACAATAACTCAAGATCATTTGTTTTATAGAAGGTAGCATAAGCTTCACTTCATCCCTTCTCTGATCCCTGGAAGCCCATTTGCCATCCTGGACAGCCAGAAGAACCACATGGAGGCTCATCACCACCACCAATTCCCTCCTCCTAGATAAGCTTAGAATAACTGACTACGAACTTTGGGTGAGATGGAAAATTATACATTATCAACAATTGCTAAGGCTCAGTGACTCTTTCCTCCAGATCCTTAGGCGCTGCCACCTAACATACAAACGAACTTGAAGAAACCCCTGGTCTTTGCCCTCCATCTTGCATTTAAGTCCTTTTATATGATTGTCTCACCCAATTAGAGTATGAGCCCCGTGAACGCCAAGACTGCCTTGCTTTTTCTATTTTAATCTACAGCATTTGACAGTTTTCCCTGAATCATTCTTTTCATGTGCACCAGGTCATCTTAACTCTGAGGTCTGCCTCCAAGTGGGCATCTATTCACTTATGCCATGCTACTTCTTATTGTACCTTTCACAAATAAGAATTTTCTGTTTCTCCCAGACTTTCTGTTATACTTACTCAATTTTCTTGTCCTTTCCTTATCCCCATCTGCACATGGACTTTTGTAGATACCCTTTGCTGACTAAATCTTGACTGACTAAAATAAAAAAAGAGAATGAAGGAGAAGAGAGAGGTGGGGAAATAAAGTTGAGAAAGCAAGAATAAGGGAGAGAAAGAAGACACAAAAAAGGAAAAAGGGAACTAAAGAAAGAACAAGATCAAGAAATAAAACGAATGATCAAAGAGGAGTGAGATGGGATGAAGAGGATATAACAAAAATGGAGAGAGGAGAAAAGGGGGGCAGAAGAAAGGAAAACAAAAGAGAAGAGCCAAAGATCTGTGGGGTTGTAGATTTTAGCAAATTATAGGACAGCTAGGTGATGCAGTGAATAGAATGCTGGGCTTGGAGTCTGGAAGCCCTGAGTTCAAATTCACCCTTAGATACTTACTGGCTATATAAACCTTGGCAAGTAACTTAATCTTATTTGCCTCCGTTTCCTTACCTGTAAAATGAGCTTAGAGAAAGAAATGGCAAACTATTCCACCATCTCTGCTATTAAGGGGAAAACTTAGGGTTGTTGACTGAATATATTATACTAGTGGTTGCCAGGGATTAAAATTCAATCCCAATAAGCTATTCAAGTCAGTTTGGGATTTTTACAGTGGTTTAATTACAGCAGAAGGAAGAAATTAAGAAGGAGAGGGGAAAGGGAATTGGATTGCTCTGGCAAGCCTATAGGAGTTCAGAGGCCTAGGCCAAGGGGCCTTCTCAATCTACCTCAGCTTCCAGCCATGAATGAAGGGTCTCCTCAGAGGATAGTTTCATTTAGAAGGTAAAGGAAAAAAAGGAATCAGCCTAAAACACTCACCAAGGTCGGTCAGGGAAGATGCCTCACCTAAACCATGCTACAAAGCTTCTCCCAGTAACCTCACAACCAAGCCGCAAATGCCAAAACCCACCAAGACACTAAGAACGCCGCCACTAGCTCCCAATGTGGAAAAAGCCCAACATCTCCACGAGAGAGAAGCTGGAGAGAGGAAGTGACGTAAAAGACATAGACCGTTCTTTACATCACTTCCTGTGACGCTTAAGCTTGACTTAGGACAGCCCAGGAGGTCTGTCAATTGTTCCTGATTTGTCACTTGCTAGCACATGCCAGTCATAGGCCATCCTCCTCACAGTTAATCCTTAAGCAGGGGTGTATACATTCCTGGTTGCTAGAATTCTAAAAACTAAGCAGGATGGAGTAAAACTAAAATCTAAAATTCACACTACCCAAAAACACCTAAATGAGGTCACAAAAAGTCAGACATGACATAACAACAAAAATTGGCACATAGTAAGCTCTTAATCAATGATACTTCACCCTTTGTACAAACTAAATCGATAGGGATGAATTGAAAGGACAACAAATGAAGCAGTGAAAAGTCTCAGGGTACAGAAGTCATAAAGAATTTCCTAAGAAAGGTAAGGTTTGAAGGTGAGGTGGAAAATGAAACTACAGAAAATAAAAGGTTAGGCATTTAAGTTGAGGTCATAAAATATGCAAAAAGAGAAACAGGAACAAACAAGTTATTGGTCATGTAGAGCCATTAAGTCAGTCTGGACGGAGTTCTATGTCTAAATCAAGGAGGAAGCTGCCAAGGCAATGTAAAAAGGAGATCAGTTAAAAGAGAGCCTAAAATGCCAGACACAGGTTGTTTTTGAGGGGATAATCAAGAGGAAACCATTGTAGATTCTTGAGGGGAAGTTGTTATGAGAAGATATTTGAAAGAAATAAATATTTCATCTGTTTGCAGTATAGATTGGAAGAAATAAAATAAGGAACAGGGAAAAAAATGTCCAGGATTTAGTTGCACTAATTAAGGCAGGAAATAAGTAAGTAAGTGGTATGGTAATTGTAAAATAGAAAAGATGGGAAAAGATCTAAGACTTAGTAAGCTGGCAGTGAACTGAGTGTTTTGGACAAAAGAAAGAGCACTGTACTAAGTTCTAAGGAAGATATATTTTGGATAAGATGTGGCCCCTGCCCTCAGGCAGAAACACAAATATTTAGAATGAACATTATTACGTCAGTGCATTAGAGAGTTGCAAAATAGTGTGTTCTATGAAATCCAACAGAAAAAAAGTGGTTAATAACTGGAAGGATAAGAAAGGTCTTTGTGGATCAAGAAGCATTAAAATTGGGTTATAACAGATGGGTAAAAATTCAGTGAGGGGGGTGCAGCTGGGTGGCTCAGTGCATTAAGAGCCAGGTCCTGGGTTCAAATCTGGCCTCAGACACTTCCCAGCTGTGTGACCCTGGGCAAAGTCACTTACCCCATTGCCTAGCCCTTACCATTCTTCTGCCTTGGAACCAATACACAGTATTAATTCTGAGTCAGAAAGTAAAGGTTTAAAAAAAGAATTCAGCAGGGGAAGAAGAAAGAGAAAACTAGTGGGAGCAAAGATACAAAAGAAGGCAAAAAGGATGGTTAGAGGATATAGGCTAGTCCAGCTTGACTTGAGTATAGAGGTCATAAAGATGATAAAAAGGAGATAAAATTGGAAAGGTAGTGCCAAACTATAAAATGACCTTGAATGCAAAGTAAGGAGTTTGAGCTTTACTCTTTCAATCAACAATGAATCAAAAATCTTGCTAGTTACTATGGATACCAAGACAAAAATGATACAGTTCCTGCCCTCAAGGAACTTACCTTGAATCAAAGCAAGCAACTCATACCTATATAGTTATATATATTTAGCAAATACCCCACCTTTAGTGAATATGCTCTGGCCTTCTAATGAGCTCATTTATAAAACCCTAGGATCCTAGGGGAAACTCCTAAAGGATGGTCCAGTGTTCCTTCTCTAATGGTATTGGCTCAAAACCCCACCATATGTGTTCCTCTGGTTAGGAGCCAGTTCCATTTAATCATTTATAATTAAATCACTTTTAGAAAAGAGTATATACTTTAAATATATAGCACTAACAAAAGTACAGATATTGTTCCCCCACTCAACATTTTGGGAATACACTTTCCCCTATTACACCATTTTCCCTATTTCCCCTAATACACTATTGTACCTCAGATCTCTACAAGGAGAGAAGACAAACTTAGCTCAGTTCCTATATAACTGGTCCCACCAAAGTCACACCCCTCCATGAGGCCAAACCTTTAAGGATGCTGATAATTTACCTGAACTCATTCCTCAGGGATTAACAAACTCCCACCTGATCATCAAAGTCTACTGCAATTCTTCATCCAACCCTGGAAGTAGTGAGCCCTGTTCATCCTAACCCAGAAGAGAGACTAAATTTTGGACTCCTCTTGTAGAAGGAAGTTAGCTTCAGTTTATCTAACTTCAATAAGGACCATTTCCCCCCAGGTTTTATAGGAACTCCTATCAACTTCAAATTTGTACAATATTCAGCCTTTGTCTTCCAAAACAATTCACAAGGAAACTTAAAATCTCTTCTGTAAAACTGAGCTGCTCCTTCCACAGTGCTGGGTTTTTATGCCCTAGGACAAATAGTCACCTTTCTCCATCTTCCAGAGATCTATTTTCCAGAAAAGATATTTCCTAAGTAGGCATGTATCCCTAACTAGGGATATATGGTAGAAAAGAAAGAGTGAGGGCAACTGGGTAGCTCAGTGGATTGAGAGCTAGGCCTAGAGACGGGAGGTCCTAGGTTCAAATCTGACCTCAGACACTTCCTAGTTGTGTGACCCTGGGCAAGTCACTTGACCCCCATTGCCTAGCCCTTACCACTCTTCTGCCTTGGAACCAATACACAGTATTGACTCCAAGATGGAAGGTAAGGATTTTTAAAAATATAAATAAATAAAATAATCAAAATAAGAAAGAAAGAAAGAAAGAAAGAAAGAAAGAAAGAAAGAAAGAAAGAAAGAAAGAAAGAAAGAAAGAAAGAAAGAAAGAAAGAAAGAAAGAAAGAAAGAAAGAAAGAAAGAAAGAAAGAAAGAAAGAAAGAAAGAAAGAAAGAAAGAAAGAAAGAAAGAAAGAAAGAAAGAAAGAAAGAAAGAAAGAAAGAAAGAAAGAAAGAAAGAAAGAAAGAAAGAAAGAAAGGAAATTCTGTATAGACTTTAAGAAGAATTTGGGGGGGGAGTTAATCACATTTAGGTGTTTTTGTTCATAAAGATCCTACCTTTCTTAAAGATATAACCTTCATGTCTTCATCCCAGTGATTCTGAACCCCTGGCTGTCATTGTTTAAATTCCATTCTCTGTCCAACTGCCCATTCAAGTATTCCCAACCTCATCAACCTCATTCATTTTCAGCCACTCAAAGCCCCACTCAGCAGCTACTGTCCCTTTTACTGTGCTGTCTATTCCATAATTTTTAAAGCTATTTTTATCTTAAATCTTTTCTTTTCCCACTTACTTTTATCTTCTGACACTTACTTAAATCTGGCTCCCTCCTGATGACAGTCCCCTAGACATCCTTCCTAGCACCAGTTGTTTCAGTCATTCACTTCAATTTACTGGTCAATATTAGAGAGTTGGAATGCTTCTTGTTTCCCATTGCCACTTCTAAGCTTTTCTTCTACCATGATCAGTAATTTCTCCCCATTTGAGGTTCAATCTGTCCACCCAATCAAAATCCTGGCAACTTTTTTCTACTGACCTCCAGGATATGCCCTTATTTCCTCAATGACTTTCATCCCTGCCTGGTTTACGATCTTTTTTCACTCCTCAACCCCTGCCCACATATTAGGGGAAGTCAGTATATATATATATTTATATTCCTTCAAATACCTTAACTATCCAGTTCCCCAATTCATTTCCCATGACCTATTCTTCCATTCCGCCTTAGCTACAAAATTTTTTAAAAGATGCATGTCTTTGATCTTGCATCATCTACAAATGTACCAATTCATATTTATAAACTCTGAAACTTATTCTACCTCTCATTCCCAAAGCCTGTTTCTTGTAGTCTCTAGGACTTCAAATCCCTTGACCCCCAGTTCTGTATCAAGCCATCACCGTTGCCTTGTGTTTAAAAAAAAAAAAAAAAGATAAATAAGAGGGAAGGGACATACCCCTGAGGGGAGGCTTGGACTCCGAGGTATGGAGGGAGAAAGAGAAGAGAACCCCCCTTTTCCACAAAGTGAGGTTCAGGGGAGAACAGCAGCTGTAACAAGTAGAGGGGGTTTGAAGATTTTCCCCCTTCTGCCTTCCCTCCTTAGCTAAAACTGCTCTCCCCAATTCACTCTTGTCCTTCTTGTCCCCCCTCCACTACTCAAGACCAAAAAAGTCTCCCCTTGATCCATTCACTCACACTCAGCTTGGGGAACAGATAACTTTAATGTTAACTCAATCAGGTAATACAAACAGAATAACAGGCAGGGAAGAATGGGAAAAGGCAAGTGGGGAGAAGGGGTCCCTGTCTCTAACTAAACCCTTTCCCCTCCCTCCTTGAGTTTGGGGGGAACTCGGGCCTTGGCAGCCTGAGCCCCCTGAGAGAAAGTCAGGTGGACTCACCCCTGGGCAACAGGAACTGAGGTAAAGTCTGCTCAGGTTTCTCTTCAGAAAGTCCCTTCAATTGGGAAGTGTTGGGGGGAAAGATTTCCAGTCACCAGCAGGAAAAGTGGGTAACCCTCAGGAGAAAGTCTTTATCCACCTTCTCTCTTCGATGTCTCCAGACGGAGAGCCCCTCACTGCTCCCGAGCCAGTCTTCTCTCCTGAGGATTCCACTCCTGGGGCCCCTCCCCCATCGAGGTGAGCAATTTCACATACTCTTCAGTTTGGCACTTTTTCTCTAGTGCCAGCCTCTATCACACTTAGCTACACTCTTTTCACTTCCCCATCTTGACCCCTTAACAGTTAACAATAAAAATAGCTAGCATTTATACAGTCCATTTGCAAAATGAATTACAAATATTACGTCCTTGGTGAACCAATTCAATTCTAAACTGTCCTCCTGAATCCCTTGTTCTTTCATTCTAGCACCAATCTTGCCCTGCCAAGCCCCAGCTTACTTCCACTATCTACTGCCTTCACTTTTGTAGATGTTGCTGAATGAAATAGGAACTGTGATGATTAATTCACACCACAAATTTATGTAATATCCTTTCAACTGGTCACTCACTGTAGCAAAGTCTTTTATACCTCCTTAATTGATACCCAATCCCACTCACCACAGAGGCTTTTCCAAACCTTTCTATCCATTTTCAAACCTCTCATAGTTCCCTATTCCCCCATCCTCTAAGCTAAGGATCTTGCCTTATATTTCAGTGCAACAAACTGAAGCCCTCTACTGAGACCACTCTCTTCTCCCATTCATTTTCTCTATTTCACATCCCTAAAATGGTCTTCTGTCCTTGTCTCCTCTTTCATTGCTGTCTCATATGAAGGGAGGGCCAAAGCTAATCCCTCTACAGGTATTTCCCTCAGTGATCCGGTTTGATCTCATCTTCTCCCAATAATTGCCTCCTCTGTTACTCCAACTCTCATTTCTCTTCCATCTCTGCCGGTGCCCTATTGACTATCAACATGATCATGTCTCTCCTATCCTCAAAAAACCCTCCCTCAACACATCCTTTCCCATTAACTTTCATCCCATACCTCCCCTCCCTTTAATAGCAAACTCCTTAAGAAGGCTACCTAAGCAGTTGTCTTCATTTCTTTTCCTCTCACTCTCTTCTTAACCTCCTATAGCCTGGCTTCCAACCTCATCATTGAACTGAAACTGCTTTTTCCATCGTTACTAATGCTCTCTTACTCACCAAATCTAATGGCATTTTCTGTATTCATTCTTCCTGACTTTTCAGCAGCCCTTAATGCTATTGATGACTCTGTCCTCTGATGCTTTCTTCTCAATGTTTCTACAATATTACTCTGTCTTAATTCTCTTCTTGCTTTTCTGGTCATTCCTTGTTAGTCTCCTTTTCTGGATTTTCATTCAGGTCGCACTTACTAACACTTAAGTATCTCTTAGGGCTAGGTCTTAGACCCTCTTCTCTTCTAGCCCCTCAATATTTCACTTGGTGAGTCATCAGCTCTCCTGGTTTCAATTATCATTGTTATACTTGTGATTCTTAGATCTACTTATCTTATCCTAACCTCCCTCCCAACATTCAGGCTCCCATTTCCAACTGCCTATTGGACATCTCAGATTGGATTGACATAGGCATCTTAAACTTGCTAAGTCCAAAGTCAAACTCATTAATTTTCCAAAAAAAGCCATCTTCTCTTCCGAACTTCCCTATTACCATCAAGGACTTCATCCAGTCACCCATGTTTGCAACCTTGGTGTCATACCAAAACCATCGCTCTCATCTTCCATATCCAAATTGTTGTCAAATCTTATTCATTTTACCTTCATAACATCTCTCCTATATATAGCTCTTCTTTCCTCTGACACTGCCACCCTGGTGCAGGCTATCAACATCTAACAACTAGACTTGCTACAAGAGCCTTCTGGTTGATCTTCATGCCTCTTCCCCATTCCTATTCTCATGCATTTGGTTTCAGACTATTCAAAGTTTTAATTGTGTCAAACATGGTGATTGATTCCAGCCCAGTGAAAATATACAGGGCAAATCTGAAAAGTGTGATCACTTAATAGGGTTTGTTATTAATACTAAGTAGAACCTACTCATATTAAAAATCTGAGGGGAGAAATAATATTCATTTATGATTATTACTAGCTAGAATTTATGTAGCATTTTAAGGTGTGAAAAATGCTTTACCTGTATTAATTCACTCAGTCCCCACAACAATTCTATGAAATAGATACTATTATAATCCCCATTTTATTTTATTCATTTATTTATTTTTAGTAACCCTTACCTTCCACCTTAGAATCAATACTATATATTGGTTCCAAAGCCGAAGAACAGTAAGGGCTAGGCAATGGGGGTTAAGGGACTTGCCCAGGGTCACATAGCTAGGAAGTGTTTGCGGTCAGATTTGAACCTAGGATCTCCTGTCTCTAGGCTTGGCTCTCAATCCACTGAACTACCCCCACTGCCCCCTAATCTCCATTTTACAAAAGAAATAACTGATGCACAGAGTTTAATGAATCTGTCTAGGATCAAACAGCTAACAAGTATCTGAGACTGGATTCAAAGTCAGATTTTCCTAACTCCAAGTTTTGAGCTCTATTCACTTTGCCACCAACCTACCCAAAGTAGCAGTTCAAACCCATTTAATTTTATGACCAAATTAAGAAATTGGAGAAATCTTAGGTTGTTTGATCTATCTGTTCTTGGAGATACGTAGTAAATTATATCCATAAAAACATTTTTAAAAAATGTTATACCTAGAAAGACAGTCCTTCAGAGAAAAAATAGATTCCATTTAAGCAGTTACTTAGCAACTTCCAAATAAACAAGTTAATGGGAAGCATTTGAAGATAGAATTTGGCCAAAGTTCAAACTTCCTATAACTTCTTGTGTTGTAAATTTATAAAAACAATGATCTAGTTCAAGGGTTAAAGTACATTTCCTTTTGTCAGTTGACACCTTCCCATACATAAAGAAAAAGGGGTCAAATTCCATGGATCAAACAATGTCTGGAAGGACACTGATGTTATAACTTGTCACATGCTATAAGGGAAATGTTTGTTCAGGTGCCTATTGAGAGAACTGGAAGATCTCTGAGGTCCCATTCAGCAAAGATTTTGTGATCATATATAAATGGGAAATTGGAATGGAACATGCTGTTCTTTTCTCGAAATATAGATTGTCTTGGGAATTCTTTGGAAAGTCACAGGTAGTATCTTTTGCCACAATCTGGGTTTAGATTTACTTCAAACAAATCCACTTGAAAAATAATCGGTAGCATTTTGCCAAATGAAAAATATATCTCCATCCTCTCTCTATTCTTTAAACATTTTTATTTTATAAGTTTAATGCCAATTGGAAAAACCTTCCCACATTTTGCATTCTATCAGTATACTTCTTGCTTTTTTCTCATCACTTTACTTGAAAACTTTCAGTTCATTAGAGACAGTCTTTCATAGCTAAAAGCCAGCACTAGTTACTCCTAGTTAAAATATTCATTCATTATGGTTTGTTTGTTTTTTTTGCAGAGCACAAATCTTTTGTATTCATTCAAGCATCTTTCATAAAAATGATACAATAATATGTTTTTTAAAAGGAATTGTGGTCTTAGCATATATGCATATGTTTGTTACACATATATATACATGTAAATAACAACACCGTGTATGTTGTTAATCAGATAGTCTTTATATCAAAACATATATATGTAGGTATATATCTGTGTGTATATATTTATGTATATAAGTTCTGATACAAACTGCCTTAATAGCAACATGCGATTGGAAATGATTTATTTGCATATTTCCATTTCAAAGAAGAAAGAAGTGCCCTGAGCTCTCATCTTAGCTGCTTTCAAGAATATGTCATGGGGTCAGGCTTAGTGGATAGAGAGCCAGGCCTAGAGATGGGAGGTTCTGAGTTCAAATCTAGCCTCACACCCTTCCTAGCTGTGTGACTCTGGGCAAGTCACTTAACCCTCATTGCCTAGCCCTTACCACTCTTGTGCCTTAGAACCAATATACAGTATTGATTCTAAGGTGGAAGGTAAGGGTTTTTTAAAAAAGAGTATATTTCTCAATTTCTCCTCTGTCTTCCTGTAGTTTCCAACTCTAGCTCTCTTAAATGTATTGTCTTCCTTTATTAGAATGTAAGTTCCTTAAGGTCAAGGACTGACTTGTATTTGTGTCTTCAGCTTATATTTATTCATATTTGTATTCTCACCTGCCTGGCGGCTTGCCTGGCACATAGTATGGGCTTAAAAATGTTTTTTTCATTCATTATCATGCAGTAGCCTAAATTAACTTAGAGCCAAGATATATATCACAATGGTATAGGAAGAGGAGTTGCTCCAAGACCTTCCCTCTAATAAGGTCTCTGGCTAGAGTGGGCTCAATTTGGGGTCAGATTAGCTTAGTTCTTATTCTGGCTTCATACATTGGCAATATTGGGCAAGTTGCTGCTAAACTGTTACCACGTCATTGTAGCGTATATTAACTACAAGTTAATTTAGGCTGCAAGCTACTGCCTGATTATGAATGAAAAAACAAGCTAAGCAAATATGGGTACAAATGGAGCAAAGTGGAGCATGGTTAGAGTGCCAGGCCTGGAATCAGGAAGATTCATCTTTCTGAATTCAAATCTGGCCTCAAATACTTCCTAGCTTTGTAACCCTGTATAAGCCACTTAATCCTACTTGAGTCAGTTTCCCCATCTGTAAAATGAGCTGGAGAAGGAACTGGCAAACCACTCCAGTATCTTTGCCAAGAAAACCCCAAAGGAGATAATGAAGAGTCAGACAAGACAGAACAACAGCAATGCAAGATAGCTCTTGATCTCAAAAAAAAAAAATACATTTTAATAGAAGGACATGATGGGATCTAGAGTTTGAAGTTGCAGAGAGGCAGAGAATATATTGAAAGTATACTCTGAAAAGCAGTTACGATGAAAGCTCATAGAGGACTGGTTCCTACAGACAGTGATCCAACAGTCCAGAAACCCAGCATCCTCTCCAGGTTACACCTAGGACCCTGAGAGTGAGTAGCATCCACACCTTGGAGGCTCAATGCACCCAGACATATGAAGACTTCCTGTGGCAGAGTGGGTGAATGGGAGGATGAGAACAATCTGTTCCAATGGCCATGAAGGAAGCTTAAGTAGACACTGTAGAGCTCTTACAGCTTGGTCAATGTCATCCTCTGCATCCTGAGCCATCATCAGTTGTCCTGACTTTTATCTTGCCACTAAACTTTGATGACTTTGGAAGAGAGAGAGAGGATGAAATTTTTGTACAATTCTGCCTCTCTTCAATCCAATTCATGAACAAGTCAAAACAGTCCTTGTGATGTCATTGGTCCTCTTTGAAAACAATGGATAAACAGGAGCTGGAGGTATTCTGATAAGGCTGTGGCCACACACTTAAGGAAAAAAAAACTAGAATTAAGAGCAGTTATCATGTATGTTTTGGGGGGAGGAATGGGGGAATTTTTCTTGAACTAGATGATAATCTCCATTACCTTTGCAGGTATAGACACAACCTAAATATCTCTAGGCTCTCACTTCAAAGGTTCTTGAGTCATCTCTTTTTTAAAAACTTATGAAGTGAGATACTGGCAAGAAATCAAAATGTCTAATGATCCAGGTTATGTCATTGCATATCCATTTAGAGTTGGGCAGAAGTCTCTACAGCCTATTGAATCATTTATAAATAAAATAAGAATGTAGCAAATTTTGCCAAAAGTTTAAAGCTTTCAATTTCATGGAGCCTATCCCAGGATAGCTTTTTTTTAATTGATATTAAAGGATTCTCAGTTTGGGGTTTGTGTTTACTATAACTCTATGGTTGTGCAGTTTCCCTTGAATAATAGTTTCGTGATTATTTATTCAGTGCAACAAACATTAGTTAAGCAGTGGTAGGAACTAGGGGAACTAAAAAGTTTGGATAAGAGATTGTCTGTGCCCTCCAGAAGCTTACCATCTAGCAAGGGAATAAATCCTCATCACAGATAAACTGTAATACACAATATCACCAGACAATAAATTAGAGGGGCACAAAACAAAGTATTTCTGGGAAATGTGAGCAAGGGAATTTGTTACTAAGTTGTAGCACAACTTAGAATCCAAAATGGCATTCATCTAGCAAGGAAGAAAAGAAATCTTGCTGTTCAATAAAAGTATAACATTTTTGCATTCAAATCCCACCTTTGATATTCACTTGCTGTATGACCTTGGATCACAGTCAGCCTCTCTATTACTCAGTTTCTTGACCTGTAAAATGGGGATTATAATAATACCCATTTTATAGGATTGTTATGAGATAATGCAAAAATTGAAGATCTATATAAACAGAAACTATAGTTATTCTTTCCTTCCAAACCAGGTTAATATTTGATAATTTATAGCATATAATAAGAAATTTGCCATCTAAGATGGAAATGAATAATGTCTATGCTTTATGTTCCTACAAATCAGGGACTATCTTATTTGCATCCTCTCTATCCTCTGACTCCCCTATTTACATGAGGGTCTGACTCTAGGACATTATCCATAAGTATTTTTGAATGCATTAAATGTGCCAGTCACTACAGAAAACATCTCTTTCCTATATTGCAGTTGTCTGTGTAGTTATTTAGAAGGTCAGGAAGAGTAGAAAACTATAAAAGTGCTGAATTTTACCTTTTATATCTATAACTATAGACTCTTGAAAAATTCTCATGTATCGTATAACCAGTGTTGATGCTCAAGAGTAGGAGAGGGAAGCCTTGGGCCAATTAACCCAATGTGCTTAATCAGTCTGGTCTTAGATAGCTCTGATCATAAGTATTACTGGTTCAGCAAAAGAGGAACTGAATGGAAAGTTAGGAAGCTCCAGATTTTAGCCCTGATATTAGGGTGGGACTAGAAAGAGATACCTACCTCAATTAAGCATTCTTCATTTCTATCAGAATAATACTTTCGCTTTACCTGCCATAGGGATTCGGGGTGGAGGGAGTGGGAAAGAGGTAGTTGAGTAGTTGTCTAAGCCTGTGATTTCATCGATGTGGAAAAACTTCAAGGGATGGAAACTTTCTTTACCAATGCCTTTAACCTGCAATTTATGATCTCAGAAAAGTTATTTATCCACTATGCCTGGATGAATCTCAAAGTATAGCATAAGATTAATTAGATCCTATCTATTAATCCCTTTGAGCTGACCAGAAACAGATGTTAAGGAAATTCCAATCATTTGTTATAGGAATGTAGCAAATGGTAAGAGTTTTCCATTCCATGTTGACTCCAGAGACATCAGTCTATACCAGCAGTTCTCAAAGTGTATTTTGCAGACCCATGAGGGTCTCCAAAATCCTTTCAGAATCCCATGAAGTCAAATATATTTTCAAAATGATGGTAAGATGTCATTTGCCTCTTAAAATACTCCTACATTTTCAAACTTTGTATCTATGTGAGGTCATATTTTCTTCACATACTTTAACCAAAACAACAGATCATATGTAAAAGCAGATATGAAAACCCAGCTGTCTCCTATTAAGTCAGACATTAAAGAGATTTGCGAAAATGTGAAAAACACCATGCTTTTAACTATTTTTTTATTTTGAAAAAAATCCATAAAAAGGTTACTTGTGCTAAGAGGTAATGGCTTATTGTCATTTTTTAATGAATTAACAAATAATGATTTTTAAATGTTGGTAGTTTTTGTTCTAATATGATAAATATGTAAGAATATAACTCATGTAAACAAAAATGGGTGGGGCAGGGCCTTGAGATTAATTGATGGTTCAAGATTACATCTTCTAACCAAATACGTGGATTATAATGGTAGAGGAAGATGTGAGCTCCTGGAGGGCATGGCCAGTGATGTTTTTTGGCTTTTTTATGTTTTACGGATTTTTTTTTATTATAACATTTAGTGTTGGACTTGTAATCAAAAGGTCTATTTCCTGTCTTTGATACTTAGTAGCTGTGTGATCCTGGACAAGACATTTAATGTCTCTGAGCTACAATTTCCTCAAATGTAAAATGAGGGGATTGGATTTAGATAGCCTTTAAGATCCCCTTGTCTATGATCCTATGAACATATTTATTAATGTGCCCTCCCTCTATTCCATCCCAGAACCATCCCTTATAACAACAAAATTCTTTAAAAATTTTTAAAGAAGTAAAAAACAGTTCAACAAATTAACATTTTTTAAAAATCTGATATTTCACGTAGTGTTCCACACCATATAACAAGTTATTTTCTCATATCTCTTTTTTGGGGCTAAGCACAGTCATAATTTTGCAGGATTCCATTTCATTTGTTTTGTTATTGTAGAAATCACAAAGAACTCAACATTTGTTGAGGCCAGTTGCATAGTTGAATCTTAGTATGAGTTCACTAGCTGAAAGAAAGGGAATCAATGAGGCTAAATTATAATAACATTGATCATTTCCAAAACCCTTTTTCTGCATTCAGCAAACACTTTGGACTACTTCCTCCAATTTTCACTCTAATTCACCGTTTAGGTCCCCAGAGAAATGATTCAGATTCTATTTCTATATAGTCCAATAGTCCTACCTCATGAGTCCCAATCACTATTCATTTCTTCAACTCCCATATGTAGAGGTTAATATGAGACAACCCATAGAGGACAAGAATAGGGTTGCCCACCATGCAGATCTCTTCAAGCATGTGAAATTTGGTCCTCAAGTAAAAGTTGTTTCTCACTCAGCTGAGCCCAAAAAGGATGGAGGGATATGAAGAATATAAGGAAAGTAGGGGAGGTATCGCCTGGCGTCCCATGTTAGGAGAAGATAGACATCCTGCTAAAAGATTTAATTATGTGATCCATAGTTAAACATTCATAAAATGGTCCAAAGGAAACCCATGCATAAGGCATACTTGTTTCAATAGAACCTCTCCACATTAGACCCAGTAACTTTGTAGTAGGGCAATCAAATATGATAGACTTTGCTTCTAATAGCAATACAATGATCCAGAACAATTCTGGGGATTTATGAAAAAGAATATTATCCACCCCCAGAGAAAGAATCACTGGAGAAGGAATGCAGATGAAAACATGATTTATCACTTGTTTATTTGGGTCTATGATTTGGAGTTTGGTTTTATAAGATTACTTTCTTACAAAAATGAAAAATGTGGAAATACGTTTTGAGTGATAATTCCTGTAAAACCCAGTGGAATTGCTTGTCATTGCTGGAGGGGGGGAAAGGAAGAGGGGAGGTAGACAACATGAATCATGTAATCTTGGAAAAACATATGTAAATTTATTACTGGAATAAAATAAGGGGAAAAATAAATAAATAGAACCTCTCCTCTGCTTCTTCAGGCTTGTCTGTATTATGTCTAAAGGTCAATTTGTTGTTCTCCATTTCTTTCAGCCATGTCCAACTCTTTGTGTATTTTGCAGATAAGGAAATTGAGTCAAATAGGATTAAGTGACTTTCCTAGGATCACACAGCTAATAAGTGTCTGAGTTTGGGTTTGAACTCAAGTAGAGTACTACTGACTCCAAGCCCAGCTCTCTATCTATCCATTGTACCACTAGCTGCTCAGTGGTCAATTTACATTTATATTATTAATCTCTCTCTACTTATAAAGCTTGAGTTGACTAAGGGGTATTATAGCGACTCTTTCTGTGGTGGCAAAATATTGGAAACTAAGGTAATGCTCATCAGTTGGGGAATGACTAAACAAATTGTGGCAAATAATAAAATGCTATTGTGTCATAAAAAATGAAGGAAGCTATGGTTTCAAAGAGAGACATAGAAAGATTTGTGTGAAGAGTGAAATGAGCAGAACCAGAAGACCAATTAATGTTGTAAAGTTGATATTATTTTTTCATTTTCGAATGAAATGAGTGGAAGCAGTAGTACAATTTATATTATAAAAGCATGGTATAAATAAACTTTGAAGTGTATAATCAACTCAGTAACTACCCATGATTCCAGAGGACCAGTGGTGAAGCATACCATCTCCTGACAGGGAGACAGACTCAAGCTGCAAAATAAGACATATTTTTGGACATGGCCAATGAAACATTTTTGCTTGCTTGACAAAGTATGTTTTTTACAAGGATTCTTTTCTTTTTCATAAATGGGGGGGGAGGGAAAAACCAATTTCTATTCATTTAGAAATAAAAATGTTAATAAGAAAAGAATTGAGGGCTTTGGGACTTTTAAGGGCTTGAGGGCTGGTGGAGAAGAGTGCTATCATCTTTCCCTAACTTCTTCATCTTTACCCCTTATCAACTTGGTATTTATTCTATTCAAATTTTTTGAGAGCAAAGATTATTCTGTTTTTGTATCCCCAACATCACCTAGCATAGTACTTGGCACATAGTGGGTTTTTGACAAATGCTTGGTGATTGGTTGATTGAAAGTTGTTAAATAGGCATTCCCTTACCTCCCCTCTCCTCTTTCCCCCTCCCTCTCTTTTTCATGGCCCTTGATCTGAAAATTAAAGGAAGGGAGAGGGGCAAGGAACAAAGAGCATTGGGAAGAGGCACATTCCTCTCCTTAGCTTAGGTAGATACTCAAGACTGAGGACAGGAAAGAGATAAGAGAAGACTCAGAAGGGTAACATAAATAAATCAGGCACAGAATAGTAAGGACCTGCCTGCATAGCATCATATCACTGTGCAATTAAACCCTGAGTGTACATCAACTTCTCTACACAGATTATAAACTCTTTGGGGGGTTCCTGCATCTTAGAGGCTTTTCACAACACCCATCATTATACATGCTCCTTAAATGGATAGGGAGCTGCTGAGTGCTTAGTAACCTAAAGTATCAGTGCCAGCAGGTCCCTGGCATTTTCAAAGAATTTTATAAATAACTAAAGCTACCTCTTTGAAATGCCAAAGTAAGGGCTTTTTTTTAAGTGTTTAACAGGTAGGAGGTTCAGTGGAGATAGAGTACCAGTTCTGGAGTCAGAAAGACTCATCTTCCTAAATTCTAATCTAGGCTCGGGCATTTATTAGCTGTGTGATCCTGGGCAAGTCTCTTAACTCTGCTTGACTCCATTTCCTCATCTGCAAAGTGAGCTGGAAAAGGAAATGGCTTTGCCAAGAAAATCCCAAATAGGATCACAGAGTCAGGCACAACTGAAAACAACTGAACAACACCAACCATTTATGAGAAACATATCTAAATTATATTATATCTAAATCAATCACTAAATTATCCCTTTTAGTATCAACCTTTGTACCATGCTATAAAGGGCTGACAGTATGCTCTGCTGGAGTGTTACAAGGAATATAGGCAAAGAATTTAAAGACAAATAGATTTCTTCGGGATTATTAAAGTGTAGGGAGTGATATATCCCTACATTAAATGTCCTTAGAATGCTGTTCTCTTAGAGTTTTTCTGTCTGCTTTTAATAATTTTGTTTTCTCTGATCGTTAGATGATATCTCTTGTCAGGGTATCTTGCCTCCAATAGCATCCGTTTTCTAATCTGAAATTAGTAATCATGGTTGTTAAATCAGTAACTTTATTGAACTTATGATTGTTAAGCAATAGACTCTGAATAAGGGCTTCAGACTGGTGCTACAGCTGTCCTACAGAGAAGGGGCATAATGATACTGAAATATGGGGCAGCTAGGTGGCATAGTGGATAGAGTACCAATCCTAGAGTCAGGAGGACCTGAGTTCAAATGTGGCCTCAGATACTTCCTCGCTGTTTGACCCTGAGCAAGTCACTTAACCACAATTGTCTAGCCCTTGCCTTTCTGTCTTACACTAAGACAAAAAGTAAAGGTAGATAGAAATAGACAGACATATAGATGGATAAGTGGATGGACAGACAGATAAGTTAAGCTAAACTAAGCTAAGCTAAGATGAGATGGGATAGATGTGTGGGTGGATGGATGGATGGATGGATGGATAGATAGATAGAAGAAAGAGAGAGAGAGATGGAGAGATAGATGGATAGACTGGAACTTTCAGATGGCCAAGCTCAAGTCGACATCCTACAGCTCTTTAATTGCATCTTTCTATGCCTACAACTATTTCTGATAGTCCAATAGGAAAAAGGATCCTCTTCAAAGTAGTGAATGCTTGAACTTTGAGGTAACTATTTTCTAGTTCTATGACATAACTAATTTTTAAATGCTTACTTTCTTCCTTAGAATCAATATTGTATATTGGTCTCAAGGCAGAAAAGCAAAAAGAGCTAGGCAATGGGGGTTAAGTGATTTGCCCAGGATCCCACAGTTAGGAAGTCTGAGGCCAGACCTCCTGTCTCTAGTCCTGACTCTCAATCCACTGAGTTACCCAGCTGCCCCTATGTCATAACTAATTAAAAGTCATTGTGTATGTAGCTTTTGCCTTCAAAGGGAAAGTGCTGAGTATTTAGCAAGCAGAGAACTCTTATATAGAACTGTTTTCTCCTCAGTACAGTGTAATACCACCAACATCTACATAGAGCTAGAAGGCTGCCTTGAAATTAGCAATTAACACTTCTCTACATCTTCTTCTCTTCTTCTTCTTCTTCTCTCTGTCTGTCTCTGTCTCTGTCTCTCTCTGTCTCTCTGTCTCTGTCTCTGTGTCTCTGTGTCTCTCCCTCCCTCCCCCCCCCCTCTCTCTCTCCCCCTCCCAACACAGAGTTGACTATCTGCTAAAGTTAAGGGGGGAAATGGGGCACTTTGTCAAAGCCCTCTGCTCCTTCCCTCTTTCCTTTCTTTCAACTTTCAGCTTAATGGACTCAAAGGAAAGAGGGAGGAGGAAAGAGAAGAGGGAAAGTGATGGAACACTTATTTTTTCATCTTTCAAGGCTCAAGAACTTTCCTGAAATTTCTGAATTTTTTATTGGGGGGAATCTAACATCGAATTCCTTCCACACCACCGAGTAAGTCAGATAAACCTTTTGAGGCCTTCACATACAAATGTGCAACCTATAACTCAATGTGACATATCTGAGATTGAAAACAAGGCAAGCAACCAAGTCCAGTATATACTAGCCATAACCACAAAATCCTTTTGCAAACATTTTTTAAATTGTCAAGCTTGTGGGTAAATATCTAATATCTATCTATTTGTTTTCCATTCACAAGTTTTCCTCTTTGGAAGAATAGGTGCTCCAAGCTCTGGTCACTTCCAAATTGATGCTAATTATTGCTGCAGATATATGCATATGCTTATATATATGGCATATATATATATATACATATATATATATATATACATTGGCCAGGGAAATCTTTGGTGATTCTGGTTTCTATTTTCCTCCCCTTAAAAATATTTGGAAAACACAGAAGGAAAATGAATCAGCAACAGTAACAGCTTCACTTAAGAAAACATATAAGGTTTATCATTTATGCATGGAACTAGAAGAGCTTAAGTACTTAACTCCCAGTTTCGGATAGCTATGTGTGGAATGATGCCTCATCGTGTGTACCTAGTTCAGCTTGCCAATTTGGTCTAGTTCAAGATTCTTTAACTATTCCTTAGCAAATTATCACTAAACTCAAGTTAAATCTTACCCAGTCTACATTTCAGTATTCATTTAGAGTACCCCAATTGTATTTCTTATTGTCTTAGGGAAATAATACTTATCTTCTTTATAGAAAATAGAATTAACTGAGTAGCATCTAATTCTGACAAAAACTGTTAGTGTTGAGAATTGTTGGGCAGGATGGGAATAAGAAGGTAGAAAGGAGACTTATTAATTGCTTTCTGAATTCAGGAAATCCTCTGGAAATTATCTTATAGGATCATAGATTTAGGGCTTAATAGAATCTCAGAGGGCACCTAGTTCACCTCTCTCATTTTACTTGTAATGAGTATAATCATGGGAATTTTGTCCACCTTCGACTCTGGTCACAGTATGTGCTGTGGAATAGACCTAGAGTTGGGTCCCTTCTAGTTCCATATGTGCTAACCTGGAGTGGGTTCTAGGCATGTTCCACAAAGTGAATTCTTACCAGAGCCAATAAAGAGGAGGAGGGATTAAACCCATGCTATACCGATGGAGAAGCTGAGAGTCAGAGCAGTAAAGAGACTCACCCAAAGTCTCCCTGACAATAAGTAGAGAGTGAGTATTTGAACTTAGGTACTTTGATTCCAGATCCAAAAATCTTCTGCTTCTCTATCTAAAATACCTCTTCCATCTTATTGATACCCTGTCATTGCATCCAGTACAAACATTTTTTCTTGACTTCAAGTTCCTTCAATATCTGGCTGCACTCTACCTATTCAGCCTTATTTTCCATTACACACAATAGTCACCTTTGCTTCCATCAGGCAAGTCTACTCTTACATTCCTCACAGTCCATACTCATTCCCATTTCCATGACTTTACTCATACCTCTCACCTTGATATGTCTTTCCTTCCCCATATACTTACCTAAACCTTTTTTTTTTAATTCTTACATGTAGAAACAATTTTTGACAATTGTTTTCTGACATTTTAGCAGATTTTCTTTCTCCTCTCTTCCTTTCCTCCCCAAAATGGGAAATAGTTTGATACAGGTTCTACCAGTGCTTCCATGCAATATACATTTCCATATTGCTCATGCCATGACAGAGACATATATCACACATACAATAAAAATCTCATGAAGGAAATAAAGTGGAAGATGGCATGCTTTGATCTACAGTCAGATTCCAACAGTTCCATCTTTGACTGTGGATATCATTTTTCATCATGAAGCCCTTGTAGATATCTTAAGAACTTGCTTTGCTGCTAATAGTTTAGTCGTTCACAGTCGATCATCATATAATATTTCTGTTGCTTTAAACATCAATATCAATTTATAGAAGTCTTTCCAGGTTTTCCAAACTCATCCTGTTCACCATTTCTTATGGTGCAATAGTGTTCCTTTACAACCATATATCACAACTTGTTCATCCATTCCCCAAGTGAAGGACGACACTTCAGTTTCCAATTCTTTGCCATCACACACACACACACACAAAAAAAAAAGTTGCTAAAAATATTTTGTACAGGTAGGTCCTTTTCCCTTATCTCTGATCTCTTTGGCATACAGACCCTGGAGTGGTATTGCTAGGTCAAAGGGTGTGCATAGTTTATGACCCTTTGAGCATGGTTCCATTTTTCTCTCCAGAAAGGTTGTATCCATTCGCCAACAGTATATTAGTGTCCCAATTTTCCCACATTCCCTCCAATATTTATTATTTTCCTTTTTGGTCATGCAGGCCAATTTGATAGGGTAAGATTTATCTAAATCTTTTTCATCTCTCAAGACTCAACTCAGGTCATGTCTCCTCCTTGGCATTCCTACATTATTCCCACATGTATATTTCTTTTTTCAAACTTTCTGTTAAATTAGACAATTTGTCAGTAAATTAGTCATGAATGTCAGTTCTGTCTGCTCGCCTAAACTACAAACTCCTGGAGATTCGGAGCAATGTTTTCTGATATTCCTTTCCTGTCTTCCACAGTCCCTTATCAACGGGACCTGCCTAGAAGTATTCCGTACAGACCTATTAATTTTGAAATATGCCAAAAGGGCATGTGATATTTTCGAACTGCACATTAGGAGTCAAGATTTGACCTTTAAATCTAATCTGCTTCTCCTAATGTCCCCTTTCCAGCGGATAGTTTGAGACATTAGCTCCTCTCTTTAACTAAGCATCCACTGATAAGCCTGATTGCCACAGCTAGAGAACAAGAAAGCATTTTCTCATCAAACCAATATTGACAACATCCTGCTGAGCTATAACATATAAAGAGAAGACAGATTACCATAAAGGTTCCTTGTCAGATATCTGAATAAGGATGAATGAAAACTCCTGCCTGAATGTTCTAGGAAGAAGTGTGTAGGTGATATCTTTAAGCATGTCAGAATTATCATAGACAAATAGGATATTTACTGCTGAAAAGCCCCTTAGTGATAATCTGCTCTGACCTTTGCATTTGGCAAATGTAAACTGTGTAACCTTGGCCAACATTTGTAATCTCTAGAACTCGGCTCCTTCCACTGTGAAATGAGGGGGTTGGTGTGCCTGGATGATCTTCCAACTCAAAAATCCTATGATTTTACGAACCAGGAAATTCAGTTCACCAGATCGGCCATTCCTCAGGCATTCAGATTAATTAAGATGTTTCCAAACTGATATTAACTGGTTGTAGGAGAGTTCATTAACCTTCCTGAAAGCTGGAGAAGCTTGTTAATATAGTAAGTAAATAGCTCAGGTGAGATTCAAATTCAGATCCCTTACTTCCAAATCCAATGGGTTTTTTTTCCCTACACATCAGAATTTAATCAACAAATATTTATGAAGCTCTTATCATATACCAGCCATTATGCTAAACTGCTAAGTACTAGGGATTAATAGACAAAAATGAGACAGTCTCCTCCTGTAGGAAGTTCCCATTTGATTGGAAGCCTTTTTGGCATCAATTCTTGCTTTTGTGTAATTGGAAAATCTTGGACGTTTGGACTCCATCTCCCAGAATTCTTTTCTTGTCCCAAGAATCCTTTTGCCTTCTCTTGTTTAGGTTTATGTTTGTTATGTTTGTGTATAAGTTTTGGTAACTCCTCCCTCTCTCTCTTTACTGAGGTTTTTCTTCCCTTGCTTCAAGTTTTTTATTAATAAGTCTTATAAATATAATATTTGGAGTATCAGGTATTAATTTTTTAAAAGCTTTCTGAAACATTGGTCCACTTCCCTGCCTTCAATAGGGCAGCCAGGTCAGGGCAGTGGATAGAGCACCAGACCTAGAGGCAGGAAAAGCCTGGACTGATATACCATGGAAGCTAACCTGCTCTATAATGCAGTTCAAGGTAGACTGGATTAAGAGGGGCCCCTACCACTCTACTCCTATGGATCCTATACCTCCCCCCATTCTCCTAATCTTCAACTGTACAGAAAGTTAAGGGATTTATTCTTAGGGCAGGTAAGTGGCACAGTGGATAGAGTTCCAAGCCTAGATTCATCTTCCTGAGTTCAAATCTGGCCTCAAACACTTACTAATTGTGTGACTCTGGGAAAGTTGTTTAACCCTGTTTGCCTCAGTTTCCTCATCTGTAAAATGAGCTGGAGAAGGAAATGGCAAGCCCCTCCAGTATCTCTGCCAAGAAAACCCTAAATGGGGTCATAAAGAGTTGGACAGGACTGAAATAAGTGAAAATCCAAAAAAAAAAATCTTGGAGCTCTAGTGTCTTTCATCTCGGTTGAAAAATATACCTTATGGAAATATAGGAACCGCCAACAGCTCCTATATAATGAACCTGTGGGTGATGACCTGGTATGCTACAGGAAGCAGGCTTCAATTTCTGTCATCTGTAAAAATGAGACCATAAATTTGTCCCCTTCACTCTAATCATATAGCCAACCACCACCTCCTGCATAAATTATCTTAACAGCCTCCTAATTGGTCTCCCTGCCTTCACTCTCTCCTCTCCGAACCATCCTCCACATAGCTGCCAAAATTAACCTCTTAAAGCACAGGTTTGAAAATGATCCCTCCTTAAAAACAAAATAAAACAAAAACCCTTCAGTAGTTCCTTATTCCTATTCTATATAATAGAAAAAGCAAGTCTTTCCACCAGGCATTAAGGACTCTCTACAATCTATCTCCAGAATCCCTTTTTGCCTCATTTCCCATTACTCCCCTTTGCACACTTTATATCTCAGATATAAAGATAGGCTCCTGAATAGCTCATCTCCCATCTCTCTTCTTTGGTACAGTCCATTTCCCAAGCTTAGAATATATTCCTCCTCATCTCTGCCTTTTAAAGATCCTTCTGCTTCTTCAAGACTCTGTTCAGGTATCACCTCTTCTGGGTTCATTTTGTTTTGTTTTTTTAACCCTCACTGTGTATCTTAGAATTGATACAAAATAATATCAATTTATCTCAACTAATATCAATTCTAGGGCAGAAGATCAGGAAGAGCTAGGCAGTTGGGGTTAAGTGACTTGTCCAGGGTCACACAGCTAAGAAATATCTTACTCCAGGTCCTTCCATTGCCAGACCTGACTCTCTATCCACTGAGCCACCTAGCTCCCCCTCAAGTGTCAGGTCTATGAAGCTTTCTCTTCTCTTCCTCTCTCCTCTTTGCTAGTTTTCTCTCTTTCCCCAAATAACCAATTATTTGCTTATCACTGACCCCCTACTTAGAACACTATCTCTCCTCATCTCCACCTCCTAGCTGCCTTAAGTTCCAGCTAAAGTCCCACCTCCTACAAGATTGCCTCCTTAATTCCAGTGTTTTCTCTGAGCCTATCCTCAGTTTATTCGGTCTACACCTTGTCTGTACAGAACTGCTTGTGAGTTGTCTCTGCCACCAGGCTACAAACTCCTTCAAAGCTGGGATCTTTTGCCTTTCCTCATTTCCCAGGTCTTCACCCAGGTCCTGGCACTATTAGTCCATGCTTAATAAAGCTCAGTAATTTACTGACCTTCCTCTTCCCACCCTTCCCAGTAAAATGTAAGTTCTTTGAGACCAGAAACGATGGCACTTTTTTCTTTGGATATTTGTATTTTTTCTTCATGTCCCTAATGGCCCTAACATAGTATCTAGTACCTTGAGCATAGTATGCTCTGAATACAAATTAGTTTCATTGAATTGAATTAAATATTGTTTTAAGAGTTAAGCTATACCTTCTTTTTCTCAGAAAAACTCCTAAGGAAATAAGAATATTATCAAATTCTTTCAATTTCAGCTCTTCCTATAATGGGACACCTGGCCAGTGACAACAGCAAGATTTCTTTTTTTAAACCCTTCTCTTCTATCTTAAGAGTTGATACTGTTAGTTCCAATGCAAAAGAGCAATAAGGGCTAGGCAATTGGGGTGAAGTAACTTGTTCAGGGTCACACAGGCCAGATTTGAACCCAGGATCTCCCATCTCTGAGCGTGGTGCTCTGTCCACTGAGCCACCTAGTTATCCAGACAGCTAGATTTCTAGTTAAGGAATACTACGAAATCATTCAGAACACCTACAGTCTTTCAGATCCAGGAACACAAGGACAGGAAATAGAATGAATTGTCTTAGAATTATAGAGATTGTAACAGCACCCCCGGCATCTTGAATCCCATTATAACCTACATCATTCTAATTCTATATCTGTGGAATGCTAATTAAGAACACTTAGATTTCTAAAATCTGAAATTTGTTCTGGAATTCTGGGCAATTTAACTTTAGGGAGCTAGTAGTTCAGCAAAAGCTAGGGGGCAATACTCCAGGCTTACAGCCTGGAAAACTCCTCTTCCTGAGTTCAAATCCAACCTCAGACACTTACTAGCTGTGTGACTCTGAGAAAACAGCTTTACCTTGTTTGTCTCAGTTTCCTCAGCTGTAAAATGAGCTGGAGAAAGAAACAGCAAACCTCTTCACACTCTTTACCAAGAAAACCCCCAAATAGGTCAAAAAGAGTTCAACAAGACTGAAACAATTGAACAATAGCATTGATTGATGCTCATGTTATTATGAGAATTAGAAAGTATATAGATGTATACAATATAATAAATAAATAATATATATAAATATAAATAATAAATAAAGTATTCAACGTATATTTTCCTCAGTTGGAATACTCTTAAGTAAGTAAAAGAAATCCTTCAGATAGCTGAGTTACATGTCCTAACCCTTATTTCACATAGTCATTTTTAAACAAACTTTTTTTTTAAAATTGGGAAAAATTATATATTAAAAAAGTGTTTTCTTCCTCTCCATCAAATGAGATAATATTTGTAAAGCACTTAGCACAGTCTCTGGCACACAGAAGGCACCATATAAATGTTTGTTCTATTCCTTAAAGTCATCAGGGTGTGCAGATGGGAGGCTTCTTGAAGGCTACGTCAGCAAAATTCATGATGTGGCAGGTTCTACAAGGCTGGGAAGAGTATATGTTTAGGTCCAGTGATAGAACTACACGTCTGTCATCCAACAACTGGTCTCACTCATTTCAGAGGTTAGCCACCATGTTAGCCATGAAGTAAGTTTGATTTTTTTTAGCCACAGCAACTAGCAGTGTGATTTTTCTCTTGGAGGGAGTATCATAGTACAGAATTATAGGTCCCCAAGAAGGCTGAGGCTGATGAATCATTTGAGCTACCTAAACAAATCAGGTTTTCAGATACCAGTATAGTGAGTCCCCAAAAGTCGGGGGTTTCCAGACAGCCTAAAAAGGAACCAGTAACCCCAAGTCTATTAGAGCAAGTCAATGCTTCTTTGTCCATTAAAGTAGGGTTGGGCCATTAATAGCTATGGTACTTTCAGTCAGGATGAGACAAGAAAATTTTTATCTACAGAACAGAAAATGACAAGGGAGATTGCCTCTACATTTTCTGAAATGATCTTCTACACAGTCAAAAGGAAATAAGGAACTAGGTCAATTATCTAGTTACTCTAGCAAAAAAAAAAAAAAATCAGACCTTGACTCTGGCCTTGATTTTGCAGACATTTAATTCAAGTGAAAAATTTGGGGGCCCTGAGTTATTTAGATAATAACCTCAATATTTTACTTTTCTTTGCAACTCTTGGAGACAGGCGATAAACAGATTGTTGAGTGTTGCCAAAGTTCTTCCTACGCAATCTGATTTCTATTTTCTGATTTCACCAAAGTCACCGCTTATGCTATAACTTCCTAGGTCCTTTGCCTTCCTTCAATCAACAAACATCTAATTACTGTATACCTCCTATGGACTTAGCCCAATGAAAATAAAAAAGCATATGTTCCTTGTTTTTGCTATTATAGCTGAAAAATTAGTTGGAAGATAAAGTATCTTTATTACTTTATCACTGTATTGACTGATCTAAAGTCTATCAGTATCTTACTGGATCTGGAATTCCTCCAAGGTACAGATAGATAAATCCATTTCTCATCCTCTGAGACCTTTTCCCACTTGTTCTTGTAAACCCTCCACAGAGGATAAACACTTAATGTGCTGGGACCAATACAGAATATGAGTTATGCACCTGTTGATCCTGGCTCTTATACTGATCCCCTTATTTGCAGATCAGATATTCCTGTGATAATATATCACTTCTCATCCATAATTCATTGATGGAAATAGGCTATAACCAATTTATGCCCATTTTTTAGCCCTCCATTGCCCCATGAGTGACCCAACATGTTTATTCTTCAGTGATTATGGTATTAAATTATTCAGCATCCAATAGCACCACTAGAAGAGTACTGGTCCTAAAGAGATCGATATTTTGTTTCTAAGAGAAGATTGGGACTATTGAAAGCACTATACAATTTCAAAAGAGAATCAAACTTGCTCTCTCCTGCTGTTTAAATCTGGACACAACTGAGTATGTGACCCCTGGATCTGTCTAATGTAGATACACACTAATGGATATGATCTATGGACTATGGTCCATCAAAACCACATATCAGAGTCAGAAAAATAGGTGTTCTTTATTAACTTGGTTTTTCCGATAGATTTGTTAAGCCTAGCTCTTTTCAAATAGCTATGGATCTCCTTGAGGAGATTCTGTAATATCCCCAGGGCTTTTCCAGCTCTGTGACCCAGGGCTAGTCACAACCCCCATTGCCTAGCAAATACCCCTTCTGCCTTGGAACCAATACACAGTAGTGATTCTAAGATGAAAGGTAAGGGTTAAAAAAAAATAAATCCCAGGACTTGATGCAATAAGCACAGTGTCATCTGCAAAAAGTTATGTGTCAAGGACCTAACCATTTATAAGGAATCATGTAAGAAATTATTCTTGGACATATTGCATGACAAAGGCAAACACCTTCTGAGTGAGCATATTGTCTCCTGATTAATCGATCCCTTGATTCTAGCAATCAGGGATCACAAAATACAATAATCTCTCTGTATGATCTTAATATCTAAGAGGCAGGTAGCTTGTGGAGAAGAAACTTTGAAGCTTGGACTCTAAAGAATCAAATGCCTTTTTATAGTCAAGAAATAATCTCTTATATTTTCCTCAGACTTGTGTAAATTATTTTCATAAAGGTTTTGTAGAGATGAGAAAGTAGAAGAGCAATTAAGAAGTTATGATCTTGGGAGATCTTAATAACAACCCCAATTTTTCTCAAAAATTCAATATCTCCACCTTCCAGGTGCCTTGAGTATTGATCCATCAACATTTTTAAAACTGTGACACCGCAAGCACAGATGTCCTCTGTGTGTGCCTGTTTTGTTCCAGGTACTCTTACCAACACTATTTCTTTATTTCTACTTTCTAAATCCACATATGAGGGGCTGTGATTTTAGAATCCAAATACGGTGGCTCTCATGTACAAAAAAATACTTAAAGAAATAATCTCCTTTTTTTCAACTGTTTGTTGTCCTCTTTCCAATTTTCTCCTTAAATGCACATTTGACAGTCTAACTCTTAATGAGATATTTGTATTGTTTTTTTCAGAGATAATTTTCACTGCATGTTTCAGTTTCTATATTTGTTCCTGATAGTCCCTCTACATAAGTATGTGTGTGAATATTATCCCTCTTGTGAACTTCCTTGTTGTGTATGAGTCTTATCTGCCCAACTATGATGCTATTTTTGTTCAGTTATTTCAACTCTTTATGTCCCCTTTTAGGGGTTTTCTTGGCAAAGATACTGTGATTTGCCATTTCCTTCTACAGTTCATTTTAGAGATGAAGAATTGAGGCACGTGGGGTTAATTGATTTGCCCAGGATCACACAACTGATAAGTATATGAAGTCAGATTTGAATCCAGGTCTTCTTTTTTATTTATTTTAGAATATTTTCCATGGTTACATGATTCATGTTCTCTCCCTTCCCTTTTCTCTCCCCCTCCCAGCACTGAGAAGCAATTCCACTAATTTATACATGTCTCAAAACCTATACATTACTCAAAACCTATTTCCATATTATTCATTTTTGTAATAGAGTAATCTTTTAAAAACTACAACCCCAAATCATATGCCCAAATAACAAAGTGATAAGCCATGTTTTTCTTCTGCATTTCTACTCCCACAGTTCTTTGTCTAGATGTGGATAGCATTCTTTCTCACAAGTTCCATGGATTTTTCTTGTTATTAGTAACAGAATCTATTACATTTGATCATTCCACAATGTTTCACTTTCTGTGTGTGATGTTCTCTTGGTTCTGCTCATTTCACTCCACATCAGTTCATGGAGGTCTTTCCAGTTCATATAGAAATCAAGTAGTTCATCGATCCTTACAGCACAATAGTATTCCATCACCAACATATACAACAATTTGTTCAGCCATTCCCCAATTGAGGGACATCCCTTCATTTTCCAATTTTTCCAACCACAAAAAGCACAGCTATAAATGTCTTTGTACAAACGTTTTTTTGTTTGTTTGTTTTTTAAATGTCTTTGGGGTATAAACCCAGCAGTGCTATGGCTGGATCAAAGGGCAGGCAGTCTTTTAGAGCCCTTCAGGCATAATTCAAAATTGCCCTCCAGAATGGTTGGATCAAGAATTCAGGTCTTCATGACTCTATGACCCCATCCACTGTACCACCTAGCTGCCCATAACTGTTAGGTATATTAAAGTTAAATTACTAATGAGAAGTTGCCATTTACCTTGAGACAATTCTCATTCTGATGAATGATTTGTCTACATGTCCTTGACCTAACATTTCTCAAATAAATGATGTATATGTATCAATAATTATATATTTAATTTGTATGATTTATACATTTTTCCATTTTTCATGACAAAAAATTTATCAACCCTATCTTCAAACATCCCTTGCATATGTCCCTTTCTCTCCATTCACAGAGACAACATCCAAATTCAGGTCCTTATCACTTCTCACCTGGACTATTGCTGTAGTCTGCCTACCTCAAGATTCCTCCTTCCAATCCATCTTCCACTCAGCTTCCAAAGTATTTTTCCTGTCAGTCATCAGTTTAAGAAACTACAGTGATCTCCTAATGACTCCCAGAACACCTAGAGACTCCTCTGGCTTACACTGAAATCCTCTCCCTCCTCTCTTTCCATTCTTATACTTGACTCCCCTCCACACCTTAATCTAGCGACATTGACGTAGTTGCTGTTCCTCACTCATGACCCTCCATCTCCCATCTCTGGGAATTTGAATTTGGCTGTCCCTGTCCCTAAATGCTTTAGTTTCTCTGACTTCCTTCAAGACTCATTTCAAACCTTACCTTCTCAGGAGGCCTCCATGATACAATGCACACACAAACACACAGAGCTACGGTTGCCTTCCTCTCTGAGATTACCTTTTATCTACTCTGTACCTCCAGATTTTAGCACAGTGCCTGGCAATGAAGTAAGCAATCAAGAAATGGTCTCTAACTGATTGACTGACTGCTTAATAGAAGTCTGCTGATTGCATGTTTGATTGTCTAGTGACCAACTTTAAAAGACTAGCTCCGCTAAGAAGATAATGATTTCTGAGATGGGCAAATATCTGTACAACAGCTATATACACAGCATAAGCCCTTTTTTATGAAAAGTGAGAAAGGAGGTTGATCCGGGATAGAGAATAGAAGTACTATATGAGGGGCAGCTAGGTAGCTCAGTGGAAAGGAAGACAGAGCTGGAGATATGAGGTTCTGGGTTCAAATTTGGTCTCCGACATTTCGTAGCTGTGTGACCCTGGGCAAGTCACTTAACCCCCATTGCCTAACCCTTACCACTCTTCTGCCTTAGAACCAATACTTCTATCATTTCTAAGACATGGGAGCTGGGGATCACAAAGAGAGAGAAAGAGAGAGAGAGAGACTTATATGAGTCAGCTGCCTTCATTTCTGAAGGCAGAGTCCCAAGACCAGTTTCATAACCAGGGCATCTGGCAACACAATGTCATACATTAACGTTTGTTAAGGCTGTCTTCAATAAAGTCATAATAAAGGAATCCAGAATTGCTTAAGCATTAAATGAATAAGTCCTCTGAATGTGCTGGTGGCAGATGCAATGTGGCAACTCTTCCAGTTTAAAATTATATGTTGATATATTTCTCCCTCTCTTTTGTAAGGCAATAATCTTTCTGCATGGTGGCTAAACATGGGCCAAAGGTAAGTGATTTATCACAAAGAATAAATGAAAAGATTGCAGAGAGGAACAAAGGGACAATGACATTATCACTCCTACTATATTGTACATGTTTAATTAGTACAGAGTTAATAAGCCTCATTCCTGAAACCTAACAATAAAAGGTCAAGTCTGGGTCCTCCCCAAAATCCGACAGTAGAAAGTGAATTCAGGAGAAAAAATACATTATATTAATTATTGTATTAGAACAAAAAGTCATGTTCTTTCAGAATCACTGTAATGTAATCTGATTGGTTCAAAGAATCTATGTGATTTGTACTCTCAGGCTAATATACCTGCAAAGTGGTAACATGCTCTTTGCATGTTACCATCCCCAAAGACTAAAATCTGGTCTGGCTTTGAATAATATACCTTATGGAAAATGGAAAATTATTTTGTTACATTTTTGGGGAATTTTTTGTGAGGGACTCTAAAAGCATTTTTATAAGAATGCACTTATTTTGAGGCACCGAGGTGGTTCAGTGGGTTGAGAGAGCCAGGCCTAGAGATGAGAGGTCCTAGGTTCAAATTTGGTCTCAGAATTTCCTAATTGTGTGATTCTGAACAAGTCACTTAATTCCAAGTACTATACTAAGGTCTTAATGCTCTTTTGCCTTGAAACCAATACTTAGTGTTGATTCCAAGATGAAAGATAAGGTTTTAAAAGAGAAAGAAAAAAGAATGCACTTGCTCTTTGGACCCCGGAATACAGGAAGTTGTCAGAAGGGATATCAAGAGAATTGGATGCAAATTTTGTGGATAGATAAAAATTTCTGTGGTCAACATTCATATATAATCTCTGATTGTGGTGACAAGTTAAAGTGAAATGGAAATAAAATAGTAAATAATCTAAGCAAAAGTTTTCTGAGTTTTGTTTTCCCTTAAATTATACAAATTACTGTTTTCAATCTCTCCACAAAGAAATTATATTTCTTCACCATAGTACAAAGTGAAATATAGACCTAGCAATAAAATGATGAATTTAATTAGTGTAGGTAGCTATCTCCTGACAAGTCAATGGAACAATGGGATATTTCATTTTGATGTCTTAAATCTAATGTAGCTATCTACACAAATCAAAAGGAAGGAAGGAAGGAAGGAAGGAAGGAAGGAAGGAAGGAAGGAAGGAAGGAAGGAAGGAAGGAAGGAAGGAAGGAAGGAAGGAAGGAAGGAAAGAACGAACGAAGGAATGAAGGAAGGAAGGGGAAAGAAAAGGCTTTTATTAATTACTTACTATGAGCCAAACCACTATGCTAAGGACTAGAGATACAAACAGAAAAATAATAGTCCCAATTCTCAAGAAGTTCACATTCTAATAAGAGAGAGAATATGTTTAGGAAGTTTCACTGCAGGGCAAATGAAAAGATCAGAGATCCTTAGACAATAATGGCAAAACAGATATCGATACATCTTCCTGAGGGTCATTTCCACTGATGAAACCACTTGCATTTCTAATATTGAACTATTGGAAGTGCCAAAGACTGTGATGACAGCTTTCTTTTCTGGATCTTTAGAGACTGTGATTTCTGAAGATGTTAATTCTAACAAAGATAATTGAAGTCAAATCTATACAAAGATGGTTAGAAGCAGGACTAGTGGTCTGGAGGGCTTCAAATTTCCCTGTCTATCGGTAGCAATTGGTCAGAAGTTGGTGTTGGTGAAGGAGGTCATAACAAGACCTGTCTTCACAGAGATTGCTCCTATGGATGGTGCCTGATAAACCTAAGCTAGAAACAGGACCAGTAGTCTGGGAGGCCTTGAATACAATGTTCAAAGACTGTCTTCACCAGGGTGTAAGTGGAAATGGTTATCTATAAGGTAACAATGGTTGAGGCAACAAGAAATTCTGGGAGGGAGACAGGAGGCAACATGTTGCCTCAGCCAAGCTGGCTTGACAACCTTAGAGGTTGTCCACCATTGATGTTGCTTACTGGTAAGGATGATAGGCCCCCTTTCTACAGGTGTTGTTCCCTTGAGTTAGGGGCAGACTAGAAGCCAAATCATAGAATAACTTCTACAAAGTTAAAATTAGAAAATAAGAAATTTGGCTTAGATACTTCCTAACAATGGGACCCTGAGCAAGGCACTTAATCCCAGGCAACTAGGGTTACCTTACCTCTCTCCTACCTTGGAACTGATACTTAAAATAAATTCTAAAATAAAAAGTAAAGGAGAAAGAAAGAAAGAAAGAAAGAAAGAAAGAAAGAAAGAAAGAAAGAAAGAAAGAAAGAAAGAAAGAAAGAAAGAAAGAAAGAAAGAAAGAAAGAAAGAAAGAAAGAAAGAAAGAAAGAAAGAAAGAAAGAAAGAAAGAAAGAAAGAAAGAAAGAAAGAAAGAAAGAAAGAAAGAAAGAAAGAAAGAAAGAAAGAAAGAAAGAAAGAAAGAGGAGAGGAAAGGGTTAGACAATGATGCTAATCTTTTTTTTTTAATGTATCCTCCACAGCCACACCATGGGTTATTAGCATTAAAATATGACATTTCTCAATCACCTCTTTTCCAGAAGGCATTGTTTTTCTTCTCAATAAACCCTGCCATCCCTAGTACTCACTACTATAGAAAATAGTCCAAGAAAGGACATCTTCAACTTTTCCTTTTTGGCTAGAAAACTAAACTCTCAGCTTTTAAAAGTGTTGCAATTGTCTAGCTGATGATAGGTAATTGCCAGGTCATATAGCATGCTTTTGTCTGGTTCATTTGAAACTTGTATGATCATGTAATATCAGAACCCAAGTTAGTGTTTGACCTAACAACCAAAACAATATAGATAAAATACTTCTAAGACTGCCAAGGTAAATAAGCCATGGGTAAGCTTTTCAAAAGTTAGACCCAGTTTTAAACTGTTGCAATCAACAAATCTATTTTGAACCTGAAATTTCCTGTTCCTTTAGACAAATGGTACCACCCCTATGTCAAATATCATGTGGCCAGGCCTATAAGGGAAAAGTGCAAAGGGCAATTAAATATAAAAAACAGTATCTCTGACATGTCCAGATAATGTAGGCTACAGGAGGGATTTGTTTGTCTTTTTAAACTTAATTTCCTGATTAATGGCTTCAGTTCTTAGCTCTAGATATCTACACGTGGCCTTTCGTTGAGTTGGTAGAATTTTCTAACAATTGGAACTAGCCTTTCTTCCCCTTTCTCCAAAACAATTATAAGAACCACAGTCTTCCTGCTTCACATTTTGAATGAATGAATGAATGAACAAATGAAAGAAAAAGCAGGTATGGAGTACTTATTATCTGCCAAGAAAAGTACCAAATTCAAAGGATACAAATTGAAAAGTGAAGAGGGTCCCTGAACTAAAGGAGAGAATACATATCTAATTCTAATGTTCCACTGGGAGAGAGAATACACAAAGGAAGTGAAGGCCAGTCAGGGGTATTTTGGTTTGGCAAATTATAGAGATGATGAGTGGATGGAGATACAGACTAGATTGGCATAAGCTTTCCAAAAATAAGGGAAATGTTCATTGTATTTTAGTTCAGGAACCGGAAAGCAGGGATTGGGAGACCTAGAGGGACCTCAGCTTTTTAGAAGATGGCAGAATAGTAAAGTGGTGCAAGACTGAAGAAGACCTTGACAGAGTGGCCACATGACTTTTTTGTCATAGTTGTTCAGGCATTTCAGTCATGTCTGACTCTTTGCTTTAGGATTTTCTTGGTGAAAATGCTAGAATGATTTGCCATTTCCTTCTCCAGCTCATTTTACAGATGAGGGAATTTAGGCATAAAAGAGTTATGTGATTTGCCCGGGGTAACACAGCTGGTAAGTCTGAGACCAAATTTGAATTGAGAAAGGTGAGTCTTCTTAATTCTAGACCTGGCAATTCTATCCACTATGTCACCAGGCGGCCCTGAGGCACCTGAGGGAACTCCCCAATTAAATTCCTAAGATGAGATTCAGAGATGAAAGAGTTAAACCCTCTAAGGCAAGATCTCTTAACCAGGTGGAATCCTCCACACAGCTGCCAAAGTGAAATTCCTCAAAGATCTGACTAGTCATTCCTTTGCTCAATAAGCTTCAATGGCTCCCTATTGCCTCTAGGTTTAAAGATAAACTCCTTTTTGGTGATTAAAAATGACTTATTATTGACTGATTGACTGATTGACTAAACAAAGGACTTTAGCAGCACTGTGACAGCCTACACAGAACTCCATTTCATTGAAGAAGGATCTGATCAGCTGTGGGAAGTACAGTTAGATTGAGGAATAGAGTAGGTGTATAAAATATCTAAGCTGGTAGCAACCAAATGGAAGTCAAGATGTGATCAGAAAGGTACATTGATGGCTACATGGCTGCTAGAGCATATATTTTTGGGTAACTTTTTATAATGAAGGCATGGCTCCTACATAAACAAGGTACAGATACATTCATAAGGGTCCCCTCTCTTTTATCTTATCCCCAAAACATAGTATGCTTAGAAATATTTAGTTTTTAGTAGGATTTCAGAGCTGCAAGTGACTTCAGAAATTATTTTCATCTAAGGCTGAGAGATGTTAAGTATTTTGTCAAAGGTTGCATAGTAAGTTAGTAGCAAAACTGGAACCCAGACTCCTGTCAGGATAGATACAGTCAATGCTACTAAATGTTTCAGCTTTAAGTTTTAAAAATATCTGAGTACACTATATTTAATACCAATAGAAATGAACTGCTTCTGTGGTAATCACAGGAGTCTACAGTGGGTAGAGAATAAGATAGGTGTGCATTCTTTACTGTCATTTTTAAGAGGGCCAGTCACCTAAAGAAAAATGTTGTTGGGACAACTAGGTGGTGCAGTGGAGAAAGTGTAGGGCTAAAGTCAGGAAAACTCATATTCCTGAGTTCAAATCCAGCCTCAGACCAATTACTAGCTTCGTGACCCTAGGTAAGTCATTTGGCCCTGTTTGCCTCCATTTCTTCATCTGTAAAATCAGCAGGAGAAGGAAATGGCAAGCCACTCCAGGATCTTTGCCAGGAAAACCCTAAGCAGAGTCACTCAGTCAGGCCCAATTGAAACAAGTAAACAACAACAACAAAGAAGTACCTTACCAAAAACCAGGATTTCTGAGGAAAAGTAAGTAATTTCTAGCCAGTCATCAAAGGTCTCTTGGTTACTGAGTGGTTTATGACACATCAGCTTTCTGTACAGATTTGTTTTCATTGTCTTTAGGATTTCCAGATGGGACCCCAAAATAATTCCAGCTCTCTGTTAATTACTGGCTCTGTAACAAAGGATGATTCACTTGATCTCTCTTGGCCTGAGTTTGTTCATTTATAAAATGAAGAGGTCCAACTAGTTGACCTCTACAGTCTCTTCCAGATATAAAGCTAAGATCCTACAGTTTTCCAGCTCTGTATCCTATGTACTCCTATGACCTGATGTCATGGCCCTATGACCTATCTGGTCAGTGAGAGCCACCAAATGTCAAGTGCTAACTTTATTACAATTTTATTTGGGACTGCCACATGATGGAATGATATTAATGACTCATGGTTGGACTGTGCTAATATAATAAAAATGACAAAACTACCTAGCTAATTTACAACTTTAGTGCCAAAGCAATCGAAGTACCAGAGGGTTACTTTATAGAACTAGACAAAATAATAACAAAATTCATCTGGAAGAACAAAAGGTCAAGATTCGCTAAGAAAATAATGAAAAGAGGTGAAGGAGGGAGCTAGCAGTACCAGATTTCAACCGTCACTACAACGCAATAATCATCAAAGCTTTCTGGTACTGATTAGAAAACAGAATTGATCAATCGAACAGATGGATTGAGTAAAACAAGTCCTAGAAGTAATTGAACGTAGCAGCAGAGTGTTTGATAAAGTCAAAGACAAACCTACTATAGTAGGGAATCAGACATTTAAAGCTGTGAGAACAACCCTGCAAACTACAAATAAGGAAACTAAAGCTGAAGACAGGTAAGGGATTCATCTGGGTCACACAGCTCAGAAGTATCTGAAACAGAATTTGGATTCAGGTCTTCCTGACTTTCAATTCTTTGCCCCATACAACCTTGGGCTTCTCTTCAAGGCTCTCTTTTCAACAGTAATTGCTAGAAAAACAGGAAGTCTATCTCAATCGATCAATCAATAAACCTTTATTAAGAGGCTACTATGATGTGCCAGGCACTGTGCTAAGTGCTAAGAATACAAAAAGAGACAAAGACAGTCCTTGCCCTCAGGAAACTCACAATCTAATGGTGGGTACAACATATGAATAATAAAGAGAAAGGAAGCTATGCACAAGATAAATAGGAAATAATTAGCACTCAAGAAAAACCTGAAAAGGTCAATTTAATAGAGCTATATGAGGGGGGCAGCTGGGTAGCTCAGTGGATTAAGAGTCAGCCCTAGAGACGGGAGGTCCTAGGTTCAAATCTGGCCTCAGCCACTTCCTAGCTGTGTGACCCTGGGCAAGTCACTTGACCCCCATTGCCTAGCCCTTACCACTCTTCTGCCTTGGAGCCAATACACAGTATTGACTCCAAGACGGAAGGTAAGGGTTTAAAAAAAATTAAATTAAAATTAAAAAAAAATAGAGCTATATGATGATGACAGGCTAGCAATCAAATAGAGGAAGAAACAGGTGTCCATTCAAACTGCAAATGTCTACAAAAAGCAATTAGGGAGCTAAACAAGAAAAACAAAAAAAAACTTTGAGGAAGAGGAACAAATTGGTTCTTTTCTGAGAATTTTAAGAGAAGAAATTGAAGAATAAAAAGGAATATTCTAGTATAGAAAAGAAAAGAAAGTGAAGTAAAACTTTTTATTTCTCATAATTGGGATGTGTTAGAAGAGCATAGAGGAACAGGTGGAAGGAGTAGGCCTTAAATGAATCTAATTTTTACCTAAAATAGACTTAGGGTGGGAGAGAAAGAGAGAGGGAAAGAGGGAGAAAGGGAGAGATAAATGATACAAAGAGGATATGGGGGAGAAAAGAGGGTGGAAAGAGGGACAGAAGGAGAGAAAGAGATGGGAGGGAGGGAGGGAGAGACAGACTGACAGACAGACAGACAGAGCATCAGTCCTAGAGACAGGAAGACAAATTCAAATTCAGTTTTATATACATACTAGTTATGTTAACCTGGGCAAGTCATTTAACTTCTATTTACCCATTTCCTCAACTGTAAAATGAAGATTATAATAGCACCTACCTTGAAGGACTATTGTAAGGATCAAATGAAATAATGTTTTTCAAAAGGAGAAAAAACCTTTAGTATAGAGCCTGGCACATAGTAGGTGCTATACAGATGTTTTTCCCCTTCCCCTTCTCCCCTCTCATATTTTGATAACCATTTTGCAATTTAATTGGCTTCCTTTGTGATCCTTTGTATTTGACTTTGTGTATTTAAAAACATGATTCTGGGAAGGGCTCAATAGACTTCACCAGACTACCAAAGGGATCCATGACACCAACAAAGGTTAAAAATCCTTACCCTAAATGAATTCCAACTTTTATTTCTGACCAACCATATATAGTCATATCAAAAGGGAATAAATGAGTTGGGTTCAAGCAGGGGGGAGAACCCAATTTGATGCTATTGCCAGAAAGGCCAACAAAATATTGGGTATTGTCATAAATGGTACTGGAAACAAAAATTAAATAACAAAACCATCATACAAGCTTTACAAAAAACTGAAATGTGTTGTACAGAGTTCATACTGCTACCATTTAAGAAAGAGGTAAAAGAGCTGGAGAAGGCCAACTGAAACAATTAAATGTATATAAAGAACCATAATTGCAGATGGTCTCTGATGAAACACTACTCATCACCTGACAGAGAGGTGATGGACTCAGAGAAACATCAGAATAAGATGTGTATTTAGAAATGACCAATGTAGAAATTAGTTTGGCTTGACTATGTATAGACAAATCATAGTCACGAGGGTTTTCTTTTAATTTGTGTTTCAATGAGGATGTTGGAGAAGGCAAGAGGGAGAGAAAATAATTTTTTGTTAATTAAAAATTTTAATTTTAATATATTGGAGAGTATTGATTAATAACAGCAACACATTTATATAGCATTTAACATTTCCAAAGAATTTTATAGACATGCCATTAGGTCCTCACAACAATCCTGTGAAACATATAACACAAATACTATCTGCTTCTTTTGTCAGGTGAGAAAATTGGGTCTCAAAGAGATGAGGTGATTAATCTAACATCCCAAGGTTGGCATAGAGTATGTGCACAGTATGTTAGCACATCCCAATATTGAACATTACCATTAGTCCTATTCCAGAAAGGAATTTGTACCACTGAAGGAAAGAAGGACCAATAATAATGCCTTCCCAACTACATTCTATGCAGGCCATGATGATAAGTGGGAAAGCCAGGATAATCCACATGTTCTGACTTCCTGTGTACTTCTCTGCCTGTCTGCTTCCCTTACATAAGAAATGCTGTATTATGTTAGACTAATAATATTTGTATTAGACTGTAAGCTCCACAAGAATAGAGAATCATGAGAAATCTTATGAAGACCTGGAGTCCCTCATCATCAATGAGCTTGTAATTCTGGGTGACTTTTAGCCAAAGTAAGCATAGACTATCAGACATGGCAGGGCGTCTTTGGGAAGAATGAAGTCGGAAACAGCAACAGCAACAATAACTTACTTCTGAAGATTTGTGCATTGCATGACTCATCATCAACATTGTCTTCCATTTACCTAAACACAATAAAACTTCATGGATGCACCCTTGCAGCAAACATTGACATTTAATAGACTATGTTATTGTAAGAAGAAAAGAGAGACAGGATGTTAGAATGACGAAGGCAATGTGTGGTATAGGGTGTTGGACCAATCATAGACTTATCCTCTTCAAGCTAAACATTTGTATTCAACAAAATCAGCAGCCCCAAGGCAAGATAACTATCCAAAGACCCAAAAATCAACAGATTAAACTGCTTCTCTGTGCATGAACTGTTTGTTACTGACTTGGAGGGAAAGCTGAGCCAAGACATATTTTGGCAATAATGGTGCAGAAAAGGAGTGGGCAGTTTTCAGAGATTTGGTGTTCATCACTGCATGTATTGAGCTGGGCCAGAACATTCACATCAGGATTGGTTTGCTGAAAATGATGGGGAAGTTCAGCAGCTATTAAATGAAAAACAGCAGTTTCACAGAGTTTACCAGAAGGGTAGTTTGTCTTTAAGAACTCCATTGTTAACTCCATCAAAAGTAAAGCACAGGGGCAGCTGAGTAGCATAGTGGATTGAGAGCCAGGCCTAGAGATGGGAGGTCCTAGGTTCAAATCTGACCTCAGATACTTCCTAGCTGTGTGACCCTGGGCAAGTCACTTGACCCCCATTTCCCAGCCCTTACCACTCTTCTGCCTTGGAGCCAATGCACAGTATTGACTCCAAGATGGAAGGTCAGGGTTTAAAAAAAAAAGTAAAATACAAATGAAGCTTTGAGAGATACGAGAATCTTGGCACAGTAAGAAGGCAGATGAAATTCAGCTTTACACTGATAGTATTTGTGTAAGTGCTTCTATGATGTCCTAAAAGCTGTTGATGGGCCAAAGACCTATGATGCATCTCAGTTACTTAGCACTGATGGAACCCCACTAATTGTTGACAAGAACATGATCCTGGAAAGATTGACTGAAAACTTCTACATTGTTTTTTTTAAACTTTTACCATCTGCCTTAGTATCAGTTCTAAGACAGAAGACCAGCAAATAGGCAATTGGGGCTAAGCAACTTGCCCAGGAGGACATAGGTAGGAAGTATCTGAGATCAGATTTGAATACAGGTCTTCCTGACTCCAGAATGAGCACTCTATCCGCTGTGCTACCTATCTGCCCCATTTCCATATTATTCTCCACAGACTATCATCAACCAAAGAAGCCATTGATCATATACCTCAGGTTGAAGTCAATAACTCTATTGCCAAACTTTCAACTGAAGAAGTTTTGAATGCTGGTAGGCTCCTCTTGTTTGGCAAAGCTCCTAGTATTGATTACATTCCAACAGAGTTGGAGGCCCACTGTCCACACAAAAGTTTTCTGAAATCTTCCAGGTTATATAACAAGAAGTTATCCCCCAGGAGATCAATGATGTCTCCATTGTCCATCTCTACTAGCAACCAAGATGGACTGGCCACATTATTCAAATGCAAAACATATGTTTGTCTAAAAAACCATTTTACAGAGAACTTACACAAGGCAAGTCCTCATACAGAGTTCAGAAGAGGCAATACAGGGACACTCTCAAGGTCTCTCTGAATAACTTTGTTATCAACTGTGAAACATGGGAGTCACTGGCACAGAACTGTCTACAATGGTATGCCCAAATGAAAGGTACTAAGCTCTAAAATCAAAGCAGAATTACAGAAGCTCAAAAGAAACATGAGACACATAGATTTAGAGACATTTCCATCCCAAACGTTTATATGATCCATTTGTGCCTGGCTTGTGGTAGAGCCTTCTGAGGTCCTGTTGCCACAGTCAGATACACTACACATTGGCCCTGGCATAAGATGTCATTTTGGGTCCTTTTCAAGTACAAAGGACAACAATGTTGATGACAATGAGACCACATTAATAGAGATTTATTGATTCCAAAGCATTTCATTCAGCTGAGCTTATCTTCAGGGCTTGTTCACTAAAAGGAGAGTACAGGTGAGAGAGAACAAGAGCTAGGAAGTAAAACAGAGAAAATGCTCTTAGCATAACCAAACTCAGTTCCTTGAAAGAAAACCTGTGTAGTCATGTGCTCTGGGAAACCTCAGGCTCCAGGGAACCACTTGCTTTTGAGTATTTCCTGGGCCCTCCAGTTTAGACTCAGAGAGAAGGTCTTGAACAAAGGGAGAATACAGGACAGAACTGTATTGTAGAAGGAAAAAAAAAACCCTGGAAGTCACTTTTTCCAATATTGTGAGTAATTTAGATTCTATATATCAGAAGGAATGGAGACCAACTCAAAATTGGTTCTGATTCCCTTACCCTTTTCAGGGGAGGAAAAGATCATTAAATTCTGGAAAACCACATATGGTTCCCAAGAAGTAGAGCTCACCAGAAGGATTGGTTACTTAACTAACTATGCCAAGTTCTTTCCTTTCCATGAAAGTTCTAAGATGGTCCTCTAAATGGGGAGGAATATGTAGCTCATCAGAGAATATTATGCTTGACTTCCCAGTAACATTGAGCTTTCTCCTCCAAAGGAAGACAAGGAGGAGGGAAGAATCATCTAAGGGCAATACTATAAATTGTATAGTTCCAGTTGGAGGCGGAGCTTGTGAAAGAGAGGGTTGTTTGACTTTTATGGGCTTGAGTGTACTTCCATTATGCTTTGGTTGGTTTAGATTAAGACTATTTTCATTGTTCTATTAGCTTGTGTGTGTGGTTTTTTTTTAACCTTTACCTTCTATCTTAGAACCAATATTACGTGTTGGGTTCTAAGGCAGAAGAGAGATAAAGGCTGGGCAATGAATGTTAAGTGATTGGCCTAAGGTCACACAGCTAGGAAGTAGCTGAGGCCAAATTTGGACCCAGGACCTCCAGTCTCTAGACCTGGTTCTCAATCCACTGAGCCATCTAGCTGCTCTCAGACTAAGTCTTATGTGGGAGCTACATTTGCCACACTTGAATAAATTTTATCAGGATTTTTTATCAGATGAGAACATATCTCAAATGAAATTAGCAATCAGAGGTGTGAATAAAATCTGGATTTTTCCCTTGGATCAATCAAGCAAAGCCATTTAAACTACATAATATATCTTCTCAGACTGTTGAGGGACTTGATCACCCTCGGGAGCTTTTATAAAACCATCAAGATAGTTTGGAATAGGGAAACTGAGCATCTGGCAGCAGAGATGAGAATGCTGCCTCAGCCAACTCATTGAGGAGAAAATGCTTTGGGAGAGGAGAGCACCTTGGCCTCTCCACCAAAACCCCTAAACAACAAGAGAATCTCAGCCCATCACAGAAAAGACATTGAACAAACCATAAAAAAACTCCCTAAGAAAAAGGCCCCAGGGTCAGATGGATTCACAAGTGAATTTTACCAAACATACAAACAACTAACTCCAGTACTACATAAACGATTTAGAAAAAATAGGGGAAGAGGAAATCTTCCCAAACTCTTTTTATGAAACAAGGTGTTGATACCTATATTAGGAAGAGATAAAAAAAAAAAGAGACAGAAAACTATAGACCAATCTCCATAATGATTGTTGATACAAAAAATTTAGAGCAAGGAGATTAAAACATTTTATCACAAGGATAATATGCCACAGTGAGGTGGGCTTTTACCAGCAATGCAGTGATGGTTCAGTCCTAGGAAAATCATCAACATAATTGACCTTATCAATAACAAAACCAACAGAAGTCACATGATTATTTCAATAGATGCAGAAAAAAGCATTTGACAAAATGCAACACCCATTCCTTATAAAAACATTAGAAAATATTAGAATAAAGGATTGAGTGATAAATGGCATGTATCTAAAACCATCAACAAGCATTATCTGTAGTGGGGATATAATATCATTGACAATTTAAATATACAAATAAATAAACTTTATTTATTTAATAAAAATTATAAATAAATTTTACAATATAAATGACAATGTTGATTACCCTTCCCAATAATATCAGGGGTGAAAAAAGGATTCTCATTTTCATCACTATGGTATATTGTTCTAGAAATGCACCTATAGCAATAAGAACAGAAAAAGAAATTGAAGGAATTAGAATAGACAATGGAGAAAAAAAGCTATCATTCTTTGCAAACAATATGATGGTATACTAGAGAACCCTAGAGGAGCAGCCAAAAACCTAAGAGACATAAGTAACCACTTCAGCAAAGTAACACTTCACAAAGTCAAAGATTTTGGAATTCCCATTGGCATCCTAATCCTGGTAGCATCACTGAAACATCTGAGAAAGGGTCTCCGAGATTGGCAGACAGAACAAACTAAACATACTGAAGAAAGGCAAAAGAAATAAAATTCTGCTGCTTCAGATGAAACCCAGTGTGCTAGCACAAGCCAGAGAATTATTTAAAAAGAAGTACCTAAGAAGAACCCAATATATAAATCCATAGCATTGGTTCTAAGTCACAAATTATACTTGTGTAAGCATTTATTGCTATTATAGTATTAACTAGTATCATAATTAATTAATTCTAATTAATTCATATAATGGGAAATTTATTGCTGGTGCTAATTGTTGGAAAATGACATTTTAAAAAGAAGAACATCAATAAAATATTAGCAAAAAAATGCAAAGCCCATCTTTTTAAATGACTAAAGTAGAAGGAATAATAAACTGGATGTTAATGCAAATTGCTAAGAAATCCTGACTCTGCTGGTCTCTCTGAACCTTAGTTTTCCATTTATAAATGAAAGGGTTTGGTGAAATGACTTCTACAGTCCCTTCCAGCTCTAAACTCATGGTCCTCTGATAATTCCAGGATATGCATGTTACTATTCCATCTGCTAAGAACTTCCAGAATTTCTTTTGCCTATTATTAACTACCCTGGCCCATCTTCAATAAGCAGAGTTGAGAGAGAACCTTGCAACAAATAAGTATAGTCAAGCAAAACAAATTGCTCACTATGTGACTTAAAGTTAACATTTTTTTCTGTATGCATACAGCACTGCCGAGGAAGAATCAGTTTGAGATATATCACCTTCTTTGATTAGTCTTAAATGGGCTTGATTTTCCAATATTTTAAATAGTCCAGAAAAGTTTCTCTGCAAATCTGTTCAAGAAAAATTTTATAGCCCTTTTTATGTAGTCAAACAATAATTTATAGGAAAATTTAAACCCAGATGGAATAAATTAGTCTCCCCCAAAAAAGCCTTCAAACAAAGCTATGTCTTGATTTAAAATCAAAGAAATCCTCAGACTTTTGGAAATCAAGGCCTTCAGGAGTTTTTTTTTTAATTATGGCAGAATTCTCTTCCCATAAGCCAAACAACCCCTATGATGGTTTATTTGGAAGGAATTAACCTCCAAAAGATCTTTAGACCTCCAACTCGCCTTAAACTGCAGTGAAATCCAACCATATAAACTTTAAAGCTTTAGTTTGTGATCAATATCCATTAAGTAGGACAAAAATGATATATTCCACTGTAGGGAGCAGACCTGAGGCTAAATCCTTGCTCTGATTTCAACTGAGTGGCTATGGTGGTTTCTCTTTGGTTTCACACCGGAGATGTTCTTTGGACTTTCATGTGAGGGGTGGCCATGTTCTTCACTCCGATGATTCTCTTAGGTCAGGCATTATTTTTCTATTTTAATCCTGTGCCTACTTTCCCTCAGGATCTTGTTCCTAAAGCCATGCTCTCCAGCATAAAATAGTCATGAATGTCATGAAAAGTCTTTGAAAATGGGAAAATGGAGAGAAGCACCAACCATTACAAGGACACAACTCCATATTCTGCACATGCTACAGGTTAGAATATTGGCTCCTTGAAAAGAATTGCCCCTGCTTTTTTACTTTAAATGTTGTTGTTGTTTTCTGAACTTAAATACTAAAAAAAAAATCCACTATCCACCTCTCAGAAAAAAAAAAGACTTACAAAACAGAATTTCCTTTTCACAACACTTACTTCTTTAAAAATATAAAAGTTCAACACATTACTTTAATAACTGCCCTACTTGTCTATCCTTCCTTCTCTTCTCTTCTGTGAACTTTGGAAGGGTTTTTTTTTCTTTTGTCTGTTGCTAACTACTCCGGAGAGAGAGAACCTTGCTACAAAAAAGTATAGTCCAGCAAAACAAATCTAGGCAGTGGCATGCCCTAAATGTATTTTACTGTTCCCCATGTGCAGTGGTAAATGTTTAACAACCAGCTCTCCCCCCCCCAAAAAAAAAAAAACATACACAAGGCACACTTTTAAGCTTAATTTGCATTATAAACATTTTCTGCGTCATTTCTTAAGTCTAGACAATCAACAAACCAATAAATCATCAAACCCTGATTTGCAATGTTTGCAATTTTGAACATTTAACAATCTCTCTAACACAATCCTGCCTGTGTCCATCACTTGCCTGTCAGAAGGTGAGTAACATTCTGTGTCCCAAATTTTCCAGAGGCAGATTAGTTATTGATTGAATCGGAGTTATTAAACTTTTCAGATTTTGTTTTCTTTACAATGTTATTGTCTTCTTATTAATTATTCTCCTGGTTCTGCTCACTTCAGCTTCATAATTTCATACTACCCAGAATCCTCTATAGGAATCTCCTTCATTTCTTAGAGTATCAGAATATTCCCTTAAATGTAGATGCCACCGTTGGTTCAAATGCTCCACAACTGGCTAAGCCATCAACCTTAGATTGTAATTATTTTCTTTTTTGCTCCTTTAAATCAGTCCTTCAGGATCAGGAAGTTTGCTTTGTTTTGACTATTGCCTCCCCAGTATTAGCCTCTCTCTTTACCCCTCTAGCAATAGCCACTTGTTTCCTTGTTGAATTCAATGTATTTCCATACTAAATTGTGCATGTCTATTCCACAGTTCTTTGTCCATTTCAGATACAAATAAGGTCCATCCCTCTACCCCTTCCTCTATATTAATATATTCTCCATATGCCTTACAATTATGAGAAATAGCAAGTTTCGCCTGTTTTCTACAATACTATATTCCTTTTACTTCATTTCTCTTTCCCTTCTTCAAACCATCAGAACACAATCAAACTATTCCCCTTCCTCAAGGTCTTCTGTTTTTCTTGTTTCATTCTCTAATTGCTCTTTGTAGACATAAAGGGACTAAAGGGGCACTTGTTTCTCTTTCTCCTATTTGAATGCTAGCCTGTCATCATCATACAACCCTTTCCAATTGCTCAAATAAATTTACCTTGCTAGGTTTCTCTTGAGAGTTGTGTTTGCATTTCAAAGCTCCTACTCAGTCCTGGTATTTTTATCACAAATGCTTGAAAGTCTTCTATTCTATTTAAGAGTCACATTTGCCCCCTATGGGATTATAGTCAGCTTTGTAGGGTAAATTATTCTTGACTATAATCCTATATCTTTTTGCCTTTGAAAATATTGCATTCCGAGATCTTTTCCTATTTGTAGCAGAAGCTTGTGACCCCGACTAATTCTTTGGTACTGTTGTAAGTTGTTTATTTCTAGATGCTTGCAGCATTTTTTGTATTTCACAAGGGATTTCTGAATGTTGGCTATGACAATTCTGGAACTTTTCCTTGGGGGATTTCTTTCAGAAGGTAAGGCATCGATTCAATCTACATTTTACTTTTCCTTCTGATTCTAATATGCCTTGGGCAGTTTTTGTGAAATAGTGTACAAGCTTTTTTTAAAAATCATAACTTTTTAGGTAATCTAATGATTGTACAATGAATTTACTCCTTTATTCTTCTTTGGCTTCTGCTCCTGGCTCTGGGCTTTTCTCTTTCCCATGCCTCAGCAGGCTTCTCACCTCTATAGATTCTTCTGTCCCTCTACCCTCTTGCCTTGATTAGTCAGTTCTGCCAGAACCTCCAGAACCAAGAATGTTTATTCCTCCATTCCTTACAACTCTTCAAATTTCTTTCTCTACCATACTCTAAGGCAGGAACCTTCCCCATCCATATCCTACCCCACCCCCTAGCTTCTTCAACTTTCTTTTATGTGAATTGTCCCACAGATTTACATGAAAGCACAACCCTATAACCTGAATCTGAGATTCAAACTTGGAACTGGAGAAATTTGCATAGCCAGGACCATAACAGCATTTCATACTCTACCAGAGCTGTGAAAGAAAAAAGATAAACTGAGGGAACAAATAGGCAGGACATATTTTTTGGACTTGCCATAAAGTCTGTGCTGGTTTATCCTCTCCCAGAGTCATGGGGATCCCAATGCCAAATGGCAGAAATGCTCAAGCTTCAATAACAGCAATATGACAGTGCTCTGGACAACTGGGCTAGAGCACTGAGGAACAAAGGAAATGGGACAGGACATGGTGTTTAGTGGGCACTCCACTGAGCCTGAAGAAAAGTGCTCAGCATCTAGCTGAAACCAGCTCTGCCTTCCCAAAAGTCAGTTGGGGCAGAGTCCAAGGTTGGGAAATTGTGAATTTGCCCAGTGTGGGCGGAGGCTGATTCATTTTCAGATCCAGCCCCAAGGGAAACCACCATCAAAAGGGAGGGAATAGGAAAGTGAAAAACAAGGGAAATGAACAGTAAAAAAGACTGATATTACCAAAGACCTCAGGAGGAAGACAACTCAAAGACAGTGAGCATATGTGAATAAACAAACAGACTTTAATAGAAGAAGGAAATATAGTCTTTAGCTCTACTAAATGAGTAAAGGCATCTGTGAATAAATACCAGAACAAAGGGAATTGGTCCAAAGAGAACTCAAATGAATTTGAGGATAGCATGAAACTACAACATGCTATTCCTGAGTGGTTTAAAAGAGAAATTAGAATCATGAGAACAGAATGTATGGCCTGCACAGCAGAAATAATTAGCAGAATAGAAAAAATTGAATCCATAGTCTAGGCCTCCCCAAAAAAACAAGAGAAGGCATCTGATTGTAAATGTAAATATAGAGAAGTGAGGGACAATTTAGAAGAGATGTAAAAGAGCAATAGCATTAATTGATAACATACCATCCATACAAGTAAGGTATAGTAATCTCAAGAACAAGGAAAGTACTTGAGAATTATCAATCACCAAGAAAAATACAAGATGAAAACCCTGAACACTATAATGCAAAAAAAATTAAGAAAACTGCCCAGAACTGAATACAGAAAACAAAATGCCAATGAAAGCAATCCATAGGTCATCTCCAGAGGAAAAAAAAATTCAATGTTGCAAACTCAAGTGATTAAATTTAACAATTCCATTGAGAAAAAGCAAATTCTGCATATGGCCAAAGAGAAATTCTTCAATTGCAAAGAAGAGAAGACTGGAGCATTTGAATTTTGAAAACTATTTTGTACTCACCAGAAAATGCAGGAATAAGTGGAATAATGTTTTTGAAAAACAATGGAACACAGGATAGAGCCCAGGGTGACCTACCCTGTGAATTTGAGCTTAACCATTAAAAAGAAAAAGTTCAATAATAAGGAAGAATTCAAAACATTCTTAAAAAGAAAACCAGCCATGAAGAGATTATTTACTTCTCGAACATCCCAGAAAAAAGAAAAGCAAGAAGGGTAAACGAATATAGCAGCCAAGGAAGTCAATAACAATGGAGTGACATCAGAGACTATTATGGGACTTTTTTTCTAAGTCTACACAAGAAGGCAAGGTGTGGGCAGAAGTCAGACAGAGAAGATGGTAGAGATGCAGACCTGGGATATCCCCACCTATAGGTGAATCAATGTTTTGTTTTGGTTTTGTGGGGCTAATTACAAAATGGAAATGTGAATGGGATGGAGGAGGGAAGAAGGATAATAGAGGAGAGCATATGATGTGCCCAAGTCAAGTTGAGGGCTAGCAAATAAGGGGAAAGTAATTCTTGTGGTCTCTCAGAAGAGAAGAGGGGTGAATTGAGAGTGAGGAGGGGTAGATTATAAGGGGAATCAAGAAGGAAAAAGACTTCTTTTGGTGGGAGAAGGGGATGCCACTGATGGATGGTTATAGAAGTGAAAAAAAGATGTTTTGTGAAAGGAGATGGAGGCTTTGTAGTGGATATTGTGTGCAGGGATTTGGTGCTTGGAGAGACTACTGTTTCTGCCTCACCATGGGAGAGTAAGAAAGGGAACTGGAGCTCCTCGGCAACTTGCTTGCTCTTGCCCTGATTCCCCTGGGTTCTTGCATTGACCCTACTTCCTGGGGTTCAGCTTCTCTGCATTTTTGAGGTTCAGAGCATAGGGTCTTCAGGGCCCTCTCTAGTATCTAAGGACCTCAAATGAGGCACTTGAGCTTGGGGTATTCCCATCAGTTCCCACAGTCTCCAACCTGGGACTTTCCATGAGCCTTAGAGCTTTCTCAAGGAAGTTCCTCCATTCTTTTTTTTTAAACCCTTACCTTCCACCTTAGAATCAATACTGTGTATTGGTTCTAAGGAAGAAGAGTGGTAAGGGCTAGACAATGGAGGTTAAGTGACTTGCCCAGGGTCACACATCTGGGAAGTGTCTGAGGTCAGATTTGAACCCAGGACCTCCCATCTCTAGGCCTAGCTCTCAATCCACGGAGCTTCCCAGCTGCCCCTGAGTCCCTCCAGTCTTTAATACACCAGGACAAAGAGTTTTTACAGGTGTCCCTGGCAGTCTCTAGTTGATACCTTGCCTAGTGCTGGCCTTGCTAGCCCAAGGCTGATTTTTTGAAGTTCCTGAATGAAAGCAGGAATTTCCTGTAGTTTCTATTTCTTCTATTCCCATTGGTTTTCTTGGTCATTATTCAGCCTGGTGAGAACTTCAGGGTTTTATTAAAGTAGGTATGTGGGAGTTGGACCAGACTCCAGTTTAGATGGCCATCTTGGCAGCAAGTCAACTGCTTTCTAACTGGCCCCAGGTCAAAGGCTCCTGAAAAGCCTGTGCTTTACTTCCCACCAATCAGAGATTGCAAGTCCTTATCTCCAAGGATCAGTCCCTGCTGGAGGTTAGTTAGACTATATTGAGGATGCTATTACAGAACAGTATTAGTCGGGACAGCCTGGGGGAGTGGGAAGGGGGCAGTCATAGCTGCAGCTAGCCAACGTTCCACTCACCTTCTCTCCCTTGCTTTACTCTGAAAAGGAAAAGACCACATTTCCAGGCATTCTAACCTGGCAGACACAGATTAAGTTTCTCTATCATGTGGAAAGTCATAGCTCTAGAGAGAGGGGATACAAAGACAAAAATTAAAGTTTCTCCTTTCGGGCAAACTGCATTCTACTGCAGAAATCCTATCTGTACACTTACAAGTAAACTTAAGAGAAAAATAGTTTTCTGATTTCCTTTCTTCAACCTCTCCCCTACTTACCATTAAAATTGGATTAACTGCCTATATGATCCTTGAGTGACTGGAATACTATTGCTCAATAATAATAGCTGGCATTTATATAGATGAAAAGCACTTTACACAGATCATCTCATTTTATCCTCACAACAACTATGAGCTGCAGTGTTTAACAAAGTTTAAGTAAGTTGCCTGAAATTTGGCAGTCACTAAGTATCCATGGCTAGATTTGAATCCAGGTCTGCTTCCTGACTCTAGACACAACACTATCTCTATTGAATCACATAGCTACTTAATAATTTTTGCCTCTAAACTTCTTGATCCTCTAGTTATTGACCATCAGCCCTTAACAGAAAGTTGGGCCATCTCTCTGGCTTGCCTGCCATCTTTGTTCTTCTCAAACAAAATATGAGATGCTCTTATATGGCTCAGAAACTATACCCAAAGCTGACGATGCTTTGTTCCTCCCATTCTGTTAATATCAATATGCAGAAAGAAAGATAAACAAAGAGGATGGCACTCCCTGGAGAGTGTGAGTTAAGACTGGCATTTTCCGAAGTATATACTTAGACCTGAGATGCACCACTGCTGTGACTGGCTTTTTGTTTCTTTGCCTGATGATTTATGTGTACCTCTCCATACATTTCTTGATTTTTTTAGTGACATTCAAAGGCACAGAACTGAAAGTTGGTAGTGTTGAAATTTGATGCAATAACCAGATTTTTACTTTTCTCAGAAATCTTCAAAAATGTCCTTATATTTATACAGTATAGCCAGAGAGCCCTGAAGAAAATCTCCCTGTGGCCATATGACTCATTACTTTATTTTCCATTCTGATAAAATTCATAGAATCATGAAGTTTCACACTAAATCATCATTTCTGTATTAATACTTTAAAACATATTCATTTTGGGCAGCATTTAGTTAGCATTTTCCCTTTGGATTATCTTTTGAAATTCATCTTTTTGACTTTGGGGGGGAAACTTTGACATTTTGTATAGTTCTATCACAAAATTATAGACCTTTCTGTAAAGTCCCTTATCTTTTAAAAATAAAATAAAATAGCAATGTACACAAGCACTACCCAGTACAGCGAAACATAGAAACCACTAAGACCACATGTGAAACAGTTTCCACGTTGTTATTTTTAACTTAATACTGAAACTACTTTGGTCTTTGAGCTGATGGTTTTTGTAGCATCCTGAGGGGCAATCAGACCTCAGTGGATTCACTGGTTCTTTACACCCCAGGAGAAATGCATATGAGGTCATATGGAGCCCTTGGGTCACTGCTCCCACTACTACTGTCCCAAGAGCTTAAGCCAAAGCAACAGCTGCCAATAATGCTAGGATGACACCATCACAGGTTTAGGGATTGGAAAGGTCCATGGAGGCCCCTAGTTATAAGGGAAAGTGCAATCCAAAGAGGAAAAGCAGCTTACCTAAGTTATTGTACAACAGCACAGGCTATTCAATTATCACATGGTGGATTTAATCAATATGAAAAGCCAACTCGGTTTAGAGGGAAATCTCTTCTTTTTCATGAAAGGGCTCTCTTTCTCAGGTTTTGCTTGCCTTATCTAAATAATTGTCTAAATTCACATAAGTAGGGGGCAGCTGGGTAGCTCAGTGGATTGAGAGCCAGACCTAGAGAAAGGAGGTCCTAGGTTCAAATCTGGCCTCAGATACTTCTTAGCTGTGTGACCCTGGGCAAGTCATTTGACCCCCATTGCCTAGCCCTTACCACTCTTCTGCCTTGGAGCCAATACACAGTATTGACTCCAAGATGGAAGGTAAGGGTTAAAAAAAAATAAATAAATTCACATAAGTAGTCCGTTTTGGGGGTTTTTTCAGGTTATTGAGATTTTATAAAAAATAGAATACCATTAAAATTATTTATATGATTCATAATCGATTTAGGGAGTTATTATGATTTAATAGGAAAAGACCAGAAGTAGGAGGGACTCCGTTATTAATTAGTTGCTTGGCAAATGGCAAGTATATTGGATAAGGAATCAAAAGAATTAAGTTTAAATCTCAATAATGACACTTGCTATGTATGGGAACTTGAGCAAGTTATTTAATACCACTAAGCCTCAGTTGCCTCACCTATAAAAGAAAAGAATAGATTAGATCAGAGATTCCTAACCTGAGTCCATGAATTTGATTTAAAAAAATTTTAATAACAATTTCAGTGTAGTGAGAGGGAGGGAGTTGTAATTCTATGTATTTGATTTTATACTCTTAAAACCACTATTATGAGAAAGGGTCTCTGGCATAAAATATGAAACAAATACAAAGTCATGATTATTGTTATTGAAAAGGAAGAGACTTATATGTCTTTAGAAGTAGCTGTGGGGGGCAGGTGGGTAGCTGGGTAGCTCAGTGGATTGAGAGTCAGGCCCAGAGATGAGAGGTCCTGGGTTCAAATCTGACCTCAGACGCTTGGTTTTGGTTTTAGTTTTGAAATAGCTGTGAGGAAAGCTGTTCTAGAACAAAAAGGTGACTGGAAAGTCCTCCCTCTTACAGAGGAGTTGTCCAAACCAACAGATTCCCAGCCTGTAGGAAGGCTTGTTCTCAAGCTATATCTTCTCAAGGATACCAAACCAAATAGGTGACTCGGATTCATTGCCCATTTCCTTGATAAAAAGCAATCATTCTTGGGTGAATATCACTTTCTGGGGTAAGACTACATACCTAAGATTCCATGGTAGCCATCATTCAACAGACATTAAGAGACTACCATCAGCAAGGCACTATCCCAGCAGGCAGGAATAAAAAACCCAGAATGAAACTGGACCTGTTGCTCTTCTTTATAACAATGCAAATAAGTAAATATAAATATAATATATGTAATAGAATACAAATATACTGTATTTACTGTAAATGAATACAAAGGACACAAAAAGTAATTTCTGGCTAGATACTAGGAGGTAGGATTAGAAAGGAGGTAGCTGGGTCACTCAGTGGATAGTGTTGGACCTAGAGTCATAAAGACTTGAGTTCAAATCAAGCCTAAGACACCTCATAGTTACGTGACCCTGGACAAATCACTTAACCTCTGATTGCCTGACAAAAAGATCCACCAGAGAGTGGTGGTAGTAGTCTCTCGATAACCGAGGATGACAATTGTCTTTGTGCACTTTCATCTGTAATGTAGATGAGTGTGCACAAAGACACTTGTGTGTGAAGGAGATTTAAGTGGAAAAGTCGATGCACACAGAAGGAAGTGACAAACTGCTCCAATCTCCTTGCCAAAAAAAAAACTCATGGATAGTGATGGTCCTTGAGGTCATGAAGAGCCAGACACAACTAATTGTTGTTGTTAACACCAAGTATTGTTGATGTTAGAAATGTCTTGACCTAATATTTGTAAATGGTACATTTGGGCAAGTAAAATCCTGTAATGCAGTGTTTCAAAAAGGAAGAAAATCTAGCTAGAAAATCAACAGCAATAGAGGAAAAGAAAAGCAAGGGGGAAATCAGGAAAGAACTCCAATAGAAAGTGACACAAGCTGTTTTGAAAGCAACTGGGGCTTCTGCTAGGTAAGGTAAGGTGAGAGTTTGTTCCAAGTCAGGAGGAATCACTTAGGAAAAGGCAGAGAGGTAAGAGATTTAATGTCACATATGGGCAACAGCTGAAACAATCCATAAAGGGGGTTAATGTGAAATAAGCCTGGGAAGGTTAGTAGGGATTAGATTGTTGAGGGCTTAAATGCTGGAACAGTATTTTGTTTTTCATCCTGGAAATAATAGGGAACCACCAATGATTTTCAAGGAAATGTGAGTCTAAAATCATGGTTCTATACGTACTCTTTGATCCAGTCATACCAGTACTAGGTTTGTACCCTAAAGAGAGAATAAGGAAAAAGACTTGTACAAGAATATTCATACCTGTGCTCTTTGTGGTGGCAAAAAATTGGAAAATGAGGGGATGCCACAAATTGTGGTATATGTTGGTGATGGAATACTATTGTGCTCAAAGGAATAATAAAGTGGAGGAATTCCATGGAGACTGGAACAACCTCCAGGAAGTGATGCAGAGTGAGAGGAGCAGAACCAGGAAAACATTGTACACAGAGACTGAAACACTGTGATACGATCCAATGTAATAGACTTTACTACTACAAGACAATCCGAGGAGTCTTATGAGAAAGAATTCTATCCACATTGAAAGAAAGAAATGTGGGAGTAGAAACACAGAAGAAAAACAAATGACATCATTTGTTCATAAGGATATATGATTGGAGATTGTGGTTTTAAAGATAGCTCTATTACAAAAATGAATAATATGGAAATAGGTATAAGTGATAACATTTCTATAACCCAGTGAAGCACTTATCGGATACAGGAAGGGGAAGGGAAGAGGAGAGAGAAAGAAAATGAATTATGTAAACATGGAAAAATATTTTTTAAAGAAAATAAAGTAAAATCACGGTTCTTATACATTTTCTCCAAGACTGCACAAAAAGAAGGCCTTGAAAATTAAAGCAATTCAGAGGTAATATGTTTGACACACCAGAAAAAAAGAGAGAAAAAGAAAAAGAGGAAGTGCAGAGAACAGGGGCATAACCACAAATATTCTCTTCCTCCTGTTCCCATGTGGTTTCCTTACTATTATTCTCTCACCCACTGAACAAACTGGGCAAGTATACAGTAGGCATGCATCCAAGGACATCATGCTATTTACTCCAGAAGTCTTTTTCCTACCATTTTGTTTGTAGACATGGCCTATGATGAAAAAGTGAGAGCAAATACAATTTGGGTAGACATGAATACAAAAATGATTAGCACTCAGATCATAATAGGAATAAGCTGGAAGTTACCAGCTATAAGTTAACTGAGGCATCCAGACCAAGACTGATTCATCTCATTAAGGGGTTCTTTTATCCCATTCCTTAGTCTGCTTCTTTCCCTCCTTTCTATCCTTTGCCTTGGCTCCTTCAAGATTCCTCCCATTTTGAAAAGAATTTTTTTTCCCTTTCCTTCCTTTTTTTCTCCTGTGGCCCCTTGAGAGAATGGAACCGGGCTATTGGAATTGAAAATGTCTATAGACATAGGTGGCCTTTGCTTGTAGGCAAAAAGATGGAGCAATTCTTCCTTTTCCCTGTTTACCTTAAAGTAATAAAAGGATCAACTAGCTGAGCCATCAACTAGACTGGTTCTTTGGCATAACACTTAAGCTTCCCTGAATGGCACTGCCAAGGAGCTATGATCCTGCTACTAATTAACAGCACTCCTACTAATGTCCCCCATAGTCATTTTCCTCCTGATAATGGAATATTGGCTTCAGGCAGGCCTCAGTGCTTTGCTGGAGCACTAAAAATCTGCAGCTACATCAACACTTGGCAAAGAAAAGGAAAAATGTGAAGTAATAATTGAGTTCAAGGAAGAAAAAAGTCACATGCACATATTGAAATTAAATAGATTGTACAAGGGATTAAGATTCACTACTGTTAACAGAATAAATATTCCTAATTCAATTATCCTTGCCAATATATATTTTTTTGTCTACGGAAAATATACAATCTCTGGTGACCAAAGAAAACTTCACTGTCCTTAATTTCTGAATGCAAAAAACAAAAATAAACTTACCTCTTAAATTATCATTTTCTTGAATTATAATATCTAAGGTTTATGGAGCACTTTACAAATATTAACTCATTTCATCTTCAAAACAACCCTGGAAGGCAGGAACTATTATTACCTTCATTTTACAGATGAGGAAACTGAGGCTGAGAGAGGTCATAATATTTGCCCAGTGTCATACAACTATAGCAAGTGTCTAGGGCAGGATTTGTATTCAGGGTTCCTGACTCCCCATCCAACATTCTATCCACTGCTCCACCTAGCTGCCAGCTGAGTGTTTTACCATCTAGCTAAACTGGACTGTCAGATTGTGGCTGAAGGTTAAATTGACAAAATGGTTGTTTTTATCCATCTAAACCTCTACTTTAAGATTGTGGGTAGTGACTAATTTCATTACACACTTGCTTGATAGATCTTTCATTTAGTTCTCTTTTCTTTCAAAATCATTGTTTCTTTAAAAGACATTTGGTGTAGGAAATATTATATAAATTGTTTGTTTTTTTCAGTTGCACCTGTGATCTTCTAAGAAGCCTGGAATCTACTATTTTAATTGGTTTTAACTCAGTTTCTTCATTCTAATCTCTTATCCAGTATTTAAAATGAACACTGAGTGGGGTAGGTAGGTGGTTCAGTGGATTGAGAGCCAGGCCCAGAGATGGGAGGTCTTGGGTTCAAATTTGACCTCAGAAATTTCCTAGCTGTGTGACCCCAGGCAAGTCACTTAATCCCCATTGTCTAGCCTTTACCACTCTTCTGCCTTAAAACCAATACCCAGGATTGATTCCAAGGTGGAAGGTAAGGGTTTTAAAAATAAAATGAACACGGAGTTTCAGAATCATGTGGTGGATCATTATTTTCTCTGTCTTCCAGAATGGAAATTATAAAACCAAGAAACTATATTTATACATAATCCACAAGGCAGTGACCATGATACTTACTCCTTCCATAGTAAGGTTTTACTGATAACTGCCATGAGCATGAGGAAAATAAAATTAGTAATAGTGATGCAATATGACTAATATGAAACACAATGGGAAGTTTCCTCTTTATTGCTGATTCTTTTAAAAGATTGACCAAATTCACAGATAAGTATAAATGAAGTTGTCTTTGAGCCATGAAAAACTGAACCAAGGACATTCATTTACATCATATAGTTGAACACTAGACATTTTCTAACCTAGAGTGCTACCATTTATGTGGCATTTAATAATAATATGGTCTGTTTATGTAAAAGTTTTTATTAGTGCCTGCCTTCTGTGGAAAATAAGACTATACAGCTAAATTCAATTAAAAAGGCTATAGCAGCCCAAATCTTTTATTAGTCACTATGGAGTGAAAGCACTCCCTCTGAAGTCAAATGATCTAGGTTCAAATTCCACCCCTAATAATTACGCCATGTGTGACCATGGGCAAATCACTTAAACTTCTTGAGCCAGTTTCCTAATCTAGAAAATGAAGAGATTAGAGTGGGCCACTTCCAATCTAGATCTATGATTTTATAATCACCACATTTGATTTCTTGATCACCCCCTGACTTTTGAAGTATCTTGTGGAGTTTCTCTTGTGTCTAGTTGTGAACAGATCAGATAATCAGAGGTGGTTACAAAATATGGGAACTAAGAAAGTGCTTTTTTTGAAAGGTGATTTACAAGAGCTTAAATGGAAAGTTCCCCTCCCCATCTTAGCTTATTTTTGGTAACTAGAATCCAAAAAGTAAGGTTCTGAGTTTTAGATATGGAGTTGGAGAATCCGAAGTCCACAAGAGAAAAGTGGCTTACCCCTCCGTATCTTCCTCGAGAAGCCAAAAGAACTAAAAAGCGACTAAAACTAGAAGGGTAATAGGGAAAGCTGGAAGTTTTGAAAACTTAGCCACTTTAGAAATAGCAGAGGTGGGCTATTCCCCCTCTCCCTTCCCCAATCATCTCTGCAACTAACCAATTTTTCTTTCCGAGAAACAGGTGGTATGAAGATCTCTACTCTCAGGTTTAATGACCCAAATCCAGCCACATGTTGTCTTTGTCTCTCTATGTCAGTTCTGGGTGAGAAAATCCCTGCATGTGATACGGACAACCCTGCTGTTAGACACAGGTACACTTCGGAGAAAACAGCCTAGTGGAGAAAGATCTTCGCATCCACAGGTTGGGTTGGTCCCGGGTGCCTTTTTCATCTCGCCGCGTTCAAGGCCGCGGCTCCTTCTTCATCCAGCCACGGCTGGGGCACCTTCAGCTCCTTTTATGGTGTAAGGATGCCAGTGCACCCTCCCATCACCAGCTTGGCACCCATCGCCTCCCGGGCACATCTCCCTGACCTATCCTAATTTGCATTCCCTGAAGCTCCGAGAGGACAAAGATATTCTTAAAGGTTGCCTTCCTTTTCTACCCCGTAGAAAGACTACTCGGGAAATAGCCCGCTGAATATACTGGAGAGTAGGGAGGCATCTACCGGAGATGCTTCTCTCTCCCGCCACCTCGACCCGGGAAAGAAGGGAGGAAACAGGCAAAGAAAGCGCTTGGGGTGGGAGAGAGAAAGGAGCTTCCCCAGCTTCTCTCCTGCGGTGCATCCTCGGGTTACCGTGTCGACCACAAACGGATGCTGATTCGGCTGCTGGCTGTGCAAGCTACCTTCCTTACAACCCGAGGACAAGGTACAGGAAGCTGCCACCCTGTGGGTACGAGGACTGCCTGCTGATAACAGTGGGCAGGAGGCAGGCAGGAGACCAAGTCAGCCTCCCGCCGAGGACGTTAACCCCGCCCACAGAAGCCCTAGGGACCGGCACACTCCAGCCCCTTCCTGCGATCGACAGCAGGGGAGCCTAGAGTCTGGCTGCGGAGGTGGGGTGCTGACCCCTCCTTCTACCCTCCTTCCGGGCCAATAGCTGGATGAGTGGTGCGTTGTAGGTCCCCGCCCCCTCCAGGGAAACTTGGAGGAGGAGAAAACTTTGTGCAGAGGTCTGAAGGAGCTTGACTGCTGCACATGCCTTGAGAGCGCAGGAAGATGAACCGATTCAGGTCTGAGCGCCAGCAAGAGAGGATCCCGAGCGATCCCCAAGACGTAGGAAGTTGTTGCCGCCCCAGCCGCCGGCCCCGATAGCCATCCGCCGGCCCCGATAGCCATCCTCCGCCGGGCCGCTGGGAGACCTGTGTGCACCTGTGGAACGGGCTCTTTGAGTGCTGGTTCCTACCTACATGTCCCCAAGAGTGTCAAGAGACCTTCCTGTTCTAGCGAGTTAAGAAGGCGGCGTAGCCCCTAATTGGGGGGAAATCCTCAGAAATTCCAACCCCGGACAAAATTCACTCAGCCACCTCCTCCTGAGCATCCTACTCTCTTCCTCCTTCTTGATTCCCCTAAATCAAAGGCAGGCTGAGCTGACCTTTGGTCTCGAAAGCAGACGGGCAGAAGAAGCTCGAACCCCGACCAGGGAAGAAAACCTTGGCAAAGCTCCACACTAAGGGGGCGCAAGACACTGTGAGGTTAGGGGAAGGTGTTTCAACAGCAATTAAGGGTACGGAGGAGCCTCTGCTGACATTACGGCTGCCACAGGTGAGAACTGGGGAGTGCGGGGCGCTGAGGAGTGGAGGAGGGGGAAGTAAGGACCTGGGAGTGTAGTTTTGACATCAGGTGAGGTGCTGCTTTAGGTTGGGAGCGGGAACGAGCAACAGAGCCAGTTCGGTGGCTTTAATATTTCTCTTCAAAACAGCGCCCTTAATTAACTTATTTTTAAAACGAGTATTGTTAAATAGAATCAAGTACTGTGCACTACCGCTTTCTTCTTTGCCCTGGGTCCTAGTTTTCCTACTAGCTGCAGGAAGGGAGAAGAGGGATATGAAGGGGTAGAGAAAGATGGAGGGAGGGAGAAAAGAAAAAGGAAAGTATGCCTTTAAAAAACATATCAAAGCCTCATATCTTTGGTTCTGAGATACTGGTTATGCCAGTAGATTTCTGTCTTCATGAAATCATGATTATTATCCTCATGACTTATAATATGCTTACATTTATTATATATAATGTGTGAAAGCTGAGCCTTAGAGAAAATAAAATACAATGCTGCTAAATGTTCATTTCTTCTCTCCTTATTGCTCACGTTTTTTTTCATCGCTCAGTCTTTCTAGGCTTTCACCCTAGGGCTCTGTCCCCTTTAGCCATCGCCATGTCCTCCCCTGCGAACGTCTCTGCCATTGTGGCTCCCGGGAACCAGCCCGGTCATCTCCCTCCTGTGACAATTCCAGCGGTGATGTTCATCTTCGGCGTGGTGGGCAACCTGATCGCTATCGTGGTGCTGTGCAAATCTCGAAAGGAACAAAAAGAGACAACCTTCTACACATTGGTGTGCGGCCTGGCAGTCACCGACCTGCTGGGCACATCGTTGGTCAGCCCGGTCACCATCGCCACCTATGTGAAGGGAGAGTGGCCCGGGGGCGAGGGGTTGTGCGAGTACAGTACCTTCATCCTTCTCTTCTTCGGCCTCTCTGGCCTCAGCATCATTTGCGCCATGAGCATCGAACGCTACCTGGCCATCAACCACGCCTACTTTTATAGCCACTACGTGGACAAGAAGCTGGCCGGACTCACGCTCTTTGCAATTTATGTCTCCAACGTGCTCTTCTGCGCCCTGCCCAGCATGGGACTTGGGAGCTCCACGCTTCAATTCCCCAACACTTGGTGCTTCATAGATTGGCGCACCAACGTGACCACTCACGCCGCCTTCTCCTACATGTATGCTGGCTTTAGCTCCTTCCTCATCCTCGTTACAGTCCTCTGTAACGTGCTGGTCTGCATGGCCCTCATCCGGATGCACCGCCAGTTTGTGCGCCGTACCTCGCTGGGCACTGACAGCCACCACCATGCCGCGGCTGCAGTGGTCTCCGCTGCCTCCTCCAGCCTGGCCTCTTGCTCCGCTGTCCCTCGGCTCAGTGATTTTCGTAGACGCAGGAGCTTCCGCCGAATTGCTGGGGCAGAGATCCAGATGGTCATCTTACTCATTGCAACGTCTTTGGTGGTGCTCATCTGCTCCATCCCTCTCGTGGTGAGTTAACCAGAATTCTACTGGCTGGGATGTGCGAACAGGAAGGGATCAGCTAGCCAAAATCACTCCATTTACAGGGAAGGCTAATTAGTAAATGATGCAGAACTCGAACCTAGGCCTCCTCTCAGACTACTGCTCTTGCTGTATCACCTAGCTTCAGTTAGGTTCTTTTTACCATGCTCACGTCCCCTCCCCCTTATTTGCTCCTTTCCTTTGGCAGGTATCTTATTTCCATTGTTTTGTCATCTCAGCACCTTAGAAGCTTAGATGTGTTCCAATCCCCCTTGAATCATTTGCACCTTTATTTTATACCTCTTCATAGTGAACTAACCCTGCCTGCAAGGATTTGAAGAAGCTTTTCTACTTTTTTCTTTTACTTTTTTTCCTTTCCTCATCTAGGCCAGCTTCCTATATCTTGCTGTCTTCCTGCCTTACTGTGCTGAAAAATACCCTACTCCCTCCCCTTGCCCTAGGATGCTCTCTTCCCTTATCCTTTTCTTTTCCCACACTGTTAGGATAGAACCTGAGCTTGGTGACAAAGTTGGCAAAGATGGGATTTTTCAACAGAGACTCAGAGACCTGTATCCATCACAGAGAGTCGCAATATTCAAACTTAGGTCTCTTAACTGCCAAGCTAGTACCATTTCCACTGCATCCCATTTTTCTTACAGAGAAAATTCCCTTAAATTTTCACGAAACACATATTTCAGCACTAATGCAAACCTGATCATTTATGTACATTTGTAATCATACTCCTGCGTCTTCCTTCACAGAACAAATATGATTCTGCCACCCCTAGAGAATCCCATTGGGTTTTGGAACACTTTCTTTTTAAAAGAACAGGCTTGATTTTACCATAAACTATTTTTTTTAATCATACTCACCTAAATAGATGTAGATTACCTATAGACCTGTGGTTTCGTTCATATAGGGAATCCTTCCCAATTGAAGGAGCTCCCTCTACAGATTCTCTGCAGCTTAGAATCTGGGAGAGTTGCCTAGAGAGCACTGGGAGATTTTATCACTGCGTATCAGAAGCAATGCTTGAATCTAAGTCTCTCTCTCTTATTGTTGTACTCTTTTAGATGTAGATGAAGCCAGGAAAGCTAACACTAAACCGTAGAACTGTTGCCTTTTTAAAAAATAATTTGTCATCCTGCCAGTGCTGTATTTAGCTCTTCACAGCTGAAAATTCTCCATCAGTTCACTCACGATTCCTCACACTGGTTTGGATATAGATAATAAACATAATAAAGTTGTTATTATTTGCCACCAACCATGTAGGGACCTTGATTGTTAAAAACAGTGTATCTCTGGTAAGGGTCAATGTCAATGAAAGTGACTTATGGGTGGATGGGAGCCAGCTTACAGTAGCATCTTGCCAGAGTATATAAACAGAAGCACAAAATATGACCAAAAGAGTTTAGGAGCTAGTATAATCTTCAGAGCTAAGTCACTTTTCCTATATAAATATATTTTACTGTCCTTAACAGTAGCATGGAATGAAGTAAGATTTTGGAAGCTACCAGTTTACTGCGACTAGAATTGAATTTCTTTGGTCTTTCCTCTTGACTTCTCGGTCTAATAAATGACAATGTGAATAGTTGTTATTTATAGAACATCTACTTTGTAGAAGTAAGACCCAGAAAGTTAAACAACATGTAATTCAAAAATGTTTTTGTAGTTGTGCTAAAAAGATATCTGTGCAAAGAGTAGTACCTTCCATAAGAAGAAATGTCTTCTTCCAAGATCTGAAAAGATCTAAAAAGAACAAATTAATGGACAAATTAAGCTTCAAACTCATTTTTGATAAAGTTCTTATGATTGTTTGAAATAACAGGGAAAGAACTCAGCAAAAAAAAAAAGTATGGCAAGCTATAAGTGCACTTAGAGAGCTCTCCATCTTATAAAAGATTTTTTATATAAGCACTGAAACACCTTTTTAAGGAGTCTAGACTTTATCTTTTTTAACCTTTAAAAAGACAATAATGAAAAGTAATAGGTTTTGTTTATATTCATAATAAAAAATGAGAAATATAAATTGAAAAGGAAATGAAAAAGTTGAATCAAAATCAACTACTTTGAGCACTCTAGAATTACTACAGTATAAGGTTATGTACTGCTTGGCCTGTTTATGAATATATGCAATGAGCCAAGGAATAATTCAAAAGTGAATTATCATTAAGACTAAGCCTCAATTACAGAGAAAGCAGTAAACTGGACCTGTGAAGTCAGCAGTATGTTATCTGAGGGTCAAATTCTTCAAATTATTTAAGTCTAGCACCTAACGGTGAGGGACAACAAAAAGTTTTCTTGATTTCCAAAAAGCTGTGACAAAATTCACCATGGAAACAAAAAGCTATGAAATAAAAGCCAAATTTTGCCTTGTTTTGAAAAGTTGAAAACCAGAAAAAGAGCAATAATGATAGTTTACAAACTATAATCTCATTTGCTAGAATGACAATAAAGAACTGTTCCTGTTCAGGAGAATGGTTAGAAGTTATTCCAGAATTTAGTTAAATCTTCGAAGGAATTTTTATCTGGATAACAAATTGAAATTTCCTTATTGAGCTAATCTATAAGCAGAAAAACTCCCTTTTGAGATACTCTAAAAAGATAATAGAATAAATTAGTTGTTTGTATATTCTTGAAGGGATTCAAGTGGAAAATTTAATGAACTGAATCTGCAGAATCCTCTCAAGAAAGTTAGAAAGATTTAAAAACAAATAGTGGGGATGATACAGTTATGATCATTTTACCCATTCTTCCATTTATACCCAGTTTCAAAGCACAGGAAGATTTGAAGAATTGCTATCTCTACTATTGGGATAAACAAAAGGGAATGTACACTCTAGAAGGATGTGGCGAGAACTTCCCCCAAAGGTTGCTTAAATGCAGTAGCTGGATCAATTTCTGGCTTCTCATGTTTGCAGCTCTCTAAGCAAAGATAATCACTATAATCAAATACCGTGCTTCAGGGTATGAGCCAATTTGCTTCAGGACTTGGAAAGCATTTTTTTCTTTCTCCATGCACAATTAGTCAAATGTGAGGTAGTCATTTTTTTTTTACCATTACTCCAAGTTAAAGAAGATCCATTTCACTACTAAAAGGAGGTTGGGAAATTAGGCAAAAGTAACAGCTCTGGCTTTGTGTGTCCTTAATCTAGAAAGTAACTGGCCATAGGGTTGTTTGTTTTTGTCTTTTGTTTTTTGCCTACTTTAAAATCAATTGTCTCTATAAAGCCTTTGTGATTAGGAGAGGATTATGAAGACAGATGAAAACCAGGTAAAAGAATACTTTTTTGTTTATAGAAGGAGTACTGTAAAGAGAGCAACAAAATGCCCTGGGTGGCATTTTAGACTAGTTAGACAGTGTAGGTTTAAGTAAACAAGTAACACAAGGACAGGATTTGAAGCCATTAGAGCAGAACCTGAAATGTTTTATTTTTCAAGTTTATTATCTCCTTAACTTTAAACATAGCACATTTTAAAACTGACAGTAAGCCTCCTGGTGTGTATAGTTGTACCTTACTCCATCTCCATGACTAAAATGAAGACACCCAAACTACCATATTGGAACACCGTGGTTGCAATACTCTCCTTTCTGCAATTTTCTTTTCCACAGCTGTTTTCCCCATCACTAGAGAATTTGAAATATTTGACTGGTTTTGCTTTAAAGTCATTAAGTAGATTCATTCCCCTACTAGAGAGCAAACCTAGCTTTATTAACTATCTCCCTCGCATCAACTTTCTTCCTTATTGGTCAAGTCCATTGTTCATAGTCATTACTTTAGCACAGTGACATGCTTCCTACTCTTTTGAGAACTTTCTGGTAGTTTTCTGCTCAGAGGCAAAATTTTTTTCCAGATGATACCATCCATTTGTGTTGTGTATTAGTGTTTTCCAAGCAGTTTTGCCTTCCATTATCTCTTTAACTTTAGCAAGCATATTATTTCCATTGTTTTGTCATCCCAGCATCAAAGGCTTAGACTTCTATACCACTTCCATACACACTCAGGTCTTGGATATATTCCAATCCCCTTTGAATTGTTTTCACCCTCATTTTAGGCTTCTTCCTACAAACCTCACAACAGGTTTTTTTTTTTTTTAAACCCAGTGACAGTTCTAGGAAAGAAGGACAAAAACGAGGCAAACAATTAATTGACTTGCCCAAGGTTATAGAGCTAGGAAGTATCTGAGGTCGCACTTGTACTCGGGTCCTCCAGATTCCAGGCCTGGTGCTCTAACCACTGTGCACTTACTTGCCCCCAACCACAGGTATTATTAATCTCACCTTACAGACCAAGGGAATAGGAACTTGGAACGGCTAAGCAGTGTGCCACCGCTTAGTGACAGTCAGACTAGGAGACCTGAACCCTGATCTTTTGACTCTTGATCCAATGGTCTTTTTGTATCACGCCATAACATTTCTGTCAACTCTTTTGTTAACAAATTCTTTCTAAGCCGTACTATGATGCTGTGGTCTGCATTGTTTCCGCGTGGAGGCAATAATTTTGTTTAAAAATATTTTTACATAAAAAAATCTTTTTTCAGGAACTTCATAAACAACTGGGTCCGTTTCTGCCTTTTCACAGGGTCGCTAGCTAGCTGGGCACACACAGAACACTTTATGCTCTTCACAGACGCAGGTCCCGTTCAGTCACTGAGCAGCATCATCTCTTTGCCAGGTTATTGAATCAGTTTCATGGGAACGTCGGCACCCTTTCTCAGTGCACACTGTTTCCAAAACATGAGCTTCCTGCTGAAATCAGGCTCTTAAGGTTGTTTCTGTTCTTTTTTTACCCAAAATTTTTTCAAGATTTTTTTCCTTACTCAGATGCTGCTTTATCAGTAGTGCGCCTTCCCCACAATGAAAATTGCCTGAACATGTTTACACCATGTTACGTCTAGGCCCTGTCAAACAGGAATTTCAGAAAAATGCTCTCCACTTTCTCCTATGAATTGGATGGCTTCTCCGGATGTATCCCTTCTGATACAGGCTTTCTACCCTCTGGGGAAAGCAGACCAAGTAGCCACGATAATTTACTTGTATAAAATATTCTTGATGCCGTATCTGGACATAAAGGCTCCATGGAAAAAGGTTGGCATAGAAAGGTCGACATCAGCTCTGAAAGAGCCCTGCTGGCTACCCCTAGAGGACACCCCCTTTCACTTCGATTGGTTTAACCATTTTGGCTTTTTTCACAAAATTTTCTCACAAAAGATTCAAATAGAAAAATGGTCTTCTTAACCCATCATTTCTCCATGCAAACAGACCTCCATTCTGGAGGAAGGAGGAAAAGGTGGCTGAAAGCACGTTCCTGCTGTAGTCTGACTGCTAGGCAAATAGAAACACAGAGATGTTCCTCTCCTGGCCTGTAGTCATCCAAGTCAGCGGCGAAGAGAAGCCTGTGTTCTGTGAGCTAGTACTACCCACTGGCTAAGATGCTGCAGAAAGTGTTCTGTAACACCTTCATCTCTCCTGTAGATTTTCCAGGAATTTGCCTTTTTCAGGAGTTGCTTGAGGTGAAAGACAGGGGGCTGGAGGTACCTGGCCATCCAATGGCTATACTTGTCTCTAAATACAGAGTTTAGGGGGCAGCTAGGTGGCTCAGTGGATGGAGAGCCAGGCCTAGAGACAGGAGGTCCTGGGTTCAAATCTGGCCTCAGACACTTCCCAGCTGGGTGACCCTGGACAAGTCACTTGACCCCCATTGCCTAGCCCTTACCACTCTTCTGCCTTGGAGCTAATACACAGTATTGACTCCAAGATGGAAGGTAAGGGTCTAAAAAAAAAAACACATACAGAGTTTCCATTTAATGAAAGCCAAGACTTCAGAGTTGATTACCTTTAGTTCCTAACTTGGAAATCAATCTTTAAGATAACTGGAGTAGCTCTGCCATCTAGTGGCATAATTCTCCAATCTTGTTAAAATTGTAACCTACAGATTTACCACACTGTACCATACACTAACAACACTTTTTTTTAATTCAAATACAATATTTATATGCCTTATAGGTAATAAGAATAGGCAAACATATAAATAAGGCTATAAGTAAATGTGATATTTGTGTTTTCTGCCAAGCATTTCACTGTAGAGAAACTATAATAACATCCATACTTTGAAAAATAAAATAGGGGATAGAGCACAAGACTTGGAGTAGCAGGACCTGGGTTCAAATTTGGCATCAAACACTTCCTAGCTGTGTGTCCCTGAGCAAGTCACTTTGCCCTTCTGTGTCAGAATTGTTATGCAGAAAGCAAGAGTTTAAAAGATGATAGATTAGAGACAGACAGGGACAGACAGATAAATGGAGAGATAGAGAGACAGATAAAGAAATAGATAGGTATAGACTTGTATTTTCATCAATGTATTCCCCTGGGAATGGGTGGTAGAAAGAACTCTCTCCATTGATTTGGATTTTAATCTTAGTGGTTACCTAGCACTTGTTCTTCCATCATAGAATTCATACTAAAACAAAAGGTAAGGGCTTAAAATATAGATAGATCTGGATATGGATAGATGCCAGATCTAGAAGAACAATGGCCAGACTAAAGACATTTCTGAGGGTTTTCCAGAAAGTGACTCTACGACCCTGAGAATGAATTACGGTTATTATGCCGTTGTGACTGAAATTGCATGTAAAATACATGTTCATCTCATTCACTGACATAACTGAGCAATAAGTGATTTTTTTATTTAATTTTGTCAAAATGCTTTTATCTTAATAACTTTGTGCAAATCTTTTTTAAATGAATTTGCCCACTTCCTCATCTTCTTAAGCAGAGGATCAAACCTCATTTAATGATTGTTTTATGATTCGGGGTCATCATTATGAAAACAAATTATAATACTGTTCAATCTGACATCGAATAGGCAATAATAGCTTCCTTAGTTACTGAAGACAAATTGTGGTTTTTTTAAAGTTCTTATGTTTGCTTTTTTGTAGGTTTTGCTGTTTTTTCCATTATTCACTGTTAATTCCTTTTTTCAGTATACCTTCCTCTAATATCTCTTCTTCCAGCTTCTACTTTGCCGCTTATAATCTGTTCTAACCTGAGAAAATAACCAAACAAATTTGTTAAAATCATCCCTTACATATGAGTAAATAGGCAGAGAGTGAGCACATGACACATTGTGATTTTTGAAACACTGATTATTAAATAAACCTCATTTTTTTTAAAAATTGAAATTAAGGATTATTCTTTGTCTTTGTCTTTGCCTTTTTCTTTCTCTTTTTTTTGCCAAAAGGATATAAAGTAAAAATAGCATGCCTAATAAAAAAATTATTTTCATTTAAGGATTTCTTGAAAATATTTATAATTAGATTATGAGTATTTCTGATAAGCCCAGTCACTTTTGTAGAAAAGAACTACAAAATTCCTCTAGTCATATTGAGTGCTGGGATAACTAGATAGCTTCTGTGTGAAAATAGTTTTTTAAAAATCTGTATGAAAATAGTTTTTAAAAAAATCATCCTCGTCATTCAGTAAGCAGCTGCGTAGCTGATTAGTTCCAGTAAAGCTGCATTTAGAAGGATTAAATAGTTTCCTTGACATTCCAGGCTTGAAAAGTACAGCAGCCATTTCTAAACTTTATTTTAAAAAGGGCAACTCTAGGCTTGCCTGTGAAGACTTGCATTGAAAACATACAGCAATGAGAAGGGAGGAGAGAGGTAGGGAAGACCTCCAGTTTCAGTAGTGGCAATAATGTGGAATGTGGGTGGGCCTCGGCCACATATAGACAGTAACATGATAGAAGTGAAAGATGAATGATTTAGCAAAATTGCCATGCACCAAACACCAATCCAGAAAAGATGGAATTTTAATTTCTTATCTAAAAAGCAACAGTGCCAAAATTTGACTGTGGTATCCATTCTTTTCCTTATTTCACGAACTGGGTTCCCAGAGTTTTTGCTGGAACCTTTTGCTTTCCTCTTGCTAAACTTTTTTTTAAGTGTCTTTCTCTGGATTTAAGTTTGGGTTCTATCTCCTTATTTTAGGTACGTGTCTTTGTGAACCAGCTGTACCAACCAGAAATCGAGAAAGATATCAGCAAGAACCTTGACCTGCAGGCTATCCGGATCGCTTCAGTGAACCCTATTCTAGACCCTTGGATCTACATCCTCCTCCGAAAGACGGTGCTCAGTAAAGCAATAGAGAAAATCAAATGCCTTTTTTGTCGCATTGGAGGGGGTCACAGAGAACGATCAGGGGGCAACTTTAACTGCACAGAAGGCCACCGGACATCTGCTATGTCCAGCCACTCAAGGTCGTTCATTTCCAGGGAGCTGAAGGAGGTCAGCAGCACCTCCCAGACTCTCCTTTACATGCCAGAACTCAGTGAATCCGGCATTGGTGGTCGTAATTTGTTGCCAGGAGCTGGACCTGGGCTGCCCCCATCAGACACCACCTCACTAAGGACGATGCGGAGCTCTGAGACTTCAGACTCCTCCCAGGGGCAGGACTCGGAGAGTGTGATATTGGTGGATGAAGTTGGTAGAAACTGTAGGGTAGCAGGACCCGCACATAAGGGAGGCTCCCTGCAAGTCACTTTCCCTAATGAAATATTAAACTTTTCAGAAAAATGTATATAGTGGGCATAGAATGAATACCCTGCTCTTTTCCAGGACCTTGTAAGTGAGGTCCAGCGTACTGGCCATATCCAAGAGGGATTTGGTCCAGCTCTGAAGGGCTGTTTTTGTCTTGCCACCCACTCCAGAGCAAAGCACCCACTCCTGACTCTTGATCAGGTCTGTCCCTCGGACGCCAGACACTCAGTGCCATGGCTGTGGTGTGTCTGTGGCCTAGGATCGCCCCGAGGACTCGGTGTCTGGAAGAAGCCACGCATTGCCACACTCAAGATGGTAGATGTTGTTATTCGTTTGGCATCAGGAAGTTAATATCTGGCACCGAGCAATGGGTCAGATCCTAAGAAGGCTCTGTTCAGATAAACTACAAGGACGGTTTGGTAGACAATTTCAGTGTCTCTCTAAAGCATGAAAATGTGAATTTTTATTGCTGTATATATCATGATTTAAAGTATTTAATGTATTTTCTTCTCCATGAGAAGGTTTTATTATTAATACAAGGTATGATGGAAGAATTGCATACACTTTCCTCCCAATATTACCTGCTGATGTTAGAGATGCTACAGGTGTATGATTTATTTTTCTCAAGGCACGTTCAGGCCAAGCTGTGATTGGTTGATTGATGGAACCAGTAGATCTGAAATTTTAATGTTGATGATGGAACCAGTAGATCTGAAATTTTAATGAGAGCTTTTAGTACTATCAGATGGGTAAAGGAAAAAAGTAGTGATTGGGCTATAATTTTCTAATTATAAGTTCTAAAAGTTCTTTCCAAAGTATGTACTACACATATTAAAAGACAGAGAGAAAGGCATGTTCATCCTTCAAAGAAAACATTCTTTTAGAAGAAACAAATATGCTGGCAAATATTTTCCCTTTAAGTCCCCACTGACATACTGATTTTAGTAAAATGTGCTATTAATCTGTACATCTTTAAATGAATAACTCCCCAACTGAAGTGTATAATGTTAAAAAAAATCAGGTCTCTTGTTTTTATTTTTCCATCAAAATAATATGTATATATTTTCACCTAGTTGCAGAAAAATAATCTACAACATCCATTAAGTTCTGAGTGGAAAATGAGTCACATCAATTAAGAAAATTCCTATTTGCCGTATGTGGAAGTATTGGAAGATTTGGTTTTCCACAGGGCAGACATGAAAGTGTACTTGTATAAGGATTGCAGAATGAGGTTCTTTCAGGATCCACTTATAACAGTTTATTATATCACACATTAATCCTGTACAGAAATTTGGAGGAACCTTTTTTCAAAGAAATATTAAGCATGTTCTGTTGCCTAAAGTGTTTTTGTGAATTGCTTTATTGTAATTAAATTCTGAGCCTGGTATTGGTACTGTTTGAGAAGTTGTTGTGCCTAGTGAAATTATTTTGACGATCACAATAAAAAAGAATATTCAGTCAAATGTGAATTCTCCACAGTTTTGAAAGGCTTTAGAAATATGCTCCCAAGAGTCTCTACAAATCAATTTATGTGGAGGCAGCATTGGTGTAGTGGGGAGAGCCCTGAAAAGGAAATATGGATTTCGACAAGTCCCTTCAAATCACCAGGCCTCACTTTCCTCATCAATAAAATGAATGGTTGGATCGGATGAACTCTGAGTTCTCTTCCAGCTTGGACATCTTATATTTCTCTTCCAACAATGGATGGCTATGCCCATGTTTAACATGAGTTACACAAAATATAAATGGCTGTCTGTAAAAGGCAAACTCTATAAACATTTCTAATCATTATTCCCCATGTAATCACTGATCATCTCTAATCAAGAGCAGTAATCCAAAAATTCTCAGACATCCCCCTAAATGAGGTATTTAAAACATCTCTGAATACTTGAAATGAATAAACTACCTCCTATTAGGAATGAGACCAAAAGATTAGAAAAAGATGACCCTAAACCTCATAAACCATATAACATGAAGTAATTAAAAAACACTAGAATAAATGTATATAAATCCTGGTTATATGTCAACAAAAGCACAATCATGAAAACTTAGACACACAATATCTTCCATTTTGTCAATCTAATAAAAGTCTGAAAGGATGTGCTTTCAAGCACTATCTTAAGTTAACAAAAAATATGTACATTAATTACTTCTGAAAATATTGTAACTCATCTAGAACCAAGTGAGGCCATGCCTGTGTACACACAAGTACTACTAACATTCATATTAAATTAACAAAAAGAAAACATTGAGTTACTCTTTATCCATCTTTTGTGACCAAAAATAATTTTGTTCAAAACAAGCAGTAGTTTCATATTATTTAGGAAAAAGCTTCTAAAGAAGACATCATTTTAATACATTTTTCCATTTTTAATCCATGACTTTTTAAATAATAATTGATTTATAGAGATTTCAAAGTTTATGGAGTGCTTTCCTCACCTTACAACAACTCGACAAATTAGGCAGTGGACATTTAGTAGACAAAGATATCACTGTTAATGCATTTGTTCATGGCCACACACCTGGATTTGATCTAGCTGCACGCAATGCAGGTGAAATGTAAAATAGCTAATGATCCACCCTGTTCGCAAATGTCGTGATGTGGCTCTACTACTAACCTCTCGACTGATCCTAAATCATCCTGTAATTCTTTATTCCCTCTCCTGTATTTGGGAATAAAACTGCCTACTCTATAACTGATTCACAGTGGTACTCTGGGCGCCTTTTTATTCCCTTCTCCTGTATCCCAGTGGGAAGGACTTCTTGGACAGAGGCCCCAAATAGAATTATCCCTCAAGAATCTGAAGTGGATGTAGAATTGAAGTACTAGGGAACTTAGGTTCCTATTGTGGAAATCAAGGCAACCCAAGAACAATGAAACTAAGGCAAACTGCAGAGTAGGTAAAAGAGATATTAGCAAAGGTGGCGTGGTGGCCTTCGTCTAGTAGTCTCAGGATAACAACTGCTGGAAAAGAAAGAATTAAAGAACACCCTAAAAAAGAAGCAGCACAGGGTCAGCACAGCTTCATCAAGAATAGGTCATGTCATTCCTGATAGGCAAGGGGTAAAAAGATAGGAACAATTTTCCCAAGTATCACACATTATTACAAATAGACCAATGAAAATACACTACAAATGACTAATATTTTGAGAAACTCAATTTAAAACAACTATGAGGGTTTGTCTTGTGAAAACTGGTAAAGATGGGGGTGTGGGGCAGCTGGGTGGCTCAGTGAATTGAGAGTCAGATCCAGAGATGGGAGGTCCTGGGTTCAAATCTGACCCCATTTACTTCCTAGCTGTGTGACCCTGGGCAAGTCACTTAACCTCCATTGCCTAGCCCTTACCACTCTTCTGCCTTAGAACCAATACCCAGTATTGATTCTAAGACGGAAGGTAAGGGTTTAAAAAAAATTGGTAAAGAAGAAAAAAATGGAGAGAATCAATATTCGAGGGGCTATAGGTAGACAGGCACACTGATGTTGTGTTGATAGAGCTATGAAGTGGTTTAACTTCTGGATTTCAATTTGTAATTATGCAAGAAAAAATGATTATACTTTTCATACCCTTTGATACACAATGCCAACCCTGGGCATAAACTTCAAGAAAGGAGCAAAGATCTAATTTCAAAATCATTATAGTAATCTTCTTTGTGGTAGCAAAGAACTAAAAACAAAAGTATATATTGCCTGTGGAATGAATACAAAAAAGCTATGCTAAATGAATGCAATGTATTGTGTAGTAAATGTGAGAAATTGAGAGAAATGTGGGAAGAACTGCATGAACTGATTCAGAAATATATATACATATATATTAACACCAATGTAAATGAAAATATTAGAAAAAGGAAGTTAACTCTTAAGAATGGAAAAAGAAAAAAAAAACATGAAGGTTTTGTTTGAGACAGAAGACCACAAGGATATCTTTAAATTGAAGGAAATAGACTAGATCAGTGGTGGTGATCCTTTTAGAGACTAAGTGCCCAAACTGCACCTTCACTCCACATGTGAACTTCCCCCTTACCCTAGGACAAGAGGGCTGCTGGGCAGAGGGGAGGGTGAAGTGAAAAAATGTCCTCAGGTGGTGAAGGGGAATGGAGTAGCCATAGGTTTGCCAACACAGGACTAGATGGCCTCTAAGGTTCCTTTCAATTTTAGATGTATGATTCTATTATAGTACTTATGTGTAGCATCAAATATATTCTCTAGGTTGGACATTTTTACTTCACTATTTTTCTTTATCACAAGGAAAGATTCAGTCTAGAGGGGGTAGAGCAGAAAATGGTTGTAAAGGTAAAACACACAAAAAAAGTAAAAAGAAAAAAGGCAATGTTGGACAATGTCCTTTTTTGATAGTGACTAGACTGGTAGATTGGGGAAATGTTTTGGATATAATTTACTTAGATTTTGGCAAAGTATTTAATAAAATGTTTCACAATATTACTATAGAAAATCTGTGAACTAAATGAAAGTACAATCAGATAGATTTGTAATTCATTGAATGGGAAGGCTCAAAGTATAGTCATTAATGATTTGAGGTTGGCTTTGAAAGGCTTCAGAGAGTGTGTTCTAATGGTCTCTGCTTTTTTCAAACATCATTATCAGTAACTTAGATAAAAGCAATGATGACCTTATCAAATGGGAAGATGACACAAAACTGGAAGGGATAACCAACACTGGATGCCTGTCAGGATCCAAAAAGAACACTGAGCCAAAACTGTTAAGATGAACTCCAATAAGGATAATGGAAAGTCTTAAACTTGAATTCAAAAAGTCCACTTAACCAAATCAAGATTGAGTTCAGAAGCCATTTGTCTGAAAAAAATCTAGGGGTAGTCATGGACTCCAGGTGCAGTCCAATGAATCAACAGGGTGGCATAGCCCCACAAAAGCTAATATGATCTTGGACTTCATTAAGAAAAGGATAAGAACCCCAAAGAGATAATGGACACAAAGACTTGTACAAAAATATTCATAGCTGCGCTCTTTGTGGTGGCCCAAAACTGGAAAACGAGGGGATGCCCATCAATTGGGGAATGGCTGAACAAACTGTGGTATATGTTGGTGATGGAATACTATTGTGCTAAAAGGAATAATAAAGTGGAGAAGTTCCATGGAGACTGGAACAACCTCCAGGAAGTGATGCAGAGCGAGAGGAGCAGAACCAGGAGAACATTGTACACAGAGACTAATACACTGTGGTATAATCGAACGTAATGGACTTCTCCATTAGTGGCGGTGTAATGTCCCTGAACAACTTGCAGGGATCCAGGAGAAAAAAAAACACCATTCATAAGCAAAGGATAAACTATGGGAGTGGAAACACCGAGAAAAAGCAACTGCCTGAATACAGAGGTTGAGGGGACATGACAGAGGATAGACTCTAAATGAACACTCTAATGCAAATACTATCAACAAAGCAATGGGTTCAAATCAAGAAAACATCTAATGCCCAGTGGACTTACGCGTCGGCTATGAGGGGTGGGGGGGGGGGGGGGAGGAAAAGAAAATGATCTATGTCTTTAACGAATAATGCTTGGAAATGATCAAATAAAATATATTTTAAAAAAAAAAAGAAAAGGATAAGAGAAGGGGGCAGCTGGGTTGCTCAGTGGATTGAGAGCCAGGCCTAGAGATGGGAGGTCCTAGGTTCAAATCTGGCCTCAGACACTTCCCAGCTGTGTGGCCCTGGGCAAGTCACTTGACCCCCATTGCCTAGCCCTTGCCACTCTTCTGCCTTGGAGCCAATACACAGTATTGACTTCAAGACAGAAGGTAAGAGTTAAGAAAAGAAAAGAAAAGAAAAGAAAAGAAAAGAAAAGAAAAGAAAAGAAAAGAAAAGAAAAGAAAAGAAAAGAAAAGAAAAGAAAAGAAAAGAAAAGAAAAGAAAAGAAAAGAAAAGAAAAGAAAAGAAAAGAAAAGAAAAGAAAAGAAAAGAAAAGAAAAGAAAAGAAAAGAAAAGAAAAGAAAAGAAAAGAAAAGGATAAGAAAAAGAGCTGTTGAAATCAGATAGATGCAGATCAAAGCATAATATCTTTCACATCAGTATATTTATGGTTTTACTTTGGAGTTTTGGTTATGTATGAGTGTGCTCTTACAACAATGACCAATATGCAAGTGTATTTTGCTTGATAATAAAAAAGAAAATTAAAAAAGAAAAAGAAAAAGAAAGAAAAGGAGCTTCCAGGAATCAGAAAGTTCCTTTGTATTTGGCCCTGACCAGTTCGCATCTGGAGTATTATTCTTGACACCATCTTTTAGGAAGGAAATTGATAAATTAGATAATTCCAGAAAAGAGGGACAAGAGTGCTGAAGGGCCTTGAATTCAAGTCACACAAGGATCAACTGAATGGGGCAGCTAGGTGGCTCAATGGACACAGAGCCAAGCCTGGACACTGAAGTCCTAGGTTCAAATATGAGGTTAGATACTTTCTAGGTGTGTGACCCTGATCAAGTCACTTAACCTCAATTGCCTAGCCCTTACTGCCCTTTGGCCTTGGAACTAATACTTATTATCGATTCTAAGATAGAAGGTCAGAGTTTTTTGTTTAATTAAACTGAATGAGCTAGGAATGTATAATTAGAAGAGGACAAGGCTCAGAAGGGATATATCTTCAAGTACCTGAAAAGCTGTTATGATAAAGAATTAGACTTTTTTCCATTAAGCCCTAATAGAAGGTAAAGGAAAATTTGAACACCATCAGAAAAACTTCCTGATCATTAGAGCTATGAAAAAGTGAAATAAGCTCCCAAAGGTTTTCCATCAAAGAGTAGACTGTTTATCAGTGGTATTTTACTGGTTTGGCAGCTAGGTAGCACAATGAATAGATTGTCACACTTAGAATCAGTAAGATTCAGCTGTGTGACTCTAAGCAAGTCACTAAAACCCTCTTTATCTCAGTTTCCTCATTTGTAAAATGAGCTGGAGGAGGAAATGGGAAACCACTTCAGTATCTCTGCCAGAAAGAAAACCAAATAGGGTCACCAAGAATCTGATACAACTGAAAAATGACTAAACTAAATCTGATACAACTAAAAAATGACTAAACTAAACAACAAAGTATGTTGGGTATAAGTTGGATCAGGCAATTGAAGTTCCTTACAACTCAGAGAAATAACAGGGCCAGAGATCTGCAGATTTCCCCCAGGTCAAAACCTGAGACCTCAAATTATAAAATACATATGTTTTTAATAGTTTCATGTCTCTCCCTAACTCCTTTTCTTTCCAAGAAATCCCCAACCCAAGAGATCTCAGAGACCATTTCTAGTCCTCCTACTCTCCATAACCTTTGGATAATCTTCTGGTCCTTGTAACTTCTTACATGAATTGGTTTGAAATAAAGTAAATTATAAAATGAATTCACACATTTTGGATTAACATAATAATTTGATTATGAATAATATGGTAATACACATACACTTGAGATTATAACCCAGGTAATATCCTGGTACTACACTCTAAACCTGGTTACATACACAGACTCTTGTCTGGGGCTTTGTTCATACTACAAATCACAGAGTTGCAAAGTATCAAATTAAAGGAATTCTTACACCAATACAAATGAGAGGTCACTTAATTAAATTCCCTTCTTACCATAGTATATATGCCAATAAGGAAGCACTTTGCAATTATTCCCAATCTGAACCTCACAACAACCCTAGAAGCTGTGTTATCTTCATTTAAAGATAAAGAAACTGAAGAAAACAAGATTAAGTGTGTTGCCCAGGGTCACACAACTATTAAGTGTCAGAGGCCAGATTTGGAAGCAGGTCTTCATAAACCCAGGGTCAGTGTCACCTAGCTACCCCAATCTAGCAGTGGTTTGTAGGATGGAGTGGAGGAGAAAGAGTCAAGAGAAATGGGGTAGGAAGCTACTGGAACAGTCTAAGAGAATGAGGGCGTGAATTCTAGCAGTAGTGGGGAAAAGTAAGTGGGGACCACTAATGTGAAAGAGTGTAAAACTAGGGTTAACAGAGATGAGTCATAGATATGAACAAGAGAAATTCAAAGATGACTTTAAAGATTTCATATTTGGTGATGATGGTGGCATTAAAAAAATGAGGAAGAGGATTATTTTTGGAGGGAATATAAAATCCATTTGGGACATGTTCTTGAGGTGTTAGTGGGACATCCAAATGATGTCTAGAAAGCAGTTAAAATAAGTCAGAGACATCCTAATAGGAAGTTGATAGCTAATTATTCTGTAAAGAAATTTGGAATTATGCTTTTTTTTTTAAATGACTATACTTGCTAGCTCTGTGGTCCTGGGAAAGTGACTGACCTCACTGGGCCTCAGTCCTCATCTCCAAAATGAGGAAATTCAACTCAGGGAACTCAAAGGCCCCTTCCAGCTCTAATGATCCTCCAGATCATAAGGAAAGGAGATTATGAAAAATTCAGAGAAGCGTGAGAAGATTTAGCTGAACCAATATAGAGAGAAGTAAAAAAGAACCATAAAAATATATAAAAACCAAAGATTAAAAAAAATGCCAAGGTCTACAATGATGAAAATGAAATTATATATATATATATATATATATATATATATATATATATACATATATATATGTATATGTATATATAGTAGTCTCTCTGTAACCAAGAATGACGATTGTCTTTGTGCGTTTTCATCTACAGTGTACCCTCATATGACTTTGAGGTCCAAAGGCTGAGGCGCAGAGTTTGTGGCACATGGGGCATGGGACGCCAGTTGTTACGGGAGGTGCGGTTGTGGCCTGGTGTCAGCGTTCACGCGCTGCGGCAAGACATTGACGTCGTTCATCTTCAAAGGTGGTGGCGGCATGGTGAATGTGGGTTTGCCAGCTGCTTCTGTCAGAGGCAGTGAGTTCTAGTTGCTTTGGTGTCATGCCAGCCCACTTCAAGTTGGACTTTCACTGATCCTTGAATCTTTTCTTTGGTCGGCCTTGTTTCCTGAGTCCAGCTGACAGTTCACCATAGAATACCTGTCTTGGTATTCGCTGTAGGTCCATGCGGATGATGTGTCCAGACCATCGTAGCTGGGTTTTGTGGACCATGACTTCGATGCTGGTGGAGTTGACTCTGTCAAGGACTTACTGGTTGGTGATTCGGTCCTGCCATCAGATCCTCATGATTGACCGGAGAGAGCATTGGTGGAATTGTTCCAGCTGTTTCATGTGCTTCCGGTACAGTGTCCATGTCTCGCAACTGTACAGGAGCGAGCTGAGGGCCACTGCATTATACACTTTGAGCTTCGTCACAGTGCTTACACCGCTGTGTTGGAGGACTTTGCAGCGCAGCCGTCCAAGTGCCTGGCTGGCCTTTTGGATCCTAGCATTAATCTTGTGGTCTAGGGACCCTTCATTGGCAATGGTGCTGCCCAGGTACTTGAAAGTGTTGACGTTAGAAAGCTGTGTGCCGTCGATAGTTATGCACGGTTGGTTCGTTGGCCTCCCTGGTGCAGGTTGGAACAGCACCTCTGTTTTGTTGAGGCTGATAGTCAGGCCAAACAGTTTTGTTGTGGTAGAGAACCTGTCCACAATGGTTTGGAGATGATTTTCTTGGTGGGCCATGAGAGCACAGTCATATGTGAAGAGAGCTTCCAGGATGAGTCTCTCTGTTGTCTTTGTTTTTGCAGTCATGCGGCAAAGGTCAAATGTGAGCCATCCAGTCGGTATTTGATGTAGACGCCCAGGTTTAGATCCATCACAGCATGTCATAATACTTGGGTGAAGTATAGGTTGAATAGTACCGGAGCAAGGACACAGCCTTGTTTCACGCCATTGGAGATGTTGAAGTGATCGGAAGTCTCTCCCACCAGATAGGACTTTCCCTGTCATAGCAACATGAAAGAACTGGATCAGTTTGATGAATTTTGCTGGGCAACCGAGCTTACTAAGGATCACCCACAATGCGTCCCTGTTTACTGTGTCAAATGCCTTAGTTAGGTCTATGAAGACAATGTAGAGACTCAGGTTCTGCTCAAGGCATTTTTCCTGCATTTGTCTCACCGTGAAGACCATGTCGATGGTGCTGCGATCTGGTCGGAAACCACATTGTGATTCAGGCAGGTTCTGCTCTGAGTCAGATGACAGGAGTCTGTTGAGTATAACTCGGGCGAGGATCTTTCCAGCAGTGGAGAGTAGTGAGATGCCTCTGTAGTTGTCACAGGCTGCCCGTGAGCCTTTGTTCTTGTATAGGGCTACGATGGAGGTATCTCCGAGTTCTGGGGGCATGTCTTCCTCTTCCCATATGCTGGTCAGCACTATATGGAATGCCTGAAGTGCCTTTCCCTTTAAGGCCTTGTACACCTCGGTTGGGATCCTGTCTTTACCGGGTGCCATGCCTGTACTCATTTGTTTAATGGCTTTTTGGACTTCTTCTATTGAAGGAGGGACGTCAAGTTGTTCGATGGTGTGGTTTTGGGGGATCTGGTCAAGGGCGCTTTGATCAACTGAAGAAGGTAGGTTGAGAAGCTGACTAAAGTGTTCTTTCCACCTGTTGCTGATGCCTTTTTTATCTTTTATGAGAGTGTCACCATCACAGGATAATAAGGGGGCATTGGCTGGTTTTAATGGCCCATAGACAGTCTTGAGGGCACTGAAAAATTGTTTATAGTTTTTTGTGTCAGCAAAGCACTGGATTTCTTCTGCCTTTTTTTCCCACCATCGGTCTTGCATCTTCCTGATCTCATGCTGTGCCATAGCTTGGAGAGACTTGAATCTGTTCTTTTTAGGAGCAGAGTTTGGATTATTTTGCCATTCCATAAAGGCTTTGTTCTTTTTGTTCAACAGATCTTCAATAGCAGTGTTGTTCTCATTGAACCAATCCTGGTGGTTGCGTTGCTTGGGGCCTAGGACTGCCTTTGATGTTTCCATCACAGTGTCTCTGAACTGGTTCCATTTCTCAGTTGGACTTCCAGTGAGTGGTCCCTTGACAGACAGCTTGTCGTCCAGGCAGGACTTATATTATATAATATATATATATATATATGTATATATATATATATATATACATATACATATACATATACACACATATATATACATATATATTACATATTATAAAAATATATAAAAAACAAAGATTAAAAAAATGCCAAGGTCTACAATGATGAAAATGAAATTAACAACAACAAAACACATGAAAATACCATATATATAGTTCTCATGACTAAGCTTAGCTCCAGAGAAAACAGTGTTAAATGTTCCTGTCTCCATTCATTGGCAAGGTCAAAGATTATTCATGCAGAATGTGTATATACTTTCAGACTTGATATTCTGGATACTTTTACTGAACTGATTTTTTCTTCTTCAACATTCCTTACAAAGGATGGTTCACTGGGTACAATTGTGGCAAAAGAAACACTTAGAAATGAATGTAAACTAAAAACAAAAGATAGCAATAAAAATAAGAATTATTTTTAAAGAAATGTAATGCAAGGGTTTAGGACAGTAGGAGTTCAAGCTAAAACTTTGAGAGTCATTCACACAGAAATAAAATTGGAAGAAACTGATAAGGTAGATTCAAACCTGGTTATGACCAGACCCAAGGAGTTGTCATTAATTTATTATAATCAAATTTAAAGTCTCTATGAAGTGACCTAGGGATTTGTCCTCAACTCTGTACTATTTAACATAATTTATTAATAAATTGGACAAAGGCATAAAAGGAATACTTATCAAATTTGCAGATGATATAACACTGGGAGGGATGGCAAACATGCTAGATGATAGCATAGCATTCAAAAAGGCCTTGATAAGACTAGAATGATGGGCCAAATATACCAGGGTGAAATTTAAGAGAAAACTATAAAATCCTCTACTTGAGTTTTAAAAAATCCACATCACACATATTGCCTGGGAAAGGCATGACTAGATAATAGTTCTTAAAAAAAGATATGAGGGGTTTAGTTTAATGTAAATCTTGAAAAAGTAAATATGATCTTATACATTATTCAAGGTATAGTTACTTAAACAAGGGAAGTGATTTATCTCTATATTTTACCCATCACATCTTACATGTTATATTCAGTTTATACCAAAAATAGTATTAACAAAGTAGCTATGGCCAGAAGATCTCAAAACCAAGGTGAGCAGGCAAAAGACAATGTCCCAGAAGGATCAGTTCAAAAACCTGGAAATGTTTTATCTGGAGACTTGGTGAGGATATAGTGACTATATTAAAGTATTCGAAGAATTATCACAGAGAAGAGGTAATGAACTTATTCTGTTTTGCACCTGTGAGAACCAGGAGTCACAGGGAGAGGTTACAAAAAAGGCAAATTTCAGAATGAATGTATGGGAAAATCTTCCTGACAATTAAAAGTTGTCCCATAGTGGAATAAGTTGCTTTGGGAGATAATGAATTCATCTTCTCTAGAGGTCAATATTTCAAGAATGGCAGCTGGGTAGCTCAGTGAATTGAGAACCAGGCCTAGAGACGGGAGGTTCTATCTAGGTTCAAATATGGCCTCAGACACTTCCGGGCTGAATATTGATTCCAAGACAGGTTTTAAATATATATATATATATATATATATATATTTAAAGGATGTTATTTTTTCTACCAAAGTAGATTGAAGGAGAGGGTAGAGTCAAGATGGCCTCTTAGACGCAGCAAAAATCCAGACCTCTCTCAAAACCCTTCCACACCAATCAAAAACAAAGTGCTTTGAGAGGACAGAAAACCAAATCTAGCAACAGGACAAAGCTGGGGACCCTCCTGCTGGATTCAACTTAAAAGGTATGCTAAAAAATCCTGATTTCTTAAACTCTCAGGTTCAAGGGAAAGGAAGGAAGGTCCCAGGACCTCTTCCCCCTCCTACTGTGCTGAGTCTCCAACAGTGGCTGGAATCTCTGGGCAGGCAAGGGCACTAGTCCAGAAGGAGTGCCTCATTGATACAGCTGTGCCAGGTTCAGGGCATTGAACACAGGTGGCAGGGAGGCAGCTGGAGAAGCAGGGAAACAGCTGGAGAAGCATGGAGGGAAGGGCAGCCTAGTCTCAGCCAAAATGCTCCATCTTGCCCCTTCCCTTCTCCAAGTTTTGACCTCAGGGCACATCTAGCTGTACAAATTAACTTCACCCTGGCTTAATCTTATCAATAAGGCAGATAAGAAGCCTTCAGAGGGCAGGGAAGCTCACTTTACAACACCCCTTCCCCCATAAATTATGCTGAGAGCCTGCTAACTAAGCTCCTAGGGTGAAGGCTATAATCGCTACAGAATACCAGGATAACAGGGTAGGAAGTCCAACTCACTTTCAGCTTCTGCTGCCAGCTGGGGAAGACCTGACCTCAGGACTCATCAATACCATCAGCCTAACCCAATCAGCAGAGCAGAGAAGCAGCCCGTTCAAGACAGAATAGCCTAAACCCACAGATCCAGCAAGTAATCAGAGAAGCAAGATTATAGTCAATGACAGGGGGGAAAGAAGGAAAAATATGAGTAAACAAGAGAAAAAGAAAAAAGAAATTACAATTGACAGCTTTTTTCCGGGTAATGAACAAAGAGCAAATGGAACAGAGGAGGACCAAGGAACACCAAGCAAAAACACAGAAACTTCAGCAAATCAGACACAGGCTTTGGAAGAACTCAAAACACAATTCAAAAAACAATTAAGAGAGGCTAAAGTCAATTGGGGAAAGAACTTAAAAAGCAAAATAAGTCACCTTATTTTGCTTTTTTAAGTTCTTTCCCCAAAGTCTTCTGGAAATAGAGGCACATGAACTAAAACAAGAAAATAGTGTGTCTTGAAAGCCAGAATTGACCAGCTTGAAAATGAGGCAAAGATGATGAAAGATAACCTACAAAGAAAATCAGACCAGAAGAAGGATTACCCAAAAGCCAGCAATAAAATTCAGTCTTTAAAAATTAGAATCCTGCAACTAGAAGCAAATGACTTCACAAAGCAGTCTTTAAAACAAAATCAAAAGAATGAAAAAATTGAGGAAATTATGAAATACATAATTGACAAAACTACAGAACTAATAAATAGATCTAGGAGAGACAATTTAAGAACTATTGGACTATCAGAAGATCATGACAAAAGAAAAAGCCTAGACATCACTCTACAGGAAATTATCCAAGAAAACTGCCCTGACATTCTTGAACAAGAGGGAAAAGTGGAGATTGAAAGAATTCACAGATCACCTCCTGTACCTAATCCCCAATTGACAACACCCAGGAATGTTATAGCCAAATTCAAGAACTACCAGACCAAGGAAAAGATACTACAATCTGCTAACAAGTAATTCAGGCATCATGGGAACCACAGTTAGGATAACACAGATCTGGCTACATCTACACTGAAAGACAAGAAGCTATGTAATATGATATTCCAGAAAACAAGGGAACTGGGTCTACAACCAAGAATCAACTACCCAGCAAAACTGACTATATTCTTGCAGGGAAAGTATGGTCATTTAATAAAATAGAAGACTTCCAAGCATCCATAAAGAAAAGACCAGACAAACAGAAAATCTGATGTCCAAGCACAGAACTCAAGAGAATCACCAAAAGGTAATTAAAAAAGGGGGAAAAAAACCCTTTTTTAAAGGACCCAATAAGTTCAAATGATTTGTATTCCTATAAGAAAAGATAATATTGGTAACTCTTAAAAAATGTTATCATCAGGGTAGCTAGAAGAAGTATACCTAGAGGGAACAGTGACAAACTGTATAGGATGAAATATATAAAAAAAAAAAAATATATATATATATATATATGTACGTATGTATACATATATACAAAGTAGATTACAACTCCTCCATTATTCAATAAATAGAATACAAGAATTGTTGTGGCTGAAGCAAGAGAATAATTTATGTGACAATAGCACAATATGATATTTAACAGAAAGTTTCTTGTAGAGTGATTTTCACATGTGTATTTTTATACCTAACACAGTACCCAAAACATAGCAGGCACTTAATATATGCTTCTTGACTGACTGAAAGGAAAACAACATTGAAAGGCTTTAGAACACTGATCAATGGAGAACATCACTGTGGCTTCAGAGGACTGAGGAAGTGTGACATAAGGAGATATCAGAATAGGTTTTTAGCAGAGGCTAGAGGGTCTCTCTGAGCTAAAATAAGTTACACTTAGGTTCAAAGAATTTGGGGCTTAGAAAACACCTTAGAAATCATCTAGTCCAACCTTTTCATCTTACAAATGAGGAAACTACAACCCAAAGAGGTTGACAAGGTCACACAGGGAGTAAAGAGCTTAAATTTTCTCCTATGAGCCCATGAGCTTCTGACTCTTAAATTCTGTGGAATCTGCTGCCCCCTGGTGGCTCCAATCATCATGCTCTTGCAATGCACTGCAGTTGAGTGGAGAAAAGTGGACAATGATGGGCAGCTATTCAAAATCAGCAGAGTGGGACACTGAAATTTACACAAAACATAATATTCAAATCAACAAAGCTATCCTCTCTGTTCTATCCATCATTGGCAGCAACAGAAACTGTACTATGAAGTCTTAACAGCATTTATTAGGTGGCACAGTGAACTTGGAGTGCTGGCCTTATCAGGAAGACTCATCTTCCTGAATTCAAGTATGGCCTCAGCCATTTATTAGTTAGGTGAACCTGGGCAAGTCACTTAACCCTGTTTGCCTCCGTTTCCTCATTTGCAAAATGAGCTGGAGAAGGAAATGGTAAATCACTGCAGTATCTTTGCTAAGAAAATCCCAAATAGGATCATGAAGAGTTGGACACGACTGAAATGACTCAACATGTGCCAGACTCTATGATATGCACTTAGGTTAAAGACCAAAAAAGAAAAAAGAGGAAAGCTCCCCAGAGGTAGGGAGCACTATGAGAAGCTGCGTGTATAGTTAATGGAGTCAAGACAGACACTTTCAAATTGGACCTCAGTTACTAGGAATATCATATGAAACCTAGCTGTGTGATCATGGCAAGTCACCAACTTCTGAGCCTGTTTCTTCCTCTCTAAGATGAAAATAGTTGCTTGCACTATGTACTTCAGTTGTACATTGTTGTAAGGGAAGTACTTTGCAAATTTTAAAGTATTATATGTGTGCCTCTTTTTAAAAGTTGTTTTGCATGACATGGGACATAATTAGGAAGACCACAGGGTTTTCTGAAAAATAATAGAGCTGCAGGCTCTGATATCTACATAGTGACCTTTTAAAAGTTGTTTTAATACTTTTTAAATTCATAGTTCATCTTTTCTTCTAATAGTTCTATACCCCAATTTTCCTAGAAATTATATAGTGAATTTTCCCAGCATATTTGTAGACTATTTGACTAGCCGAATATTCTATTTCCTTAAAAACTGACATATTATATACATATATATTCATGTACTTGTTTTCAAAGAATTAGAACATGTTATGCTTCATGCTAAAATTATAGTTAACATTTTTATTTTTGTTGTGTCTGTTCAATCATTTTTAGTTATGTCTGACTCTTTTATGACTTTATTTGGAATTTTCTTGGCAAAGATAATGATTGGCCATTTCCTTCTCTAGCTCATTTTACAGATGAAAAAAAATGTGGCAAAGAGGGACAAGAGACTTTTCCAGGGTCACACAACTAATAAGTGTCTAAGGCTAGATCTGAACTTAGGAAGATGAGGCTTCCTGTCTCCAGGCCCAGCACTCTATGTATTGCACCACCTACTGCCATGCTTAACTTAATTTACTATTATTTTTCTTTATTAACGTGGAACACATTTATGGATCTTGCCTCATCTGAGCACATTATTATAAACAGTGATTATGCTGGCAACTTGGAAAGGCTGGTTAATAAATATCCCTAACTGAAAGATCATCAAATAAATAAACTTTTACTGGGTCTAATTCTTACCTTATTTGCAAGAATGAGAGCACTAATAGCATATAATGGATTATATCATTATTCAGAAAAGGATATTAGCTATACTTTCTAGACATGAAAATAAAATGATGCCTTATACGACCAATCCCCCCAATTCCCTTTCCACCCTGAAACTCTCTATCTCAGATTACATGGAATCACATATGCAAAAAGAAAACAAAAGTAATCATAACACACTTTATTTGACTAGACAAGTGACATCTCTGGCTTGTATATGTAGGAAAAATGAAAAATTAAGCTTGGGGTTATTTTTTAAGATTCTAATGGTTGTACAGCAGCAGCTTTAGGTATTGATGGGATATATTAACAATTATATATGATATATTGGCAGAGGTTTCACCTTCATGTGAAGGAAAGATTACCAAGCAATTTAACTGCCTACTCTCTCTTTATGTCACTCTTCCAAAGCCAGAAAAAGAAATAGGGCTAAATATCTATAAAACAATTTAGCAATCTAACAAGGAGACAAATGTATTGCACTACTTTAAAAAAGCTCCCACAGAGTAAAATTTAAAACTTGAAATTGCAGAAAACCCCACAACTTTATTTATACATGAATTTTACAATAAGCAAGAAAGCATGTACATCCATCACATAAAACAATACATGAAATTACAAACTTTCCACATCTATACTTACCCAATCCATTGGTAATTATTAATTATTTAAAACAGAATAAGTATTTTGCTTTTAGGCTATATTTAAACTTACCATTCTAACTGGAACCACCTTCCTGATAGATCAAATACATAGTACAATACTTTCTGCAGCAGAATTAATCTGCTGATTTCTCCATCTCTGAGCAATGCACTTAAAGATCCTGTCAAAAAGCCATCAAATGACTTGCTGCCAACGTAGACGAGGAAAAAATTCACATAATGAAGATTATTTTGATACCTGCCAAAGGTAATTAATCTTAACAAAAAATTTCTACAATTCAGGAATAAGACAAAATTTCTAATTGTGTATTACACTGGTGGATTAGAAGAACAACTTAAATTAGGAAAGATGTTTATTTTTGTATGTATTTGATAGCTTTCATTCAAAGATATCAGTAGTAATTCCCAGTAGTAGCAATGCAAAGAATGAACTTTTAGATTCTAAATTTTAGATGTGCGATGAGTTAATGACTTAAGGACTATTAACTTGATGCTCATTTTTTAAGGACAGAATTTATGTATTTTTAAATGGTAAATCATGTTATTATTGAAGTGAGATTAAGACTTACTGAGTTCCACAGGCTGAAAATTAAAATCGACTGCCTTAAATATCACATATTAAAATAACCATAAAGAGAATTTGAGCTTTCAAATTAAAGAAAATATAGTATTTTAACCAGGAAGGAGTATGCTACTATTGTGCTCTCACTATAAAAAGTATTCATAATAATTTCAAAAGTCCATGTTTTAAAAATGATTCATTTGTAGCAAGGATTGATTACTTCTATTTTTTCTTACACAAAAATATTTAATGTCAGAATCATACTTTTATCATCAATTTGACACATCTGATAAATATCGATGAGGAAATTTCATAACAGATCAATTAATTTTTCTCTCCTAATGTCAAAACCAAAGGCATGCATAAAAATTAAGAGAAAAATCAAAAATTGCTCATGACATGTGGCATGTCATACATTTTTTTTTTGCTGAAGGTTCCCAGTGACATTTCTATATTCTGTATTCCTAATAACAATTTCACTTTGACTATTAACTCTCCATATTTACAATGCCTAAATATTTGATTCTTCTTGGGATCAACCTACTTTTTACCTAAATAATAACATATTTTGATGGGGGGGGCTGCCACTTTTTCTAATTTGAAAAAACAAATATCAATTTGAATAGCCAGTTTACAACAATGGTCTTCATATCAATCCATAAATAATAAAAAGGATCTGCAGTATTTTTAACATTTTCACTTTTCATGTTACAAATTAGTGAAATGAGTGCTTTTACATACAAAAACTAAACAAAATGTGTTAATTACTCAACATTTTACTCACATTTCTTGAGGCTGAAATTCTAAGTCACAAGTCATCAAAACGCTGACCAGACATTATGCAATGATTCTACCATAAGTTTTCAAATTTCTCATCTCAAAAATACTGGTTTCACCCTTTTTCTTAAGGATGGATTTCTCTGCTGCTAAAACTTTTAAGAGATGCTCAACAAGCTAGATTCAAGTTACATGCATTGCTTTATCGAGCTTTGATAAAAACAGAACCATCTGGGACTGTGGCACCTTCTTCCTTCTCAGTTATGGTCTCAACAGTCCCTGATGCTGACACGATTACCATCGTTTTGTTTGCTGAAACCGTCTTCTGTTTTTCTGCAATAGCTGCACAAACAGCAACAATCTCATCACTTTCAAAGTCATAATCTGGAATTGATTTTGGTGAAAAATGTATTTCTTCAGCTGGTGTTTCAGTTCTTTTAACTCTCTGTGCTTCCTTCTGCTCCTTTTGCAGTGTTCTTGCCCAGGAAAGGTCTTCTTTCCATATTTCAGGATTCATTGGATAGATATGCAAGGCTACCTGGAAACTTCGAATTGCCTACAAAAAAAGGGATCAATAGTCCTTGAGTCAATCTATCTAATACTAGCCATATCCTGTCCGTATTTTCTATTTGTGTTTTATACTAGGAGTTCCCTGGGAGCAATCTATTGCCTTAAATCAAAAATATTATTTGTTGTCATTGACACACCCCAGAATGCAAACCAGTAAGTGACTGGCTAAGGCCTTACTAACTGTTTTTTAAGCTTCTTACCAAAGTCTTGTGTTCTGAATATATATCAAATGGCAGTGATAAAGGAGATGAGGGGGGCAGAGAAGCAGAGGCTGAGAGCTGGAGTCTGTTCTGATTTATTAGTGCACATTTGGTTCCCCTCCTCTATCACCAAGTTCTAAGGAAGAAATAGATGGTGCAATGGCTGTAATCACTTTGCCCTTTTCTAAGAGCCAGCCTTCTCACACCTGTAAGAAGATATCTAGGCAAAAAGTGAGTTTATATTTTAAAATGCCATTATTCTTGACTGCCATATCTCTCTGATTAGCAAGTGTGTCTGCTGGATGGTCAGGTTTGGGCCTCTTTTGTTCTCTTTCTTATAGTAACTGATTGATATCAGCTACACTTCCATCATTGATGTTGGTGTTCTTTCTTCATCAACTCATTTTTCAGTGATGATAACCTATCCAAATAGTTCAAGTTGGAATTTTTAAAATTTCATACCATATCTTTTTATCTAGTTTATTCTTCTACCTGTATAAATTTTAATATTTGTTTGATCAAGTTAGCAATCTATTTTCTGATAGGTAATTAAGGAATCCTTCCCATATGAATAATAAATCATTAAAATGTAATCAATTTCCTTTTTTGTGATGTTATTTGGTGATTGACATGTCCAGAGCCTAAAGATTCTTTTTTTCAAATAGTATTTATGACGTATAGGCACACGACTTCTGTACAGTCTATAAATCTTTGGCCTCTCTCATTTCCTATTTCTAAATTTTTAGTTCCCAACATAGTTTTCACTGTGCTTGATTACTCCCACCTTTGAATTTATATTACTGAATATCAAAGTAGATACTGACTTGTTTTGGAGAATCTTCTCAAGCTTTCCAGAACTTCCTCTAATTTTTCATTCTTTTGCAACACCTACGCATTCACATTTAAATATAAGAGAAAGAAGACATCCCCCTACACCCTACTCCTTTGCAGAAGTGATAGGTCCATAGGTGAGGAACACTGCATATATTTTCAGATTTTTTTTCAATTTATTAAGCAGATTTGTTTCTTATTATTTTTCTTCAAAAAAATAATCTTTATTAAATGTGATGGCTCTCTGAAAGGAGAGGAGAAAGCAATAGTAGGAAAAATGATGGCAATGTAAAGACGTTAATTGCTATTTTGGTATCAATATCAAAACAATATAGAAAAGATATTCCTGAAACTGTTTCTGCTTTCGTTTTTTTACAAAACAATTCTTGCAGTTCCATTATTTGCCTCTCCAGGAGGGTCTTTGAGTCATACTTGCATTTAGCTACAGTCTCTTTCTATCATCGTTTGTTCACAGAGAGAAAGCCAAGATTGCTATGACCCCAATTCCTTCCCAGCAGTATGTCCATTCCTCCTTTGGTCAATGGACAAAAATATGAAATTTAGAGTTCCAAAAGCAAAAGTTGCTTCTGTGCCACTCTGTCACTGTTACGACAGAAGTTGTACATTATATTTGTTCTCTCTTCATTGATAACCCAGGCTACAGAATTTTGGTGATAAGAATCTCCATATTTAACTAAGTTGGTCATCAAAGAACAGAGTTTCTTCCTAGGAAGAGACTTGAAGCCTTTACAGTCAAGGCTGCTATTCTGCTGGCACAGCTTGGGGAAGAACCTATCCAGGTCTATGATTCTATGAGCAATTCATTTGAGTTCTATAAATGAATAGGCTTTTATATTCAGGTTTATCCAATTAAAACATGTTATTCAGTATTTGGGTAATGTTTTCTTACCAAGACAATCTCCCCTAACCCTAGCTGAGCACGTCCCAGAGTCTGCCAAGCCTCCCATGAATGTGGATTTCTCTGAACAGCCATTTCTGCTGCATGAACAGCAGGGAACATTTCATGAAGAGACATCAGCACCTACATCAAGAAAAGAAAAAAGAACAAAAAGGAACCAACTCATCAGTTAGTGTCACAAAATGACAATTAGTTTCCTCAAAAAAATAAAAACTAAGTCAAGCACCTTTTTTATGTTTCTTTCTGCGTAAAATTTTTTGTTACACTTAAATGCTGTTATTTGTTCCTCCTCAACTCTCTCCCATTTATGTTGTGAGTTAGAAGATGTTGTCCCTCCCTCCTTGCCCCCCCAAATAACTAGAATTCTTATTTAAACATTAAAACTGTAAGAGTGGGTTGCAAAGGGAAACATGAAACATTTTTTTCTAAACACAAATATTTATAGCCATAAAGAAAAAAAAAAGTGTAGTTTTCAGGACATTTCCAAGGCAATGAAGTAACTCAAGCTTAAACACTTTCTTTGAAATAACAGCTTTATGCTGGGAGGACTAGCCAGCTTTCCACTTTAACCCTATGTATCTTTGCTCTTGTGAAAAAAAAGGAAGGAAGAGAAGGGGAATATTAAACTTCTCTAGAGTACTTTCTTCAGGAATTAATGAGTCCCTATTTCAATCCCACTAAGTCAACCAGATCAAGAAGAAACATTGCCCACATGAGGTCAAGAGATGTGGTACAATCCTTTTTGGGGGTCCACGAGCCTAAGTTCTCCTTAGGTATTGGGGAAACCAAATAATTCAGGATCAATGGCAGGTTCTAGAGCTCATTTCACACAACTGGCCACATGTTTTACAGCTGTTCTCTTACCAAAATGTTTCACATTCTTGCTGTTTTGAGGCTTTCAAATCTTTTAGTAAAACTCAGTCTGAGTGCTTAGCAACCACAACTCCTTCTGTCTGATTTTCCCATAAAAGTATCTGACATATTTAAATATGTGTATTATTTTTAAACTATTCATAAATATTCCTTTTGAGTATATTTTAATCTCCTACTCGGGCTTTTTTTTTTTAAAGTAAGCCTGATTATCAGGAACCAATGATATTCTTATTTTTAAGGAAACTAAGACATATGCCAAATACAACACAGACAATTTCCAAAGAAGATTTCTACTTTAAAAATATTTTTAGAGAAAGAAATCTAGCTGCCTCATAGACAACCATAATTAGTTTTTATAATTGTTGATTTAAATAAATTCATACATTTATCCATGAGTAGAGGCAGTGGCAAAGTACAGAGTCATGAATCCTTGGTCTAACTCTCACCTCTAAAATATATACTAGCTGCTTCACCTTCACTAAGTCCCTTTTACCTCTCTGTGACTCAAGTCACTAACTCTCAAAGATCAGTGGTTGAAAAGAGGGTGTCACTATGTCCTGTAAGAGTGAAATCATAGGCCACAACAACAAACAAAAATAATCCATGAATAACTGGTAAATGTGCTTTAATTCTTTTTCAGAGGGCAGCTGTGTGGCTCAGTGGATTGAGAGTCAGGCCTAGAGATGAGAGGTCCTGGGTTCAAATCTAGCCTCAGATACTTCCTAGCTGTGTGACCCTGGGCAAGTCACTTAACCCCCATTGTGTATCCCTTACCACTCTTCTGCCTTGGAACCAATACCCAGTATTGATTCTAAGATGGAAGGTAAGGGTTTAAAAAATAATTTATTCATTTTTAAAAATTCTTTTTCAAATAAAACTATCTTTGAATGATAAAATAAGAGCAAAAATGCTATTATAATTCACCTTGGCCCACCAAATACATGCTATATAGTTTCATCATCATCACCATAGCACTTCAAGATTACAAAGCATTATTTATACATTATCTTAACCTGATCCTCACAAGAACCCTGTGAAGTAGGTGTCCTTATTAATCTATTTTATAGACGAGGAAAACTGGGGTTTAAAAAGGTGCCATGATAATAAGTGTCAAGGCAATAAGGCAAGATATGAAAGTCAGGTCTTCCTGACTCCATGTCTAGTCTTTTTAACCTCTGTACAACCTACCTGACTGATAAAGAAAACTTTTATTACATCAGTTCAAAAGTAGAATACTCCCAATTACTATAAATTCCTTGGCATGGGAATTCTTTCTAATAATGCATATCATAACACATCTAAGGCCTTCCCATCTTGTGAAACTCTTGTCTATATTTATTAAAAGGCAATTCTGTCCACATATTAAAAAAAGTTTTTAAACCCTTACCTTCCATCTTAGAATCAATACTGTGTATTGGTTCCAAGGCAGAAGAGAGGTAAGGGCTAGGTAACTAAGGTTAAATGACTCAGGGTCACCCAGCTAGGAAGTGTCTGAGGCCAGATTTGAACACAGGACCTCCTGTCTCTAGCCTGGGTCTCTATCCAGTAAGCCACTCAGCTGCTTTTAATTGCTTTGGAACAATAAATCAAGATAGAAAATGCCAACTTTTTACCTTAGTCTATCAAAAAAATACTGTAGTTATATAATGAAAATTTCTAGAAGTGGTATCACATAAATTTTGACAATACTATACTTATTATAAAATTTAAAATACATGCATTCCCAGTATGATTACTAATGTGCTCATATGATCACATGATTTTAAAATGTTGAAAAATAAAAACTGAATCTACCTAGATAACATTTATTTTAAGCATTCAGTGAGATATCCAAAAAAGTGGGAAAGATGTTGTAAGGGAACTTAAATACATATAGACCATAGATGGCTATTTAAAATTCTCATAAAGAAATTAATAACAACTTTCACTGTCATCTAAGGAGCCCCCTCCAATACTTCAGCACACATCTGAGAATCCAGCAAAAACAAATCTCAATAATTTAGAACTTTGGATGAATTACAGGTTTTCTAGTCAAGCAATTTTTAGACACTGGAAGGCAAGAGAATCTGAAGCACAAAGTAAGAATTCAACAAATACTTTTCAAATGAATAAATAAAATACTGGAGTTATCTTTGCTAGTAGGCTTAGTCACCAGGAAAGTTCAGGCCTTTTACCCAAAAACTTAAATCTTTCTACAAACTACCTCCTGTAAAGTTTAAGGTCAGTCAGTGATCTTAGAGAAGAAAAGCACTTCTCCCCAGACTGGTGGTATAAATCAGTCCAAAAGATAATGTTTTCATGGCCTAGCATACAGTGAGGCATGCTATCATGCTATCATACTTTAATGTATCGGGTTTTTAACAATTTCACAACAGGGAGGCACTAGCAGATCAGGGAAAGTAAGCAGTTTTCTAGCTACTAAGTCAGGTCTTCTAAGGCTTCATTTAATTCCTTCATAAGGCTACTGATGTGACAGTAATAGCTGGTCACAGATGCTGGTTTAAAACCTAATGGCAAGCATATTGACTGCATGACTTCAAATAACTTAATTCCCTGGAGTTTATTTCTTAAGGCAGAAAGGACAAAGTTTTCTCAATAAGTATCTTTTTTGGAGGAGATGGAAGCAGAGAGAAGAAAGGAAGAAGGAAAAAAATCTGCTAAGTCTGCCTAGATGCATTCACACTTCACCTGCCAAGTTCTACCTATGCAAGTAACTAGCTGCATTAGCTTAGAGAAAGCATCTATTATCCTTACCTTATATCCCAATTTCTTCATCTGTATATTTTTAGCATGATTACTAATATACTAATATGATCAAAGGAGAACATATATAAACTACTTATTTCACAGAATTGTTGTGAGAATCAAACGAGAAGAGACTAGAATCATGAAACAGAGCACAATATATCATTTTAATTACATAAACTGGGCCTTGATTTGAGGCATCTATTAGTGTCTTCATTGAAAGAAGATGTAGGAAATTACAAAAGGGACAGCGATAGCTAAAAAGAAGCTTAGAGTATGGCTAAATTTAAGTATTCCCTATATTTTAAATAATAATATTATACACAAAAATATTTTAATTCAAATCCAATTTTGGGGACTACCCATTTTCTTCACTTGTTATCATTTTAAAATTCTAAGAGTACAAGTATTACCTGTGACTTCATCTCATACAAGGTAGCATCATCTGGAGTTAACTGAAGTGCTTCATCCCATTTGTGAATTGCCTCCCAGTACCTGTAGTTATTAAAATAATGTTATAATTCTACTAAGTCCCTCAAAGTGTGCCAACACTGTTAAACAAATGCTTATTAAGAATTATGAATAAGATTATTTAGGGATTGAGAGAAATGAAATGTACATACAGCAAGATGAGAAGTGACATGGGTGAGAACAGGCAGAGAACCTTGAATCTAGGGTTAGGCTAACTCTAATATTAAATGATAGAACCCCAGGACTTCTGTGAAAAAAAGGAGAACATGGGGTTATTTTCAAGGAGAGAAGCCTATGAAGCACTTTGGTTAGGTTTTTCCTGTGATTTCAATCAATTAGCACTTATTAAACGATCTACTATTTTCTCAGAACTCGCCTAACTTGGCCTGGGCTATAATAACAAAAAGCCTGATTGATCCCAGGTGCTCTCTGAAAAGACTCTTCTCTGTGCCTGAACACTCTCTCTACAAGAGTCACAGAATCTTTTAGTTAGAATAGCCTTCCCTAGAAATAAACTAGCTCTAATAAGTCATTCAGGTTCTCCTTCTCCCATCATGGAGCAGTTCTCTTTTAAAAAGCCTGAACACACCCATGGACAAGACACTAATTCACTAGCTTGATCACTCCATTTTTGGTTTCATCAAATTTTTAGAAAATTCTTCCTCCTAGTTTGCTGAAATTCAATTCGAGTCAACAAGCATTTATTTAGAGCATACTAGGTGTCAAGCACTGGGGAAACAAAGAAATAGTCACAGCCCGCAGAATTTACAGTTTACTGAGGGAAAACAAGTACACAGATAAATAGGAAATATGTACAAAAGTTCAATGGAAAGAGGAGAGTACTAAAAGCTGGGGGCAGCAGGAAAGGTCTCTGGTGTGTAGGGAAGTGGCATCTGATCTAAGTTTTGAAGAGGGTTAGTGATTCTAAGAAACTGAGATTAGAAAGGAGAATCTTCCAGGACTGACACACAGCTGGCACAAAGGAATGGAGGTAGGAACTAATAAGGAAAGTCACTGACCAGATACGGTTAAGTAGATGAGAGGTGGTAACAATAAATCGTTCTGGAAAGATGGGTTGAAAAAAGCTCTAAATACCAGAAAGGAATTTGTATTTTATCCTAGAGGCAAAAAGAAGCCAATGAAAATGATCTGGAAATAATAACATCATCATCTCTAGGATATATATGGTGCTTTAAGGACTGCAAAGCACTTGACATATCTCATTGATCATTACAATCATTCTCATTTTACAGATGAGGAAAATGAAGCTGAGAGAGGTTGAGTGACTTTCCTAAGGTCACAAAGAAGTGCCTGAGTCTTAGTTTTTAGTCTCAGTTCTACCTTTTGGAAATACACAGAGGAAGGCAAATTCCTCTTCTACATGACAATTCTTCAAATACACATTTTTAAAATGACAGCATAACCTGTGCTCTTAAGTCTTCCTTCTACTACTGTACGGTTACCCCTAGAATAAATACCCTTAATTTCTCAGACCAATTTCATATGGCATGGTTCTTTGATCCTTCACTACCTTGTTCATGAAGTTTTAAATATTCTTCTTAAAATGTAGCTCTCAACAAAGAATACAGGAGAACCTAACTTTCTTGATCTGGATACTATCCTTCTATCAATGCAACCCAAGACTGCATTTTCTGTTTTGACTGCAATATCACTTTTCTGGCTAATGCTAAGTTTGCAGAAAATTGAAACCTTTTCCAAATGAACTGCTGCTAACAGTCAAGTCAACAAGTATTTATTAAGGTCCTACTATATGTGCTAGACACTGTGCTAAGCACTGGGGATACAAAGAGAGGCAAAAAAAAGTTCCTACCCTCAAGAAGCACCCAGCCTAAAAGAGGAATCAAAATCCAACAAACTACATATCACAGACAGACACCACTTTCAAAAATATGTAAATGATACCATCCAGAGGAAATGAGATAGTCTCATTGATTCTCCCAGTTAAAAAAAATCCAGTGCATGAATTAACAAAATGAGAATAAATTGCTCATATTTGTTTAAATAATTTCTTCCCTTTTCAAAAAAAGAAACTATGCTAATATACTCTGATAATTGCTACAAGCATAATTCCCTCCCCAAAACACAGCAGGGCAATTAGTATTAGCAATCTACTAACTAAACGAAATTTCAAAAGGCAACACATTTAAGTACAATAAATTTATTCACAAAAATATGGCTGATTTATAAGACTATTTAATTATGTACTAACCTAGACTTCTATCAAAAGCACTTTTAGGTTTTATTATACTCCTGTAGAAAAGAATCTAATTATTCCCTTTTAGCTCTTATCATTCTAAAGAATCTCTATTTGTCCTTTTGCTTCATCCAATCTTGCCTTCAAAAAAGTTTTTTTCACATACCCAAAAAAAAAAAAAGCCCTTTTTAAGTAGCACAAATCACTTTGTTTAAACTCTATGAGGAAAGCAGCAAGGAATTGTTCATCAAGATCATGAAGACCCCCAAACCACAAAAAAAAAAAATCCCATACACCTAATATGACAGATTTAACAATCTATCAATTTTTTTTAAAAAATAGAAATAACAAAAAGCAAATCTCCATAGTCACACAGACAAAAACTATCACAAAACAATGACACCAAAGCCAGCTCTCTACCTGGTATGCCACTCTGCCCTTACAATAAATAAGGAGAATATAACTATACATCTTACATAATAGAGTTGGCAAGTAAAATCCTAGGTAAAATGTGGGTAAAGAAAGAGTTATTACTAACCTGGAAGGAAGGGAGAGGTCAAGGAAGGCCTCCAAAATGAGATAACATTTTAGTAAGGTATTAAAAGATTGGAATCCATCCCTGCTCCTTCCTGATTCCATCTTCTCATTATAATCATAACAGAATAAATGGATAAACAAGTATTTAATTTTTACTATGTGCCAGACACTATTCTTAAATGGAGAGGATAAAAATACAAAGAATAAAAAAAATCCCTACTCAGAGAGCTTTTGTTCTTTCTGGGGAAACAACAAGTATATATATAAATATATACAAAATAAATAAAGTAGTTGAGGGCAGAACTGCATGGCATGGTGGCTAGAGGCAGTTTCAAAGGAAGCAAGGAAGATCTAGCTGAGGTCAAATGCCATGTCTACTTGTGTGAACCTGAACAAATTGTTTTGATAATCTTATAAGGAGAACAGAAAGGGAGAGGAAGAGGAATAAATGGAGGGATGGGGGTTTTATAGAAAAGAAGGAAAGGAAAGATGAGGAAAATTAACTCACATAATCATAATGGCCAAGTAGAAGTCTAACCAAATAAGGAGGAAGGCAGCAAGGGAGTAGTTGACACTTGATCTTCACTCATATGAACTAGTGAAAGAGAAAAAAGCCACATACTTTTCTGCTGGGTTCGGGAATAGATTTCACTCAAGAGGGTTCAAAGGAGAAGGAAGAAATTAATCCTAAAAGAAAAAAATTCTGACAAAGGATATGCAAGTATGTATAGAAGATGTTTTAGTATTGAAAAAGAATTGTAAAGAGAAGGGGTACTCACCAATAGGGAATAGCTGAACAAGTGGTATATAAATATGATGGACTATTATTGTGCTATAAGACATGATGAAGAGGACAGTTTCAGAAAAACATGGGAAAACTTATATGAACTGATATAGAGTAAGATGAGCAGAACCAGGAAAATAATTCATGCACTGACAATAATACTGTAAAGGCAAACAATTTTGAATCATTTGAATCAGTAATCAACCATCATTCCAGAGGACTCAGTGAAATCCATCTCCCTAAAAGAGAGGTGACAGACTTGATAGATTCAGGACAGATTAAAGCCTTTTTTTTTTTAATGTAACAATGTGGAAATGTATTTTATCTGACTAAACATGTTCATAAAAAGTTTTGGTTTTCTTTCTTTCTCAAGTTGGGGGGAGGGGTAGAAGGAAGAGAAGGTAAATTTATGTTCATTGAAACCAAAATTTAGTTAAAAAACAAAAAACAGTTGCTGCAGAACTGAAAGTAGAGCTGTGCCTGGGTGTTCCTCTGCTACAGCAGGTGGAGGCAGAGTAGTGTAACTTCATCTAACTGGCTACCAGAGAAAAGAGATGGACATAATAGAAACCCTATGTCCTTCTCAGTGATTCTCACTAGTTCCTCAGTAATCCCTGCCAATAATCATGCTTTCAATTCAAGGTCTCAGTCACCCCAAAAGATAATGCCCTCTTTTATAGGGGCAGGTTAGCTTTGAACTGAGATGGTCCAACTCTGTTTTTAAATAACAAGCTGCTGTTTCAGCTCTGTCATATACCCAATTGTTCTTGTGGGAGTCAAGTAGGGGAAAGGAAATTTTATCTACTTCTCATTTGGGTTAGCTAGACAACTTTCAGAAGTCAATTGATGATTCTATTATTGCCAAGGATAGCAAAGAAAGAAAATGCCTTCCCACAGTTTGAAATACATAATCCTTGTTCAATGAATTAGAAATTACAAATCGTGAAAACAAATTTTACAACTATCATCCAGTTACATTTATAGGAATTCAGGCTATGAAGGTCTAGCATTTTATTTTCTTCTACTAAATATTTGCAATTTTTAAGTCATGCTTAGTTGTTTCCAAGTTAGACAATATATTTCTTAGGAGTTCATGTTTTATCTTTTATTCCACTATTTGATGAGCCTGTTAGTGAAAACAATACAGTAAAATGCCTTTTTACTGACTTATTTTTATATTCTGTTGTTTTGGACAGATTTCTTTTGTACAATATTACAGCAATGTTTGGAAGTTACGTTTTGTTTATTGTTTTAATTATGTACCAGCTGTTTGGAGACATGATACTGAAAGTGCTTTTTGATAGATCACTGTTTCTGTGGGAGAGCCAGACAAATGAGTTTTTCTATTAAAAGATTTTCATTTGATCAAAAACCATCTCCTTTCTAAAGTAGTGAATAAAACTACAAATTAGTCAATTGGATGTCAAAATTTTTCTTCCAAACCTTAATATTTAGATTGCATAATGTTTATCTCCCTCAAATAGAAAGTAGCTGTCCAAAAAAGAAAATCAAATCACCTTAGTTATTTCCTCATCTGTAAAACAAGGAAATTATACTAGATGATTTCTAAGGTCTCTACCAGTTCTAACATACTAGAAAATAGTATAAATTTCACACAATTTTTAACTTAAATGCATTCAAAATAAATAAAAATAACAAAGATTTTGACTTTGAAAAATGAGTGAAAACTATGAAAGAAAAAAAAATTTTATCACAACATTGGACAAAATATAGGCCCTTCCCCAAAACAGGCCACACCTCTAAAATGAGATCTCACTGAAAGGAAATGGGAGAGATCTCTTCCCTTACTTTGCAGCACCAATAATAGCAGGGGTTTCAGGTACAGGCTCCTGCAGCAAGAGAGAGGGAGGGAGACAATCAGTTGCACTAGTTTTGTTACTTCTAGAAAAAAAAAGAAGTACTTAACTGTCTTTGGTATATAACACATCATAAGAGTTCATATATTTTTACTTCTATTCTTTGCTTAAGGCTCAGCTCAAGTGTCATAATGATTCATTTCCCTGATCTCCACCCCTAAGAAATGATATCTTTCAACCCTTATCTTTTATGCCAATGTTTGACCTATTCGACACACTTCATCATATCTGTATGGTAGAATTATTTCTGAAACAGCAAATTGTCCTCAGCTGTTGCATCCCAACTCCCTCCCCTCTGCTGTGGCCTTCTGAGGTTACAACATGCCTTAAATATAACCTACTTTAAAAAGTCTTGATGGCTGTTTGTGTTCTCTGGTCTTTTTTTTTTTTTTTCAAAAAATATCAAGAGATGATCACATGGTTTGATGGGGATGTGATTGGGGAAATAAGACTCTAAACGATCACTCTACCTAATAAGTTATAGGTCTTGAGCAATGATACATGTAAAACCCAGTGGAACAGCCCACTGGCTACGGGTGGAGGAGGGGGAGGCAAGGGAAAGAACATTAATCATGTAACCATGAAAAAATATTCTAAATTAATTAAATAAATTTAAAATAAATATATCAAGAGGGGTAGCTGGGTAGCTCAATGGATTGAGAGCCAAGCCTAGAGACAGGAGGTCCTAGATTCAAATCTGGCCTCAGATACTTCCTAGCTGTGTGACCCTGGGCAAGTCACTTAACCCCCATTGCCTAGCCCTACCACTCTTCTGTGTTGGAACCAATCCAAGGTTTTAAAGAGTAAGGTTTAAAAAAAAATAAAGAGATCTTAATCACTACTTATTACTTTACAATGCCTACAAAAATCTGGAGTATAAAAATAATAATGTGCATATTACACTAGAAAGGTTAATGAAGGATATCAAATTTTGCTTTGATGTAAAATGTATACCCCAACAAGACAACAACACACTAGAACTGGAATTGAACCTAGGCAACTATCTGTGGTGTAATTTAAGGGATATTTTGTAGGTCACCCTACACAAATATTTTTCCTCCTCTGTCATGATGCTTCCTTGGACTTTCCACTCTTAAAATACAAGAGACCCAGGGGGCAGCTACATAGCTCAATGGATTGAGAATCAGGCCTAGAAACAGGAAGTTCTGGATTCAAAGCTATCATCAGACATTTCCTAGCTATGTAACTCTGGCTAAGTCACTTAACCCCTACTACCTAGTCTCTGTCACTCTGCTGCCTTAGAACCAATATATAATATTGGTTCTAAAACAGAAGGAAGGGTTTAAAAAAATAAAACCTCAAGAGACTTAGATGACAGAGCAGCATAAAGCAATGTAGTCAGCCAGTCTCCCTTCCACAAAAACTCTTTCTAACAGGCCTAGAAAATGCACCAGTCAAAATCCTAATGGGGAAATCTGGAAAATGTTATAGTGAGTCCTTTGTCAGGCACAGCTTTACAAAAAGAAACAGAGATGTCTGATGACCCTGGGGATAGGGCTGGGACATTATTAACACAGCACCCTGGGATTATCCTGGTGTCCAGGGAGAGGCTATCAGTGCAAGAGGAGGTGTCCATCTCAAATTAGAGTGCTTTTTAACAAAAAAGCACTAATGTCCTTCTATTGTAATACCCAAAATAATCCAGAAAAAAATAGCTCAGATTTTTATGGCACTTAAATTTACAAAGCACTTTTTGTAAGACTATATGAGGTAGGTTGTAAATAGAGATTATATGTATATATGTGTATACAAATTCACATGTATACACATACATACTTTGTTGAAACAAATTAACTAATATTTGAAACATAGGTTTCCACCAGTAAGATTATTCTCCAACATGTTAATCAGATTATTTTCTTTGTGTGAGGAGAATAACGGATGTATGTAGGAAAGAACTAGTTGTATTCGTTCAACTAGTTCTTTTCAACTTATTTTAATTTTGGTTTCCAATATAATACTAAATTGACTTTTGTAATAATTCTGCACTAAATGTTCAAATGTGCGTAATGATAAAAATGGACACCCTGCCTACTCTATTGAATTTCACACACCCTATGTTTTTCAATGTTTTATGTTTTATGCTAAACAATGTTCCAGGTAGTAGTTGCAAAATAATTCATCGTAGTCGAATACAGAACTAATGATGCTTTCTAACACTGTTACACCTTCCCCACACTAGAAATATTCTAATGATGATTATATATGTGATCTTATTATCCTTGCCCACACTTAGAAATATACTAACTAAAGTAAAAGAAGCTCCTGCTGATACATAATTTTATGTTAACTTATTACTAGTCAATATGGAAATGCTGAATAATAATGGCCTACAACTTAAAAGCAAAATTTTACAAGCAGTTTTTAGAACAACATAATATCATTTGGGACTTGGAAAACATTTTTCAACAAAAGCAGTATTATAAATGATGGTTAGATTTCCATAGTAGCCCACTAGTCTATATTTACCTATGATATAGCTAAAATACTGTATACATTAAAAGAAAAATCATAGAATCCCCTAGTTACCATACTAGTAATGAAATGTTTTCAAAAGAATATTGAAACTTTAAAAAGTTTTATTTATATTTTGAATTCTGGAATTCAAAAACATATCAATTATTCCCTTTCTCTCTAAGCTATCTCTTTTCATCAGCTCAAAGCAGACCTTGATCCTTGCTGGTTACCTACCTTATACCTCCACATCCCTGCAACAGTTAACCAACTCCTCTGCTCCAGATGACAAACTCTATTCTAGACCAATCTTAAACTCTAAGTTCTAATTCTTAGTACCCCAATGATATAGGGGGAACTCCCAGATGAGGAAATTCAACACTACTACTGTAGGTTAGCCCTTCCTTTGTAATTTATAGCCTTAGACAGTTGTCTAGACCACTTAAAAGATTGAGACATTTGCCCAAGGTCACGTGTGTAAGAGCCATGACCTTATAGAAAGAGAAAAATGGAGTAAGAGTTTTGATTTTCTTAATATATGGAAGTTTTCAGTATTATTTTTTGTTTTGTGATCTACTTCTAAAACTAAAAATACATCTGTAAAAATGAGAATGTTAAAGACAACCACAAATTTTTTTTTTCATTTTTCCCTATTTCTAGAAGATTTACTAATTTGTGAGGTCAGCAAAAAGTTGTTTCTCATGTTATCTAATCTCAATTTAACTAATATCTTTAAAAAATGCAGCTTCTCTTGAGCCTTTGCTTCAGAACCTGGTGTATTCATCTTAATTACCATAAGAGTATTCCTCTCTTAACCTAAAAACTTATTTTCTTAGTTGAATCTCTTTCTTTCAATTTACATAACTTTGTATGGAGGCAAGTTTTTTTCTTTCTACTTTGATGATTACATACTTCATCTATTTGTAGGCAATTTGTTCAACTTTTGTTTGGCTTACTGCAGTCTGACTAGTCTATTCTACTAGCTCCTAATTAATGTTTAGCTTTTCTATGAAGCCATGTATACATTATGACAAAATAAATGACTGAAAAAATTTCAGTTAAACATCTGATTATTTTCTCCATTTGACGTCAAAAAAAGAGGTCTGACTCACTTTTCACTGAATTAACAATATTTGGGTATTATGTGGGCAGGTAAACACATCTTGTTTATCTATATGACAAGGACACAGAGGAAATTCAGGAGAATACCATAATAATGACTAACTTGCCTTTTCCTTCTCTTTTCTTGCAATTTAGAAAAAGAACAATAATAGTACGTTATTAAAAAGTACTTACAAAAATTCCTAAACTTACTTTTATGGATGCTCAGAAAGTGATTTCATAAATGTGGAAATTTAGTTAGCCTTTTTTGTGGTTAAAACATAACAGCCAACCTTGTAAAGTACAACTGGAGGCATGTTTTTGTATTAGACTGCTAATTCATAATCCGTAACATTAACCTGGGTGTTATGGCTTATTCTCCTTTTAATAATGTGTAAACTAAGCATTTGTTTTCTATTTCTATTAAAATTTTGTGAAAGATTATACCCTAAGCCAAAAGTTAGAGGCAAAAAGAATTCGTTAACTTTAATACATCTAAGTTGTTTATAGTATTATAGTTCACAAATGATTAATGTAGGAATGTTACAATTTTCTCAGTTAATAAAGCATCAGTTAGCTAATATTTCATTTTTCAACATTCAATAAAACCCAGATTTTAAAGATATAGTCAGATATAACATAAGCTCAATTACACATTTGAATTTCAATGAAAAGATATTCTCTATACCATAAGTAAAATTTGGATTAATTTAGGTTTGACTATTTTTTTCATACCTATTCTACCTCCTACCACTATAATTCAGATTCAAGATGTGAAAATTTGCAATTAAACACTCAGTATTAACCTTTTCCATATTTTTCATGATATCCAATCCACACATAAATCAAAATATCTCCCTTGAATAATCAAAATATTAAGGAATTCATTAGTAGATCTAGAGCAGCTTCCAACTTGTACTGGTAAAGGGAGTTCTCTAAACCAATGAAATCATACACAGGTCCAGGCCTTAATAAAAAAAAAGATGAACCAGTATTTCAATTAATTAAAAAGTTCAAGTCAATAATAAAGAGGCTAGCCAAGAAGATCCATAAAGCCATTAATAAACAACTAGATTAGGAAAGCTAAGTAATTCAGTGGAGAGAGACCAGACCAGGAGACCAGAAGTCCTGGGTTCAAATCTGGCTTCAGATACTTCCTAGGACTTCCTAGCTGTGTGACCCTGGGCAAGTCACTTAACTGTGTATGACCCAACTGCCTAGTCCTTACCATTCTTCTACCTTGGAATCAATACTTAATATCAATTCTAAGCCAGAAGATAAGGGTTCAAAAAAAAAAGGAAATAATTAATAACACCCCTTCTGGAATCATCCATGTTCTTAATGATATATTTCCTTCACTGAAAGCAAATATATTTTGTTTGGGGTTTTTTACTTTTTGCTTATGCTTTCATGCATAAGCATTTTCCAAGTAAATGAATTCCCTTTACCAAGTCAGATCAGAAAGCCTACTCTGTAAATTATGGTTTTCAGAGAAGTGACTATGGCACTGAGAAGTTAACAAACTTGTCCAAGTTCATATACTCAGTGTGAGTCAGAAGCAGAAGTTGAACCCAGGTCTTTCTGACTTTAAAGGCCTGCTCTCTTCACTATGCCATCTTACCTACTGAAGATACTTTTGGTAAATACCATAAAATTTCTGATCTGGGCTCAAGGAAAAAAACCTAATATCAGAATATATAAGCCAATCATGAGGTTACTATTAAAAGTAGTAGTGAAAATGCAATGGAAGTCAGAATAATGCCAGAAAAGCAGCATAATCATCAGGATCTATTAAGAGACCTGATTTTTCTTTTTGTCATCCTCTCTTCACTTCCTGTTAGCTAGCATCTTTTTTGGTTCTTCCACTCACTCAATGATCTACTAACTCCACTCCCTCCATTATTACCTTCTCTATACCCTTATTATTTTATGTACTTCCTCAGTAAAATAAACAGGGTGGAATCATGAGATTCCATATCCCAAAAACATCATAAAAGTCAGAACTTACAGACCAGTCAGAAGTTGCTCTCAAGCAGTCCAGCATTCACATATCCCTTCCAAATTCTAACCATAAAATCTCTGTTCTATGTATAACATGGTTCTCATTACAATCACAAAGCCTGGAGCCACTATTTACCACTTCGATTGAATGATATCTCCAATGGTTGGTTTCCACCAACTACATTTTATTTTATGCTATCTTGCTTTATAATTGAATCTTATGTACATATTTTGCTAAATTGTAAACTCATTTAAGGTAGGGTCTATAATTTACACATCTTTCATATTTCTTATGAGACATAAAGGTACAATAACTTAAAAATTGATTCATTCAATCACACTCCACTTAAACTTCTATAGTGATATTCCTGTTCCCAACCTTTGTAGATCCCACTGCCATACTCAACTAGTACCCCTGTAGCTAGTGTTCCAGAACAAGACTAGGAATTGGGAGACTAGACTACTAGACCTAGTTCCATTACAAACTAGTTATATGACCTTGGGTAAGTCACTTCACTTCTCTGTGCCTTGTCTGTAAAACTATCCCCCTTAGTTTATGTGAAAGAAATAAAATACTAGAGGCCTAATAGATCTAGGTCTGGGAATGTCCAGGAGGCACATAAGATTAGTAGTGCAGAAGAAAGTGCTAATTATAGCTTACATTAGGGGCTGGTGCAATTCTTAAAAACTTGTCTCAATACTAAAACTTCTGGTCAATCTTTTGCCTTCTCTCCACTATTGTAATTCCTTTTCTACCTCCCTCTGCTGTTATTTTTTTTAAAGCAGTGTAAAAAGACAAAAAGTGGCCTTAAAGTACTTTAAAAAAATTATCCCAAGTACTGCCTTGTATTTTGTACTTGACAAAAATAAACAAGGCACAAAAGTAGCACTCTTTTTGTTTGCCTACTTTTAAAGACTGGGTCTCCCTATGTTACTCAGGCTAAAGTACAGCAACTATTCATGAGTCTAATACTTCTACTGACTGGTAGAGGAACTCTAACCTCAATTTCTAATATGGGCTAGTTCATCACTCCTTTGAAAGGTTGGTGGCCTCCTGCTCCCACCATTTTGATGCCAGACTTGGAACAGATTGCTGATCAGCTTAGTTCTCTGTAGTTCAAAACCATCAAACTCAAGAGATCCACCAGGCTCAGCCTCCATGGTAGCAGTGACAACAAATATGTGATGTTGCATCTTGTAATCTCCCCATTATCTGTATGTCTGGACAGCAGCTTCTCCCTTACTTTTGTTTTAATCACAAAGTTTAAACAATACTATAGAGATGGGGATAGCTAGGTAATTCAGTGGATTAAGAGTCAGGCCTAGAGTCAGGAGGTCTTAGGTTCAAATCTGGCTTCAGACAGTTCCTAGTTGTAAGACACTGGGCAAGTCATTTAACCCCCACTGCCTAGCCCTTATGATTCTTCTATCTTGGAACCAATTTAATGTTAATTCTAAAATGGAAGTTAAGAGTTTTAATTTTTTTTTTACATTTTTAAAAATAGCCTCAATTCTTAAACCAGGGACCAATTACTAAAATTCATTTAAAACTTAGATATTTGGTTAGATTATTCAAAGTAAAACTAAAGTTCTATTAACTACTATTGTAGTGAGATAACATGTATGTGTGTAGACATGTGTATATATATATGTGTATATATATATATATGCCCAAATACATAAATACATATTTCTGCTATTGCTCTTTACACCGTATCCTCTAGATACAGAAAGCAAAAGTATTTCAATCATTAGATGATAATCTAGCTATTCCCTAACAATTATCTAGAAATGCTGTTATTAGGCTATTAGATTTCCTAGTATGGATTTAGAAGTTCCTTACAGAACTTATGAATTAAGATGTAGATTAGTATCACATTTTCTTTAGTCATCAACTACATCAAGGAATCTATTTTTAGACCAAGTCAGATACAAAGGATCTCTTAAAGCTGGGGACAGCAAGTTCTCTAAGACAAGCTACACAAACAAATAAGTCTAGTGTTGGAGAAAAAAACCTTAGATATTACTTAGTACAATCTGATTTTTTATAGATTAAGACATTTACACCCACAGTCACTGGTAAAGCCAAATAATGAACATAGAAGGACTACTACTAGCAAGTATCAGCAGGAGAAAATGAGACAGGAAAAAGAAATCAGATAGAACAGAGACAAAAGATATCTACAGTAGAATGACAGTGGGCAACTAGTAGCTATCTCAGATGCCACTCCATTGTACCAGTGTCTGAAAGTCACCTAATCCTGCCCTAATTAGAATAATTTGATTCCTTACCCTGCTAAAGTATTTTTACAATTACTAAACAGAAATTTTCAAGGAATAAATTAGAACTCTCAGAGGAATGCTATAACTCAATCTCTCACCTAGTAGTGCCTCAGACTGGGAAAAATGTTTAGATGAAAGTATATATTCCCAAAGCTGCTTTTGAGAATTCCTAACTTTCCTAGTATTAATTCAAAGTTGTTAATGCCATAAGAAAGCTTCCAGAAGTCAAATATTCCAGGAGAAAACAAATCTGAAGTACTGCCTTTTTAGATGAAGCTTTGAATGGTGGCAGAGCAAAATCATGAAATAGTTTTGAACCTGTGAAATAATATAATCAAACTTAAAATTTTTAATCTACCTTAATCATAAGAAGTTTCAAATACTTTTGCAGTCTATTATTTATTTTGTTAATTTAAAATGTACGAATACATATCTTTATCTATGGACTACATGGTCAGAAAATTAAACATAAATTCCACTGCCTGACAAAGAAAAATATATACCATACCTCCTATTTTCAGCCAAAATTGCACCTTCATCCTTTAACCGTTTACTCTTCTCTGTACAGTCTTCTAGGAGAATTGCTTTCTTTCGTTTAATTGCATGAAGCCAATTAACGTCCTCATTCTCCACTAAGCCCTTCTCATCAGCAGCTTCAGCTTCAAACTGCTGGGATGTGACTTTTGAGACCTTTTCACCAATTTTCCTCTTCCATCCAAAGGAAGCCATTCTGGAAAATTACAGATGATCAACTTTAACAATTTCCCTAAAAATTGTAGATTGTCTGAAATGTTGGTGAAGGATCTGTGGGTGATTTCTTCAATCATGAAGAGCAATAAAAGAAAAGGGGAAAGATACAAAGATATTAAATCTGACAGTAAAGCATCTAAGCAGGAGCAGAAAAAAAAATCTGCCTGATATATTTTCCCTCCCAGATGAGAATCTTTAAAAAAAAAGGGGGAGTAAAGACTGCAGGGGGCAACTGGTTTGGAGAGGTAAGAGTGCTTTCCAGTCTAATGGAAGAGGGGTCTCAAGGGACAACTGAGCTACTGTAAGGGATCTGAGAATCTACATGTGTATCAAACACTATCATTTTCTTCTTTATTCAATTCAACAAAACATGTCGAATAAATTATGATCCTACAATCAACTGAGTTACTATTAGATTTGACATTAAAAAGAGGCCCTCAAACTTGAAAAGATTGGGAACCCCTAAGGTAAAGAACTAAAATTTACTAATAAATTCCTAGAGAACCCTTGGCCCACAATGTGCTATTAGGTCAAACACTTGTCGCTTAAAGAAGTTAATTTCACAGAAAGTTTCATTCACCCTCAGATGGCTATTTATAAATAGGTGTTATTGGTCATAAGGGTAAATCTACCAGAAGAGCATAACAGGATCCACATGACTGTAACAATATTCTAGAAAAGTAATTCATGAATGCATGCCCAATGACTATAGATCAGTAGTGTCATCTTCATGTATGAAGAACAGCACATAAATTATTTTAATGTTATTTTTATTATCTTTTGTTTTTACTAAATATGTCCTTTTTCCTTTTCCCACTCAGCAAGGTATTCCTTACTTGTAAAAAAGACTTAAAAAGAGAAAAGCCTAGCTTAGTAAATCAACTGTATCTAAAAGTATATGCAAAAGCCCCCACCCATAACCTTCCACCTCTGCAAAGACAGGCAATAGTTTCAAAACCAAGTAAAACCCAAATAAACAAGTTATTTACTTTATTTCTACAAATAATATTTTTATTTTAATTAAACTAGACAGATCTGATAATATTGCAAGTAGGCCCAAATTCAAAGAAAAAGTCAGCTTAGAGATCAGTGTCTTGCTTTTAGAACCTCCATGTTCATTCTTTAGAAATATGTATTACCCAAATCAAAGATTCAGTAAGCTCTAATGATCTTCAAACATAGCCTTAAATACTCTGACCACAGAAAATTTATATGTCAAAGTCAGATTCTTTAAAATAGTCTCTGTGGATTAACATTTTCCCAGTTCAACCATACTTTTGATTTATGAAAATGTTTTTTCAAGATAGTACAATCATACTTTCATTTCCAAAGTTACCCTGAACAACAAGGTCTTGCTAGAAATAGGCCTTTCCTAAATCTACAAAAGAAGTTGTTTTTATTAATCCTGGGTTGTTTTTTTTTTTTGTTCAGTCCTTTTAATCATGTTGCTCTATTCCTGTCCTGATCTGGGGTTTTCTCAGCAAAGATACTAGACTGGAGTAGTTTGCTATTTCCTTCTCCAAGAAGAATGCTCATCCACTTTATGGATGAGCAAACTGAAAACTGGGTCATGAGACTTGTCTAGGGTCCCAGCTGGGAAATGTCGGTAGTCACATATAAACTCAGGAAAAGGAGTCTTCGATATTTCAAACACAGAGCTCTATCCACTAGGTCGCAGCTGCTCCAGCTTTTAAAATACAATAACATAACATTAAAAAAAAAAAAGTTACTTCTGTGCTAACAAAACCGTTTTACATTCAAACGAAATCAGTATTTCGATATAGGAGTAGTATTAAAGCAAGCTCCCTGTTAAGAGGTCTGTCTTTTGCCTCTTATCGACAATATTTAGTACAGAACCTGGCACGTAGTAGGTGCTTAATAAGTATTTATTGACTGGTCGGTTATTGCCCTGATATGTACCTTACAAAAATGCACGCTAGGCACTCTATGCTATGCCTGATGGATATTTTATTTATTTATGAGCGATTTTTTATTCAATCCTGAGGCTCTGGAAGGCAAAGCTTATCAGTGCATTACCTAAACCCCAAACACAGGCAAGAACAGTATGACCACAGCTCAAGATCCTTTCTGTCCCCTGAGGTGTAGTCAGCGGTAACTCCGTGAAATGATGTATCTTCGCTTTAAAAAGGAGAGTCAAGAATCTTCCCCACTGAGTAACGTACTCACGGTCGCCAGAAAAAAAGGGGGGAGGGGGCGGGAGGGAGGCGGCGATCCGCAGATCTTACTCGCCCCAGAATCCACCAAACCACCCTCAGAGGCCCCCAAACAGTCCAGGGGAGGAGATAAGAACCCACACCTCCTACTCCCATCTCCGGAGAAATGAGTTAGTAGCCCAAAGGGCACAGGGGTCCCGACCGCTAAGGGTCAACCGGAACTCCCCGCTTAACCCCAGGGTGTACCAACCCACAGAGCTGTGGTCCGCCCACACCGCAAAGGATCCCCCAAACTCCTAGAGAGGTCTCTTCGCCAAAACTCGGCGCTCGCTGTCTCCAACTACCCAACCCACCAAGAGAGCCCGGGGTTACCTGGCGACAGCTCCCTGCTACCCGTGTTTACGTTCCGCTTTGCTTCAGCTAACCGGAAGCGGAAGCGGCTTTGCCCTCACTTCCGTCTTTCTTTACAAGGCAAGGCGGGGATGGAAGCGCCTTAAGGTCTCCTAGGAAACAGAGTAGCTATGCCTGCGAGAGTCAGGGAGGCCCCTGTCGGCCCGGCGGGGAACTCGCCCTCTGCGCGACTGAGGCTGCTAAGAGCCTGGAATTCCAAATGCGTCCAGCAAAATGCTGGGTTCTCGTCATCCCGAGAGGATTGCAGAGTGTAGTGTCGGAGACGTGTCTATTCTGTGGCCAAGCCCCTTCCCTCCTCTGACACTGCCACCACTCTGGTGTAGGTCCGTGCAAATAGCCAGCTGGTGAGTAGGCCAGCTTCAACTCTCTCCTCACTCTATCCTCTCCAGTCACTAAAGTGATTTTCCTAAAACTCAGGTTTGACAATGTCACTACCCTACTCAATAAACTGCAGTGGCTCCCTCTTGCCTCCAGGAGCAACTACAAAATGCTGTAAACATAACCTAGCTCCCACCTACCATTCCAGTCATTTTACACCTTACTCTTCAAAAAGTATTCTTCAATCCAGTGACACTGTTCTCCCAACCCTCTGGCTCCAGACTGGATGAGATAGAGCCCCCTTAGTCAGAAACTAACTAATCTGCAGACATTGACACTCCATCACCTTGACTGGGCAGTTCTCTGTCTGTCCCCCAACCCTGGAACAGGCTCTCTCTCTTCATCTCTGCCTACTGACTTCCCTTCTTACAAGAAGCCTTCCCCAGCCCCTCTTAATTCTAATGCCTTCCTTCCGTTAATTCTTTTTTTTTTAAACTCTTGACCTTCTGTCTTGAAATCAGTATTGTGTATTGATTCCAAGGCAGAAGAGCTGGTAAGGGCTAGGCAATGGGGGTTAAGTGACTTGTCCAGGGTCACACAGCTAGACTGTCTGAAACTAAATTTGAACTCCACTGAACCAGCCAGCTTCCCATTGTTACTTATTTATGTTATATGAGGCTTTGTGTGTGTTACATTGTCTTCCTCATTCAGCTGTAAATTGCTTGGAAGACAGACTGTCTTTTACCATTTTTTGTACCCCCTAAGCTTAGCACAATGCCTACCACATAGTAGGTGTTTGTTTAATAAATACTTATTGTTGGGTGTGATTGTGTAAACTTCCCAGCAGACAGCACAAACATTTTCCTTTCCACCCCTAAACGAAGAGAAGAAGGAACAGGAGGGAGGAAAGGATCGATCTCAGTCTCTCCAGACTTTCTTCAACTCTAGGGTCTTTGGACTCCTCTAGCTTTGAGAGAGAAAATAGGCAATGTCAATCCCATTGCAGATCGCTAAAAGAAGAAGCCAAATGAGAGGAGCTGGCAGTCTCCATCATACACCCATTCCCAGCTTGCTACTCTGAAAACTTCAGGTAGTTTCCCTTTTAGATGAGATATAGGATTCTGTCTCCTGCTTGGTTAAGCTGAGCTATCCTGCTCCCATTGGAAGAACTTTTTCACTCTGTATGTCTGTTATATCTTCTCCAATGTACACTTTCTCTATGTCTGTTTTGCTATGTTTTCAATTTTTTGCTACTACTAAAAGTGCTGTTATGAATATTCTATACACATGAAACCTGGTTTAGCCCCATTGTGGTATAGGTCTATTGGTAGATTCTCTGCTTAAAAGGATATAACCATTTTAGTTCCTTTTTTTTTTAAGGCATAAGGAGCTTGCTGTCCCTAAGAGAATATGACCTGTTCATTAATAAATTTAAGAGGTATACATCCCAAATATATAAGGATGTAATGGCAATGATGGGCTAACAGTACCTAAAACATATATGAAAAATTCTGACTCCAATCCCATTGTTCTTTCTAATATATAAGTGGCCCACTATTCCTTTTTCCTCCTTAACACTTTATATGCTGAATTTATTCAGATTATAAAATGACAAAATAATCTGATTAAACATAAATAACCTTAAGAAAATGAAACTGAATTTCATATCAGCATAAAACTGTTTTCATCTGCTTATTCTTTGCTGCTTAATACTACTAGAGAATCACAAAACTGTGCTTTTTAGGTCTATTATAAATTCATGCTATCTATATTGAACTGGAGCCTTTCTACTCCCCAGAAACCATTTTTTTCCATCTGTAGTTGGCTGCATTGGCAAATGAAATAGGGAGTTGTTTCAAATGTTTTATCTCCAAATAAATGGCTATTACCAAATGACCACCTTGCTTTCAGCCAATGATTTTTCCTCCTACTTGACTAAGAAGAAGCAATGCAATGCAAATTTCTTCAATTTCCCTTATGTCCACCACATTGCAAATTTCTTCAATTTCCCTTATGTCCACCACATTTCATTTTTTTTTGTCCTAAGAAATATTTTTCCTCTTTTCAAGGCTTAGCCCCAATGGGAGCGGGATAACTCAGCTCAAGCAGGAGACAGAATCTTATATCTCATCTGAAAGGGAAACTACCTGAAGTTTCCAGAGTAGCAAGCTGGGGATAGGTGTATGATGGAGATTTCCAACTCCTCTCATTTGGCTTCTTCCTGTGTTCCATATGTGCTCTAGATTTCTTTCTGCACCCTTTCTCAATAACATTCCTCCATTAATTATCCTACTCAACTCATTTACAATCTTTTCTACTTCATTACCCCATTTCCCTCTGTATTAAAATATATTCACATCCATCAGTGTAATTCAGCCGGCTTTTTGAGCATTTTCAGTTTGACTAATGTGTAGCCCTGTATCCTCAGTCACATGGGTTAGCCTCTTTGATTGGCTGCCAACATGGTTAAAGATGGCTAGACCAACCCAGTGATTTGTTTTCTGCTATTTTTTTTTTTGGTCACTCTTATCTGCTATGCTCAGGATGGAGGCCATGAATTGAACTAGGAAGAGGGGAAGGATTTCTTTTTCTTACTTACCTCTCTTTTAACGCCCCACTCCAATCAAGAAATGGGTTCTGGGGATGGTTCTGCTTTGTGTTGTTTCTGTTCAGTTTCAAGTGCTGTGATTTCCACTGGCCTGGTAATTGGAGTCATGGCGACTTTTGAAACAGAAATACAGGCAATAGTGCAGCTAACCAAGTTGGCTTGGAAGCCCTGAGAAGCCAGGGTACCTGGGACTCAAGTGTGAGGGAAATTTGTACTTGGCACTAGGACTGTGCATTACAGGAACCAAACAAATCTATGAACCTAATCCTGAGCCCCAGAGATTGATGTGAGGTGGAGTAAATTTTTATATTTGTGATTATAATTTCTGAGTAAATATTTCTTTTCTAAAAGGTCCTGTATTACACACGTGCAAAAAAAATCTTATTAAAAAATCTTATTAAAAACTTTCTATTCCCCTGAGCTGTATGTACGTAAACTTATTTTGCTCCTTTCTTTTACAAGTCAAAGGTAACAAAAAAAAATATCAGTTTCTTGTCTGTACTTCCTTATCACTGATTCATTTATGAGAAACCTTGGCATTCTGGCTTCTAGTCAGTTGTACTGGAACCAGCTCTAACCAACTAAGCGTTTTGTTAAATTTTCATCATGAGCTTTTACACAGAAGAAATCTATAGGCAAAAGCTACAAATCAGGGCTTGATTTATTTTGTTAATGGCCCAAAGGGTTAATAATGTGATAATTAAACATTAAAATTAATTATTAAAATTATTTGGGCACATATTTATCAAAGTTATTTACAAACCTTAAAATAAGTTACCAATTCAGTCCTTGAGAAACTACACCATTAGGTGCCATCCATTTAGAGAAGTACATCTTCAACTCCATAATATGCCTCACTCCCTCACCCCTCCCATATCAAAGGAAGGAATGATGTAAAGAAGGAATGGCATCCTTCATGTATTCCTTGCTTCCTGGCTTCTTTCTATCCTTTCTTCCTTCTTTCACTTTTTCCCATTTGTTCTTTCCTTCTTTCATTCCTTGAACCAGTATTAAATCATTCCTTCCTTCCTTCTTTTCTCCCTTTCTCCCTCTCTCCCACCTTTCTTCCTTCTTTCTTTCCTTCCTTGCTCCCTACCTATCCCCCTTCTTTACTTCCTCCCTCCCTTGCTTCCTTCCTCCATTCCTTCCTTTGTTCCTTGGACTAGTATCACTAAAAATGTGTAACTTTCCCCTTTAAGGTCACCACTGTAAAGCCAGTGTCTGTTTCTTAGTACTTATAATTTGTTTTTTAATCTTTAAAATTTAACTCCAATTTGCCCTTGAAATTGTGTCCTATTTAACTTCAACTTCTGGCTCTCCTTTTTCCTCTCTCTTCTATCTTTCAGAATGTCCTCAAATGACTGCATTTCTTCCTCTTCCCAACCCACACATTTGGGTAATCTCAAAGTTTACAGTCCTTTTATCTTCTTAGGTTTTTTTTACTTTGGCAATTTCATTAATTTCCATGCCATTAGCTTTTTAACTCTATATTATTTATTCTTTGTGTATTCATTCATAAAAAAAAAAAAAAAAACCCTTACCTTCCATCTTGGAATCAATACTGTGTTCCAAGGCAGAAGAGCAGTAAGGGCTAGGCAATGGAGTTTAAGTGACTTGCCCAGGATCACACAGCTAGGAAGTGTCTGAGGTCAAATTTCAAACTAGGACCTCCCATCTCTAGGCCTGGCTCTCCATTCACTGAGCCACCCACCTGCCTCCTATATTATTTATTCTTAATCTCTTCCTTCACTTACAATAATTGAGCTCCAATCACACATTTCTTACTTAGCATTTCCACCCAGATAGCTTGCTCATTAACTCTAATTGAACATGTCACTAATGAAATTCATTATTTCATACCTCTGCTCATCTCCCACACATACAAACCAATCTTACTGACTTAACTATTTTTGAAGAAGATAAATAATATGGAAAAAAAAAGAATGGTGCGTTAATCCCCCAGAGAAGGAAATGGAAAACTACTTCAGTATCTTTGGCGTAATATTGTCCACAGGGTCCCAAAGAATTGGACACAACTAAAGGACTGAACAACAGCAATAACAACTTTATAAAAGTATAGATTTTATAGTTCATATTTATGGAGCTTAGTATGATAAAGTCAGTAGTAAATAAAGGCTCAATCTGAAGCAGTTAGGCAATAAGAAGTTGATAGAGTGCTTGACCTGGAGTTAGGAAGACCTGAGTGCAAAGCCTGTTTCAGACACTTGAAAGCTTGTGTGACCCTAAGCAAATCATTTAATCTCTGATACATTTGCCTTATTTGTAAAATAGGGGTAATAATAATGGCAGTTAACACCCAGAGTTGTGGGTAGGATAAAATGAGATAATATGTACAAAGCATTTTGAAATGCTTCGTGCCATATCATTACATAAGGTGCTCTATTATTGTGAACTTTGAAAGTACTAGCTATTATAGGTAAAATAGGTCCATGTGAAAAATAAATAATACACTTGGATGAAAGAAGAAATAATGAAAAAATTACATTAATCAAGGATAATGTCAATTCAGAGAATGTATCAGTCTATGGGAGGTAGTGAAAGCACTTATAGGTAAATTTATAATGGTGAATGTCCTCCAAGTCATCATTCTGCCTCTGATACAATGGATTAATTTTTAATTAAACTGAGGGTTCAAATAAACTTTCCCTTCAATAAAAACAAATATAAACGTTTCCAGTAAAAGCAGTCATCAAAGTGGCTAAAAGTAGACAAGGAAGTTGTCAAAAAAAAAAAGATGACTACATACTTCTGGGGCAGTTAGGTGGTTCAGTGAATAGAGAACCACGCCTAGATACAAGAGGTCTTAGGTTCAAATATTGCCTCAGACATTTCTCAGCAGTGTAACCCTGGGGAAGTCACTTAACCTCAAATGCCTAGCTCCTACTGTTCTTCTGTCTTGGAACTCATACTTGGTATCAATTTTAATACAGAAGGTAAGAGTTTAAAAATAAAAAGATTACTACCCACTTCTGTTGATTCACATCAGTATACTTGACATGCTAAAAATATCTCTGTAAGATATTATTAGGGGCAGCTACATGGCTCAGTGGATTGAGAGCTATGTTCAAATCTGGCCTTAAGATACTTTCTAGCTGTGTGACCCTGAGCAAGTCACTTAACCTCCAGTGCCTAGCTCTTACCACTCTTCTGCCTTGGAAACAATACATGGTATTGATTCTAAGACCAAACGTAAGGGTAAAAAAGAAAAAAGTACTGACACAAATTTTATAATTTCTTGGAAAAAAAAATGAAGACCATAGTCACCTAAGTTGGGTTTTCAGCATTGGAAATACTCAACAATATAAGAGGGTAAGATTGTATTCATTTATGTACAGACAGATAAATAAAAAGCAGATTTGGGAAGTGAACAGTTGGTTAAGAACATGAAAATAGGATTTGAATTTGGGGCCCAGGGTAGGAAATCTCTTCACCAGCAGTAAGAATGAAATTAGCAAGGGATGCCCTTCAATTGGAGAATGGCTGAACAAATTGTGCTATATGTTGGTGAGACACTCGCCTGCGAATGCCTCAAGAAGAGAGAAAGGATAGTAGTTTAAATTCCACGAGGGGCGAGATGGAGCCGGGAGATGGCAGAATTGAGTCGGGAACCAAGCCGGATTGATTTTAATGGAGCCACAGCACAACTCCGGCCACTGGAAATCTCAAAGGAAAGAACCATCCAGTAGTCCAAAATTAACACCACTCAGGTCAGAGAAATGATAGAGCTTAGCTGAGAGATCAGCCTAGGTTCCTCAGACTAGTTGCCAAGCAGGAACCCTATGGCTGAGAGAATAGGGTGTAGATAATAGGATGAATTAGAAAGAGCTAGGTATTAGCATTGGAAAAGGAAAGCACCTGGCCAAAGGCCAGGTCCCTGGTGAGAGAGAGAGGAGAGAAAAAGAGGAGACAGTGTTGGGCAATGGGTGAGATCCAAGAGAGGAGGAAGTGACTGTGGGCCGCTCCTTGTAATGTATTTGATATGCAAATATGCATAATACATAAACATGAATATGGAGTGTATTGATTGGTTCAGGTGTAGATTCGAACCAGGTAAAGGTGGGGTTTATCCCAGCATGGATAAGACAAAGGGATCTAAATTTCGTGCCTTAATCTTAGCAATGCTGGGATCCAAGTTCATTGCCATGCGCAAGAATGGCCATGTGTCCATACACAATCCTTACATCTTAATTATACATATGGGCTGGACTGCTACAGTTGGTGATGGAATACTACTGTGCTCAAAGGAATAATAAAGTAGAGGAATTCCATGGGGATTGAACAACCTCCAGGAAGTGATGCAGAGCAAGAGGAGCAGAACCAAGAGAACATTGTACACAGAGACTGATACATTGTGGTACAATCGAAGGTGATGGACTTCTCCATTAGTGTCAATGCAATTTCCCTGAACAATCTGCAGGGATCTAAAAAACACTATCCACAAGCAGAGGACAAACTGTGGGAGTAGAAACACCGATGAAAAGCAACTGCCTGACTACAGCAGTTGAGGGGACATGACAGAGGAGAGACTCTAAACGAACACTCTAATGCAAATACCAACAACATGGAAATGGGTTCGAATCAAGAACACATGTGAAACCCAGTGGAATTGTGCGTCTGCTATGGGAGAGGTGGTGGGAGGGGGGGCGGGGGGAGGAAAAGAAAATGATTATTGTTTTCAATGAATAATGTTTGTAAATGACCAAATAAAATAATGTTTAAAAAAAAAGAATGAAATTAGCTTGGCGTCTTGAAAATCAAAGGGGATATATGTAAAACATCATGGAAAGTTACCTGTTGAAGTTATTGTATACTTAAAAAGCAAAGCAAGCTGTATAGTTGTAGTTTCACATTTTTTTGTTTTATTGTTTATTTTAAAATGTGCATTTTATCTGATACTTATAAAATTCAGAATTTTTTAAAAAGGAAAAAAATTAAAGAAATCAAAAGGGTTTTAAACTGAAAAAGGGAAAAGGAGAAAGCTGCCCCCCTAGAAAACATTTGCAGAGAGAAAATAACAGTTGAAACATCCAGAAATTCACAAGAAATAAGATCTACTAAAGGAGGCAGTGGCAAAAGCCAAGTCCAAATGTCTATATACAAATATGCACAAATACACAAAACTGAGGCAAACGAGCAATTTGAATTGGAGGTCATAACACAATAAATCAAATCTGTTCTGATAGATTTCCCTGGAACTTGGAGGTATGAGAATTATATTTAGAGTGTGGTTCTGGAAGGGTTACATTTTATTCAAAAGAAACAGGAGTAATGGAAGGTGGAGAGAGGGTAATATTAAACATTATTAAGGTATACTCATAAGAATATAGAATAGGAATGTAGATGATTCTTTTGATTGACCAATAAAAGAAAGGGGAAAGATAAGGTAATATGTCAAAGTAGTACAATCCTTGGGAAAAGATTAATGAAGGCAAAAATAGGAGGGATTTTGTCATCTTGGTATGGGCCTTATAGAGAAAAATGAAATCAATAATTTGGAAAAATAAGTCACAAACCAAGCTTAGGGGTGATATAATAGTAACAGGGGACTTCCTATGTACAAACATCTACTGAAGATATCTACCAAAAGCATATGTAAAAATTTCTTGTCTTGCTTAAAGGATACTTTGAACTTTAAAAAAGTGAAACTGCTAATAAGGTAAAATTCTATTCTGGATCTTATTTTTACCAATAAAGAGAAACTAGTTACTGAGTTAGCAATAATAGGAAACTGGGGCAAGTGACCACTCCCTTTTTAATATATTTTATTTGATCATTTCCAAGCATTATTCGTTAAAGACATAGATCATTTTCTTTTCCTCCCCCTCACCCCCCATAGCCGACACGTAAGTCCACTGGGCATTAGATGTTTTCTTGATTTGAACCCATTGCTTTGTTGATAGTATTTGCATTAGAGTGTTCATTTAGAGTCTATCCTCTGTCATGTCCCCTCGACCTCTATATTCAGGCAGTTGCTTTTTCTCGGTGTTTCCATTCCCATAGTTTATCCTTTGCTTATGAATGGTGTTTTTTTCTCCTGGATCCCTGCAAGTTGTTCAGGGACATTACACCGAGTGACCACTCCCTTTTAAGAGTTTATAACAGGGGCAACTAGGAAGCACAGTGGATAGTGCCAAGCCTGGAATCAGGAGGACCTGTGCTCAAATCTAGCTTCAGATACTTTTAGCTTTGTGACCCTGGGCAAATCTCTCAACTCTAATTGCCTAGCTCTTACTGTAAGCTTTTCTGCTTAGATGCTAAGATACTTAGATAGTATGACAGAATGTAAAGGATAGAAAAAAAAAAGTTTACAATTAAGAAGAGGAAAGGTGGGCAGAGTCTGACATGTCCCCTAAATTTCAGGAGAGAACATTTCAAGGAATTGAGAGGAAGGAATAAGAGATAAGAGAAAAAGAAATCAATACAATTATTAAGACTATTACACAGTTCTAGTGAATAAGATTAAGAATTTGAAGTAAAAGTATGACAAAAAAAAGGAAAATTTAAAAATATGAGGATAACCTTAAGACCAGTTTCCTCACACCTTATAGGTTACTATCATTAGCAAATCAGGAGCATAGAATAGTCTGTCTCTCAGATCTATATATAAGGGATTTCTGACCAAATGTGATAGGAAGCGTTACAGAATTTAAATAGATAAAATTTGATTATATTAAAATAAAAAAGGTTTGCACAAACAAAACCAATGAACCAAGATGAAAAGGAGAATGTGAAGAAAAAAATTTTTGAGCAACATTAACATTATTTCCCAACTATAGAGAGAACTGAATCAAACTTGTAAGAATACAAATCATCCCTCAATTGATAGGCAAAGGATACGAATAGGCAGTTTTCAGATGAAGAAATCAAGGCTATATATAATCACATGGGAAAATGCTCTAAATCATTCTTGATTTGAGAAATACAAATTAAAACAACTCTTAGGTACCACCTGTAAGATTGGCTAATATGACAGAAAAGTGTAAACCTCAAAATTTCTCAGACTTATGAATGTTAGGGGTTTCCCCCATTGGAGAATCTTCTACTTAAAAAAATTCCCTAGCAGATGGTGAGAACTCTACTTGAGTGTGGGGGCTCCCTGCCTTGGGAATATCCCTACTCCACCCTACTTAGGACTGCTTTAGGACAGAGAGCTCCTTGAGAACAATGAAAAGTACTTTGATCCATGCTTATGGAAGAGACAGGAAGTCCTTTGAGTCATGACTGTTTTAGAATTGATACAATGGGATACTAAGTACCTATAAAGGTGGGGCAACTTGTAAACTACTTAAACCTAAAAGGGTGATAACTTATTCAGAGGTTTTTTCTTATGAAATTTGTCCACACAGCAGCATTTTTTTTCTGACTTACTAAAGAAATTAAAACTATTCAGCTGTGAATTCAAAATGGGCGGCCCTTTAGAAACATCTACAGTGATTGGTAGATGTAAGGACTTAGGGGAGGTGACAGAGAAGATTTTGCCCTTAAAAATAAGAGCTCAGGGAAAAGCTGGGAAGTCATTCTGAAACATTCAGATTGGAGAGACTCATTCTGAGGAGACTGATTCTGAAACATTCAGATGGAGGAGGGAGCTGGTGAAAGCAGCTGAGATGCTGCTGGCCTGGTGTCATTAGAAATCCTTACTTAGACAGATCTTGTGGTGAGTTATAAAAAACTGACTGATTACTCTTTTAAGACTCAGATCTAGGCCATATTGGCTTGAGGCCCTTCATACTTATTCCTTTCTTACTCTCTTTCTTTGATTACTCATTGTATTGTTAATTAAAATCTCTATAAAACCCAATTGACTTGGGTATTTGAATAATTGGGAATAATTCCCTGGCGACCACCTTATATTTGATTTTAAAACCCAAGACACTGTAGTGAAACATATTTCTGCAGTCAAATTTACTCACCCTCTCTTATATCTATCACAATTTATATCTTCCACTACTTTAATCACTACAGTTTAAGACCTCAACCATTTTTAAATCTCACAAAAGTTAAATAATAAATGATGGAGGGAATGGTGGAAAATTGAAACACTAATAATACACAGCAGATGGAGTTGTGAACTGATCCAATCATTCTGAAGAGTGATTTGGTATGCCCAAAGAACCTTAAAACTGTGCATATCCTTTGATCCAGCAATACTATTACAAGGTCTGTATTCCAAAGACATTTTAGTTTAGAAGAGGGTAAAGCACTTGTTTGTACAAAAATATTTACAGTAGCTCTTTTTGGAATGACAAGTAATAGGAAATTGAGGGGAAATCCATCAATCGGGGAATGGATAAGCAAATTGTGGTATATATTTGTAGTCGAATACTATTGTGCTATAAGAAATGATAAGGGTGATTTAAGAAAAACCCGGAAAGACCTATATGAACTAATAAAAAGTGAAATGAGCAGAACCAGGGGAAAATTGTACATGGTAATGGCAATATTATATGATGGAACATTTATGAATGACTTAGCTATTCCTAGCAAAGCAGTGATCCAAGAAAAAAAATCCTCAAGGACTCGTGATGAAAAACTCCACCTGCCTCCAAAGAAAGAACTGATGGAGTCTGAATGCAGACTGAAACAGTACAGTTCAGTTTTTCACTTTTATTTGTTTGTTCGAGTTCACTTTCACATAATGACTAATATGGAAAGATTTTTTTTACACTATTATATATGCAAAATCTTTTATCATATTGCTGCTGTCTCAGAGAAAAGAGAGGAAAGGGGAAGAAAGGGAGAATTTGGCTCAAGTTTAAAGTCTCTTTTTCTCTTAATAATGAGTAAATAAACATCAAAAGTGCAAAATCATATGTACTAGGAGTAATAATCAGGCAATTAATTTTGCTTAACTACAATCAATTACACAAATTTGGGAGTTATAGTATTTATCTTGGGAAATGTCTTGTGTCAAAACAATATATATACACAGTACAACTAAAAATCCTAAATAAAGCCAAAGGAAGCAGAACCCAAAGAATTCATGAGTTAATTTTGCTAAATTTTAATGATCAACTCCTAAACTATTGGGGTAAGCCATTTAAATCATGCCTCTATAGAGGAAGAGGGCATAGAAGGAAGAGGGCAGTGCAGATAGAAACAGCTGAACCAACTGATGAATATCCATCAAGTTAGCCTTACCTTCTTCTGTTTTGTCTCATGACATTCAGGATTGATGTGTTCAAAGGCACCTTAGGCCAGTTTAACCTGAGATTGGTGTATCTGTAAGAGACTTCAGCTTCCTTTGTTTACCTTAGGGTCTGAGCAATTTTATATTAATATTAGCAAGTCACCTGCAGTTTTACTATTGTCTGATTAGAAATAACTCCTGAGGCACGGTTACACATATAGCTTCATTTATATAAACACACAAGCAGAAAGACTGATAAGATAGCAGTGAGACGGACTAGAATATAACTTTGTATTAATATTTAAGTATGAATCAAGGTGAATAAGATGAGAAAGAGCCAAAGTCCCCAGAGCTAAATGTCTTACGAGGACTCTGAGGGGGCAGAAATAATACCTACTCTACAAAATATAGTCGTAAAGGGACCTTTTTCATAATATCATAAAGTTTAAGCCAAAATGAAGCATCATGTACAACAGGGGTACACTTGAACCATTCCCAATAAATGTAAAAATGAGTAAGGATGACTACTCTTCTATTATTGGATGATTCTAGAAGTGCTAGTTATAGAAGATGAGAAGAAAATTAAAGGCACAAAAATAGAGAAGAGATAAAACTATCTTTATTTATTGATGATGTGAAGGCTTACTCAAAAAATCCTTGGAAATTAGAAAAGATTTTTAGCCAATAGCTTCAGCAAAGTTTTAATAAACCTATAAAAAGAAACACTCAAAATCAACAGCCTTTCTAATTAATAAAACCCATATAATTCCATTCCAAATGATTACAAAATACATAAAGTACCTGCTGACCAACATGCCAGAGCACAAACAAGACTTTTATTTACATAATTATAAAGCACTTCTTAATAAGGAATATCTTAAGTAGCTGGAGTAATACTGAATGCTCATGAAAGGGCTATGCCAATATAATAAAATGATAATACAATCAAAGTTAGTATAAGCTTTTAATGTTGTACCAATCAAAATATAAAGGGATACTTTGTAGAACTTGACAAAATTTGCCTGGGAAAATGAAAAATTTGAAATATCAAGGGAAATAAAGGGGCAAAGAGAGAACTGTGCTTCTAGATTACATAATGTATCTCAGGGGCAGTCATCAAAAGCATCTGGGAGTGGTTAAAAAGTCAACGTATATCAAAGGAATAGACTACACATGGGAGAATCAAAAACAATGGAATTCAATAACCCAGTGTTCAAGAAAGTTGGAAAATGCCTTAGATCAACACTTTAAACCATACAACCCAATACATTCTAAATCATACATAACCTTAACATTGAAGATCATACTATAAAAAAAATAAATAGAAGAGAAGCAGATTGCATACCTCTCACAGCTAAATAGGAGATGTATTCTTAATCAAATACGGTTTAGGGGCAATTATAAGAGGTAAACCTTGATAAATTACATAGTGAAAAGCTTCTTCACAGACAAAATCAATGAATGCATCTAAGATAAGGAAGCAGATTTATGGGAAAAATTCATCAAATTTTTCTGATAAGGTTGACATTCAAATATGTAAAGGATGAGCATGTACAGTATAATATATTTGTGATTTTCCAAGACAATATGCCAGCAGGGACCCATTTCTATTTGACTTTGATACCTTTAGTCCAGAGAATTCACAATGAAAATGTTACCTATTTTGTAGGAGACTGCAGATGGAGAAATATTTGGGGGAAAAGGGTTGGTAGCCTATGTGAGAATTTGTTTTGATTATATGTTTGTAATAATAGTTTTGTTTCTCTTTCTTGCTCAATGGGGGTAGTTGCAGGGAGAGATGAATTTTCACTAACTGAAAAACAAGCATAATTTAAATAAAATTTGAATGTAGGCAGAAAGTAGGTGAATCATTCATAGTCAGATGGATAGAGCAAGAACTTGTCTGTCCGCCTCATCCAAAATAGTGGTGAGTCCCTCTCTTAATTTTTCTTAAAAGACCAAATTTTAAGCATCACCCTGTTAAGAAGAGATGTGTTCAAATTCAGAGGTGGAAAAAGTAAGACAAAATATATTCACTATGTATCCAGCTGTATAAATGACAAGAAGGATCAAACCACCATTTTAACTCTAAAAATTCAAAAAGTTAATTTATTTGAAGGTTGAAATTTTCCATATTATCTTTCCATCTTTGGAAAAGAATAAACATGTTATTGGGGGAAGACAGAAAGACTCCAATGTAGACAAATTATAAGTGAATGGTAACCTGACTTTGGCACATATACAATTCTTGTTTGTGGCAGTATTTAAAGTTATTTTTCAATGCATTGTCATGGCATGGAGTTGATTCTAGATTCTTCCAAGTCTAGGACATTAAGAGCACAAGCTTTGGCAGGTATTACCCCAAGCTAGAAAGGCTTCAAATAGAGCAAGGATGACAAACTATAGACCCCTCACCAGAGGACTTACCACCATGTAACATCACTTTAAAATAAATAGGTATATCTTGGTATATAGCACAAGTTAACAAAGGTCAATCTTATATTTGTCTAATAAAATATCTCTACATTCCAGAATATACCTGTCAAATGTAAATACTGCTACTTGGTCAATTAAGAACCAACACATTAAAAGGTAAAAGGTTATTAGATCATAGAGGAGTTCAGAATAGAACTCTGGAAAGTCACAAACCTTTTGTGCTTTTTTCTTATAAGATAGTTTAACTTAAAAGGCTTATTATCCAAACATGAATAATAATCTCCTGGGTCCTTGAAGATAATCCCTCATAATTAACATGGATTATTACAAAAAGCTATCTCCATTTTTCCTTACCTCTTTCTTTTTCATCTCCCCCCTTCAGTTATGATTCTAGTATACATATGTAACTCTTTTCTTTAGACTGCCGAATGAACAAAATTCAAACCCCATTCAAGATCATCCACATCTGGAATTCTTTCTATCCTTATTTCACATTTCCCTCCTGACTTGGACACTTGTCAAATTGAACTTTTTCCCCCCTTTAACTCAGTTTGTACTTTTCTGACTGAAACTAGGTACAATATATCTTCAAATATAAAATTACCTAAATTTTTTAAAAACATATTCAAGTTTTAACCTGTATTTGTCATAGAAACCAGACCTACTCACATTGTTTGCAGCAGTGGTGGCTGATGAACTGCAAGAGATTCCAACATAGACAAGTGTACAACAAGGCAAAAATTATCATTAGCAAGAGCAACAAGAAGGTAGAAACTCAACTGCCAGTATACACAGTTTGTAAATCAACCTCAATTTGGAAGAATATTCTTTTTAAAACTGAAATAAAATTTACCATGTACTGTTCAGGAAAATAAAGTCATATGTTAAGAATAATAAATCTTTTCAAGTATATCCACTTGGGGGCAGCTGGATGGCTTAGTGGATTGAGAGCCAGGCTTAGAGATGGGAAATCCTGGATTCAAATGTGACCTTAGACACTTTCTCATTGTGTAATCCTTGGGCAAGTCACTTCCTTTATTGCCTTTTATATAAGGGTTATATATAAAAATAAAATAAAAGTATATTCAGGCTTACATTTTGGATGAAAGCCCAGTGGCCTATTAGCAAGTAACACTCAATGCAAACATCACATCAAAATGCATGATAATAGTATTGCTGTTGCTAATAAGCTTTAAAAAACAAATTCTTTTAGAATGCCCTGGAAAAAAAATTTAGTGGCTGCTCTAGATGGATATGCATATAAACCTGCCCATGTTTATGTAGATATAGATTATTTGTCCAGCTGACCATATCACCCAATATATGTTAGATCCACTCAGCATTCAAGGGTGGTAATTTCTAAAAGTTGAGATAATTCTGCAGTATTAAGCAACAGAACTTAACTAGACTGTGTTAAAAGTTTTGGGATGCCATATTGTAAATTAAATATTCAACAACCATTTAAATCAATTTTTAAAACCGTAATTCCTGATCTTCTTGCTTGCAGATTAAATTTAGTATACACATTTATTTCAGTGATGAAGAGAATAAGAGCGATTTCAACCATTAATCTCAAGAGATATTATGTAAGTATCATTTAATTACTGATTCATCTACCTTTAGTATATTAGTAATATACCGAAAAGCAGTTCAAATGAATAGAATGATACTCTTTTGTCTCTTAAGTTTGCTTTATGGGTAACAGTAATATGAATAAGTTGTAAAATGTTTCAAACAAGAAAACTATATAATTTTGAAAGGCAAGATATACTAAGTTAAAAGTTGATACATGGCTAAAAGATTGGCATATTTTAGATATGGAAGTCTATTTAGTATAATAAACCTAAATAAAAATCAGAAGACTATTATTCCTAAGATTGTGACTGACAACTGATTAGCACAGGCTCTATTAGGCAGCAGTATTATTAAAACAACACAATTAACATTAACAACTTAAAATATACTACAAAAGTACTAATACTCGGTAATTAATGGCAGTTGCTATAATTTCATTCAATATATATTTTTAAATTTTATTTTGAAAATATTTTTTCATGGTTACATGATTCATTTTCCTTCCCTTCCCCATCCCAGAGCCAACAAGCACTTCCACTGGGTTGTATGTTATTGCTTGATACCTATTTCCATATTATTCATTTCTGCTTTAGAGCAATCTTTTGAAGCTAAAACCCCAAATCATATACCCATATATAAAAGTGGTAAGTGATAAGTCATAAGCTTTTCTTTTGCATTCCTACTCCCACAGTTCTTTCTCTCAACGTGGATAACATTCCTTCTCATAAATCCTTCAGGAGTGTCCTGGATTACTGCATTGCTACTAGTAGCAACGTCCATTACATTGGATAATTTCACAATGCTTCACTTTCTGTGTACAATGTTCTCCTAGTTCAGTTCATTTCACTCTGCATCAGTTCCCTGAGGTATTCCATCACCAACAGATACCACAATTTGCTCAGCCATTCCTCAATCAATGGACATCCCCTCATTTTCCAATTTTTGTCACCACAAAGAGTATGGCTATAAATATTTTTATACAAGTCTTTTTTCCTTATTATCTCTTTGGGGTACAAACCCAGCAGTGGCATGGCTAAATCAAAGGGCAGACAGTCTTTTAAAGCTTAGTGTCCTGATTTTGCCTCATCCCCTCCAACATTTATTATTTTCCTTTACTGTCATATTGGCCAATCTGCTAGTGTGAGGTGGTACCTACGTTCTTTTGATTTGAACACGTTTTCATGTGATTATTGATAGTTTTGATTTCTTCATCTGCAAACTACCTATCCTTTGACCAATGACTTAGTTCCTTATAAATTTAAGAAATTAGACCTTTGTCAGAAGTTTTTGTTATAAAACTATTTTTCCCAGTCTACTGCTTTCCTTCTAATTTTGGTTGCATTGTTTTGTTTTTTAAACCCTTAACTTATGTTTTAGAATCAATATTGCATATTGGTTCTAAGGCAGAAGAGAGGTAAGGGCAAGGCAGTGGGGGTTAAGTGACTTGCCCACAGCCAGCTAGGAAGTATATAAATCCAGATTTGAACCCAGAACCTCCCATCTCTGGGCCTGGTTCTCAGTCCACTGAGCCACCCAGCTGCCCATGCATTGGTTTTACTTGTACAACAACTTTTCAACTTAATATAATCAAAATTACTCATTTTACATTTTGTAATGTTCTCAATATCTTGCTTGGTCTTAAATTCCTTCCTTTCCCATAGATCTGGCAGGTACACTAATCTATGCTCACCTAATTTGTTTACAATTTCCCTCTTTATATTTAAGTCATTGACCCATTTTGAATTTATCTTGGAATAGGGTGTGAGATCTTGATCTAGACCTAATCTCTCCCATATTGTTTATCAATTCTCCTAGTTTTTGTAAAACAGTGGGTTCTTCTCCCAAAAGCTAGGATCTTTGGGTTTATCTAACACTATCTTGCTGTCATTTACTCCAAGTCTATTCCATTGATCCACCCTTCTATCTCATAGCCAGGACCATATTGTTTTGGTGGTCACTCCTTTGTAGTACAGTTTGATATCTGGTACTGCTAGGCCCTCATCCTTCACATTTTTTTTCATTAGTTCCCTTCATTTTCTTGATCTTTTATTCTTCCAGATAAACTTAGTAATAATTTTTTCTAATTCTATAAAAAAATTTTTTCATAGTTTAGTAGGTATAGCACTGCATTCTCTATATTTTTAATGTCTTTTAAGTGACTCCTGATTTTAAATGAGTAAAAAATCCACTGTAATTTAGTTACAAGAGATACAAAATCACTTGCACACCATTTTAAGCTCAAAAATAATAATTATTTTGTATTTAGATACAATTTTTAAAAGTTATAGCTACACAGCTACAAATATTTTTTCATCTGGTATTACTAGAAATTTCAAAAGGAATTAGTTATAAAGTTCATAACAAAAGAAATATGATCACTGTGCTATAATGTACAATGGCTCTAAAGCAAAGTAAATTGTTTATTTGAAAATTTATACTGAAATACACTTCAGGCAAAACATACATGAAAATTTCTCGGAATATTGCACCACAAAGATCAATTTCTATCTTACTACCAGTTTATAAAATGTTGCATGTAGAATTTCAATCAATTTACCAATGACTATGATGAGAAATTATAATGAGAAAGAAGGCTCTGTCAAGGTATTTTCATACTGATGAAAATCTGGGAGAGGGAAAGTAAGAAAAAGACATACAAAATAGAACATACTTGAATAAAACTTTTTGGGTTTTCATTGCCAACACTGCAAATCAGATCTCTGAAATTTAGTGAAGCCCGCATCTTATCTCATAACATCATGGCACCAATTCAACAAGCAGGGCATCACTATAATTTCAAAGACAACAAACAGTGTATAAAGAGGGGAAATTGGTGTAAAAAATCATCCAAAATCTTCAACAACATATATTTTAAGAAAAAAGTGGAACAAATAAAAGATGGAGTTATATCTTAATCAAATCATACTTAAGGTAAGTAGTATTAGCTTCTGGTTCCCCCAAACCCAGTATAAAAGTCCTCTCAATGAGAAATCATCTATTTTTAATGGCAAAATCTTTACATGCCAGAAAAATTTGCATTATATTTAAAACTATGTATATAATACATTTGTGGCAAAAACCTATACATCTTCCAGCTGTCAAGACAAAGTAAAAAACATGGTTGCATTAAAGCACAAAAAAATATAAATTGCTGAAAAGATATAAAAAAAGATTAAAAACCATTTGCATCTTGACTCCTTGTACATCTTCAACATTAGTAAGAATTTGCAGACAACAACAGATTTGTGAAAGTTTTGATGAGACCTTGACATATACAACCAAAAGTTCAGTTCATTTCAAAAAGATCCCAGCTTTTAAAAGCAATATATTGCAATAAAGTCTGTGCATTTATTATACTATTTGTACAAGTGCAATATTAAAGCATCTTCAAAATGAAACTTGATTACTAGAAAGGATCACAACAACTTAAAAGAATATATCAGAACCGAATTTTATATGATTAATAAAGTATTTTAGAAAGTTCTATTTAATTGGTTCCTTTTCCTCTGCCATATTAGCTTATATACACAGTGTAGTAATGTCCCCTGTATTATATATGCACTACAAATCTTCAACTTTAGAAATATAATCTTTTGCTAACCTCCAGGGACATTATGCTTCATTTGAAGAGCATGTGTCAAAATACTGTTCTAAAGATGAAGGGCCATAAAGAAAAATTTTGAATGAGATTTTGTATCTATATTAAGTAGATCTATTAATATGTTGTTTAGTCCAAATTTAAAATTAATTACAGCAACCCCTAGACATAAAGCAGCATTATGCTTCATTTCAACTCAGGACATTTTACTAAATTATTGGAGTTGACTCTAGTAACCACTTATATAAGTTATCATGATATTCAAATGAACACACTATCTAGCATCTGATTAGACAGATACTCACTGTATTTGCCTTTAGCAAACCTAAAAAGTAAAAGTACTTAAATAAAGGAAAGAAATATTTGGAGATATGGAACACTTCTAGGTCATCTATTAAAAAAGAATCAAACTGAAAGTAACATATATAAGGCAAGAATATTAGATTCAGCATTTGTTTATTAGCATACACATGATATCAAATTCCTCTAAAATGGCTTTAAGTTTGTATTTACCATAGCTATATGACACCATTATCAAAAAGAAAAATGAATACCTCCAGCTATAGAAACAGGTTTCTAAAAATCAGATCTTGAGGTGGGTTAACATTTTCTTCAGTTCATATAATGCTATTTAAAAAAAATTAATGAAAACCTGGAACTAGTTTCAGAAATATGATCCTTCAGAAAACCTAACTTTTTCTTGCGAAAATTTATCAGAGAAATAAAACCCCAAATATCTGGATACTTAAATACTCTGTGTAGAGGTTATCTGCATTGTCAATTTTGGCTAAAGACTCATGCTTAATTTAATAATGAATTGTCAAGATATATTATAAAAGGTAAATAGAGTATTTTTAAAATTGGAGAGCACTGCCTGTCTTATTTACAGTGTATGCCAACTCATCCCTTCTGACAGAAAAAGCAATTTATATATAGAAAGTATTAGCACTTACTACTAGAATAAATTCAGTGCCACGGGATCTGAATGCTGAAGTGCTATCTGTGCTTGGACTTCTCAGCCTTGTCTAAAATGAGTGCATTTTATGTCTTTGAAGTAACAATTTTCAGTTATATTATAAGGTACTGAAAGGGATATAGTCATTCAGACTGTTAAAATGGTTGAATAATTAAAGGACAAGCACTTTAAAAGAGTTGAAAAAGATCACTTCTTTACTTTTCTAGGGACCAGTAAGCAAGTATTTATTGACTTAAATTTTGAAGCAAATTTAACAAAAAATAAGAAAAATATAAAGGCCTTTGAGGTAAAACAGTAATATTCTACAAAGCTCAGTGTGCAGTGAAATATTCAAAACTAAAGTGAGCTTAACAGATCTAGAATTCATTGTGTCTTTTGTGTCTTTTGTATTACATACCATATACCTGTGGAAGAATGAACAAAATAATCACAATTAACTTCTGCACATTAGCCACTGAACTATTAATCACTTTCCAATCTCTGTGCAAATTGCATTCAGAAAGGGCTATTCTTCTCAGCATCATAATTATAACTTGATTACAAATGGAAGCATTTGGCTATGATTTTTGCATGCTTATTGCTATGAAAGAAATAAGCAAACATTTATGTTTACTGTGCAAGAATTTTAATAAGATTTGCACACATCTCAAAAAACTCTATTGTGTGACTTCCTGGCCTTGGGGTTAAGTCAACTGTTGAAGAGTCAAGTGAAGTAACTGATGAGGTAAGGGAAACATCTGAGGATCTTCCTTGGGCTTCAGCATCTGAATCATTCTTTTGGCAAGATCGATAATTGCTCACAGAACCTGATCTTTGAGGAGTAGTAGTTCCAGATTTGGCTTCGGTAATTTCATCTATAAAAGAAAATAGCTCAATTTAATCTCAATTTTGAAGATGAAAAAAATTTTGTATACCAAAATTACACTTGACAAACTTGTCAGAAAATATATGCTCTTGATTTTGAAAAAAAAATGACATTTTTTCTAAGCTAAGTCAACCTCTGCAATCAATCATTTGTGCCCCTTTAAGACCCATTGAATCATTTTGGTAATCACCAGCTAGTCAAGTGCATTCTGTGGCTATGAAATAAGTTTTCTTATTTCTTATGTCTTATAAAATATTAACTGGAATTGAACCCACACTATGGTTTCATTAGCACCAAATGAATTCTTTTTTAAACCAAATGAATTCTTGATCTTTCCCAGTAATAAGATAATTCTACAGTATGATTAATTTCAGCTTAAATAGAGGAAAATCTAAAAATAAGAAATACAACTTAAAATACCACAAAAGGACAAAATTATTACTAGCAATTCAATCTTGTATTCATTCAACCAGTTATTCCTAATAAAGTTGTGAATAAGAATTTTAAAAGGGGGGGGGGAGCTATTATATAGTAAAATACATCATTCCTTTACCTGTATCATCTAACATAATGTAAGACAAATAATCAGACAATTCTAGATCATTAAGGTAATGTATACATAGAAAAGACAACAGATTTCTACAATATATACTATATGTCTTATACAGCAGTCTTATACAAGTTTAGAAAAATTTCCAAATTAAATTATTTCATTAAAAGTAAAAATTTTCAATTGATCGACTAATATGAGAGCACTTAAAATTAAAACATCTTTATAATGTTGAAAGGATAAAAAAAATAACTACAGGTCAATTATACAACCTAGTCTGAAGAATTAAAGTGATAAGACTTGTCTCAGACACTTCCTAGCTGGGTGACTCTGGACAAGTCACTTAACCCCTATTGCCTAGCACTTATTGCTCTTTTGCCTTGAAACCTGTACTTAGTATCAAGTCAGAGAGAAGGTAAGGATTTGGAGGAAAAAAAGAGACTGAGACTGAGACAGAGAAAGTGAGGAGTAGATAGAGAAGTAAGAAGAGAACAGGAGAGATCAGTGTCATGGAAACCCAGAGAGGTAAAAGTATCCAGAAATACACAGCAGTTATCAGTGTCAGATTAGTTACAAATTATGCATGGTGTAAAAAGGCTATTAGACTCAGCAATTAAGGGATGGTTAGTAACTTTGAAGTGGGGATTTTTCAGATGAGTGATGTCAGAAACCAGAGTGCAGTGGGATTAGAAGAGAATCACAGGAGGAAACTGAAGAACTGAGCATGGATGACTGGCCAGGTTTGCAACTTGGTACAATGCTTACTACTTCTCATTCTCAACCAGCCTAGTTCCTACCTCATTATCTCTTCTCAGGATTTACTGCAACAACTTATTTGGTCTCCTTGCCCCAAGACTTTCTACATTCCAATTTGTCCTCTAAACAACCCTCAAGGTGATTTTTCCAAAAGCTCCTCTATTAATAAATCCCAGTGGTTTCCTACTACCTGTAGAATAAAATTTAGATTTCTCTAGCATCTAAAGTGCCTTATGAGTTGGTCCCTTACTTCTCTCCCCCACTCTATGATCTAGCATTATTGACTGCCCAGTTGGCAGAAGATGGTCCAATACCTAGAATCTTACACCTATTGGAATCCCTGATTTCCTTCAAACCTCTGCTAAGATGTCATCTTTTACATAAAGTTTTTCCCAATTTTTCCCATTGCAATGTCTTTCTCTTGAAATAACTCTGTGTGTGTGTTCATGTTATATCTCCTATTATTAGAATTTAAGTTCAAAGAACTCAAAGAGGGTGGCAACTGCTTAATGGTCAATATCAGTTTTGGTCATTATTACATTAGGCTTTTACTTTCCTGAATAATACTTTTTTAAGAAATATGATTTACAGTGACACATGTAAAACCCAGTGGAATTGTACACCAGCTATGAGAGGGGAGTGGGGAGAGGGGAGGGAAAGAACATGAATCTTGTAACCATTGAAAAATATTCTAAATTAACTAATTAAATAAAATTACCAAAAAAAAAAAGGAAATATGATTTAGCTGATGGTGTGCCTCAACCAATGTAGTAACAAAACATTCCATTCTCATTCTATTGTGACATTTTATTCATACAAGTATAGCAAAAAAAAAAAACCACCACAATTTGTTTTCCTAATTTTAAAAAAGGGATAAAACAGTAAAACAGTACTCTTCCATGTCATAGTCAAATCCACCTGCATCTCTCCATTTGGGAATGACTTTTCCTTACTTTCAGTCAACACAGCCCATTGTTCTCCTCTAATTCTATCAATTACTATCAAGTAATATATATATATATATATATATATATATATATTTATATGCCTCAATACTTCATACTAGATCTTACCTTCCATTAGGGCACTGTTTATATGACTCATTCTGATCCTGTGTCAAACATGTAAACAATCATGGTTCCTGATTAAATGCAGCTCCTGAACAAATGTAGTAACTATGTACCTATACCCATTTCTGGGATCCCCAACTATAAGTTTAGACCCTCATCTGATTTCTAGTCCCCATAAAGAAAATTCTCAGAGTCTGGTATAAATAAGCCACTTGAGTTTTCCTCCCATGTCTGAGTCTGATTAGAAATGGCCCCATTCCATATCTGGCATCAATTACCTGTTGTCAACCAAGCCAATGTTTAAGGTTTAAACTTCCCTACTCAGAACCCACTCTGCACTTGGACTTTAAGAGATTTTAGCAACAGTATGTCTTCTTCACATGACTGACCTTAGCCATGTGAGTGGGCAAATCTCTGCCGATGTAGTTAGGCAGCATATGTGTATGTGCATGTATATACACACATGGCACTTTTGATTTTTGTCTGCTTGGTGTGTTACAGAGCAATATGTAGCATACTTATACTAGTTTCCTGTAAACCTTACAATTTCTTAGACCTATAAATGTTGGAAATTTCACCATTGGGAAATTTCATACTTGAAAAATTTCCTACTGATAGTCTATTGGAATATGAACCCCCCCCTTGGCATGGGAGGGTCCTTCTCCTCCCTACTTAAGATTACTTTAGGACAGAAACCTTTTGCTGAACAATGGAAAGGGCTTTGACCTATGCTTAAGCATAGAACAGGAAGTTCTTTGAGTCATGATTGATTTTAGAATTGATACAATAGAGATACTTGGAATGACAGAACCAGGTCTTGGAACTTCCAATCTCCACCCAACTCAGGGTAACATGATTTAGGAAGGGCTGCAGCAAAGGATCAAGTCTCTGTCTCTGTCTCTGTCTCTGTCTCTCTCTGTCTCTCTCTCTCTCTCTCCCTTTCTCTCTCCTGTTTGTAATTAAACTCCATAAAAGGTTGACTGCTGACTTGAGTTTTCATTAAGGAATTACATAGCTGAATTCCTTGGCGACCTTAAATTAATATATATCAGTCTTTTAAAGTGATTTCCTTGTCACATTCCTGAGTACTAATTTTCTTTAAATCCTCAAAGCCAGTTCTTTGCTCTAACCAAAGCCATGAGGCCAAATAAAGCACCATCTATTGACAGAGAAATGACAATCCAAATATGCAAAATGTGACTCATTTTTAGATGTGGTCAATGAGGGACTTTTTTTTTTTGCTTCATGAAGCAAATTTATTTTAAGAGTTTTGTTTTTCTTTTTCATTGGAAGGAGGGAAAGAAAAAAGAATGCTTGTTAATTGATAAAAAAATAAAATTTAATTTAAAATTTGAAAAAATAAGATTTTTGTAGCACTGAACAAAGAGGAATTGCAAAAAAAACATTAATGTACCCTGTAGTTTCCTAAATGTAACCTAGAGTGAGCTCATCCTCCTACATAAATATAAATACAAATATCTATTATAGATATATATTTGTAAAATATACCCAAAGATGAATTTACTCAGTGGGTTGTCAAATCAATTGCATGTTGTGCAGAGAGTAGCAAGTTTTCCATGTACCTGTTTATTTCTTTTAACCTGTGGGTTAAGTAAGACCAGTCAAGTGTATGAATATGGATTCATAGTGTTAGAAATGTATGAAATTAATATAGTACCAACTATATACCTTTTCTTGACATTGATAACTCCACTGATCAGCATTTTGAACATAATTACCTCCACTAAGATCCATCATAGTTTTGTATAGTTGTGACATTAGTGAGAGACACATCGTAAGAACCTCTAGTGTTACATTTTGTCCTAAAATCAAATGACCTTTTCAAATCAACTAAGAATAAGTAAGCAAAAACTAATTTCAATACACTTTTCAATTAGTAATGTAACTATAAATCTGCTTTAGAAAATAATTCATTTCTTTGTTGTAAGAGATTGTTTTTTGAAGGGGTGTGGGAAGAGAAATACAATAGAGGAAAAAGTAATCTAAAATATTAATAAAATTTATCTGAAAAAAAGTATTTGTTCAATAACAAGTAATCTATATACTTTGATCACTTCTCAACTGATAGGCACTCCCTTAGTTTCGGGGGGAAGGGGGGTTGCCATCACAAAAAAGCTGCTCTAAATTTTTTGTACACATAAGGTACTTCTGTCATTTTCTTTGATCTCTTTGGGATGTAAGCCTTCTGGTGGTATTACTAGGCCAAAAGTTGTAAGTGTCTATTATATGCCAGGCACTGTGCTAAGTACTTTTAATACTCTTTTATCCTCACAGCAACCCTGAGAGGTAGGTGCAACTATTATCCCCATTCTATAGATAAGAAAACCGTGGCTATACACTTGCTCAGTGTCACTTAGCTAGTATTTAAGCCAGATTTAAAGTTTGTTCTTCTTGACTCTAAATCCAGGGTTCTACCTAATATACCAACTAGCTTAAAAGACTGCTTGATCCCTTTCTCATAATTTTACCTGTAATCCCCTCTCCCCCTTTTAAAATCCTTACCTTTCATATCAGAATCAATACCATGTATTGGTTCCAAGGCAGAAGAGCAGTAAAGGCTAGGAAATGGGGGTTAAGTGGCTTGCCCAGGGTCCCACAGCTAAGAAGTGTCTGAGGTCACATTTGAACCCATGACCTCCCATTTCTAGACCTGGCTCAACCACCCAGCTGCCCCCTTAGTGTCAGTTCTAAGACAGAAGGTAAGAGTTAGTTTTTTTTAATTGCTGCACATAAGATTTTCTACTCCTTTTGGAATCTTCTCTTAAATGCAAAATTCTGAATGCCTTTAAGACTGTGCTGTCTAGGGGTAGCTGGGTGGCTCAGTGGAATGAGAGCCAGGCCCAGGTCCTGGTTCAGATCTGGTCTCAGACACTTCCTAGCTGTGTGACCCTGAGCAATTCATTTAACCCCCCCTTTGCCTAATCGTTACTGCTCTTCTGCCTCAGAACCAATAAACAGTATTGATTCTAAGACAAAAGGTAAAGGCTTAAAAAAAAAAACTGTGCTGTCTCCATCACTGGCCACCTTTTGCATTTGGACAGTTCCAGATGCTACTTCCTTGCAGAATACAAAGATATGAAGGTGCTAGGAGTCCAAATGTGGTGGCTGCACAAATATTACCAATGAGGGTACACATCATAAGAGAAATTTTGGAAAATTTATTCTGTGATGTATCTTTCTATTGTTTTCCTACTTTTATCCACAAGTTTTCTCAGGCAGGATGATCTGGTTTAGCTGGATTTCATTCCAAGTTTTGGCAAATTTAATTTCTTCTTAATTGATTTTAAAAAATATTTTATGATAAAAAACTGGTCAAAATCTTCTGTCACCCTCCTCCATAGTATTTTACAGAAGCTTTATAGTAGGATTTATGATTATAAATGACCTTAGGGAACATTTAGTCCAACACCTTCACTCTACAGAAAAGAAAACTGAAATCTTGTCATAAGATTTAACCCAAGTCAATTTCTCCACTCCATGCCATTTTCATAAAGCTTACTTTATACCACAGGAACTCTAATTTAAAGTTAAAGTGGGCTTTAACAACTGGAACCCAGAAAAATTCAATAACTTACCCAGGATCATAAAACTATTAAGTTTCTGAGGTGAGATTCAAACCCAGTTAATACAAGTCTAGTACTCTATATTATACCTCAGATTTCAATAAAATACTGTGAAACTGGACAATATTTTTATGAAGAAGTTGTTTTGTAACAAAATTAAACTATCTCTAATGTCCTAGTTAGTTTTGTATCATTAAATTTTTACTATCTTGACTGCAACAAGTTTTTAAAATTTAGGCTCAACTCATTTCTGTTGGCAGCAAAGGAACTTCTGTTCAGCAAAAAAGGATAGTTACAAAAACTTCTTTGACAAATGATAATGGAATTTCTAATTTTACTTTCTGTTGATTTCCCATTTTTCAAAGCTAATAGCTGATGCTATTAGTTAATAGTCTGATGCTATCTTCCCATCTTTAGCCTTTTTTGGATAATAAAGGAAGACAGGGAAATCAAGAAGTAGAGGTGAAGGGGCAGAGAATTCTAAGGAAGTACAAAAGCATGGAGGGCATGGGAGGGTTCAAGGAACAGCAAGGAAGCCTATGAAGCGAGATCATAAGAGTTTGTGGTGGGAAAAGTAGGAGGTCAGTAGGAGGGACTCATATTTTATTTTGGAAGTATAAGGGAGCCACTGGAGCTGTAACAGGAGGAGGTTCGGAATGTTGAGAGTGTGTGCAGTGAAGCAAAGGGTAGGCTTGTGTCTCAGGGTGATCTGTGCCCACCCACCCTGTGTTATCCTCGTCATCATCCAATAGGGAAGACTTCCCTTCAGCACACCAGCACTGGTCCATCACCCAGAAACTTCATCTTCCCATGATTTATCCCTCTTGCCTCAGCCCTGGTGTGGTGAGATAAGGAGAGCACCTAGCAGTCACAGACATACAGGTCTGCCAACTATTCCATCTTGACTCCTCCGTTACACCCACTAGGGCAGGGATAGTCACCTTGTTAGTCAACCATAACAACTCCCTCAGAACAACCATTACAGAGCTCATTGAGCATACATGGTTGGATATATGCTTTAGAAAAATCACCCTGGAAGGCTGAATAGATTAGGATAATGAAAGGTAACATCAGACTAGACTAGGGTTATGACTGTGAGCTAAGAAAATGAGATGCTATGATATTAGAAATGTAGAGAGGAGATTCCCACACTAAAATTCTTCCTTCATATTAGTTCCCTCCAAGAAATTCTAGATGGCTAACAGCTCTTGAATGCAGGAGTTAATCATATATAACTGCAATGCCTTTTCATTCCAATTCAGAATATAAAATTTCTACTATGGTTTTGAAAGAAGGAAAAATGGATTTTTAAAAAATTGGTGTAACAAAATTGCTGCATTAAAGTGAACTGTTATTCACAGAATACTGAGAATGTAATATCTTACTTCTAAATAGTTCATTTCAAATTTTTAAAGGGTTTTTTAATTTATAATTACTTGTTTGGAACTTTGAAATTTATTTCCTCATAAGAATAAATACATATAGCATCTTGATTCTCAGGTAAGCCTACAGAATCCTGTCTACTTCACAACATAGCTGGATGGACTAATATACAAGTAACATAGAAGCTAATATGAGTAACATTTCTTTAAAAATAACAATTCATTAAATATATCTTGAGCATTTACATATCTGCAAACCAGATTTCCAACATAGAATGCAAGAAACATGGTATACCTTGAGGTGAGATGGAAAAATTCCTTCCTTTTCTGCTATGGCTAAGACTTCCAGATCTAAACTATTTGTTCCTAACTCAGGGGATCTAAGTTGCATGGGAACAATTTATAAATTATATTTCAAAATATAAATCCTATATAAATGCCAATTATTAACTATTTGTAGATTGCCAAGAAGCCAAAACCTGCAGGGAAAATTTTTTTGGTTATAACAGGCTCTTCCTTCCACAGCCTAATGGATTCTTTCCTTTCACACTACCAAAATCTAATATTTTAAAACAGTTTCTCTCCTTTCCTAGGCCATGGAAGAATATAATGCAGCCCATCTAAAAATCTCTATCATTAACAAGATTTAAATCTAGCATGTATCTTTTCCCACTTTTGATACCTATAGTGAAAAATAAAGTCACAAAGTGCTAAAGATTAAGATGTATCCATAATTCAGAGGGAAGCCACTCTCCTATGAAGTTCCCAAAGCTTATCCCTTCCTCATTCTTCTTTCCTTCCCATTCTTTTCGATGGATCCAAATAATGTCTCACAGTTGGTAGTAGACCCAAAACAGCATGCTGAAGAAGGAGAGGCATACTCACAAGCCAACAAGGAAGAGGGAAAGAGCCAAGAATAACAGTAATTTATATGCAGAAATAACAATTACCTCTGAGTATTTATTTAACACAGTCAGTAAAGTTTTGACTAAAAGCAGAAATACAAGAAAAAATTCACTCTGAGATCAAATTACAATTAGATTAAGAGTCCAGAGAAAAAGAATTTGCTTATATTGTCATGAATCAGACATTAATATGATTAATACATAAAAGCTCAAATCACATTCCCTTTTGGTTTCTGAAAGGAAAAAAAAAACCTTTAAGACACAACAGATTTTCAGGAAGCCTAAAGTACCCACATTATTTGCTTTCAACTACATACCATCAATGCTTCGGAAGTCCAGTAAGTAAGTCCTACTGTCAACCTGATATAACTGTAGACTCATTTTTGAGTATGTGCTTGTCACTGGATTCTTCCTTCGAACACGCAAATAGTAAGGGTTTACAACCTGGCACACCAAATGAAAAGGAAAAAACATCATATATAATTCTTCATTAAGACAATTTACATACTTTATCAGGCACAAAAAAAATAAACATCTTGTGTACTTTATTGGGCATCAAAGCTCAATAGAAACTCCTTCCCTAACAATATAAAATTATACAAATAGAATTATAAAACTACTCATATCCTTTGACCCAGTGGTTCTATTACTATGATGCTAATGACAGAATAAAAATCAAATGTGTCCCTAAGTATTTCAAACAATACTAATCATAATAGCAAGCCATTATGAATATACTCTGTGTCCACTCCAGGAAAGGCAGCTAGATGCCTCTGTGGATAGAAGACTGGGCCTAGAATCAGGATTACCAGAATTAAATTTGGTTTCTGATGCTTAGTAGCTGTGTGACACTGGGCAAGTCACTTAACATTAAACATGTCTTTGTAATCCCATGGATCATACTGTCCATGATGTGTTCTTGGAAAAAAATGTAGTATGGTCAATAGGATCATGAAGAGTTAGACACAACTCACAGAACAACCACCATTGAGAAGAGTTGGACAAACTGTGTAGTATCTGAATGAAAAGTTATTTACTCTGAAAAATAATAAATATGAGATGCATGAAGTGATAAAGCAAAGAAAACAGGGGAGAACCAAAAGAAAATACATACTCTCTGAAACTATGTATAAACAATAATAACAATATTCTGATACATATGAAGATAGTCCAAAAGGAAGACAAAGAAATAAAAAACAGGATTTTGCTACTACCCCTGCATACATCTTTAAACAAATCATAAATCATTTTTTAAAAAATTCTCTCACCTTCCATTCATAATCCAGTTGTTTAATTGAGCGACAAACTTCTGCCATGATATCATTTGGTCGACTTTGACTTCGAATTCCCAAATGCCACTTTGCCCTCCTAACACCCTGGTGTTTGGACTTTTGAGGATTCAATTCATCCAAAGTATGACGTGACCTTGGTGTTTCAGCAACCAAGAATGGCACTCTTTCAGGATGTGGGCGAGAAAAATGGTGGTCATCTAAGAAAGAATCTGGTGGGCTTGTAGCCAAGTAGAAATCTTTGGCCTCATTCATTATTCTCCTGTTATCTATTATGAGGTGATAAGCAACTGCCAAAGGGTCCTGATGGTTTCTGCTATACAGACAGCTGAGAACCTCTTCTTCTGTACATTCAAATTTTTCACATACTTCTTTTAAGGCTTCGTCATCAATCATGGTTGAACTATATGATGGATCCTCAGGAAAGAGATACTTTGGAAGGTCTTGCTTAAACCACTCATGTTCCCTACATTAAAAAAAGGAACAAAAATCATGAATTCAAAGATTCTGAGTAGACTGTATCATATACAAATAATAATAGTTTGGGGCCATTTCAAATGTCATTCATAGGCACAATGGTTTTAAAAAACAAAATTTTAAAAATTAAGGATATAAATTTCATAATCCATGCAAATAAAATACTTGTCTTCTGTATGATATGGGGAAAATAGTAATTTTTGAACAAACGTAGAAATGCACCCAATTTAAATACAACTAAGAAACTAAAAATGTCCTTTCTTTTTAAAGAACCATAGCATTAAAAAACAAAAGAGCTAAGAATTGGTCATATACAAGTTGTTTTTTTTTTAATTCAAGTATGATTTCTCAATACTAAGTAAAAATACTATTGCTTTTCATTGAAAATTTTAAAATATTGATTTTAAAGAATTATATTTTTAATTTTCCTAAGATAAAAACAAATGTTATCAATAGAACACTTTTTTTTTAAACCCTTACCTTCCATCTTGGAATCAATACTGTGTATAGGTTCCAAGGCAGAAGAGTGGTAAGGGCTAGGCAATGGGGGTCAAGTGACTTGCTCAGGATCATAGAGCTGGGAAGTGTCTGAGGCCAAATTTGAACCCAGGACCTCCCATCTCTAGGCCCAACTCTCAATCCACTGAGATACCCAGCTGCCCCCTATAGAACACTTTTTAACATTTACAAAGTGCTTACTTTTTCTCATACTTTCTCACTTGGTGAAATGAATAAGGAAGACCCACTTGGTAATTTTGAGCAAGTCATTTAACAACCCAGAGCTTGTTTCCCCATCAGTAAAATGAGGATTAGAATTTGTCTCCTGGGATTGTGGTAAGAATAAAATAGAATAATACTTGCAAAGTTCTCTGCAAACCTTAAAGAACTATAGAAATACCAACTATTATAATTCTGAGAGGTATGTACTACAATTATCATTACTTCCATTTTTCTGATGAGAAAACCAAGGCTTCAGGACTTAATCACACAACTAATAAGAGTCTGAGATGAATTCTAAAATAACTCTCATTTTTTGCCCAAAGACTTCTCATTTGAAGTTTTTGGAGAGGGGAAAGAATCATTTAATAAATATTACAGGATCTGAATAATTTTTCCTTTCCATTTATGCCTCACCCCCACCCCACCAATTTCCTATTCATTCCTACTAACCCTGGGCCCAACTTCTCTCTATACTTTTGACTTTCTCAAATAAACATTCATTCTCCTTCAGAAAAATTAATAAAGTGGGCTTTCCAAAAGGAGAGAAATGAGAAGGGGATAGAGGGGAAATAAAAGTCTGTTGTATATTCACAAAGATCCCCCAAACAACATAACAGGACAAATACTATTCTGATCTTCAGAACCAAGTACAAAGGTTTTGGCAGCACAAGAGAATGAACATTTGACAGTAATTTTTTCATAAGTATTATATGCATGCAGCTTTTCTATATAATCAAAAATAATGTCAAAGGAATTTTATGACTTAAATTTTATTTTGAAGACCACAAGGAAGTGTCCTGTTAATTGATAAATTGATCAATTAACAAAGACTTATGAATATACTATATGCCAGGCACTGTGCTCAGCACTAGAGATAAAACTGAAACAATCCCTACTCTTGATGAGCTTACATTTTACTCGAGGAGACAATATGTACATATATAAATATAAGCAGAATAAATACAAAAGAAATACAAGGGAGTTGAGGGATCAGAAAGATTTTGTAAAGAAGGTACTGTCCGCCCTATATCTTAAAGGAAAAGAGGAATTCTTATAAAGCAGAGGTGAGTAGACAGTACATTCCAGGCATGGAAGACATATAATCAGTGTAAAGGCTCAGAGATAAAAGATGAAGTACTGTGTGCAAAAACTGGAAAGCTTGTTTGACTGGATTGTTAAGTACGTCCATGTGTATGTGCTGGGTTGAGGGAAGCTATTACAGTGGGAGAAGTCATAAAAAGCAGGCTAGAAAGATAGGTGGAGGCCAGGTTATAAAGGTTTTATAGATAAGGGCAGTTAAACTGCTCTTCGAGATTTTAGAGAAAATTGTCAAGGAGCTGAAGGTACTTTCTCTAATGTCATCAGTTTGAGCCCCTGTTAGTTATATTTCCCTCACTGTTAGCCTGCAGTAAGTAGCACCTCAGTTCTATTTAAATAATTAAAACTAATTATCATTTATTCAAGAATATTTGCTTCAAAATTATAGCAAGAATGAATTTAAATATTTTCTCCAAAACATTGAGGACACACTCTCCCTTATATTATCTTGGTTTATGGGGATACAGGGCTCACTCAGCACAGCTTCTATATAACACTGATCCCATTAAGTTCATATCCAGATGAGGTATGGCTACTAGATCAGTCTTCTGTCTCCTCTGCCACTGGTCTGAGTTCTAAAAGTCACAAACTGCTATTTCAGGTACCAATGCTAGCTGCAAATCCCAACATGAGACTGGATTTCCAGAATTCCAGAGGCTGGTTCTATTAACCTTTTGAAACTCATACAGAGTCTAGCTACATGACTGTAAGTCATACAAGCAATGCTCTCAAGATTAGAAATTACAGAGCTACCAATATGCAATGGTGGAAGGAGTTTCTATGCAGGGAGTTTCTTATGTTGATTTAAACTACAATTACAGATTTTTCTTAAGCCTAGAAAGGTAGGCTAGAGCCACATTATGAAAAGTTTTTTAATGTGAATTGAAGATCATATTTTTTCTTACAAAGAAAGGAACAACTTTTTCAGGAAGATTATTTTGGCATCTTTATTGGAAGATGGATTAGAGAGATCAATCAATAAATAAACATTTATTTAGCATTAACTATGTGCATCAAGGACTATGCTAAGTGCAGGGGATACAAAGAGAGGAAAAAGACAATTCCTACCTCAAGGAGCTTATAATCTAATTGGGGAGACAACATGCAAACAGATACATACAAAAGGAGCTACATACAGGATAAAATAGAAATAATTAACAGAGGGAAGACACTAGACTCAAGAGGCATTGGCAAAGGCTTCTTGCAAAAGGTAGGATTTTAGTTAGGACTTAAAAGAAGCCAGAGAGGGTAACAGACATAGGGGACTGGTAGTGTTCCAGGAATGGGGGATTCAGAAAGAATGACCAAAGCTGAGATATGGAATATCTTGTTCATGTAATAGCCAGGTGGCCAATGTCACTGTATTGAAGAGTATGTGTCAGGAGTGTAAGAACACAGGAAAGGTAAGCAGATGCCAGTTATGAATGGCTATGAATGGGAAACAAAGGATTTTGTATTTGCTCCTAGAGACAATAGGGAGCCACTGTAGTAAGGGGATGACATGGTCAGATGTGCACTTTAGGAAAATCACTTTAGTGGCTGAATGAAGAATGGATTCGAATAGGAAGAAACATGAGGCAGGGAGACCCATTAATAGGTTCCTGAAATGATCCAGGTGTGAGATAATTAGAGTTTATACTATAGTAATGGTAATGTCACAGGAGAGAAGGGGGATTAGAAAGCTATTTCAAAGGTGACTTGATGGGCCTTGACAACAGTTTGGATATTTGGTGGCAAAGAGAAGAGAATGAGAAACAGTTATGAATACAGGATATCTATTAGGACTGTGAGCTTATGAGACTGGGAGGATGGTGATACCATGCTTTCTATAGCTACAGCGAAAGTAGAAGTGGGGTAGAGTTTAGGTGGAAAAATGAGTGCCAATTTGGAATTCTTAGTTTATGGTGTCTATTGATATCCAGTTTTAGTTGTCTAAAAGGCAGCTGAAGATGTGAAATTAGAAGTCAGCAGAGAGTCTGGGGCAAGATAGGTACATTTGAGAACAGTATGGAGATGGTAGTTAAACTCATAATGAGACTATGAATTGAGCCCAGGACAGAATATTATAAAACAAACACCCATGGTCAGTGGGCATGACCTGGATGAGTATTCAGCAAATGAGAATGAGAAGGAGAGGTCAGATAGGTAGGAGAACCAGGAGACAGTGGTATACTAGAAAGAAGAAAGTATCAAGGAAAAGGTGATCAATAGTGTTAAAGGCTGCAGTGAGGTCAAGAGGAGAACTGAGAAAAGGCTACTGGATTAGCAACTAAGATATCACCAGAAAATGGAGGCAACTATTGAAAATAGCCTTTTTCAAGTTCAACCACAAAAAGCCTTAGAAGAGATATAGAACAATAGTTAGCAGGGATAGAAGGATCAAATGAGGATTTTTTCAGGATAAGTGAGACAAAGAGCATGTTTGTAGGCAGTAAGGAATGGGCCAGTGGAAAAGGATAAATCAAAAAATAAAGAATAGAGTAGGAATAACACAGTGGGCAATCTGTTTGAGGAGATGGGAAGGAATGGGATTGCTTGAGCAGGTACAGTCAGCCTTGGTAAGAAGTAAGGTCACGGAAAGGATTGGAAATTGAGGGGCTATTCATCAACTGTGAGATGACTGAACAAATTGTGGTATATGGTTATAATGGAATACTATTGTGCTATAAGAAATGATAAACAGGATGAGTTCAGAAAACCTGGAAAAACATATGAACTAATACAAAGTAAGGTGAGTAGAACCAGTAGAACAAGTGTTTACAGTAAAAGAAATGGTGTAAAATGATTAACTTGTTTGAAGGATTAAGCTATTATCAGCAAAACAAGGTCCCAAAATAATCCCAAGGGACCTATGACCAAAAAAAAAAAAGTACTATCCATAGTCAAAGAATGAACCACTGTTGGAAGCATGCCATCATTTATTTTATTTCTTTTATTAATTTTTTGTGTGTGATATGTATCTTCTGTCATGGCATAGGGAATGTGGAAATATGTATTGCATGAAAGCACCAGTATATTCAGACTATTTACCACTTGGTGGGGGAGAGGGAAAGAATGTGAGAAAGGGGAAGAATCTGAAATCCAAAATTTCAGAAAATAATTGTCAAAAATTATTTCTACACGTAACTGAAAAAAAGAAAGGGAAAAAGATTGCTAAAAAAATAAGGCCACCCTCATTATGGGCACCAGGGTTGATGGAATAGTGGCAGAAGGCATATATATGAGTGACAAAGAGATGAGAAAAGGCGAGAAGAAAGGCCTCAGCTTTTTTCTGTAAAGAGTTAAGAGAATGAAAGCCAAAAAAGTTCAATTTGAAGACTTACATAGTTCAGGTGAGAAGAGACGAAGAAGTAGGGTGGTAGCTATAAATGAAGAGAAGGAAATTAATAAAAGGTATAGTGTTGAGACAGAATTTATAAGACTTGACAATTAACCCTCAGTGAGAGTGTAGAGTCAAGGATGACTCCAAAATTTGTGAACCTGAGTGACATCACTATCCCTTACTTGAAATAATCAGTTGACAAATCTTATAGTTTCTATCTACAAGATATCTCTTGCATTTGACTTTATCCCTCTGCTTACAGTCACCACCTTAGTTCAGGACTTCAATAATTTTCAGCAGTACTATTGTAATGTACTCCTAATTGGCTTCCTGGCTTCCAACCTTTCCTCCCTTCAGTCTATCCTATATACAACCATCGAAATTATTTTCCTTAAGTGCAGATGTCACTCCCCTTCTAAGAAACTCCAGAGACTCTCTATTACCTTAAGGATAAAATATAAATGCTGCTAATTAGCTTTTTAAGTCCTTCAGAAACTGGCCCCAACCTATTTTTTCCACTTCATTTTGTATTAGTCATTGTCTCATACAAGCAATTTAACCAAACTGGACTTTTCTCCAATTCCTCATATATAACATTTTATTGCCCATCTCCATGCCTTTGTTCTGAAATCCAATCTCCCCTGCATGCCTGAAATGTCCTCCCCCTTCACCTACACTTCTTAGAATACCTCTCTTCCTTCAAGGCATAGCTCTAACACCACCTTAGAAACTGAAACCTTTCCTGATACTCCAACTTCTAGTGCCCTCTCTGCCTACCTATGACTTTGTATTTATTCTTTACAGTTATTCTGTATAAACTGATACACCTGTATAAATATACATATATTTGTACGCTCCCGTTAGAATGTAAGCTTCTTGAAAGTATGAATTATTTCTTCTTTTATATTTGTATCCCAAGTGCTTAGTATAGACCTGGCATATTAAGCAAATGCTTAATAAATGTTTGTTAATTAGTGAAAGGATGATAATGTTTTATAGCATCAGAAAAAGCAAAGTCTGGAAGAGGGTAAAAGTAATGAGTGCAGGCAACTTTTTCTAGGACTTTTATTGTAAAAGGAAGGAGAAATACAGGATAATAGCTTAAGAGGATAGTATAGTTAAAGAAGGTTTTGTAAGGTAAGGGAGACTTAGCATGTCTACAGGCCAGAGAAAAGTCAGCTAGAGAGAGGTTGGGAAGGTGATTGCTAATAAAAACCCTTCCAACTTATATTCTATGATTCTGCAACCATGAAATTTCTATAGTAAATGTAGTTTTCTAACAAAATTCAAGATATGGACTGGCTTTCATTCAAATGATGGTCTATCCTATGATCTTGAGGCCTATTCTGGAAGTGGTACTCTGTCATCACAATGACTATTAATAATCTAGCACTACTGTCAGAATGGTCTGAATGTGATAAGGAATAAGAGCAGGAGTTATACTAGGACAAGAAATTACTTATAAAAAGATAGAAGTAAAAATTTTGCCAGTGAAATGGTTTTTTGTTATTCAGTCATTTTCAGTCATGACTGACTCTTCATGACCCTATTTGGGGTTTTCTTTGCAAAGATTCTGAAATGGTTTGCTATTTCCTTCTCCAGCTCATTTTACAGATGAGGAAAATGAGGCAAACAGTTAAGTGAGTTGCTCAGGATCACACAGCTAGTAAGTTTCTGAGACTGGATTTGAACTCAGGAAAAGAAGTTCTTCCTGATTCCAGGTCTGGCACTTTATCCATTGCGCCATCTATCTTCCCAAAATGCTTGAGCAAGAGTAGTGGGGAGTAATACACAGTTACTGGAGCAGAAAACTTTAAAACTCAAGAGAATCTTAAAAAACTAGAAGGAACCTTAGAAGACATTTAATTTAATTTTGCACTCAATATGAATTCCTGTAATACTAATACTAATGATGACAGGTTGCTATATAACATTAGCCTATGTCTTGTTTATTTTTTATTTTATAGATGCCCTTTGCTTTTCTCATCACATCTTATATCTATCTCTGCCTTTATCTCTTTATTCTTCTCTACATCTGACGGGTCCTCTTTTGTAACAAAGATTAAGTATTTTTTATAATTTAGCAAAATCAACTGACACAACTATGATAGCATAGTTGACAATCCACACACATATTTCCCTCCTATCTAATAGAAGAAGGGAGTGGCATTTCCTCATCTTGTCCCTAGAGCCTAGCATGGTTATTACAATTATAGTGTTCAGTTTTGTTTTGTTGTTTACATTGTAGATAGTATTAATTTTACTCCACTCTGAATCAGCTAATCTAAGCCTCCCCAAGTTTTGCTGAATTCCTCAAAGTGACTATTTCTTACTGCATAATATTATTTTGTTACATTCATATTCTACAATTTAGCCATTCCACAACTGATAGGCACCAGTATTTCTAGTTTTTTGGTTCCGCAAAAGTGCTATAATGACTATTTTGGTTTATGTGGGGCCTTTCTGTCTGCCTTGAGGTTGTAGCCCACTAAAACAATTTCTAAATCAGTCTACTTTTTGTTGTTTTTTAAAAAAACATTAATTACAGAATGACTGGACCAGTTCACAGCTCCATTGACAGTATAGTGCCCATTCCCCCTGAGAAATGGCCATTTCTATTGTTTGTCATTTTTGCAAGTTTGTAGGATGTAACTTTGGTGTTGTTTTAATTTGAATTTCTCATTATCAGTGATTTGAAGCAATCTTTCATTTGGTTAAGATTTTTCAGTTCTTTTGAGAACCACCTGTTCTTATCTTTGACCATTTACCAACTGCAGAATAGCAGCTCATGGTTACATTTATTTCTGCTAGCTATCTATGTATTTTTAATATCAGAACTTTATCAGAGATATTTGATATAAATACTTTTCCCAATTTATATTTTCCCTTCTTCTCCCAGCTGCACTGATTTTGTTTCTGAAGTTGTTTCTATTCTTAATTTCCAAAATTGTTTCTTTTCAGATGCTAGTCCTTTTGTTCCTCCAAATAAATTCTATTACTTCATCTAAATCTCTACAAAGTAACTCCTTGGAAATCTAACTGGCCAAGCACTGCATATGTATATTAATTTAGTTTCTATCATCATTTTCTTTATAACAAAATTGTATTTAATTTCTTCCTCTTATATTACTATTACTAGCATTTTTATTAAGATAACGATGGTAAGAGAAGACATCTTTGTTTTACTCCAGTATTTATTAGGAAATCATCTAGTTTTTCCATTAAAAATCAAATTTGCTTCCAGTTTTGCACATACTTTTATATAGATCATAATATAAATGATCCTAATATGTCTGAGCATTTTAGAATAAAAGTGTTATACTATGCTATAGGCTTTTTCCCTAACTCTATTAATATAATTGTGTAGTTTGGGGGTTTGAAGGAGTATAGTTTTGGTGGGGTTTGTTGTTTTAAATATGATTTCTATTTTTACCAGGGCCTTTGACTCTTAATTCTAACACTCTTTCCACAGCACCATAATGCCTTATAGAGAAGCACTGGATTTAGTCCAAAGAATATTAATGAAGTACTTCCTCCTTTCCTTATCCTATTTCTTTAGGATCTCCTAAAATCTTTACCCTCCTTAAATCCTTACTCTTTCTTCTTTCATTCCTCAATTCTACTAATTTATTTCTTTAAACAAGAATCTATAAACATAATAACTATTTTATTACTTAGGTATTTTCTGGATAATTTTACTATTTTCTTAAGGGCTGTTTTAATTTGAATGATTTGCAATATGAATGTTTTACTTCCATTGCTTTGTTTTGTTTTAAAGTAATTTCTTAAATGGTTCTCTTTTTCCTGAAAGTCTATCATTTTCATTGATCATTACATAAGAGTTTTGCAGGTTATTTTTTTCATTTGAGTTACTTTTTTAGAGGGGGCGTGGGAGAGGAGAAATATCCCATTTCACTCTTTTCCTCCCAAGTTCTCAAAATTAAAAAGCAGGGGGCAAGTGGGTGGCTCAGGGGATTGAGAGCCAGGCCTAGAGATGGGAGGTTCTAGGTTCAAATCTGGCCTCAGATACTTCCTAGCTGTGTGACCCTGGGCAAGTCACTTAACCCCATTGCCTAGCCCTTACCTCTCTTTTGCCTTAGAGCCAATACATAGTATTGATTCTAAGACAGAAGGTAAGGGTTTAAAAAAATCATAAAGCAATCTTGAGTTATATGAACTGAAATTTTTTTTTAATTTTAATTTTTAAAAAGTTCTTAGTATAGTGCCTGGTACATAGTAAACACTATACAAATGTTCGTTTACTTTCTTTCTCTTCCCCATGCCTTTTCTCCTGGCTGCCTGTAACATGTTATCTGATATAGTGATTTTGAAATTCAACTATTAGAGCTAAACATACTATATATGGTTACTTAGCACTTTGTATTCAAAATTTATCATTTTATAATTTCTAATTTAAAATACTTTTAAAAAATTTACCCTGTTCTTTTCGGAGACTAATGACCCCTAAATTATCAATATTTATTCTTCATTCAAGATGAGTCATTTTCTTTTTTATAGAATATATTCTTTCAAAATTATATTTTGCTTTTCTTCTGCCAAATTTTCTTCCATTTTCTTATTTTTGAATTCCAAATCTGTCATTCTCTCTTTCAAAGGCTACTATTTTGAAGAGATCTTCCATCATATTTTCAAAATTGGCTACGAAATTGTTTTCATTACTTCTGTTTAACAGCTCTGACTACTGATCTTCTTTCTGTTTTAGTATCTTCTTTAAGGACTTTTGTCCTTTGAACCATTCTGGAATTTTTTATTTATTCTTACATGTTCAACAAACCTCAGAGAACTATAAAAAATTATTTTTCAGAAATAAAAAAATCCTTTTTTATTTAGGATTTCTGGTTGATGTCAGTTCATATTATAGTATCTTTTCAATGTATTATTTATGGCCTTTAAAAAAATTTTTTTTCCCTTTTGCATTTCTGAGTCTCTGTTTACTTGGAAAGTAGTCCTATACCTGGTCTTGAACTTTCTACTTTGCAGCCACTATTCTTGTACTCTCAGCAACTTATCTTTGGCTATCTTCTACTCTTGGCCCCTCTTTCTTCTATAACTATAAGAGAGAGAGGGGCTCATACAAACACACTCCTAAGGTTGAGCATCCACAGCCTCCCTAAGTTGAAGAGAAACGGTGTCCTCAACTTCTTCTAATATAGAAATTATCATCTTTACTGGTTTTTCATCAGAAAAACTCATTACATAGAGCCCTTGATTCTAAAGTAAATATTGGTTTCAATTTATTATATACACTTTAAAAACTTGAAACTTCAATCCTATCCAAGTCTTATTCTCAGTATTACACACCCAAATTTGAGGAGGCTTTTACAAGAGACTAGATTTATCAATTTTTTTTCCTACTACCTGACCATAAATGATAATAACACATCAGTTACTAAAGGATAGTACTCTACATCATGAGTTCACCAGCAGGGAACACTATAAAGCATTAGGTAGTTCAGAATTCAACAGTCCTTTACCTAGTCTTGAAAAGTATTAGTTCCCTAGAAAACAGAACCCAGAAAATACATTCAAATAGTTTGGAAATTTTCTAGAGAAAAATAACTAAAGAAATAACACTTCTGGCATAAAAGTTGTTAGAAACACCTTGATGCCTACTTATACTCACTAGACAAAAAGGTAAATCAATCATATAATGACAATGAAAACACAGACAGGCAGCCCAAGTGGGACATTACTAACAAAAACCTTACAATCCTCTGAAAAGATCTCATGCAGAAGTTCTTTGGGAAAATATTGACAAGAATTGCACAGGAGAAGGTGGTATATGGAAGTTGAAATCTTCATCAGCCGAAAACATGGATCTACCTCCCCACCTCCACCCCCCAATTCAAGGATCCTCTAATGCACTAAAAGAAGTGTTCTATTATTTTGTTAACACTTTTACTAAAGTCTCATATAAAACTTTTAACTAAGCTCACATAGCCAAATATGTCCCCAGTTTCAAAATCATTCTAATTTCTATCACATTTTTTTAACTTTTCTTTTTAAAATTAAACCCTTACCTTCTGTCTTGGAATCAACACTGTGTATTGGCTCCAAGGCAGAAGAGTGGTATGGGCTAGGCAATGGGGGTCAAGTGACTTGGCCCAGGGTTACACAGGTGGTAAGTGTCTGTGTCACATTTTTATTGCAATGTTTGTATGAAGATAAAAAACCTTGAGATTCTTTTCCAAACTCTCATCAATTTGCAAAAGAATCAAAGAATTTTAGAGCTGTGAAAGTAGACTTTCCTGGGTTCTTATTTTAAGGATAATAATAGTTTGAATAGGATGTTTAACTGTGCCCTACTGGAAGCTGGTTACGAGAGCTGAACTACTGGTATGTCAAAAGAGCTCTCCATCACTGATAGTAGCATCCTACAGAACTGTGTCTCTATTTACACAAATCAGATGAACAGAAATTCAGTAGGAAGAAAAAGAGATGAGCTGCTATATAGAAAAGTCAGGAGAAACAGACCCAAAAACTTATAAAGTTCATAAAGAAAAAGAGAGCTAGGAAGAAGAAAGCACTTACCTTTGCAGAGATCTGGAGGCTGATGGAGGAGTAAAGTGTAGAAGGACGATGAGAATACTTGTTCTTTGTAGGACTGCTTTGTGAACCTTGTACCTGCAGCACTCCATGGAATGACCCCATCACCAACTGCTTGCCCAAATAAGGCCCAAAGATTCTCTTTCACCACAGAGGGAGGAAGATAACCTGCCTGAGTGGTTTTCCAATGTATGCCTTCATACACCAAATGATAGTGTAAAATCCCTACTAATCTCATAATTCTCTGAATACTTAAAAGTAGATCCAAGTCTTTAATTCTAATTCTTGTCTATTTAGATATTATAGTAGCATTTCACTATAAACTCAAGATACTCACTCTCCCTTGTGCCAATTAAGAATTTGGGTTATAACAATTATTTTTATCTCTTAAAGATGCTAGTGCTTAATAGCAATTAAGTAGAAACAATAAATTCAAATTTATTTCATATAACTAATTTCTTAACCCATTAAAGAAACACAACAATGCTGCTTTTTACCTGATGTCTTTGATTGTGGCTCTCTTCATGGGATCCACCTGCAGCATATGTTTCAGAAGGCTAATCACAGAAGGATTCAAGTACTGAGGGGTATAAAAGATCCCATCACATATCTTCTTAAAAAGGGTTGGCACATGATCATCATCAAAAGGAAGGGTGCCACATAATAAAGCATAAAGAATGACACCACTGCTCCAAATATCTACCTCTGGACCTGCATACAACCTGGAAAAAATACAGCATTAAATGGCAACATTAAATAATATGGAATGTGGCATGTTTAATTATTATCTAAAAAAGAAGTAATCACAACTTTAAATTTGTACTGTATGGAAAAAATTACATTAGTCAGAAAATGGTCTTTATAGTCACACCAAGTAGAACACAATTACTAGCAGGATTCTCAATCTTTAAAACAATGAACATCAATATATAAACTTATTAACTGAATAATTTGGTTCTCTTCACATAATCTCCTGACAAGCCTCCTAAATCTGAGACAAACTGATTTAGAAACATTGTTTTCACTTTAAATTAATGAACTGGGAGCACCAAAGCACACCCTTCAACAATAAAAATGTCACCAGGAATACTTCCTAAGTAGGGAATGTGTTTTGTTATTTTTTTATTCATGATGACACTCCTAAACTTTTTATAGCCATATTCTCACTTAAGTTCCTTTGTGAACAGATATAGAGAATTCCAGGGCAGCTGACCAGGATTAATAATAATTATTATTATTATAAGCACTTATATGGTACTTTACAGTTTGCAAAGAGCTTTATAAATATCTCATTTTATCGTCAACTGCCCTGGTAGATAAGTGTTATTATCATCTCCATTCTAGAGATTACAGGTTTAATGGTGTTGTTTGTGCTAAAGAAATAAAGAAAAGCTAAGTAGCATACAGAGGGACAGAAGCTAAGAATTTGGCACCAATAACATGACATTCTAACCATTTCACCTAGCACTAGTCACAGACTAAGTTCAATACAATACATCTTGTTATGAATATAACCTTGTTAGTATAAAGTCAAAGTTAAAAAAACATGCTGAATTCATTATTATTAAATTATTAAAACCAGTCATTTTTACCATTTTCTGTTTCATAAGTTGTGTTGTTTGTTTTTTTTTTTTCCCAAGAGCAACTGATTAACACTGGGGAATGATTTCTCTCTATTTAAGCCAATAAAGCTTAATTACTCCACTTATCAGAGTATCCTTCCATAAAAGTTAAAAGGTTTTTAAATGTTGCCAGTCATAACTACTATTCATTCTAGGCTTGGCAGAAAGAATCTATCTAAGGACAGAGAAATAGATTTCAGTAGTATTCCAGAGCATAGATATAACCGATTTTTAATATCATAAAGCCAATTATTTAATGCTAAATGTCTGCTATGTCTAAGTCCTAACCACCACTCACTTTCTAAAACAGTCACGATATAACAGACTGCAATAGACAACAGACAAGAGACAACACAAATGAAAGCCAAGGGAAAGGAATTGGGGGTTTTGCACATCATGTTGCTATAAAGAGATGATGAAGCTTGGTAGGTTTAAAATGAGATCCACCTGCATTATTTAAAGAAGGGCAGTCACACAAACACCATATCTCTATACAAGCTAGGTAGGGATATAAATATTGTTCATACAACTACTCTGCCTCAGGTTCTTCCAGTAGGGAAAAATAATTTTTGAAGAAATCAAAATATTGCTGCAATAATTTTGAAGTTCTAGAACACAATAGGTCATTGAAATGATCAACATAAGTTACAAAAATAAAGATATGCATTTTTGATAGATTATTTAAAAATAATGGGGAAAAATAGTGAAAAAAGTTTTGCTTCCATAAATTTTAATTACATGGTTTCTCTGTCTTCCAAACTATTAAAATGATAAACTTCATCTATTAAGTGAAAACATAGCAAGAATCCTTAATGTCTAAAGGGGATTGCTTGTATGTTTTTTAATGCTGTGGAACCTGGAGACTTAACAGTGGCAGGCATTGTTTCAGAGGATCATAGGATTTATAGTTGGGCAGGATCTTAGAAATAATAGTCTAATTCTGTTGTTTTACAGATGAAGAAACCAAGGTCCACAGAGGATGAAGTGATTTGTCCAAAATTAAATGAAAGGACACTTTACCTGTCATAAGTTTTAATCAACACTTAATGAAATTCCTCTATCAAGTACCATTTTCATAAAGCTTTTACTTACTCATAAAAATGTTAAGAACTTGAATTTCATTTTTATTTTATTATATTATGACTAATGAAAATTTTCTAAAGCATTATATGGGTCTGCACTTATTATATTCTTATGGCTTAATATTATTTTTAAAATGTAACATTTTTTCAAGTGTTTTAAGGGCATTAGGTTTCTTTCATTAGGAAAAAATAATGAAAACTAAAAAATATATATGATATTTATATATGAACAGAATTTTAGTTTGTACCTCAATTCATGCTACCAGAAATGGGACTATTAAACTTATTAAGTATGTTCTATAAAACCTTATTGTATGTATCATATTTTGTAATATACCATATAACTAAAAACATTTCAAGATAACAGGTTTGAAGAGGAATGAAAATTCTATCTTCTATCTTCTCCTTCACTGGGAATATGACAATTGTAAACTAACAAAAGTCTAAAGGATAGGGGCTATAACAACAACAACAAAAAGGAAACACTACCTTCCTGAAATTACTTCTGGTGCAGCATAGTTGGGAGAGCCACAGCTTGTTCTTAAAAATTCGCCATCTGACATCATATTTGAAAGACCTGAAAGTGCACAAAAGCAGCTACTCAAGGATTTCCCAGTGGCACCAAATTGTTTTTTTTTTTAACAACTGAGGGTTTGCATTTAACAACTAAAGCTTCATCCTGTACTCTACTTCAACAACATCAGTTACCATCTCTATCATCCCCAAATATAAACATTTAATTATTTCAACATGCAACATGATAGTTTTACCTTGAATGTAAGGCTAGTATTTAAATAGCATACATGTAAGCTAATGGTTATTTTGGTTAATAGGACACAAAAAAATTATCAAGAAAAGACCAGAAAAACAGGAATCTAGAAAAGCTGAATATAAGAAAGGAAATTCAAATAAATCTATTCACCTTGACCTGGTTCTTATAAGAAACTACATAACTCTCAGGGATGTCATCAGTTTCCATGCATTTAATTATCATCTTTATGATCCAGATCTATATCTTAAGACCTGTATTCCCAAGGGACAAGTAAAACTGAATGTCCTATAGATTTTTAATATTTAACATATCTAAAATTGAAATTATTTTCCCCACAAGCCCACCCCTCTTCTGTACTACTATTCTTCAGGTCACAAAGGTCCAAAATGCTGATCATCCCACATTCTTCACCTCATGTAGCAAATCAGTTGCCAAGTCTTATAATTCTAATTCCACAGTATCTTTCAAACTTGAACCCTTTCTCTCCACCTCTAAGAGACACATCCTAGATCAAATCCCCTTTCTCCTGGGCTCATTGCTTTAAGTGTCTTCCCACTCTGATCTACCTGCTACACAGCTGTCAAAGTGATACTGCTAATGCACATATCTGACCATAATGGTAACTCCCGTGACTCTCTATTAACTCTACAATCTGTTTGACATTTAATTTTCATCACAAATTGACTGCAATCTTCACTGCAATCTACCTTTCCAGGCTTATCCTGTACTACCCCTCTTTCTATACCAAGGTCTGGCCAGATTGGGCGTTTCTCACAAATGATATGCAATCTCTGGTTGCCATGACTTTTCACAGTCTATGATCCTCATGCCCAGATTGTACTACCTCTTTGCCTGAGATTCCTGGAATCCTGATTCCTTTTTTAAAAAACCTTACCTTCTGTCTTAAAATCAATACTAAGTATTAGTTCCAAGACAGAAGAGTAGTAAGGGCTAGGCAATGTACAGTTAAATGACTTGCCCAGGGCCACACACTTAGGAGTATCTAAGGACTCCCAACTCCAGGCCTGGGTCTCAATCCACTGAGCCACCTCACTGCCCCAAACCTGTTTCCTTTAAAGTTCATTTCAAATTTCCACATGAAGCCTAACTGCTATTCAATCTACACAATTTGTGTTTTGTTCTAACTCAATGAGGACAAGGATTTTTTCTTATCTAAATCTGATATATCTCTCTCCTGCTCTGGGTAGCATATTATACTTATATTAACTGTTTTGAATTAATTGAAATACTTTTTCACACAAAAATAGTGGTCCAATTTATAGCTAAATCAAGGTTCTCAGACTCAAGAGTTGGATGGCTATTCTGAACAGTACCAGAACACAAATAACATACCCAACAAGTGATTACAAGCTTCTACTTACAAAACCTCCTGTGAAGGAAACATGCTACTTCCCAAAAATATGCATTCCTCTTCAAGATAGCTCTATTAGGAATTTTAAACAGAGGGTAAACTTCTGTTTCTCTATAATTTTCTTCTATGGCGTCTAGGAATGTACTCTAGGGCCAAGTGGAACAAATACAAGGGCTCTTCCACACAACAACTCTTTCTTATATTTGAAGATAATCATATTTTCCCTTAGGCTTTCTCTTTTCCAGGTTCAACTAACTTTTGTTCTGTGAATCAATCACTGTAAGGCAGGGCGGTACAGCTGCCTATGCTCATCTGTGTAGATTTTAACTTGATGTCCATCAGAAAATATGACACCCAAAACTGAAGTCTCTGTATTTTCTGGCTCACACAAACCTAAACAACCATCTCTATCACAATGTGAACAATACCTGATCTTGCCATACTTCTCATAAGTTTGGACTTCCCTATCTACCAATCAAAGTTCTTCTACAAAACTGATTCAACTGTCCCATCTTTTCTCATATTCATTCCGATTCATTCAATCCTTCCCAAACAGACTGCTTTCTTATTTCTGACCTGCCTGCACTTGCTCACACTGTTCCACAATCCCTCGATTTTTTTTTTAATCTTTACGTTATGTCTCAGAACCAATACTAGGTATTGGTCCTGAGGCCGAAGAGTGCTAAAGGCTAGGCAATGGTAGTTAAGTGATTTGAAGTGTCTAAGACTAAATTTGAACCTTCTGCCTCCAGATCTGGCTCTCTATCCACTAAGTCACCTAGTTTCTCCCCTCACTTGAACTTTTAAAGCTTTATATTTCAAAACTAAAGGAAATGCTTGAGCATTCTCTTCAATTTAATTTTTTTTCCCATAAATTCAATCACTAACAATAAGGCATTCTTTGCAATAAATGAGTCTCAAAAATGGCAACACATTTTGACAGAAACAAAACTTATGCCCTATTCTACCTATGACTTTCCCCTTCAAATTTCTGTAATTTTTTAAATAACTGTATCTAGTCAAAATTGTTTCAAGCAATATTCTTTTCCTATTTCAAAGTTTTAAATAATTTAGTCCCATTCAATAACTTTGCCATATAAGGTTCCTTCTAAAGACACCAGAAGAAAAAAGTTGCTTTCTTTCTCTTACATCAAAGGTGGCCATAAAAAAAAAAAAGCCACTTAATACTCAAAGATCTGCCCATTAATCTTCCAACTATTTCCATAGCACTAAAAGGTCACAAATACTCTCTCTCTCTCACACACACTTTCTCTTTCTCTATCACACACACACACACACACACACACCTTTACTAATACTGCTTTCTGTTTTATGAGATATAAAATTTTAAGTGTCTACTATGCATACACCACTGTGAGGGGGGAATGCAAAACTGAAAGGACACAGTCCTTGTCTTCAAGGAGTTTACACTCTAAGAGACAGATAAGACACCAAGACAGAAACCTGCAGTATACATAATAGGACACACTAAATATATAAAAGTCACAAAATAAAGTGCTGTCTTGTAACTGAAGAGGAAGAATGTTACTAATAGCAAAAAATAGGAGAAACTTCATAGAAAGAGTGGGGCTTGAAAGGATGAGTAAGAATTTAACAAGCAAAGAAAGCAGACACTGTAAACATCTAAGTACAGGCATGAGTGCAATGAGTGTTCAGAAGACAAGAGTTATCACCTCCATGCTTTTTATACTAACAAATCCCAATTCTTTCCCTTCCCCAAAGTATAAAACAAATTCCTTTTTTCCTCATCTCTTAACTATCACTTAACTCAGATACCAAGTAATCCATGATTCAATTTCCAAGTTAAAACAGTAAGTGTCTGGAGGGAGGGAGAGGGAGAGGGAGAGGGAGAGGGAGAGGGAGAGGGAGAGGGAGAGGGAGAGAGAGAGAATGTCTGTGTGTGTGTAGAGCTGTCTGTCTCTAGAATTTAGCTGAAACATGGAGGAAAACAAATATGAACTAATTGGAAAGGTAGAATGGGAACAGGATGTTGAAAGCTTTGAATACTGGGAAGGGAATGTGAGCTTACTTGGGAGGCAAAAGAGAAAATCTGAGTAGGAATGATTAAAACCAAACATTATAAGAAAATTATTTTGCTCATAAAATGAAAGTTAGATTATGGGTTGGGAGAAGGGAAATGGAAACAAAAGACTAATTGAGAAGCTACTGGAACAGTCTAGACAGAAGGTAATGAGGGCTTGTATAACAGGAGTAACAGTGGGAATCAATAGGAAGAGTTTGACTCCAATGATGCTACAGATATGGAATTGATAAGATATAATTAATTACATACTAAAAATAACATCCACTGTACACTGTGTGTTGTATAATGCTACAAATTCTTTATGCGGGAATTTAGTACACTGATATATATTTAAGTTCCTGAAGAATACATTAATGTATAGTTATTAAGAATGAGCACCATGCTTCATTTATGCAAATTATTTTTAGAATTAAAGTTTTTTTTTTCTGTAGAGAAAAATATTAGAAGAAAATCTCAGCAGAATTATCATGGTAAAGCATGATGCCACAAAAGTACACAAGTCATTGTTTCATTTATTTAGAATTCACTTTTCAAAAACTTTTAAATAAAGTCACATTCTCACCCCAACAGATACTTGTACAAAACATATTTTTAAAAAATTTTATACACCAAATTGTTTAAAATGATGCATACTGGGAGTCCCAAAAATCTTGGTGCCATTTTAAGCTTTAATAATTTAATAGCTTAAAATTGCACTAAGACTTTTGGGACACCCTGTATAACTGTTTACTGTAAAAAAAAGTTAAAATAACAGATTATTGAACTAAAAATTGTTAAGAAATGTGTCAAGCATAACATCTTAAGCAAGTACTAAACAAAAGAAACTCAAAGCAAGCTGGATTATTTTCTCCACTATCTGTTATGAAGAATGAGAAAATTCCCACAATTAAGTAGGAAAATTATTTAAAAGGCTATATGAAATAACTGAATATGGCATAACCGAGTACATAGTTTAACAGCTTTCTAAAACAACACAAGAAAAATGGGAACTGAATGTTAATTATATTTATTTCACAACTTTTGCATTTTTTGCAAAAATTATTTATGTTTATGTAATTTATAGATTCTACTGTCATAATATTCAATTCTCTTAAGAGTTATAAAAAGCAAACGGCAGGAGAGAAAACTCCTTTGACTCCTTTCTGATGTCTTAATTGGTTGACAAGTGAGGAGACAGTCTTGGATAACTGGTGCAATACTTTGAATGAGTAAAGATCATCTAAAATAACACTGGCATTCCAGAGTCAACATTTTTTAATTTTAAAACATTCTTACCAAAATCAGCTATCTTTGCATTCATGTGTGCATCAAGCAGTACATTTTCAGGTTTCAAATCTCTATGGACAACCATGTGTCTATGACAATAATCCACACCAGAAAGGATTTGTTGGAATAAACGCCGACTTTCTTTTTCATCCAGCTAAAGAAAAGGAGAAAAGCATTTTATGTGCAAGACTTTTGAACAAAAATTACCAAGTACATGAATCCTCCTAAATATACCTCCTATTAATCAGTGGAATAGGCTGGGGTAAGTGACCTCAACAAGACAGTCTATGATAAACCCAAAGATCCCAGCTTTTGGGACAAATTGGAAGGTAATATGGGAGATTGGGGTTGGATCAACATCTCACCCCCTACACCAAGATAAACTCAGAATGGGTGAATGACCTGAATATAAAGAAGGAAACTATAAGTCAATTAGGTGAACACAGAATAGAATACATGTCAGATCTTAGGGAAAGGAAAGATTTTAAGACCAAGCAACAAGAGTTAGAAAAAAAAATCACAAAATGTAAAATAAATAATTTTGATTACATTAAATTAAAAAGCTTTTGTACAGACAAAACCAATGCAATCAAAATTAGAAGGGAAGCAACAAATTGGGAAACAACCTTCATAATAAAAAACTCTGACAAAAGTCTAATTACTCAAATTTATAAAGAACTAAACCAATTATACAAAAAATCAAGCCATTCTCTCCACTTGATAAATGGGCAAGGGACATGAATAGGCAATTTTCAGTTAAAGAAATCAAAACTATTAATCAGCACATGAAAAGGTGTTCTAAATCTCTTGAGATGCAAATCAAAACAACTCTGAGGTATCAATTCACACCTAGCTGATAGGCTAACATGACAGCAAAGGAAAGTAATGAATGCTGGAGGGGATGTGGCAAAGTTGGGACATTAATTCATTGCTGGTGGAGTTGTGAATTGATTCAACCATTCTGGAGGCAATTTGGAACTATGCCCAAAGGGCACTAAAAGACTGTCTGCCCTTGGATCCAGCCATAGCACTGCTGGGTTTGTACCCCAAAGAGATAATAAGGAAAAAGACATGTATAAAAATATTCACAGCTGTTCTCTTTGTGGTGGCAAAAAATTGGAAAACGAGAGGATGCCCATCAATTGGGGAATGGCTGAACAAATTGTGGTATCTGCTGGTGATGGAATACTATTGTGCTCAAAGGAATAATTAAAGTGGAGGAATTCCATGGGGATTGGAACAACCTCCAGGAAGTGATGCAGAGTGAGAGAAGCAGAACCAGGAGAACATTATACACAGAGACTGAAACACTGTGGTACAATCAAATGTAATGGACTTCACCATTAGTGGCAATGCAGCGATCCTGAACAACTTGGAGGGAACTATGAGAAAAAATGCTATCCACATTCAGAGGGAAAACAATGGGAGTAGAAACACAATAGAAAAACAACTGCTTGAATACATGGTATGAGGGGATATGATTAGGGATGTAGACACTAAATGATCATCAACATCAACAACATGGAAATAGGTTCTGATCAAGGACAAAAGTAATACCCAATGGAATTGCGCATCAGCTATGGGAAAGGGAGGGGAGGGAAGAAAAGAACATGATTCTTGTAACAAAGGAATAATATTCTAAATTGATGAAATAAAATTAAAGTTAAAAATAATAAAAAATAAATAAATAAATGTACCTCCTATTAACAGACACAATATGTAGCAGTCCAGCCCATAGGCATTATAGGGAGACAAGGATTGTGAGTGAGCACATGGCCATCCTGTGCATGGCAATAAATTTTATTGCCAGCGTGGCTGAAGTTTAGGTGCGAAACCTTGCTTTCCTTTGTCTTACTCTCCCGGGGATAATAACCCCACCTTCACCTTGTCATAAGTTGCATTATCCAATGGGAATACCCCAGGTAACTCATCCATATGTATTGAGGTATCATATAACTGTTCAATATGTATTGAGCTGCCAAGATTATAAATAAACGAGCCGCAGCCAGCCCGCCCACTTGGAGGACATCCACAGGTTCGCAAAGGAGCATCTTCTCCCCTGTCTCTCTCCTCTCTATCTTTCTCACTAAGGCCTGGTCTTTAGGCCAGGCCTGCCTTACTTCCTCTCTCTCTCTCTCCTAATGCTACCTAGCATTATCTACCTCCTTTAGTTTCTGATCTCCTTTCCATCTGAACTAGCATTATCCTCTGACCAGTGTAGTGTTAAATTGAGATCATTGGGTGGGACAGCCTGGATAGTAACACCCAGTGGTCGGAGCAGCTGTGGCTCTTAAAAATAATAATTGTCTACTGACTCAATTATTTACATCTCTAAAGTCGGCTCGTTCACGCCCTTCGTGGGATCTAAAACTTCTACTCTATCTCTATCTTCTCTCACCCTTGCAGCCTCTCGAGGGCCGGGAGGCAGCACAATAATTTCAAGTTAACTCAACAAACATTTATTATTCAATATCTAAAATATAAGCATCCTCCTATATATATTTTATATTAGCAGACACATTAATAATTTCAAGTAAACTCAACAAACATTTATTATTCAACATCTATAATATAAGCAATGTGCCATTAAGAGATTATGTGCCGTTAAGAGATAATAGATCAAAGTAATGTCTCTGGCCTTCCTGAGCTTATAATTTATAAAAAAAAAAAGGCATTAACAGGCCCCATTCATGATTTATAAACTCATTTCCTCACAACCACGATTTGACAGACATTGATTCTAGCAGTCATGGCTACTAAATTTCTACATGAATAAAACTATACATCCAGTTCTGATGAACTCTGTCCCTTTCTCTATAGCAGTTATTCCATATCTCTTCTCCTCACAAGTTCCTAATGCCACTTTCATATTCTTCTCTCCAGAAGATAACTCTGATTCCTACTTTACTAAAGACTGAGGATACATGCATGCTTTTTTGTAGTGACAAACCCCAATTCTTTCTCTCCTCCAATACCTACAACTTAGTCCTTTCTTTTATTAACTTTCAGAATCTTTCTCTACCTTCAAGGCTCAGTTGTCATGTAATCCATGATACTCTCTATACAAAATTTCCTGGAACTTTCTGGCTAGATCCCCTTTGAACAACTATTCCCTTCTTTGTGTTTTCTGTGTATATGTCAGATCTCATGATACAACGAATACCTTAAGGTCAAGGTGCTATCATTTTATCTTTTTATTTCCAACACTTCATAAATTACCCTTTTCACAATTCTTTTTTAAATGTTTACATATTTTAACATAACTTTCATTTCCAAATCTCGCTCCCATTTCAGAATCCTTCCTAAGAATTACCTTAAGAGAAACAAAAATACAATTGAGTAAAATCAATTAAGTTTAACTCAATTCAACTGAACAACCAATTACTGTCTCCCCAATTCCAAAATAAATAAATGTACTATGACGATACTTATGCTATGAAGAAAATGTAATTAAGCTGTTCTTTGTCAGATATAAAATTTTGAAAAAAATAGTACTATGATACCATTATTTGAATTATCAAGGCATCTTAACTTTTTTTTCTGATCCTGCCATGGATACAACTTTAGATTACTTAATGTTGGTGTCTCCACTATTGTTTATAAAATAGTAATAATGCTTAACCCCATCATCTTCAAGGATATGTTAATAAAACTGCTTTGAAATTGCCAAAGTATTATAAACTCAAAAGTAAAATGTAAGCATACTAAGAGTGCACAGTTCTCCATGATCTTATTTGACATAACATGACTAAACAAAGCTCATGTCACTAAATAATTTATTAAACTTGCCCACATGTCTGAGATCAGCATTAATTTGAGTTAAGCAATAACAAAGAATGATTTATATTTACTTTAATAGTGAAAAGTCAAAACAAACAATAAGTAAAACTTTAATTTAAATTTAATTTAATTTAATTCCTAATTTCATCAAGGAAGCAGCAAGTTGATAAGAAGAAATGTTGTGAATATGGCAAAATGTTCCTTCTCTGTAACATTGACTCTATGGCCAAAATATTCATATAAACACTAGATCCTCTTGTATTTCATTAAACTTGCAATTGATTAAAATGTTCTATCTCAAAATTAAGAGAAACCAAAATAATCAAAATACTTGGGGCAAAATCATACATTTCTTACTATCAACAAAGCAATGGGTTCAAATCAAGAAAACATCTAATGCCCAGTGGACTTACGCGTCGGCTATGGGGGGTGGGAGGGGGAGGAAAAGAAAACGATCTATGTCTTTAACGAATAATGCTTGGAAATGATCAAATAAAATATATTTAAAAAAAAATCATACATTTCTATTATCAACAAAAGTAAAGTGAAGCAATACTATGCTTTTGGGCAAAAAAAATAAAAAATCTACACTCCCATGTGGATGAGATCCTTTCCAAGTAAGGATTACTTCCAAACAAGAGATAGAGAACATTACAAGATGTAAAAATGAATAATTTAATTATATTAAATTGAAAAGGATTTGTACAAACTAAACCAATGCAATGAAGATTAGAAGGCAAGCAACAACCTGGGAAAAATTTTTAAAACAAATTTCTCTAATAAAAGCCTCATTTCTCAAATATATAAAGAACTAATGAAAAATTAAATCAAAGCTATCAATAATCATATGAAAATGTTCTAAATCCCTCCTGATTAATGAAATGCAAATCAAACAACTCTGAGGTACCACTTCAAACCTATCAGATTGGTCAATATGACAGTAATGGAAAATAAGAAATGTTAGAGGGAATATGGCAAAATTGGGACAAACGCTTTGCTGGTGGAGTAGTGAATTGATCCAACCATTCTAGAGGAGAATATGGAATTATGCCCAAAGGGCTATTAAAAAATGCATACCTTTTGATCCAACAATACCACTACTAGGTCTATATCCCAAAGAGATAAAAAAAATGGGAAAGGACTTGTTTATACAAAAATATTTATAGCTGCACTTTTTGTTGTGGCAAAGAATTGGAAACTAAAAGGATATCCCTTAATTGTAGAATGGCTAAACAAATTGTGGTACATGATGGTGATGGAATACTATAGTACTATAAGAAATGATAAACAGGATGATTTCAAAAAGAACTTGAAAGACCTTCATGAACTGATGCAGAGTGAAATAAGCAGAACCAGGAGAACATTATACACAGTAAATGAAATGTTGTGAAACAATCAAGTAACATATTTTGATGCTAACAGTAATACAAGACAATTATGAAAAAGAATGTTATCCACTTCCTGAGAAAGAACTGTTGCAGTATACATGCAGATGAAAACATGTGATTTATCACTTGTTTATTTGGGTATATGATCTGAGGTTTTGATTTTATAGGATTATTCACTTAAAAAAATGAATAATATGGAAATGTTTTGCATGACGATACTATATAACACAGACTGAATTGCTTGTCAGCTCCAGGAGGGAGAAGGGAAGAAAAGAAGGGGGGGGGGGAGGGAAGAATATGAATCATATAATTTTGGAAAATTTATGTGGAAATTTGTTATTAAAATAAAATAAAGATTTAAAAAAAGGGGGAAGAAAAAAACAAATTAAGAATTTACTTGAGTAAGAACTCTTTTTTATATAAGAATTGCTGGGAAAAATTGAAAAGTAGTTTGGGAAAAAAATATCACACTTTGTACATAAATAAATTACAAATGGATATGAGATCCAAATAGAAAAATTCCTTTTTTTTTAACTCAGCAAAGTAGAAGGAATGCTTTTTCAAAGTTATGGTTAGTGGGAGAATTTTTAATCAAATAAGAAATAGAGAAGAACATAGAAGATAAAATGTACAATTTCAATTTCCTGAAAATTTGTTTAAAAATTTGCACAACAAAACAATGGAGCTACAATAAGGAAAACTGTAAACTAGAAAAAAATAGCATGCAAACAAATTGTTCTCAAAAGGAAAATTTAGCAGCTACACAAAAGATTTTTCCAAATCCCTGATAATACAAAGAATGAAAATCAAAACAACTCTGACCTTTCAACTCACACCAAGCAAACTGGCAAAAATGACAAAGGATTAAATAGCCAATGTTGAAAGGCCTGCAAGAAGACAGGCAGGCTGACAGTTGGGAGCTATAAACTGTTCTACCCATTTTAACAAACAATTTAGAATTATGGAAGGGGAAAATAACTAAAATAAACTTTCACTTATAGATCCAACTACTTCCATTGATATAAAAATAGAAAGCTCCCATTTATAATCAAAATATCCATAGAAGCATTCTTCGTGATAACAAAGAACTGGGCACAAAGTGGAATCCCATCAATTGGGAAATAGACATATGAATATAATGGAATATTACTGTGAAAAAAATAAAGAAAATACAAACATGAGAAATTCAATGAAATGAGAGGAGGTTGGAAGTGTGACAGAGGCTGGCACTAAAGAAAAAGTGTCAAGCTGAAGAGTATGTGGATCTGATCACCTTGACAGGGGAGGGGTCCCAGAAGGCTGGAATCTTGAGGAGCAGAAAGTTCCCTCTGAAGAGTAGTTGGTCTCTCAGTCTGGAGAGGCTGAAGAGGGAGGGGTGAATAAGATTTTCTCTGGAGGGTTACCCATCTTTTCCTATTTGTGACTGGAAATCCTTCCCCCCAACATTTCCCAATTGAAAAGACTATTGAAGAGAAAACTGAGAAAAGGCATTTTGAATCTGTTAGACTTTACCTCAGCTCCTGTTGCCCTGGGTCTGAACTGTGGCCAAGGGGCCAAACCCAGGTTCAGTCAACCTGACTATCTCTCAGGGGCTTAGGCTGCCAAAGCCTGAGTCCCCCCGCCCCAAACTCGAGGAAGGAGGAAAAGAGTTCTAGCTAGAGTAAGGGACCCACTTCCCCCACTTTCCTTTCTCATTCTTCTCCCTGTCAGTTATTCCTTTGTATTACCCTGATTGAGTTAACTGACATTAAAGTAGTTATCTTTTCCCCAAGCTATGAATCAAGTGTGAGTGAACAGATCAAGGGGAGAAACATCTTCCTATGAAGAAACATTTAGTCTCTAGTAGTGGAGGGGGGACAAGAGAGACAAGAGCAAATCTGTGAGAGCAGCTTTAGATAAGGAGGGAAAGCAGAAGGGGAAAAATATTCAAAGCCCCTCTCCTCTCTCCTGAGCCAATCCTAAACAACATCTGACTCTCCTAGATTCCTGTTTTTTTACCAACTCCAAACCATTTCTCCATTACAGAAATAACAGAAGCAGGAAAACAATGCGCACAATGACAACATGAATAGAAAAAGAAACAATAAAATGAAACTTGAATGCTGTAGAAAGACCAAGTCTAGCACCAAAGGAGCCATAAATATGTATTTCTCTCTTTCCAGTAAAGGGATGGAAGAATTTTAATGTGGAATACTTCACATATCTTAGGTAAATGGATCTTACTAAATTCATTTGGTGTTTTTTAATCTGTTACACAGGGAGACTTGTAACAAAGGAGATGGAGAGGCATATTGAAAAACAAATATGATGCAAAAAAATACTTTTTTAAAGTACCCATATTGAGGGGTCAGGGGAACAATGTTTACATAGTCCAGTTACTCTAAGGGTCTGGAGTTCATAAATTCATTATACCTTTAAAAGAAAAAAAAGAATGGATACAATGTTATAAAGGCAATTGAGATGGTACTTTCATTTCACTATGAAAACATTTCTGGTAAACTTAATTACATTATCTCCTGCTCTTATTATGCCTTTTTATGCATCAGCAATCCTCAGCCAACTTATTAAAGGATGCTTTCCTTAAAGCACATAACAGGGACACAGATGGTATCTGTGGACTAAAATTTGTACATTTAAGGGGAAAGCAAACATTTTTCAAAGATTAATTTTCCCCCCTCTGATTTTATTAGCATGATTCTACTACTTTGTGGCACACTTTCCATTAACTATAGCATATACTATGTGTAGTCAGTGTGAGAATTTGTTTTAACTGTACTCCTTGGTTCTACTGGGGGAGAGAGATTGGGAAATCAACATTATTGGGTTTCTTTAAAAGCATCAACAAGGGGCAACTGGGTAGCTCAGTGGATTGCGAACCAGGCCTAGAGATGGGAGGTCCTAGGTTCAAATATGGCCTCAGACACTTCCCAGCTGTGTGACCCAGGGCAAGTCACTTGACCCCCATTGCCTGGCCCTTACCACTCTTCTGCCTTGGAGTCAATACACAGTATTTTTTATTTTTTAAAACCCTTACCTTCCATCTTGGAGTCAACTCCAAAAAAATAAAAATGAAAAACTAAAAGCATCAACAAGCCACTGTTTTTTGAAGATGTTCTACAGAATATTTAGATGAAAAGGTTTCTTATTTATATGGGAAAGTGACATTACTTACTAATTCAGAAAATAATTAAAATGTTTGGAAATGACCAAATAAAATAATGTTTATTAAAAAAAAAAGAAAAAGAAAATAACTGGTTTAAGATGACCAGAAAGAGTAATGATATTTTCCCCTAGTGTATATATTCATTAGTCTTTTATTATATACATTCTTTCTAATTGAAATGCAAAAGTGCTAAATGCATGTTATAAAATATAATAAAAATATGTTCTTTACTTATTTATAAAAACCCTTTATAGAATCTTAATGGAAGTTTTCAGGTTCATTAATGTTTTGCTTCCCAATTTGTCACATTTCCTAGCTTAATAAAATTTTCCTACTAACTTACTTTTGATAGCTACTGACTGTTGAACCATGATGTGCCATTTAATAAATAAGCTAGTAACCTCTCTTATAGGGAATTTATGCATTCTTAAATAGATTAATATGTTAAATATTCTAAACAGTCTTTCACATCTTAAATTCTATGAAGTTTAAAAACAGCAATAGTAACAATCCAAGTAGGAGGTTACTTTGAAAGAAGGAAAAAAAAAGAATTATGATAACCTTTCCCTAAAAAGATTATCAATCCTTAGGTAACATTACACTCTAAGAAATTTTAAAATGGCATTCATTTTTTTAAATAATATGAAAAAGGTCACTCATACATGGATGTGAAGATTAAAAAATTCCACATGAGGAATTAAGTAACTGTAAAATATCTTTAAAAAATGGAAGTTATGTTATACAGAAAAGCACATGATACATACAATGGGGGGAAAATGTATGTAAAGGTAACCTTCAAAAAGGAAAGGCAAAAGAAACATTGATTCCACTAAACATTCAATAAACCTCTACTATAATATATACAGGTCAAGACAGTAGGGAAATAAATATAAAATTAGACATATGTCCATGAAATTTGAAATTGGATATGAAAATCAAAATATGAAATTTAGACAATATTGTCTAATTGCTGCATGTTGCTTTCAGACAAATTACCTAAACATTTTATGTCTCAATTTCCTCATCTGAAACACAGGATGAACCTTACTTCAGTTACCAAAGATCAAATGACAGGGGGTAGCTAGGTAGTTCAGTAGATTGAAAGCCAGGCCTCAATCTTTATTTAAAAATTCAAATATGTATTGGGAATAGAAACAAGTAATACATGGAATAAAAAGGCTAGATACTATGCATGAAAAAAGGAACATTTAAATATACATACATGAACACACATATATATATACAAATACATATGATTTACTAACTTAAATCTGAGGATACTTAAGACACTGGTCAAAGTTACCATAGTAAAATTAGTATAGCACAACAATACCTGAATTGATTCCTTGTATTTTGGCTACTTGAAAAAATTCTATCAATGAAACTATAAATTTAAACGTTTTGATATATAGATTAACATATATAATTATATATATATATATACATATATATATATATACATATATATATATAAAGAAAATATAACATGTTGGGAAAAGAAGTATTTGGATACCAACACACAGTAAGCACAATAATTTCTAATGACAACTAATCATTTATAAAGTGAGTCAAAGCACTGGGGATTCAAAGACAAAAAGAAAACACTCCTTGCCTATAAGGAGCTCACCCAAAATGGTAAGAGATGTGCATCAACTCTGAAGAGCAGAATGACCTGCATAAATATAAAATATTAGATTAAACCACTGACTAATTTTCTTTAGATTGGGAAGGAGCTGTGGTATAGATTTGCAGTTAAATGTCCTCCTGGATTCTAGTCTTGATTGTATGATTACGAAGTAACTGAGCTGAGATTTAGTTAAAAATAAAATTAAAAACTCAATTTCCTTGTGTGTAAAATAGATATTTATGCGCTTATGACTGTTGTGAAGATCAAATGAGAATTTATATAGCTTTAAAAGTCAGAAACACTGGTTGCCTGCTTTCATTATGAAAACAGAAAGAATAGGTAAGATTCTACAAATGAAATAAGCCCAAGATAGATAGAAGTCCCCAAGAATAAAATTTTGAAAACATTGCTAATGACAAAAAAAGATGAAACAGACTAAAGATATCAGCATGGGTACATAGAGAATTCAGAGGCCAAGGGTTCTTAACCTTTTTTTAAAATGTCATAATTAAAGGAAATATTAAACTTTAGTTAAGAGGGTAATGAAAAATAAAGATGTAATTTTTTTCCCCATCTAAGTTAATCCTCCCTTGAAATTAATTCACAGACCTGAGGGTTCCATTAAGGAACCTCCCAAATAGAACAATTTAGGTTTGGGGGAAAAAAAGTTAACCAAGGCAATTATCTCAGATTCTCAAGAAAGGACGGTGGGAAGAGACAGAAGAAGAGAGGAAAAAAATAGAGGAAGGAAGAGATAGAAAAAGAGAGGATATACCTATATATGTAGATAGATATATCTCAACTGAAAGTATAAGTTCAGATATTAGATATAATTATTGCTTTAGATTGAAGGAAAGCTGTAGTATAGTCAAAAGAATATTAGTATAATCTAAAAACTATAGGCCAATGAGCTTAACTTTAATTGTTAGAAAAATTTTAGAATAAATCATTATGATAGTTAATGAATATTCAGAAAAGAAAGTGATAATTACAAAGGGCCAGCACATCTTCTTCAAGTACAGGTCATCTAACTTGACCTCTTTTAGTTTTTTTCCTGATGCAGTTTCTAGATTGGTACAGGCTAGATGGTAACTTAATTAAGTGGTTTGACCCAAAGAATTGTCATAATTAACTCAATGTCAACTTGGAAGAAAGTCTTCAGAATAATATCCTGAAGATGTGTTCTTGGCTCCTTACTATTTAATTTTTTAATCCTAATCATAAACAATTGCCCAAATGGATAATATACTAAAGTGTAGCTGATATAAACTTAAGAAAGTAAGACAAAATAACGCATAAGAGTCAGAACTCAAGATCAGAATGTAGGGCTGAATCTTTTAGGATAAACACAAAAATTTACTTGAGTTCAATAAATTTTGCTTTAATAATAAAAGATATAGAAGGTATGGTTAGGCAATAGTTTGTCTTCAATCTGGGAGGTATAGTGGAATTGAAAGTCAACAGTGTTACAGAGCAGTCAAAAAAGCTAAGTTATCTGAGAAGGCACCAACAGAGAGACTACCAAGACTAAAATGATACTTCCGTTATTATTGTTCTTAAGTCTTTTTAGTCACGTTCAACTCTTTGTGATGCAACTCTTTGTGATGCCATCTGGGGTTTTCTTGGTAAAGATACTGGAGTAGTTTGTCATTTCCTTCTCCAGCTCATTTTATAAATGAGGAAACAGGAAACCAGGGTTAAGTGACTTGCCCAGGGTCACAGTTAGTAAGTGTATACAGCCAGATTTGAACACAGGAAGAAAAGTCTTCCTGACTCTAGACCTGGCCCTCTATTTAACTGCTCCACTGAGCTACCCAATTCCATTGTACCCTACCATAATCAGGCAAGATTTGGATTGTGTTTAGTCCTGGGTACTACATTTTAGGAAGTACAATAATCTGGAAAGTAGTCAAAGGAGGGAGACCAGATGGTGACAGACCTCAAGATTATGCTATATGGGAAATGGTTAGAGGAACTCAATGGTTAGCCTGGGGAAGAGACTGAGAGGAAACAAGATAGTTGTTTTCAAGTACATTAAGGTCTATCACATAAAAGAGGTGAAGATTTTTGTTTGGTCCCTAAAGGGAAAACTAGACAGAAATTACAAGAAAGCCAAATAGTCTTAAAATAGCTGTAAATAAATGAAGTGTGCTATCTTGAGTTATTAGGTCATCAAATAAAAACTGGAGGATGATTTTTTAGGAATGATGATGACTGCTTTGTCGTCCTTGTATAAGTTAAACTAGATGGTCTCTAAGGTCCCTTCAAGTACTTTATTCTATGATTGTTATTTTTATAGATAATAAAACAGCAACAAGGGCCATTTTATCAATGTTAATAAAGGAGGATACAAGATTACAAGAGATGCTAAAATATGACAGAAGTTAAATAGTGAGGAATGGACATAGTTGGCTTGATGGTAAGATGGAGATGGAAGAGTTTTGTAAAAGAATTAGAAGGGAGAGAAGGGAATAGGCATTTATTAAGAACCTACTATGTGTCAGGCACTGTGCTGAGCACTTTACAAATATTTGATATTTGATTCTTGAAACAACCCTAGTATTATCTTATTATCTCAATTACAGAATTAAGCAAATTAAAGAAGACAGGGTGAGTGACTTGCCCAGAGTCACAGAGCTAGTAAGCATCTGAGACTGAATCAACTCAGTTTTTTCTGACTCCAGGTCCAGTGCTCTCTTCACAGGGAGTCATTCAGTTGTCCCAATTGGAAGGGAATGTTCCTAAAGATTAAAATACAGAGTTTAAAATATTTACAAGTTCTCCTAGGACAGGGATGACTAGAAACACTAAAGCAAAAAAGGAATCCTTGAAAAGGTTAACTTCTTGCTTATTTTAACTCAATCTTGGGAAGTTATTAGTAGTAGACAGAAAAATATGGTAAGGGAATGGCAATTTTTTTTAACCTCTAAAACATAGTGACATTTTACTGTTTATATTTTTAATTGGCTTTGATAGAAGGTATCTATTTCAAATTTCTTTCAAAAGCCAAACAAAAGACTTGGAAGCAAAAATTACAAAGTATAGTTCTAAAACTGAGTATTTAAATTACTTATTTTCTATGAAATTTACTATGAAAGACTATGTATTCCTTCAATATTTTACCTGCTATGTGTGTATATATAAGATCGCACATGATTTCACCTTTGATGGGCTTTGTGATATGCCATTTAATTCTGAGAGCCCATTTTACTTTCAATATGTAATTTTCTGCCTAACAATGAAGTATTATTGTAGCACCACACCCAAATGACTACTACAGACTTATTCTACTCCCCCAAATCTATTAATGAAGGCAACCCTGGAAACAAATCTGAATGAAACATGTTAAACAGATATTAGCAAAATTAATTAAACCTAGTTTAGATGAGAACAAAACAAGTCGTGGTGAGGGAAACAGCAGGAAGCACTCTGGATTAAGAATCAATGCACCTGCATTCTAGTTTTAGCTTTGTTACTAAATATGTGAGTTTAGGCAAATTTTCATCTAATTTTAATTTTAGGCAAAAAAAAGTTTCTTCATTTATAAAATGTGATTAGATAAGCTGATTTGTGGGATCCCTTACAATTCTAAAATTCCATGATTCTAAAACTTACCTCCATCATAAAGCCTTTTCTAACTATTGTAGTCTATCTAATTTCTCACTGAGAGTCAGTCCCTAGCACAAAAGTAGGAAGGATTAGAAGGGAAAAGGAAGAAGGAAAACAACCCAAGTCTACTACTAATGTGGACTGGATTTCTAAGATCCTTCCAGTTCTAAAAATTGTATGACTCCATAATTTCAATGAAGGGGGTGCCTGAGGAAACTCAACTAGAACATTTGGACTAAATGATCATAGCACTTGAGTTAAATCAACCTATTATTAAAAAAAAAAAAACCTTTCCAACTGGCACTTTTAAACTTCTCAGGCGTAATTACACACTACATGCCACAGGGGTAGCTAGGTAGCTCAGTAGATTGAAACAGGCCTAGAGTTGAGAGATCCTAGGTTTGAGTCTGGCTTCGGGCCCTTTTTGGCTATGTGACCCTGGGCAAATCACTTAACCTCCACTGACCTGCCTAGCCCTTACCACTCTTCTGCCTTAGAACCAATACACAGTATTTATTTTAAGACACAAGGTGAGGGGTTTTTTTAATGCAAAGTATTTAGGTCTAAGGGACTTATAGCTCCACTATACTATACCCTAATCTGGCCTTATATGAAGTTTTCTGTTCTGTTCTTTAGACCTCATTTTAGTAAGAGCAGTTCCAAACTGCAGTATATACAGGGTATTGATTCTAGAAAGGAAAGGGTTTAAAAAAACATACATGCCACTTCAGTATAAAGTTAGAATCACTTACCCTTCCATTTTTACAAATATAATCAAACAGCTCTCCACCGGACACATATTCCATTACCATGAAAATGTCAGATGGTGTACTAATGACCTGATACCTGGTGAGAGAAATAATCTTATAGTAAAATTCAAAACAAATAGTAGCAAATTAAAGTTTCACAAAAGTTCAAAATTAATTTCAAAATATTTAACAATAAAATCTATCTTTTAGTTACCTACCAGTTATCCCTAAAATATACTTTTAAAAATCTATAAACACAAAAAGATAACAAAACATAACAAAATATTTAAACATTTCTTAAGTACCACTCTGTGAACTAGGTACTGAAGATACAAAGACAGAAGTTGAAACAGTCCCTACTGTCAAAGATCTTACTAGATTATTTGTTCCAATGGAACTGATATAGTAGGGAACATTTTCAGCATAATGTGTATTTCAAGTTTGCATCCTATGTAATTTCTCCTGTGAGAAACAATGAAAGTAGTCAGAAAACTACACCATTTCCCAACAACTTAAAAGCTACAACTTTTCCAAAACTGATTTTCACAACTAAACTTCAGTCTTTCTAAAATGCCATTGCACAACTTCTAGTGCAACAGGGTTGGTCAATGCTATGTTTACTCCTTTTGTTCAGGGCCTCTAGGCCTGAGGCCCAGAGTTAAGGTCAGCCCAATTTGTTTTAGGGATTGGCAGAGCAGTATTCAGAGGCCACAGACAGAGCACTACTTTAGTATGTAGGTATTTCTTAACCATCTATCATGTATAAAAAAAAAACTGCTACTTTTTTATAAGGTTCCTATCTTTTTTAAAAAATGTCACTGACAAAAGTTTTTGAGTGTTAGGCCCACACCCCATTTTTTTCCATAAACCATAGTTGTTATGGTGTGATATCTCATTGAGCATTGCTTTTGAGGAATGCATATCTAGCATTATAGCAGAGCTGGATGTACACATATATACAAATTAATACAAGGTGATTTAGGGAGAAAGGGATTGGAAGCTGGGGTGTGGTGTTCAGAAAAGGTTCCATAAGGAAGGTAGCTTAGGGCTGAGCCTTGTATATATTGAAGGTATAAAAATACCTTCAAAGCCAGGTATTCTGAGAGATAAAGTGAGGAAGGGAAGCATTTTAGGCAAATAGAATGGCCAGTATAAAAACATTTGACAAGAACATGACATGGTCTCTGGTTTGAAGACCACTGCACAAGGCTTACAGGTCAAATGCCCTTGGTCTGAGTCCTGGCTCCTCCAGGTCTTTATTATCTCTATATCCTTGAGGAAGTCACATTTGTGTTTCAGTCTCCCCAGTGTTAAAATAAGCCTGATCCAAGCCCTGCTTTCCTCACAAATCTATTTTAAAGTACTTTGTATGTGGAAAAGTCTTACAGGAATGTAATTATTAATGAACAAAATAACAAAGACAAAAAAGGGGAAAGATAGTCATCTTTCTTTTCAAACAATAGGAAATTAACAAAATATAATAGAAGTTGAGTGGATATAATTAACACTTAAGTAGATATAATTTAACAGTTAATATTTAAATCTAACTTACAGCTTGATGATATGAGGATGTCTGAAAAGCTTGAGGTTCTGGATTTCTCTGCGAATTTTCCCTACCACATCAAGGCTTCGGATTTTCTGTCGATTCAAGATCTTCACAGCAACTTTGTGCCCAGTCAACTCATGCTTGCCAACTGTAGGAAAAATAAAATTTGACAAAATTAGAACTCAGCTGGACTGATAATTCTATTAGTTACCTTCCACAAGGACCAAGGATACTGGAAAAGGCTATTTAAGCCCCTCTCTTTATTGCCCTACTTCTTCATGAAATAATTTTCTATCACTTTAAAAGTGATTCAAGACTTTTGTTTTTGGAGATGAGAAAATTATTTTCCATTCATGTCAGAGTAAGCTAGGCAGAGAAAAGATTAAAATTATATGTTTGCATGTTGATCTTGATAATTATGGATTGAAATTCAACAACTGTAGTAAGTTAACTCTGTAAAATTCAAGCACAGAACAGATTAGGTAACTAATGGGTGAAGGAACCAGAAGCCCAATATTTATTTAACACCAGAATATAAACTACTAGGGAAAAACTTTCTATTCAACAAGAATTATTGAGAAAACAGTTTGACAGAATTGGAAGAACTGGGGAAACAGTTTGAGAGAAATTATATTTGAACCAACATCTCCACCATATATTAAAATAAGTTCCAAGTGGATACATTTTCTTAACATAAAAGGTCACATAATTTTTTTTAAAAAGGACCTAAAGGAGAAGTTCTCTTTAAAGGCAAACCTTTAAAATCTATGGTTTGAGGGAAAATTCATAACCAAACAAGAGACAAATAACAAAAAATGAAAAATGTTGACTTAAAATTTTCCTAGGACAAAATCAACGGAACTAGAATAATGAAAACTTGCCAATGGGGGAAAACATATTCTCACGAAATATCTGAAGCCTGATTGCCAAAACATAAAAGGAAACTAGTACAAATACATGAAGCAAAAAAAGTGTCAAAGACAAAGTTTTTAAAAATTAGGAATACAAACTACCACGGCCCTATTTTTAAATGTTCCAAATCACTAATTACAAGAAAAATCCAACTCTGAGATTTCACCTCACATTATCAGAAAAAAGGGAAATGACAATTGTTACAAAGACTGGGAAGACAGTAATCCCAATTCCACTAGCAGATCTGTAAAGTAGTCTAACCACTGAGGGAAAAATTTGGAATTATATCCCAAGAAACACTAAACTCTATCTTTTGTCTTAGCAATACCACTACTAAGCTTATATCTTAAAGAGATCAAAGATAAAAGGAAAAGGCAGCCAGGTGGTTTACTGAATGATAGAGCACTGGGTCTGAAGTCTAGAAAACTTGGGTTCAAATCAACCTTGGACACTTACTAGCTGTGTGAACTTGGATAAGTCACTTAACCTGTGCCTATCGCAATTTCCTCATCTGCAAAAATAGGATAATAAATCATATCTACCTCACTGGATTTTTGTGAAGATAAAATGAGATAATTATTTATGAAGTGTTCTGTAAACTTTTAAGGGCTATAAAACACTAGCTATTACTGTGTACATAAATATTTATAGCAGCACTTTTTGTTATAGTAGAGAATTAAAAACAAAGTGAATTTTTGTTCCAGTTTCAATCCACTGGAAGAGCTGAACAAATCATAGTATATGAATGTAAAGAAAGATACTGTGCTTTAAGTGATAAAAGGGATTAATTCAAGCACACTTGTCCTAAGAGTGAAGTAAATAGAACCAGGAGAAAAATTAATAAGTTAAAACAATACTAAAGAAAAACACCATAGGAAGACTTAACAACTCTCACTAATGCAATGATAACTCACAATTCCAAAAGAATGATGATGAAGTATTCTTCCTACCTCCTGCCAGAGAGGTGATGTACTAAAGGTACAGATGGGAGATGAACATTTTTAGATACTACCAATACAGATTTGTATTGAATGATTGTATTTGTTACAAGGAAAGGTTTATACTGAGAAAGAGGAGAGGGCTGGGTGGGTAGAAATGAATGGCCTCTCTTTTATTTAGCATGATGCCTGGCACTTAGTAATGACTGACTGACTGACTAGTGATGCTGACTCAGAAGAAAAGGAAAATAAAATGACACAGGAAAAAAATATTCAGAAAAAAATTCAGGAATAGGAGAGATAGAAGACAGTGTTGGTAATAAAGTTAATGAATGCTTCAAGAAAAACAAGTTATACATGGGTTGATGGGGATATGATTGGGGATGTAGACTCTAAATGATCACCCTAGTAAAAATATCAATAATATGGAAATAGGTCTTGATCAATGACACATGTAAAACCCAATGGAATTGCACATTGGCTGCAGGAAGGGGATGGGAGAAGGGAAGGGAAAAAACATGATTCTTGTAACCATGGAAAAATACTCTAAATTAACTAATTAAATAAAAATTTCCAAAAAAATAAGAAAGAAAAACAAGTTATACATAGCAGTTTCAGTTTCATACATAATCTTTTTTTCCTTTCCTTTGCATATGGAAAGTTTGTGTTTCTTGAGAACATTTTAAAAGAAAAAGCTATGCTAAAAAAGTTTCTAAGCTGTTTATATTCTTTGACCTAGAGATATTACAAGTAGGTATATACTCCAATGAAGTCCAAGACAGAAAAAAAAATACCATTTATATGAAAATATTTAAAGCACTTGTACTTTTTGTGGTAGCAAAAAAAAAAACAAAATGGAAAGCGTGTGGGAAATCTTTGATTGGAGAATGGCAGAACAAATTATGGTAAATGAGGGTAAAAATTTATGGTACTATCAGAAACAGCATATATAAAGAATTCAGAGGAATTTAGAAAGAATTGAATGAACTGATGCTGAACAAAGTAAGGCAAACCAAGGGAACAACTACAGAAATCAAACCAAGTGTATTAGTAAAATTTAACTCTCCGCTCATTAGAGATGGTGGGACTACAGATATGACTTGAGGCAGATGCCATCAAGACAAAATAAAGGTGTCCTTTTGCTTCATCTAGCAAAAGAGAAGGCTCTATTGGCAAGCTATAGTGAGAGCTAAAAAAAAGAAAGAAAGAAAAAAATTAAGTATTTTTATCATATTCCAAGTGGTAATGCACAGTATGGGGGGGGGGGGGGAGTTCTGTCTGAACAATTATTTTAAATGTGGAGCTAACTACTGGCTTGCTGCCAGGTTCTTGGGAGTTTTTGGACATCAAAAGATCCTGGAGTGTTATATAAACATTTAATTTTAACTATAAATCATGATTAAATGACTGTTTCTGACCAAAATTACTACTTATTAAATTTTGGATGCATTTTACCAAAGTATACTTAAATTTAATTTGCCCTTCCTATGAAAGCATATGAATTGCCTACCTCCTATTATGAATTCAAAAGATGAAACGGTCCTACTGACCAAACAGAGGCTATTGTCAAAGCTAATGGAGAAGTGATAAAGAAAACAATTTTTAAAATGCACATAATCAAAAAATCATACTTTCTCATCTTGGTGATATTGGTGATAAATCTTGGTGATTTCTCAGATTGGTGATAGGGACAATGGTTTCAGAAATGTCAGGCCTGTTCCCATGCTATCAGAGGCCAGCAGTGAGTGAAATCCTGTTCAATCTAATGCCATCAGGATTTATTAAATGCCTACTATGTGCAATAAATAAATTACATCAATTGTCCATTGGTTAATTGGAAATAGAAGATACAAGAATCAAAGTTACAACAAACTTATTCAATTTTTTCCTTTAGTGTAATGAATGGCAAATATTTCATAAAAAATGTCATTAAGTATGAAGGGTATGGGTATGAATACATGTATATGTATGTGTATGTGCTGTATATGTTATCTTATTTAACTAAGAGACCCACAAAATTGAACTGACAGTGTCTGAATACCAATTGAAGCATATTTTTCTTTTATTTTCCTCCATGAATTTTTCTCTAGTGTAAACAATATATTTGTATAAGGTAAGCAGTGTCTTCTTTTTCAATATAATAAACATGGAAATATGTATTACAAGATAGATAACACATGATTCCAAATGTTAGAAAAGGACTATTATAAATTGTATATAATAATATTTATTTCTGTATATAATAAATTATTTCTGGCATAAAGATTTTTTTTCAATCTATCAGTCAACAAGTAGTAACTGTTTACTATATGTTAAGCATTAAAGATACAAAGGGTTTAATAAAATAGTAAGAAAATTGCTATATTTGTATCCCCTTCCATTCATTTTTTCCTTCTGTACATTTTTAAAAGTGTTTTGTTAATACTTTTTCGTATCTATCATGCATATTAAGAGATAAGAGAGTCAGTCACTGACTAACAAATCAACACACAGGACATATTTCAGAATCCTTGTCTCACCCTATACCTGCCTAGATTGAGCACTGGGAGGAAAGGCCTTTTAGAGAGAGTGTTGTTTGGGCTAAGTCTCAAAGGAAGCCAGAAATTCTATGAGGTGAGAGAGAGTATTCCAGTCAAAACAGTGAGTACAAAGGCATGTAGACAGGAGATGGGGTGTTCTGTGCAAGGAACAGTAGGAAGGAGGGGAAAAAAGAAGACCAGAAAGGCAAGAAGAGGACAGGTTGTGAAGAGGATAAATAGCAAACAAAGGACCTGATATATGATCACGGAGGTAACAGGAAACCACTGAAGTTTACTGAAGAGAAGAGTGAGGGTGGCCAGGCCTAAGCTTTAAGAAAAATCACTCTGACAGCTGAATAGAGTGAGGATTACAGAGGGAAGATTTCATGGGGAAGAAACTTGAAGTAGGGAGACCAGCTATGGAAGTAGCTGTACAAAAGAGTGGAGAAGACATATATAGAGGAAATATTGTAAAATTAGAGATGACGACATTTATTAAATATGATGATGATAGGTGGCATTTAAATAATGCATTAGGGTTTATAATGAGCTTTATATGTTTGAACCTCATAACAACCCCGTGAAGTAGGTGCTATTATTTTTCCTATTTCATAAGAAAACTGAGGCTCCAGATCATGCCTTCTAATCACAGGTGTTCCTCAGAGTTCTTTCCTGGGTCTCTTTCTCCTCTTCTACACCACTTCATGTAATTTCATCAGCTGCCATCTCTATGCTGGTTACTCTCACATCTACCTATCCTATTCCAAATTCTGCTGACCTCCAATCTTGAAACTCCAACTGTCTTTCACATATCTCAAACTGAGGACTTAAATTCAACATTTACAAAATAGAACTCATCATCTCTCCCCCTACACCATTCCCTATACTATAATGGGCAAAGCCATTCTCCTAATCCTCTGGGCTTGCAAACAGTCATCATCCTAAACTCCTCACTATCTCTCACTCTCCATCCATATCCATTCTCTTAATGAGGCTTGTCAATTTCATTTTTGCACTATCTCTCTTATAAGCCCCCTTCTCTATGACACTGCATGCTTTCATTATCACATGCTTAGACTATTGCAATAATCTATGGGTGGCTCTTCCCACCTCAAGTCCCCAGTCCAACCCATCTTCCTAAAGCACAGATCTCGCCATGTCAATCCCCTTATTCAAAAAACTCCAGTGGCTTCCCCATTGCCTCCAAGTTCAAATACAAAATCTTCTATTTGGCATTCAAAGACTTTCCTAAACTAGCCCTCTCTTGCCTTTCCAGTTCTCTTATTCTTTACTGCCCCAATATCTATTTTTTTATTCAGTGACAACGGCCTCCTGCCTGTTCCATGAACAAGACATTCCATTTCTTGGTTCTGGATATTTCTCTGGCTGTCTCTCACAGCTAGAACACTCTCCCTCCTTCATTCCACCTAATGACCTCCCTACTTTGCTTTAAGACCCATTAAAATCCCTTCATTTAGTAGAAGTCTTCCCCAACTACTCTTAAGGCTAATGCCTCCCTCCTGTTGATTATTTCTCATTCATCATATATTTAGCTTGTTTTGTATATACTTGTTTGCATGTTGTCTCTCCCATTTGATGGTAAGCTTCTAAAAAGGTAAGACTGTCTTTTGTCTCTTTTTTTATCCAAAACACTTAGCATAGTGACTAGCACACAGTAAACCCTTAAATACTGACTGACTGAAGCACAAAGAGGTTAAGTAAATTGCCCAGGATAACAAGACCAGTAAGTCTCAAATATTCCTGATTCTAAGGCCCATGCTTTATGTATCTACTGTGCCACTTAGATGTCCATTTTGGGAAATGACTGATTATGCAGAGTATTCCAAAAGTCTCAGAGCAGTTTTAAGCTTTTATCACTTAAAATTACACTAAGACTTTTGGATATGCTACATAAGTTAAGTGAGAAAGATGATTAGAGTATGACTGAGAATGAGTAATCTTATCGGAGTGAAAGGAAGGCAACTCTGGATAATAACACATAAGTTCAGAAGAGGGGAAATTTAAGAGGAAAGCCAGTGAGTTCTAAGAACTGAATGAATCCTAATGTTCTAAATGTTAAGTTTGAAATGTCTATAGGACAGTCAGTTTGAGATGTCCAGTGGGCAGACAATGATAAGGGACTAAAACTCAGTAGGTTTGGATATACAGATTGAGGAGTCAATCTCCATTAAGATATTAAACCCTTAAGAGCTGAGGAGGTCACCAAGACAGACTGTGGAGTTGGAGCTATTAATCTGAGATCCGTGGCCTTGTTTTTAAAAAATATTTTTACAACAGATTCAATATAATTGGTTTCCTTTATAATCCTAAACATTTTATTTTATGCATCTCTGAAGAATCCATAAGCTTTATCAGACTGACAAAGAGGTTTAAGAGAGGGCAGCCAGGTAGTTCAGTGGGTGTCCTAGGTTCAAATCTGGCCTCAGATACTTCCTAGCTGTGTGCTGGGCAAGTCCCTTAACCCCCACTCCTACTCCTTACCACTCTTCTGCCTAGAAACCAATACACAGTATTGACTTTAAGATGGAAGGTAAGGGTTTTTTTAAAAAAGAGGTTTATGAAGCAAAAAAAGGATTTAGAAGGATGGAGGACAATATTCTTGGGGGTATACCTACAGTTCCAGGGCAAGATATGAAGGATGAACCACCATGGAGTACTGAGAAGGCAAAAAAAATAAGAGGCAAACAGGAAGAAGAGAATATACTCAGCAGGAAAAGATGGTCAATTGCATTACATACAGCAGAAGTCCAAAAGAATTAAGAAAAAGCCATTATATATACACAGTAATAGCAATAATATACAATAAACAACAGTGAATGAATGAATTATCATCAGCAATGCAAGGATCCAAAACTACCCCAAAGGACTCATGAAGAAAAAAGGCTAATTACAGTCATAGAAGGAACTGACAGTATCTGGATACAAATTGAAGCATACCTTTATTTTATTTTCCTCCATAAATTTTTCTCTAGTGTAAACAATATATTTGTATAAGGTAAGCAGTGTCTTTTTTTCCAATATAATGAACATGGAAATATGTATTGCAGAATAGATAACACATGATTCCAAATGTTAGAAAAGGACTATTAGAAATTGTATCAACGGTGGTACAATCGAATGTAATGTGACTTCTCCATTAGTGGCAATGCAGTGATCCAAAACAACTCGGAGGGATCTATGAGAAGGAACACTATCCACATTCAGAGGGAAAACTGTGGGAGTAGAAACACAGAAGAAAAATAACTGCTTGATTACATGGATGGAGGGGATATGATTGGGGACGGAGACTCTAAATCAGGGGTCCCCAAACTTTTTACACAGGGGGCCAGTTCACTGTCCCTCAGACCATTGGAGGGCCGGACTATAAAAGAAACTATGAACACATCTGTATACCGCTGTCTTGGATAGCGGAGGCTTCAGCGCTGGCTGGGATGGGCCTGTCACACCTTGCACAGGGCCCATCACCACCACCACTATACTGGGCAGCAGTATACACAGTGTGGAATCCCCTCCCCCCCATCACCGCTCACCATGTCTTCCATTGTGCAGCCACATAATCCTTTGCACAGTGCCTCCTTCTCTCAGAACAAGGTGACAGGCAAAGGATTATGTCACCAGAAGTAGTACTGTATGTGAGCGATGCCGCCACATACAGGGCTCCTCTCACTGGCCACCAATGAAAGAGGTGCCCCTTCTGGAAGTGCAGTGGGGGCCGGATAATTGGCCTCAGGGGACCACATGTGGCCCACAGACCATAGTTTGGGACCTCTGCTTTAAATGATCATCCTAGTGCAAACATGAACAACATGCAAATAGCTTCTGATCAAGAACACATGTAAAACTCAGTGGAATTGCATGTCGGCTACGGGAAGGGATGGAGGGAGGGGAAGGGAAAGAACATGATTCTTGTAACCAAGGAAAAATGTTATAAATTGACTAAATAAATTTTTCAAAAAAAAATTGTATCAACATATAAAAAAATATTTTTTAAAAGCCATTATATATGGCAGTTAAGAGATCAACAGTAACTTTAGAGAGAGAATTTCAGTTGAGTTGATTGACTGAGGTTGGAAGACAAAGTCCAAAGGGTTCAGAAGTGAGTGATGGGAAAAGAAATCCAAGCAAAAAATAGAAAGTGTGTTGCTGTGGAAAGGAATAATAGGAGGATAGTTGTTGTTGTTAGGAAAGGCTTTTTAAGCTAAGAAGAAAAGCCAGCAGAAAGGAAAAGAGATGAAAGAGGGAATTATTATGGAAACAATGTCCAGGAAAAGATGTGAGGGATTCATTGTTGGTGGAGTTGTGAATTGATCCAACCATTCTGGAGGGCAATCTGGAACTATGCCCAAAGGGCAATAAAAGACTGTCTGCCCTTTGATCCAGCCATAGCACTGCTGGGTTTGTACCCCAAAGATAATAAGGAAAAAGACTTGTACAAGAATATTCATAGCTGCGCTCTTTGTGGTGGCCAAAAATTGGAAAATGAAGGGATGCCCATCAATTGGGGAATGGTTGAACAAATTGTGGTATATGTTGGTGATGGAATACTATTGTGCTCAAAGGAATAATAAAGTGGAGGAATTCCATGGAGACTGGAACAACCTCCAGGAAGTGATGCAGAGCGAAAGGAACAGAACCAGGAAAACATTGTAAACAGCGACTGATACACTGTGGTACAATCGAACTTAATGGACTTCTCCATTAGGGTCAATGCAATGTCCCTGAACAATCTGCAGGGATCTAGGAGAAAAACACTATCCACAAGCAGAGGACAAATTGTGGGAGTAAAAACACCGAGGAAAAGCAACTGCTTGACTACAGGGGTTGAGGGGACATGTCTGAGGAGAGACTCTAAATGAACACTCTAATGCAAATACCAACAACATGGAAATGGGTTCGAATCAAGAACACATGTGATACCCAGTGGAATCTCGGGTCAGCTATGGGGGGGGGGGGGGGAGAGAAAATGATCTTTGTCTCCAGTGAATAATGTTTGGAAATGCTCAAATAAAAAAAAATAAATTAAAAAAAAAAGATGTGAGGGGACATGATCAAGGGTACATGGGAGCTGAGAAGGGATGCTATAGACTGAACTGAAAGAATAGAAAAATAGTCTCTTCCTGTGTTGTTAGTATGTTAGCTTTCATATTGTGTTTGTTTCAAGCAGCCACTATTCTTTCATTATCTGAGGAATGGGAAACCAGATAATCAAATATTTTAGAACTGTGTCTAACATGAAAATTAGGCTCAGTTTTCAGGCTTGAGTTCCTCTCTTATGATAGGCATTATTTGAAGTTAGATTTGCTGGATTCAAATCCTAGTTCTATTATTTATTTACTACATTTGTGAAATTGGGCAAGTCAATTAACTGGGCCTCAACATCTTCATGTACAAAACAAGGAAGTTGGGCACAACTAATAGAAAAAGAATATTGCAAAATTACAAAGAACAAGAAAGTCCCAAGAGAGGCGAGATGAGAAGGCCTTCCCCCAGGCCCTACAACTCAGTACTTAGGGTACACATTAAAAATATTTCCTTTGCAAAATTTTTCAAATATTTTCAATTAATCCATTTAGCTCACTTTTTTCTTTTCTTTCTCTTTTTTTTCTTTAAAATACTCTGTTGGGGGCAGCTGGGTAGCTCAGTGGCTTGAGAGACAGAACTAGAGACAGGAGGTCCTAGGTTCAAATTTGACCTCAAACAATTCCTAGCTATGTAACCCTGAGCAATTCACTTAACCCTCATTGCCTAGCCCTTACCACTTTTCTGCCTTGGAACCAATAAACAGTATTGATTCTAGGGTGGAAGGTAAGGGTTTAAAAAAATATATGTTATATGGAATGGGGGAGGGGGGAGGATTATATATTCTAAGGAAAATGTAAGCAATGTAAAAACAAAATATACAATTTTTTTTTTTAATGAAGGTGTTGGACAAGCACTTCTCAAGTCCTTTCCAAATTTAGCTGGATGATCTATGATAATTCCCATTCTAAATCCTATGATCATATAAAAAGCACAAGTTTTTTTTGGCAACTATTTTGCAGTATCTAGCTTATCTGCTCAGAGACCTTTTTGCCTACCCAGGTTTTTGGCTAAGCACCAAAGAAGTGATATTACTGAATGAGTGACCTCTGTATAAGTAAAGTATTACTGTTCCTATAATTATGACTAAAACAGAAATAAAAACTATTATTAGCTCCAAACAAGAGTCTGACTCTGAAACTTCTCAACTCAGGTTCAAATAGTTATGACTTCTAAAACTGTGTTTTTCTTCCAGAATAATCTCCCTGTTACAATATAATAAATTTTCCTTCCTTTTAGAGAAAATTAGGGGAAAAAAAGTTATATGAGACCCAATTCCCACCTAACTTCAGAGCCAAAATCACAATTTAAAAATAAAAATAAGAATCATACAGATATAAATAATTCATCAAGAAACAGCATTATTACCTTTTGTTCAAAAAGAATTTAATTAGGACAATTAGGAATGACCATAGGCATGTGGATATAGAGCTGAAAGAGTTCTTATAAAGAAAGCTAGGTAGCTTAATGGAGAATAGAACACCCAGCTTAGAGAAAGATCTGAATTCAAATTCCACTTCAGTCACCAGCTGTATGACTTTGGATATAAGTAGCTTTACCTCAACTGTAAAAGGAGGATAATAGTACCTTACAGAATAGTTGTGAAGATCGAATGACATTTGTAAGAAACAACACAGTGACTGATATGTAGTAGACAGTTAATACATCCTTGTTTCCTCCTTCCTTATAGATAGTCTAGTACTCAATTTACAGATGAAGAAACTGAGATTCATGGAAATTAAGTAATTTTCCAAACTCACATAGGTTGTAAGTCAAGATTCAAATACAGATTTTCTAACTACAAGTCCAGTGTTTTTTGTATTGCAAGTTGGAACAAACTTTTATAAAAACTGAACTCAAGATTCTTCTCATAGAAAAACTTTTCTTTGAAATGTCCATCACTAAGTATTCCCCCACTTTATTCAGTATTTGATAAGCTTACTCCAAAAGCTCCCAAGAGATTTATTTATGACAATGCTCAGATAGAACATTCAGTTAGGAGTCCAAAAAAGAAGATAAAAGCATATGTTTATTCACAGTTGCAGACAGTTCTGCTGTGGCTCTGCAAGTCATAACAGCAAAGGTCCTGACACTCAAATTTTCCTATCTCCAAAAGTGCAAAGCTATAAACTGAAAAACTAACAAGACCAAATTATCTCTACCTCTTCCACAAGAAACTTTGTCTAAATACTTTAGAACAATGTAACAAATGCTTTCCCCTTAACCAGTTGCATGATCTTGATTTTATGAAAGATTATAATTTGATGGAATGTGATTCTAAATGGAATAAATGTCAGGTAGTCACCAGGCTAAGCCAATTTTTGTCTTAACACTTGTGTTAAAAATGTCTCTCTCCTCCATTTACAATGCTTCTATTTACACTATCTGACAATATAGTAATGACCCAGTTAGGCTAGGGGGTGGTGGGGTAAGGGAGTGCTTTAAAAGAATCAGTAAATATAATTTTTGAGATAAAACATTTAAAAGGTTTTTTTTTTCTACATCAAGATCCATTTCAACCTAAAAGGAAACTAGTTTTATTTGGAAAGATTTCCCATCTCAGGCCAAACACCATTACTAGGAAATAAAATTTTAACAATAAATATACAGAAAATAACACAATAATCACACAAAATTAAGACTGTCTCTTACTGGTATTAATGATCGAGAAATCAAGAACAAAAAGAGCCTACAATTTTGAGGAACAATAGAATCAGCACTGTTATTGAGAGTGCACAGAATTTGGCATGTGAGAAAACCTGTGCTGGTATCATTGTCCAGTAACTCACTACTAAGAGACTACCCCGCCTGGAACAAGGTACATAACATTCACCAAGCCTCGGTTTTTCTCACCTATAAAACAGAAATAATACTTGCACTGCCTATTTCACAGGGTTGGTATAAAGCTTGTCAACGTGGAATCTAGAAACCTCCAGCTTGTAACCTAGAAAGATCTGATGAGCCTCAAGTTTTAGGACTAGCTTGTAAGTTGGGGACCCCCAAACTTGTACCAGTTCCCTGTTACCAGGAGAATACACCCTGAAGGGAATGTCAGGCTAGCAGTTTCAGACAGAAGAATGGACCCTAAGGTAAAAGATAATCCCCTTCAGGTGGGGCCAAGCCCAAACCAAGTGACTCTTTAGCACAGTAGGCGGCAGACTTGTAAATTGAAGATCCTGAATTGGTGTGATACAGAGGGAAAAGCTTCAGGAGACAAGAGTCACTAGGCTAGGGCTTGGCCCCACCTGAAGGGGATTATCTTTTACCTTAGGGTCCATTATTCAGTATGAAACTGCTAGCCTGAGATTCCCTTCAGAGTGAATTCTCAAGGGAACAGGGAACAAGTAAAAGCTTTGGGGTCTCCAAATTACAAACTAGTCCTAAAATTTGAGGTTCATCAGATTACTTACTAGGCTACAAGTTTGGGAGCTTCTAGATTACACATAGACAAGATCCAACAAGAAAAAAAAAAGTGCTTTGTGTAAACTCTGAAGTTTTACAAAAAGAAAAATATTATCAAAAATCAAAATGCTTTTCCAATGGTTTTATCTGTATAAAAAGATAGAACAGGCATCCAGACAGCTTCAAGGGGAAAAAAAGTTTAAGCAATGCTAAATCGTCCATTCACCCAACACTTATCTAATATAAGCAAAATACTTCTACCAATAACACTGAGGTTCTACAAAGCATTTTCTCACAAAACGATAAGGCTAAGGGTTACTACAAGATTCCCCACCCTGGATTATAGCAGCAAAAAAAAAGATCTTATGAACTCACAACAAATTGCTGCTTAAGCAATACTTTTTACCTTCCAAATTCAGGGGTTTTCAAATCTTAAATGAATATTTCTATACTTGAACTCTGGGGGAGGGGGGGTGTAGGGTGATGGGGTGTCTACAGTGACAAAATGAAATACCAAATAGAGAAATGAAAGACATAACTTTGATCTAGTTCTTGGGTCAGGTTCATATTAGTTAAATGATTCTAGTGTTAATTCAGGTAGAATTTCAGGGGGAAATCATCAAGGATAGTTTATAATATCCTTTTAGGATACTAATAGGTTTTTCTTACAAATAAGAATACTAAGAAATAACATAAGCTCTAAATGATACCAGAGTCAAACAACTCACTTCAGAATCATACAAATAAATCCTAGTCCAGTAGAAACCCACCCTAATAACTATCATTAACCTATTCTGTCATTTTGCTTAAGTTCTTTACATTTATTCAACTTAAAATGGCATTGCTGATTTTCACAAGTAGTTTTAATCAGTTTCTCCTTAAGAGCTCTACTGCAATTTTCCACTTCTATGACTCAGAAAAGGCAAGATAAGGGTGGATTCTCCCCTCCCATCCAGAGATAAAACCAGAAAAATGTTTGTTTAGCTCTGGAAGAGCAAGGCTTAGCTATTTATTTATTTCACCATTCAAAATTTTATATACATTTCAAATCAAAACAAACACTGAGCACTCATGTACCAAGTAACAAAAAATTATGGGGAAATAAATTTTCAATTACAACTTATCATAAAAGCCATACTTGTTCCATCTATTACTGTACCCAGTGGTCAGTATCAAATGTTTAAACTGCACCCATTTTGCAACGTTTCAGCATTTGGTTTAAAAAAGGGGACATAAAGTTCCTTAATATTTCATTTCATAAATATGGTGTTGAAACAGGAAAGCTGGCCAAGAACCTCTGTATAGTTTTTCTTTCTGATCAGTTGTAAAATAATGTTGTAATTTCTCAAAAAGTGAGTATCTTCACATATAGTAAACGCAGTTAACAGTACCTTTTAGTACAAACTAAAAACCTTACTTGGAGTAAATATGCAAAAATAGCTAAAAGATTCAGCATACAAAGAATGAAGGGCACTTACTGATTACCCCCAAAACAGTGAAAGCACAAAAGTATAAAGTCAAAACATAGACCTATCAATACTGCACAATTGGAGGAGCAGTTTAGGACCCCTGATGATGAAAAGTGCTCCAACAAGACCAGGTTAGCCGGCTGGGAGGTGGGGTTTGAAAACCATGTACATTCTCCGGGTAAAGACGACGGAAATAGGGTCAAGGCTGGGCAATGAGAGGACCTGCGGAGCAATGGGCTGGTCCTGGCTCAGCAAAGGAAGCAGTGGAAGCGCCGGGGCAGGACCCGTTCCGAGACTATCAACCCCCTAGGACCCTCGACCCCAGGCGGCCGAACATCGGTCCTCCCAGGTCCAGGTCACGCAAAGCCGGCCAACAGCAACCTCACACACAACCCGCAGCCAGGGGAGCCTCCAAGCCCCCTCCCCCGTCCCCGCCCCAGTTGCCATGACGACCGAGGGTCCTCCAGGGTTGCCTCGGGGACTGGACTGGAGAGTTCTCGGCTCCAGGGTCCCCGCGCTCCATCTCCGAGAGGGAGGAGTAAGGGAGGTGGTTGGGGGGGGGGGGGGGGGAGGAAGGAAGACGACGAGGGGGAGGACGACGAGGGGGAGGAGGAGAAGGGAGGGATGAAGAGATGAGAAACAGGGAGGCATAAGTGGGAGGAGGGGATGTACCCCAGCTCCATGGCTGAAGGAGAGCCTGGCCCATGGAGCTCTTACCCTTCACTTTGCCGAAAGTGCCGACCCCGAGCGTGTCTCCTAGGATGTAGTGGCCGATCTTCACCCGCCCGTCGTGTTTCTGCTTCTCCGCTGCCGCCATCTTCCTCCAGGAACTGAGCCTGCGCATGTCGCCGGGGGAGGGGGAGAAAAAGGGGGAGGGGGGAGAGGAGGAGAGAAGGCGGAGAGGAAGGGAGACAGCGGGGGGAGGGAAGAGTGGGAGGAGAGAAAGGGAGGGGAGAGGAGAGGGAGGAAGGGAGAGGGAAAGAGTAGGAGAGGGAGGGAAGAAGAGAGGGAGGTAGAGGGCTGAGAGGGAGGGAGTAGTGGGAGGAAAGGAGGAGAAGGGAGGGGAGGGGAGGGAAGGGAGGTGCTGGGAAAAAGATGGAAGAAAGGGGGCGCTCCCCCACCCCACCCCACCCCTGAGAGCACTGGAGACAGAGGAGGGGCTAAGGGTGGGGACGAGAGGACGGGGGAGCCGCGATCTCCACCGCCCAGTAACGTGGCTGCGCTGCTGCCGCCGCCCTTTGGGGTGGGAGCTCGCTCTGTACGCTGGTTTTTCGCTTCTGCCTCGCCCTTGCTGTTCTACGGTCCTTTACTCCTCCTGCTTCGCGCCGCAGTCGGACCCCTACCACTCTCGACCGGCTGGGGCAACTTGAGGGTGTGGAGTCTAGTGGTATGGGAAGGACCCGATCCCAGGTCACAGCCTTCGTAGCCCCCGGGGGGGCTCTCCCAGGTGCGGGGGCGGCTGGCTAGGACTCCCCTCCTCCCCCTGGCTATCCTTTAGCTCCACCCTCTGCTGAACCCGCTGCCCGGTGTAAGAGCCCCGGCCGGGCGATCTCGGCGCGTGGGGCCCCAGGCTAATTCTAGTGTCTCCTAGTGTCTTCTTTGCCTAGAGGTATTTGGGCTTGGGTTTAAAACCGCAGTGAGACTTGAGTCTGTGCGTAGGGAGACGGGTGGAAATGGACTGGATTGAAGAATTATCGCTCAAAGCATCCCATCTTCCTTCCCTTCGTCCTCAACTCTTGCTTTCTTTCTCTAGGGAAGATCTAGAAGTTCCCGGGAATGTCTCTTGGCATGTTTCGTGAAGGGTGTCCTTTCCCATCCTTGTGCGTTGAGCCTTTAACCACCTTTGTCACCCATCAGCATTGTCCAGCTAAACCCTTAGTCTCCCCCTTAATTCTCTTTAAAATCCTTCGAAAAATCAAATATTTTTTTTTTGCAAAGAACTCCAAAGTGGTTGACTTAGTAATTTGAAGTTCTTAGAATTTTGATGGATAGAATTTTAATTTCCCATTTATTTAATTTAATATGTATTAAGCCATGTGGTTATGTGCATCTCTGTGTGAAGAATACAAAGATATTCCTCACATAACAGTAACGTAAAATTATACGTGAATAACTAAGAGAAAATTCTAAATCAACATTTGAACTTCAGTTCCAGTAAACTGCACATAAATATTAAAGGAATCTAGAAAGAGAAAAGAATTACAGTAATTGTTGTTCAAAGATGGAGGAATAAAGGGAAAGTGCTTGGCAAAAAAAAAAAGTTTTGGTTTTTGTCTACATTCACAACAAGCCTGAGGTATCAACAAGTTATCAAAGATTTTAAAAAAAATGTGACTATGAAAAGTCAGACAGCTTAAGCTAACTCATTGCTAGTGAATTTACAAATTGATTCAAACATTTTGAAAAACACTGAGACTACTGCTCGATAAATTCATATCTTTCGGCCAAGAGGCAGCCCATTACTGAGACTTATTCTAAGGAGGTTATTGACTGTAAAAAACAACAATTTATATACAAAAACGTTCTTAGTCCATCAGTCAGTAACCATTTATTAACTACCTACTGTGTGCCAGGTACTTTGCTAAACACTGTGGATAGGAAGAAAGGAAGGAAAAAACAACAAAGAACCCAGTACCTTCTTTCAAGGAACTCGCAATCTAATGGGGAAAACGACATTCAAACAACTAAATGCAAACAAGTTATATGCAAAATAAATTGTATATGATCAACAAAGGGAAGGGACTAGATTTAGGGGGATTGGGAAAAGCTTCGTGTTGACTATAGGATATTAGTTGGGACTTGAACTAAGCTGAGTGAGAAAGCCTAGTAAAGGGGGGAGGGTGGCCGGCAGAGCCGAGGCCACCTGTGAAACCGATCAGTGTCTTATTTCAGGAAAAGCAAGGAAGCTATTACTGACTTCCTGAGTACCAAGATGTGAAGGGAAGAAAGAAAACTGGAAAGGGTTTGGGGTGAAAGGACGACAGATTACAAAGGATTTTCTACTAAACAAGATCTTTGTTTCAAGGTGATAAAGAGCCTCTGGAATATATTGAGTTAGGGGCAGGGTAGAGGAAAATGACAGTTAAAACTATGCTTTAGGAAGATCGCTGACAGCTGAGTGGAAGATGGCCTGGAATGGAGAGAGACTTATGACTGGCAGACCAAATACACCTTTCTTCTTTTCTCCCTAGCTTTTTTTTTAAAGGTTACCAGCCTCTTTTCATTTCCATAGCTCTTGCCCCAGATCTTCCTAAAGAAGATATAGCTTCCTGCTTCCCATTTGAGAAGACTGGAAAGATATCCTCTCATTTAAATAACCCCACAAATTTTCCTTCCTAATGTGAGTTTAATCAGGTTTTTATTTTTCTTTTATAAAACCTCATGATGCTGATGGCCACTGGGAATTATGTGAAAACAAAAATAAAAAACCAAGTTACACATATAGTTACCTAGTTAAGGTGTAACTATAAGCACTAGGCTTTGCTATCTACACTCACAGAAAATAGTTTAGAATATGAAATTCTTCCAAAAAAAGTACATGGAGAGAATAGTGAGGTGGCTCAGTGAATTGAGAGCCACACCTAGAAGTCCTAGGTTCAAAGGTGACCTCAGACATTTCCTAGCAGTGTGACCCTGAGCAAGTCACTTAGCTCCCATTATCTAGCCCTTACAACTTTTCTATGTTGGAACCAATATGCAATATTGGGGAGGTACATTAAAAGGTAGGTACTTTAAAGTAGTGAAGGAAGGTACTTTAATGAAACAAGATACTTTAAAAAGTAGTTGGAAATTCTGCTTTCCTTTTATTATAGATTTATAATTTTGGCCTGGGTTATTGAAGTTGCTAGTGATATGACTTTGGGCAAGTCACTTAATTTTTCTAAGAAACCTGAGTTTCTCATTTCTTTTTTTTTTTAAACCCTTACCTTCCTCTTGGAGTCAATACTGTGTATTGGCTTCAAGGCAGAAGAGTGGTAAAGGCTAGGCAATGGGGGTCAAGTGACTTGCCCAGGCTCACACAGCTGGGAAGTATCTGAAGCCAGATTTGAACCTAGGACCTCCCATCTCTAGGCCTGGCTCTCAATCTACTGAGCTACCCAGCTGCCTCCTCTCATTTCTTAAATAATAAATATGATACTTACCTCAAAGGATTGTTATGAAACTTAATATTTGTAAAGTGCTTTGCCAACATTGAAGTATTATATATGCAATAGTTATTCCTAGTCAGTCTCTCTCATGATCCTTGTTCCTAAGAAGAATATAATCTTTTAGAGGGTATATAACCTAGAACTAGAAATTAAAGAGGTCATTTATTGAATTGATTTTCATCTATAGGATCCTCAAAAAGGGTTCACTAAACTTCTGCTTGCAGCTTGAATATTTCCAGATCCATTTCTGGTTGCAATATTGGAGGCTCTTCATTTGGGACTGAAGGCTACATCTTTGAAATTGCCATACTCTTGGAATGTAACAATAGTTTTCTGCATGATAATCTTTCAAATATTTGAAGACAGAATCTATGGCCTGCCTCTTAAATGAGTCAGTAGATATAACCTTATATATATGGCTTTATCATTCAGTCAATAAACATTTATTAAACACCTACTTCATGCCAGACACTGTACTAAGTGCTGAATATTGAAAAAGAGGCAAAAGGCATTCTTATTCTTAAGGAACTCACAATCTAATGAAGAAGGCAATAAGAAAAAAAATACAAAAAAGTTATATATGGATAAATAAAAAATCATTAAAAGAGAAAAGGGACTAGAATTAAGAGGGATTAGAAAGTGGGGCAGCTAGGTTGTTCAATGAATTAAGGGCCAAGTCTAGAGAGGAAAGGCCCTGGGTTCAAATGTGGCCTCAGACACTTCCTAGCTGTGTGACCCTAGGCAAATCACTTAACCTCAATTGCCTAACCTTTTCTGCCCTACTGCCAAAACTCGATTATAAAACAGAAGGTAAGGTTTTGTTTGTTCATTCTTAAGAGGGATTAGAAAAATCTTCCAGTAGAAGATAGGATTTTAGTGGGACTTAAAAGAAGCCAGACAAGCCTTTAGATGAAGATGAGAAAGGAGAGCATCCCAGGCACAACAGATATAATGTCCTCGTAGTGTATGACTTCAACTGAGGCTATACTGGTAGTAGGTAATTCTGCTCCCCATTATGTTTCCCAGAGAAATAGTTTAAACCTTTTCCCCTTTCCTTAGTTACCAACTCCCATCTTCCCAGAATATGAACTCTATCTTTAAGAAAACTGGAGTCACTTAAATGAGAAAGCCTTCTCATTTGCTTCCTTCAGTCCTCAAAATATATCAGCATTAATCATCCAATCTTTATTCTACACACAAAGATGAGGTTATCCTTACTCCTTACAAAGGCTAAACTGGGAAAATTATCTTTGTTTCCAATGAATAATGTTTGGAAATCACCAAATAAAATAATGTTTAAAGTAAAAAAAAAACCAAAGGCTAAACTGGATCTTTATTTGCATTCATGATACCAGGCCCTTTCACCTCCTCCAGGACTTTGATGAACAGATGAATAAATGAATGAATGAAAAGGCATTTAAGTGTTTTCTATATTCCAGACAATCTTCCACATTCTCATGCATCTTGATTTTTCTCCCTCCCAATTACCAACATACTGAGGTTAGTCCAAACCCAAAAAGCCTTCTTTTGACTCTTCCACCTTCAATTACTATCCATATCTTCTCTTCAGTAACAAACCTCTCCTTAAATGTAGTCACTGTAATGACTCCAATATACTTTCACCAATCTACTGAAATTCTTCCCTCAGAAATCAATAATAACCAAAAATACCGTGCCCTTTTTCAGTGTTGTGCTCCCTGACCTTTCTAAATTTTACTCTGTTAGCTATTTCTTTCTTCTGGATACTGTCTCTTCCTTTCGGTTTAAAAAAAAAACAAAAACAGAGGCTTTCTTCCCACTTCTCTAACTACTACATTTCTGTGACACTACTCTGTGCTGGTTGTCTTCTTACCTGTATAAATATAGCATCTCAGCCTCCTTTGCCAGATCACCATCTGTCTCCTTCACATTAAATTTGGGTAGTCCTCAAAGCCCAGTCCTGGAAGAACACTCTCTTTTCCTCTCTCCCTGCCCCCAACAAGTAAACTAAATTATCCTTTCTTTGCAGATAACTCCCATATCTATACATCTAGCTTTTATCTCTCTCCTGAACTATAATTTTACATAGACAATTAATTGCCTGTTGAAGATCTCAAATTCAACATTTCCAAAATAGAACTCATTTTATCCCTCCCCCATACTTCCCTATATCTCTTGAGAGCACCGTAATCCTTTTAGTATCCAGTTTACAATGTCAGATCCATCTATTGCTCTTCCCCCTCAATAACTCTCATATCAGATCAGTTGCCAAGTCAACTAACAGTTCTACAAACATTACATGCTCTCTTCTATCTCCTTGTCTTTGCACAGACTATCTCCTCCATCTCTTGAAAGCACTTCTACCTCAGTTCCAACTTAGAATCCCTAGCTTCATCCAGGGCTTTGGTTCATATAGAAGTAGCTTGGAACAAGATTGTGGTGAGCTTTAACTGCAAGACTATATTTTTATGCTAGAGCAAGGGGTCTTAACCTTTTTTCTATCAAATCCCTTTACCAGTCTGGTGAAGCAGATAAACTCCCCAGAATAATGTTTTAAATGCATAAAATAAAACACAGGATTGTAAAGGAAATTATATTGAAAGAGTTTTATTTGTGTGTGTGTGTATATATATATACATATATATATATGAATGCATATATATGTATAAAAATTAATGGACAACCAAGTTGAGAATATCTGTATTTGGTCTAGTGCAATGGATTCTGAAAAGCTATCTTTACTCTCTTCCAATTCATCCTTCATATTCTATCTAATGTTCTTTATTCTAATGCTCCTCTGCTAAAAAAAAAAAAAATATATATATATATATACATATATATATATATATATATACATCTTCAGTGGTTCCATATTATCAACTGAGTAAAACTCAAATCTCTTCATCTAGCTTGTGTTCAGGATTTTCCAAAATCCAATTTTACACCTTCTGTCATCCTACCCCCTTCCACATGCCTTTCTGTCCCTCCAAACTGAAATTGAACTCTACTATCCCTACACAAGATCACGATATTCCCCTTGCTAATCTTCTCTCTTCTATTGTAATGACTACCTATATCCTCATCTTTTAAAGCTCATCTTAAATCCCATCTTTACAGTGAAGGCTTCCCTAATTCTTGTTAACTGGTAATGATCTCTTCTCCATCAGATCTTATTCGTGTAGCATTCTGTTTTCATCTCTGCTGCACTTATGCATTTGTTGTCTTTTACTTATTCATATATGTATTATATCTCAAATAGACTGTAAATTCCCTAAGGGCATGGACTATAGCTTTAGAAACTTTGTATCTCCACCAGTACCTATCACAAAATTCAGTACACAGTTGATACTAAATGTTTCTCAAATGTCTCCCCTTAATCTTTTCTTCTCTGGGATCAACAAATCCAGTTTTTTTCATTTTGCTTATAACATGATTTCAAAACAAATGCTGAAAATACTCTTGGTATTCAAGCCCATTTTCATGAATAGACCCCAGAATTAAACAGAATGTTTCATACATGGCCTGACCACTATGGCATAAATGTTTAATTTCCCATAACTGAACACTATATTTCTGTGAACACAGTCTTTGGGAGTGCCAGTGGACCATCCTGCTGTATATTTATTCTTTTTCATTCTTATTAAATGACTAATGCACCCCCTTTTTGAAATACATATCCTTGAGAATGTCTTTTATGTCACTTTTCCCACATAAACCATAGCTGGTAACTTGCTGCAGTCTCCTTCTGCCAACTACATATACATATTTCAGTTTTGTAACATCTACAAATCTAATAAGCATACCTCCTGTATCTTCATTTGAGTCACTGATAAAACTGTTGAATAGGAGAGATGTAGAGATAGAGCTTTCTGAAACTCCAATAAAGATTTCCTTTGGAATTAAAGGAAAGTTTCTAGTAATAGTCTTCTATATGGCTGTTCCAACAACTATTAATCTGATTCTAAGGAATCTGTGATCTCTTTATTATGGCTGTATAGATAACATCCCATACAGATTTGTCCATCTAGTCCATGTACACCACAGGTTTGTGCCAACATACTGAAAAGGTTTCCTATGTTTTCCCAACAATGTGAAGATATGAACAAAAACATATGAGCTGTTCATTGTAGATCCCTTAATCTCACTACATAATTAGTTCATTATTTTTATTCATATATTCCTCTGATGGCATCCTTTGCACTATTCCCCTAAATTAAATATACGCAACAATTAGAGAACAATGCAAAAAGTGTTTAGCAAAACCTAATGTTCTTACTTCAGAGACCAGTTTTTTATGTTTCTCTGTTCTTACTAAAAAAAAAATATATATATATATACATATATATTTTATATATATATTTCATATATATATATATATATATATATGTTGGAAATGTGCACTGTGGTGGAACTGTGAATTGATACAAACATTCTGGAGCGCAATCTGGAACCATATCCAAAGGGCCATAAAATTATAGATACCCTTTCATGCAGCCATATCACTACTGAGTCTATATCCCAAATAGATCAGAGATAGGGGAAAAGGTTCTACTAAAAAATGTTTTAGCAGTTCCTTTTGTAGTAGCAAAGAATTGGAAACTGAAGGAGTGTCCATCAATTGGGAAATGGTTAAACAAATTGGGATATGTGGTTGTAATGGATACTCTTTTGCCATAAAAAATGATAAACAGGATGAATTCAGGAAAATCTGGAAAGACTTATATGAACTGATACAAAGTGAAATGACCAGAACCAGGAGAATAGTGTATACAGTAATAGAAATACTATACAATGATCAATTATGAAGGACTAAACTATTATCAGCAAAATAATTTTCTAAGATAACCTTAAGGGACTCATGATAAAAAAAAAAAATGCTATCCTTAGCCAGAGGAGGAATTGTTGGAAATTGATTTGCAGATCATGAAATGCTATCTTCCATTTTGTTTCCTTCATGATTTGTATGTGCATGTAATATGTCTTCTGTCACAGGATGGGGAATATGGAAACATTCATGAACTGATATAACCTTTATCTGAGTGTTTACTACTTCAGAGAGGAGAGGGGAGAATGGGAGAGAGAGAATCTGAATTGCAAAATATTAGAAAACAGTTACCAAAAACTGTTTCTACATGTAATTGAAAAAAATAAAAGTTTTAAGATATATGTCTTATAAATAATAATAACCTTCAGTGTGATTCACATCAGTAAACCTTAAACGCCTAGCATATGGAGATACAAAAATAACACAGTTCCTGTTCTCAAAGAACTTATATTTTACTAGGGAGGATATAATTACTATCAAGGTTACCCTCATCCTCCCAGGCACCTAGGCATAATCCTTAACTCTCTGGCCCCCAACATTCAGTCAGTTACCATCTGTTATCTACCTTTATAATACCTCTGCTAGATACCTCCTTCTTTCTAACCTCACCACTATCTTGATGCATATCCTTATCAATTCATTCCTGGATGATAGCAGTCCAGGAATAGTCAGTCTCCTTGCCTCAGATCTTTTCCCCACTCCAGCCCATCCTCTACTCAGCTATCAAAGTGATCTTCCTAAAAAACAGATCTGACCATGTCTTCCCCACCCCCTTGCCCCACTCAACAAATTCTAGTGGCTCCCTATTACCAATAAAATCAAGTATAAAATAGTTTGTTTGGCATTCGAAGCCCTTCATAGTATGGTCCTCTTCTAACTTTCCAGTCTTCTTATATTTCAGTCCACATATTTTTGTGATCTAGGTACACTGACCTCTGCACACAAGACATTCTATTTCCCTATTCTGGGTATTTTAACTTGTTGTTCCTCATTCTTGGAATTCTCACTCTTCTCTGCCTTTTGACTTTCTTTATGTCTTTATCATAATTTCCTTCTTCTTCTGGAAGCCTTTTCCAGGCATCCTTAACCTTAATGCTTTTTCTTTAAGCTTATCTCTAATTTTTGCTATATACATCTTGTTGGTACATGGTTGTTTACATGTTGTCTCCCTCATTAAACTACAGGCTCTTTGAGAACAGGGTCTTTCCCCCTACCCCCTTTTCTTGGTATTCTCAGTGCTTAGCACAGTAGCTGGAATGTAGCAGGCACTTATTAAATGCTATCAATCTGTCGACTTGACATATCTTATAAAAGTGTCATGGGACAATGGAGAGATATAGGGAAATGTGAGGAAAACAAGATCTCTTTTGTTCATATTTCTTCTTCTGTAAAATGGGGGGGTTAAATGATATCTAAATTATTTCCAAACTCTAAATCCTACAAACTAGGAAGAGAAGGAAGATTTCATATCAAAGGTGACATTTGAATTAAGTATGGTATTTGAATTAAGTATTTTCTGATAGGTGGGAGAGGATAAAGATGTGTATTCCATGCATGGAGGAAGGCCAAGTTAAAGAACAAGAGACTTTATCAGTTTCCAATTTGGCTGGAATATATAGTACATGAATGGAAGTAATATGAAATAAAGATGGGAAGATATCCTGGAGTCAGATTGTGGAGAGCTTCAATTGCAGGTGTTATATTTATTGTTGGACAAAATATTTAGTTGGTCATCAGGGATTTAATTTCTAAATCCCAAAAATAAATTACTGAAGTCAAATGTAATTTATGGTAGTTTATTTACAATAGAGGGAAGATATTAGGGAAGACAGAAAGAGAAGAAAAGGGGAGAGAGAAAGAGAGCTCCAGCTTCCTCTGAGCCAGGTAGAGATTCTAAGGCCCCAGCCAGAGGAAAGGAGTCTCAAGACCATGAGCCTTTTTCCCCAAGGCTGATGCCTCCAGAGGGCTAAGGAAGGAAGTCAGCCTTTACACTCACCATGTGTCAGTTCAATCAGCAAATTCTTTATCAGCCTCAACTCCAGCAGGCTCTACTCCAAGTGTGTCTCTTTCAAATTCCAAGTGACTCTCTTCACTCCAAATGTGTCTCTTCACTCCAAGTGTGTCTGTGTGTGTCTCTGTTTCCACTTTTAAAGACCTTTTTTTCTTGTATCACTTCCCCTAGATTTTTACATCTACCAATCACAGCTGAGGCTCCATTCCAAGACTGCCCACTCTTTCACACATGGGTCACAGACCTCCCATTCAATGCATGAAATGGGTATTCACACCTTTTTGTCATTAAAATCCAAAATCTCCATACTCAATTTTAAGTACTGTGCTTACATTTTGGGGGATTAAAATCTAAAAATAGACAGGGGATTATAATTTAATCTTCACAATCCAGGAAGAGCTGAGTACCTTCATTGTTACAATCAGGGGAGAGCCAAATCCAATCTTCACACAGGCTATGAAGTTTATATTTCATTCTACAGGGAACAGTCATCTCTAGAAGGGTTAGATTTTGTTTGTGGGATTTTGGTGGGGAGGCTGAGAGCAAGAAGGGAGCAGGAGAGGTGTGGAGAAGAGAGATAAGATGAGTGATATGTTAATACCTCTACATTAAGAAGATTATTTCTTAGGTCTTGATCAATGACACGTGTAAAACCCAGTAGAATTGCTCACTGTCTACAGGAGGGGGGAGAAGGAGGGGAGAGAAAGAACATGAATCATGGAACCATGGAAAAATATTCTAAATTAATTATTTAAATAAATAAACTTTTAAAAAAAGATTATTTCTGCAGCTGTGTGAAAAAAAGAATGCTCAACAGTCAAGAAATATTAAGAACCTGCTGTGCATAGAGCATTGTCCTAAGCTCTGAGGGAGATACAAAGTTTAGATAAGTCATAGTCCCTGAATTCATGTAGCTTTCAGGTGAGTTGGGAGATGACATAATAACAATAAGTAAGCTGAAATTGGAGAAAGAAATGGCAAACCACTTTGGTATGTTTGTTCAGAAAACCCCATGGATAGTATGGTCCATGGGTTCACAAAGAATGAGATATGACTGAATGACTGAACAACAACAAGCTGAAATTATTTTTAAAAAAAAGCCAGCACACACAATTGCACAACTTTACAAGCTCCATGTTTCCCCATCTCATATTTCAGTTGTGTTCATTTCTCCCTGGTCAGTTGTATAGAACTGATTCATTTCTAAGGAGTATGAGGTTGGGGATGCCCATACCAAACTATGTAACATATTTGATTTCTATAACTTATAAGTTATTCGGGGTTTTTTTTATAACCTTTATAAGGTTCAGTTTGTGAAAAGGATGAAAAAATGAAAGAATCTGTTCTTTCCTTCAGCAGATAATTCTTCCAGCAACAAGAATTTCATCATTGCTGATTTCCATATAAGCAAAGACAAAAAATAACCAGCAAAGGGAGGGCTAGGTCTGCTTTGGAAGGGTAGCTCTGGAGTTTTTGACAAGTCACTTTAGCTTTCCATGCTGCAGTTTTTCTACAACCTACCCTCAAAGTACTTATCTGGCCCCTGCTTGAAAACTTCCATTGGTGGAAGTGGAGTTGGGGGAGGGAGAACTAATGACCTCCAAAGATAGTTCATTCATTCCACTTTCAGATAGCTCTAATTGTTAAGCTTGTTGTTGTTTTTCTTACATTCAGCCTAAAGATTCTTCTTTGGAACTTGTAACCAACACTTGGAATTCTGCCCCTCTGAGACCAAAAAGAGCAAGCCTAATCCCTTTTCCCCTTAAGAGCCCTTCAAAGAAAGCTCTCATGTCCTAAGTCTTGGCATGAAACACAAACCATCCTGAGAGTATTTAAATATGAAAATAGATGAACAACAATCAGACTCAAAAACCTGTCAAGATTTCTATAACATGCTAGTTTCTCCATCATTGATGTTGGAGCCCCACAGCCATATTTGAGTTCTAACATCACAGGGCTGGGTGTGCTGTATGGAAGTAAAAACTGCATCAGTGGAAAAAATGGGAAGAGCAATTCTATCAAATGCAGCAGGAACAGAAAGTAGTATGTGATTGAGATGATATAGTTTTAGGGGCACTGTAGAAACTTCAGAGCACTTCAAAGAATATCAAGGAAGAAGATGTCAAATGCCTGCCTGGAAAAAAAAATCCGATATTACTTCAGAACACACAGAATAGGGAAATATCAATAATTAATCCATATTCCTACTTTCTCATCTCTACAAAATCTTTATGAGAATAACATATATATATCATTGACAAAAGTATGAAAATAGTGTAGATTTTGACAAATGATATTCTGTGACATTTTTTTTTTGCAGTCACAATTTACCGGCATGTATAGAGAATACAAGATTACATTATGCTTATTGTTTGTTGACTATACATTTTTTTTAATCCAGTAAAGCAAAATGTAACAAAGTATTTTCAATTGTTCAGTCATTTTTCAGTTGTGTCTGATTCTGTGTGATACCATTTGGAGTTTTCTTAGTAAAGATACTAAAGTAGTTTGAAATTTCTTTCTTCAGCTTATTTTACAGATGAAGAAACTAAGGCAAACAAGATTAGGTGACTTGTCCACGGTCAAATAGTTAGGAAGCATCTAAGACCAAATTTGAACTGGAGGAGATGAGACTTCCTATCTCTAAGCCAGGCACTCCATCAACGGCACAAAGTAGCTGCCCCACTATGTGCAAAAATATATGTTCCATACACTTAAACATACATGTCTTATAATAACATAGTCTTTGAATAATGTAAAGTAGTCTGTTACTTGGTTCTATAACCCTTCTAATTATTGACAGTAAGTAAGGCGTAAAATAGAGAGACTTCCCAAAAGTGTTTGAAACTATCATGGTAAAATCCAGTGGAATTGCTCATTGGCTATGAGAGGGGAAGGAGGAAGGGAGGGAAAAAACATGAATCATGTGACCAAGGGAAAATATTCTAAATTAATAAATTAATTTTTTAAAAATATCATGGCAAATGTTCACATAGAAATATCCTTCTGGTGAAAGCTTTAAGATATTCTTTTTTCCCCCTCTATTATTCCCATTTCTCTGTTCTATACAATATTATTTGGTGATTTCATTACCTTCCATGTGTTTAATTATCATCTCTACTCAAATGATACCCAGATCTTTCTATCTAAACCCAGTCTCTCTTCACTACTATGATTATGTACCACCAACTTCCTTGATGATATTTTAAATGGGTATATTGTAAACATCTTAACATATCTAAAACAGAATTATTTCCCCCTTATATGTTTCCTTCCAAATTTCCTGATTATTATTTTAAAATTTTTCTTTCTTAGTTTTCTCATGCTTGTTACTTTAGCTATTTCTTTTTTTAATAAGTGTCTCAGCCATATCCCCTCCCTTTCCCGCATCATAGAAAGCACCATCTGGGAAACATACATACATATATTATGTATATATGTATATGATGTCCTTGTTTCCACTTTTCAGTTTATTCTCTGGTGAGAAAACAATCACAAGTTATTCTTCAAGTAATAAATCTGTAGCTGTGTATAATGTTCTCCTGGTTCCTCTCATCTCATTGTTCTAGATGTTCTTTTTGCAGCTGACATTTTACTGATTGCACCACAAAGCCTCCTAAGGTGAAGTGTGTATGCACTTTAAAAAGTTTGAAGAATCTCCAAGAGAAAAACCAAGTGAATGAAGAATACACACTATTTTGATTCTACTATGCAGCTGGGTAGATCATAATGCTGTCCATTAGTGCATACATCTTGGACAAACTCCACTGAAGGACAGTGAGCTGGATCTAGAATTGAATAAGAGCAAAAGACAAGCAGGATTCATTTTGGAAAATAGCAGTGCTTTTTCACGAGCCCCAAATTTCTCTCTGAAACCAAGGTCTAGATTTATTTACAACACCAATATTCTTTGGGCAGCATTATATGTCTGTTAGGAATGGAATACCAGAACTTCAAAACATTAAAAGTATGAGTCAAAGAGCAATGAAGAAAGACTGGTGGGTATAAATAGGCTGCAACAAATTAACAGGGAAGAAATAATCATCAGGAATGTAATGATAAGATCAAAGAGATGTTTGACCAAAAAGTAAGATGACTTGATCATATAACAAGTCTGAGGGAATAACAAATAGTGAATCTATGTACTCCATTGGTACCCATACAATAAAAAGATATTCAGAAAAAGGCCTTCAGAACATTAGATGGACTTCTTGTGGAGGATATGAACAAGAATGTCTCAGGATAAAAATGCATGTGTTCTGTTAGGTAGCTTAGTGGGCAGAAAGCCAGGCCTGGAGACAGGAGGTCCTGAATTCAAATGCAGATGCTTCCTAGTTGTGTGACCCTCAGCAAGTCACTTTACCATAATTGCTTACCCCTTAATGCTCTTCTGCCTTGGAACTAATAACAATTCTGAAACAGAAGGGAAGAGGGAAGAGACAGACAGTCAGATGGAGAGACAGAGAGAGAGACAGAGACAGAGACAGAGGGAGAGAGAAAGAGGGAGGGAGGGAGAATAAAGGAGAGAGGGAGGGAAGAAGAGAGAAAGATGAAAAAAGAAAGAAAGAAAGAAAGAAAGAAAGAAAGAAAGAAAGAAAGAAAGAAAGAAAGAAAGAAAGAAAGAAAGAAAGAAAGAAAGAAAGAAAGAAAGAAAGAAAGAAAGAAAGAAAGAAAGAAAGAAAAGAAAGAAAGAAAGAAAGAAAGAAAGAAAGAAAGAAAGAAAGAAAGAAAGAAAGAAAGAAAGAAAGAAAGAAAGAAAGAAAGAAAGAAGAAAGAGGGAGGGAAGGAAGGAAGGAAGGAAGGAAGGAAGGAAGGAAGGAAGGAAGGAAGGAAGGAAGGAAGGAAGGAAGGAAAGGAAGAGAGAAAGAAAGCAAGAGAGAGAGAGAATTGAAGGAAAGAAGAAAAGAAAGAAAGATGTATATGTAGTGAATATATATTTTGGTCTTCTTTCCCAGAGTCCTGAAAGCCAAATCTGTCCCCCAGGGGACTGAGGTGTCTCTTTATAATCAATAGCTTGAGACCACATTGGCTATTACCTATTTGTTAGGAACTTATAACTAGAATTCCAAATCTATTTAATCATTTAAAGTTTCTTGGGAGAGAGAGCAGGTCAACAATTAAGTGAAAACAAGATATATTCAGGAAAAATTGAAATAATCTACAGAAGAAGGGCACTAGAATTAAGGGGGATCAGGAAAGTCTTCCTATAGAAGGTGGGATTTTAACTGGCACTTGAAGGAAGCCAGATAAACCAGGAAGCAAAAGTGAAGAGGAAGAAAGATCATTCCATGTGTAACTTGTGTACTTCTGGAATTTCCTTTGAGAACCTGGGCTCACCTCTGTAGGCTGTAATTTTCCTATGTTTATAGATTTCTTCATTTGAAGAATCTTCTTCGGACCATGTTACAAATAATGATTCAAAATAAGATGATTTTCTTAATCTTCTCCCCAAAGACATTGCCTATGCCATCTGTATACCATAGTGATTGCTGGAAGAAATCTTAGATACCATCTAGTTGATTCCTCTCATTTTATAAGTGAGGAAACTGAGGCCCACAGAGGTTAAGTTATTTGTCCAAGGTCACACAAGCAGGAGATAGCAGAACCTAGTTTCTTTTGACTCCAAATCCAGCAATTTCCCCAATATAACACAATGTCTCATATGGATATGGAAAAGACATTTAGAATTATTGTTTCCAGAGGCCATTAACAACAATTATAACATCTAGCTGTTACAAAGAAAATAATCTATTTTTACAGTATTCTTGCACAACTCCCTCCCTACCACATCACCAAATAATTCTGGACCCTGGTTACTTGCTTCAACTTCATTAGATAAAAGCCTTCCTTTAGTTCTTTATATACCAGCTCCAATTTCAAACTAAGCTCATTATATATTCCACCAACTAATTCACTTGCTTTTTGTTGTGCTCCTATAACTGGACAATACACTCACTTGCCTTGACTTTGATGTAGATTTTGACACTGTCAAACATCCTCTCCTGCAGAGTATTTGTGGCCTCCTGTGAATTCAGGGACACTCTTCTCTCTTAAGACCTTTCCTTCATTCCTGACCAAAATTCCTTTTCAGTCTCCTTTGCTAAAATATCAGCTTCTTCTCATACACCAAACATGGGTGCCCCAAAGGTTTTATTCTTGCTTCTCTACACTTTTCTCCTTGGTGACCTCATCAGTTCCCATGAACTCAGTTATCATATCTATATAGACAATTCTCATATCTATAAACAAGCCCTGATTTTTCTCCTAAATTCTAGTCCTTACAACTTTAGTTACTGCTGGTCAATTTAACTGGAATGCCCTCGAAGCTACCCCACACGCACGCACACACACACTCAGTGTTCTTTGTGGGATTTGAAAATAATAGGTGAGGAGCTCTATATATAACATCAAACCTTTTCAACATGTTAATTAGTTTTGCCCACCTATTTCTATAACTCTTGAATTCTTCATTATAAGAGATGATTGTTGGGGAAGCAAAGAAAAGTGGGATACATTGAGAAATGTAGGTGAAATAAAAAAGTATCGATTTTGAAAAGACAACATCATTGATGTTAAGAATGACAGGTGCTTTAATATTTATTGAGACATAAAGCTAGTAAAATAACATGGTGGGGAAATTTTTTTGTAGTATAGGAAAGCTATTGTAGGAAAAAAAAAATATGGTTCTTTGCAGAGCCTAGTTGCTTTTCCTCTGATACTTCATAAGTCTTACTTTCCTGGCTCAGTGTTGTGTGAAAGTGACCTTGGATTCCCAAAGGTTATACCAGCATAGGCTTTGAAGTCTCTTATCTGCCAGAAATTCTTCAAGCAGTGGATGGACTGTAGGTTAGTGGTTTGTGAGTCAGCCTAGCTAAATTTAGAAAAGTTCATCACCATTGTTAATGGATGATGAGAAATTTATTTGCCTAACCAGGCTGTTAGGACTCTCTCCTATGATGTAGGTAGGATAGGATCACAGAGTTTTTTCCCACATAAACAGAACAGTAGATTTTTTTGGGGGGGGAGGGGAATCTTCCAAGGCACTAAATGGTTAAGTGACTTGCCCAGGATTGATCCAACTGTGTGCACAAGGTAGAAATTGGTTCCAAGTCTTCTTGATTCCAAAGCCAATCCCCTGTGTAATAAACCATACTGCCAATGGAGATGTCATTCCTTACAGTGGAGTCACATCATATATAAATTTAACTTGGGAGAATTCATCTATAAAGACTGAGAAGAGAGAGGAAAAAGAGAGATGACAAAGAAGAAAGGGGAGGAAAAGGGGGAAAGTAGAGGAAGGAGAATCAGAAGGGAGGGAAAGGAGTGAAGAAGAGAAAGAAAAAAGAGAACTATGTATACACATATCCATAGGCGGGAGCTAGGAAGCAAGTCTTCTTTTAAAGCATTTCCCACACTTCTCCAGGACTATCTGCAAAGTCCAGAAGAGCATGGGGAGAGCCAGTCTAGAGTCACTGCTGGGTCCCCCAGGCCCTAATGTCACATTCCCATAGCAGTCACTGCAGCCCTTCCCCCATCTTTGTTTCAGGTCTCCAAGCCTCTAGAACACTGGAAGAATGTCAGTAAGGGGAGTTACAAACATGCCTAATTTCAAGACAAAGACTGCTGTTTCCCCCTCCCTGACTGTACAGCTTCTCTTTCTGGCACTGTCCACGCCCTGTGATTCTGACTTCTTCCCCTCCCCTCAAGGAATAGCAGTTGAAAGTTTGCTGCAGATCAAAATTAGCTGAAGATGGGGCGAGTGAAGTAAAGTATTACTGCAAAGGATTCAATAAGGTGAATTTGACTATTCACGATTTTCCCTTTGGAGTGGACTTTAGAGCATAATTCCTCTGAGCATCTCTTTCCCGGCCACCCCCATGCAACTCCACAGCCACAGTACTGTTCCTCACCTCCACCTTGAAAATAGTGTAAATTCATGGAAATAAGTTTTGAACATGATACATGTATAACCCAGTGGAATTGTGTGTCGACTCTGAGAGGGGGAAGGAAAGGAGGAATCATGGATCATGTAACCATGGAAAATATTTTAAAGAAAAAGAAATAAATTAAATAAATCAAAGAAAATGGTGTAAATATCATTTCCCTTTGTATATCTGAGAAAACTAAGGCACTTAAAAGTTGACTTGCTCCTATTGAGAATGTTAGAGTTGTAAAGGATCTCACAGTTTATCTAGATCAACTAAAATTCTTTTCCAAATTCTATAGGGTCAGCTAGATGGTTCAGTGGATTGAGAGCCAAACCTAGAGACAGGAGGTCCTGGGTTCAAATTTGACCTCAGCCACTTCCTACCTGTGTAACCCTGAGCAAGTCACTTAACTCTCATTGCCTAGCCCTTACTGCTCTTCTGCCTTGGAACCAATTTTGGCAAGGGTTTAAAGAAGAATATCCTGTCCCCAAAATCTTGGATAAGTAATTATTCATTCTCTTCTTTAAAATCTCCTATTAATTAAAAAAACAAAAACCGACTATCGACCAAGGCAAATTAAGGTTATAGGACCTATAATGGGGAAAATAGGACTATTGATATACAAGCTCCTCATTTTACAGATGAGAAAACTAGGTTTAAATAGAGGACGTGTTCTGTCAAAGGACTTACAACTATAAAGTAGCAGGATTAGAAATTTTGACTCAATTCTTTAAAAATCACCTTTCTACTACCTTCAATCTATGTTGGTGAAGGAAGTATTGAAGCTTGTGTGCTGGGGCCATCAATATGGATTCTTTTAGGAAATTAAAGATCCTTGATATAAAGTAAGCTTCAGTATAAATTGCTGCTTCTTAGCAGCAGTTTCCATTTTCCCTTTTCCTAGAAATTGATATGAATAACACAATAATAAATTATATGCTATTCCTTTATAATTAATATTCTGGCAATTATTTCCTATGAATTCCAATGAAGAGAAAAAGAACCTTACAGCATTTAAGTTGCCTATAACTTTATTTATTTATTAAACCCTTACCTCTGTCTCGGAATCTTTAAGTATCAGTTCCAAGGCAGAAGAACAACATGAATCGGGCAAATGGGGTTAAGTAACTTGCCCAGGGAGACAGAGCTAGAGTGTCTGAGGTCATATCTGAGCTCAAGACCTTCTGTCTTTAGATCTGGCTCTCTATCTTCTGAGCCACCTCGTTACCCTGCATGCAACTTTTAAAAACTTAATCCCCCCAAATTTCACTGTAAAAATCAGAGAATGAATGATTCTTGGTAATTGCAACTAGAAGAAGAGAGAGATCCTGAGAAAGAACATGTTCAGGAGAATAGGCCAAAAGAAAAGGGATAGTGGACTAGCTACTAGAAAAATTAATTTACTATTATTGGTCAGGCAAGGAAAAAATTGCCATTTTTTGAATAATTTGGATAAGGTCTAAGAAATGTAGTAGAGTAAAAATAGTCTAAAAATGAGTTTTGCCATCAGGATTAGAGATCATGGTAAGTAGCTTTGGGCTAAAGAAGTAAATTTTTTTTTTAAACCCTTACCTTTTCTCTTAGAGCCAATACTGTGTATTAAGGCAGAAAAGTGGTAAGGGCTAGGCAATGGGGGTCAAGTGACTTACCCAGGGTCACACAGCTGGGAGGTATCTGAGGCCAGATTTGAACCTAGGACCTCCCATCTGTAGGCCCGGCTCTCAATCCACTGAGCTACCCAGTGGCCCCAAAGAAGTAAATTTTTGCTTTAAAAAAATCAGTATTCTTTTTTAATTAAAAATATTTATTTAATTAATTTAGAATATTTTCCCATGGTTACATGATTCCTATTCTTTCCCTCCTCTCCTCCCTACCATCTCCCAGAGCTGAGAAGCAATTCCACTGAGTTTTACATGTATCATTGATCAAGACCTATTTCCATATTATTAATATTTGCAATAGAGTGAACATTTAGGGTCTACTTCCCCAATCACATCCCCATTGAACCATGCGATCAAGCAAATGTTTTTCTTCTGTGTTTCTGCTCCCACAGTTCTTTCTTTGGATGTGGATAACATTCTTTCTCACAAGTCCCTCAGAATTGTCATGGGTCATTGCAGTGCTGCTAGTAGAGAAGTCCATTACATTCTATTGTACCACAGTGTATCCATCTCTGTGTATAATGTTCTCCTGGTTCTGCTCCTCTCACTGTGCATCAATTCCTGGAGGTCTTTCCAGTTCACATGGAATTTCTCCAATTCATTATTGCTTTGAGCACAATAGTGTTCCATCACCAACACATACCACAATTTGTTCAGCCATTCTCCAACTGATGGACACCCCCTCATTTTCCAATTTTTTGCCACCATGAAGAGCGTGGCTATAAATATTTTTGTGCAAGTCTTTTTCTTTATTATCTCCTTGGGGTACAAACTCAGCAGTGGTATAGCTGGATCAAAGGGCAGGCTGTCATTTAAAGCCCTTTGGGCATAATTCCAAACTGCCTTCCAGAAAAGCTGGATCAATTCACAACTCCCCCAGCAATGCATTAATGCTCCAACTTTGCCACATCCTCTTCAACATTTATTATTTTCCTTTGCTGTCATATTAGCCAATCTGCTAGGTGTGAGGTGGTACCTCGGAGTTGTTTTGATTTGCATTTCTCTATAAGAGATTTAGAACACTTTTTCACGTGCTTATTGATAGCTTTAATTTCTTTATCTGAAAACTGCCTATTCATGTCCCTTGTCCATTTATCAGTTGGGGAATGGCTTGATGTAAAATCAATATTCTTAAAGAAATAAAACTATCACTTCTCAATGCCTCTCTTCCATTAAAAAAAACAAAAAACAAAAATAAAAAACCCATTTGGTAATAAAGATTAATTAATTCAATTGTTAATTGAGACAAAAATACATTGGACCCATCTGAAAGCTAATATCTTATTTCTCATTCAGAGTCCACATCTGTCTTCTAGGATGAAGTAGGGAATAATTCAACAACAGTCCTCTGAAGTTAAGACTTCATTCACTGTGTTCTTGTTTTTCAGTCATGTCCAACTCTTCCTGAACCCATTTGGGGTTCTCTTGGCAAAGATATTGGTGTGATTTGTGATTTTCTGCTCCTGCTCATGTTACAAATGAAGAAACTAAGGCAAACAGGGTTAAGAGAATTGCCCATGATCACACAGCTGGTGTTTGAGGCAGAATTTGAAGGCAGGAAGATAAGTCTTCCTAGTACCTTGACTGGCCCTCTACCCACTTCACCATCTAGCTGTCTCCCCTGTTGTATAAATTAATGTTAACCATGGGCTCATAAGTAGTGCTCCTGTCCTTGAGGTCCTGGGCTCTGATAGTTGAGTTTTTACCTCATTTTTCCATAAGCAGGCAGCTCCAAACCATTTCTAGCTCATCTCTGTGTTCTTTTTCCCAACTAAACTCTAATATAGTAAGAACTATCTTGCATATTTGTATCTATCTGCTTAGAACTTAATACAGTTTCTGGCATGTAATACGTTTTTGATACTTTTTCATTCATGCTACCTTAAATTCATATCTTACCGATATTACTGAAAGGCAATCTTATATAGTGTATTATTTTAGTCAACCATGATTTTATTTACTCATTTGTTAAAAGCACTAGAGGGTTGGGGGCAGTGAGATGGCCCAGTGGATTGAGAGTCAGGCCCAGAGATGGAAGGTCCTGGGTTCAAATCTGACCTCATAAACTTCCTAGCTGTGTGTTTGTATAAATAAATAATAAATAAAGGGAACCCCTTCCCCCAGAAATCACATATTGGGATCATCCTACTTATGTCCCTGTGCTGCCTGAACAAATCATGGGAGAGCTCCAAAGATAGGTCATGGGAGAAGTAACTTAGGAATAATGACCCAGAAAGGATAAGGTTAGGATCTGGAGGTAAAGGAGAAGAAATAAAAGAGGGGGTTCCAGGAAGTGGGCTCTCTCTATCCTCTTGGATATGGTGGTGAAAGAATGGTGGCTAAGATAAAAAACCATGAGGGCGATATTAGAATAGGGATAATCTCCCTCTATCTCTATGCTATCTATTTTAGGTAAATATTAATAAACTCTATGGAAATTAAGGACCAGAGTTTTAATTTAGCTTTAACATATAACCCTGGGCAAGTCATTCAGTCTCCATTGCCTAGCCCTTACCACTCTTCTGCCTTGGTTCCAAGATGGAAGGTAAGAGTTTAAAAAAACAAACAAACGTTAGAAGTATTTCAGTGTTTGATTTTGACATTATCAACACCAGTAGCTTTTCTCAAAACATGTATAGAACCCTTTTTAGGCTATTCCATTTATACTCCCACTTGTAGTTTGGGTACCTTTCTAAACAATGATTATGAATGATTTAAATATTATCCACAATACAAGGATCCAAGATAGCTCCAAGGCACTCATGATGAAAAATGCTAGCCATCACCATTGAATGAACTGATGGAGTCTGAATGTAGATTGAAGCACACCAGTTTTCATTTTATTTCCTTCATCATTTTTTTTCTTGAATGTGTGATCTCTCTCTTCTTTCACAACATGATGAATATGGAAATAAGCATTTCATGACAGTGTATGTCTAACCTATATCAGATTACTTGCCCTCTCAGGGAGGAAGGGAAGGGAGGGACATAATTTGGACTATAAAATGTCAGAAAATAAAAGTTAAAACTTGTTTGTACATAAAATTGGGGGGAAATGTAATAACATGTTATTTGGGGGGGGTGGAGAATGCACATTTGAAGAGGAAATAAAAGAAACTTAAACTTAAAATATATATTCCCTAGCAGCATTTGTTGTCAGGTATTTTATTACCAGTGGTAGAAAGCATATACTTTGGACAATTTGCTTAACTTTTTAGTTCTCTCATTTTTAGTTCTCTCATTTTTAGTTAGAAGATATGGTCTAAAACATCTCTTCTGGCTTTTAAAACTCACAAGATAGGAATGTTTCCCAGGATGTACTTTCTGTTTCAGTCTTCCTGGGTTTGGGGCATTCCCTGCCCTATGGATAGATTGAGGTAGGGGTATCACGTCAGCTTGTTTTACAGATGTAGGAGGCACTTTCACCTAATGGGATTCTTTCCTATCCAGGAATATGAAAACCCCAAAGGAACACTTTCTCAGTTGACAAAGGATATGAATGGGTAGTTTGCAAAGAAAGGAATCCATGCTGTCAACAACCATAAGGGATAAGAAAGAGAGAAAATAAGTGCCACTAGTTGAGGAAAAAAAACAATTTTAAGATATAGAGGAATGCCTCTGTTACACTCAAGTGACCAAGTCGTGTGACTATCCAAGACTGGCACCTTCTACTTAGCTATGTTGTTGTTTAGTTTGTGTATGACTCTTCATAATCCCATTTAGGATTTTCCTGGCAAAGATACTGGAATAATTTACCATTTCCTTCTCCACATCATTTTACAGGTGAGGAAACTGAGGCCAATAGGGTTAAGTGACTTGCCCAAGGTCATATGGCTAATAAGTGTCTGAGGCTACATTTGAACTCAGGAAGATGAGTCTTTCTGACACCAGGCCACATTTTGCACCACCTACTTGCCCTATTTTTCAGTTGTTTCTGAGAGAGTTCCATTCTTCTTCTTTCTCAACTATTATTCTGACTCAGCACTAAGGAAAGTAACTTCCTTCAAGCCCCTCCACATCCAAGTGGTCTTTGTTAAAAGGAATTTCCTACTCTCCCAGCTCTCTATCACCACTTAGTTGGTTAATAGGGATATCACTATATCATATGGAATCACTCAAGTCTCCGTCATTTCCCTATTTTTTTTGTGTAAAATACATATCAATTTAATTTGGGGGATTAAGATTTAGAGCACCCTTAAAAACGATGTTATCATTCATTAGCATTCAAGTCATTGACAATATATCATGTTACTCTACTGCTTCCAACTTCCCATTCATTGCTTCTGTTGTTAGTTACAGAGAATACCACTGATTTATGCTCCAATACTTCTATTAATGACTTGAGCTGAACTTTATTTTAATGAGAAAATATTGTTCAGTGTAATTCACAGGCATTAACAAAAGACTGCTTGCCATTAAAATGCATTCATCAGTACTAGTCATTGTAAATGGAATTCCTTTGTTTATGTCAAAAATATAAACTGTACTGCAAAGGAAAGTTTCAACTAGTTATTTCCAAAGAGTAAAAGATAAACTTTTGGGGGTTGCAGTGATAGGACTGGAGTAAGGGAAGAGGTTTTTAATCATTTCAATGAAATGAGTGTAATTAATATGAAAAGGGTAAATTAAAAAAAAAACAACCAAATATTTAATCACATGGAAATGATGCTGCTTTAATAGCCCAAAGTTTAGAAACTAGCCCATATTTTGCTTACATTACTAACTTTACAAGTCATAGACATTTCCACTGTTATATCTTTCCATCATTATTTTAAATGATTTTATTCTATCAAATTATATAGCTAGATATATGTGATAGAAAGTCAGCGAGTCACTTAAATCTATCTGAATTGCTCTCAAGTTTTTAATTGTCTCTTTTAGTTTAGGAATAAGATGAAATTATTCAAAAGAAATTTCCTTAACAATAGGGAAAAAATAAAGAGTAAGATTGGAAAAATAGTTTGGAATCAGATTGTAGAGGGTCTTGAAAGCCAAAATTAGGATTTGTATTTTATTTGAGACAGTGGGCATTCACAGAATGTTTTTGAACAGAAAATGGTGTAATTGGCAGGACACAATGTTGCAAAATTTACATAAAATCAAAAGATTACAAACTCCAGAAATGAATTACTTCATGAATACCACAAGAAAAGACAGAAAAACTGGAGACAATTCAGAGAAAGACAACCAGGTTAAGGAGGGGTCTCATAACCATGTCATATGGGAATAGGTTGGAAGGACTGGGAATATTTAGACTGGAGAAGAAATTACTTAGGTGGGACAGTCTAAAAACTGTCTAGTAAAAGCGGGAATAGATTTATTCAGCTTGACCCAAGAAGGCAGAATTGGGGATAATGGATAAGAAAAAGTTTCTAACAATTAGAACTACCTAAAAGTGGAATGGGGCAGCTAAGTGTAAGTAAGAATGCTTACTAGAGCCATTAGCTCTGTGATCCTGTTTAAGTCATTTAACCCCATTGGCCTCAGTTTCCTCATCTGTGAAATGAGCTGGAGAAGGAAATGGCAAACCTATTAAGTAGGATATTTCTGCTTATTGGGCTTATTTAAACAGAGACTGAGGGGAAGCTGGGTATCTCAGTAGCTTGAGAGCCAGGCCTAGAGACGGGAGGTCCTAGGTTCAAATTTGACCTCAGACACTTCCCAGCTGTGTGACCCTGGGCAAGTCACTTAACCCCCATTGCCTGGCCCTTACCAATATATAGTATTGATTCCAAAATGGAAGGTAAGGGTTTAAAAAAAAATAAACAGAGGCTAGAAGGCCAGAAATTTTTGTGGAAGGGTTTTAAGATTCCTTCCAACTTATCCCATACATCATGGGACATCTTGCTACCTGCCTTGACACTGCCCTAACTTCATCCGAAGCTGAATCTCTGCCCTGAAGCTGAAAATGATTGACCAATAAGTGAATGATACAAACTGACCTAAATGAGAAAAATTGAGCCGCCTTCTCTTCCATCCACACTGTGCTGAGTCCTCTATCCCATTTGTCCTTTTCTTTCCAGAACAATATCAAATCAAAATGATCACTACTTCTGGGAAGGGCAAGATAGTTCCACCTAACAGTCACATTCCTGTGACTCCCCAGACAAAAATTCCTTTCTCTGACTACCATTTTCCTATTGTGTACTCCCTTACTATTGAAATAAACTCTTTGAGTGCAGGGACTGCTTCACTTTTGGTTTTATATCTGTAGTACCTACAATAGTGCCTATCAAGCACTTGGGCAAGGAGTAACCACTCAGTAAAAGCATTTTCATTAACTCATTCATTCTGAGATTCTGAAAATAATACTGATAAAGAGAAGTTATATGGCCATTCTAATGAAATTAAAAAAAACAAACCTTCCTCTTCTGTCTTAGAATCCATACTGAGTAATGGTTTTAGACAAAAGAGTAGTAAGGGCTAGGCAACTGAAGTGACTTGCCCAGGGTCACACAGTTACCTCCCAATGAATTAATTCATCCATACTTATTCTTGGAAAAAGATAGTACAGACAGACAATAAACTGTGCCTACAATTAATGAAGATAATGAGATGGACTGGATTGTTTTTGAAAAACTGGACAGTCCTTTTAACAATCCCAAAATGTTTCCTGGTAAAAAAATTAATCTATTTAATCTGATGTTCTCCCTAGGAACTTGTTTGATTGAAAGTCTTGGAGCACCATAATCTCTAAAGAATCAAATTCGTTTTTGATCAGTAGAGAGAGGCATTGTAGGCTAAAGCAGGCTACAGTATATTTCTAATTATGACCCATGTCTTGTTAAAGGGATGTTCTTAATCTCTCCCTCTGTCTCCTTAAGAGGCTAGAGAGCAGGATTTATAAGTAGATCAGAACTGACAGGAGTCAGTAAACCAGAGCTGAAGATTCCCTTACCAGAGACCAGGACTGAGGAAAGGAAGTAGCCGCCTTCTGACAGGAAGTTAGGGGGGAGGAGACAGTTGGTGAGTGAGGGGATAAGGAAGCAGTTGCAGATAGTTGGGGGTCTTTTGCCTCTGGGTTCTCGAGAGAGCAGGAGGTCTGTCTCTGAGGCAAGATGCTACTAGCAGCTGGCCACTGACAGTTGGGCTACTATAGAAAAGTGATTGAAGGAGGGAGTGAGTGGTACGTAGCTGTCTATTATTTTAAGGAGTTAGGTGAGTGAGTGAATCATTTATAGAGGACTATAGATTGGGCCTGGCATGCCAGGCAGAAGAAACTGTTCTTAGAAGACAGTCTTTTTTTTCCCCCAATTTTATTTTTTTTCCATTTGAATTAGTTTATTTAGTCAATTTAGAACATTATTCCTTGGTTACAATAATCACATTATTTCCCTCCCTCCCCTCCACCCACTCTTCCAGCAGCCAACACGCAATTTCATTGGGTATTACTTGTGTTAGAAGACAGTCTTAAGAAATAAATTGAGATGTTATAAAGGAAATGCATGATTTAAAAGGGAGGCAGCCTGGTCATGTAGGAAGCATAAGGGATGGCAAGTGAAAGCCTGAATGTTCTCTGGGGACTTAAAAATGTAAAAAAGACCTTAACGAAGACTTTGACTCAATGTAGAAGATCATGAACAAGAATTAATTGGGATAAGAAATTACATCTGGATTGTAACTTGTACTTTTGGAGAGAATATTGATATTGTTGATAACATAGAGGAAGATATTTGAATATTGGATGATATAAGACCTTTTCATATGCCACCATAGAAATTACTTTATTCATCTGTCCTCAGATCATCAATGAAGTATACAAGGTGGAGACAAAGGATGGTAAGTGAATTACTGGGAACAAGCATTAATTTTGATAGGATTTTGGTAGAGCAATAGTCATTCTTGTGAATTTATATTGATCCTAAGCTGACAGAATATTTGACTTCAACCAGATAAAACTGGATCATGATGGTTTCTTTAATGTTCATTTTCTGTCAGTTGTAAGTCTAATTTCTTACTATATGCACATGCTTCATTTTTCTCTTTTGTTGTGTTTTTAATTAGAATATTTTAAAGTACAAATATTGCTTCAAGTAAACATACAAAAATTAGCCCTTAAAAGGTACACTTTAATGACCTGACTTATTTTACTTCACTAAAAAAAAAATCCTTACCTTGTGTCTTACTATCAATTCTAAGACAGAAGAGCAACAAGATTTAGGCGATTGGGTTTCTAGGTGACTTGCCCAGGGTTATACAGTTAGGAAGTGCCTGACTTCAGATTTGAACACAAGTCTTTCCAACTCTAGGCCTGGTGTTCTGTCCACTGTGCTGCCTAGCTGTCTTGTCAATGACTTTTAGATATATTTCAATGTCTATTGATACGGAATTTCAGAGATTATGAAAGCTCACAATGAACCAGCATCTGTTATGCTGATTTGGAAAAAAAGTGCAATTGAGAACAAAAAGAACTCCAAAAAGAGACAAACTGTTACTTCAACATGCTCTCTCTCCCATACAGACTAAATGAGCCTCAGAACCCAAGCAAAGACTTTCTGAGGGAGCCTGGCAGCCAGAGAAGATTGTTAGGGATTCCTAAGTGGCCCAGTAGATAGTGTTGAACTCACTTAATTAAATCCTGCTGCTGTTTGATCCTAGAAAAGCCACTTTACTTTTCTTGCCCCATTTCCTCAGCTATAAAATGGGAATAACAGTATTAGCTGATGAGCAGTTGCCAGGTATCACAACCATTGAGATCACTATTGAAGGAATGATAAATCTAATAAATATGGAAGCTGAGCAGAATTATAGAAAATTCCAAATGGAGATGGAATATAGGAAAAAAAAGCCATACACAGTATCAAATATCAAAAAATTAAGAAATTTATTGAAGAGATGAAGATAAACATGCATAATTGATTTGGAGACTTGCCCAATTTAAAGCTCATTGAATAGTACAGGTGGCAATAGAAGCCTATGGGGAAGCTGCTCAGCCACTGTCCTTATTTGAGAAGCTGAGTAATAGAACTGGATATCTGGTGATTTGAGGGGATGTCTTACCTTAAACAAACAAACAAAACTCCCAAATAGATGCTAATCATTTCTATGAAGAAAAAAACTTATGAGCAATGAAATAGAAAAGCAGAATAGTAAGGACTGGGAAAAAGGTAATTTGTATAGAAAAAACTCACTGTTTTGTTCAAGACTATACAAAGCGGGGCAGCTGGGTATCTCAGTGGAATGAGAGCCTGGCCTAGAGAAGGGAGGTCCTAGGTTCAAATCTGGCCTCAGACACTTCCCAGCTGTGTGACCCTGGGCAAGTCACTTGACCCCCATTGCCTAGCCCTTACCACTCTTCTGCCTTGGAGCCAATACACAGTATTGACTCCAAGAGGGAAGGCAAGGGTTTAAAAAAAAAAGACTATACAAAGAATTGTCAGAAGAAATTCAGATGAACCTAAAAGATCTGGGCATTTTCAATCAGTCTGAAAAATATTTATGTCCTTCCAACTCATAAAGTTTTGGGGACAAAAAAAAATGCCAGTGAGAACAGAAGTTTGTCCACTATTGAGGGAATAAATTCTAATAAATATGTTGATAAACTATGAAATAGAATTATTTCATATTTATAGAATTCCAAATAGAGATAGAGATAAACATGCTTGATTTGGAACTTTGCCTGATTTAAATCCCATTGAAAATAAATGGGCATATCAAACACTAGATTATTTATTTTATTATTATTATTATTATTATTTACTATTACTGTGTATTGTGTACCTAATCTATTCCACTGGTCTACCACTCTATTTCTTAACCAGTATCAGATTATTTTGATGATTACCCTTTTATTATATAGTTTGAGATCTGATATGGCAAGGCCACTTTCCTTCATGTTTTTTTTTTCTTTCACCAGTTCCCTTGATATTCTTCACTGTTTGCTCTTCTAGATGAATTTTGTTCTTTTTTTTCCTAGCTCTATAAAATATTTTTGGTAGTTTGGTATATAACTGAATAAGTAGATTAATTTAGATAGAATTGTCCATTTTTTTTACTAGCCAAAATAATTACAATTTTATTTTATTTTTAAAATTTTATTTAATTAGATGATTTAGAATATTTTTTCATGGTTATAAGACGCATGTTCTTTCCCTCCCCTCTCCCCACCCCCTTCCCATATCTGACTCACAATTCCCCTGGGTTTAACATGTGTCATTGATCAAGAACTATTTCCATATTATTAATATTTGCACCAGGGTGATCATTTAGTCTACATCTCCAATCATATCCCCTTGACCCATGTGATCAAACAGTTGTTTTTCTTCTGTATTTCTTTTCCCACAATTCTTCCCTGGATGTGGATAGTGTTCTTTCTCATAAGTCCCTCCAAATAGTTCTGTATCATTGCATTGCTACTCATAGAGAAGTCTATTATGTTCGATTGTACCACAGTGTATCAGTCTCCGTATACAATGTTCTCCTGGTTCTGCTCCTTTTACTCGGCATCATAGAATTGTCATTTTTATGAGCAATTAACATTTTTCCACTTGTTTAGATCTTTGGTTTGTATGAAAAGTGTTGTAATTGTGTTCATATGGTTCCTGGGTTTGTCTTGGTATTTTATATTGTCTAATATTTTAAATGGAATTTCTCATTCTATCTTTTGCTGCTGGACTTGGTTGGTAATAAATAGAAATGCTGATGACTTATGTAGTCTTATTTTATATCCTGCAACTTTGCTCATGCTATTAATTATTTCAACTAGTTTTTTAGTTAATTCTCTAAGTATACCATCCTGTCATATGCAGTGATAGTTTAGTTTCTTCATTTCCTAATCTAATTCCTTCAATTTCCTTTTCTTCTTATTACTATAGCTAGCATTTCTAATACAATATTGAATAATAGTGGTGAAAATGAACCTTTTTACTTCGCTACTGATCTAATTGGGAAGGCTGTCAGTTTATTCCAATAGATAGATAGTACTTATTTTAAGGAAAGGTCTAATTATTCCTATGTGCGCTAATTTTTTTTTTTAAATCCTTACCTTCAGTCTTGGTTCTAAGACAGAAGAACAATAAAGTCTAGGCAATGGGAGTTAAGTGACTTGCCCAGGATTACAGTTAGGAAGTGTCAGAGGTCAAATTTGAACCCAGGACCCCCTATCTCCAGGCCTGGCACTCTATCCACTGAAGCACCTAGCTATCCCGCTCTCTAGTGTTTTTAGTAGAAATAGGTGTTGTATTTTTGTCAAAAGCTTTTTTTCATTTGTCAAGATAATTATTAATTATAATAGATTTATATAATCTATTAAGATCACACATTTTCTGTTTGTTATTGAGATGGTTAATTATACTGTTTTCCTACTATTGAACCAGCCCTGCATTGTTGGTATAAATTCCACCTGGTTATTGCCATGTGACCCTTGTGATATATTGCTGTAATCCCCTTGTCAGTATTTTAAGATTTTTGCATCAATATTCAGTAAGGAAATTAGTCTATACTTTTCTTTGTTTACTCTTTCTGATTTAGGTATTAGAACCATATTTGTGTCATAAAAAGAATTTGGCAGGACTTCTTTGCCCATTTTTCCAAATGGTTTCCAGCATTCCCACATTAGAATGAATTTTTCTTTAAACTTTTGATAGCATTCACTTGTGAATCTATCTGGCCATAGGAATTTTTTTTTTAGGGAGTTCATTGACGGCATGTTCAACTTAATCTGGGCAATTTGTATTTTTGTAAATATTCATCCATTTCACTCAGATTGTCAAATTTATTCGCATTTAATTGGCAAAATAGCTCCTAGTCATTACTTTAATTTCATCCTCATTGGTAGTTTGTTCATCGCTTTTCATTTTTTATGCTGATTTTCTTCTTTTAAATCAAATTAGACAATGCTTTATTTTATTTTATTGCTCCCCCCCCCCACTCCATAAAACCAACTCCTACTTAATAAAGTAAATAAGTAAATAAACTAATAAGTTCAATGATTTTCTTACTTTCATTTTTATCAGTCTCTCCTTTGATTTTTAGGATTCCCTCTTTGGTGTTTAATTAGGAATTTTTAATTTGTTCTTTTGATAAACCCTATAGATCCAAGCTTTTGGGACAAGAACTCACTATTTAACAAAAACTAATGGGAAAACTGGTAGAAATAGGTATTGACCAACATCTTACAGTATGTCAAAATGAGTACATGATTTAGACATAAAGGGTGATGCTATAAGCAAATTAGGGGATTATAGAATAATTTACTTGAGATCTATAGATAAGGGGAGAATTTATGACAAACAAGAGATATATGAGATATGATGGATAATTTTGGTTACATTAAAAGGTCAAACAAAACCAATGCAATCAAGATTAGAAGTAGAATCAAAAAAATGTTAGTGTCTCTGATAAAGGCCTCATTTCTCAAAAAGATAGAAAATTGAGTTGAATTTATAATACAAATCATTCCCCAATTAATAAACGGTCAAAGAATATGAACAGGCAGTTCCTAGTTGAAGAAATCAAAGCTACCTACAGTGATATGAATAAAAGTTCTAAATTACTATTAGAGAAATAAAAATTAAAGAACTCCATTCCTCACCTATCAGATTAGTTGATTATGATAGAGGAGGAAAAAGATAAAAGTTGGATAGAATGTGAGAAAATTGAAACATTACTAAATTGTTGGTAGTTATGAACTGATCCAACCATTCTATAGAACAGTTTGGAACTATACCCAAAAGACTATAAAACTGTATCTCCTTTAGTCAAAGGATACTGCCACCAAATCTCTATCTCAGAGATAAAAGGGGTGGGCGTGGGAAGGAGGATCTATTTATACTCTTTTTCTGTGGTGGCAAAACAGTTGTATGCAATTATAAAGGAATATTATTGTGCTGTAAGAAATGATGGGCTGAATTATTTCAGAGAAAAAACTCAGACTTATATGAACTGGTGGCAAAGTGAAGTGAGCAGAATCAATATATAACATAGTGGCCATTTGGCCATTTGATGAACAAATCACTATCTTGTGGCTCCTGATGCTTTCTTTGTCCCCCAGGTCAGAAATACTCTTCCCTCATCTCTGCCTCTTATTCCCAACTAAAATACCACTTTTTTACAGGTTTTTCCCCAACCTCTCTTAATTCTAGCACTCTCCCTCTTAACTAATTCCTTTTTATCCTGAATTAGGCTCATTTGTTCATATTTGCTTGCTTATTGTCTCCCTCATTAAACTGTGAGTGCCTTAAAAACAAGGCTTGTCTTTAAACATTTTTTTCTATCTAGTTCTTAGCACAATGCCTGGCACTTGACTGATTAGTTGAACTATAAGAGCTAACATTTGACTGTGTGCCAATAACAATACTAAGTGCTTTACAGTTATTCAATTTGACCATTACAAGTTTAGGAAGTCTGGTCTGTTACTATCTCCATTTCAGAGATAAGGACAGAAACAAAAAGAGGTTACATGGGATGGGACGTCTGAGGCTGAATTTGAACTATCTTCCTGACTCCAGGCCCAGTACTCTATCCACTAAGCCATTTAGCATTACATGTTAATATAGGAACACTCCAAAAGAAACAGTTGACACTAATGCAAGGTTTTGAATTTAATAAGCATTTTACAAACACACAAAGTCAACAATGTACATTGCATATGTTTATAACTGCATTAAGGCTTTTGGGGCACTCTGTCTCATTTGATGAAAGACAGTAGTGCACACATATGCTGACAGGTAAACTATACCTATCTTACAAAGAAAATCATATATATACACGAATATTTATTTTTCTTGGCTTTCTTTCATTTTGTTTTCAGTACTGAATTCTTCCCTCCCTTCTCCAGGAAAGCAAAACCAAAACTGGTTACAAATATAGTCTTTAAAAACAAGTCTAACATAAGCCATGCTCCCAGATCCCCCCCTCCCCCAAAAACCCCATGCTTCACTTTTTACTGAGTTCATCAGTTCGTGTAGAGGTGGAGTATTGTCGTTGTTGATCAATTGTCTTTTTATTTATTCTAGCATTTTTCAAAACAATTCAAATAGCTACTTCCTAAAAGAACTTTTTACTGAGTGTCCTAGCTGCTAGAGGGACTCCCTTTTTAAAATTTTGTGTGCATTCTTTCTTGAGGGCAGGGACCTTTTGATTTTTGTCTATCCCCTAGGGATTAGAGGGTGTTTAACAAATGCTTATTTGATTTTAAGATGTCAAATTTCATCTCTAAATATCTATTAGACTTATCCTAGGCTAAACAATTTTCCTCATCTGTAAAATGTTTCCTACCACAGAAAGTTGGTACGAAGAGCTAAACATAATATATGCCATATTGTAGTTAAGATATTTGAGTGGAAAAAAGTAAATTCAACTCCAATATTTACTAGCTGTGACCACAGAAGGGCAAGTCATGTCATTAGCATTATTGCCCTTACTATCCTACCTACTCCACAGGGTTTTTGAAGCACCAAATAACAACATCTGCAGTGTCCTGTAAAGTAGTTACCAATATAGGTTAGAAGGTAAATTTTTCAGTTGAATATGTAATTTATTAAATGTGTAATAGAAACAAAATGGTGAATTTTCTTTTGTGGAGGTTGCACCTAACAAATTAGGGTAGGGTATACAATTAGTAAAAAATTATAAGTTCAGAGTTCATGAAATGACCTCAATTGTTAGTGCAGTTCCACCTCCCCCATTTTACAGATGAGGAAACTGAGACCCAGGACTGATTTGCCCAGAATAGTAGCATGAGCTGGGATTAAAATTCAGATCTATAAATATTACACTAATCCAGCACTAAAATTTCTAAGCTTTTGAGTACTGGAGAAAATCATATTCTCAGTCTCATTTACTTTTAGTCTCCACATCACTCCTTGTCACTGTCAACTATTTGCCATACACAGCATTCCTCTACTCAATGGGAGTAAACTTAAGCTTCCTTCAAAAGATAGGACAAGTTTTGCATTTATATTCATAACACCTAATCTCTTTGAACACTGATAAGCAATGTATCCCTTCCCTAAAAATGCAACATATTCTAGTACATTTAAAATTCCATTATGACACAAGTTCTAATTTAATGGAACACAAATTTGGTAACTTTGTAGATATTCTAATAGAAGCCCATTTCTCTGAAATAAGGTTGATTCCCCATTCAGTTTAAATAATGAGATTGAGGAATTATGGACAACATGCTCCATCAAACAGTATGCTGTTGTACAAGATGGAAAAAGGCATTTGTATATAGTCCAGCCAGGAAATGTGCTAAGTGCTTTTCAAATACAAAATATTGAATTTGAGTGGGGGGAGCCCCATAAATGAGTTGAGAGGCATACTGTTGCAGGTAGTACCCCAATCCATCAGAGGGGATTTGGGGTATGTCTGGAATACAAAGATAAATCTATTCAATGACTTAACTTAACCATATATGCATATACAAAGTTTTATAAAAATTGACCTAGAGGTTATTTTTCTCTTTCCTATAACTAAGTCCGAAGGGAGTATTTTCTGATGGCATTTCCAATGTTTCAAGGAAGGAAGTGAATTTCTGGTTCATATTATCTGCCCTGATTCCAAATGTAGCACTTTTGCACACTGACTTGTTGCCCCATTTAAAGGTTTACTAATCAAATTCAAGCTAATTAATTACTGTGAAAATACCTATTCCCTTTTGCTAGTTATCAAGTTTCATTGCTACACAAACAGTACAAAAGGAATCTAATTACTAAATAAGCCTAATATTTATATATACTATTTCAAAATTTGTAACACACTTATATACATTATCTCATTTAAACCTCACAACAACCCTGTGAGGTAGGTACTACAGATGTGAGTGGCAAATGCTCAGGTACATAGCCAGTGTAAAAAGTATAAGGACTCACACATCCCTCTTAATGATCTAACATTCTTAATTTCCTATAAAGTCACAAAGGGTGAGAGAGAACTACCAAAAAGCAAAAGGATTTAAGATGAAGATAATATTACTAAATAAACCCATTCTTGGTTATTAAATCACCACACCCACAAGCTAGAACTTACCAAAGTATACAAAACTCCAATAATTTAACTAAGGGTGATCAATGGATCAAATGAAACTGACCACAATTACTTTTGATTCACAACATTTATTTTAACAAACAGTTGAATCCTCAAGATGAACTAGATGCTGCGACAGCTGCTCTCTTGGGTTTAGGTGTTGTTCCTTCACGGAATCCATTCCTATGCCATTAAAAAAAAAGTGTTTTAATTTTTCAGGGTGCTTTTGTGGAGGTACATTCTGCAAACATTTTACTCAGCTCATCTCAGTTAAATGCTGAAATCACTATTAATTCATATGTTCAGACATTTTTTTAAAGTACATCACTGACAAGCTGCAAATATTCCCTTGGTTTTTCTTTTCAGAACATTATGTTGGACAGAATCCATTTAAAAAAAAATTCAAATATCAAAATACTTTAATATGCAAACAATTCTGGACTTTCCACTAACACAAGCTCAGCTAGCTCAAGATTACATAGGAAGTCTGTCTAACAGTTGACTACAAAATCCATATCTACTCAAGTTCAAGAGGATCCTAAAAATTGGAATCAACCTGTCACAGGATATCCATTTCTGGACTGTGATGTCAGTGTTCCTTTTTTAACAAGTGTCTGTGATATTAGCCTTAAATATCTTACCCAAACCCAAGAATTCGAGGAGGGACAACTGGGTGGCTCAGTTGATTGAGACAGCCAGTCCTAGATACCCCAATTGCCTAGCCCTTACCACTCTTCTGCCTTGAAGCACCTAATATTGATTCTAAGACAGAAAGTATGGGCAAAAAAAAATAATAATAAAATAAAAAAGTCAAAGGACTTGATAACCTCAGTCACTTGTCTTTAACAGAAACATCTGTTACTTCTCTAGAGTAGAAAAACTTTTGAAAATGTAACCCTGACAATAAATAGCATCTTCAAAAATCCACATTGCATTAGTAGATTATGGCAATGACTGAGAAATTTTAGTTTGTTCCTAGATGCATACACCCATCTTGATAACTGCTATATCTTTGGTGTTCCCAAATGCAATACTGAACATCCAAGGATGAAATGCAAGACTAAATTGCCTTATACTTATTTCAGCTCTTCATCTTGAGAAGTGTCAGAGGCAACTTTGAAAGCCTCTTAAGTAGCAAGTCTGCATTAGTATAGGCAGTTCTATATAGTACCTTATAGGCAATGAACTCTAGCAAATACTGTGTTGACTGTTCAAATATTAAATTCTTTTGCTTTTCATTGGACACCCATATTTCATGTAGCAAAGTGAAAAAATAAAAGCAGCAAAAAGCCAACTTTAAATTTACAAAATTATCTGAAAACCACTCCTAAAGCTTTATCATTGTTGGAAATGATGTCCTTAAGATAATTCTACTTAAAATGCAAGCTAAATAAGCATTTTAAATTTTGTTTTCCTTTTTTTTAGAAGCTCAGCAAGAGAAAACACAAAACTATACCTGAAACGGCGGTATACAATTTTTAGATGTCTCATTCGACCAGTACCAGTGGTGTTGCGTCTCTTAGCCTTTGCACTCCAGTTATCTAGGATACAAAATCAAACAATTCAAGGCCTGAAGTCTCTGAAGAGTCCCATTTCATTTCCCCAAAATTATTTTCAGTGACCCCCCCAGCTGTTTCAAATTTTCAACCATATCTTATTTCAAGGATACAAAGGGGGAAAATCAGTTCATGTTGTTAGAAGAAAAGAGGTAGGAGAAATGACTGCGAGAAACAAGATATGTGTACACAAAATAAATGATTAGGAGAAAATCAAGGGTAAAAAAACCAAGAAAGATTTCCCTTTGAAGGTGGCATTTAAGCTGACCCTTGAAGAAAGCCAACATTTAATGATACTACCTCAAAGTTATTTACAGGTCTCAGTGTTTTAATATTTCCAAATGATTCTCAACAGTTCTTCAGCAACTATCTGTGGCATAATGAGCTCTAAATTTGTACCAGTTCAAAGATTCCCCCTCTAAAATTACATTTGGTATTTTTAGCTGTGCATATGAAATAAAAAGAAAAATATTTTTAAGTCCATTCGCTGTCCTAATCATTCCTTTCATGAGTATTGACAGAAAATCTTTACATCATAAAGCTTTTCTTCTAATAAAAAAACCGCACACCCCAAATTTCCCTACTTTTTACATAGATGAAGAAATCGAGATTCAATAGTTAAATAATTTCTCCAGGACGAGAGCAATGATTTGAATGGAATTCCTCTGATTTTAAAGAGTTCAACCATGTTTCTAAAGCCCCCACCCCATGTCTTACTTTCTCTTAGAGGCAGTAGCCTCTACGTGTCTTAGCAGCTCTAAACCCTTTCTTCACTCCATCCTTATTCATTTGTTCACATGGAACAGTAACTATTTTTAATGGACAAAGTCTGCAACTAGCAAGACGAAACAAAATGGTAAAAAACCTGCCCCTTTCCTTAAGGAATACCTACTCCATGGGAAACTTACACTTTCTCTTGCGTTTAGCAGGGTATCCACATTTGCCACATGTTGACTTCTGAAGGTGGTATGCCTTGGAACCACAACGACGGCACAAAGTGTGCGTCTTATTCCGGCGCTTACCAAAGGAAGAAGTCCCCTTCGTCTGGAAAACACGAACATTTTAAATTGAGATACAGCACAATCTACCGCAACAAAAAATGGCAGCAAACATTCTAACGTGAAAATGAGTTACAAATTCCAAATGAACGGCGATTGCTAAGCTCCTAAATTTTCACATTTCACAGAAGCAAGTCTACCTGAATCTTCAATGCCCTTCCCCATCCAATGTTGGGAACATGGGAGTTTTACTATAGGACAGAATAGGAGGTCTGGGAAATAACTCACTTTAGGCCACTCTCACAACATTAGTCCTTCACTGTCCCAAACTTCTCGCCATGTCCCACCACACGTCAGGCCAGGCCGATCACTAGTTCCACCCCTAGGAGCATAACTAAAAGCCCCACCAGTCAGTCCTTGGCATTCCCAGACAAAATCACGTTCCAATCTCTGGGCACACATGAGGGTCCCGATGCCCAGGCCCGGGTGGTGGGGGCGTGAGGCTTCTCGGACGAAAGGGCTCGGCCTCAAGTAGAGCTGGCCCTGCAATTCTTCGGGGACCCACAATTTTTTATTTTAGGCCCCCTGAGTAGGATTTTCCGCCGTATCGAGCTCTTCGATGCCCGCAGAGGCCATGGCCACTATAGCTGGCCGTCGCAGCCATTTGGGGAGAGAGGATGGATACCGATACTACCCAGACCCAAAGGCAGAACTCACCATCTTCCTTCTGCAGCCGGGACCAAAGAGAACGGAAGAGAAAGAGCACTTCCGCTATATCAAGTTCGCTGGGCTTCCGCCGAGATAGTACTTCCGTCGGTCACGGTGCACCATGGAAAAAGTTCCGGCGGCGGAGACGGTGGGTGGGGATGAGGGGAGGGATTGAGAGAGGAGACGGCTGGGGCTCGGCGCTGATTGGTCAATAATGTGGATTATTGATTCTCGAGCGGGAAGCGCGGTCGCTGCGCGAGCTTCCGGTTCTTAGCTGTGGGTTGAGAGGCGTTTCTGGCATTTGTTGTGGCTCATTTCATCAGACCACGATCCTTGGCGAATGCTTAGGCGAGCTTGTCCCCTGCTGTCTCCTGCCTTCCAGGAGCCAGGGCAGCGCTGTAAAGGGCCTCCAGGATCAACATCTACGACTTTTAAAAACTCGTTCAAGCCGGGTCCAGTAGTCACGTGATGGGGAGCCCCCCTCCCCGTTTGACTGAGCCATCTACTTCACCTGTTTTTCCCCCTTCTGTAAATGGTTTTTAACTAGACCTAGGAGTAGAAAGGGAGGAGCAAGCATTTATCCAGTACCTACTGTGTACTAGACTAAAGGACTTTACAAAACTTTTTTTGATCAGTTCTTTATTTTAAATCACGGATCCTTTTGGTGTTCTGGTGAAGTTTATAGATCCATTCACAAAATGCATATTTTTAATGCATAAAATGCGTTGTATTATGAAACAAACCATTTATGATGAGATAGAATTATAAAGATACTTGGAAAGCGAATACTCACAGACTTCAGATAAGGAACCCATGGATTATCACTGAAGTCCTATGGATTTTATTTTATCCATTAAAAAATATTGTGGGAAGGACCCATAGGCTTCAGATTCCAGAAGAATGCATAACAAAGAAAAAAAGTGCAAGAGCTATTTCCTGATTATATATTAGACACTCCTGGGCTTCAGGAAAGCTAGCTGTGATAATCTACACATCCTTTAGAAGACATTTCCTACCTTCTACCTTTGAAATAGAGGACCCTGTTTTCTGGAATGCACTGCGTTATTATTTGATCTTCTAGAATCATTTCCTTCAAAACAACTTAAGCATTAATTCATACTTAGAATTTGTACAGATTTATCCCAGTGATTTAAGAAAAAGTAGCCCCTGGAGACACCCCAAATTACTTTGTATCTAGTTATGTCTTTAATTTTCAGTGTGCAACAAAGGATTTAAAAAAAATATATAGATTATAAGCTCTTTGAAGGCAGGAACTCTACTACTATAACTTTTTTGTTTTCATATCTTCATTCTTAGTAAAGGGCCAGAAGCACTTTGGGCCCTGCTGAATTGAACGAGGCCTATAAGACCGGTAGCCAGGCCTCCTCAAGAAGTATTCCAGAGTAGACACAAAACTGAGCCACTACTAATAGTATAAAACTAAAGTCCATGTTAGCCATTGGACTTGACTGGTATTTTGTCACATAAGCAGTTGTTTTTTCTGATTTATGACTTTCTTAAAAAACCTTTACCTTCATCTTAGAGTCTATAGTATGTATTGGTTCTAAGGCAGAAGTGTGGCAAGGGGTAGGCAGTGGGGGTTAAAGTTACTTTCTAAGGATCTCACATAGCTGGGAAGTGTCAGGTCACATTTGAACCCAGGACACTGACCTTCCATCCCTCTTCTCTATTCACTGAGCCAGCTAGCTGCCCCATATGACTTATTTTTAAAAGATATTTATATTGGAAGCCTTCATAGGAGAAAGCAAAGGAAATCCCCTACAGTGTATAGGATGGGTTCCCAAACTTTCTAAAGTTTTGAAAGTGGTATTATTCCTTTGTGCTGGTTGTGTCTAGATAGAGATACACATTCTAATTCATTATTATACATTTAGTAATTTAAACAAGAGGCAGCCTGGTGTGAACAAACTGATGGATTAGACTTGGAAATGAGAAAATCTGGCTTCAAAGCTCTGACACTATTCATTTTATCTTTGTGTGCTTCACATAACTCCTTAAAATGTATTGAGTCATCGATATTTAAGTTGGAAGTAATTATGGAGGGTATTCCCTAATAACATTCTCAACAAACTGCACAAAAAAAATTCAAATGAAAATATGATACAATAAAATTATAGTTACTCAAAAACCTAATAGAATAATGTGTAGGGGGATAAGTGGACCCCTATTAGCTTTGGTTCTACCTTACCACCCTCTGTGGCTCTGTTTGGAGGATAGAGCCATAAACTTCAAAATTCCCATTTAAGGAGAGCTCAGTTCCAAACATCCTATTTCTTTCCTGGTTGTACTACTTTGGAACTTTTCTGACTTCTCTATTCCCTGTGCTAGGTGACAGATAAAAAGGCAAAAGTGAAACAGCCTTTGTTTTCAAGTGAGTTTACATTCTATGTGAGGAAACAATATGTATGTACATAGATATGAACAAAAACATAGATATTATAGCTAATAATTGTTAATGTTTATGAAACTCTTACTATGTTCCAGGTACCATGCTAAGTGCTTTAGAACTATTATCTTTTACATGTTACTGAAATTATAAACCTTGATGACAAGAATTATGGTGTTCTTGACAGAAATAGAAAAATTAAGAAAACTAAAAGATGATACCTCAAAGCTATTCTAATTTTCTTTTTTCTAATTAATAAAGTTTTAATTAAATGTAGTTAGAAATTATTAACTTGTTTTCTTTTTTGAAAATTATTCACATTCTTTGATGATTTATTCTTTAAAGCAAAAGGATAGAATGGTAAGATTTCTATGAATTGATACAAAAGGAATATAAAAGAATTAAGAAAAATATATATAATGATTGCAACAATTATATATATATCAATATAAATCAAAAGAATCATGAAACTGAATGCTGTGAAATTATGAACAAACTTGAAAAGATATGACCAAAGACGAGATATGAGAAAGCATTTCTTTTTTTGCAGAACAAGAGACAGTGGCTCCCAGTGGTTTGAGTCCTGCCTGAAACACTAGCTATGTGATCCTGGGAAAGCCATTTAACTTCTGTCTCAGTATCCTGATCTCTGTAAAATGGGAATAATAATAGTGTCTGTCTTCCAGTGTTGCTGGGAGAATAAATGTGATATTTATAATGTACTTTGAAAAACTTAAAGCACTATATAAGATGCTAACTATTATCATGAACAATTATATAATGTCAGATTTAAAAAATATATTGTTTGATTTTATTTTGGGAAATATAAGTCATATAAAAACAAAAGCTATTGATGAAATTTAAGTCTATTAAAAAAAAAGTTCGTTCACCATTCATCCACTGGGGAAATGGACATTATGACAATACTATTCCAGTGATATCAAACTCAAGTATGAGGATGCCACTGGATCACATATTCACTTAGAAAACCACATATTACCATTAGCTATTACATTTTTATTTTATTATATTTTCCAATTACATTTTGTTCTTGTGCAGGATGCTTGCTGACTGGCATGTATGACAATCTTTGCTCTAATGCAATGATGATGAACTTGTTAGAGACGGAGGGCTGGGTCCCCCTACACCCCCCACCCCCAGACCAAGTGCCATGCCCCACCTTTCCCCTTAACCCACACAGGGTAGGAAGAAAGCACTTCCATTGGGCTGCTGGGCAGAGGGGCAGGTGAAGTGAGGAATGACTTCAGCAAATATAGAGATGGGGAGGGGAGTGACCCAAACTGTCTGCTCCCCTCCAGCTCTGCCACCTGTGAGTTATCCACTTTACCCCCTGTGGGCTCCCATTCAGCTGCTGGGCAGAGGGGTGGGTGATGTGAAAAAATGTCATCAGATTTGGTGAAGAGGGGGAGGGGAGCAGTTCTGCTAGAGTCCCTCTGCCTTTCTAATAAAGAACTCTGAGGGGGAGGGGAGACAGAGAAGGAGGGTGGCCAAGTGCCCACAGAGAGCTCTCTGTGTGCCATCTTTGGAACCCATAACATAGGTTCAAGATCACTGCTCTAATGGTTCTGTGAATGGATTTGCTACATTCCAATTCAACAGAGTCAGTATTTCTTATTTGTTTATGATATGCAAGGTACTGTGCTAGGTCCAGAGATAATAAGATCAAAATGAAATACTTTCCCTTTAAAGATTTTGCAAATTTTTTTTAAAGATTCAGCACTTCTACCTCTGCTGATTTAGTAGCAACGGATTTCTCAACCCCTGGCAATTTGGTTTCTGTCCTCTAAAGAAAATTTTTATTTTGCAGGATTGTTGTGAAGATGGGATGAAGTAATATTTGCAAAATATGTTGTAAACGTCAGAGTACTATGTAAATGCAACAGTTTCTGTTCATTATTTATTTTTTTGAAGTCTATGGTAGGTGTTGAAAAAGTAGAGGTAGTGTGTATAGAAGTTGAGGGCAGGGGATATTGTGAACATGTGTTGGGAAAACTGATGGATTTTAATGTCATGGGGAAATGACTCTCGACAGTATGGATCTACTAAAAGCCAGACATTCTCGTTTCAGATGACAGCCCCAGAACTACTTTCACATTCTGTTTCCAGGTCAAGTGAAAACAGGAACAACCACTGCTCCAATTATGGCTTCTGAAATTATTGAAAAGGAAAGACAAAACTTTGTTAAAATTCTGCAGCAAGATCCTGATTCTATATTAGATACATTAATTTCTCGGAACCTAATTTCTGAAGAGGAGTATGAGATCCTCGATACTGTCACAGACCCACTGAAGAAAAGTAGAAAAATGTTAATTCTGGTACAGAAAAAGGGAGAGAGAAGCTGCCAGCAGTTCCTTGAGTGTTTACATAGTGCTTTTCCGGAATCAACAACCGGTTGGTGGTCTATACTAGGTGAGTGAGAATTTATTAGTTTTTTTAAGCCAGATTTTTCTGAAGAAATAATGCATTTTAAATGTTTTACTTTTACATTTTTATCTCTTCTACAGATTTAAAAAAAAATATAGGCTCAGAGAAGCTTGTGATCCTTCTAAGAACTTTTTCTTTCTCTAAAGATCAAGTTCAGTGAAATTTAGCCTACATAAAGTATAAGTTTCGATATAAACAAAGTCCCTAAAATCTTAATTTTAATCAGTTCAAATGTAGAGAATGGTAAACTTATCACACACATACTTCAGAATTCTGATTGGTTGATAACGATTGTATACATTTATATTTATATTAAAATAAATTATAGATTTTTTCTATTGGGAAATTTGGGAATTCTTCAACACTAAGATCATTTGATTAGAGTATGTCATTCATGCTTTCTAGGTTAGGAATTTGATTATTATAAAGTTAGTTAATTTTTCACAGAAAAAAAGTTATATCTTGTCATATGTAATGCTAGTTATACCTGCTAGCCATTTTGAAAATATCTTGGATATGGTGAGCTAGTAACTATATATTTATATTTGAAGAACAGTTTTTGTGACTGTTAGTAGAAATCCAGTTTCCTAAAGAAATACAAAGAATTCCTTCTTTTCTCTTAATTTCTTAAAGATAACACAGGTAATAATCTTTTTTTTTTCCTCAGAGGAGAAATAAACTTGCAGTGTAGGAGGGATTTGGTAGATATTTCCCTTAATAGGGACTATTTTCTTTTAAATCCTTACCAAGGCAGAAAAGCAGTAAGGGCTAGGCAGTGGGGCTTAAGTGACTTGCCCAGGGGACACATAACTAGGAAGTGTCTGAGGCTAGAGTTGAACCCAGGTTCTCCCATCTCTGGGTCTGTCTCTCAATCCACTGAGCTACCTACCTGCCCCCAAGACTGTTTAATATATTTCTAGGCTGCCAATAGATAGAATTTCCATTCCTAGATACCTTTAAAAATATGATCAGACATTATTTTTTTTAATAAACATTTTTTTTTGGTCAATTTCAAACATTATTCATTGGATACAAAAATCATTTTCTTTTCCTCCCTCCCTCCCCCCCCAGCCGACACACAATTCCACTGGGTATTACATGTGTCCTTGATCCGAACCCATTTCCATATTGTTGGTATTTGCACTAGGATGTTCATTCAGAGTCCACATCCCCAATCATATCCCATTGGCCCCTGTAGTCAAGCAGTTGCCTTTCCTCAACATTTTTATTCCCACAATTTGTCCTCTGCTTGTGGATAGTTTTTTTCTCACAGATCCCAGCAGATTGTTCAGGGACATTGCATTGACACTAATGGAAAAGTCCTTTATGTTCGATTGTACCACAGTGTATCAGTCTCTGTGTACATTGTTCTCCTGGTTCTGCTCCTTTCACTTTGCTTTACTTCCTGGAGGTTGTTCCAGTTCCCATGGAATTCCTCCACTTTAATTATTCCTTTCAGCACAATAGCATTCCATCACAAACAGATACCACAATTTGTTCAGCTATTCCCCAATTGAAGGGCATTCCCTCGTTTTCCAATTTTTGGCCACCACAAAGAGTGCAGCTATGAATATTCTTGTACAAGTCTTTTCCCTTATTATCTCTTTGGGGTACAAACCCAGCAGTTCTGTGGCTGTATCAAAGGGCAGACAGTCTTTTATCGCCCTTTGGGCATAGTTCCAGATTGGCCTCCAGAATGTTTGGATCAATTCACAACTCCACCAGCAATGAATTAATGCCCCGACTTTGCCACATCCCCTCCAACACTCATTACTTTCCTTTGCTGTCATGTTAGCCAATCTGCTAGGTGTGAGGTGATATCTCAGAGTTGTTTTGATTTGCATCCCTCTGATTATCAGAGATTTGGAACACTTTTTCATGTGCTTATTAATGATTTTGATTTCTTTGACTGAAAATTGCCCCTTCATGTTCCTTGCCCATTTATCAATTGGAGAATGTCTTGGTTTTTTGTACAATTGATTTAGCTTTTTGTAAATTTGAGTAATTAAACCTTTGTTAGAGGTTTTTGTTATGAAGATTGTTTTCCAGTTTGTTGCTTCCCTTCTGATTTTAGTTACATTGGTTTTGTTTGTACAAAACCTTTTTAATTTGATGTAGTCAAAATTATTTATTTTACATTTTGTGACTCTTTCTTGGTTTTAAACTCTTGCTTGGTTTTAAACTCTTGCTTGGTTTTAAAATCTTTCCCTTCCCAAAGGTCTGACATGTATACTATTCGGTGTTCACATAATTTACTTATTCTTTCCTTTTTTATGTTGAAGTGTTCATCCATTCTGATTTTATCTTGGTATAGGGTGTGAGGTGTTGATCCAAACCTAATCTCTCCCACACTGTCTTCCAATTTTCCCAGAAGTTTTTATCAAATAGTGGATTTTTATCCCAAAAGTCGGGGTCTTTGTGTTCGTCATGGATTGTCTTGCTGAGGTCACTTACCCCAAGTCTATTCCACTGATCCTCCTTTCTGTCTCTTAGCCAGTACCAAATTGTTTTGATGATCACTGCTTTATGGTATAGTTTGAGATCTGGGACTGCAAGGCCACCTTCCTTTGTATTTTTTTTTCATTATTTCCCTGGATATCCTTGATCTTTTGTTCTTCCAAATGAACTTTGTTATGTTTTTTTCTAATTCAGTAAAAAAGTTTTTTGGAAGTTCAATGGGTATGACACTAAATAGATAAGTTTGGGTAAGATGGTCATTTTTATTATATTAGCTCATTCTACCCATGAACAGTTGATGTTTTTCCAATTGCTCAGATCTAGTTTTAGTTGTGTGGAGAGTATTTTGTAGTTGTGCTCATATTGTTCCTATGTTTGTCTCAGGAGATAGATTCCTAAATATTTTATATTGTCTAGGGTGATTTTGAATGGAATTTCTCTTTCTAATTCCTGCTGCTGAGATGTGTTGGAGATATATAGAGATGCTGATGACTTATGTGAGTTTATTTTGTATCCTGCAACTTTGCTAAAGTTGTTGATTATTTCCACTAGCTTTTTTAGTTGATTCTCTAGGATTCTTTAAGTAGACCATCATGTCATCCATAAAGAGTGATAGCTTGGTCTCTTCATTGCCAATTTTAATACCCTCAATTTCTTTTTCTTCTCTAATTGATACTACTAGTGTTTCTATAATAAATAATAATAAATAAAGGTATATAATAATAATAACAGTGTTAATGGGCATCCTTGTTTCACTCCTGATCTTATTGGGAATGCATCTAGTTCATCCCCATTGCAGATGATATTGGCTGATGGTTTTAGAAAGATATTGTTTATTATTTTTAGGAAAGACCTTTCTATTCCTATTCTTTCTAGTGTTTTCAATAGAAATGGGTGTTGTATTTTGTCAAATGCTTTTTCTGCATATATTGAGATAATCATGTGATTTTTGTTGGTTTGCTTGTTGATATGGTCAATTATGTGGATGGTTTTCCTGATATTGAACCGTCCTTGCATTCCTGGTATAAATCCCACCTGATCATAGTGAATAACCCTCATAATGACTTGCTGGAGTCTTTTTGCTAGTATCCTGTTTACGATTTTTGCATCTATGTTCATTAAGGAGATTGGTCTGTAGTTTTCTTTCTCCGTTTTTGGCCTTCCTGGCTTTGGGATCAGTACTATATTTTTGTCATAAAATGAATTTGGTAGAACTCCCTCTTTGCTTATTATGTCAAATATTTTGTATAGTATTGGGATTAGTTGTTCTTTGAATGTTTGATAGAATTCACTTGTGAATCCATCAGGCCTTGGGGCTTTTTTTCTTGGGAAGTTCTTTGATGGCCTGTTCAATTTCTTTTTCTGATATGGGATTATTTAAGAATTCTATTTCTTCTTCTGTTAATCTAGGCAATTTATATTTTTGTAAATATTCATTCATATCACCTAGATTGGCATATTTATTGTCATATAGTTGGGCAAAATAGTTTTTAATGATTACCTTAATTTCCTCTTCATTGGAGGTGAGTTCTCCCTTTTCATCCCTGATATTGTTAATTAGATTTTCTTTTTCCTCTTTTTTATTAGATTGATCAATATTTTGTCTATTTTGTTTGTTTTTTTCAAAATACCATCTTCTAGTCTTATTTATTAGTTCAATAGTTCTACATTTTTTATTTTATTAATTTCTCCCTTAATTTTTAGGATCTCTAATTTGGTTTTCCTCTGGGAGTTTTTAATTTGTTCGCTTTCAAGTTTTTTGATTTGCATGTCCAATTCATTGACCTCTGCCCTCCCTAATTTGTAAATATATGAACTCAAGGGTATACATTTTTCCCTGAGTACTGCTTTGACTGCATCCCATAGAGTTTGAAAGGATGTCTTATCATTGTCATTTTCTTTAATGAAATTATTGTTTCTATGATTTGTTCTCTGACTAGTCGATTTTAGAGAATCATATTATTTAATTTCCAATTAATTTTTTATTTGGCCCTCCTTGTACCCTTACTGATCATTATTTTTATTCCCTTATGATCTGAAAAGTTTGCATTTATTATTTCTGCTTTTCTGCAATTGTATGCCATGTTTTTATGACCTAGTATATAGTTGATCTTTGTGAGTGTACCATGTGCTGCTGAAAAGAGAGTGTATTCCTTTTTGTCTCTATTTATTTTTCTCCATATATCTACTAACTCTAATTTTTCTAAGATTTCATTCACCTCTTTTACCTCTTTCTTACTTATTTTTTTGATTTGATTAATCTAAATTTGATAGTGATAGGTTCAGGTCTCCCACTAGTATAGTTTTACTATCTATTTCCTCCTTCAGTTCTACTAGTTTCTCCATTAGAAATTTGGGTGCTATACCATTTGGTGCATACATGTTGATTAGTGATATTTCCTCATTATCTATACTCCCATTTATCAGGATGCATTTACCTTCCCTATCCCTTTTAATCAGGTCTATTTTTACTTTGGCTTTGTCAGATATCATGATTGCAACTCCTGCTGTCTTTCTGTCAGTTGAGGCCCAATAGGTCTTGCTCCATCCTTTAATTCTGACCTTGTGAGTATCTACTCACCTCATGTGTGTTTCTTGTAGATAAGATATGGTAGGATTCTGGATTCTAATCCACTCTCCTATTCATCTACATTTTATGGGTGAGTTCATCCCATTCGTGTTCAGTTGTGATTGTTACTTTTGAATTCCTTAGCATTTCGATATCCTCTCCTAGTTCTGACCTTTCTTCTTTTGCTATATCCTTTTAAATCAGTGGTTTACTTTTAGTCAATCTCCCTATTCCCCTCCCTTGATATGCTTCCCTTTCTGTCCCCTCCCTTTTTGTTCCCTTCTTGGTTTTTCAGGGTCCGTTAAGTTCCCTTCCTCCTCTCCTTCCCTCCCCACTTTTTTTAACTCCCTCCCCCCGCCCCCCCTTAATTTTCTCTTCTTCCTTACCCTGTAGGATAAGATAGATTCAAGATCCCAATGGATCTAGATGCTCTTCCCTCTCAGAATTGATTTCACTGAGAGTGATATTCGAGTATTACCTATTACTCTCTTCCTCTAAACTGGAAACCAATGATCTTGCAAAACAGCAAGAATTAATAAAGCAAAGTCAAAAGACAGACAAAATAGAAGAAAACATAAAATATCTCACTGACAAGGTGACAGATCAGGAAAACAGAGGAAGGTGAGACAATTTAAAAATCATTGGTCTATCTGAAAAGCCAGAAATAAACAGAAACCTTGACACCATACTACAAGAGATCATCCAAGAAAAACTGCCCTGAAGTTCTAGAACAAGGGGGAAAAGTAGACACTGAAAGAGTTCATAGAACAGTCTCTACACTCCAAAAAACAACTCCCAGAAATGTAATTGCCAAATTCCAGAGCTTTCAAGCTAAGGAGAAAATCCTAGAAGAAGCCAAAAAGAAACAATTTAGATACAAAGGAGCACCAATCAGGATCACACAAGACCTGGCAGCTTCCACACAGAAAGACCACAAGGCCTGGAACACGATATTCAGAAAGGCAAGAGAACTGGGTCTTCAACCAAGAATCACCTATCCATCAAAACTGAATATATACTTCCAGGGGAAAGTATTGGCATTGGTTTCCAGTTGCTCAATTCTGGTCCTTAAGACCTGTTTTTCTGCTTTAATCTTTTGGTATTCAGCTATGATTTCTTCATTTTTTTTGGAACAATTTCCCACTTCTCTTTCTAGAAGGTTTCCATCCTTTTGATGATAAGCTCCATTTGAGACTCTTCCAGGGTTTGTGGACAATTTCCATTTTTTTTTGTTTTGCCTTTGTTTGAATTTTGACCTGTATTTCCTCTGTAGCCTGTATTTTCCCTCCATAAAAATTCTCAAGGGTCACAGCCTTCTTTTTGTTTTTTTTTTTGGAAGAATTTTGAGGCTCCTGTGCACAATTAGCCATTTTCTGGGTGTTTTCCCTTCTCTCTTTAGTCAGAAATCTGAGTCAGCTGGGTAGCTTCTCTGTGTATGGAGTTAGGGAGCAAGGATTTTGCCTGAGGCAAGCTCTCAAATCTCCACAGTCCTTTGCAGCTCTTCTCGGTGCTACCTTCACAGGGGCACTCAGGGTCTGCTCTCTCCCTCCCGCCTGGTTTTCTGGTCCAGCTGCCCCCAGGGGTGATTCTCTGGTGGTCCCTGTTGGCTCCCAAGGACCCAGAAGTGTCCCTTGATCACTCCAGAAGCACTCCTCGCTCACTCCCTGGTTCTGGCAGGCACATTGGCTCCGGACACTTAAGGTCTGCAATCCCTCGCATGCTGGGGTTTTCCATCAAGCTGCTTTCGGGGGTGGGTCCCCTATGGTCCTAGTCAGCTCTGAAGGACCCAGAGGTGTCCCTTACTCACTCCAGGGATGCCCCTTGCTCGTTCATCTTGGCGTGCGCTGATTCTGGCTCTGGCTCTGTAGGTGTGGTTGGGGGAGGGTGGATCGTTTTGCGTTTGGGTAGAAGTGCTTTCACCCTCTTATAGACTGGAAAAGCCCCAATCCCATGCACCTTCAATGCTGCGCCCCAATATATAGCTCCTCTGCTCCTCTGAAAATGATTCTTAAGGTCTTTTGGGGTAGTCCTTGTCAGTGTGTGCTGGGGAGAGTAAGTGACTCGCATTTAGACTGCTGCCATGCTTACCCGGAAGTCCCAAACATTCTTTAAATAAAGACTTTGGAGAAAACAGGTGTAAGAACTAAAGGTCCCTTCTGTTTTTAAGGTTCTATGACAGCCATAAGAATGTAGACTTTATTTTCATTTTGGGACTTTTAAGATTGGTTCAGTTCTGAGTTGTCCCTAGGGCCTACCCAAAGAAATCAAACTTATTTTAGGGATCTCCATATGGTTAGTGGTTCAAAATTTCTGATTAATTCTCTTTAGGTCCTTTAAAATTGGCAACTTTTAAACTGATCTGGTTTCCTTGGGTGAAAGAAAGAAATTTTAGCTGAAGAATGAGGCCTACCTGAGTGATTGAGGATTCTTGTTCTGCTCATTAGTAGAATGTTTTCAAAACCCAGAATATCAGAAATTTTTTTTTTCAATTTGAGTGAAATATCTGTTTTGTTTTCCAGAATTTGTTAAACAGGAGAAAGGACACGAGAAAGCAAAAGCTCCTATATTTACAGAAGAGAACAAGAATTCCGAAGTTACTTTGCTCTCTGAAAAGAAACAATACAAGAGTACTGATGATTTTATGTTTGTAGAAGAGGAGAGCCAAAATTTAAAAACTACTGGGTCTTTGGGAAACAAGGGACTTAGTAATTCAGAAGTTTCTTTGTCTTCCAAGGAGAAAGAAGAGGAAGGAGATGATGATAAACTGGAAGACACAGTGTATTCAGAAGACAGAGAGGCCCATGAAGATCTAGAAGCTATTGTGTACTTAGGAGAAGAATGGGAAGATGAGAATCCAGATATTGATTTATACTTAGGAGAAGAGGATTATGCAGAATCTGTAGCATATTTTGAAGAGCCAGGATCAGCAGAGGAAGAAGAAGCTTCTGTGGAGTACACAGAGTACTATGGGGAAAATGACCCTGACAATTTCAGGTCCTCGGATGATGAACAGAACTATGAGAATCTAGAGACTGAAGTGTCTCTGGAGGAGGAGGCAGCGAATTTGGAAGGTAAAGGGATAAAACTAGCTCTCTGCACACCCATATTTCCACAACTTTTAAGGCTAAAAATAGGAGTGTTTCATGTTGTCATGATTCAGTTGGGACAGGGAATAACAAATTCTTAGTACTCCTTCCTATCTTCCCTTGTGTCCATGTCCTTCATCAGAGGTAGGGGATGGTAGGGAAGGAATACTTAGGAGCAAGGGAAATGATGGAAAGTGGGAACAGCTGCAACTTTTGAATAGCTGTAGTCAGACTGTAGCCAGATACTCTTCTCCCACCATTGAGCACAGAAAGTTGATTTATACCTCATTTTCCAAACTCCTCAATAAATTCACCACTATGACATCAAGTATTTTTTCTAAGAGAAGTAGCAAGGGAATGCATTGGAAAGTTATCTGTTGAAATTTAGATGAAGTCAGAGACAAATATTAACATGTTGAGAAAGGTTTGTAAGACCTTGTTACAATATACAGTTCATTTTACAGATAAGTACAATATGATGGTTCCCTTTGTGGCCACAGGGACTTTATTTTAGGTAAAACATTATGACTTCAATCACAATTGTTCTGAGCCTCTCTTTAGGAAAATTTCTAACATTTAGGCAGAGATTAGAATCTATGTACATTTATTTCTTAAATATATTTTTAAAAGTTTTATTTTTATCTAATGAACAGAAGTCTATTTTCTCTCATTTTTACCCCCCTTTCTGTATAATTCTAAATTACTATCTAGAATGGTTGTAGTAGCCATTCAAAGGCCCACCAACAGTGCATTAGCTAATTTCCCACAGTCCCTCCAGGATTTGTCCTTTTCCTTTTTGTGTGTGTCATCTCTGCCCATCTGATTTACATTTATATCCATCTCTAGTTAATCTCTGTTTTTTTTGTGGATGAGTTTAAATTATTGAAAATATTTGGGTAATGAAATAGCAGATTATATTGTAGTGCCTGTGAATTCATAGACCCTGGGAGAGGAAACTGGGGAAAAAGTATACCTTTTTTTAGAACTTCTCCATAGTTATTGAATAGGTGGGTACTGGTACATTGGTAGTTTTAGTTCAGGTCTCCTTTGAGATGTTTGTAAGTTGAATTGCCCCTCCCTTGATATCTCCCTTTTCTGCCACACTTCAGTCCCACCCTTTCTTTTTTTTTCTGTTGCTGATTGTCCTGGGGCTACCAGTTCTGTCTTAGCTCTGTATGATCCCATTTTTTCTTTTCTGTTTCCAGAGCTTCAGAATTGTTTTTGTACAGATTAATTAGAAGATAACTAAGTTTTTCACACAACTGCTTTGTTTGATTCTAGGAGATGTGCAGGCTCTGTTCATACTTGATTTTGATTGATTCATTCAAGAAGCATTCTTGTTTGTTTTTTCAAAGTACCAGCTTTTAGTCTTATTTATTAGTTTAATAGTTCTATCATTTTCGATTTTATTAATTTCTCCCTTAATTTTTAGGATCTCTAGAAGAAGCATTCTTACCTAACAAATAGAATTACTTTTTTTTTTAACCTTTACCTTCTGTCTTAGAATCAATACTGTGTATTGGTTCCCAGGCAGAAGAGCAGTAAGGGCTAGGCAATAGGGGTTAAGTGACTTTCCCAGGGTCATATAGTTAGGAAGTGCCTGAGGTCATATTTGAACCTAGGACTTCCCATCTGTAGGCCTGGCCCTCAATCCACTTAGCCACCCAGTTGGCTCTCAAATCTAATTACTTTTAAGTAGGTAAAATACTCAGTGGAGTGCTATTCTCAAAGATTAAAAAGGGAGAAATATCTTGTTTGGAAGTCAGACTTACATTCTAAGTAACAGGTAAATTCTCTAAAGAATTAGTCATCAAAGTTAATTTTATTTTTAGTGAAATTTTACCATTTATTGTGATTTCTCTGTCTCTTTAGAGAGAAGAAAAACATTTAAAGAAATTCTGTCATGTTTGGAAATGGACAGGAATAGAAAGCTTCTTCCAAGTTTTGTGCAACAGTTTCAGTTGGACCATGGATGTCATTGGATCCCTCAGACATCAGCAGATTTATCCTGGAATTTCCTAGTAAAAATTCAGTGCTTGGATGTTACTGCCAGAGATACAGTTCTCAGCCAGAGGGTTCCAGGTGAAGATGTCAAAGAGGGACTAATCACTAAAGTAGAAAATATGGGTCTTAGAGACAAAGAGACCATTAACCCTCTTGATGTCCTTTGTGCTATTATGCTTTGTTCTGACAACTCTTTGCAGCAGGAGGTCTTGGGGAACATGTTTAAATGCCACTTTGCCCTTCCTCTGCTGCTGCCAGATGCAGAAAACAACAAATGCCTTTTGATGCTTGATGCCATGAAGAACATCGTGCCAAAGGACTCAATACATTCTGGAGGAGATGCTGCTGAGATTGACACAAAGTCCTTGGTGTTTATGAAAATGCCACTTATATCTTTTGTTCGCTTAGGGTACTGTGGTTCCTCTAAATCCAAGATTCTTAACACATTGCTCAGCACTCCCCAAAAGCAGCCTCTTGACATCTTTCACCATAGAGACTCCCATGCCTCATTACTTCCTCGGCAAATCTCTGATGGCTTGGTTGAAATTACTTGGTCTTTTCCTAACAGTAGTTCTGGTAAGGAAAATCTTGACTTTTTCCAAGAGCCTGTGGCTGTGGCCAACCTTCGGGGAGATCTGGAATGCTTCTGGACACAGTTTGGCTTTTTAATGGAAGTCTCCTCAGCTGTGTTCATTTTTATTGATTGTCCAGGTGAGAGGGAATGGGACCTCCTGGCATTTCTAGGAGAGGCTGCTAAAGAAAGATGCTATTTCATTCTTAGTCCTCAGTCCAGGGAAAGTGAGGAAGCCCAACTATTCCAGAGAATTCTGAAACTGAAGCCATCACAACTGCTGCTTTTGGAGGAGAATGATATGGGGGATAGAGGAAGGTATGTAGAGGGTCTCCAAATAGCCCTCAAGGAGGTAATGTGCTCTCCACTTAGACATGTGTCAGTGGAAGATATGGCATCGCTGGCCAGAGAGTTGGGGATACAGGTGGATCAGGATTGTGAGAAAGCCCAAGGTATCCAAGAAACCCTCAATGAAGTCACAGCTGAAGTAGATGAGGTTGAGGTACCCCAAAGATATACTCAGCCCAGAAATCTACCTGAAAGCCAGTGCCACACAGCTACGGGAAGGACTAGGATTTTTAGGGGAGTCAGCCCCCAATGTCATTCTTTCCACCATACTACATCATTTACCCCTTGTCCATGGGCCTGGTGTCCCCCACTGACCAGAAGTAAGGGCAATCTTTACTGGGCTCCTCTGAGACCCCAGTGGGCCATGGGCTCTACTATGTGGCCAGGGTTTAAGCCCAGATGGTTAGGCCCTCTGGCTTTTCACAATAGAAGGGCCAATATACGAGGCAGAAATCCTGGCAGATGGACTGGCCAACCCCAGAGAATTCATCAAGCTGCAGCATTAGTAAAATCCCCTAGATCTCCCCAAGTACATCATTTGTCAAGACCACCCAGACCCATTTCCCAAATTATACGAGCCCCATATCAGGGTCTCCAGTCAAAAGAAATTATAAGAGCCAATAGAGTAGCCTTCCAGGCAGGTCATTTGCGAACTCAAGGACCACAGCCAGCAGGAACATTTATTCGACCGATGAGACCAAATTTCCATGTTGGATGGTCCAGGAACCCAGGATGCCAACATGTAGAAGTGACCAAAAAGTCTGTGGGACAAACACAAAAGTCAGGACAATACCAGATCACAGAAGCAGAGTCTACAAAAACATCAGTGAAGATCAGGAGACCAGCATCCCAGGCAGTACATACTCAATCAGAGGGATCAAAGCTAGGACGAACATCTGGGCAACAAAAGAAGCAAGGTTCTCACCCAGGCACCCCTGGGACACAGAGATCTCAGCCACCAGGAGGAGCTGGACAGCCAGTGAAATCATTCTCTTGTACAGGAAGCTCCATGTCCCAGAGATCTCAGCCAGACAGAACAACTGGGAGACCCATAAGACCTGCTTGTCAGCCAGGAGCAAATAAATATCACCAGACTCAGACCACAAAACCTGCTTCCCAAACAGGACACTCATACAATCCTAACAGCAAATCATCATCCAAGTCCCAGGCCAAACCCCCTCAGTCTAAGCCATCCTGCCCTCCAGGTGGACCCAAGAGAAGAGGAAAGTAATAAAATACTTATTTCAGAATCTAGTGAGTTTAATTATCAAGAGGCAGCTGGCTGGTACAGTGATTTAAGTGCTGGATCTAAACTCAGGAAAAAAAATTCAGTTCAAATCTGGCTTCATATACACTAGCTGTACTTAGTTTCTGCCTACTGCTCTAAAACAGAGAGATAGCAGAGTGGATTAGAAATCTTAGTTTTCTCCTTTGTAAAATGGGGATAATACTAGGACTGTCCTCCAAGAGTCATTGGGAGGATAAAATGAAATACTATTTGTAAAAGAAAGGTCTTTGCAAACCTTAAAACATGGTATTAATGCTATTATTTTTATTATTATCAGAATTATAAGCTAGATCTCCTTTACTAATACTATCTATCCCATATAATTAATCAATTGCCAGATGAATTTATCTGATGTACCACTTGATCTTTATTATTGTGTTACTCTCTCTAGACTGTGAAGGATGATATAAGAAAAGGATAGAAGGTTCAAAAGGAGAAGATAGTGAATAGTTGAACAGGCCAATTATTGAGTTAGGAAGATGAAAGGAATAAAGTGAAGCTACAACATGGGTACTGGGCTAGGAAAATGGGGGAAGAGGGTAGAGAAGCATAAGTTTAAGCAACCTAGAAAATGATTTAGGAGGAATGAGATAGAGTATAAAGAATGATAGAGAATTGAAAAACTTAACACTTTTAATATTTGGTAAATTATATCTATTATCAATATTTCCATATAAATTCTAATATGTATATCATTAGAAAATAAGATATAATCATTAATCCATAACTGGAAAAACTTCAGTGAATAAATAAATCATGAACTCATGACTTCATCAGTAGAGATATTGCCTAAATCAAACCCCTTCCTGTGTTCCCATTCTTTATGGTTTTTAATGGTGTCTTCTACAAATCCTTCATAGATGATTCACTCAACATATTGCGGACCAGTGGTGTCGGACTCAAATAGAAATGGACTGGCTGCCTGTTGACTTAGAAAACCACAAATTCTCATGTTGTATTGTATTTTTATTTAGTTTGTTAAACATTTCCCAATTACATTTTTAGGTTCTGGCTTCACTCTCCAGTTTTTCTTGGAGACCTGGAATTTGACACTTCTGTTATAGACTTTCATCTAATTGTTTTTAATTTCTAGGGGGTAAGATTCTATAACAATGTACTACCAGCTGTCTGTCAGTTGTATCATTCTGACTACAAGATTAACTCGTCTTTTTTGCTAGTCATCCACACATTTCATGTTATTTCTTAAATCTCCATTTTCTATCAGCACCTCTGCTTGGAATATCATTCCCCCAAAGACAGTATTTTATGATGACTTCCTCATCCCTCTTTTTAGCTTTCTTTTGAGTATAGTCTTTTCTCATGAAATTTCAGACTTCCTGAGGTCAAGGACTGTCTTTCTTTTTCTTATTTGGTATTCCTAGTTCTTAGTATAGTGCCTGGCATATGGTAAGTGTTTATTTCTGTCTATGGAATTGGATTGAATTGAATTAATTTTTGGTATTATTAGGAGTTGTAATTCTTTTTCCATGACTCAATTTTCTGTTTTAGCTCAGGAAACATAAAGTGATAAATCTGTATAGATCCAGCTGATCAGTTGTAGTACTATAAGAAATAATGAAGGGAAGGTTTCAGAGAAACATGGGAAAGCTTGTTGTATGAACTGAGGCAGAGATGGGGTGAAAACAAAAACCCCACCAGGAGAACAATTCATATGATGATAACAATATTATAAAGACAAACAGCTTTAAAAGGTTTAGGAACTCTGATCAGGGTATTCTATGGAGTCCTATTATTAGGACTTCAATACTAATTGTTTTTTTTACATTGCTATTTTTCCAGACACCTGCTTAACTCTTGAGTCTACTCAATGAATTACTATTTTTTACTTCCTCAATCATTATTTTAGCCACTCTAAGTCTATATTTTATATAAGGAAGGATAAAATAATTTTTGAAGCTTAAATCCACCCTATTTTCCTATAAACTTAATTAAATACTAAATTTTGCATTCCCTCATGATAATGCTTAAGATCTTTTGGCTCCATTTAGGCTGAAATGACTATAATTCTATATTTTGGAGATACTTTAAGGGGGTATAGATAATTCTTAGTAGAGTAAGTGACTCAGCTTGGGGATTCAGAATGGAACATTTTTTCTTCATTATCACCTGTAAAACTCCTTCCTCCTCTCCTGTTAGGAAACTGGGGATTAAAGAGCTAGCTTAACAAAGTGGTGAGGAAAGAGTTTACTTGCTAATTGGAATAAAATCTCTTCTATAGATTATTCAATCAACATTTCCCATTTTACTTATATTTGAGTTTCTGATTAAATTTAGCAATCTCCTTTTCATTCTTTATACATTTACAATTCCATTCTCCTCTGTTCGATTTCTTGGTCTTTTTAATCAACAAAAAGATGTCTTTTCTCCTCATGCCCCCATTGATTATGAAAAAAAAAACACCATGAAACCTGTTATTAAGATATATAGTCAAGCAAATCAAATTTCCCTATTTATCATATCCATAAGAATATATGTATACATACCTTTATTTAAAGACACTGTGAAATTAGAATCTGTTACCCTAACAACTATGATCCCTAGCAAAAACTATGATTCCCAGAACCCCACTCATTTCCTGTCCTTACTTGCTCACATAGACAGGATATAAATTGAATGGAGTTCTGTGGCTAGCCTGCTTTACTTCCTGTCTCAGCTTTGGTGGAGTGGGCCTTTTTGAGCTGGTAGAAAACTTAGTCATGTGGTTCTACTTTGTCAGATAATAAACTTTAAAAATATAATACTTGATGTATTGGACATTAATTTAACTCTTACAACACACACATACAATTCTTGTTCTGTACTCTAAGTCACTTCTATATTAGGAAGTAGATAGCATGCTTCATCATGCATCCTCTAGAATTATGGCTGGTGAATACCGTGATCAGACTTCCATAAGTCTTTCAAAGCTAATACTATTGTAATTATGATACATACATGATTAGAAAAACCCATCATGCTAGAAGAAATGATGACAGGAGGGATAGTTAGGCAGCTCAAGAAAAGTCCTGCTTTGTTTTACCAATATCTATTTCTTTCCCCTTCAAGTATTGGAATTCTTTTACGCTGTGAGATGATAAAAAGTAGGCTAACGTGTCTCACACACAAAAATACATTAATAAGCCAAAGCTTTGAGCTGGGCTCCTGATATAAAACTGATGCTTGAGGATTAATGTTCAGAGAGTGGAATAGTAAGGGAAAAGGAAGAAGAATATTCATGGAGATCTTGTAACCTAGTGCCTACTTCTCTCCTAAAATTCTATTTTATAACTACGGGGAAAGGAACTTTGTTGTAAGGGCGGAAATGCTGAGCAAAGGTTTCTGGCTCTGTTCTTATCCCATCCAATGTTGCACAGTGCTTACTTGCATCAATCAAGAAACATTTGTTCTGGTCTAATTATGTGCCAATGACAGTGCTAAGTAATGGAGATAGACAAAGGCAATTCCTGCCCTCACTGAGGTTAGAAACATTCTTATAAACATGCTCATGTCTCCTCTGTCCTAAAAAAGCTCTTACTTGATCCTTCCATCTTTGCTATCATCCTATATTTTGTCTGCCCTTAGTAATTAAACCCCTAAAAGGTGACTACAATAGGTGCTTCCATTTTCCCTCTTCTCACAATCATCTTTTTAAAACAATGTAATTTTCCCTCCAATTACAAGTAAAAAGTTTCCAACATTTTTTTAAAAACCCTTACCTTCTGTCTTGAAATCAATACTGTGTATTGGCTCCAAGGCAGAAGAGTGGTAAGGGCTAGGCAATGGGAGTCAAATGACTTGCCCAGGGTCATACAACTGGGAAGTGTCTGAGTTCAGATTTGAACCTAGGACCTCCCATCTCTAGGCCTGGTTCTCAATCCACTGAGCCACCCAGCTGCCCTCACCAATATTCTAAAAAGAATATTGAGGCTTGAATTCTCTCCTCCACCCACCTAATCCCTCACCCTCCTTAAAATTATAAGCAATTTCACGTAGATTTTACATGTGTAATCATATCAAACATTTCTCCATATTAATCCTTTTACTCAAGTAGAAAAAAAATTAAGGAAATGAAAAAAGTTTGCTTTGGTCTGGATTTAGATTCAGTTCTTTTTCTCTGGAAGTAGATTGCATTTTTTATCATAAGTCCTTTTGAAATAGTTTTGGATCATTGTATTGCTGAGAATAGCTGTTATTCACAGCTGTTCATTGTAAGGCATTCCAGTCATTGTACAATATTTTCTTGGTTCTGCTTTTTTCATTCCCCTTCAGTTTGTGTTAGTTTTTCTTGGGTTTTCTGCATTCCTTTTGCTTGTCATTTCTTACAGCACAGTAGTGTTCCATTATAATCATATAACTTACTCAGCCATTCCTCAATTCATGGTATCCCCTCACTTTCCAAATCATTGCCCTCCCTACTCAAGAGCTTCTTTAAATATTTTCATTCATATAGGTCCTTCCTTTTTTTTTTTAAATCTCTTTGGGAAACAAACCTAGTAATGGTATTTCTGGGTCAAAGGGTATGTACTGTTTTAGAGCCCATTGGGCATAGGTCCAAATTGCTATCCTAAATCATCTCACAACTCCCCCAACAATGCATTTATGTCCCAGTTTTCTCATATCCCCCTCCAAGTTTTATCATTTTCCTTTTCTATCATAATATCTGTAAAGATATTTTATTTTACCAATTATATGTAACAATTTTCCATGTAAGTATTCTGAAATTATATCATCCCAGTTGTCTCACTTCATCCCTTCTTTACCCCTTCCCAGAGCTGGCAAGCAACTCAATCTGGGTTATATATGTATTATTATATAATAGCCAATCTGGTAGGTGTAGGGTGATACCCCAGAGCTATTTTAATTTGCATTTCTCTAAATAATACCTCTTACTATCTTCTTAACTCTATAATCTGATTCCTAATTTTATCATTTCACCAGATTTGTCTCTCCAGAGTTATTAATGTTCTCTCAGTTGCCAAGTCCAATGGCCTTTTCTTGATCTTCATTCTCCTTGACCTCTCTACATCTTTTGATACTGTTAATTACTTTTTCATCCTTGATATTCTATTCTCTCTAGGTTTTCAGGATACATGGAAAATTGTTAAAATCTTTTCCTCCACCTCATACCCTTTAATCATAGGAGTCCCTCAGGGTTCTGTTCTGGGTTGCCTTTTCCTCTACTACTTGGTGATCTCATCAATTCCCATGGATTTAATTACTGTCCGTAGGCCAGTGATGGTAAACCTTTTAGAGATGGAGTACTGCCCCCCCAATGAATGCTGTGCCCATTCCTCTCAGAGACAATGTGCCATGCTCCTCCCCCCATGAGTGCCAGGTGTGCCCACCCCTCCCACTTACCTCACACAGAGGAGGAAGAGCTGTCTCTCTGCCTTTCTAGTAACAAACTCTGGCAGAGGATTAGGGGGGTGGGAAGAGGGACTGCGTGTGAACAGAGAATGCTTTGTGTGCCATCTTTGGCACCTGTGCCATAGATTTGTCATCAGTTCTCTAGGCTAATAATTCTCAGATCTACCTTTCTTGCCCCAATCTCTGTTGTCCAAATGCCTTTCAGATATCTAAAACTGGATGCCCAGTAGACTTCTTAAATTCAATATATCTAAACTAAAACTTTTCTTCCTAATCTTTCTCCCTTCTACTTTCTCTATTACTATAAAGAACAATACTATCCTCTCAATTGCTCAGATTCACAAACTAGGAGTCATCTTGTATTCCTCACTATTTCTCACTTCCCACATTCAATCTGTTGCCAAGACCCATTAATTTCACCTTTGCCACATCTCTCAAATATATACTTTTCTCTCTTTTAACATTGTCACCACTTTAGTGCGTGACCACAGTATCATTATTGTAACAGCTTGCTGGTGGGTCTACCTACATTGCCTCTCTCTACTCTCTACTCCCATTCATTCAGTGGAGTGATTTTCCTAAAATGCAGGTCCATTCATGTTACTCCCTCACAACTTTCCAACTGTAGTAGGTTCCTATTGCCCTCAGAAGTAAATACACCATGCTATCTGGCATCTGGAACTCTTCTAACCTGGTCTCCTCCTATCTTTCAGTTCTTTTAACACCTTGCTCCAAACACATACTCTTTAATACAGTGACACTGGACTTGTGGCTGTTCCATGAAGAAGATACTCCATCTTTTGGTTCAGGGCATTTTCTCTGGTTGGAGGCTATATTTCCTTATGCTTTTATGGTTTTCCTTACGTATTTATCTGCTTATGTTCAAGGTCTTTGAGTCTTCTTCTTCATTAGATCTTTGGTAGTTTTAGTTCACCCCCCTCCCTTTGTTTTCACTGTCACTTTCTGGGTCTCTTCTCTCTGATGGTGGTTTTTTTGGGGATTAGATTGCAAAATATCCCTGCCTTCTCCTCTGCTTGGCAATTCATGTTTCATCAACCCAAGTTCCTTTACAACTGATTTTTGTCTGGCCAGAACTGTTTCCAACTGGATGTTGTGCTCTTTCTCCCAGGTTTGGTCAAGTGCTACCTCTAGCCTCCATCCTAACAATCTACCACCTCCCTCTGTTCCTGAGTTCTCTGGCCCAGAGCTAGCAGTTCAGTAATTTGTAGCTATGAGGTTGCAACTCTCAACCTGCTTATCCTATTGAAGAGCTGTAGCCAATCTTGACATGGCAGGAGTAAACTTACAGTCAGGTCTTCCTGACTCCTACAGTTCTTTATGTACTCTACTACCAGGATTAGAGTTAAGATAACTGGGGGTCAGAGAAATCAAAGAAACAAAGTTGGTGGGTAGAGTGATCAAGAAGAATGAAATTGAGGAGTTTAGGGGAAAAGATTTTATTGGGTTCTCTGCCCCATTTCACCCTTGTGCCACAAACAAAGGGATACCACACTCAACAATATAAGGACAAGATCGACCACAGGTGCTGATGGAAAATAATGTAAAATCCGGAAAATGTATTCCTTAGTAGAATACATGTAAGAAAAACATAAACAGAAGTAAGGTTGGGTTAGGGTTTTTTTTTTAACCCATTTTTCCTGTCTCTGAGGGCTTTGTTTCTTTCCAAACTCCAATTCCTGGTTGAGGGAGCATACAGTCACATGAACCTCCAAGCTTGTTTATTCATATAGAGGTCATTTCTCATCTTCCACAAAAGGAAACTTCCAAATATAGAGGCACCAGCTGTTGCTCCAGTCTAGTGCCATTGATATGGGATGGCACCGTCCTTGTCCCTTATGTCATCATTCTTCTTGAGAATCCCTTGTGACCCAGCATGACTATACATGAAGCTACATGACAAAGACTGATCTCACATTCATTTCTTCTTTTCCTAAAATGGGAAGAACTACAAATCCCAGGGGATTTTGGTGGCCACCCAATGCTTTGACAGGAGTTGTTAAATGAAAATATAGGGAATATATGATGTGGGTGAAATGTTGATCAGTATCATTTTTTTTAATTTTAGTATTTTTCCAGGGCTACATGATTCATGTTCTTTCCTGCCCTTTTCCCTCTCTTGTCCCAGAGCCAACAAGCAATTTCCCTTGAGTTATACATCTATTATCACATAATACCTATTTCTATATTATTCATTTTTGTAATAGAGTAGTCATTTAAAAACCAAAACTCCACTTCCTATACCCATATAAATAAGTGACAAATCATATGTTTTCTCCTGCATTTCTTCTCTAACCATTCTTTCTCTGGATGTGGACAGCATTCTTTCTCATTAGTCCCTTTGGATTTTCCCGGATCATTGCATAGCTATTAGTAGCAAAGTCTATTACATTTGATGGTCCCACAATGTTTCAGTTTCTGAGTACAATGTTCTCCTGCTTCAGTCAGTATCATTCTTGAAAGAGCTTGTCTCAGACCTTTTCCATAGTGAATAACACAGGACTTTGTTGTGGGTCTGGGGGGGACATATCTCTCCTCTCCTCTAAGGAGTAGATGTGTGTTTTTCTCCTTTCTAGGGTAGGAGTGTGCTAAGGGAATATATATATGTGTGTATATATATATATATAGCTATAGGACTAATTGGTTTGTGGGCATTTTCCCTAATCAATTCAAATGACATTCACCAGGATCCTTAGGCACTGGTCATTCCAGTGGGACCCACTCTCCCTCATCATATATGTCTATGATTGAAGGAAGATGGTAGAAGGTGGCAGGAGATAGGACAGGAGAAATAATGCTATAAAATGCTTTTTTGATAAATGCAATAAAGCAACTACATATGTATGCATACACACAATGATATACTTTTTGTAAGTTTATATATAACTTTTTTCCTAGGGCATCTAGCTGTCTCTATCATTAGATTTTTTTTTCTTTAGAATATTTTTCCATGGTTACATGATTCATGATTTCTACCCCGTCCTGGAGCTGACAAGTAATTCCACTGGGTTATATGTGTATCATTGTTCAAAGCCTATTTCCATGTTATTAATATTTGCAGTAGAGTGAATTTTTAACATAAAAACCCTAATCATATCCGTATTGAACTACATGATTGATCATATGTTTTTCTTCTGTGTTTCTGCTCCCACAGTTCTTTCTCTGGATGTGGATAGCCGTTCTTTCTCATAAGTCCCTCAGAATTGCCCTGGGTCATTTCATTGCCACTAATGGAGGAGTCCATTACATTCGATTGTACTACAGTGTATCAGTCTCTGTGTACAATGTTCTCCTGGTTCTGCTCCTCTCACTCTGCATCACTTCCTGGAGGTCGTTCCAGTTCACATGGAATTCCTCCACTTTATTATTCCTTTGAGTACAATAGTATTCCATCACCAACAAATACCACAATTTGTTCAGCCATTCCCCAATTGAAGGGCATCCCCTCGTTTTCCAATTTTTGCCACCACAAAGAGCGCAGCTATGAATATTCTTGTACAAGTCTTTTTCCTTATTATCTCTTTGGGGTACAAACCCAGCAGTGCTATGGCTGGATCAAAGGGCAGACAGTCTTCTATCGCCCTTTTGGCATAGTTCCAAATTGCCCTCCAGAATGGTTGGATCAATTCACAACTCCACCAGCAATGCATTAATGTCCTGACTTTGCCACATCCCCTCCAGCATTCATTACTTTCCTTTGCTGTCATGTTAGCCAATCTGCTAGGTGTGAGGTGATACCTCAGAGTTCTCATTAGGTTTTGACAAAGTAATTCTTGGGAAGAATTATATAAACTGAGCACACAGAATATCAAGAGAGGGATGGGGATTGGACTTGTGATTTTATTGGTATAGGGACTTCAGGTGAGAAAACTTTCTACTAATATGCCTTCTCTTCAATAATGCCTTGCTTATAGTGCAGAGAGGTTAAGTAACTTATCTAGAGTGTCATGGCCAATAGGTATTAGAGGCAGAACTTGAATTTAGATCTTCTGGATTTGAGACCAGTTTTCTATCCACTAAACCATGTGACTTATGTGGGTCATATGAGGGTCCTATGATAGTTAGATGGACTGATGAATCTATTTACTAATATACATTTTATTAAAAAGTTGAATGACAGAACCTTTTTATTAATCTTACAAAAGCATTATTTTGATCATACTTCTCCTTGGAAACCTTTCAGACCCCCATTTAAAAAAAAAAAGCTACAATCTATAGTCTTTTGCCTGACATTTTTGGCCTTTCACTCTCTGATTCTGATTCTCCCTTGGTCTTCTGTCCTATTTTCTTAAATGAACCTTTGCTCCAAGGTATCCCCTTGGACTTTGCATTTCTCCCTTTACTGATCTAATGTCTCTTTGATACCACAAATCTCCCTATCCCCTTTGAATCCCTTCTTCCTTTATGTATTGAAATCTTTCTCAGACTTTTCCATGTGAAACTCAAATGTCACCTTCTAGGTGAAGACTTCCTGACCAGCTTAGCTAGAAATGATTCCCCCCCCCCCTTATTTCTTTGGGACAATTCATTTGAAAGCAATCATTTACTACCTTTCATTCTTAGTTGCCTATTCATGTATGGAAACATGTATTTAAAAAAGTAAATTTTTTAAATTCTAAACTTGACATCAAATTAAATGAAAAAAAATATTTTTTTTTCTATTTGTTTTTTGAAAACCCTTACCTTCCATCTTGGAGTCAATACTGCGTAAGAGTGGCAAGGGCTAGGCAATGGGGGTTAAGTGACTTGCCCAGGGTCACACAGCTGGGAAGTGTATGAGGCCAGATTTGAACCTTGGACCTCCTGTCTCTAGGCCTGGCTCTCAATCCACTGAGCTACCCAGCTGCCCCCTGAACAAATGCTTTTATAGTAGAAAGGCAGAGAGTCGCATATGAAACTGCCTATTTCTCCTACGTAGAGCTCACTTTTATGAATACGTGTTATCTGCCCAACCAAAATATCAGTTCCTTGAGTTAGAGGTTTTGTTCCCTTCTCAGTATCATACCTTGCACATAGTAGGTACCAAATAAACATTGAGTGATAGACCTGTCTACCTTTGAATATTTTGTTTATGACTACTTTGTTTGCCCTACTGATCATATTTTTAGCAAAATTGGGAGAAAAAGAAGGAAAAGCAAATAGGCATCTTCAACTATTTTTAGTCATCATTTTAAGAAAAAAAATTTTTCCCCCCAAGAAATAGTGCTATTCTACTGCCGCCCTCTGGACAATTTAAGTAACTACACAGTAATGAACTACAAGGCTACTTCCAGTGCATTTAGGAAAAATATTTATAGAATTTATTCATGACCAATTTACATGGTTTTGGGGTGTAACACTCATTTTGACACTAATAGAATCTTGATTTCCTGGGCAGTCCTACTGCTGGTGAAGATTGTAACTTATTTCCACGGCTTCATCTTAGATAGATAACTAGATAACACACTTATTTCATCTTTCCTCTCAACAGGTCAAATCCTGACAGGAAAAAGAAAGTTAGATACGAAAAACTCTAGCTGGGCATGCAATTAAATTTGAGCTAGAAAAAAGGAGGAGTCGAAGAGCTAAAATCATTGTTCTTGACCCTCTAATCGAGATTCCCGTCTTCACTGTGCATATCTGTCCGTAGCAAAGCCTGGCATTTTGGTGCTATGTTGTGGCTAGCTTAAAAATTCAGCTTCAGGATCCAAGAAAAAGAAAAAAACCAGTTCAGGGAATTAGAGGGGAATTAGAGGGATTTGGGAAGCAGGTATGATTGAGGGGCTCATTCACCGAGAGTCCTAAAGGAGAGTCAGTGTAGGGCAGGCATAAGGTTCGAAATAGCTTAGGTATCCAATAGAGAAGAGTCTTAAATGGGAATAAGGAAAGGGGAGGGGAAGGGAAATGCTTCTCCAGATTCATGCTCAGCAGACCTGTATTTTAAAAATTGAATTTAATGACAGAACCTGAATTTGAAAGGTTTTCAGGGTCCCAGGACCTATTCTATGCCTTAGGTTTCCAAATCAGTTGCTTAGGGGCGGGGGAAGCAGATTCTGGAAGACTGAAGCACCAATGAATTTTGCCAACTGTAGCTAAAAGAGGAACTAGAAATGAGTTAACACCAAGGACAAGAGCTGGTAGAAGGAGATCAGTGTTCTGTAGCATATAGGACCGGGATTAAAGTTCAAAAACTTTTAAATTGTAAATTTTAGTCTTTCTATCTCTTACTGCCTCTTATTAAAAGTAACTAGGTGCCATAGTGGCCAGGAAAACTTGAGTTCAAATCTAGCCTTGTACACTACCTACCTGTATGACCCTGGACAAATCACTTAACTTCTGTGTTCCGTGATTTCCTCAACTGCAAAATGTAATTATATTACCTTGCAGGGTTGTGAGGATTAAATAAGATAACAAAGCAGATAAATTAATAATGCTCATTTTTTTCTTATTGTACTTTCCCATTTTCAAAATTTCAATAATAAATAGCTCTAAAACAGTAGAGGGCAGTGGTGTACCATTTTTGGGTAACTGATGCAGCTACTCGGAAGGAAATGTTCCTATAAGAGGCAGGTGTTCAGGAAAAACAGGAAGTGGCAGCAGTAAAACCACACCAAGTTACCACCAGAGGATGCCAGGAAGCCAGGTTTTGGGGCATACAAGGGGCAATGATATTATCAGTGGGTCTCACTCCTTATAGTAAATAAAAAAGTTATAACTCCCACATTTTTAGCATTTAGCTATTACAAAGGATCTAGACTTTTATTAGTGTTCGAGAATTCTATCAATCTATATTTTAGTAGAGAAGTCTTAGAAAGTTACTTAAAGTATTTAGAGAGTACTTTAAGCATGGAAAGTGCCTTATGTATCAATGCATACATATGTATATATATTCCTTTAAATAAATTTATTAAAAAGGAATACAATCGGTACCTTCTATCTTAGCATTGATGCTAAGTATTGATTCTAAGGCAGAACCATGGTAAAGTGGGGATTAAGTGGCCAGGGTCATACAGCTAAGAAAGTTTTGGAGGCTAGATTTGAACCCAGGATCTCCTATTTCCAAGCCTAACTCTCTATCCCCTGAGTCTCTTAGCTGACCCACTTTACATATATTCTTTCATTTATGTTATCTTTTCATGGTCACTTAGCTGGTTACTGTCTTTACTGGGGGACCAAAATGACATTGAAGTGATGTCTTGCCTTGTGTACAAACTAGATTTAAGTAAGTCAGAGTTGAACAAAGTCTTCTGCCTCATTTTCTTCCAGAGTCAATGAAAAGTCCAATGGTGAGACAGTCAGGACAATTGATGATAGCCTGGGATATAGTGAATGATCTTGGCATCTTTGATGTCTGACCAAGTTCTTGGTGCTCCACACTTGTTATAACCTGTCTCCTGAGATGGTTTTTACCAGGATGTGACTGCTAGCAATGCTACAGCTTCTTGGAGCCATAGGTGAGAGCTGAGTGAAAGGTGGACACCAAAGGTGGATAAGGAGCCCTGAAATATGCTCTACCAGTCCTCATACCAGAGGTACTAGTCCTCTCTGAATACCACATATACCCTTTAGCTAGGAAGGGCCAGGAAGTGGCATGTTCTCTTTGTACTGCTTTATTTGCTTTCATTAGTTCACGTTTCCCCAAGTTTCTCTGAACTTCTCATATCAATTATTTTGTACAGAGCAATAATATTTAATTACATTCATATAGACCACTTTTATACAGCTATCCTCCAATTTATATGTACACACTTTCATTTTTTTTTTTATCACAAATGTTGCAAAGAAGAATTTTGTTATACATCTGGTCTTTCCCTTCATATTGGATGTTTGGAGGTGTAAAATTAAAAATTAATGTGCAATAATAAAAATGATATATTTTAGGAGATTTATTAATGATCATTAGAAATCAAGGAATAAAGAGGATACAAAATAAAGACCACATGCCCATGGCTGATTAGCCCATTTAAAATCCCCAAGCTTAGCTTACCACCACCACTAGCATGCTGGCTGTAAGCCCAAGAAAGAGACCCAAGAGGACCACCTACTTGCTAATATCCTCTGTCTACAGGAAATATGTAATGACAGAAAGTCAGTGGGCTCCCTGGAAATGTAGTTCTTTTTTAGGGTAACATTTTCAATTATATAGAGGTATCTATAGCTCTTTAATATGACTTTGGTATATGCAATTCCTTTTTTTCTGCCTGAAATTTGATTCAGTTCAACAAACATTTGTTAAGCTTCCTGACTTAAAGCAGGTTACATTTTTGTTGGGAGTTACAAACATGAACACAAATAAGTAAATGTAATATAATCTGAAGATAGAGAGTCACTAAAAGCTGGAGAGATCAGGGAAGGCTGCTGGGAGGAGGTGAAAGAGAAAACCACCTTGAAAAGGAGATAGTTTAATGGAAAGGACCTAGAGGGATTGGAAATGGAAAAAAACAAACAGACAAACCCCAACTAGGAACCTCCCAGGGACAGTGAAGCACAGCCCTTGCAATAATAAAATAAGTTTATTGAGGGTAGGGAAATGATAAATAAAGTTCTAAATCTATATAGCTATAGCTCCTCTCACCAATCTGTGCTCTCTGTCTTGGGGTTTGTTCTTTTGGTCTTCTCAAGCCCTTCTTATTTACTCCCTGATCTTATCTAGATCCAAAAAGCTATAAGACTACCTATATACTACAGATTGTCTTTAAAAGGCTGAAGATGCAGGACTCACAGATGTACTGAGTCCTTACCCAAAGCCTGGGTTGGCTTCCTAAGTAAACCCAAAGTCCCAGGTGACAAAACCAAATTGTTTCTGACAGGTTGATCTCTGTACTTCAGGGAAAGACTGGTCTCCTCCAAGGCAGTTCTTCAATCCAGGAATTTTCCTAACCTTTCCACAAGATTAGTCTTTTCCCAGGGGATACCAGAGCAAAGATCCTCCTTACCAGCTCAGAGGAAAGCCAGATCAAGAGAGACTGTTAAACCCATTAAACTCCCAAGATCCTCCTCTCCTTCCAGAATCTTCTCCAAGGGTTTGTGTCTAAATTCCCCTCCTTTCCTCTTAAAGACAGTCATACATTTTTCTCTACCCCTTATCACTTATCCTTATAGACGTAGTACTTGAACCTTGAATAAAAAGGAAGATTTTGAGAGACAAAATAGAAGAATCATGTTTCTTCCCCCCACTAAAAAAACCCAGTTCTCCTTCTAATTTCCACATCCTAATTCAGACCTTTATTTGCCTTTGTCTGGAATATAATAATAATTTTAAAAATTATCCCTTTGCCTCTAGTTTCTGTCTTTTCCATTCCATCCTTCACAGTGCTGGACTATTAATCTTAACACTCCACTCTGATCATCTCACTCCTTTACTCCAAAACTTCAGTGGCTATCAATTGTTTATAAAGTAGAAATTCTTTAGGCTGACATTCACAGCTTTTCACAGTATAGTTCCAATCTACCTTCTGCTTACAGAGAAGTTTAGAGTTGGAAGGGAGGTTGAAGATTATAATATGCTCTTGCTCCTTTTAAGAATGAGGAAACAGCCTTGGAGGAGTAAATGGGTAAAAAGCATTTGTTAAATGCTTATAATGCACCAAACACTATACTAAATACTGTGAAAGAAATTGCTTCTGCTCTCAAGGAACTTATAGTATAATGGGGAGACAACACATGTGGAGGAGTGGAAGCCAGAGAAGATTTTTTGTTTTTTTTTTGCTCATATTGTTCTCTGGGGCTGTAATGGGTTGTTCCCTCTCTCTCAACATTGGTTTTTCAAAATCTGCCTCCCATCTCCATAAAGCCTACTCTGCCTTCCCATTCAAAGGTGATCTCTCCACAAATTTCTTATATCAGTTTTTCTGGCCTACCTTCTGATCTTTTCATAATAGTATGTGAATATTATATGTGTATATGTTCTTCTATTTATAAGCACCAAGAAAGAAGAGTCCATATCTTTTTTTTAATCTGTGTTTCTTAGACATCTAACATAATGCATGGAACATCATAAACATCTAATAATTTCTGGTCAAATTAAGTTGAATCTTCATTTTATGAGGGAACGAAGAGATGAATAAACTAAAGCTTCAGAGGGATTAAAGTGTCTCTCTAAGGCTGCCCAACTGACTAGTGGCAGAGCTAGGATTTTAGCCCAAATTTTCTGACCCCAGATTCAGAACTCTTCACACATCATCTCTTACTGAATGACAGTTTCTTTGTCTCTAAAATGAGAATAATCATGATTATATGATTTCATTTGGAAACTTAAATGGACAATATATTTTAGGCTCTCTGTGACTGTGAGAAGGTCTAGGTGGCATAAATGGGCCAGTGGAGGAAACTTTTGGTGCAGGTTCTTTTATTAGAATTCCAGTACACATTAGTTGGCCAATTCCTTACCTTCTTAATCATTTGGCATTCATGGAACAGCATCAATTATTTGAAGTTACATGGGGACTAATTATTGTGGCATCTTGCTCTTTCAATGCAATATTTCCTAGTTATTTAAAAAATACTGATATATACTTTTCAAAGTTTTCAGAAGGTATGAGGGGTGAGAAAGGACTTGGGGAAAATGAAGATATCACATTTGAACAAGGACAACCTTCTGTAATATAAATATTATTAATAATAGTTTATATATTACTTTAAGGTTTTTAGAACACTTCACAGATATTATCTCATTTTTATTATTATCTCATATTATTATATTATTATATATTATATTATCTCATCCTCACAATGATCCTGGGAGGTAGTGACATTATTATACCCATTTTACAGATTAGTGCAATGAGGCAGATAGAGGCAAAGTGTCTTGCCCAAGGTCTCATTGTTGGTAGATGTCAGAGGCAGTATTTGAACTTAGGTCTTCCTGCCTCTAAAACTAGACCTTATTTACTTAACTCTTTCACTGTCCTTGCTAAGAGGAAGGAAGCCCTTTTGTCTCCTTGTCTCCCTTTTCAGAGCTCTTTGATCATTTGCTGGGATCCATTCTTTACCCCTCTTAGCACTTTCAATCCATGAGCATCTAAACTCATTTTTTCTGGAAAGGACTTTCTTCGCCTCAAGAAATACATGACTAAGAAGGATAATAGAATGTCAGGTATTAAGAAGTTGGGGATAAGGATAGATAGAGAGGAAACTAGTTAAATAACAAAGATTTTTTGAGCATGATCACCAAGGAAGGACCCGAGTTTAAATTGTGGGAAAATCAGACAAGGAAAATGGGGCAGCAAGGTGTCTCAGTGGATAGAAATCCAGACCAGGAGTGAGTAATACCTGGATTCAAATGTGGCCTTAGATACTTCCCAGCTGTGTGGCCCTGAGCAAGTCACTAAATTTCAATTGCCTAGCCTTTACTGCTCTTCTGCCTTGGAACAATGACTTAATATCAATTCTAAGAAAGAAGGTAAGGGCTTTAAAAACAGACAAGGAAAACTACAATGTGCTAGCAAAAACAGTTAAAAAAAATTAATGTCACAGGCAGTTCAAGGGTCATTTGCATTAGGCTCTTATCATTGGTGGAGATTGGTTATTCAGTGTTCCATGCCTACATGAAGGTTGGAGTTTGTGAGAGATTAAGTGAAGAGGAATCATGGTCTTCTGGCTTTGAGAGAGAAGACACATACATGGTGCCAGATTTCTTTCACCTTCCTGAAGGGAGAAGGACTCTGGGAAAAAGCCACTGGGTGGAGGAACCAGCATTTTATCATGTCCCAATTCTTAGCTTACTGCATGATAGAAAATGGCAATTTCCCCTTGGGTAAGATCTAAGACTCCCATGGATGATTTGAGTTATGTCATTACCAGTGGGAGACCTAATTTACTCTGGTATATACACTCTTCTATGGATATTTTCTCTGATTTTTATTTTGCTTTCAATTTGAATATTTTCTCTTTGACATTTATGCTCATTTGAGCCACATCTAGACAGACCCAGGTGGACACATGTAACCTGAATGAACAAAAAAATATAATAGCACAACTCACTTCTTTTAATGGAAGGTTTTGGAGAATGATTAAATGAGGGAGCTCACACTTCTAGTAACATGAGGGAGACCCGAAAAGGACTCTGAAATGATCTATTATATGAGAACTTTCTAGCATCATTGGCTCAATCTGGATGAAGGTCTTCATGAGTTAATTAGGGAATTGCCTTTTATTTATATTACTCATTGGTGTGCAAGCTAGAGAGTCACATAGATCAGGAAGGACTTTTTTTTTTTTTAAACAAAGAAAGACATTCTGCTGGTCAGTCCTTGGCTACAAGGTGTTACATGTGGCTTTGATAGTCAGGTTCAAGACAGTAATAACTATCATAACTGAAATTGAAAAACCCTTTGTTTATTAAATGCCTACTATGTGCCAGGTACTTGGGATACAAAGACAAAAGTGAAAAAGTTTCTGCCCTCAAAGGCTAGAATGAGATTCCTTAAGCTCCTTGAAATCATGCCAGTCTTAATTGCTCTTAATTGGTGGACCTCATCCAGGATCCAGTCATCTCCCTCTCTTAGGAAGACATAGGAAGCAACATGTGCCAGACAGGTCAAACAACCATTACCCCTTTGAAAATCATCTCCCTGATGGAGAAAGCCTCAGATACTGAGCCCAAGCTTTGGGAATAACAGTATCCCTCAAGCCACTAGATTTGTATCCTGCTTAGTTCAGGCAGCCATCACTGAGGGGAGAAATCCTTGTGAAGAAGAGTCCCATCTTCCTCATCACCACCAGCAGGCAAATGAGAACAAGAGCCCTGGGAGTGCCACCAACCCACAGACCACCTGTTCTGCTTCCAGCCCAGCCCTGTGGAGAAGGATCCCCACTACTTGCCTAAGCAGGGGAGCGAGACAGGAGGCAGTGAGCTCAGGCAAGAACAACCACTACCACTATCACCTTGACTACCATCTCCCCTCAGACTCTGAGGGACACATCCCGCAATCCTGAAACCAGGAGCCTTTGGAATGGTGATACTTCCATTCTCACACCCACAGCCATCATCCTGGCATGTAATTCCTCTAGAAATTCAGCCTGACAACTGCTCTTGTAGGTACTCTGGCTGCATCTGTTGAAGACATAGAAAAGAACATTGATGTTTTTCCCCACCAAAGTCCTCAGCATTGTCGAATGGTTCACCATCAGAAATGGATATGATTTGACCAGTTTTCCACTCTTGAGTTTTGCAATTGCACTGTACAAAGCTGAAACCTTCCATATGTGATCTCTCCTCCACTAGAATATGATCTCCTCTAGAACAGAGAGTATCTGACTTTTCTGTCTTCTTAGTACCTAACACGGTGCTTTGTGCATAGCCATCACTTAAAGGCTTTATTCATTCATTCATTCATTCATGAAAATTGGTGGAGAGAAGAGACAGAGAAAGAAAGAGACCGTAGAGAGAATAGAGGAAATACCCATGAAAATGTTGTCATGCCCTCACTAGTAGGCTGCATCTGGCCCATTGGGAAGCCCTGGTTTCTTTATAGTTCTAAATTGAGCCTAGAAGAATCAGGCTCTCTTCTCCTTTCATTACTTATAGCACAAGCTGCACTTTCTCCTTTTTTTTTCTATTTCAAAGGCTGTTTGCACAAGACATTTTGGTCTCATTGAGGTTTATTCAGACCAATATAAGGAATGTAAACTGTGTTTAAGAAATTCAATTCTATTTTGGTCCACAGCTATATTCCTATTGAAGGGAGTGAATGGATGGGTGATTTTATACTTTTTATACCAAAAGGACACACAGGCAATCACCCAGCAGAATTCCTACTAGTTATATGAATGGTAAAATAATAATAATAATAATAAAAGGCATCTATCTCAGCTGTGTGGAAATGACTGGCTTAAGAAATTGTGCTTTCTTCCTTGGGAACAACCTCAATCAATATTATTATTATAGTTCTTTACTGGCAGCATTCATTAATTATAGATCAAACACTTGGGAGAGATTTTCATGAGTGTTGGAGAATATTTTTTTTTCCAGATGCAGCACTGTGACCTTGTGCTGTTTCTGATAGTGGCTCAAACCCTGTGCAGCATTAGGTTCTCTTGATATAGTATTCAGATGGCAACTCACTGGTTGCACAGTGGCCCAGCTAGATGCTTCATTGCAAAGGAATCTAGCTGATGGTAGAACAGAGAACAGAACTGTTTTTGTGCTAGCATTTCTATTTAAGTTAAAAAAATTAATGAAAAAGTTTAACTTTTAAAAAGAAATATTAAAATAAAATTTCATTATAACCTATTATTATATTGCATACATAATACATATATTATATTCTTATTATAACATCATCATTGTTAACCTTAGTATCCTTCAGTTCTTTCTCTATCAGAGAACTATCTTATATAACAGTATTTTTTTTTAAAGAGGAAAAAAATCAGAATAACTGATTGTAAAAGCCTCAAAACACATGCAATGTGTGTTATCTGTGTACCTTCCACTTCCATAAGGGAGTGAGTTGGGGATGTCTTCTTATATATTTTCATTCAATTCATGGTTGATTTTAATAATTTTATTATATTCACTTTTGATTTTTTTGCTGTGGGTTTGTTCTTTCCAGTTACATTGCTGCAGGTACTGCACATATTGTTTTCTTATTTCTACTTACTTCACTCTACATCAGTTCATGTATTTCTTTTTCTACATCTCTGTAGGCATAATAGACACAATTTCTTATTTATATATACATAATTTCCTTAAAGGATATTATATCCTATAATACTAATATGCTACAATATAGTTATTCCCCCATTGATGAGCATCTACTTTGTTCTATAAAGTGGTGCTATGTTTTGATTGCTTATGGGGGCTTTCTTCTTATCAATACTTTCCTTAGGACATAGCATGATAATAGCATTTCTACCTCATAGGGTATGACTATCTTAGTTATTTTATTTACATAATTTTAAATTGGTTTCCAAAGTGGTTGTGCCATTTCACAACTCCACAAACAATGTATTAGTGTACCTCTTATTCTGTAACTCCTCTAACATTGAATATTGCCTTTTTTTTTTTTGGAGTCATCCTGGCCAATTTTTAGGGTGTGAGATGAGAACTCATAGTGGTTTCATTGTGCATTTTTCTTATTATTAGCATTTAGTGATTCTTCCTTATGATTGTGAATACGTTTCGATTCTTCTTTTGAGAACTGTTTATTCATATCCTTTGTCTACATATGTATTGGGGAATGACTGTTAATCCCATGCATATTTATTAATTGTCTAAGTATCTTGGATATCAAAGCTTTATTAGAGAAATTTGATGACTTTTTGCAGGAGTGAAATTCCTCTAAAACAGTAAAAGTCAAAATGTGAATGTTGATACATTGAACCTATGGGAAATAGTGGATTAGGTTTCCCTGACCACCAAAACAGCAATCTTTCACTAGAGATTGCAAAAACACACTTTTTTTTGGCATACAATTCTTTATTTGGAAAAACACATTAATTTTGATTATGTGTACTTTTCCTGACACTAACCATGGAATAACTCATGTAGGGGAGAGGAGAAGAAAAATTGAGAGTGGGGAAAGGCAAGGACAAGGATGCTAGAAGAATCCAGAAATTAAAAAAGGGAAAGAGGAAACTGTGGATCTTTTATCTCCCTTTAACCTCTGTAGTTGAACTGCTCCCTGATAAAAAGCATGTGTCTCAGGGTGAATCCTCGGTCCCCAATCTGAGCTCAGAAATTTGCTGGCTGGCAGGGAGGGGAGCCTGGAGGCAAGTGCAGCAAGGGAGCAGGATTCTTGCTGGGCAGCATGAGTACATTTGAGAGGATTCATTAGCACTTTCTGAAGCCAATTCAGGAATACTTTTACAAACACTTTGCTCCTTTTTTGTGAATATGAACTTGTCCAGCGCATTTCTCATCCCCCCACCCCAATAATGTATATTCAGTTAATGCAAAAGTGAAAATGATATGAAAATGCTTGAAGTTATTAAAATGATACAGATGAAAATTTTTTTCTGGGCCATACATATATTATCGTGCAAAACACACTTCCATATTGTTGTAAGAGCAAAACAAAACCAAAACCCCTAAATAAAACCTTATACAGGGGAATGTCTAGGATTGACTGTGCAAAGATTTTTCTCCATTCGACAACTTCTCTTCTTATCCCAAGTTCATTAATGTTTGTGTAAAAGCTCTTCAGTTCCCTATGATCTAAATTACCTAGTTTATCTTTTGTAATTGCCTCTGTCTCTTGTTTGGTTAAGAATAAAATTCCTACTCATTGCCCTTGAGAGGTATATGATCTATTTCTTCTCTATTTTTCAAAATAATATAATCTTTAATCTTAGGGTCACATAGCCATTTAAAATGAAATGTGGAATATGGTGTAAAGTGTTGGTCTAAGCATAATTTCTGCCAGATTGCTTTTTCAGTTTTCCTAGGTGTTTTGATCAAACAAGAGATTTTTTCTTAGGTAGTTTATATTTTTCATTATATCATACATGGATTATTGAGTTCCATTCCCTTTTTCTCCCTTGCCTGTTCCAATGATCGGTCTATAGTTTTTTAAAACAATAACAGATGGTTTGGATAATATCTGCTTTATAAAATAGTTTGATGTCTAGAAGTACTATTCTCCATTCATCCCTATTTCTTTTCATCATTTCCCTTGCTAGTCTAAATTTTTTGATTTTCCTAGACCTTTGTCATTGTTTTATGTAGTCCATAAAGTTTCCCCTTGGTAACTTGATTAGCATAGTATTAAAAATGAAAATTAACTTTCGAAGCATGGCCATTTTCATTATATTGGCATAGCCTAGCCATAAACATTACATATTTCTCTAGCTATTTGAGTTATTTGTTATCTCTTTGGGGAGCACTTTGTAAATGAACTTATACAAATCTTTTGTGTGTGTTGGTAGATTGATCCTCAGATATTTTATGCATTTCATAGTCATTTGAAATGAGATTTCCCTTTATAATTTTTGCTTCTTGGGTTTTATAGAGGCAGCTAGGAAGCTAAGCAGATAGTCCTAGATCTGGAATCAGAAACACCTGAGTTCAAATCTGTTCTTACATACTTATTAGCTATGGGTGATCTTAGGCAAGTAATTTAAAATTTTGCTTACCTCAGTTTCCTTATCTGTAAAATGGGGATAATAACAATACTTATCTCACAGGCTTGCTATAAATGAGATTATATATCTATATCTATATGTTGCTTGGTACATGGTGCTGTGTAAAAGATATTATTAATTACATAGAAATGCTGTCAATTTTCAGGGTTTATTTGGTTTCGATGAAGCTATTATCTCAATTAGTGTGTTCACTGATTCTCTAGGATTTTCCAGGTGTTCCATCATATCATTAGCTAATAGGAATAGTTTTTAATCTCATCTTTGTGTATCTTTATGCTTTTAATTTTCGTCTCTTGTCTCATTGCTTTTGCTGGCATTTCCAGAACTATATCAAATAATAGTGGGAAGAATGGGCATTCTTGCTTCGTTTCTGTACTTACTGAGAAAGATTCTAGTGTATCTCTATTGAATATGATTCCTGTTCTTGGTTTTAGATAGATGCTTTTTGGGATACCAATAATATCTTTCTACATTTTTTAGGGTTTTTTTTTTTAGCTTAAAAGACTATTGTGCTTTGTCAAAGACTTTTTTGAGGGGATATCTACTGAGCTGATCATGTAATTTTAGTTGTTTTCTTTTTAATCTTAATATATTATTTGCTTTCCTAATGTTGAATCATCCTTGTGTCTTAAGCCCCACCGTGTGTTGTGAGGACTGTCCCTTGGCATGTAGTGTGGTGGTGTCATGTGTGGTTCAAAGGGAGTCAGAATGGACGTTTTTAGCCTTTCCTCTCCCTACCCTTCTCAAAGGGAAAATGAAATTCCTGCCATATTGGGAAGCAGAAAGTTGGGGTCAGCAGTTGCCACTCTGTTCTTCTCAGTGAGAGGGTGCTTGGCTAGGATTATATCTACTCATTACCTTAAATATTATTAGTTTAGGAGATATGAAGTTCCAATCATTATTTCATTATTGGAGGATCCCAAGCTTCATATCCAAGTCTTAACTCCTTCCCACCAAATACTAGTTCCACCATGAACACACAGCAATTATCAAAGAAAATCCATGTATCCAAATTGATAGCAAAGCAGGAATCAAAAAGTTTATATTCTCTCATATTTGTTCTTTTTTTTCATCTTGTCCTCTTCTCAACAGCTTGCTTTGCTTCTGAATACAATCACTCTTAATTTACTATCCTTTTTATCCCTGCTCTTTTCTTTAACCCCTTTCCTTTTATTTGCCTGTTATGACTGTTTTTTGTACCCAACTATGTGTTTCTATTTTCTACTCTTCTTTATCCAGTTAGATAAGAATGAGTTTCAAATGTTAGTCTCTCTCAATGCCTCCTCCATAGAAATTCCTTTCTGTGCATGCCATTTATGTGAGATAATTTCTTCTATTCTTTTCCTCACTTTCCCTCTCTATCAGTGCATTTCTCTTCTCTTCCATTCTTCTTTTGAGAGCATTCAAACATAAAATCACACCTAGGCCCTTTAATTAGAACTCTGGTGACTATAACATCTCCTATAAGAATGTGAACACTTTAATCTAATTGAGTCCCTTATGATTGTTTATGTTTACCTTTTTTATGCTTCTCTTAATTCCTATATTTGTATATAAATGTTTCTACTCAGCTCTGGTCTTTTTGTCAGGAATTCTTGGAAGTCCTCTATTTCATTAAAAATCTATTTCTGCCTTTGTAGTATTATACTCAGTTTTTCTTAGTAGATTATTATTGGTTGAAAACTTAGATTCTACAATATTCCAAGCTCTCTGCTCTTTTATGGTGGTGGCTATTAATTTTTTTGTGATTCTGACTAAGGACCCTCACTATTAGAATTATTTCTTTCTGGATTCTTGCAGTAAGTTTCTCTCCTTGATTGGGTAACTCTAAATTCTGACTGGAATATTCCTGGGAATTTTTGTCTTGGGATTTCTTTGAGGTGATAGCCAGTAGATCCATTCAATCTACTTTTGTCTTCTAGTTCTAAGAGATCTGGCCAGTTTTATGGTTTCTTGAATTATATCTAAGCATTCTTCATGACTTTCAAGTTATCCAGTGATTAAAAAAACCAATTCTTTCTTTTTGTGATGTCAATAAATAATTCTAAAACATAAAGGCAAGGACTACACAAACAGGGTTAAATGACTTGCCCAGAATCACAGTTAGGCAGTGTCTGAGGTCAGATTTGAATCCAGGTCCTCTCATCTCCAGATTTATCCACTTTATCCACTGTGCCACCTAGCCATGCCTAGGTCAGTTATCCTTAAATTATCTTTTCTCAATCTATTTTACATATCCTTTATTTTTCCTATAAGATATTTCGTACCTTTTCCCTTTTTCTCTCCAAATTCTTTATTTCATTTTATTATTTCTTGATATCTTTTGGTGTTAATAGCTACTCTTTAGCTAATTCTAATTTTTCAAGGAGTCATTTTCTTCAGTAAGGTTTTGTACCTTTCCTTTCAAACTATTTTCATATCTTTCACAATTTCCATATGGTTTTAAAAGTAATTTTAACTCTTTAAAATTTTTTTCAAGTTGCATTTTTTGAGACTTTACATGTGTTCAAGTGATTCTCTTCTTATGTGTTTATTTTGAGTGCTCCTTTTACCATAGTAGTTCTTTGTGGTGTGGTTCTTTGTTTGTTTATTCATTCTTCTATGTACATCTTGACTTTGGATTTATGTTTGTGTTAGACTCTCCATAATATTGTGTGTGTGAGTGTGATGGGTAGCTTGAACTTAAATCCTTTTGATATCCTTCTACTGCTTTTTTTCTTTTTTCTTTTCTTTTTTTTAACAGTTCAGTCTGGGGGGCTGTTTTAAGTTTTAAGTGCTCCCCAAGCATGTGATCCAGGGAGAGTTCTGTTTACTTCCTTCCTGATCTGACCTCAGCAATTTTCCTGACTCAGGTTTGCGTCTTTTGGGTTTATATGAGGTTAAAAGTTTCAGTACATTGCTGGTGGGCTCAGGCACGGCTAGCCTTCTGGGAAGCTCTGCAGGTTCAGCATGATTAAACTGCTGGCTAGATTAGAACTTCTGCTGTGGTTTTCTTACTATAGGGTTAGACATTGAACTCAAGGACAGAATTGAGTTTCTTTCCACTTTTCTTCTAGATCAGATCCACATAGCTACATTTCCAGAACTTGTTCCTGGATCAGTACATTGCTAGGAACCACACATAGAGTCACTCCTCTCCATTCTGAATCTCTTTTCTGGAACTGGGTAGTGGGTGACAAAGCTTTCAGATGGTACCTGTCTAACTAGTCCAGAATTAGTTAAGGGATCCCCTGAGATCTTTCCTCCCCAGAGCTTTGTGACTCATGTTCTTTCTCATCCCTTTTTTCATTCCGAGGCAATGGAATGCTCCTCATTATGTGCATATCTGTTCAGATTCCTGCCTCTATTATCTGTAGACTCTTTTGTCTGTCTCCCTATGGTGACCCGGGCTAGAAAAATGACTCAGTGTGCTTTTTTCTTCACTTTCCTGATCAGAATTCACACTGGTGTGTTTTTTACATCATCATGGGGAAAGGGTAGTGGTGACATAGGCTCAACTGTTTTCTTTCATTCTCACATCTTGACTCCATCTTCTCCTCAGGAAAATTTTTATAAAATTAAAAAAAAAACACAACATTTTTTTCCCCAGGAAAAAAATTTAAAGGTGTAGCCAAAACCTTAATCAACATTAGAGAGATATTATGCTATTAAAGGATATACTAGCTGTAGCTCAGGTGTTAGATCCTGCCTCTAAATCAGTCTGGCCATCAATAAAATGATCCATATTTTTTTATTTTTTTTATTAAAGTAGGCACTTTTATTAAGTGCCTTATATGTGCCCGGTACAGTACTGGTTTTGTTGCTAGGGATACAAATATACAAGTGAGACAGTCTTTGCCTAAAGAAAGCTTAGATTCTACGGATTCTGAAGCTATAGTGCTTTCTGCCATCACTTGAATAATGGCAACCCCCTTTTAGTTTTTAGGTTCCTGTCCCGGTCTTAGGTTTTCAGTCATCAGAGGGGAGAGTGGTGAAGTCTAGCATCCTGTTAGATAGACATCCCGCATATCCAACTGGCTGAGCTTTTGGCTAGTATACAATTAAAACCAATTTTGGCTGGATTGTTGGTTTCTGGCAAATTACAGGACAGCTCATATCAGCACATGTGCTTTGTTTGCTCTTGCATTTTAAGGTACTTTTATTGGTTTCAGGGCTAATTTTATTCTAAGTTCCCACATACAGTCCTGGTAGCAGTGCGTAGACACCCTGGGCAGCTTTTCCGGTTCTGGATCTCATCTCAATGGAATAAAAAACTGACTGCCTTCTAACCATTAAACCTTAGAAAATAACAAGGCAAATATAAAAAAAAAGTCAGTTTTTTAAAAAAACCCTTACCTTCTGTCTTAGAATCAATACTAAATATTGGTTCTAAGGCGGAGGAGTGGTAAGGGTTAGGCAATTGGGGTTAAGTGACTTGCCGAGGAATTGTCTGAGGCCAGATTTGAAACCAGGACCTCCCATCTCCAGGCTTGGCCCTCTATCCACTGAGCCACCTAGCTGTACCTAAAAAAGGGTTTGTTTGTGTTTTTTAAGAACTAAATTATTTTTAGGGAAACCAAATGCAAGTTGACCTAAACCATTCTTTTCTAGGGAGATTTAATTGTTGATCCCCATAAAACCTAACAAAAACATTTCAAAACTGTTTTCTCAATTCATTTCTATCCAAAGTTTGAGATTGAGGCTTGCAAGAGGTTATTTCTTCTGGTTAATGTTTAATTATTACATTTCCTTCACCAAGTATCCTTCTCACAAAGCCATATGAATTAGTGTATGTGTAGAGCTGTTCAAAGCTGAGAGGGCCACATTTTAAGGTGAAAGATAGTAATTTATAAGCAGAATTGGAGATAGAGGTTAATAACTTTCAGAGGCAACTTAGCTTTTTTGGTTCTTTAATTGACTTGGAAATATGAAAGGAATCATGAGTATATCAAGTGTTGAGAAGTCAAAGTTTCTCAGATCCACATAGTTGCATTGAAAAGCAGCCTTTGAAATTGTCAGGAGTCAGAGATGTATAACAATTAGGAATGGGTTGGAGTTAAATAGGTTTTTTTTTTCTAGTTCTGAATCAGATAAAAGTTCAAGACAATAAAGTGAATCTTATTAGTAAGAAGACGTGAGTTAAAGAGAAGGCTTAATCTTGACTTTGTGGTCTTTTTTTTTTTGTCCCTTGGCTGAGTGTATTGGATCATAACCTTTGCGATGACTAAAAAGCTATAATTTAGAGGCTTTCTAGTCACTACAGGAGCTGTGATGGCTAGCAGTTGGTCCTGGAGAACTTAAACTTAGGAGAACTTAAACTTAAACTTAAACTTTAAACGGACTCTAAAAGAAAGACAGCAGAACTCACCCCAGGAAAACCCAAGAAGCTGTAGATAAATGTGGGGAGAAGTAGGTATGTTACCTAATGCATGAATCCATGAATAAGTGAATAAATGTCCTTACCTTAAGATCATAGTATCATTGATCTAGAGCTAAGAGGATCTTCAGAAACAATCTATTTCAATCTCTTTCATTTTATATGAAGCGACTGAAGACCAGGGAAAGCCCCAGGGTTTTCTGATTGGTCACGTGAATGTTGTGTAGATAACAGACATAAAGTCCATTACTTTTCTTTGATTTTATTCTGAGGAATCCTGCAAAGGTCAACTTGATTAAAACCATTTAGCATATTAAAGATGAATATAAGAAATGGAATTTATATTGAAATTTCCCTGGAAATGAACCAACTTTTTTTTTTTTTAAACATAATGTTAAGTATAGCTTGGTGGCTCAGTGGATGGAGAGCAAAACCTGGAGGCCAGAGTACTTAGGTTCAAATCTGACCTCTGACACGTCCTAGTTGTGTAATCCTGGGCAAGAACTTAACCCCAATTATTTAGCCCTTACCACTCTTCTGCCTTGGGACCAATGCACAGTATTGATTCTAAGACAAAAGATAAGGATTAAAAAAAAAAGCATAGCTTTGTACCTTCTTGTCCATTCTATGCCCATGTTATAGCCAGCAGCTTGGCAAGATGGTATATGTATGTGTGTGTATACATATATGTATGTGTATGTACAGAAACACACCCATATATACACAATCTCTCTATGTACACACACATACATATATATGTGTTGTGTATACATATATATGTTTAGTCACCAGCTTGGCAAGACGATATATATGTATACATATTTATAGCCATCTAGTTCAGTTTATTTCTGCAGTTATTATTAATTATCTACTACAAGGATTTGGATTTTTAAAGTCTAGTAAGAATAACAGGAATGTGAGCTGTGTCAATGAAGGGTGCTAGTAATTTAATGAAATAACAGACCCATAAGGCAGTTAGCATAGGATCTGGCATATATTAGGTACCTAATAAATGCTTATTCTTTATCTTTCATCTAGTCCAACCCTCTTATTTTATAGATGGGAAAATCAAATACCTTAGAGGTTAAGAGACTTGTCTCAGGTCACACAAGGTATTAAATGTTAGAGTTAGAATTCAAACTCAGGTCCTCTGATACACCATGCATTTTTTTTTTTAACTTTTACCTTCTGTCTTTGAATCAATACTGAGAAGAGTCTTGGCTAGGCAAAGGGAGTTTAGCTATTTGCCTAGGGTCACACAGCTAGGAAATGCCTTAGGTCAGATTTGAACCCACAACCTCCCATCTCTAGGCATGGCTCTAAATCCACTGAATGACCTAGTTAACCCCAAACTATCTTTTTTTTTTTTAGATATCCTGAAAAGATCAATAATATTAAGACATGTATTTTTATTACATAATATTTTATTTTCCCCCCAAATACAAGCAAAACAACCTTTAACATTAATTTACTTTCAAAATTTTGAGTTCTTAAGTCTTCCTTCCTTCTCTCCCATCTTCCTGAGAAGGTAAGCAATCTGATATACATTTTGCATGTGTAATCATGTAAGCATTTTTTCCCATATCACTCCTTTTGAGAAAGAAAATTATAACAAGATAAAAATAGACCCCCTAAAATGAAGGAAGAAAATGAAATATATCATGTTTCAGTCTAGATTCAGACTTCAGTTCTTCCTCTGGAGAGATGGCTTTTTTTTTCATGAGTCCTTTGGTATTGTTCTGAATTATTGTATCGATGAGAATAGCTAAAATCTTCACAGTTGTTACTGTACATGATGTTTTCCTGGTTCTGCTCTCTTTACTCTGTATCAGTTCATGTAAGTCTTCCAGGTTTTTCTGAAATCATCCTGCTTGTCATTTCTTATAGTAAAATAGTATTCTGTTATAATCATATACCATAACTTGTTAAGCCATTCCCCAATTGATGGGCATCCCCTTAGTCTTCAATTCTTTGCCATCACAAAAAGAGCTGGAATAAATATATTTGTACATAAAGGTTATTTTCTTTTTATTTTTTAAAATCTCTTTGAAATATAGACCTAGTAGTGGTCTTGCTGGGTCAAAGGGTATGTATGGTTTTAAGCTCTTTGGCCATAATTCTAAATTGCTCTCTAGAATGGTTGAATCAGTTCATAAGTCCCTCAACAATGCATTAATGTTGTAATTTTTCCACATTCCCTTCAACATTTGATAATTGTGGGGTGGAACCTCACAGTCGTTTTAATTGACATACCTCTAATCAATAGTGATTTAGAGCATTTTTTCCATGTCTACAGGTAGTTTTGATGACTTCATCTGAAAACTGTCTACTCAAATCCTTTGACCATTTATCAGTTGGGGAATATCTTGTATTCTCCTACTTTTGTCTCAATTCTGTATGCATTTGAAAAATGAGGTTTTTATTAGAGAAACTTGCTGTAAAAAATTCCCCACAGTTATGATTACTGTGTATTTCCTTCCATACTATTTTCCTCCTTTTCATTTCACCGCTTGCATTCTCAGAAGTGTTTTGCTTCTGACCAACTCCTTCCTCAATCTGTCCTCCCTTCTAGCAGTACCTCCCTCTTCTCTTATTTCCTTTTCCTCCTATTTTCCCGAAGGGCAAGATAGATAGATTTCTATATCCAATTGAGTGTGTATGTTATTCTCTCTTTGAACCAATTCTGATGAGAATAAGGTTCAAGCATCTCCTTCAGCTTCTCCTCTACTGTAAAAGCTCTTTCATGTCTCTTTTATGTGAGATAATTTACCCCATTCTGTTTCTCTCTTTTTAAGACATGTAATTCTTAAAGTCAGTTAAGGGAAATGGAGCTTACACAAAAGATTTCCTGAGAAAGACTCTGACTTTTCCTGAAAATACAATCGATTTTTAAATTTCAGGAATATTATATACTGAGCTCTTGGCTCAAAAATATGAATGCTACTGTCCAGGCACTATAGAATTCTTTGAATAAATGAGTCTCTCTTGGGAGTATGTGAGTCCTCTGAAGGACCTTCAGTATTGCATTTCTGGGAAAACTACCAGTAAATTCTTTTCACTTCACATCTTTCTTCTCACAGCACTGACATCTAAATTTAAACCAAATGAAATATATTATAGGCATGCATTCAGACAGACTGCTGCAGCAAAGTGAGTACTCTGATGACAACTAGAAAACCCAGGTGACATTCTGGAAACCCAAGCAAATCTAGAATTTCCCCTAAATTTAGAACATGCATTTCCTAATCAAGAACTCTGAGACAAACTGTTCAAACTCCAACTGATTGTAATCTGATCTTTGCCATCTGCAGCAATCAGTTGTTGCCAGAGGGAAGATTTATCTAATGTGGTAGAGGGTAGTGAAGTCATTCAGAATGGAAGGTACTGGGCCATTTATATAATTTTTATCCCACTTAAACTTCAAAATCATTCTTCTGAAAGACTGAATGACCTTAGTTTATATTCCAAACCAAATCACCCCACTTGATGCAATTCTATCAGCAGACACCGGCAGAATCATCATCAGGCTTGATAATAAAGCATTTTAACTTTCATCTTTGTGCCGAAATCCTCCATCTGGGGGAGACTTTGCCTTTGCCCAGCAGGCCCCCCTTTTCATTTCCAAACCCATTTGCACAGTGACACTTTAACAGAGAAGAGGATGCTACCTGCAGTACTTATTAGTTTAACATGCTCTTGACACAACTCCAGGGAAGAGCCAATGTGTCTCCCCACTTTTGTTTGAGCTAATGCCACATGCTATTCTTGCATCTACCATCAAAATCTATCACAGTACTGCTCCAGGTATAGGAGATAGAATTGTGCCTGACAGTTGCTGCTCTTTCCCTTACATCGTCTTTTCATAATTTCTGACCATTTGAATATTGAAGTATGAGAGAGACAGCTCTTTCGTTGGTCTAGCTTAGGCCCTTTTAGTGATCCAGATTCACCTGAGACCTTTGTAGCACTTTAAGTAGAAATGAGAGGGATATTGTTTAAAGAAGGCTTGCAAATAATTTGGAAACATTTCCCTATGGAGGGCCAGTATAAGCCTTTGTCTTCCTTAGTGATGTTATCTAGTTTGCTTAGGAGAGAAAACTGATCCTTTGATCAGACAGAGAGAGAGAGAGAGAGAAAGACAGAGAGAGAGAGAGAGAGAGAGAGAGAGAGAGAGAGAGAGAGAGAGAGAGAGAGAGAGAGAGAGAGAGAGAGAGAGAGAGCAAAGAGAGAGAGAGAGAGAGAGAGAGAGAGAGAGAGAGAGAGAGAGAGAGGCAAAGAGAGAGAGAAAGAGAGAGAGACAGAGAGAGAGGAGAGAGCGAGACAGAGACATAGAGGGAGGGAGAGAGAGAGGAATAAGGAGGAGGAGGAGGAGAGAGAGAGAGAAAAAGAGAGAGAGACAGAGAGAGAGAGGAGAGAGGGAGACAGACAAGAGACAGAGGGGAGGGGGGAAGGAGAGAGGGAGAGAGACAGAGAGAGAGAGAATGGGAGAAAGAGAGAGAGAGAAAGAGGGAGTGTGAGGGGAAGGAGGGAGGGAGATACAAGAGTATGTAACAGTAGTAGCACAGAAGAAGAGAGTGTAAAGGTAGGCCTTATGAGCCTTGTTGACTGTAGGCCCAACATGGGAAGCTGGGTCAGTATACTCTCATGCTGAACCTGACATAACATTCTTCCAAACTTAATTCGTTGTGTAACCTTCAGAAAGACCAAAACCAACATTCCTATTTCTCAGGCCATTGGTATATAGCCCGAGACCCCAATACAACAGAAATGACCAGTATTAACTTTAATAATTAATACTATTGGGGCAGCTAGGTGGCACAGTGGATTAGAGTCAGGAAGACTCATCTTCTTGAGTTCAAATCTGGTCTCAGATACTTATTAGCTATGTGACCCAGATCAAATCACTTCACCTTGTTTGCCTCAGTTTCTTCATCTGTAAAATGATATGAAGAAGGAAATGGGCAAACCACTCCAGTTTTCTTTGCCAAGAAAACTCTTAATGGGGTCACAAAGAGTTGGACGTGACTAAACAAGAACTAAATTTAATAAGTTCCATGATACCACTTGACATGATACCCTTCCATCTCTAATATTTTATGACTTTATATACATGCAGGTAAAATATAAATCCTCATTCAAGGACCAATGGGGATAGAAGACATTGAGACACTAAAATAGAAAGAAAATTCTCTAATATTTCATCAGAGGAAGGAAGAGAAAGGAAAAAATTAGACTTGGATGGGAGATGTATTTTTATCCAAGATCTTTTTTTCTCCCTCTGCCATTTTGACTTTGCTCCTTCCTTGTCTTTTGTTTTTGCATTGCTTAGATTTTCCATGTCCCCTTCCATCTCCCAGAGAATCATCCTTTATAATAAAGATTTGTATTTTTAAAACATTAAAAACTTTCTTATTACAGATAGAAATAGTTAAAAAAAACCCTTTCCTTCCATCTTGGAGTCAACATTGTGTATTGGTTCCAAGGCAGAAGAGTGGTAAGGGCTAGGCAATGGGGGTAAGTGATTTGCCCAGAGTCACATTACTGGGAAGTGTCTGAGGCTGGATTTGAACCTAGGACCTCCCGTCTCTAGGCCTGGCTCTCAATCCACTGAGCCACCTAGTTGCCCCTAGAAATAGTTTTAAACATTTTTTTTCTGATATTTTGCATGACAAATTCTCACTCTCTCCCTCCTTTCCTCCTTCCCAAGACTGTAAGTTATCTGATATAGATTATAATTGTGCTATCATGCAATAACTATTTCCATTTTCATCATGTTGTGAAAGAAGACACATATCACACATTCAAGAAGAAACTTTTTCTTTTCTTTTTTTTTTCAAACATTATTTTATTTGGTCATTTCCAAATGTTATTCATTGGAGACAAAGATAGTTTTCTTTCCCTCCCCCCTCCCACCACCTCTCCCATAGCCTACGCACAATTCCACTGGGTATCACATGTGTTCTTGATTCAAACCCATTTCCATGTTGTTGGTATTTGCATTAGAGTGTTCATTTAGAGTCTCTTCAAGAAGAAACTTTTGAAGGGAATACAGTAAAGTGAAAAATGGTGTGCTTTGATCTGTATTCAGACTCCATCAATTCCTTCTATGGCAGTGGATATAATTTTTGATCATGGGTCTCTTAGAGTTGTCTTTGCATTGCTGATAATAATTAAGTCATTCATAGTCGACGATTGTACAATATTGTTATTGTGTACAAGGTTCTCCTGGTTCTACTCACTTCATTTTGCATCACATATTTTTACAGAGAACAAAAAATGTAGATATCCTAATCACAAATCTAAGGCAACAGAACAAGTGAATGTTGGATTGTAACAAAAGGTAAGGAAAGTCCAGAGAAAGAAGCAGGAAGGTCACTATAATGTCATGTTTAGAAGCTCCCATTGCAAAGGACAGTCATTACAACCAGGAAATTTGCAATGATTTTTAGCCATTTGACTTAGGCATAAGAGATATAAAGACAAGATTGACAGATTTGAGAATCTCATTTCTGTCAAGTATGAAAAGAAAGGGAAAACTTTCAGTGATCTACAGAGTTAACCTGTTTTGACTAGTAACATGTGACACTTTTGAGCAAACAAAATGAAGATTGGTCATCCTACTAGATAAACAGATAAAAGAAGAGGAAGAATATTTAACATAAGTGGTAGTATTAGCAATTAACTGGAACCTGTTCCCCTGAAAGGTCTGTCCACCATCCAAATAGCTCTCTGAGTCTCCGTCTCCTAGAAATCTTCTCTCCTCCCTGATTTGCTCTATTTCAATCAGTCCTAATCACATGATTGTTGTGAACTACATAGCATAATGGAATTGACCCAACAAAGGAATAGACAAATATATTGGAATATACACAGGATTTTACTTTTTGCAGAAAATCAGTATGAGAAATGAACAATACAAAATAAAATTACCACATGACTGCTTACCAAAAATTTTTCCTAGATTCAAATATCTTCTGCAGACAGTACATATAATCATCTTTATTTTCTTTCTTTCTTTCTTTCTTTCTTTCTTTCTTTCTTTCTTTCTTTCTTTCTTTCTTTCTTTCTTTCTTTCTTTCTTTCTTTCTTTCTTTCTTTCTTTCTTTCTTTCTTTCTTTCTTTCTTTCTTTCTTTCTTTCTTCCTTCCTTCCTTCCTTCCTTCCTTCCTTCCTTCCTTCCTTCCTTCCTTCCTTCCTTCCTTTCTTTCTTTCTTTCTTTCTTTCTTTCTTTCTTTCTTTCTTTCTTTCTTTCTTTCTTTCTTTCTTTCTTTCTTTCTTTCTTTCTTTCTTTCTTTCTTTCTTTCTTTCTTTCTTTCTTTCTTTCTTTCTTTCTTTCTTTCTTTCTTTCTTTCTTTCTTTCTTTCTTTCTTTCTTTCTTTCTTTCTTTCTTTCTTTCTTTCTTTCTTTCTTTCTTTCTTTCTTTCTTTCTTTCTTTCTTTCTTTCTTTCTCTCTCTTTCTCTCTCTCTCTCTCTCTCTCTCTCTCTCTCTCTCTCTCTCTCTCTCTCTCTCTCTCTCTCTCTCTCTCTCTCTCTCTCTCTCTCTTTCTTTTCCTGTGTGTATATTGGCAGATAAGACTCTCAAGTATTTTGTACTAGCCATAGTATATTAAGGATCACATAGTTATTAAGTGTCTCAGATCAAATTTTATCTCAGGCAGATGAATTTTCCTTACTCTTTCCTCAAATAAAGACAGATCTAAGTAACCAGAAAAATATTAATTGCTCATCATAGGTCAAGCCAACATATTAAAAAGGTAATGCTACCTAAATTAATTTGTTTTTTTAGTACTCTACTAACCAGACTACCAAAAAACGACTTTTCAGAGCTACAAAAATAATAACAAGGTTCTGGAATTATGCCCAGTGTTATAAAAGTGTTCATATCCTGAAACCCAGAAATATCATTGTTCCAAAATATTTATCACAGCTCTCTTTGTGGCAAAGAATTGGAAATTGAGGGAATGCCCATCAATTGGGGAATGACTAAACAAATTGTGGTCTATGATTGTGATGGAATACTATTGTGTCATGGTAGTAGTCTCTTGGAAGCCGAGAATGACGATTGTCTTTGTGCGCTTTCATCTATGATAGATGAGTGTGCACAAAGACACTTGTGCATGAAGATTTAAGTGGAAAAGCTGATGCACAGAGACAGTCCCACTCTCTCTGCGTTGGAAGCCTGGGTCCAGTGGCACGAAAAGTTGTTACACCTGGAGACTTCCTCAGCTGCATTGGATGGCCGTGTTGTCTTTTGTGCTCCATCACACCCTAAGCACTCCACTGTGCTTTGTTGCATCGCCCTCTCAGCCGTTGAACTTTCTTGTTGGTTTCTTCCACCTGTTCCGCTGAAGCAGTCTTCACATGCTGGGTGAGCAAAGCCCTGGTTCACCAGGGGTCGATGACCCGATGGCTACCCTCACAAGGTTTAGCTGGCCTTTCGAAGCCGTTGCCCGGGGTGTGGCTGCTGCCGCATGCTAGCAGCTACTGGGAGCCACAAGTGAGAGCTGGGTGTCAGGTGGGGGTCAGAGGCTGGAGAGCTGCCCTAGAAGGGCACAACAAGCCCTCCATACCAGAGATACTACCCCTCCCTGAACACCCCATACACCCCAATATTGTGTCATAAGAAATGAGAAATAAACTGATTTTTTAAAAATCTGGAAAGAACTATATGACATAGTGAAGAATGAAATGATTAGAACCAGAGGACATAACACACAGTCACAGTACCAATACTAGAAGAATAAACTGAGAAGTTACCACAAGAAAGTAAAGAAAGATGAAGGAGAAAAGACTTAATTTATGTGAACATGTCCTCCATGATGATATCTTATGTGATGTGAGGAGGGTAGAAAGGGGTTGGGAAACTAGTGGACAGGATCTATTATGTAGCTGGGAAGAAAAGTAAATCAAACACTTGGAGATCTGTGATATCATTTGTAAAATATTTTGTTTTGTTTGGATTTGTAAACATTTGGAATAAAAAAATTAAAAAACTTCATCTGGAGGAATAAAAGGCCAACAATATCAAGAGAACTGATAAAAAATGGGGACAAATGACATAGCAATACCTGATCTCAAACTATATTTGAAAGCAGTAATCATCAAAACAGTTTTGTACAGATTATAAAAATAGAAAGGTAAAGTGGAGCAGATTACATTTATAAAATAATAAGTAAATTAGAGAAGCATACAAGAAATTACCTGTCAGATTTATGTAGAAAACAGTTTATCCTTAATAAGAGGGAAGTTCCCAGGAGGTAAAATGGACAATTTTGGTTATCTAAAATGAAAACCTTTTTGTATCAAAAAAAGCAAGATAGCTAAAATTAGAAGAAAAGCAGGGAACTGGGGTAAAACTTTTTGCAGAATGTTTAGCTGAAAAAGGTCTCATTTCTTTTTTTTTTAAACCCTTACCTTCTGTCTTGGAGTCAATACTGTGTATTGGTTCCAAGGCAGAAGAGTGGTAAGGCTAGGCAATGGGGGTCAAGTGACTTGCCCAGGGTCACACAGCTGGGAAGTGTATGGGGCCAGATTTGAACCTAGGACATCCCGTCTCTAGGCCTGGCTCTCAATCCACTGAGCCACCCAGCTGCCCCAAAAGGTCTCATTTCTAATGTATAGATGGAAATGAATTCAATTTATAAGAATAAGAATCATTCCACAATGGATAAATGGTCAAAGGATATGAATAGGCAATTTTCAGAGGAAGAATTACAAGCTATTATTAGCTACATGATAGAATTCTCTAAAGCACTTATAATTAGAGAAATTCACACTAAATAAAACCTCTTAGGTGCCACCTCACAACCATTATATTTTCTAAGATGTCAAAAAAAGAACATCACTAGTGCTGGAGAGTATTTGGGAAAACAATACATTAATACGTTGTTAGTAGAGCTGTGAACTAATACAACCATTCTGGAAAGCAACTTGAAACTGCTCAGAAAACTATTAAGTTGTGCATACCCTTTGACCAGTGATAACACTACCAGGTCTCTACCCAAATGAATTAAAGAAGGAGAAAAAGGACTCGTGTACAAAAAGTATTTATAGCAGTTCCTTTTGTGATGGCAAAGAATTGTAAACTAAGAGGATACCTATTTGTTTTGGGGGATGGTTGAACAAATTACTGTATATGTAAGTGATGGAATACTATTTGCTGTAAAAATGATGAAGATAATGCTTTCAGAAAAACCTGGGAATAATTACATGAATTGTTGCAAAGCAAAGTGAATAGAAGCAAGAGAACAATTTACACATGATCATCTATATCATATAGCTTACCAGCTCTGAAAGGTATAAGAACTCTGATTAACACAACGACGTACCACACTCAGATGAGTTATGATGAAACATGCTACCTACCTCTAGAGAGATGATAGACTCACAATGAATAATGAAGAATACTTTTTCTCTGTTTTTTTTTACATAGCTAGTGTGAGAATTTGTTTTACATTACTAAACATATTGGTAATGAATTTTGGGGGGCACTTTCTCAATGGGTGGTGGAGGCAGAAGGGAAGGGCAGAGAATTTAATTAAAAATAAAACAAAATCGAGTTATATGAAAAGAAAGAGCAACACCATGATCAACCATGATTCCAGAGGATTGATGATACTAGAATATAGAAAGAATACTACTCAGCTCTTGATAGAGAAATAATGGACAAAATATCCCAATATGACACATATCTTAAGAAATGATTGATTAATGTGGGAATTTGTTTTACTGGACTCTCCATATAAATATTTTCATTTTTAGGGGTGGAGAGGGGAGATGGGAAGGAAAGAAAATAAATGCTTGCCAATTGAAAACAATGAAATTGAACTACAAATAAATATAATTTTAATTAAGATGACAAGTATCTATACACACAATTTTAGTTTTTCTTTTGAACTTACCTAAATCCCAATTTCAAATCCTCTCATAGTTCTTTAACTTCTGCAAGGAAAGGGAGAAGGTGTATTTCTTATCTCTTTCTTTGGCTGTTATGGGGTCCTTATAATTACACATCATTTAAGAGTGTTTGTTTTTGAGACCAGGTGTCTGAATCTTACTTAGTGAGGTACAAAATACAGTGGCCACTCATAGTCTCAGTCCTACTTCTGACTGGTGAAGAAATTTTTTCTGTCCATTTCTTCCTTCCTTTTCTTTTTTTTAAAACCCTTACCTTTCATCTTAGAATCAATACTATGTATTGGTGCCAAGAGTGGTAAGGGCTAGGCAGTGGTGGTTAAGTGACTTGGACAGGGTTACATAGCTAGGAAGTCTGAGGTCAAATTTGATCCCAGGACCTTCCATCTCTGGGCCTGGCTCTCAATCCACTGAGCTACCTAGCTTCCCCCTGTCTTGTTCCCTTTCTAAGGTGGAATGGTTAACCCCAGTTGAGGCAGCTTAACCACTTCTTCTCCCTCCCCCCCCCCCAAAACCCATCATGGACTCACCATTTTCATGCTAGGCTTCCTGATTGACTTTAGCCCTTCTGTAGCTCAGAACTTTCAAGCTCAAGTGATCTATCAGCCTCAGCCTTCTCCATTATCAGGCATTACAGGCAAGAGCTACTGTACCAAGTGCACATCATTCAATTTTGATCTTTCTGTTCTTTCTAGTTATATTATCATAGTCATCATGCATACTATTTTCCTGGTTTTGCTCACTTCGCTTTCATCAATTCATATGTTCTCTTGGTTCTGTTTATTTCACTGTATTGGTTTGTACAAGTCTTCCTATGTTTTTCTGAATTCCTCTTATTGTTTCTTACTTTACCAAAAAATGTTGTTTGCTAAATGTTAAGATGGACTAGATAAGCAAGCTCTGCAAAAAGCCATCTACAAAACTCAAATTCTAAGTGCCTTCTAGAATAAATTTGCTACCGTGGAAAGAGGAAAAAACTTTTCCCCAAACACTAGAGGTATAACCCAGGCCACAAAGACCATTTTCATGGCATTGTCCTCATTTCTGGAGTGATTACACAATGTTCTCTGGCTGCCTGAGAGTGGAGTCAGTGAAGGCTTGAGAGAGATTTTGACTTCCTTGCTTTTAGCTGCTAGAGAGAAGACATATAGTTCTGGACTCTCATTGAGTCGCTAGAGGGAGAAAAAGACTGGGAAGAAATTGGCATGGAGAGCAACCAGCCCTTTGATTATGTCTTTGTTCTCAGATGACTCCACTAGAGACTTTGAAGAAGCTCCCCTTGGATGAAATTTGTGACTCTCTCTTAATTGAACTGAGTTATCTTGCTCCAAATGGGAGAGTTTCTTCACTCTGCATTGTCTATTATATATTCTCATGTGTATACTTTCCCTGTTGTGTCTGCTGTATGCTCAGATTAATGGGTTTATTTGCTATTTGCTATGTGGGTTCATTGTGGAACTAGCATTTGGTAGGAAGAGAGTAAAGCCTTGGATATATAGCTTAGGACACCCCAACATTAAGGGAATGCGATCACAGGTATGTGGAACTAGCATTTGGTAGGAAGAGAGTAAAGCCTTGGATATATAGCTTGGGACACCCCAACATTAAGGGAATGCGATCACAGGTATATCATGAACCTAAAAATCACTTCCCCTAAACAAACAGTGTGCAGAGAAGCAGATGGATATAATTTTTTTCTCAATCCCTTCTCTTTCTGAGGAGAGCAAAGTGGCCAGCCGCTGACCCTAAACCTTCTCCTGGCAGGAATCAAAATCTCCTTTGGAAAAGGGAATAAAAAGAGGGGAAGGAGGCCCTAGAGATAGTCTCCCTTTCAGCCACACCCAGACAGAACCATATGAAGACACATAACCTGCATGTGCAGCATACAATCCTAAAAGGAACATTTATAACTAGTCTCTGGAGGGCAAAAGGCCTTTTTCAGATGATATTTCAAAGTCCTCTATTGAAGTAATTGGTACATTTTATTACTCAATACTAAGGAAATGTTAATTAAAATAAACATGAATTTGCCCACTGAGAACTCATCCGGATTCTATGAATGAATGAAAAAAAAAACTTATTCAGCTGCTTATTATGTGCCAAACACTGTGCAAGATATGGAAAATACAAATACAAAAAGGAAACAGTTTCTGCTCCCAAACATCAACATTCTAATACTGAAGAGAGAATATATAGAAATTTTTAGCAGCACATCAGAAGGAAAGACTCTATGATCTTTATGATGTGCAGTGGCAAAGAAAATAGTGATGCATTTTTGTTAATGGCATTTATGCTGATAAAATCATATTTGTTCTGAACTTAAACCATTTGATAGTTCCAGGGACTTTTTTGGTGTCTTGAATTTAGGGTCTTCAAGAACTATGCATGCTGGGAATGTGTGTGTGTGTGTGTGTGTGTGTGTGTGTGTGTGTGTGAGGGTGTGGAGATGTAATGTGAATATAGAACAAGCAAAAGCAGAGTTGCTTGGTCATATGTCCAAAGGGATGACTTACCCAGATGATGGCCTTGAGGTTGGATTAGAAGTAGAGCTGGTGGCTTAGGTAAGGGGCCACTGCCATTCTGGGAGTTCCTGGACTTACCTTTTCTTTGTTGACAGTAGGTTCCAGGCTGGGGTTGGTGAGGATGAGAAAAAGTGGGTTCTTTCACCTTAGTAATGACTGTATGCCATCTGGAAGTACATGTTCCTGTAGCCCTTTTCTCTCATTGGGTGGTTCCCTCCAGAGTATCCATTGTACAGAGGATACCCAAGCCATCCTTGTCTTTCTTCTTCTCAAAGTTCCACTTTTGATTCTCTGGACTTTTCTCTACCATGACCCCTATGTCCTTTTAGGTGCTGTTTCCCCCACGTAGAATGTAAGTCCATCAAGGACAGAGATTATCTTTCTTCCTGCTTATGTTTTTATTCCCAAGGCTCAGAAAACACATTATAATAAATGCTTGTTGACCTAACTGAATTGTAAGCCCAGGTTGGAAGTAGGGTAGGTAATATGGTGTATGTGAGTGAGGACATTGTTTTGCCCAGGATTTTTGGGTTTTAGGGCTCTGGGCTGTCACCAGAGGGGAGGGAGGAAGGGAGACAGACAGAGGGAGAGACAAACAGACAGACAGAGAGAGAAACAGAGACAGAAACAGAGACAGAGACAGAGAAACAGAGAGAGCAAGAGAGAGAGAAGGAGAGAGAGAGACAGAGAGAGAAAAGGAGAGACAGAGACAGAGACAGAGACAAAGAGAGAGAGAGAGAGAGAGAGAGAGAGAGAGAGAGAGAGAGAGAGAGAGAGAGAGAGAGAGAGAGAGAGAGAGAGAGAGAGAGGGAGGTGTTTCCTGGCCCATAACTCTTCTTTTCTCTATTTCCCAAAATCTTACTGCTCTGTGGCTTCAGCTAATTTAGTAAGTATTCCCATAGGATTTAGAACACTTGGATATGATGGAAAGAAAACTGTCTAAAATAGAATTTATTTTCAAACATGCTTCCTTCTCCTCTTACCTCAAATTCTCATAATCTGTATCAGTAATGGTTTAGATAGCCCAGAAGAAAAGTTTTGTCTTCAGGAAGCTACCAGCCTTTTCTCAGTATTGTTTAATTTATCTGGCCACACTGGGTTAATACTACAGGGACCTGAAGGGATGTGAAAACTGAGAGGCAAATATATTTTCTTTTCTTTTAAAAAAATGTGTTTACCAGTGGAATTTTGCGTCAGATATGGGAAGGGTTTGGGGGAAGGGGAGGGAAAGAACATGAGTCTTGTAACCATGGAAAAATATTGTAAATCATCTAATGAAATAAAATTTAAAAATTATGTTTATTGATATGTTTTATTTATTTTTAATCAGAATTTCTCCCAGTACTACTCCTCTTGCCTCTTTCCAGAGAATCATCCCATATAATAAATATTTTTAAAGAAAAAAAGGAAAAAAGACAAAATCAGAGAAACTGATAAATGTAGAAAAAGTCTGAAAATGTATGCAATGTTTCATACTTCCTACATTTTTAAGGGAATGAAGAAAGAGAATCTCTTCTTGTAGGTCATGTGTATTTGTAATTTTGCATTATTCACATATGATTGTTTTGAGGTTGTCATGTTTCCCATTTACATTGTTGTAGTCAGGGTGTGCTGGGCAGCTCCATGGTGCAGTGGATAGAGTGTCAGTTCTGGAATTGGGAGTACCAAAGTTCAAATCTGGTCTCATACCCTTATTAGCTGTGTGACTTTGCACAAGTCACCTAACTAAGTTTGCCATAGTTCCTCATCTGTAAAATTAGCTGGAGAAGGAAATAGAGAACTGCTCCAGTACTTCTGCCAAGAAAACCCCAAACGGGGTTATGAAGAGTCAGGCATGCCTGAACAACAACAAAGTCATTGAGTGTATTGTTTTCTTGACTTTGCTTCCTTCACATATTCATCTTTCCATGCTTTGAGAGATCAATTTCAGTGGGAAGAATGTGGAAATGTCATGAGTTGTGTGGATAGGAAAGTATGAAGTATGATCTCTTGTAAAGGAGGTCAAAACTAATGGAGGTTACTGAGTAAAAATGGCTAGTGGAAGGCAGGCGGGGTGGATTCTCAGTACAAAACTTCAAAAATGACATGATTTCCTCTGAAGCCCCGTTCTAATGATTCTGTTGTTTTTTCTAAAGAGATTGTGAGTTGCCTGGCAGCCATGAATCTTTACTAGCCTCTACATAGTGACTAAAGTTTTTGTACATTTTGTAGACAGAGAAAACTATATTTGAAACCACTTCCTCTCCCTGCCCCTTAGAGTGTTTAATACAAAACTCTGGTGTGCTGCTAATACCTTTTAAATCCTACCCACTAACATATGCAATTTAGCAACTTTACTCCAAGAATAGGAGAGGAGACATCCCTTGATTTGCATGTCATTTTCTCCCTCGGAAAGCACTTAAATGTGCATGAACTGGGAATACTTGTTACCCTTTCTGATCGGCAAATACCATTTCTCAGAACAACAGTTCCAGGCAGCCCCAGTTGGCTGCAGCCAAGATTTGTTTAAAGAATAAGATGTATTTGGCTTCAAGACATGGGATCAGTACAAGGGCAGACTGTTTGTGTCTCTGGAGAATCCAGATGGGTTAAGAGTTAAAGTCCTCAAGATCATTCACTTTGTATGTGAGTGAGTGCTAAGTAAAACAAGAGCCAGGCAGAGACAGTGGAAGAGACAGACTGACTGTCTCTTGCTGTTGAGAAGCCCCAACTTGACTCTCACAGGAGGTAAATTTCATCTCTTCTCTGCAGAGACTGCCAATGTTTCTTCCAAATATGAAGGTAAGATACGCATGCCTTTGATTTGTGCCAATGAGTTCATCCCTAAAGGGAAACTGTTTAGTTGAAAGAACAGGAAAGGCATACCTATTACACTAAATGTTGGGTTACATGACCTTTGGAGTTATTTCCAACTCTGGGAGTCTATAAAAAGACAAAGGAAGGAAATATGAGCTGGTGATTACTGAGTGTTTTAAAAATCATTAGTTCTTTTGAAAGACTTAAGAACTCTGATCAAAGCCCTGATTAAGAACTCTGATCAAAGCCCTGATCCACATTTTATTTGTCCATTTTATTTGTTAAGTTCAGAATAAAAAAATAATGGTACTGATCTCAGTTCCTTTAAATACTTAGGTCTTAATATTTCCCTGAAATGAATTCTCTGAAAACTAAAAACTCCCTGAGGGCAGGGACCAATTTATTTTTGTTTGTGAATTTCTTGTACCTGGCATATCTCCTAGTACCGAGCTAATAAAGGTTGTTGATTGATTGGAATAGTGAGCCAATGAATTTTATTCTGGAACATAATAGGAACAGAGAATAAGGAATTTGAGATACTATTTACAAAATTAAATTGAATCAGACTCAGACTCATACTTTAAAGATTTCATTTTTGTAGGTATTCCCTCTTCAATGAAGAATTTGCTCATTTCCATGCCTACAGTAAAAAGTGTGATAAGGTGCTGTGGCCAAATCTGTCTGTCTCTCTCTCTCTGTGTCTCTCTCTGACATGAAATATAAACATATGTATATAATATATATTCAGGAGATTTACACATATGTGTTACATATGACATACACACACGTATATACTTCTTGAGAAAGCCAGTCCTCTGGTGTTGAATCTCTCTGAAGTTACTAAGACTGGTCCTTGGACAACTGTCTTACAACATCTCCTTTGGCCTGTTCAGATTGTATTGTTTCTCTTCTGAAAGGCAAGTAACAAAACTTTATTAATCATTTACTAGGTGCCAGGCACTGTGTTAAGTGCTGGGAATACAAATACAATATAAGCAAAAAGAAAGCTGGTTCCTGCCCTCATGGAGTTTATATTTTAGTGAAGTAAGAGAACACATTATTATTGTTGTCCAGTCATGTCTGATGTTCTGTGACCCCATTTTGGATTTTCTTGACAAAGATCCTGAAGTGGTTAGCCATTTCCTTTTACCCATTCATTTTACAGTTGAGGAAATTGAGGCAAAGAAGGTTTAGTGACTTGTCCAGGGTCATGCAGCTATTGAGTGTCTGAGGTCAATTTTTCTTACTCTATCCATTGCTCTACCTAAGTGCCTTCAAGAGAACACATAAAAATGAGCTAAATAGTAGAGATGAAGAGAGAGGGCAGGTATAATCTGGGATATGGTGGGAAAGTCCTGAGAATCAGAAGCACAGCTAGGAAGGGGATGATGAAACATGGCTTCCTTAGCTTGTCACCAAAATGGAGCACCAAAATGGAACTCATGAGTCTGGGGAAGAGGACCAATATAGCAGGTGTTTTTGAATGAGAAAGCTCTTAGCACTGAGGGAGCTTGGGCTCTGCTGGCATATTTTCCAAAGAGCTCTGCCATGATAGTTTTGGAATGGAGTAATGAAATATGAACTAACATGAGACTGTTTTCTGTTTTTCTTTTCCAGGTGTTAATTTTCATTTTGGTGGTATTTATGGAAAGTTTTCAAGTGTTTTCCAGGTGAGAATTTTAAAAAGCAGAGTACAAAAAAAAGGCGATCATAAGAAAATTCCTTTAAATGTACTTTGCATGGTCTAAACTTTATATTTTATCCTGTGTTTAAACTTCTTCCCTGAATGTCTTCTTCATTTCTGGAGAAGTTAATGGTGGCAAAATAAAACAAAAAACAAAGCAGTAGGAGGGGAAACTGGAGCCTGAATAAACATCAGCCTTTCTTAACTTGGCTCAATGTTATGGTTTAGTGAAGAATTTGATCTGTAAATTTTATCCACTGAGAAATCTTTTATATGAGTAACAATTGAGTTTTGCCAGAAAGTAGATTTAAATGTCTGAAACCTAGGTAAAATATAATCTACCTGTAAGCTATTCGTACTTTATCTGTCTGCCTAATCATGCATGACTAAACCTTCTGCTGTTTTCCATTGGGGAACAAGAACCCAATAACAGCAAGTCCCCTCTGTTTTGAGGTGAAATAAGAAACCTATTAAAGTGCCTAGGCCCATTGTTAATAAGGGCTTTATTAGAGATATTGCAGAGATGCAGTGCTATTAAACCAAAACAAAACTCTCTCTCTCTCTCTCTCTCTCTCTCCTTCCCTTCCTCCCTCTCTGCTTCCTCTCTTCACATGTATATATGTATACATATATATCTGTATCTCCACTAGAAAACAATACTGACTACACAGATTTACAGAGGATTCCTAGGAACTATAAAATTATACTTCAAAATGACATGCTCAGTATAGATCTTACTTGGGTCCATCCCTGCTTAATTAATTTTTCATTGTCCAGGAAATCATGGGCCCTGGTTCCATTATTTCCTTGGTGAAAGCCCTAGGGTATACATTTTCTTTTAATCTCTTTAAAGTAGCAATAACACCTCTGATGATCTCTCCTGAATATATTGCCAGTTGTAGGACTTGAAAAGTTATTGTTCAAAAGATGGAGGTAACACAATTATTTATATACCCATACTTAATTTTGGATAACTTTGTGACTTCTCTATGGCAGATTTCAAGTCTTGGGTAGGCTTTCCCTTGTTACACAGCAAGTTCCTGAACTATCTTATTTCCTTGCTACTGTGTTACTTTGGACAATTTATCATAACTGTTCAATCCTAGAGCTTCAAGGGGTCTTAAGTCAGAGAAGTCAAGCATTGGTATGCAGTACACAGTGGGCAGCACTCTTGAAAGTGTGTAGGGGAACCAGATTAAAATGTAATTGGGAAATATTAAACAAAATTAATAACAATACAGTAGAACATGATAATGTTAATATGTGGCTTTCTAAGTTAATATACAACCCACCGGATTTTTTAAATGTACAGTATAGTGGCCAGTTTTTCTATTTGAGTTTAACACCACAGTTTTAAACAATCATTCAGTCCATCTTTCTCATTTTAAATCTAGCCCTGTTTTGACCACATAAACAAGGGGCAGAGAGATGGGGGGGTGTTTGAAGGGGAAGGGAGGCAGGGGTGGGGAGGAACTGGTTTACTGAAACTTCAGCTGCAGAAATTTCCAAGTTCCTCCCCAAATCCCTTGATCTGGGGAACAGACCAGTGGGAAGATCTTTTATTAATGGTCCCTAGTGACTCACTCTTCTTCAGCATTTCCATATGCAATGACTTCTTCCTTTTTCTTTTTTACCATCCTAGTTGTCTTGCCAAGATCAAGGCAAAAGCTGGGAACTTGCCTTCTCTAATTCTCTCTGCCTCTTTTGACTCTGGACAAATTCGAGGTTACATACAGATGAGAAAATAGAACTTTCTCTTGATCATATAAATAGATCATACCTTGCATATACTAATTGGCTTCCTTGCTACAGGTGGAGTTTCTTAATCCTGGAATTAATCATGTGTTATAAGACTTTCCCCCAATAATTTTATATAGCTTAAAAGGAAGATCTAGTGTAGAAAAGAATGAAGGAAACAACACAGAAAAACATCAGACAACCGTCTGTGCTGGAATTGTTTGACTGTCTAGAGGGGATATGACTGATTATGCAGGGATGGGGAGGACACCATTTATGCACTATCAACTCTCTCTCTTTTTTCTCATCCCCTCATCCTTTAGCTTGAGGTACTCCTTGTTTGAGGGAAGAGAAAAAGCCAGAGTTTTAAACCAAGGGCAATCAGAATCATTTCCCTGTTTCCCTTTACCCTGGCTTACAGTTCTGACTGACTCCAGTAATCAAGCTATAGATGGATGTATCTCCTATACCAAGCAGATCAGGTTTAATCCAATTGAATTTAATTCACATAGTGCATACCTACTATGTTCAAGGCATTGTGCTAGGAACTGGTGATCTAAAGAGAGAAGTCATATTTGTGCTTAGGGAACTTACAATTTATACAACATGAGTGGAAAAAAAGAAAACCAACTTCAAAGAAGATCTCTCATTAAATGATTTTGCCAACTCAAATGATGTTTTCTTAATCCTCATCCTTCTTTGAGCACTTGACGATGCTGGTCACCTTCTCTTGGATACTCTCTTCTTTCTAGGTTTTCTTCATACAACTCTCCTATCTGACTGCTCCCTAGTCTGTTGCTGGATCTCCATCTAGGTCATTCCAGTGAATCCTGCATTTCCTCCCAAGGTTCTTTCTTGAACTTTCTTCTCTTCTTCTTCTATATTATCCTACTTGGTGATTTCATTAGCTTCAATGGATTGAAGCGACATCTCTATGTACATCATCACCAGATCTAGCTGTCTATCTGTCTCTGTGTCTTTCTATTTTATATCCAGTATTCATGCCTCTCCTGAGCTCCAGTTCTGAATCACTAATTTTCATTTGCTCATCTCATAGCTAGAAGACCTGCCAGCATCTCAAACTCATAAGTGTATGCTATATATTCAGAAGAAGGCAAATATTTTAATAAAGATAAAAATTCTTAATAAATGTGATAATCTGGCCACTGCAGTTTTCAAATCCTGTTCAAAAGTAACTATGAAGTATAAGAATAGTCGTAGTTATTTTCTTTAGTATTTGTACTTTTTTCATGAACAGGTGCAACATTTCAAATAGAGAGCCTTTTCTTAATTTTCTTCATCACAACCATTTATCCCTTCCCCAATTCCTTAGTCTTATTTGTTAGTTTAGTGAATTATTAAAATTTCTTGTTTATGTAACTTTGCTTGTATTCTAGAGATATCTCAGACAAGCTATTCATTGTTTTTCCTGAGAGTTTTGTGTGCCTTGAACTAGGCATGTCTGAAGTAGGAATCAGGATATTTGAGTTCAAGTCCTAGCTCTGCCACTAATTAACTGTGCAACCTTGGTGAAGTTGTTCAGTCATTATGTGCCTTAATTTCTTCATCTGTGGAAAGGAGTTGGACTACAAGACCCCAATATTTCTTGTAAGCTTTGAGATTCTATGCTGTGGTTCTATGTTAATTAAGAATGTTCAGGTTTTTGACAGGTTTTTTCTTTCCCTCTTTCCTTTCCACTCATTTTGGAATTGATGATTGCATATGAGACAGTTCTCTCCAAGCTATTAATTGTGTTTGGCATCCCTATGATTCCTGGTCAGAATGCGATGGCTGTACAAAGACCCAGGTAGGACTTTCTGAGTGCTTTGCTTTAGTTTTTATGATGTATATATAAAATGTCACTTGTGAAAATTAGGTCAGGTAGAATCAACTTTTTAATATTTTGCATGTTTTTACTTTCCTGGAAATAATGTTGTTTTGGCAGGACCAAAAGCAGATATTAATTTTTAAGGCAGAGGAGAGCCAACTGAACATGGTGATTACTAATACAGAGAAGTTAGAGTATATTTTATTTTAGAGTGTATATTATTTTACATATCTGTTGTGAGAAATTCTTAGGATAAAGCTTAGAAGGGTAGAATCATCGAAGCCCCCTTTCAATTACCAATAATATTAAGGAATAGGGAGAACATGAAAAATTTAAATTACTGGGTGACCAATTTGAACTTCACATATATTTTTTCTCTTTTTCTTTTCTTTATAATGGAGAAACACTGTTTTCTAGCCAACAGTTAAAGAGCCAAAAGGCTATCAGTTAGTCAAAGAGCATGGGTATTATGCAAACTGGATAATCAATGCCTAAGTAATTTAGAATTGATTGTACCAACTACCTTCCCTGTTTTCTTGCTCCCATTAAACTGTAAAACGAATTTAATATACATGTAGATGAGAGAGGGGAGCTCTGGGAATTAATTCAAGACTTTATAACCAGCTCCTGGGTCAGTAGCTAAAAATAATATCGAGAAATGTGTTATATCATTGTGTAAATTTTCACAGTGAGAAGGTTGCCAGGATGTCAAGACTGGAATCCACCTTGAGATTGGGGAATGCTTTTGCTTTAGAAAAAAAAATATATATATATATATTTAAAACCCTTGCCTTCCACCTCAGAATCAATACTACATATTGGTTCTAAGGCAGAAGAGCAGTAAACACTAGACAATGGGGGTTAAGTGACTTGCCCAGGGTCACACAGCTAGGAAGTGTCTGAGGTCAGTTTTAAACCCAGAACCTTCCATCTCTAGGCCAGACTCTCAATCCACTGAGCACCTGACTGCCCTTCATCATCATTCTTTTACTTATCCTAGATAACCCTTACTTCTTTTCTTCCCAATTATTCCTCACAAGTTCTATACTATTAAGTAAGGCTCTTGTCCAAGTTCTCAATCCACTGAACCACCCAGCTGCCTCCATTTTTTGTTTTTAAAGACAATATCGTTAACATTATTCCTATAATCACTATCACGATCATCATTTATTTTGTTAATACCTATGGAAGTGAGGTGTAAAAAGAGCAAGAGAAACAGATTTAGTGTCTGGTTTCTGGAAGTGTATAATTGAAGACAAGCACAGACAGGAGAGAGTTGAATTAGAAGAACCTTGAGGTCCCTCCTAATTTTATAATTCAAGGGCTTGGAGGCAGCTATGTGGCCCAGTGGATTGAGAGGTCCTGGGTTCAACTATGGCCCCAGGCCCTTCTTGGTCAATACACAATATTGATTCTAAGATGGAAGTTAAGGTGTGTATTGAGTTATATACATATTGTTTTCCCTTTTTAGAATGCAAACTCTTGGAGGGTAGAGTTTTATTTTGCTTCCTTTCCTTTCCTTTCCTTTCCTTTCCTTTCCTTTCCTTTCCTTTCCTTTCCTTTCCTTTCCTTTCCTTTCCTTTCCTTTCCTTTCCTTTCCTTTCCTTTCCTTTCCTTTCCTTTCCTTTCCTTTCCTTTCCTTTCCTTTCCTTTCCTTTCCTTTCCTTTCCTTTCCTTTCCTTTCCTTTCCTTTCCTTTCCTTTCCTTTCCTTTCCTTTCCTTTCCTTTCCTTTCCTTTCCTTTCCTTTCCTTTCCTTTCCTTTCCTTTCCTTTCCTTTCCTTTCCTTTCCTTTCCTTTCCTTTCCTTTCCTTTCCTTTCCTTTCCTTTCCTTTCCTTTCCTTTCCTTTCCTTTCCTTTCCTTTCCTTTCCTTTCCTTTCCTTTCCTTTCCTTTCCTTTCCTTTCCTTTCCTTTCCTTTCCTTTCCTTTCCTTTCCTTTTCCTTTCCTTTCCTTTCCTTTCCTTTCCTTTCCTTTCCTATCACCAGGGTCCCCCACACAAAGTTAAAACTTAATACATGTCTATTGGCTGATTGGGCCAGTTGCATCTCCAATTGCATAATTTTTCTCGTGTTTCAATCTTTAGCAAAAAGGGATTTTGGGAAATATTTTAAAAACATCCTATTCGTTTACTTTCAGATTCGTAGGAGACACATAGCAGTTTATGGGCAATATGGTGGCCATCCATGTGTTGGGGATGCTTTTCAAACACAAACATGTGTGCCTACAAGGGGATGCCCAGCAGAAGATGGCTGTGGAAGTCTTTTTAGGTGTTCCTCAGGTAACATGTTTGTCATGATCTTTGAATGTGGACAGTAAATTTAAGGGATCCTTAAAGTTGGAATGTAATACTACCATTTCCTCTTGAAGACCAAAACACTAACAGAATATGATTGAATTATTATTATATTATGTTTTCTGAGGGTTCTGAAATCCCAAGTGATATGCCTTGTAAGAAGTGGGGGTACAGGGTAGAGATATGGAGGAATGTTCCATGTGCACCCTGAGGATGGAGGTTGATTCTGAGATTAGTGAGGAAAACAGAGAGAAAGCTGGGTGCTGGCTAAGACCTTTTGAGATAGTACCTTTAGGTTTCACCACTGGATTAGAACAATTTCATCAATGACATGCTTACTTAGTGGCAGTGACATTTTAGAACACTCTAAATCTTCTATCACTGGCTCATAGCATCATTGATTTAGAGCTGGTTGGGGACTTAGAAATAATTTTATCACCAAAACACAAGTTATCAGATGTGGAAGGCTATTCAGAGGCCCCCAAGTTCAATAGATAACTGGAAAAAAGTTCTCTCTACAAGAGACATTCTTAACCTTTTTCATGACATGGAGCTCTCTTGCAGTCTGATGAAGCCTATGGACATTTTCAGAATAATGTCTGTTGCCTACATATATATTCAAAGGAAATACTAAATTTTGGTTAGAAGTTAGTGAAAATATGTGTGTGTATATGTATATATATGTACAATTTTTTCATAGTGTAAGAGTTAAATTAATATTTAATACTTTAAGTATTATATTTCTAAAGTTTATTATCTGACAAAATAGAACGATGTGACTAAATTTTCTATCTGCTCAAAATGCCCACTCCACCAAAGCTGACAAGAGGAAGAAAAGAGCTCTAGACACAGAACTACATCCAATTTATATTCTGTCTATGTCAGCATGTAATGACAGGATATAGGTGAGGTTCTGGGAATCATAGTTTTTGCTGGGGATAGTTGTTTTGCTGAGAATCATAGCTTTTAGGGTAACAGATTCTAATTTCTCAATCCCCCCCTGAGATCCTTTCTCTGTTCCTTTTATACACAAATTATTGTAATTTATAAGTTGATTATGCTTACAAGATCTATTGGGGAGACTATTCTTCCAAAGGATCTAAGGGGGAATTATGAAATTAGAATCTGTTACCCTAAAAACTATGATTCCCAGCAAAACTACAATATAATATATATATATATATATATAACATATATATATGTACATATATATATATATATATATATTTATTTTCCTCATTTTTCACCCTTGCTTGAAGACTTCCAGTAAAGTGGAACTTATTATCTTCTGAGGAAGTCCATTTCACTTTTGGACAATTCTGTATATTAGGGATGATTATATATTACTTACATCTAACCTGAAATGGTCTCCTGACACCTTATACTCATTTGCTCCTAGTTCTGGCCTCTGCAACCAAGCAGGACAAATCTAACTCCATTTCCCCTTCAAATCCTTGAAGACAGCTGATTTAGAGGTGAAAGGATCAAAGGTTGATAAGAAGTGTTCTAGACCAACCCCCTCATCTTACAGGAGAAGAAGATGAAGCCCAAGGTGGTTGGGTGATTGGTCCAAAATCACATAGACAAAAAAGTGTGAAAAATGGTATTCAAACCAAGGTCCTCCAAGTCCACATATAGCATTCTTTGCATAGTGCCATGTCTCTAGGAAAACAAACAAGCAAAACTACATCAGGGGCCAGGAATTCTAAGCTCATGTGTTACCACTATTGTATCACGTAGACTAAGGTCAGTAAAATTCTCATGTCATTAGTTTCCTTTTTTATAAAATATGGACAATACTGTCAGCCTTCACTGTGACATTGGAAGGCCTTGAATCATATTCACATTATACTGCCAGTGAAGTATATGCATAAGGACCTTTGACATAATTCAGAAAATGGGGCGACCAATTTGTTTTCTCTTTTTTTTCCCCTTTCCTGAATTTAGGTCAGTGTCTCAGCAAATCACTGGTTTGTAATAGAGACAGAGATTGTGAAGATGGCAGTGATGAAGATCTGTGTGAGCTCCCTGAAGGCAAACCTTTGTGTGACATTGATAGACCTCCTCCTCATGTAGAATATACTGGAACAGGGTAAGAGACTGCATCTTGCCTGATGTCCATAGATTAGCATCAGTGTCTCCATTATCATATTAGTTCCATAAGTCTAGCAAATACTGGCCTCTTTTTTGATCTTATCCATTTGCTCATAGAAATTTGGTTATTTCTTAAAGGAAAGGTATCTCAAACTTTGTCCTTTGTCCTTGATGATTTCTATATGTTATGGAAAGAATATAATCCAAAGAAGGTTAGGAGAAAATGAACACTCATTGATGAAAATGGGGCAATAGACTAGAAAGTCAGAGAAGAGAAAGAGGAGGAGGAGAAACAACAAAAGAGTGGCAAGTTAAGAAATCAGTGTTTTGTGTCACACTGGTTGGAAAATGTTGTCTTGAGGTAACTCTAGTCAAGATATTCTTTTTTTCTTAGGGACATTTAAATTCTCAAATGAAATTGGACAAAGCTGCACTATTAGACTCATAGAATACTGGAAGCATCTTCAAGTTCATCTTTTTGAACTCTTATTTTTCAGATGGGGAAGCCATGGTCCAAAAAAGTGAGGTCTTTTGCCCAAAGACAGTATTCTAATTTAGCCTTGTTTTCCTATTCCATGGAAATTCTGAAGACCATTTATAGCATCCCTTAATTTGGACAAGTCATGAAAGCTTTGAAATGATTCATATAAAAATGATAGTGATCAATGATTCTCACATCATATACATGAAGACCTGGCATAGACTCATTTTAGGAGTCAAACTGCCAAAACATAATTAGTTTGAATTGCTTTTAGGGAACTATCCCATCTCAAGAGCCACCTTAGTTCTGGCACAATGGAGAGTGGCTTATTGGTTGGTCTTTTAACTGAGCTAATTTTAGCTATAGATATAGCTGTAGACATAAACAGTTGCCATAGATACCGCTGTGCTGCAGCTGGTGTAGCAAATATGCCCTTAATCTGTTTTATTTTCCATACATTAGTGTTAGTGACTACACAGAACACAGGCATGTGGAAAATGCTTTAGATATGGTTTGCGTTAGTGGTCCGTCCTCTTTATTTGAGCTCAACCGAACAGATGCTTAGTTGTAATGAGTTTCATAGTTTAAAGACTTCTTTAATTCATGCTTTTCCAGCAATTGCCATGTTGGTTTAAAAGAGCCTCCTCTGTCATTACAGGTTTAATGTACTAACTGGCCAGATTAAGGACATGGTTATCAACACAAAAAGTTTTGGTGGTCAGTGTAGAAAGGTGTATAATGGCGATCAGAAAGACTACTTCCGGCTGAGTGCAAATGCCCTCTCCTACACATTTCAGGTATCTGACTTAATGTATGTCTTTCCTTTCTTCTTTAAGGAACACATGCTCCATTTTTGGCTACCGTGGATCTCGTAAGCATGATTCTCTATGTTGACATTCGTTATGGTTCAGGCAGGGCTATGTTTAAGAGGAAGCATGGTACAATAATAGAAAGACTATGAGCTCTAGAGTCAGGAGACTTGGATTCTAATGCTGCTTGTGATGTTTGCTACCTTCATGATCTTGGTCAGGTTTCTTAACTTCCTCCAGTCTCAGTTTCTTTGTCTCTATAGGGATAGGAGTGGACTGTAGGGTGACCAATGCCCCTTCTGGCTTTCAATAGATAACCCTGTAATCCTTGCTTAGATGAGAAATTTAATGGATACATCTTTGATCTTGGAAGTTTCAACCAGACCTCAGAACTGCCTCAGTTTCCTCATTTTCAAAATAGGGATAATAGCATGTGTCTCATGGAATTATTATGAGAGAATCAAATGAGATATTTGTAAAGCACTTTGCAAATTTCAAAGTGCCATATACATGCTAATTAATAACAGATGTATTTAAAAATTTAGTGAGAGAAATTAGTTGAAACTGTTAGAAAGGTAGCCAGCTTTGGATATGTCCTATATTTACTTATAGGTTATTTGTTGTCTATATAGGTACATATTATATGGCAGCTGATGGCACATTGGCTAGAGCCCTGAGCCTGGAGTTAGGAGGATCTAGGTTCCAGTCTGTCTTCAGCTATGTATCCCTGAGCAAGCCACTTCACCTCTGTGTGCCTCAGTTTCTTCAACTATAAAAGTGGGATAATAATAGAACCTACTTCCCAAAGTTGGGAAGACCACACAAGTTTGAAATTCTCCTCTTTGTCATTTTGCCTCCTCTCTGACAACTTGTCTGCCTCATTTTCTTAATTTGTAAAATGGAGTATTATAATAATGGCACTTCCCAAAGTTGTTGGGAAGACCAAATTAGATAAATATTTGTAAAGCAATTTTAGCACAGTTCCTGTCTTATTTGTTTTAAATATCTCTTTGGACAATTGTGTTTCTTTGTGATGGAGGCAGACATATACAGTATGTTTTTTTCAGGTTCCTTCATTTTTTTCCCTTTTATTAAATCACTTTTGGGAAAACATTGTGTTTAATAAAAACTTGTTCATTTACTCACCCCAAGCCCTACTAGAATTTAATTTAATTTCTCTTTTTTTTTCCCAAACCTTTACCTTGGAACCAATACACAGTATTGATTCCAAGATGTTCTGTCATATTTGAACCTAGGACCTCCCATCTCTAGGCCCGGGTCTCACTCCACTGAGCTACCCAGCTGCTCCCTAGAATTTAATTTTTATGAAGTCAGCAATTGTATTTAGTTGACTTGCATGCATTCTTTTTTTTTTTTAAACCCTTACCATGTATTGGCTCCAAGGCAGAAGAGTGGTAAGGGCTAGGCAATGGGGGTCAAGAGACTTGCCCAGGGTCACACAGCTGGGAAGTGTCTGAGGCCAAATTTGAACCCAGGACCTCCAGTCTCCAGGTCTGGCTCTCAATCCACTGAGCTACCCAGCTGCCCCCGGCTTGTATGCATTCTTATCCCAGCACCAGACCCAATGCCACAATGACTCATAGTGATCACTTAATAAATAATTGTTGTTTAATTAATGGAAGGCACTCCATTAGATGTTCTGAGGGATGGGGATAGAATGTGTAGGGGATAAAACACGTTCACATAAAATTTTACGTGTGGAAGATGATAGGCGCCATTAAGAGATATCTGACTAGAGTGGTCACGGAGTTCAATCTGTCACCAAGTCTTGTAGATTCTACTTTGCACTATCTTTCATTTATGTACCCTATTCTCTTCTGATAATGCTATCTCTCCGGTGGAAGCCCTCATCACTTCATGCCTGGACTATTGCACTAGTCTGACGGTGGATGTGCTTGCCTCAAGCTTCTCCCCACTTCATTCCATCTTCCTTTCAGCCATTAAAATAATCTCCCTGAAGTACAAGTCTGATCATATCATCTTCTTCCCCCCAACTCAAGTCAAATAAACTGCATTGATTCCTTATTACCTCTAATATCAGATATAACCTGGCTCCCTCCTACCTGTCTAATTTTCTAATGCTTTTCTTCACTTTGTATATTGTTATCCAGAGACACAACTGCTTTTTTATTCCTCAGAAAACCACTTCTCCTGACTCTGTGCCCTTTTCACTGTCTCTCCCAACTCCTTCCCCCTGTCTAGACTGTTTTCCCTTATGATCTCCACCTCCTATCTTCCTTGGCTTCCTTAAAGCCTTAGTTAAAGTTTTACTTTTCACAAAAAACCTTTCCCAGGTCTCCTTAATGATTGTGCCTTTCTTATGAGATGTCCTCCAATTTATCTTGTACCTTATGTGGTATATACATATTTTCATGTTATTTCCCCAATTTTAAACTTCTCGATAACAATAGTCATATTTTTGTTTTTCTGCAGCACTTAGTATATAGTGGGTACTTAATAAGTGCTTGGTGATGACTTCAGAGTGAGTTTATGACTTATATTCAGTGATTCTGTTATCAGCTTTTTCAGATCTTCTTTCTATAATGTGAAACTATATATCTTGTTACTTGATCTCTGAAAATTTTGGTCTCTCAGTAGACATCATTATGAGAAGGAAAGACCACAGGAGAGACTACAGGACAGATTTAGACTCAGAGTTTTTTCTTACCTTCACCTGGGAGTGTGCCTTGCCAGTACTTTTTCCGGGTACTTCAAGAATGACCCATGCTATTTTATAAATTCAGAAAAGTTGCAAGAGGAGGAAAAATAACAAAGAGGAGAATTTCCAACTCTGCTGGAAGGCACCAGTCTGAAGAGGAGGAATAATTCAGTTAGCAGCATGCAACCTGGCTTCTGTTTCTCACAGTATGGCATGGTTTTTGGATTGGTATCTAAAATGATTTTAGAGTTTAGACATTCAAGTTACTGAATTTGAAGAGGTTTGACAGAAGTAAAGGGGAAATTCAGCTCATGGTAGTCTTAGGGAAAGGGGCTAAAATTTGAGTATCCTAGACTGGGGAAAAGTGAGGTGGGTAGCTGGGAGGAAACTCCTTGCAGTCTAAACTTAATTATATCCCTAAGGCAGAAAAGGTTCAGGTAAGTGCAACTCAGTTTACACTGGCTCTGAAAAAAAACAACAACCCTCAAGGAGAGCTTTTGCCAGTGTTAATTGTTCAAAATTGTTTTCTTATGTTGAGCTTATATTGAGTTTTTCTTATGTTTGTGTATCAGTGGTTTGAGAGAACAGACTCACAAAGTGGGTCACCTAGAAAAAACTACCTCCAGATTCAAGGTACTTTATGGTTTCACATCCTCTCAAAAACCTAGTAGAATGATGAGTTCCTAATATGACTACCTGAACCCAATTTACCTATTTAGATGCAAAAGGAGACCAAGCTATGTCTAGATAATAAAAAAGCATCTAGTTTGGGAATGATAGAAAGGTATATAGCTCTACAATATATAGTTATTATATAGTCTATATATTATAAAGTATAGCTATAGCTAGTACAATTTTTTATTTTTTGGAGGAGTTTTGGACATGTAATTTAATTGGAATAGGAAATTTCTACTAGTGAGCAAACTTCCTTTACCAATGAGGATCAGCAACTGTTCTACAATTTATAGTTTTGGGGAGGTGCCTTGGGACACTGAGAGGGTACGTGAAATGGCCCTAGTATGTGTCAGAAGCAAGAATGGAATCTAGGTCTTGTTGATTCTCAGGCCAACTCTCTGTCCACTGTGTTCTGCTGCCTTTCGGAGGTATGTGTATAGGAAGTCTAAAAGAATGTTAGTCAATTATATCAATATATCAATTATATCAATAGATCATGTGAATTGTAGTTTCTTTAGAGAAAATCTAGTATTCAAATCTGTTGACTATAAATGCCTACTTCGGTCTAATTGACAGTCTTGATAGGCTGTCAATTACATTGCATTTTTCATTATTTTGCTTATTTCTGTTTTAAAAAATATTTTATTAATTTTTTTCTGTTTTTTTTTTGTACTCTAGTAATTTCCTGGGCCCCCAGAATTGCCAAGTGTAAGATAAGAGAAGAGATATTCTACATCGAGGAGAGAACAGTCTCTTATCTTACACAAGGGACCCCAGTTTTTTGCAGAGGAACACTTAAGTCACACCAACTAGCTAAGCCATTTGTCTGATTGCATGCGCAACAGTCAGTAGCCAAACTCTCTTGCTTCTTTGTTGAGGGAATGCAGGCTAGTCTCATTATCTCTCCTCTAAAACCAACACTATATTTCTCATATGTGTAAACAAAGGAAGACCTTTGCCACCAAGGCATCTCATTCCACTTTTGCATAGCCTTCATTGTGAGCAAATTTTCCCGACATTTAGACCTAATAAACTCCTATAACCCCTACCCATCATTGATTTGCTCCCTTTTTTCCTTCTATTTAATTTTGTTGGGTTAGAAAAAATCTAATCACTTTTCATGTGACAATTTAAAAAATACTTGCAATATGACATTATTTTCCTTATCTTCTCTTTTCCATATTAAATAGCCCCTTTCCTTCAAATGATCTTTGTCATGGACTCAAAGTTCATATCCTGCTTGCTTTCCTATGGAAAAGGCTTAGCAGTGTCGTCCTTATATAATGTGATAGCTAGACCTGTACACAATTCTCCAGGTGTGGGTCTGACCAGGTCATGTATGTATGTAGGTTGTTCCTTCCTTATTCCTACACATTACTCCTCTCTTAATGCAGTCTGAAATTTTATTAGCTTTATGGATTGCCATATCAAAAATTTGAGACTTTGATTTGCTAAGACCCCTAGAACCTTTGCACACTAATTGCTGCCTAGCCATGCCTCTCTTATGTATTGTTGAACCTTACTTTTTGAACTCAAGAGGAAGTCTACCCCTGAGAACCTAAAAGATTGTCAGTGAAGTGTGTAGCAAAGAAATATGTAAATATGGCAGCCAAAAATCTGGATGGTGTAGGGTTGGTACAATGGAAATATGTTTCATTCTTGTATTTCTCAGAAAGCGAGGACCTCTAGGTAGAAGAATTTGTAAGTTGATAGCTCTTTCTAAGTGGAAAGAAACTAGGGAAATGACCTAAGGTGGTTGGATTCCAAGAAATGATAGCCACTGACCTTAGTGAGATTACTACTCATTTATTAAATCCTATTTTCCTACTTCTGGTTAGGCAGCTGGTACCTCTGCCTGGAATTCTTGTATTCCTTTCTCTCCTTCAATATTGACCCATTTCTAATATATCCTTCAGAATCCAGTTTAAATGCTGCCTCTAATTTTCTTTTATGATCTGTGTTCTCTCTGTTCCCTGAACTCATTTGACACACTTTTATTATACTTTCATATTATATCTAGTATCTTAGTTATAGTATAGAGAGACAACATGATAAAATGGCTAGAGCACTGACCTAGGAGCCAGGAAGACCTATGTTCAAGTCTTGTCTAAGCCACACATTGTTTGATCCTGGGCAAGTCACTTAACCTTTTAGTTGTCCAGGCAGAAATTCTCTAAGATTAAAAGTTGTAGAGAAGGTGCCATTCTACATTGATAGAGGGACAGGAGTTTTCTATGTCAATGATATTAGAGAATAAGTCCTTATTCCTATGGAGTCTGCTTGTGTACTTATCCTATCCCTTTGACTGGCCAATATTTTTTGTAAGTGCCGAAATGTTCTCCTCCCTTTTTATATTTCTCATGATGTCTCACACAAGCTGAGTACTCAGCACACATATGTTGTATGAATGAATAAGCCGTTGTTATCACAGTCAGCAACGCTTGATTTTTTACACATGGGTAACAAGCAATTTAAAATCTGGAATTCTTTTTTTCCCTATTACCTGGAACTCACCTCATAATTAATTAGATTAATCAATTAATACCATTAGAGAAATTAAACTAGTGTTTTTTTCAGGGATAGAAATGGTTACAGTAGTACTTTGTTGTTTATGAGGTCCAGATTTAGTCATGAATAAAAGTTTCTGTTTTCTTCTAGGTGAAAGTAGATAATGATTTCAGTTATGAATTTTACAATAGTAGTTGGTCTTATGTCAAACATGAGGAGACATCTTTTACATCAAATAGTGAACACAGGCACTACTCAAATAAAGATAAAACTCAAGATGAAAAGGTCAGTATAAATTGGTAGAATATATTGAAGATAATGGATGTGAACAATTTCCTTTAGTAACAGTCAGCCGGTGTCATGAGTGAATGGTACTTTTCTCATTAACTGAGACATATTTCTAATGGATCATTGACTTTATATTTAGCAAAAATAATTTAATAGAAGGGTAAGTTTTCATTTTTTTTGTCAAAGATGAATATATCTTACTATAAAAGGAGACAAACTAATCTATTCTTTGAATATTCATATTGTACAATTGTATGATGAGGAATTTATTTATAATTTGATTCTCTTATAAAAGATTCTGTTCTTGTTCCATCTCTTGGGCTTTTATCTTTTTTGACAGAAAATTCATGCATTTGAAAAAGCTTCCCACTAGAGAAAATGCCATAATTTTATAGTTGAAGCTACTAAGGATTCTTTTAACTCACAAAATAACAAAATTCATGGTCACTCATTATACTTTTAAAAATAATTTCCATAAAAATTGTAATTAGTTTTTAACTGGAATGTGCTAACCAGATGATATTAATTATGTTGGGCAAAATAAATGTTGAGGCTACAGAGGCACTTAAAAATCTGTGATATGGACTTTTCCTCAGAAATCTGAAGTACTTCTAAAACACTTGATAATTGAGTATTCTGGAATCTCTTAGGTATCTATCTTGGGAAAAATAAACAGTTGAAATGAGCTGAACTAATAACTATGTGCTTGTTTGCTTAGGCATTTTTAGGGTTGATTATTATTCATAATGTGCATATTTTGTAACATATTTGCAGTTAGTCACTTCCCTAATAATTCAAGGAAAGAGACTGCATTTACTACTTGAGTATGTGATGGTGGGATGGATGAGTGAACTGGCAAAATGTCTTTTATTTTTGTGGATTAAAATTTAAAAATTTTGATGGACCCACTGTTGGTTACAAGGGTGATTTGATATAGGATAGATTTACTTTGGATTCCATCTGAAGGGATTTAGGTACTGAGGTACTAAAAGGACCTTTTTATTTCACCTCGGACCTTTTTATTTCACCTCTAGAATATTCTGTCCTAGAAGGGACATCATTAGAGTAAATATTCTTACAGTTGTTTTAATACTTAATGAGTGATCATGTGTTTCCCTTCCAAACTTGAGAAGATGAGCAGTTTACCCTCCAAAGTCATGGAGGTCATTTAAGGAAAAAAAATAAGTTGTCCCTATTCTACAAGGGATTTGTTGTGGATTGCAGCATCCAGAAGGGACAGGTGTGGAACATCACAGGGGAAAAGGTTGAAAGAGTATGGGGAAGGGTGGCTGTGGGCAATGGACCATTCTAATTTATCTTTGTTCTTCCTTTAGAGTTATCAACTGATGGTTATCAAGAATAGTGTCGAAGTAGCTCAGTTCATTAATAACCAACCAGAATTTTTAAATCTTGCTGAACTCTTTTGGAAAGATCTCTTACACCTCCCTTCTCTATATGACTATAGTTCATATCGAAGAATAATTGAATTGTATGGGACTCATTACCTGCAGTCAGGGTCCCTAGGAGGAGAATACAAAGTTCTCTTTTATGTGGACACAGACAAAATGAAGCAAAATGGTATAGTATTAAAATTGTGCTGTTATTCTGTACTTAGTATTATATTACTCCCTGTCCTGTGCTCCGTGAACTAGCCATTTTCTCTCTTCATCACACAATCCTCCCATTTCTGTGCCTTTTTATGAGCTATCTCCCAAGACCAGAATGTTGTCTTTTCTAATGAACCAATATTTCATGGAATAATGTTATATGACAAAAACAGCTAGAATATACCAAGGGCGTTTTTTTTTATGAACCTAAGAATTTTAGAGTCAATCAATTTCTATACCTTCTAGGATGAAGGTGTACTCCCTTAAAATCATAAACAATCACTTCTCAGCCTTTTGGCTAAAATCAAGAGTATTATCAAAATCATAAACACTTATGTTTTCTTTGGAGACATTCAATTTTGGTAGGATACGGATTTGTGTAGCACCATGTGCAAATTATTCCTTTCACTTAGCCAGAAGAAAATTGCATTTGCTGCCTCAAGTTAAAATATCCTACTGAGAGCACTAGTCCTAGGTAAGGGAGAAGCTGTTTTATACTATTCTCTTACAGGAACCTTAAACTTTCTTAAAAACAAAAAACAAAGCATAAACTGAGGGGAGTAAGGTGGCTCAGTGAATTGAGAGCCAGGCCTAGAGATAGGAGGTCCTGGGTTCAAATCTGGATTCAGACACTTCCCAGCTGTGTGATGCTGGTGCCTAGCTCTTGCCACTCTTCTGCCTTGGAACTATTACACAACATCGATTCTAAGACAGAAGGAAAGGCTTTTTTAAACAACAAAACAAAATCCTAATAGCTAAATATTAATTAAAAAGCAGAAGAGTGGCAAGGGTTTTAGGAAGTGCTTGAGGTCTTGTTTGAACCCAGGATCTCCTAACTCCAGGCCTGATGCTCAAGAACTCTATATTTGATAGACTGGTTTACTCTGTCTCTATCTCTCAGTCTTTCTCTCTCTCTGTCTGTTGTTCTCATATGACTTCTCTCCCACTTCTGCTTTTTTGCTCAGTCTTTCCTGCCAGAGATGCCCTTACCTCGCCTCTTTCCAATATAATCTTATCAATTTTTACAGGCCAGAATTATTTCCTTAGTGAAACCTTCTCTGGCTACTTTAGCTAGAAACAATTTCTTCATCCACAGGGTATCTATGAAATGTGGTGTTTGTACCCTTCATCTGACCCTTATTTAGCACCTGATATGATTAGTGCTCTCTTGTCTCCTCTCTCCAGCTAATCTGGAATGTCTTTAAGGGCATGAATTGTTTCTTATGTTTCTATGCAACCTCCATAGTGTGTGGAGCATAGTAATATGAGCTATTACATAATAATAGCTCAGTAAATATTGATTTCTCTCTTCCTTATCTAACAAGATTGCCTCTGCAATCCCAGAACCAACTCTGCTTTACCACCTTACTCCCTCATGATTTCCCACTCCATCACATTTTTTAAACCCTTTCCCTCCGGAGTTTTAGAATGGATACTAAGTATTGGTTCAAGGCAGAAGAGCAGTAAATGCTAGGCAACTGGGGTTAAGTGACTTGCCTCCAGTCATATAGATAGGAAATAGTGTCAGAAGCCATATTTGAACCCAGGACCTCCTTTCTCTTCAGGTCTGACGCTATCCACTGTGTCACCTAACTGTCCCTTTTTCTCCAGATTTTTCCCCATCCAAGAATCTTTTATCATTTTCTCATTATGATACATTCACTTATTGATACTAGTTTGCTTCTTGTCTTCTGGGATGTAAAGACCAACTCCTATAATTAGGAAGCAACAGAGAACTCATTGGAAGGTTGCAAAACCTAGTTAGATTTTCATTGGATCCTATTTCTTCATAGTTACTCCTCAGATGAGATACATTCTTAAACATCTACCATTCTTGCAATGTACTTTTTACATTTCATGATAGCCAAAGTTGTCACAGACATAAGACAATTTTTTCAAGGCTATTCTGTTTCAGTGTTCCCTACTCATTCACAGACTGTCCTGGTTCTGCTCATGTACTTTGTATCAATTTACACAAGTTTCCTTAGGTCTTTTTGAAAACCCTCTCCTTCACCATTTCTTATTACACAATAATATTCTCTCACATTCCTATGATCCTCTCAGTTTCTAATTCTTTGCCATCACAAAAAACACCACTCTAAATATTTTTGCCCATATGGATCTTTTCCCTCTTTATTTTTTCTATTTGGAGGTTTAAACCTAATTGTAGTATCACTGGGTTAGAGAACACATACAGTTTAATAACTTTTTCAACATAGTTACAAGTTACTTTTCAGAACATTTACTGTGAAGTTCGCAGCTCTACCAACAATGCATTTTAGTGTATCTGTTTTTTCCCCACATCCCCTCCAGCATTTGCCATTTTCCAATTTTGGCCATTTTAGCTAATCTGAGATATGAAGTTGTACCTTAGAGTTGTTATAATGTTCATTTTTGTAAGTATAGGTAATTTAGATACTTTTTACAATAGCTACTGAGTGCTTTGATTTCTTCCTCTGAAAACTGCCTATTCTTATCATTTGACCATTTATCAGTTGGGTAAACTATTTTACTTCTAAAGTAAGTACCTTTGTAGTCACCAAACTGTTAAAGATAATTTAGGGTTTGTGACTTAAAATCTAAATTAATTTGTTGCCAGGGGAAAATCCAAAATAAAATACCCAAGTCAGCTGGAAATTATGGTGATTTTAATTAATTTTTTATTAAATTAAATAAAATAAATTTAATTAATATAGAGAGAAGGAATTAAGGACAAAAGAGAGGGAGAGGAAAGAGTTAATTTAAACTGCTCCGGCTCAGGCTGAGCAAGGCAGGTGTTAAAGTCCTAGGCCAAAGGGGCCTCCCCTGAGCGTCAAGGGAAAAAGGAAGTCAGTCTTATCACTCATCACGAGACTATCTCAAGGAAACTGTCTGAGGGAGCTTCTCCAGGCTGAGTTCCAGGATCGAATTGGCACCCAGGCTGCTCACAGGAAGTGATCAGCCAAATCCATCTCTCCAGGGAAAGAGAGCGAAGAGAAGAAGTAATGGGCCCTATATAGATGATTTTACATCACTTTTTCTGCATCTCATCTGTACCAATGGTAGCTTAGCTTGACTTAGGACAGCCCAAGGGTCTGTTAGCTGTTTCTGCACATGTCTATCAAAGGCCATCCTCCTAGATACTTAATCCTTAAATATGGGTGCAGACATTTCTGACCTTGTTAGACTAAGTAGGGTGGAGGAATGTAGAGTTCCCAAGACATTCCTGATTCTGTTAGAACAAGTATCTCCATTGTTACAATCAAGAAATAGCTAAATCAAATCTTCTAAAGTACAGTCTGAGTAGGGTGGAGTAGTTTTAAAGTTCACAGTCTACATGAAAATGCCAATTTGTATGATATCCAGGCCTCTGAGAATGGATACTTAAGTATGGTAATGTCACTGTTTTAAGAAATTGCAGAAACGAGGGGTATTGAGGTCTTTTAATTAATTAATTAATTAAATTAAAATTAATTTATTTAATTTAATAGTTAATGAACATCTGTGAGGGGAAAAAAAGAACTTCCAGGTTGCTTTGTTGTTTTTTTTATCTGAGGGATTCTAAGGGTTTTTTGAAGACACTTCAGGCAAATCTCTGTGAATAAGGATTAAGAATTCAATCAACCATGCATGTCATTTAAGTACTTATTTTTCCTCCCAGCATTGTGCTTAGTGTTGGGGAAACAGACACAAAAGAAACAGTCCTTACCCTCAAGAAGGTTTTATGCTATTATAGAAACAGCACGTAAAAAATATAAATAAAAGGCATATAAGTAAATTCATAGTATTTTTGTAAATGTAAAGGAATATGAATAAACAATAGAAGTTGATATAGCTAGAGGTATATGGCTTGGAGAATTTTAAAACTGGCCAAAGTTATATGTCTACTTGAAGAGAATGATAAAACTGAACATCTTCCCATCAAACTACTCTTCAGGCATTAGTGCTAAGGCACATTTTAAAAATCATCCCCTACCATACCAGCAACCACAGTTGTTGCTGAAACTAGGTTGCACAGCATATAGGGTCTGGAGTCTGGATGGATCCGATCAAATTTGTACTCAGCCCCTGAACAGTTCTGTGTCTTAGAGAAAGTCATTTTTACTTCTCTTTGCCCCATTTCTCTCATCTGTAAAATGGAGGTAAAAATAGCCTATACTTCCCAGGTTATGAGGATCAAATGAGAAAATAATTGTAAAGTACTTAGGACAGTGCAGGCACATATTATGCACCATGTAAAAGTTACAATGATAATAATAATAATAATAATTAATTGTTTTGAACCTGTGATTTCATTGCTAGAGTGAACACTGGATGTGGAAACCCCTTTTTCTGCTATAAATTAACCACTCAGTTGACTATAAATTTTCTTATAGTCTGAAAGACTGTAGGCCCATGATTTCTGGTCTTAGAGATTGTCTGAACCACCAAAGAGGTTAAGCAACCTGCCTATGGTCATGTTCCTGAGAGTCAGGACTTGAAATGCAATCCCCCCCCCCACTCCAATCCTTTGATCCCCTTATCCCTGCTGCTCTTTTTCATCTTTGACCATAGTTCACAGATAGAAATGAGGGGTCATTGCTCTTTTCCATCTTTCCTAAAGATCTAGTCATGACCAAACTTGCAATTTCTTTTGGGGATGATCTCACAAAGTTACTGAAGATGTAACCACAATAATATTAATAATTATAAAGCTACCAATTGAAATATTTGAATATTGGATAGCTATGTAGCACGTTGGATAGAGGGCCAGGCCTGGATTTGGAAAGACCTGGGTTCAAATTTGGCCTCAGATACATTCTAGCTGTGTGATCTTGGACAAGTCACTTAACCTTGTTTGCCTGTCCCTGTCCCTTCTGTCTTATGCTTGTTACTATGACAGAAAGTAAGTTTAAAAAATTAAATATTGTTTTACTGTTCTTTACAGTTTACAAATTTTTTTTAACATATATTATTTGATCAATAGAGACATCCCAGGAGTAATGGCCATAAAGGAAGGGAAAACAAAACAAAACAGATGAGGTTTTAAGTTAATATGGAAAGTTAATTACATATCTTTTTTTCTTTCAGATTTTAACTTACAAGACATGACACAATGTACCTTATCAAACTGGAATCTTTTTTTTGTTAAAGTATCTAAACAGAAATGTGAGAAACTTATTGAGTTATTTAAATTGGTTTCAGGTGAGTTTAATGATTTCATCCACTTGCTTATGAATTAAAATTATTATATATTATGATTAATGTTTTTAAAAGTGGATGCAAAGATCAGTAATTGCCACAGATATCTGTCATATCCAGCTTTCCTAACTGCTGATAAAGAAGTCAATTTGTTGTAATGAACATTTTCTCTCTCCCCACCCTCTGTCTGTCTGTCTCCCTTTCACCCAACTCTTTATTTCTCCCTCCATCTCTCTCCCTTTCTGATTCTCAATATTTATTTCCTATTTGAAATCTTTCAACTTTTGGAGGAATATTAAACTTGGTAAAACTAAAGAAAAAATATTAGTTACTGTATAACTAATGAAGAAGGATAAACAGGAATCTCCGTTTAGATCAGAGAGATTAGTATTTAGCCCCAAAATATGAAAGCCCACACATTCATAAGCTTCTTTTGTTAATCTTTCCTCTAGTACCCTTTATTGAATAATCTACCTTATTAGGTTAATATTGACAGTAGGGGTATGCTAAGTAACAATGGATAGTATATTGGATCAGAAGACTCCAGAGGACTGATTTCTTTCTTTCTTTCTTTCTTTCTTTCTTTCTTTCTTTCTTTCTTTCTTTCTTTCTTTCTTTCTTTCTTTCTTTCTTTCTTTCTTTCTTTCTTTCTTTCTTTCTTTCTTTCTTTCTTTCTTTCTTTCTTTCTTTCTTTCTTTCTTTCTTTCTTTCTTTCTTTCTTTCTTTCTTTCTTTCTTTCTTTCTTTCTTTCTTTCTTTCTTTCTTTCTTTCTTTCTTTCTTTCTTTCTTTCTTTCTTTCTTTCTTTCTTTCTTTCTTTCTTTCTTTTTTCCTCTTTCTCTCTTCTTCCCTCCCTCTCTCCTTTCTTCTCCCTCCCTCCCTCCTTCTCTCTCTCTCTGTCTCTGTCTCTCTCACTCTCTATCTCTCTGTCTCTCCATCTGACTGTCTGTCTGTCTCTTCCCTCTTCCCTTCTGTTTTAGTTTTCAATTCTTTGTCAGTTATAGAACTGCTGCTATAAATATTTATGTACTGAGGGGTGCTTTTCCTCTCTTTGGTCTCTTTGGGAGTATAGACCTAGTACTGGTATCACTGAGTTAGAGTATGCAAGGATAAATCTACCTCTGCCTGTGTTTTTGCTGTGATCTGCTTCTTGAAAACTAAAGTGCATGGGCACAAGCCACTCAAATTCCACAGAGCACAAATCTCTCTTGCATTTTGGACTGTCTTCTCAAAGTCCAAGTTCTACCTATATTTATATTTTGTGCTTCAAGCTTCTGTCACTCGTATTATGCCTTCTTTGTGAATAGTTGACGGAATTTTCATTTTATATTCATTTGTATATCTTTACTTGATATTTAAAATTCCTTCTTGTACAGAAACAAAAGACAACTTGCTCCGTGGTAATGCATTTGTTAAGGGAGGAAACCCAGCTTTGGTAGCTGATCTTAGTTATTTAAATATGAATGATCCTGCTGGAAATAGAGGCCGTTATGCTTCATGGGCAGCAACTGTGGGGCAGTATCCCCAAATAATAAAACAAAAGGTAAGTGATGTTCTATTTAAGGCAGCAGGAAGTAGATATATTTATTTGTACCAGTAAAATGAAATTATTAAACTGAGACTGCTGTTAGCAATTCCTGTAGTCAAATTACCAATGTATGCACATATAGTAATAAGGAATTGTAGATATTCTTAGGTATATTCCTATTTTAACAGGAAAAGTTTAATGCTAAATACAGTACTGGAGAAATTAGCCACAAAATTTCTATTTCCAATTATTAGCTACTTTTGTCTGGGTTTTTCTTTAGCCCTATATTCACAAGGAGCCAAAGCCTCAGGGTTGCTTGGTCTTATTTCTTCTTTCAAGTGGTCTAAATCTAATATATTAATGGCAGACTAATATCTATTTCTATTTTAAGGCCCATAAGAGATTCTACAATTTTTATGGGCTATTCATTTTTGAGTTAAACCAATTATCCTTCTTAGTCAAGCTATTTATCCTGCTCACATCTTAAAATATATTATAAAAATATGAGATCTGGAGTCACAAAACATAGGTTGGAATCCCGGAGTTTCCATTTGGTAGCTGTGGGACCCAGGCTAACGTACTTGTTCAAGTGATTCCATTCCATTCCATTTCCTTCAATAGATAGCTCCATCTGTCATTTCTACTCTTCACTTATTTTCAATCTCTCCCTCTCTTAGCTCATTACCTACTGCTTATAAGCATATTCATGTCTCCTGTATCCTGAAAATACCCTCTTTTATTCCTTCCATCTTTGCTGACTAGCATCCTATATCTCATCTGTTCTTTGCTGTCAAACTCCTCCTAAAAGTTCATTAGGATTGGTACTTCCACTTTCTCTCTTGTCACTTACCCTTACAAGGCTTCTGTAAATGGGTCTTATCATTCCTCTGAAACTGCTCTCTCTCTAAATTTACCAACAATCTTTTAGTTGCTACATCCAGTGACCTTTACTCATCTTCATTCTCCTTGACCTCTCTGCAGCCTTTGATACTGTTTCTCACTCTCTCCTTCATGATATTTTCTTCTCTCTAGGCTTTTGGGATGCCACTCTCTCCTTGTTTTCTTCCTACCTATCTTATTGTTCCTTCTCAGTCTCCTTTTCTGGATCCTCCTCCAGATCATACCCTCTAACTATAGGTGTCCTTCAAGATTCTATTTTGGGTCCTCTCCTCTTCCCCCTCTATACTACTTCATTTGATCATCTCAACTCCTATGGATTTAATGATCATCTCTATGTTGATGATTCTCAAATCAACCTTTCTTTCCCCAGCTTCTTTGCTGACCTCTAATGTTGCATCTTCAATTGCCTTTCTGACATCTCAAACTGGATGTCCAGTAGACATCTGAATTTCAATTTATCCAAAACCGAACTCATTATCTTTCCCCTTAAATCCTCTCTTACTCCTACTTTCTCTATTACGGAAAAGAAAAATGCCACCCTCCCATTCCTGTAGGTTTGCACCCTAGATGTCATTCTGGATTCCTCTCTACCTCTCACTTTCCATATCCAAACTATTGCTAAGACCTGTGAACTTCATCTTTGAATTATCTCCTGAAAACACCCTCTTCTCTTCTCTGACCTTGCCACTTGTTGGTGCAGGCTCTCAAAACCTCACACCTTGATAGATCTGCTTGCCTCAAACCTTTCCCCACTCCAAACTATTCTCCATTCAGTCATTAAAAAAGATTTTCTAAAGCACAAGTTTGATCATGTCACCTCTAAACTTAATAAATTCCAGGGGCTCCTTATTACCTCCAGGATCAAATACAAAATGCTCTGTTTGGTATACAAAGCCCTTCATAACCTAGCTCCATCCCACCTTTCCAAGCTAAAAAGCTGAAAGATGTAAAAATGTCTCACTCCCCAATACATACACTTTAATCCAGCAATACTGGCCTTCTGGCTGTTCCAAGGACAAGACATGCCGTCTATCAGCTCTAGTCATTCTCCCCATGCCTGGAACATTCTCCCTCCTTCACTCTAACTTCTGACGTCCTGGTTTAAGTCCCTAGTAAAATTCCACCTCCTACTGGTAGCTTTCCCCAACCCCTATTAATTCCAGTGCATCCCCTCTTCTCTTCTCTTTCCTTGTTTATCCTGTGCATAGCTTGCTTGGCATGTATTTGTTTGCATATTGTCTCTCTCACTAGATGGTAAGCTCTTCGAGGATGGGAGATGTCTTTTTTTTTTTTAAACCTTTACCTTCTGTTTTAGAATTGATACTGAGCAGTTAAGGGATAGGTAATGGGTTAATTTCTCAGGATCACATAGCTAGGAAGTATCTGAGATCAGATTTGAACCCACAACTTTCCATTTTAAGACCTTGCTCCCTCTCCATGGAGCCACTTAGCTGCCCCATGGAATTGTTTTATTTTGTTTTGTTTCGTTTTTGTATTCCCAACACAGCACAGTGTGAGGCACATAGTAAACACTTAATAAATATTTATTGAATGGAGTTGAATCTAATTATGCTTTTTGAGCTTCTGTTTCTCCCTCTTATAAAACTGATAAATACCTACTTCTCAGGATCAAATCAGATTAAGTAAACTTAAGTGCTAAATGAATGTCAGTTTTTCTTTTGCTGAATTTCAAGTCCATTTTCTTTTGTTCTTCTCTTGGTCGAAAGAGAGCTTCTGCGTCACAGTTTCCTTATAATCCTTCATCTACTAGAAGACATTCTTTTCTCTTTCTTCTTATGTAAGACCTGCCTTGTCCTGGATCACTTTGATTTCCCTGAGTTCTCAGTAAAATAATAAAAAAAAATGAACAGCTGTCTCAGAAAATGGACAAAACAGAATTAGTAGGATTAGCATCCTTTGGCTTTGGTTCAGAGACATTAACCTATAAACCACAGGGAAGAAGCTATTTCCTAAAGTAATCTATGTGTTTAACTTGTCTTGGCCCTTATAGCTTGCACCTCTGTATGAGCTTGTGAAGGATGTTCCTTGTGCACCTGTCAAAAGGATATATCTAAAAAGAGCCATTGAGGAGTATCTGGCAGAATCTGACCCTTGCCATTGTAAGCCTTGTGAAAATGATGGTCTAGCAGTGGTTGTGGGAACTCAGTGCCAGTGCCACTGCAAACCTTACACATTTGGTATTGCATGCGAGCATGGATTCCTTGTGGAAGATCAGGCAGGTCAGTACTCATTTTATTTCCTGAAGTTACTTTTGACATTTGGGCATTTGACTGTAGCATTGGCAATGTTCTATGGAAATTGATTGATTGTTCATTCCATCCCTATGGAGAAGAGAGATTTTGATTTTCTGGTTTTTGATTTCAAGACAGAAGGCATGTTTATTTCTTCCCAGTTTTTTTTTCTTCCTTCAAGAATGTCTTTCTCTAGAGAATCTGGTACCCTGTGGCTTCTTTCTTCAAGATGGAAGTCAGAAGATCAAGATTTTTCCTTTTTTTCAAGCTCCATCAATGAGGAGAATCTGATGCAAATAAGCTTTGACCTTCTTCCAATGTTAATTCAAGGTAGTGTAGGCAGTAGCATTCAGAGCTTGACTAAGAATATGGGGATTTAGGTGTTAGTTCAATCTCCTTCCCCAATCATTTACTGCCAAAGTGACTTTGAGCAAGTCTCTTACTTTCTCTAAGTCCTAATTTCTTTACTAGGATCTGGATTTGGAATCAGATGTTTTGAATCCTGGTTCAGATGTGGAATAGTGCATTTATTGTGTGACTTCAGTTGATGTATTGGTTGGTTTAATGAAATTGCTTTTTTCATTTTTTCTTTATCACATGAAACAGTGTTTTGGCTCATAGTAGCTGTTTAGTAAAAACTTGTTGATTGATTTATTACTTACATGGAATATCTTGCTGGGTAGGGCAGGAGTCAATGATATATTTGGAAATTAAAGTAATTTAAAAATAAAAACTCAATTAATATTCAAAATTAAAAATTTCAAGATCAAACAATATACTTTATGTAAGATCTTATTATAATTCTTGCTAGAGTAAGCTCTAGTATAGCCCTTCCTAACAAGTGTTAAGGATAAATTATAGGATTGAGACTGAATGTATTTTTTTAGTGGTTGCCAGGGATTTAAATTCTAAATCCCAATGAAATACTTAAGTCAGAATGAAATTTTATGATGGTTTATTTACAATAGAAGGAAGAAATTAAGAATGAGGTAGAGAGAGAAAAAAGGAAGATTTGCTCTAGCCTGGTCTCAGCCAGGGGGAGCTCAGAGACCTCAGCCAAGGGGCCTTCCCAGAAGATTAAATCTAACTTGGTTTCCAGCCACAAGGCCACCTCTAAGATGAGGGGCTTTCTTGGAGGCTAGTGCCTCCAGAAAGAGCCAAGGAAAAGGGAAGTTAGCCTTAACACTCACCACGTGATCATCTAAGAGAAGCAGTCTCAGGTCCCACACTGGAGTTCCTCCAAGTCAAGTTCCGCCACCAAAAGACCCCTCATAGGAAGTGACACAAAATAAGGCAGTTCTTTACATCACTTTCTGTGTCTCACATGTACATCAATGGTAACTTAAACTTGGCTTTGGACAGCCCAGGGGGTCAGTCAGTTATTTCTGATTTGTCACTTGCTAGCACACATGGGTCATAGACCTTCCTCTCCCACAGTTAATCCTTAAATGGGGGTGTATACATTCCTTGTTGCTAAAATTCTAAAGACTAAGCAGGGTGGAGTAAATCTAAAATTCACACTGGTGTGAGGGATCAAATTGCTTTGTATGGAAAATATCTTCTCAGTGTATCACATATAGAAGAGTGATTAAAAATAATCATATGTTCTTTAGTCCAAGAAAATACATAAACCAGGGGTATACACTTAAATTCTGAAGAACTAGCCTATAATTTCAGAAAAAAATTTGTATCCATCCTTTATGTCTCTTGACCAATAGGAACTGTTGATGGAAGATGGAGTTGCTGGTCTCCTTGGAGTTCTTGTACAGAAGGGAGGAAAGTAAGGAGAAGAAGCTGTGACAATCCACGTCCTAGTGGAGGTGGCAAATTTTGTAATGGAGAAGCATTTGAAATGCAGCCCTGCAAAGATGAAGAGTTGGAACATATCCGGTAAAAGCAAAACTAATCTTCTAATTAATCATTGTGTGAGCCACTGTACCACAGAGTAGTCATTCAAATAGTATTTTCTTGTTTCTAACTTTATTATCATGATTATGATTATGGTATAGTAGATAGGATACTGGGCTTGGATTTGGGAGAACCTCAGTTCAAAGCTCACCTAAGACACTTATGATCTTGGGTAAATCTCTTAACTTTTCTTCAGTTTCCTTATTTATAAAATGTTTGGAGGGAGTTGAATTTGATGTCTTTTAATTTCCTTTCCAGCTCTGAACTCATTCTATGATCCTATTTATCTTGTCTGTCTCTTTTCTGTTGTCATGCCTTTGCATATAGCATTCTCCATGTCTGGAATGGTTACTTCCCATATTTTTGACTGTTAAAATCCTTCCCTTCCTTTAAGGCCCTATCCAGGAGCCACTTTCATGAAGTTTTCCTAGACTCTTCATTATAAGTGAGCCTTTCCTATTGAAACTTTCACATGCCTCTTTTTGGATTAGTCCTATTCTCTCATCATATCATAATATTTATTTATGTTATTTCTGTGATTTCCCCTACTAGGGCAGGTATTATGTTTTGTCTATTTTCTCTCTGGAAGGTCTACCAGAGTTCATTAACAGGTGGTTAACCAATCAACTAATCAACAAGATCCTACTATAGTTATTGAGTTCTTACTCTGTACCAGGCTCTATGTTAGGGACCAAAGATACAAAGACCAAATAGCAATAGCTCCTGCCCTCAAGTAGCTTATGTTTTAATGAAAGAATATTTGTGGTTGAATGAAATGAGAAGCAATTTGAAAACAAAGATATGGCTTATGTGAATAACTAACTGGCTTGCCTTCTAGCAATCAGGGTGAAGTATGGTGGATAGGAAGTCCTTGTGTAGTCAAATCAACAATATCTATTAAATATCTGATATGTGCAGGACACTATTGTTTCTTTTTCATATGAAAGTTAAATGTGCCTTGAAAAGGCATAGGACTACCCAGCAGAGTTCATTTGCACAACTGAATAGGGAGGAAGAGGAGACTCACTTTTTCATATACAAAGGTACTGCTCTATGTCATAGTGAATTATTTGTGCAAAAGACTATTTATGACACAAGATTTGCAAAGTACTGGTTTAATTTTTATCAATTTTATTTCATTTTCAGTTCTGAATTTTCTCCTTTCCCAACCTAATGGCTAATGCAAGAAAAACAAAGCCCATAACAAATCTATATGGTTGTGCAAAATGAATTTCTGCATTAGCCATGTTCTTCCCCACCCCACTCCTCCAAAAAAAGAAAGGGAAAAGAACATATGTTCCAGTTTTACTTTGAATTCATCACTTCTTTATCTGGAGGTGGAGAGCATGTTTCATCATAAGTCTTTTGGATTTGGGTTTGATCATTGTGTAGATCAGAGTTTGTAGGGCTTTCGAAGTTCATTATCTTTGAAGTACTGTTGTTATTGCACAAATTGTTCTCATTCTGCTCTCTTCACTTTGAATCTTTTCATGCAAGTTTTCCTGAAACCATCCTGCTCATAAATTCTGACAGTACAATAATATTTCATTACATTCTATAGCTTGTCAAGCCTTTCTCCAAATGATGAGTATCTTCTTAGTTTCTAGCTCTTTAGTACCCCAGAAAAGTCTGCTCTAAATATTTTTGTATACATGGTTCCTTTTTGTTTTCTTTGATTATTTTGGGGCATAGACCTAGTAGTGGCATCACAGGGTCAAAAGGCATGCATAGTTTAATAGCTTTTGGGATAGAATTCCAAATTGCTTTTTAGAATGGTTGAACAAGTTCATAGCTCCATTAACAGTACATTCATGTACCTGTTTTTCTATAGCTCCTCTGTGCTGGTTTAATGTTCAGAGTTGTTGCACATTGATTATCCTGAACTGACCTTCAAAAACTGGGAGAATCTCTCCACTAGACAATGCTGGCACCAACTCTACCAAACTTCCCCCCCCCCAATTTGTAAATGCCTTAGACTAAGTTATATCAAAAGAAGCTCCATAAATACATCAAACCCTGATCTAGCCCACTTTCCTCCACATGTCATTGCTGTCTATTTTCTTGGTAAGCCCATCCTAATTATGCCTTCAAGAAAAAATAGGAAATGGAATATTTGGAGTTGGGTCATTCGAGTTGGTAAAAAGGAAGCTCTAATTGTTGGATGTTTAAAGAAGCAAGCTTGCTTATTCAAAGGACTTCTGTTAGACTGCTGAACACTTTTGACAGACTTGCTTTTGTGGACTTTTAAATGCTGTGACAAGGAAATCACTTTAAAAGACTGATATATATTAATTTAAGGTCGCCAAGGAATTCAGCTATGTAATTCCTAAATGAAAACTCAAGTCAGCCGTCAGCCTTTTATAGAGTTTAATTACAAACAGGAGGAAGAAAGGAATTAGAGATAGAGATAGATAGATAGAGAGAGAGAGAGAGAGAGAGAGAGAGAGAGAGAGAGAGAGAGAGAGAGAGAGAGAGAGAGAAAGGGGAGAGAAGGGAATAGGGCTTAAATACCCCCTCTGTTTAGGCTGGGCCAAAAGGCCCAAGCCCTTAGATAACTGGGGCAAAGAAAAGAGATCAGTCCCTATTATTCACGTGACCAAAATGGAGAAACAGTCTCTGGGGCCTCCACCTCCAGCTTCCTTCAGAGCAAGCTTCTCAGAGCACCTCTCCAACCACTCAGAGCCCAAACTCTCCACCCCCCCCCCCAGTCCTCAGACCCCGCTATCTTTAAGGAAACCCTCCAAGTTCCCTCCCCTCAGTTCTCATATCTACCAATCACTGTCCATAATTTTCCCTGTGCCAATGGTGGCTCTAGCTTAACCCAGGACCGCCCAGAGGTCTGTGGCTTTGCACATGTCTGTTGGAGGACATATTCTCAAATAATTAAATCTTGATCTTTTGCTACAGTCCTTCCTAAATCCTGTTACCCTGAGTAAGGTAGAGATTGGAATAATTAAATTTTGATCTATGCTGCAGCCCTTCCTAAATCCTGTTAGGACTGAGTAGGGTGGAGATTGCAATTTCCAAGACTTGGTTCTGTCATTCCAAGTATCTCCATTGTATCAATTCTAAAATCAATCATGACTCAAAGAAATTCCTGTTCTGTGCTTAAGCATAGGTCAAAGCCCTTTCCATTGTTCAGCAAAAGGTTTCTGTCCTAAAGTAATCTTAAGAAGGGAGGAGGAGGAACCTCCCTTGTCAATTGGGTTCACATTCCAATAGACTATCACTAAGAAATTTTCCAAGTATGAAATTTCCCAATGGTGAAATTTCCAACATTTATAAGTCTAAGAAATTTTGAGGTATACAATGCTCTGCCCAACTCTGAAGCTTCTACAAGTTTATTGTAAGCAAACCTTTAGGTCCCACTCCAATGTTTGTATAAATGCATCAAAGAATAGTGAAAGGAGTTAAATTTGAGTTCTGCTACCTATTAATAACTCTGTGACTGTAAGCAAGTCATTATTAAACTTATAGCTTCCTCATCAATAAAATGGGCATAGGAATATGTTTATTCCCTGTCTTCTACCAGGTATCTTCTTCCCTCCCCCCCCCCCCCCCACTCTCTCTCTCTCCCTCTCTCTCATGCTTTAGAAACCTTGGAAATGTGAATTATCATTATGGAGGGGAAATTTCTAGTGAATGAATCTTCTTATCTATCTAAGAGGAGGGCAAGCAATTCTTACCAGATTGCAACTTGGTAATAAGACAACTCATTTATATTTAATGAGCATCTGTAGAATATATCTACCACTGAGGTCTTATTCTGATGTCTCATCATGGTATGGCAATCACCCTGGATACTTGAAGTACTCTGCCAGTGAAGCACAGGCAGCAACAGATGCTCTAGGGCTAACAAGACTCTTAGTGTCATCTCAGTGACAGGCGAGTGCCTATTATCTGAGGAAGAGCTTAACTAACTAAATATGGAAAGATTCATCACTAGTACATTGGGCCAGATGATGATCCCCCCTTCCTCCAATAGCAACAGATGAAATAGATAAAAAGAAAAATGGTCTGTTGTCTTGTGTGACCCTATTCTATTTAGACAGAGTTAGTGGGATGGTGGTCCTGGGATTCATACTGTTTTAGACTTAACTATAAATACTGAGGTGTGTGTGTATGTGTGTGTGTGTGTGTGTATGTGCATGTGTGTGTGTGAGTGAGAGAGAGAGAGAGAGAGAAAGAGGAAGAGAGAAAGAGAAAGAGAGAGAGAGAGAGAGAGAGAGAGAGAGTACCTCTTGAGTTGGCAGAGAGTTTTACCATGTGACCAAAGACATGAAAAACATAATTTTCTGGAACACTTGTTCATCTTACTTGTATGATCACATAGAGAACGTATGTAAAAAGACAACTATGGAAACAGTGGCACCCACTGTGCTGACATCTGTTGCATGACACAAAACAACTAAATCAATGAAGAATTTTAACAGGATTTTCCAAACCAAGTCAACATATATTATAATATCCAATCACTCTAATGAGAAGGTAGACAGGTGAAAAACATGTTGGAAAATACAGTTTTAAGATTAAGAAGTGAAAGAGGTAAAAGATTTACAAATTTCTCAGAGTTCCCATATCTATATACATGAATACCTTATTCTGAGCAGAGAATTGGAGGGAACTGGACATGGCAAACACTGATGCTAACCATGAAATTTATCTTAACAGGCAGAAAATGACTGGTTACTTACATGGGAGCAATTTCTATGTAGGCTATTTGGAGGTAGACAAATCATGATTAGCAAGAGTCAGGGTCAAAATTAGCATAAAATTAGAAGGAAAGGATATAGATACAAAGATACTATGTATGATTACAATTCCAACTTCACCTAGTTAAACTAATTGTTGACCCCCAAAAGGGGGAAAATAGGACATCTACTCTGATTAGCACTCTTTCTTAGAGAATTAAATATGTATAGAATGAAGAGAATAAGCTGAATTCCATTCAGAATTGAATAGCCCTTTCAGTGATCCCCATCTGCTCTATTACATGAACTCTATTTAACACTAGCATTCTTCAGAAGATGCCTTGTGACTGCAAATCATTGAAGACCATAATTTCTTGAGAATCAAAATTAGAAGCTGCCAAAAAGGCAATTGAGGGACTTAAATAGTAGGACTGAATAGGGCACGTGTTTCCAATAATGACCTGTGTACAAGAAATTTTGAAAAGCATCACCTATCTGAGCAACCAGGTGGCTTAGTAGGTAGAGAGCCAGGCCTGAAGTTTGGAGGTTCTGGGTTCTAATTTGACCTCAGACACAATTCTAGCTGGGTGATTTTGGGCAGGTCATTTAACTCTAATTGCCTAGGTTCTTAGTTCTTCTGCCTTGGAACTGATACTTAGTATTGATTCTAAGACATAAGTATGTACATTCTTAGAAAGAAGGGGCTGGTTAAGTAATGAGAGGAAGGGATAACAGATCTAAGCAAGGGCTGCCCTAGTACCCACAATCAGTTAATTTTAGTCAACAAATATTTATTACATACTTACCATGTGCCAGGCAATGTATTATTTTCTTTGTTGTTCAGTTATTTCAATAGTCTGACTTCGTAATTCCAATGGTGTTTTCTTGGAAAAGATATTGGAGTGGTTTGCATTTCCTTCTTTAGTTCACTTTACAGATTAGGAAACTGAGGCAAACCAAGTTAAGTGACTTGTCCAGGGTCATATAGGTAGAAAGCATCTGAGACCAGATTTGAACTTAGATAGATAAGTCTTCTTGATTCTAGGTCTGGCACTCTATCACTGTGCCACCTATCTACTCTTAGTGATATAAAGAAAGGCAAAAACAATCCCAGACTTACAGGATTTTATCCAAGACTCAGGGGAAGGTCATCTGCATATTGGGTAGATTGTTTGTTGATGAGGGATTTATAGGAGGACATAGACAAGATGATGATGTGATGACGATGCCATTGGTTCTTATTTGAATTAATACCCACAAAAATGACAACACAGATTCATCAAAATATTGAAATTTTAATTATGTAGAAATTGTGTTAGGAGTTCAGTTAGTTGATGATGAGGCGCTGGATTGCTTTACTACTTATTACCTCGATTCAACTGAATCTCAGAGTTGTAAGTGATGTTGGAAGTTGTGCATTTTATTTATTTTTAAAATTTAATGACTTTTTCAATTTTAACAAAAATCTATTTCTCTCTACCATGTCTCATTGAAAAAAACCCAACCAAAACCAGTGCAATAAATATGCAGTCAAGCAAAAAATATTTTTTATATTTGGCCATATGCAAAAAAAAAATGCACCGTGAGCCCAAGATCTCTTTGTCAGGAGGTGGGTAGCTGGCTTTATACTGGTTCATCTAGAATTATGATTGGTCTTTGTAGTTGATCAGAATTCTTATGTTTTAAAGTGTTTTAAAGTTGTTTGTCTTTACAATGTTGTTGCTAAAGTATAAATTGTTCTCCTGGTTCTGCTTACTTAACTCTTCATCAGTTCATACATGTCTTCTCCCCTTTCATCATTTGTTAGAGGACAATGTATTCCTTTAAATTCATATACTTCATATAAATATATTTGTTCAGCCATTGAGAAGACCTCTTTAGCTTCTAGTTTTTTGTCACCAAAAACAAAAATAAGAAAAAAAACCTACTATAATTTTTGAGTCTTGAAGGGACTAATCTGATAAATCTTCTCAATTTAGCTGCTTGGAATCTGTGTTTTTTATTTGTATCATGATTTTGTCCTGTTGGTAGCTATAGTAATGTAACTACATAAGCATATTCTTTTAACATACAAACGAAAGAATGCATCAGTGTATATAATAATGCACAAAATATCTTCAGTTATCTAAATAATAAAAGCCTTTTCTGTTTTGCTTTCTAGCTTGATAGAACCACATTGTTTTGATATGTCTGGGGTCTCCACAGCTTCTTGCTCACCACCACCTCACTTGGAAAATGGGTTTGTTCAAGTAGGTTTTCATTGTTTTCTTTACTTTGAGCCTTTTTTATGTTCTGGCATACTGCTTTGGCTATAGTTAAGTCTCATAGAATCACAGATTTTTTTTCAGTTGAATCAGACTTTGGAGATCATGTAACACCCCTCTTTTAACAGGTGAGAAAATCAAAGTTCAGGAGGTTAAACAACTCATCAGAAGTCACAAAAATCTTCTTACTCTGACTTCCATTCATGAAAGTTTTACTATTCTACAAAATCTCTCCCTCCTATAAGTCCATTTCTTTTAGAGAAAGGACCTCAGAAACTTAATATGTATCATTCCTTCTGATTTCTTTTCTTTCTTGCTGCCACATTCTCTGATTCTTTAACTGATTTGTGACTTTTCTTGCAAAAAGCATTTATTAAGTTTGTGACTGACACAATGCTAAAACTCTGGTGATGCAAACTAAAAATGAGGACAATCCCTACCTTCAAGGAGCTTTTGTTCTAATGCATAGTAAAGAGTATCAAAACTATCCTCTATTCTCTCCTCCCCTTATTTGAAATATGTGTCAGAAAGTCATGCCACTCAAATTGTAAAGCTACAGTAAGATTTGGAGATATAGAAACTTACACATCTTTAGTATTAGGAATGAATTTCTCCCCAGGAACATGTCAACAAGGCAATCCATTCTGGTTATACTATCCCAAGGAAATTCATTGGACGAGGAGACATTTAGCTAGTGGACTGTGAGCTGTATGTAAGATATTTTTGTAGTGAAAGTTGGGAAAGGTACTGTGAGTAGTTTGAGTAGACATACTTCCTGGGTATTTGACAACATGGGAATTTGCTCTCTCTGCTTTTGTTTCACATTAAACCAGAAGCTTTGACTTTTTAGGAAACCTATTAATGAGGTCTAGTCTAACTTAATTCTCATTGTATGTACAGTGTTGCCAAAATAAGTATTGCTAACATCTTCTCATTTAACAATGAAATGGTGTTGTGATTGATATAGATGCAACCTTAATCAGTGCCAGGAACCAACCCATCCACAGCATCTTACCTTCAATGATTCTTTATCATTTTTTTTTAATAGATCTTACATTACAGATGCTCGAGGTCTTCTTCTAGGTCATTTTTTGCATCTCTCACTCTTGCTTTTATCCCTACACTCTAACAACAGACACTACTAGATGGCACACTGAATAGTCATGGGCCTACAATCAGGAAGATATGAGTTCAAATTTAATCTTAAACACTTTAGTAAGTTCCTTTGCTATTCTGGGGAAATCATCTAACATCTGTATGCCTCAGTTTCTTCAACTGTAAAAATGGGGATAATACTAATATGTACTACTCAGGATTGTTGTGAGAGTCAGATGAGATCATATTTGTAAAATGCTTAGCACAGTGCCTTGCACACAGTAGTGTAAAAATTAAATTAGTCTCTAGTAATAAAAGTATTGTATTTTATGAGGTTTATTAAGGATTATTAGAAATCAAGGAATAAAGAAAATACAAAATAATAAAAAAACGTGCCTAGGGCTGGTTAGCCCATTCATAGCAGAGCATAGAAGAGGGAGAGGTAGACGTTACTTCCGGTTAAATACTCATTGTGATCTTGCCTAGGTGGAGACTCAGGTGAGATTATAGGAATTCTGGGAAATACCAAGGACTTCTGGGGATTGAATTCTAGGGTTCAAATCTCCATTTTACTTACCCCCCCTCCTCCCCCGGAGACCCGAGGAAGACTAGTCTCTCCGCTGGGTCTTGTAAACATACCAACTTTGAAAGTACAATAATTTGAGGATAAGGGGAAAAGAGAACAAAAACAATAATTGCTAGATGCATTGACAAAAAGCCAGTTAGGGGGCAGTCCCCTTTGGCATGAAAGTATACATACCAATAAATGTTCAATCAAACCACACCCAAAGTTAATTTTTGACCTTCTAGTGCAACTTGTGGTCTGTGGGGGCATCTTCATGGTGTCTTCTCCAAACAGTTCAGTTTCTGGATTCAGAGAGGTAGCATGTTTCTTAACCTAAAATTTCTCTCTCAAGGAATTTAAACTTTGCAATTTAAAATAATGATAATTTTATATTCCCCCCCCTGAAGAGGGTGATTGAAAAACACAGGGATTTTGCATGACTGAGGTATGAGGTATATGAATCAATTGGCATGATGTGAGATTTAAAATGGTTGAGGTCTTAAACTGTAGTGATTAAAATAGTGGAAGATATAAATTGTGATGGATATAAGAGAGGATGAGTAAATTTGACCGCAGAAATATGTTTCACTACAGTGTCTTGGGTTTTAAAATCAAATATAAGGTGGTCGCCAGGGAAATATTCCCAATTATTCAAATACCCAGTCAATTGGGTTTTATAGAGATTTTAACTAACAATACAATGAGTAATCAAAGAAAGAGAGAGAGAGTAAGAAAGGAATAAGTATGAAGGGCCTCAAGCCAATATGGCCTAGACCTGAGTCTTAAAAGAGAAATCAGTTAGTTTTTTAGCACTCACCACAAGGTCTGACTAAACAAGGATACTAGTGACACCAGGCCAGCACCCTTCCTCAAAGAGTCTTCCAGCCAGAGATTGTTTCAAAGGGTTTCTTTGTTTCAAAGCTCTCTCAAGAGCCTCCAGAGCTCCTACCCCAGAGGGACAGAGCCCCACAGAGGAGCTCCTCAAGGAGCTCTCCTTCAGAATGAGATTTCCTCCAAAAGCACTTCTCCTCAAAGAGATCTATCTCCAAGGAAAGAGCCCTCAAGCATCAGTCCTCAAGGAAACGAGTCTCTCAGAATGAGATCCTCCAGAATGAGAATCAGAAATCGAGATCCCTGAATGAGATCCAAGCTCTTATTTTTAAGGGCAAAATTTCCTCTGTCACCTCCCCTAAGTCCTTACATCTACCAATCACTGTAGATGTTTCTAAAGGACCGCCCATTTTGAATTCACAGCTGAGTAGTTTTAATCTCTTTAGTAAGTCAGAAAAAAATGCTGCTGTGTCAAGAAAAAACCTCTGAATAAGTTATCACCCTTTTAGGTTTAAGTAGTTTACAAGTTGCCCCACCTATATGGGTACCTAGCATCCCATTGTATCAATTTTAAAAACAGGCCTGGCTCAAAGAACTCCTTGCCCCACCATAAGCATGGATCCAAGTACTTTCTTTGTTTAGCAATGAGTTTTTCTGTCCTAAAGCAGTCTTAAGTAGGGTGGAGTAGGGATATTCCCAAGGTGAGGAGTTTTCACATTCAAGTAGAATTCTCACTATCTGCTAGGGAAAATTTTTAAGTAGAAGATTCCCCAATGGGGAAATTTCCAACATTCATAAGTCTGAGAAATTTTAAGGTTTACAAAAAGAAATAAAAAACATAAAAAATCCAAACAAAAAAGATAATTTATGGATGAAATATAGACTATCAAAGTCTTATATGTAAAATTTCTAAGTAAAGGAAAAGTAAATCTATAACAGGTCCTTGAATCAGGGACTAATTAAAATGATATAAGCAATTAAGCATTTATCCAGTCAGTAGCCAGGACTACAGAAAGTTGCCACATTATGAAAGACAGAAAAGGGACTAGATTATAGGAGCCAGGTAGGAGCCAAATTTGATATACTTGTCTGTAAGCATTTTCATAAAGAGTGTGGATACAAGGAAGGCCTACATCATAACATATGTCAAGTGTCACAACCTCGAGTCTCACACTAGGTTCAAGTCCTTTGTATTGACTTAGAATTTTCATCACCCCATTGGGATTGGTTGGTCTCTGACCTTCTGCTCGATTGGCACTATGCAGTTTAGCTTTGTGCTTTTTTGGCCCTGTGCAATGGCTCTTTTTGTATTATCTTGTCCTGGAATCAGACAGAATCATTAAGCAAAGTCCCATAATTTTTTTTAAACAATTTGTGGCATCATTTTTACAGTCTCAAGCTTTTGGGGCATTCATTGACATTATAGCAAATGTATTTTAAACTTATATTACTGCAAAATCAAAAAAGTTAAAAAAATCTTAATACTGGTTACATGCTTCAAATATAAAAAGGTGAGAGAAAAAATAAAAAACTGAAATAGAATATTGCATGTGCAAGAAAATATAACAAAAGAGTTTTAAAAATAAAAAATATAGCTTATAATCATTGACACATACTGTGTCAGCTTAAGGAAATGTAGAATACAAGGTTTCTCACCAAAAATGAGATCCATTTCCTCTTCATATCTGGCCATGATCCACTATGAGTACAAGCAAATGATTTTTACAAAGTAAAATTTTTTTATAAAGAACAGTAGTTCAAAATCCCTCAAATTCTCAATAGTCCAATTAATTACAATAGCAAACAAACCCCCTATCATATTTTACATAAGTTGTTGTATTACATTTAAAGAAACTGGATACTTGTCACAAGTTTTTCAGGTGTAGCAATGTTTTAACCTTGGCAAACATATTTTTAAACAAAGTAAAACTTATTTGGGTCTAGAACATCATCAAGAAATCTAGATATCATTACAAAAATGTGGCAGAGGAGTCTAGGAAAAACCCAAACCCCTGTACTGTTGATGTTGAGTAAAGTGAGCTGAAGAGTTATAAATGAGAGATGCTCCTCTTTTGGGAGTCATTCAGGGGTCCCATGTCCTGGGATTAACTTCCCAGCTCCTTTGGTATGAGACTGTGATATCCCATCCGTTTACATTTTTATAAATGTGGGAGGTGGGGGTTATAATTGTATTTCACTTCAGCTACTAAAATGGACCTTACCTCCTGTTAGAAACAGGCAAAATGACCAGAGTTGTTAGAAAAAAAATCTAAAAATCATGTATAAAAACCTCTTAAAATCAATTTGAGATATTTAGCTAAAACTTATTAATTTTTCCAAAGGTTGTTATATAATTGTAACCAGTTCTGATGAAGTCTGTCTACCCTCTATGTGACAATTTACAAAGTCAAAACAGGAAAAGGGCTGTTTTTATATAGGCGTATTCAATAATACTTGCTCAGTATAGTTATAGGGGAAAAGCAACAGAATATAAGATAGTCAGTAAAATGATTCAGTGTAACAGAATAGTATTGAATGCATTAATATGTGAACTTAAAACCAACAAACAAAACAATCAGCAAAATGCAATAAAATACGGAGATTTTTATAAAACATTGGAGTCTGAAAAGCCTGAAAATATAACCTTCTATCTCTTTAAAGTTCATTTTAAAAATTAAATTAAATTTTTTTTTATCCATTGAGATGCCTATTGTCAGAAATATGGAATTGGTTCCAAGGCAGAAGATTGGTAAGGGGTAGGCAATGGGGTTGAAGTGACTTGCCCAGGGTCACACAGCAAGGGAGTGTTTGAGGCCAGATTAGAACCCAGGACCTCCCATATCTAGGCCTGGTTCTCAATCCACTAAGCCATTGAGCTGCCTCCCATAGTGAGGGTGGGTTTTAGGAATCTCAAATTGGGCCAAAGGGTTGTAGGGAGATGAAATTTTCTCCTGAATCTCAGGTGAGATAAATAAAAGAATCAGTGCAGTCATGAAAAAAATATCCTTTTAGATAGGAAATGCACTGCTCTTTCATAGAATATGTCATACTTGTAACTTCCTGTTTGGAGAAGTCTCTTCCTTCTCCTCATTCTCCCCCCCCTCCCCCAACTCCCTATGGTCCCCTGCCACATGGAGGCTAATTGTAGCCTAAGGAAAGATCACCACCATTTTTACCAGCTGGTTTTTTATTCCAAAGACACAAGGGGCAGCTACCAGCAGCCTGGGTCCTGGGGCTGGGCCTGGGGTGATGAGCTATCTGTCTCAGAGGCCAGAGTTGCTGGGGCTAGGGCTGGGGTTAGGCCAGGTGAGCAAGATGGCTGGAGGCCAGGAGCAGGAGCAGGAACCCTGAGGGCAGGGCCAAGACCAAGTGAGCGGGCAGGGCCAAGCAGGTCCAGAGCAGATGACTGGAGGCAGGGCAGGAACAGATAGTAGGAGGTGGAAGCAGGCAGCAGGAGTGAGCTGAATCAAGAACCTTTGCTGAAAAGCCTTGGAGAAATGTGGCTTAAAAAATTGTCTAGGCAGTTGTTCACTCTACAGCTGATCAAAATAAGCTATTAAAAGCTGAACTTATGGATAGTCACAGTAGAGAAAAGGTTTAGGAAAGTTAAGAAGATTGAGGGTATTTCATCATGACTGATGTGGTCAGCCAAAACTGTAAAAATTAAATTAGTCTCTAGTAATAAAAGTATTGTATTTTATGAGGTTTATTAAGGATTATTAGAAGTAATAATCCTTAATAATAATAATAATGAGGTTTATTAAGGATTTTTAGAAATCAAGGAATAAAGAAAATAAAAAATAATAAAAACATGTGCCTAGGGCTGATTAGCCCATTCATAGCTTACTTACTACATCTTGCAAATGGCTGAGTAGCGAGAGCATAGAAGAAGGAGAGGTAGGTGTTACCGCCAGTTAAATACTCATTGTGATCTTGCCCAGGTGGAGACTCAGGTGAGATTATACTGAATTCTGGGAAATACCAAGGACTTCTGGGGGTTGAATTCTAGGGTTCAAATCTCCCCTTTACAGTAGATACTTAATAAATATTTTTTCTTTTCTCTTTTTTCCTTACTTATTACATGACTAATTCTTTTCTTTTTCCTATTGCACATTTTCTGCATAATATTTATGCCAATTCTTGCACATAAGGCTTTATTGGAAACCTGCTATAGCTTGTATTCATCATGTAAACACATACACATATATGATATACATATGTGGGCATTACATACCTAATGTCTGTATATCTACAACATAGAACTCATTTTCGCCTTAAAAACATGATTCTCTTCCCCTTCTTCAATCTACCGATAATCTCCTACTTCATGTTTAAAGTTTTCTTCACTTCGTTCAGGATACAGGCTCATCATTCCCAGTTGGAAGAACTGTGGTTTATTCATGCCAGGAAGGATATGCTCTTGTTGGGGATCCTGTTGCCAAATGTGGAGAAGATTTAACCTGGCTTATTGGGGAAAAGCATTGCCAGAGTATGTACTCTTAATTATAATGTCCTACTTAAATTTGGAAATTGGATTTGGGGGCATGTTGTAAAGAGAGTACTTGGGACAAGTGGCTGCATATTTTAGGTCCAGACATCATTTACTTGGGAAACTGAATTGGTCTTTTCCCAAGTTCATAACTAATTTGAGTAATCCTCTTGGAGCTTTTCTGCATTACAGTGGATGCTGAAGAGGGTGAGTAGTTAAAGTGCTGGGATTTGCATTTAACAAGATCTGAGTTTGAATCTTTCTTTAATTGCCAGCTGTATAAATTGAAGTAAGTCTCAGGATATAAAGTCTCATCTATAAAATGGAAAGAATTCTTATATACTTCCTTAGAGGACTATTGAGAGGATAAAATGAGATAATACATATAAAGCACTTTGCAAATCTTCAAGTGCTACATAAATGTCAGTGACTACTGAATTCTCAGAGAATTCTTTAATCTTTTAGAATACTACTCCAATGTCTGCTTTGGGTTCTAGCTTAGCTGTTTTGCAGTAGCTAGCTGGTTCATAAAGTCAGGAAAGAAAGTAGTCAAATCATCTTTTAGTGAGTTGGTGTGGAAAAGAAACTAGACTAACAGTTGGTGGGGGAAGGGGCAACTGAGAGTGGCAGTTGGGTCTTGTGACTAGCACTTCCTTCCTGCTGGGGTGGGATTTCCTTCCTGGTGTTGGAGGAGAGAGGAGCTTGTTCAGCCCTGGTGTGGTGTGCCTCTACTTTGTTCAGCCCGAAGACACAGGCTTTTAAAGTTTAGAACTGTTCTTGTTTGCTTTCTGTCTACTGCTAAGATTCTGAATTAGACTAAGCAGGACTGATATAGAGTAGATGGGAGTGGGAGAACCCTCTGCCAGCCTTGGAGCCTGGCCTCAACTCTGAAGCTGAGAAGAAAACTCCAATCCCAACTGATTATTAAACTTTATATTATTTGAATTCGCAGTCAGATAAGTGGACTATCTTTTCTGGTCATAGAGGGAGCTGAACTTCAGTTCAGTCATTCCAGGACAAACAGTCCTTATCAGACCCCTGCTGTTTCCTCTCAGCAGGGGGCATCTCCCTCCTTTGCTTCACCGAGCGATATTCCCTCTCTCCCCTCAACTTCTCCATATCCCATACAAACCTCCCATTATCTCCCATTTTTTCCAATCCTCCATTTCCTTTCCCAATAAATATTACATTGGCCAATAAGTTTTGTTGAAAATCCTAGGCAATGAAATGCATGAGGGCAAGATATTAGTTCTATCAAGAAAATATAAAAATAGAGCAAAGGTTCACAAACAATGGCCCAATGACTATGAATGGTCCAGCAAAACTTTCTGATGATCTTTTCATTCTTTTTCATACTTTATGTAGCTATGTGTTTTCTCTTTATGTGATGTATTTTTCAACTTGAGAACCTGAACTAACAATGGTAAGTAAGTAGATCATAGAAGAAAATGAATACTTGATGATTTTAAGAGTTTGGATGATAAAATTGTTGGCTGAAAATTTCCAGATACTAGTTATGTTAATCTTCTGCAAATACATCAGAACATGACATTAGGCAAAAGTCTCTGAGTGAGATCACTCAGATAGAGTTAAGGTTTGGTTAATTTTGCCTTTAATGGTAGGTTGACTTCTAGGTCTCTTTGCATTCATCAGTTTTATTAATTTAGTTTTTATTTTACTTCTAAAGGAAGAACACATTTTAGTTTTTTTTAGAAAGTTCCGTAGTGAGTTTCCCATGGCCATTGCCTCCTTCACTGATGAGCAAGAACAAATGAAAAATGTCCATGCAAACAGGGCTGTGATAGTTTGGAAATTTAAAGATCTGTACATCCTGCATCTTTATGTTCTTTTTAGAAATAGGTTGTGTCTTGCCTGCCTTGGAAAGAGGTCTCCAAAGTGATCCCCAGAAACCTTTCTATGAGGTTGGAGAGAAGGTGACCTTAGTCTGCTCAGGAAGCCTGGTATTGGAAGGCCCATCTCTCTTCTCATGTGGCTCTAGTCTAAAATGGTGGCCTGATATGAATTCCCATTGCAGATTAAAAGGTAAGTGCCTCAATGTTTTCAGTGATTCTAGTCCAGCAACAAACTAATTAAGGTCCTACTATGTGCCAGGTCTTGTGCTGGATGCTGGGGACACAGAGAGAAAATATAAAATCCCTGTAGAAGTTTATGTGACTAGCACCTTTAAAGCAGGAGGAATCTTTTCTACATATATATTTTGGTTCATATGCAAACTGCCTTAACGATGGTCACTTTTTGCACGTCTAAAAGTGAAATCTGCACCTATGGCACCATAACATGATATAGACATATATCTGGATTTTGAAGTTATGGAAGGGTGGAGCAACTCTGGGGAGACTAACAACTGTGCCTACAAATGTCTCATGAAACATGAGCAGGAATACTTTGAAAACCCCAGAGAAACAGAGGGGAATGGGATTTTTGAAAGGAGGACTTTGAGATTCGTGGAGCTTTTTCTCCTTTTAATTACATGCAGGGTCCAGATGGCAATCCATGTCAAAGTCCCATTTTTTTTTCCTCTGGTGCTTCTTATTTTATTTGCTGACATTATCGAAATTGCAAATTAAGTCACAGATACACTGAAAACTGCAAAAGAGAAATTCAAGAAGGAAAAGACAGCCGTGTTCAATGATGCTGTTCTTGAAAGTGTTGAATAAGGAGCCTAGAATTTTGTACCATTAGCAAACTGAACTGTTCTTTATAGTGGGTTCCACAGATGGGAAGGCACTTAGAAAAGTCAAAGCATTTCTTTTTGTTATTTTTAAACCTTTGCTTTCTGCATTAGTATCACTTCTAAGACAGAAGAGTGGCAAGGGCTAGGTGCTAAGAGTTAAGTGCCTTGCCTTGGTTTATACAGCTAGGAAGTGTCCGAGGTCAGATTTAAACTCAGGTCTTCCTGACTCCAGACTTGGTGCTCTATTCACTGTGCCACCTAGCTTCCCCCAAAGTATTTCTTGATATAAATCCTAGGGTTTGAGAGCTGGAGGGGATCATGTGACACATAGAGATCATATTGTACAAAGTCTCTCCACTACCTCCATTTTACAGGTGAGGAAACTGAGACTCAGAAAGGTCAAAGATAGCTGAGAAAGGATGAATTTGGTTGAGAAAAACCCCAACAACTCCTTAGTCTTCTTTCCTTTGAAAATGGAAATGAAATCAAAATAACATAGTTTTGTAGTTATAGGCAGAAAAGAACCAAATTGCCACTGCCCTCTTTACATATTCAATTAATAAGCTTTTATCATTTGACTATAAACGGTTATCATTTTTGTCCATGTTTTTTCTCCAAGGCTATTAATTTATTCCATTATCCCTCTGTAAGGCTAGATTCAATTCAAGTTATCATTTGTTAAATGCCAGTATATGTTATAGGAGCTGGATATATAAAGACAAAAATGAAGCAGGAAGCTTATATTCTATGGGAAAAGACCATTTTACCAACTGACATTTTCATGTGGCCTCAGATTGTATTTGGAAAAGGAAGGACTGCAAAAAACTATGTTACGTGTGGACTTTGGTCATGAAATTAAAATACTGAAGAAATGGAAGGATAGATATACCAGACAGACTGAATTCTCTTCAGGATAAATTATAATGTCCTCTTTAGAGGTCAAAGACCATTATTAATGGAGAATAGTTTATTTTGCATATTTGCCGAAGCTAGAATAACCATGGGTTTATTTGGGATATTTAAAATAATGCACCTGGATGAAGATTTCTAAAAGGAAGAGAGACAATATAGAGCTGATGAGGTCATACTTTTGTTCTGAAAGGAGATTGAATATTTGTTTTCTAAAATGTCTGTTTTCAGGCACTTTGTAACTCACTCAAAAATACTTTGGATGAGATTTCTCCCACTCAAGAGAAAATTATCTGGAGAATAATGATATTTTTTCTTTTTTTATTCAAATATACTTTATTTTCCAAATTGCATGTAGTAACAACTTTTCAACATGTTTCCCAAAATTATTAAATCCAAATTGTCTTCCTTCCTTTACTCTCCCCTTAAAAGTATATGTTTTTAGGGACCAATATGATTGTTTGATCATCTTTTTTTAAACCCAACTAACTGAAAAAATGACAAGATATTCAGGCTTTGTTCAGCCTCATGCTTTTTATAGTTTTTATAGGTTTGAGGTCTTGGCTTGATTAGAAGAAATTTGGTTTTGAATTAGCAATTTAAAGATTATGATACCCTGAATGATCAACCCCCCCAATTTCTAAATGGACTATGATAGCATTCTTTTTTTTGGGGGGGGGGCTGACCAAATAGCATATAGAAAACAAAAGACTTTTCATTGTTTTGATTATTTTGACTGACTCTTCAGAAAGCAAAAATCTTTTTAAAAAAAGCAATGTGTTTATTGCTTGCTTTTACTGATGCCCGACTCATATAACTCATAGCTGAATTTATAGATTTATTTTCCTTGACCACAAAGCATCAGTTATTATTCACTGAATTTAAATCATGTCCAAATCTAAATATTTTTGATTGAGTATAGATTTGCAATCAAAGTTTTGGGAAATATTTCTACTAAACATTTATTTTTCTGCCCCCTACCCCAAGTCTTTTAATTAAAAGACTTTTCAGCCTTAATTTTACATTTTAAAATGCTTAAAAGAAAGAAAATGGAGAACTAATTTGTTACTACCAATTATTGAGTTTTCCTTTTCATTTGTATTGAAAATTCTCATTTCTAAAGAGGGGTGTGCTAAGTGGTCCAATCATATACCAGTTTATAAGTTTATCTCATTACTAATGTTTACTCCTTAATTCCTAATGCTATTAAAAGTCACCTTAAGCCTTCTTGGCTTGTGGATAATATTTCTGTGTACATCATTTACAAAGACTATTTCGTTTTAAAAAAACTTTTATTTTTTCAATTACATGTAGAAACAGTTTTTGACAATTGTTATTTGACAATTTTCAATTCAGATTCTCTTCCTTCCTTCCCCTATGTCTCGGAGGAGGTAGTTTCATTTAGGTTTTACCAGTGCTATCATTCAATGCATATTTCTATATTACTCATGCTGCGACAGAAGACACATATGACACATACAATAAAAAACTCATCAAGGAAATAAAGTGAAAAATGGTATGCTTTGCTTTGCAATTGGACTCCAACAGTTCCTTGTTTGGATGTGGAGAGCATTTTTCTTAAACTTCAATCCTTCCTTGATGCTATTTTTAACTTATTTTCTTATTTTTACCAGTTTCAGTTTTTGAAGGCTGATGTAATGGTCTGAAGGCTGAGAGCTCTGAGAGCCCCCTCCCCCTGCTGATTCAATTGACCTGTAAGATACTGATGACTTAAGGACTTGTCTCAGGCTCACATAAGCTTTTGATCTCACTCAGAACTTGATCAGATCATGAATTAAGGTTTGCAAGCACTTATATCTTTTATTTACTTAAAAACCCCTTACCTTCTGTCTTAAAATCAATACTATGTATTGGCAATAGGGGTTAAGTGACTTGCTTAGGGTCACAGAGCTAGGAAGTATCTGAGGTCAGATTTGAAACCAGAACCTCCTTTTTATAGGTCTGGCTCTCTATTCACTGAGTCACTTAGATGTTCCTTTTTTATTTACTTTTACTTGATCCTCACAACAACTTTCTGATTGTGAGGTAGGTACTCTTAATAGTTTTGTTGCACAATTGAGGAAACATCTCCCAGGGCCACACACAGCTAATAAGTATCTGAGAATTAACTTAGGTCTTCCTGACTCTAAATCCAGAAATCTATCTTCATGATGGCTTTTGGACTCTTAAAAATCATAGTTCTTGTTGTGCTCTAGGAGAAGTTAGAAATGACATGAAAAAGATGGATGTATATATGCGTAATGCAAAGCAATTTATATGAGAAGTATTATGTGAAGCAAAGACCCATGCCAGAGGTGATGCAATATCAAAGGCAATGAAGGATTGAGTCCCAAGATACTGGAAATAATTTCAGTTTCAACTATTACCTCTATGTATTCTATATCCAGCTCTGACCCATCATTTGAATTCCAGGCTTAAATCTCTGTCTGCAAGATATGTGCTAACCCGTTCCCCCCCCCCCCCCCCAACATACTGCTAGAACCTGAAACTTGTTATGCCCTAAACCAAGACCATTATCTTTTTTTTAAGCATGGCCTCGTTGACTTTCTGTCAGTGACACTGCCATCCAACTATCTTCCCCATTTAGAATCCTTAGTGCTGCTTCTAGCTCCATTCCCACAATCAGCTCTTCAATCAGTTGCCACATTCTCTCAATTCTTACTTCCAAAATATACCATTCACTTGTCTTCTTCTATCTGCTTCTAATGTCACTACCCCAGTATGCAACCTCATTCCCATCAGTATGTAACATTGCAGTCACCTCCCAAGAGGTCTTTCTGTCTCCACATGTTCCTCCCTCTGATTCATTCCTCATGCTACTGCCAGAATAATCATCAAAGGTTTTCATGTTATCTCCCTATTCAGAAACCTTTGGTGGCTTCCTAATTGGCTGGCACTTAAGTTTTTCAGAAGTCTGATGGCATGCTACCATTCTAGTCTTATCTCAGATTATTCCCTGTCATGTAAACCATATCCCAACAAACTAGATTACCCAACATTCTCCCCAAACCATTCTTTGCTGTCTTGTTTTGGCTCATGTTGTGTCCTGTGACTGAACTATCTTCCCTCCTCTTTTGTCTATTAGTTCTCTATATCCTTTAAAGCTCAGCTCAAATGCCTCATCTTCCATGAAGACTTTCCTTATCCCTCTTGTCATTAATGACCCTCCCTAATGCCACCTCAATTCTCCCATGATACATTGTTCTGTACATTTCTAATTTGTTTATTGCTATTCTTTTACATTATAGTTATCTTGATATATGTCTTCTGCCTTTACTAATCTGTAAGTCCCATGAAGTCAGGAAGCATGTCTAAACACTTAGATTAAACCTAAACCTTCTATTTAAACACCATTGGAATGAAACATTTTCCCCCATATTATTTATATTTGCAATAAAGTGATCATTTAGTAGCGGTTCTCAACCTCTCAATTTGTAGCAATGAGAATACATAATGCATATTAGGTATTTACATTCCAAATCATAACTGTACCAAAATTACAGTTTTGAAGTAGCCACCAAAATAATTTTTTGGTTTGGGGTCACCGCAACATGAGGAACTGTATTGCAGGGTCACGGCATTAGAAAGGTTGAGAACCATCCCCATATCAAATCATGTGATCAAGCAATTGTTTTTCTTCTGTGTTTCTACTCCCACAGTTCTTTCTCTGGTTATGGACAGCATTGTTTCTCCAAAGTTCCTCTGGATTTCCCTGGGTCATTGCCTTGGTGCTAGTAGAGAAGTCCATTACATTCGATTTTACCACAGTCCCTGTGTATAAGATTCTCCTGGTTCTGCTCCTTTTGCTCTGCATCAATTCCTGGAGGTTGTTCTAGTTCCCATGGAATTCCTCCAGTTCATTTGGAATGTAACGTTTTTAAGGGCAGAGACAGTTCTGATTTTGTCCTTGTGTCTTCAATGGTTGGTGTAATACTATGTATTTGCTTGGTTACTTACCTTACCTTTCTCAGTGCCTGGCCGATTGCTCTATACAACAATGTTTATCTGATGGAGTATGATGAAAAACCATCTTGCAGTGTTTACAACTGTAACTTATTCACGTCTTTAGGTTTCACTAAGGTGCTTTGGTTGGGCAGCTAGGTGATGCAGTGGGTAGAATGCCAAAGTTGGCTTCAGATCCTGGCTGTGTGACCTTGGTCAAAGTGATTTAACCCTGTTGCCTCAGTTTTCTGATCTGTAAAATGAGCAGAAGGAGATGGCAAACCACACCAGTATCTTTGCCAAAAAAAAAACCCAAATGGGGTCATGAATTGTTGAACACAACTGAACAACACCAAAGGTGCTTTGGATCTCTACAGGACATTATCAAAGTTATTCTTCTGGTGTCAAGTCTTGGTCACAAGGAGGAATGAGGAAGACCATGTTATCATCATTTTTCTTTCTTTCTCTTTCTTTCTTTCTTTCTTTCTTTCTTTCTTTCTTTCTTTCTTTCTTTCTTTCTTTCTTTCTTTCTTTCTTTCTTTCTTTCTTTCTTTCTTTCTTTCTTTCTTTCTTTCTTTCTTCCTTCCTTCCTTCCTTCCTTCCTTCCTTCCTTCCTTCCTTCCTTCCTTCCTTCCTTCCTTCCTTCCTTCCTTCCTTCCTTCCTTCCTTCCTTCCTTCCTTCCTTCCTTCCTTCCTTCCTTCCTTCCTTTCTTTCTTTCTTTCTTTCTTTCTTTCTTTCTTTCTTTCTTTCTTTCTTTCTTTCTTTCTTTCTTTCTTTCTTTCTTTCTTTCTTTCTTTCTTTCTTTCTTTCTTTCTTTCTTTCTTTCTTTCTTTCTTTCTTTCTTTCTTTCTTTCTTTCTTTCTTTCTTTCTTTCTTTCTTTCTTTCTTTCTTTCTTTCTTTCTTTCTCCCTTACCTTCTGTCTTAGAATCACTACTATGTATTGGTTTTAAGGCAGAAGAGCAGTAAGGGCTAGGCAATGGGGGTTAAGTGACTTGCCCAAGTTCACACTATGAAGGGTCTGTCTGAGGCCATATTTGAACCCAAGACCTCCCAACTCAACTCCTGACTCTAAATCCACTGAGCCATCCAGCTGGCCCCCTCATCATTTTTTCAACTGCTACAAAAATTATTCTAAGTCCATGCTCTGGGTAACGAGGGTTTTGCTGGTGTTGAAAGAATATTGCTATTAGACGTTGAGGGTCATGATTGCCCAGACATCTCTTTTTACAAATGAGGAACAGACACAGGAAGATTAGAGCACTAGGTTGATTGCTAACGGAATCAAGTCACATAATATAAACTTAGAAATGGAAAGGACAATAAAGGCTATCTAGCCCAAATCTTTTATTTTACAAGTGAGGAAACTGAAGCAATGAGTTGCCCAAAGTCATGCACATAATAAATAAGAGAGACAGTTTTGAACCCAGGTCACCTCAGGACACCTGTAATGTCTTTGAGTAGGTTATGGGTTAACTAATGTCCCTGATGAGTCTTTTTAGTATCCCTGGATGTAAGACATGTAATAGAATTAAATGATCCATAGTGCTTCTAAGTATTAAAGTTATCGGTAAGAGATCCTAGGCAATCTACCCCTGTGTATGACAACCTGGCACATGAGTAATGGGCATCAGTATGCTCAGGGTATACAAATTCTCATGTGGAAGAGGCTGGGGACCCTGGAAATGTGCCAGACTCCGGGTACAAATGGTCAAGTATTGTGAGCAGCTTTAAAATGAACTTTCCCGTGCTTGATCTCTTTCAGTGTCAGAACTTTTTTCCAACTAACTTCAGCCCTTCAAATGATAAGCTCATTCAAAACTGAGTCTTTTCCCCCTAACCCAGTGATATCCTCTGTATTGTTTCCCTTTAGAGAGCACTGAGAAACCATTGCCAGCACAGCCATGCCAACCCTGGGAGAAGCTGCAGAACTCTAGATGTGTCTGTAAAATGCCTTACGAATGTGGGTAAGCTGTGTCTCTGTTCATCTCTAGTGGCTTTACTTAAGTCAAGTCAGATGACATTGGGAAGACCTCAGCCGATGTTAGATAAGCCAGATTTGCCTGCATGGGCACAATTATTGGTTTTTGTTTACTTTGTGGTGTGGTCAATCCTCTGATCATCCAGGGTTTGCTTGGGTCACCAGAGCTGTCAGCAGGCATTAAGCCCTCATGAAATCTGGTTAAGTGAGTATGACGGAGAAGTAGCTGGCTGGCCTCTTGCTTGGGAAAATGGAGCAACATGACAAAATGATCATCTGAGGATTTAGAGGCTTAAGGGATAATTAAGACTGCAATTCCCTTGGGATGTAAACTATCAAAACAAAAATCATAGAAAATTGAATGAAGGCTTTTCAATGTTGCTTTTATGATCACTTTTAAAACTAAATGTCACCCAGCTGGAAAGCCTGAACTTTGTTTTATATAAAGTTAAGAGAGAGTTCACACAGGGAAAAGGTGATTTAATCCAATCCAATCAATTTTTATTACATTTCTCCTGTGGACAAGGTATTTTTCACAATAGTGATTAGGGGTGGTGGTGGTGAAATAATAAAGTTTAGAAAAATATAGTGGAAGCAAGAGAAGTTCACAAAGAACAAAAGTATGAACAAATCTATAACAATTACGTAGGAGGAGTACAAGAGCCATGAGGGAAAAGAGACGGCATTTTCAATAGTGTTTTCAAATTCCCTTACATGCATAATCTCATTTGGTCCTTCCAACAACCATGTGAAACAGTTGCTAATACTACATCCATTTTAACACAGGAAGATACTGAATTTGAGAAGGTTGGTGACATATCTAGGGTAACACAGCTAATAAATGTCTTCAGCATAGCATATAAATTCAAGGCTTCCTGATATCAAGTCCAGTTTTATTCATTATTCCATGATGCCTCTCCAAGGAATAAGAATAAGACTTTATATAATATTTTAAAGTTTGCAAAATCTCTTGCATATATCATTCTTTTCCCAGTAATTATTTATTGTAATATTTCTCAACTATATGTAGAAATTTTTTTTAACATTTGTTTTCTGACAGTTTGTGATCCATATTCTCTCCCTCCCTCTTTGAAACACCTAGTAATCTGATATAGGTTATCCACGTGCTGCTATCAGGCATGGGTTATATCATTGGATCTACAAAATGACATTTGAAGGTAGATATTATTATTCCCAACTTACAGATGAGGAAATTGAATATAATAGGGGCTTAGTGACTTGTCCAGGGTCACACAGGTAAGCAGGGTTTTTGAGGCAAGATCAAAAACATGCCTTCTTAACTCTAAGCACTACAATATCCACCATGCTACCTTGCTGCTTCAAGAAAAGAAAAAGGAAGTTTTCATGGAAGTGGTGACTTGTTTGATGGGTGGGCTTTAAATAATCACAAGGATTTCTAAATGTAAAACATGTAAAAAAGATCATAGATATTGGAGAATTTATTCTTGGAATTGGGTAGGGGAGAGATCACCAAAGGGGCAAAGATTCAAAGAGACTCAGGATAAAGTTGGACAACATTTGTATGTGTAAAAGGTAGTATAGAAAGATAGAAGGTTAGATTGCAGCCTAGGAGACCAGGATAAAGAACAAAGAATTTATTTGCTAAGGACACACCAACAAAGACTTTTGGGAAAGGGTGACCCAATCGAGTGACTGCAGGTAAGGGCCCATGGGTTCTTATTAATTTGGACATTCCAATTTTTATCTTTTTCTGGGGGTCGTCAGATTCTGGGAACTGAATCACAAGAGACATTTTTGTAAGCAGAATGCCAATTTATTTATTTGTAAGAAGAAATATAATTATCAGATGTCTACCATGGTACCTTGCAGATAGGAGGTGCTCAGTACATATTTGCTAAATGGAATTGAGAAGTGGATCACATATTTATTTATGTTATTGCATTTTCCTACCACTGAACAAGTCCACTTAGTAACAATGATTACTGAGATTTTTATGCCACTTTAAGGTTTGCAAAACACTTTACATTTCATGTAAATACATGTAAATTGCATTATGTAAATGTACTTCAATGTATTTTCATAAATTTCAAATACTTCCTAGCTGTGTGACCCTGGATAAAATCACTTAACCCTGTTTACATCAGTTACCTTATCCGTAAAATGGACTGGAGAAGGAAATGACAAACCACTCTAGTATCTTTGCCATAAAACCCCCAAATGGGACAATTCACCATACCATACTGCCTCTTAATGCTGATGACTTGCATCTCACCATTCAAACTCTTCAGTGTCTGTGGGATCCAGAAACAGAGAAAATTGACAGGGGACATAGATAAGTACAATTGTTTAATATATATGGTGTATTTAACAATCATGTGTGTGTAGAGTATAATCAAATTTAGGTAGTTTTTACTTCCCGGTTGTTTACGTTCTGCTTCTTTTAGTTTTTACCTGTCTGACCTTGGTGAAGTCTTAAATAATTCATTAAATTCTCAGTTTCCTCATTGGTGAAATAAGGAGCTGAACTAGTTGATCAGTAAGTTTCCTTCAAGTTGCCTTAAATCCTGTGATACTGAGTGATTGAAATAACTGGACTTGATAGCTCTTTTTGACTCTAAGAATTGATAAACACTATGAGTTGACCACATGACAATGGAAAAAAAAAACAACTTCAAATAGTTGATTTACAACTGGGAAAACCCCAAGAATAGGAGCTGGATCCACTATTTCATTGACATAAGGAATCTCTCAGTGAAGAAACTGCCTCTTACCAGATTGGGTCAGTTCCTTCTCAGCAATCTCAGATTTGTAGAGCACTTGAGGAAGCTAGGTTGCACAATGGACAGTGTACTCAATTTGGAGCCAGAAAGATCTGAATGTGAATTCTACCACAAATGCTAACTAGCTATGTGACTCTGAAGAAGATATTTAAGCTGTCTGTTTTGGTTTACTCATTTGCAAAATAAGGACAATAATAGCTCCTACTTCACAGGGTTGTTGAGTGAATCAAATGAGATAATATAGGGTAAAGTGCTATATATATATTTTTTTTAATATTTTATTTGATCATTTCCAAGCATTGTTCGTTAAAGACATAGATAATTTTCTTTTCCTCCCCCCCCCCCACCCCCCATAGCCAACGCGTAAGTCCACTGGGCATTAGATGTTTTCTTGATTTGAACCCATTGCTTTGTTGATAGTATTTGCATTAGAGTGTTCATTTAGAGTCCATCCTCTGTCATGTCCCCTCAACCTCTGTATTCAGGCAGTTGCTTTTTCTCGGCGTTTCCACTCCCATAGTTTATCCTTTCCTTATGAATGGTGTTTTTTTCTCCTGGATCCCTGCAAGTTGTTCAGGGACATTACATCGCCACTAATGGAGAAGTCCATTACGTTCGATTATACCACAGTGTATTAGTCTCTGTGTACAATATTCTCCTGGTTCTGCTCCTCTCGCTCTGCATCACTTCCTGGAGGTTGTTCCAGTCTCCATGGAACTTCTCCACTTTATTATTCCTTTGAGCACAATAGTATTCCATCACCAACATATACCACAGTTTGTTCAGCCATTCCCCAATTGATGGGCATCCCCTCGTTTTCCAGTTTTGGGCCACCACAAAGAGCGCAGCTATGAATATTTTTGTACAAGTCTTTGTGTCCATTATCTCTTTGGGGTACAGACCCAGCAGTGCTATGGCTGGGTCAAAGGGTAGATATTCTTTTGTTGCTCTTTGGGCATAGTTCCAAATTGCCCTCCAGAATGGTTGGATCATTTCACAGCTCCACCAGCAATGAATTAATGTCCCTATTTTGCCACATCCCCTCCAGCATTCATTACTTTCCTTTGCTGTTATGTTAGCCAATCTGCTAGGTGTGAGGTGATACCTCAGAGTTGTTTTGATTTGCATCTCTCTGATTATAAGAGATGTAGAGCACTTCTTCATGTGCTTGTTAATAGTTTTGATTTCTTTATCTGAGAACTGCCTATCCATTTCCATTGCCCATTTATCAATTGGAGAATGGCTTGATTTTTTGTACAATTGATTTAGCTCATTATAAATATGAGTAATTAAACCTTTGTCAGAGGTTTCTATGAAGATTTTTTCCCAATTTGTTTCCCTTCTGATTTTAGTTACATTGGTTTTGTTTGTACAAAAGCTTTTTAGTTTGATGTAGTCAAAATTATTTATTTTACATTTTGTGATTCTTTCTATATCTTGCTTGGTTTTAAAGCCTTTCCCCTCCCAAAGGTCTGACATGTATACTATTCTGTGTTTACCCAATTTACTTATGGTTTCCTTCTTTATGTTTAAGTCACTCACCCATTTTGAATTTATCTTGGTGTAGGGTGTGAGGTGTTGATCTATTCCTAGTCTCTCCCACACTGTCTTCCAATTTTCCCAGCAGTTTTTATCGAATAGTGGATTTTTGTCCCAAAAGCTGGGATCTTTGGGTTTATCGTATACTGTCTTGCTGAGGTCGCTTTCCCCCAGTCTATTCCACTGATCTTCCTTTCTGTTTCTTAGCCAGTACCAAATTGTTTTGATGACTGCTGCTTTGTAATATAGTTTGAGGTCTGGGACTGCAAGGCCCCCATCATGTGTGTTTTTTTTCATTATTTCCCTGGATATCCTTGATCTTTTGTTCTTCCAAATGAACTTTGTTATAGTTTTTTCTAAATCAGTGAAGAAGTATTTTGGTAGTTCAATGGGTATGGCACTAAATAGATAAATAAGTTTGGGTAGGATGGTCATTTTTATTATATTGGCTCGTCCTATCCATGAGCAGTTAATGTTTTTCCATTTGTTCAAGTCTAGTTTTAGTTGTGTGGCGAGTGTTTTGTAGTTGTGTTCATATAGTTCCTGTGTTTGTCTTGGGAGATAGATTCCTAGGTATTTTATTTTGTCTAAGGTGATATTGAATGGGATTTCTCTTTCTAGTTCTTGCTGCTGAGCTGTGTTGGAGATATATAGAAAAACTGATGATTTATGTGGGTTTATTTTGTATCCTGCAACTTTGCTAAAGTTGTTGATTATTTCAATTAGCTTTTTGGTTGAATCTCTAGGATTCTTTAAGTAGACCATCATGTCATCCGCAAAGAGTGATAACTTGGTCTCCTCCTTGCCTATTTTGATGCCTTCAATTCCTTTATCTTCTCTAATTGCTACTGCTAGTGTTTCTAGTACAATGTCAAATAGTAGAGGTGATAATGGGCATCCTTGTTTCACTCCTGATCTTATTGGGAATGCATCTAGTTTATCCCCATTGCAGATGATATTAGCTGTTGGTTTTAGATATATACTGTTTATTATTTTTAGGAATGACCCTTCTATTCCTATGCTTTCTAGTGTTTTTAATAGGAATGGGTGTTGTATTTTATCAAAGGCTTTTTCTGCATCTATTGAGATAATCATGTGGTTCTTGCTAGTTTGCTTGTTGATGTGGTCAATTATGTGGATGGTTTTCCTAATGTTGAACCAGCCCTGCATCCCTGGTATGAATCCTACTTGATCATGGTGAATGATCCTTCTGATCACTTGCTGGAGTCTTTTTGCTAGTATCCTATTTAAGATTTTTGCATCTATATTCATTAGGGAGATTGGCCTATAGTTTTCTTTCTCTGTTTTTGACCTGCCTGGTTTTGGAATCAGTACCATGTTTGTGTCGTAAAAGGAGTTTGGTAGAATTCCCTCTTTGCTTATTATGTCAAATAGTTTGTGTAGTATTGGGATTAACTGTTCTCTGAATGTTTGATAGAATTCACAGGTGAATCCATCAGGCCCTGGGGATTTTTTCTTAGGAAGTTCTTTGATGGCTTGTTGGATTTCAATTTCTGATATGGGATTATTTAGGAATTCTATTTCCTCTTCTGTTAGTCTAGGCAGTTTGTATTTTTGTATATATTCATCCATTTCTCCTAAATTGGTGTATTTATTGCCATATAATTGGGCAAAGTAATTTCTAATGATTGCCTTAATTTCCTCTTCATCAGAGGTGCTGTCCCCCTTTTCATCTTTAATGCTGTGAATTTGCTTTTCTTCCTTCCTTTTTTTAATTAGATTGACCAGTACCTTGTCTATTTTGTTTGTTTTTTCAAAGTACCAGCTTCTTGTCTCATTTATTAAATCAATAGTTCTATCACTTTCGATTTTATTAATTTCTCCCTTAATTTTTAGGATTTCTAATTTGGTTTTCTGCTGGGGGTTTTTAATTTGATCGCTTTCCAGTTTTTTCATTTGCATTTCCATTGATTGATCTCTGCTCTCCCTTGTTTGTTAATATAAGCATTCAGGGATATGAATTTACCTCTGATTACTGCTTTGGCTGCATCCCAAAAGGTTTGAAAGTATGTTTCGCCATTGTCATTTTCCTCGATGAAATTATTAATTGTTTCTATGATTTCTTCTTTAACTAAACGGTTTTGGAGTATCATATTGTTTAATTTCCAATTGGTTTTAGATTTGGTTTTCCATGTACCATTACTAATCATTATTTTTATTGCCTTGTGATCTGAGAAGGCTGCATTCATTATTTCTGCTTTTCTGCATTTGTGTGCTATGTTTCTGTGACCTAATGTATGGTCAATTTTTGTGAATGTGCCATGTGGTGCTGAGAAGAAGGTGTATTCCTCTTTATCCCTATTTATTTTTCTCCATATGTCTATTAATTCTAATTTTTCTAAGATTTCATTCACTTCTTTTACCTCTTTCTTATTTATTTTTTGATTTGATTTATCTAAATTTGATAATGGTTGGTTTAAGTCTCCCACTAGTATGGTTTTATTGTCTATTTCTTCCTTCAATTCTCCTAGTTTCTCCATTAGAAATTTGGGTGCTATATTATTTGGTGCATACATATTGATTAATGATATTTCCTCATTGTCTATAGTCCCTTTTAACAAAATATAATTACCTTCCCTATCCCTTTTGATCAGGTCTATTTTTGCATTGGCTTTATCGGATATCATGATTACCACTCCTGCCTTCTTTCTATCAGTTGAAGCCCAGAAGGTCTTACTCCATCCTTTAATTCTGACCTTGTGGGTGTCAACCCGCCTCATGTGTGTTTCTTGAAGACAACATATGGTAGGGTTTTGGATTCTAATCCATTCTGCTATTCGTCTACGTTTTATGGGTGAGTTCATCCCATTCACGTTCAAAGTTATGATTGTCATTTGTGGACTCCCTGGCATTTTGATTGCCTTCCCTAATTCTAACCTATTCTTCTTCGGCTCTACCTTTTAGTCCAGTGATTTACTTTGAAACAGTCCCCCTTGTCCCCTCCCTTGATGTTTCCCTTTTTAGTCCCTCCCTTTTTGTTCCCTCCCCTTCCCCCCTCTCTTTCCCTCCCTTTTTGTTCTCCCTCTCCCCCTCCCCCCCTTGGTTTTCCCTTCTCCTTACCCTTGTTGGGTAAGATAGAATTCAAGATCCCAATGGATCTGGATGTTTTTCCCTCTCAGAGTTGATTTCCCTGAGATTGAGGTTTAAGTAAATCCCCCCCCCCTCTCTTCCTCTCCTTCTTATAGGAGTTTTCTTCCCCTCCCCTTCCCATATGAATCTTTGTGTGAGAATGATTATTCTATTTGGTCTTTCTTTACCCCCTATTTATACATTACATTTTCCCCACATATTAGTATACATAGGTTGATATAAATGTAGTCCTTATAGAAGAGAGTTTGAGTAAAAGAAGAAGATAACATTTTCCCCTTTCCTGAATATTTACCTTTTCAGGTATTCCTTGCTCTTTGATTTTCGGTATCAAACTTTCCACAGAGCTCTGGTCTTTTCTTTGCAAAAAGTTGGAAGTCTTCTATTTTGTTGAATGCCCATACTTTCCCTTGGAAGTATATAGTCAGTTTTGCTGGGTAGCTGATTCTTGGTTGGAGACCCAGCTCTCTTGCCTTTCTGAAGATCATGTTCCATGCCTTACGATCATTCAGCGTAGAACTTGCAAGGTCTTGTGTGACCCTGATTGGCATTCCTTTATATCTAAATTGTCTTTTTCTGGCTTCCTGTAGGATTTTTTCTTTTGTTTGATAGCTTTGGAATTTGGCAATTACATTCCTGGGAGTTGTCTTTTGGGGGTTTAGTGTAGAAGGTGTTCTGTGAGCTCTGTCAGTGGCTGTATTGCCCCCTTGTTCTAGAATCTCTGGGCAATTTTCTTTGATTATATCTTGTATCACCATGTCCAGTTTGGTGTTTATTTCTGGCTTTTCTGGGAGTCCAATTATTCTTAAATTATCCCTTCTCCCCCTATTTTCCAGATCTATCACCTTGTCGGTGAGATATTTTATGTTCTCTTCTAATTTCTTGGTATTTTGGCTTTGCTTTATTGATTCTTGCTCTTTTACACGATCGTTGTCTTCCAGCTGCCTGATTCTGGCCTTTAAAGCCTGGTTTTCTTTTACAGTTTGGTCAAACTGGTTTTGTAGATGCGTGAATTTCTTTTGCATTATTTCCAACTTTTCCTCCCAGAAGGCTTCCATCTTTTTGGTCATTTCTGATTCAAATTCTTCATAGGTTTGTGGAGAGTTTCCATTTCCTTTGGAAGGTTTTGGAGCATTTTCTTTTATATTATCTTCTATCTGCTCTGTATTTTGTATTTTGGCTCCATAGAATGTGTCCAAAGTCGCCCCTTTCTTCTTATTTTTCTTGGTATTTTGGGGCTTCTGTGCTTCTGTGGAGTTTTCCATCTCTGAATGTGGAGGATTGGCTTTTCTTGTCTCTGTCTGGTGTTCAGAGGCTTTAGTCCTGGGCAGATGGTTCTATGACTTTCCCTGGGTTAAACTGAATATGCCTCACTGGAACTGGAATGGAAGGGTCGGACCACGTTGCTTTCAGGAAGTTGCCTTCAGAATCGCTGGCCGTGAGGCTGTTTCGTCGGCCTGCGGGGGGATGGGCTGCAGCTAACCCAAGCTCCGAGAGCACAGACTTTCACTGAGACTTGGATAGCAGGATCCAGCCCGTGAGGCTGTCTTGCCCGCCCTGAGGGTTGCTGTTGTTTCGACCAGCTCTCTGCAGCGGAAGCCCCAGGCAGTAACTTTCACCGGGACTGTAGAAGGCCCTGAGGGTTCTGCTCTCTGAGCCCAGCCGGCAGGGCTGCGGCTTCCTGGAGCCTTGGACTCTGCGCTCCTACCCCTGAGGTCCGAGGGATCTCGGGTTCTGGCTTTTGAGGGGAGCCGTACCTTTTGAACCGGGTCCAGGTCCAGGAGGAGGGTTCCCAGGGTCTGTGCTGTTGATCGTTTTGAATTTCGGCGCCTTAGGAGCTTATAGTTTGAGATCGGTCGGGAAGGTTTTTCCGGAGATCTGAACTTGAGCTTTCTCTAAGCCACCATCTTAACCGGAAGTCCCTAAAAAGTGCTATATATTAAAAGTAGGTATGTCTCCAGGGGTCTCTCATACACAGCCAATATGTTAAAAAAGAGGTAGGATTTGAATTTTGTTCTTTCTGACTTTGATCCAAAATGGCAGGCAGCTATGTAGCACAGTGGATAGAGTGCTGGACCTGGAGTCAGAAAGACTCATCTTTCTGAGGACAAATCTGGCCCTATGCACTTACTAGCTATATAATCCCGAGCAAGTCACTTAACTCTGTTTGCCTCAGTTTCCTCATCTGTCAAATGAGTCAGAGAAGGAAATGGCAAAATACCCAGTATCTTTGCCAAGAAAACTCCAAACAGAGCCATGAAGGATTCACAACCAAAAACAACTTGAACAACTATCTGGGTTTTAATAAAATTAATGCAATCAATATAATTATATTATATTATTTTATTACATATATTATATAATAATATTACATAAAATTTATATTATGCCTAATAACATATAATTATGTTACATAATTATATACAACATGTAATAACAATTATTATACTTAATATAATTATCATGCTTAATATTTAATACTTAATATGATAAATATCATATCAATATTATATTAACAACTTAATATAATATTAATATAATAAAGTGGTATGGAAGTCTTTAATGTATTTCCCCAAATTATATCAGTTCTAACTTTATTTAGCATTAATCACAGTTTGCTTTGATTGATTTTGCTCTTTACTGACTCTCCCCCTTCTCAATTCATTTAGTTTATCTGTAGCCTTTTATTTATAGACATGATGTGAGTTTTCATATAACTTCAACATGACACTCAGATTCTGATAACAAAGAAGCTTTACAAAATCCTCGCCTTTTCATCAGAGCTGAGTAGTTCCATTTAATATGTTTAATAAATAGATTAAAGGATAGATACTGAGCCTTGTTTCCATCATTCAAAGAACTCAAGTGAATTTTGCTTCCAGGTGAAAAAGAAAGTATTTGAGCTAAATTAAAACACATATAAACTACGAATTCAATCTCTTCCCATATCCTTGGGTGTGAAAAGTGCTTTAGAAACTGCAGTTCCATGAATAAATGGAGTATTTCCATACCCCTGTATGAAATGCCTCATTTATTCAGCTTTGCCAGGGAATAAGATGCTGCACGTAAATGAAATTTTAAGGTGACCCTGTAAGTATCCAAACTATTTTGTAGTAGTTGTTTTGAATATAAATATTTCTAAACAATATTACATACTTCCCTGATTTCTTGAATGAAGAATCCTGTTCTTTGATCTTTTCATATTGCCTCATGGCCATCATTCCTACATTTATTACTACCCAGAGAGGTCACAGGTCTGTTTACAACTACATTAGAGGCCCCCAGCTTCCTTTGTCTCTATTTATTGGCAGACTGTTTTGTTGTTGTTGCTGCCCATGTTGCTGTTTCTATAGGCTACTTCCGTAACTCCAATGTTCCTCCTTCCCTTCATTTTGCTTCTAACTCTCTGTGTACAAGGAGACTAACCACTTTCTGCTGCAGTTTATACAAGTCTTCCCAGGTTTCTCCAAAACTATCCTTTTCATCATTTCTTATGTCACATTAGTATTCTATGCCATAACTTTTTCAGTTATTCCCCTATTGGTAGGTACCCTCTTAGTTTACAATTCTTTGCCACCACAAAAAGAAGGGCTATAAATAATTTGGTACACATGGATCCTTTTCCTTTTTTTAAAAAAACCCTTTGTAGGGAAGGACCTAGTATTGGTATTGCAAGTTAAAGAGTATATCCAGCTTAATAACTGGGGGCACAGTTCCAATTGTCTTCCAGAATTACTGGTCCAATTTATAACTCTACCAAGAGTAAATTAAAGTATCTTTTTCCCCACCACCCCTCCAACATATGAATTTTCCTTTTTTGTGGTCAATTTTGCCAATCTGAAGGATGTGAGATGAAATTCCAGAGATATTTTAATCTTAATAGCATTTTTAGCATTTAAATAGCATTTAAATTTAGCATTTAAATAGTTTAATAGCATTTAAATAGCATTTAATCTTAATAACATTTTAATCTTAATAGCATATTTTCATATGGCCTTTGATGACCAGGTTGATTCTTAAACTGATTCTTTATTGTGTTGCCAATGCTGTTAAAAATAACGGTTATTTATCACTGTGACATCCTTGCATATTAGATGGTCTCAGAGATGGCAATGACAAAGCTGTGGAGAAAAAATATTGGCAACACCAATCATAATTCTAGATTATCCATGTTTTAGACTAGAAGTAAGTAAATGACAAAGTGGATAGATCCCTAGGTCTGGAATCAGGAAAACCTGAATTCAAATCCAGTCTTAGACACTTATTAGCTGTATGATCTTGGACAAGTCAACTCCTTTTGCCTCCGTTTCCTCATTTTTTAAATTAACTGGAGAAGAAAATGGTAAGCCAGTCTAGTATCTTTACCAAGAAGATCCCAACAACTGAATAACAAAGTGTCCACCTTTGTGGAAGATATTTGGGTTATCTTTGAGAGTTAGGAAGTATTTGCATCCATTTTGGAGAAAATCCTTTTATATTTGCTTAGCTGAATTCTCTGTGAAGATTTCTTCTTATTCTGTGTGATTGTGAATTGTATCCATTTAATTAATGAAACATCAGGGCCATCAAGGTGAATAAAGTCTATAGACCTGTGGACATTCTAAAAATCTCAGTTTTTAAAATCATTCAGGTCTATGCTGATAGGGATGCTGCCTTGTTTTGTCATTTGTGTTGTGATGCACAGAATTTCCCAAGACAGAGATTACTCTAACCCATCAAATTTGGTTTAGACTAGTCTCAGGGACTTTTATGGAAGGAAATTCTGCAATTTGAACTCAAGAACCTATAAGAAAAACAACACAGTATAGGGAATATAGAGCTGGCTTCTTAATCAGGAAGACCTTTGTTCAAATGCTGTTCAAATGCTGAATCTGACACATATCAAGTCTTTGATCAAGTCACTCTGGCCAATTACATAATTTTTCAGTGTTCTAGGTAATTCCAAGTTTCATAATAAATATCCCTTCACCTTGGAGATGCTTCTGCCCTGCAGCCTTCCCTTCCTATTGGTGAATCCCAGTCTTGGACCATTCCTTGTTCTACTCCTCACCCTCCCAACTTTTTTACCTCTCCCCTAGTAATCTAATCCCTTTATCATTCTCTTTCAGTTCTTCTTTAATTGTTGTTTTTTCCCATTAGAATTTGAGGGTAGAGATTGTCCTTTTTGTTTGTGTTTGTATCTTAAGCATTTAGCACGAAGGGTCTGGCACATAATAATTGTTAATCATTTCAATTGTATTTGATTCTTCATGGTCCCCCTTGGGATTTTCTTGGCAGAGATAGTGGGAGTGGTTTGCCATTTCCTCTAGCTCATTTGACAGATGAGGAAACTGAGGCAAACAGGATAAAGTGACTTGACTGGGGTTAAAAAGCTAAGTGTCTGAAGCTGGATTAGAACTCAGGTCTTCCTGACTCCAGGTCTAGCATTCTATACACTGAACCATCTGAGCACTTAATAAGTACCTTTCCCTCTCTTGCACCTGGTAGCCATTCTTTGTATTTTGTAGCCCTGGAGCTGAGCACAGTGCCTGGGACATACCTGATATAGTATTTACTACATGCTTGTTGATATGTGGAAATGCTTAAATTAGTTTCATTTTTTTCAGACCTTCTTTGGATATTTGTGCCCAAGATGGGAGAACAAAAAAGATTGTAGCTCTGACAGTTTGCAAGCTGCATGTACTTGAGTGTATGGGCCGTAGTTACACGCTTATGAATAGCGGGAGCTGTTCTCTACCTGTTCCAGCTGAGAGAACATGTAGCACATGTTCCATATGGGAAAAATGTGATGGTAAGACATGCTACACATTTAATTGTAAGAGTGATGACTAGTGATGATAATTTTTGTTTTTGTCTTTTGTCATTGTATCTCTTGAGCTTTTGGTTGTAACTAGCACATAGTAGGTACTTAATAAATCAGTGTCCAAGCATTTAGTATGTGCCTACTATATTTCCAACAATGAGGATGCAAAGAAAGGCAAGACAGTCTTTGATTTCAAGGAGCTAACAGTATAATTGGGGGGCAACATGCAAGCAACTATGTATAAACAAGATATATCTAGCTAGCGATCTATATCACATATATCATATGTAATCAATTGTAGATAATCAATGGAAGAAAGACATTAATGTTAAAGGAAAACAAGAAAGGCTTCCTTCAGAAAGTGAGATTTTAGCTAAGACTTGAAGGAAGCCAGTGAAGCCTGGAAATAGAGCTGAAGGGGAAGAGAATTCCAGATATTAGGGACAGCCAGTGAAGATGTGCAAAGTTTGGAGAGTGCCTTGTTTGAAGAAAAACAGGGGTGGCCAGCGTCACAGAGGACATGGTGGTGGTGAGCTTGGTTGTACTATAAGTAGTAGGAGTACTGGAAAGATAGGAAGAGGCCAGGTTTTAGAGAGCTTTAAAAGCCCATCCTGAGTCAATGAACAGTCACTAGAACTGATTAGACAGGTTCAAAATTGTGCTTTAGGAAGATCAGTTTGACAGCTGAATCGAAAATGGTTAGAATGTGTAGGGGGAGACTTGAGGCAGAGAGACACACTAGAAGGTTAGTGTAATATGGGATGATAAGGACCTTCACTATGGTAGAGGCAGTGTCAGAGGAAAGAGGGAAACAGACAGATGTTCCAAAGATTGAGAAACAGCAGGACTTGGCAGCCAATTGGATATGGGAAATAAATGTTTGTAACTGATGATATTAGTATGAACACAATTTAAAAGTCCAGAATTTTCCAGGGTTTTACAGAAGTTCAAAGCACATTCCTAAGAATTTTGGGGACCCTTCCCAGTCCTCTCTAAGGACTATTTTTTGATCCAGCCTAGCCCTATAATCTTCAATGTATCACTGTTAAAATTCAACCTAAGGTTGACGTGCTGAACTCCAGCAACATGTATTTTACTATAGCTTGGAAAATTCTATGGCTGTTTTTTTCATTGGAACAAAGGATGTCCATTATGTTGTACTCCCAAAGTCATTACAGGTTTTGTGTTTAATTTATTTTTCTGTGCCTTGAGGTCTGTTTATGAGGCTGAGGATCAGTCTCTCTCCTACTTTAGGCCCTTTTAGAGAGTCTTGGTCCATTGGCTGTGGCTTTTTTCCTCCTTCCTTCCTTCCTTCCTTCCTTCCTTCCTTCCTTCCTTCCTTCCTTCCTTCCTTCCTTCCTTCCTTCCTTCCTTCCTTCCTTCCTTCCTTCCTTCCTTCCTTCCTTCCTTCCTTCCTTCCTTCCTTCCTTCCTTCCTTCCTTTCCTTCCTTCCTTCCTTCCTTCCTTCCTTCCTTCCTTCCTTCCTTCCTTCCTTCCTTCCTTCCTTCCTTCCTTCCTTCCTTCCTTCCTTCCTTCCTTTCCTTCCTTCCTTCCTTCCTTCCTTCCTTCCTTCCTTCCTTCCTTCCTTCCTTCCTTCCTTCCTTCCTTCCTTCCTTCCTTCCTTCCTTCCTTCCTTCCTTCCTTCCTTCCTTCCTTCCTTCCTTCCTTCCTTCCTTCCTTCCTTCCTTCCTTCCTTCCTTCCTTCCTTCCTTCCTTCCTTCCTTCCTTCCTTCCTTCCTTCCTTCCTTCCTTCCTTCCTTCCTTCCTTCCTTCCTTCCTTCCTTCCTTCCTTCCTTCCTTCCTTTCCTTCCTTCCTTCCTTTCCTTCCTTCCTTCCTTCCTTCCTTCCTTCCTTCCTTCCTTCCTTCCTTCCTTCCTTCCTTCCTTCCTTCCTTCCTTCCTTCCTTCCTTCCTTCCTTCCTTCCTTCCTTCCTTCCTTCCTTCCTTCCTTCCTTCCTTCCTTCCTTTCCTTCCTTCCTTCCTTCCTTCCTTCCTTCCTTTCCTTCCTTCCTTCCTTCCTTCCTTCCTTCCTTCCTTCCTTCCTTCCTTCCTTCCTTCCTTCCTTCCTTCCTTCCTTCCTTTTCTTCCTTCCTTCCTTCCTTCCTTCCTTCCTTCCTTCCTTCCTTCCTTCCTTCCTTCCTTCCTTCCTTCCTTCCTTCCTTCCTTCCTTCCTTTTCTTCCTTCCTTCCTTCCTTCCTTCCTTCCTTTTTCCTTCCTTCCTTCCTTCCTTCCTTCCTTCCTTCCTTCCTTCCTTCCTTCCTTCCTTCCTTCCTTCCTTCCTTCCTTCCTTCCTTCCTTCCTTCCTTCCTTCCTTCCTTCCTTCCTTCCTTCCTTTCCTTCCTTCCTTCTTTCCTTCCTTCCTTCCTTCCTTCCTTCCTTCCTTCCTTCCTTCCTTCCTTCCTTCCTTCCTTCCTTCCTTCCTTCCTTCCTTCCTTCCTTCCTTCCTTCCTTCCTTCCTTCCTTCCTTCCTTCCTTCCTTCCTCCCTCCCTCCCTTTCTTCCTTCCTCCCTCCCTTATCAACACTGTGTATTGGTTCCCAGGCAGGAGAGTAGTAAGAGATAGGCGATGGGTGTTAAGTAACTTGGGCAGGGTCAAAGAGGTAGGAAGTGTCTGAGACCATCTCTGAGCCTGGTTTTCAATCCATTGAACCATCTAGCTACCCTCTCCATTAGCTTTCAAGGGGAAGACTCCAGTCACCTGCCTCTGTTTGGAACCATCATGGGAAATGTAGAAATTTCCCCAGATATGTTGATTTCTTTCTCATTTCCCTCTTGATCTTTATAACTGTTTTTCTGGGATCTTGTCTCACAGATGAAATGTGGTGGTAAAAGTGGGTCTATTTAGTGTTCTGGTTCCTTCTTCTAGCATGATTGGAATTTGCATGGCAGAGAACTGGGAAGAATAATAGCATGGGGTTCCAAGCAATAAAGGGACTGGCATTGGCCCCATTGCACATTTTGCTTTGGCAGAGTGAACAGCATTAATTCTCTGGTGTTTGGTTCAGGAGAAATTTTATAAATCACCAAATTTGTGCCTTTTGGAGACAAATGCTTCCAATTTGTGATTAACTTCTTTCTTCTGTTTTCTAGCTCAGATAAATAAATGTGTGTGCCGAGAGTCAGCAGCAAATTGTGTGGAAGGAGGATTCAACATTTGTGTGGAAGTGGATGGAAGTGAGCAGACTATGACTGAATGTGAGGCTGGTATACTTAGATGCCAAGGCCTTAGCATCTCAGTGGTCAGCATAAGACCATGTGGCACAAAGAGAAAATAGGTGCCATTGAGTTGCTTGGTACTTAACCTGAAACTTCTCTAAGTCTTTTTTGTTTAGTTTGAATGGCCTTTCAGATTTCTGCTTCTCTTGACCATTGTCTCTCCCTGCAATGTCACCCATCATTCAAGCCATGGACATAAGATAAATATTTCATTTTCCAAAATATGCTTCATGGACTCTTCATTTTCACTTTGCAATACATCACATCAATTAATCAATCAAATGAGCATTTATTAATTGACCACTAAGTACATAGGTAAAAGTAGTCCCTAACTTCAAAGAGCTTGCATCCTAATGGGAGTGACAAATTTATATAAATAAATGCAACATATGTACATGGAAGAAGGAAATTAACCTTAGAAGGAAAACAAAGAATCATTCTTTTACTGCCCCCAAGGAGTTTATATTCTACTGGGGACAAACTGTTTACAAACCACTGATAAAACACATTATGCAAATCATTGGGAAAAACACAACCTATAATTGCTTGATTTAAACAGATGAACTTCTGGGATGGAGATCCTTTAATGCAAAAAAATAAGTATAATTATTCCCCTTCAATGCTAGTTAACTTGCTTCCATTTTGCCTTATTTAATCAATCACAGACTCTCTTCTTGTCAGGGATCTTGAAGTATTGAAAGATCAGAGTGTTATGTACCTTATCATAATGTCAGAATGCACCTTTTAGTTCCATAAATTACTAAAAATACATAAATGTACTTAAATGTATATCACCGTCAGTCCTTCAAACAAGCGTTTTATTAATCATGTCCTGTATGCTAGGCTTTCTGTTCAAGCAATGAAGATATAAAAGCAAAGCAGGGCCTGTCCTCAAGAAATTTATATTTTAAGTAGTCGGGAGACAAAATTTACATATATCGATATATTCAAAACACATATAAGGCAGAAGCAAGGTAATCTTGAAGGGAAAGGTACTATCAACTTGATGGACCAAGCAAAGCCTCGTGAAGAATTTTCTCAAAAAGTTTGTTCTTTATTATTATCTTAATGAAGAACAGGACAGGACCCTTCTTACCCAGGGTTTTGGGGAAATTCACACACAATGAAAAGGCCCAATAAGTTTTACAAGATAACATGCTCGCAATGGTCTCTTTCTACTGATGTATTCATACACCTGACCTTTTCATGGGATCTAAGGCAAGTTTGTTGGAAGATTTGGCTCTATTTATCTCTCTCTATTCCTTTCTTACTCAATTTCAACTTGGAAACAGAAAAAAAACCAAGTATTGGCATTGGGTTGAGTGGGATTAAAATAAAATGAAATGTATTTATTTATAGATACATATATAAACAACTCTATTATTTTGCTGCTGAGATTGTAACAAAAAGGCCATAGTTCTTTACTATAAACATTTTAAGATTTGTATAAAAGAGAATGTTCTTTAGCATGGTTTAATTAGCCCTCTGAAAGGTGTGCCTTGAGAGAAACTTCCCATGGAGATGTGTACATACATGTGTAATCAATATATTGTTTTTATATTTAATATGAAACCTAATCACATTGATGGCTTTTTTAAGTGAAAAAATTCTTTAAAAAACTTTAATCGATTTTTTTCTTTGTACATCAAGTAATTCCTGGTTACACTATTTTCTCTGCCATTCTCTCTTCTTCCCTGAACTTCAAAGGAAAAACAGTTATTCAAAGGAAGCCATTTGTATCAGAAAACATGTATTATATTCCATATGTATTCATTTAAGGGGAATGAGGAGGCCATATTTCCTTATTTTTTCTCTGCGATCAAGACTGGTCATTACAATGAACAAATTCAGCTTAGTTTTATTGTTCCTTTAATTTACATCATGATCACATATCTTGTTTTCCTCATCCTTCTTACTTTGCTCTGCCTTAGCTCATATCTTTTTTATATTTCTCTGAATTCTTCATTTCCAATAAGAAGGTTCAACGCCTGAGATGGCGACGCAGCAAAGCACTGTGGAGTGCTTAGGGCATGTTGGAGCACAAAAGACAACACGGCCATCCAATGCAGCTGAGGAAGTCTCCAGGTGTAACGACTTTTCGTGCCACTGGACCCAGGCTTCCAATGCCAAGAGAGTGGGACTGTCTCTGTGCATTGACTCTTCCACTTAAATCTCCTTCACACACAAGTGTCTTTGTGCATACTCATCTACATCACAGATGAAAGTGCACAAAGACAGTCGTCATCCTCAGTTACCGAGAGACTACTACTATAATATTCCATCATATTCACATTCAATATTTTTTCAGATACCCCCCCCCCAAATCAGTGGACACACACTTTTATTCCAAAGCTTTGCTGCCAGAAAAAGTAATAATACTTATTGTTTGGCATATTCGAGACATATTCTTACTGTCTACTTTTTTATTTTTCTTTTTTTAAACTCTTACCTTCTGTTTAAGACAGAAAAGCAGCAGGGTTTAGGCAATTGGGGTTAAGTGAGTTACCCAGAGTCACATTAACAGGGAAATGTCTGAGGCCAAATTTGAACCTCAGACCTCCTGATTCCAGGCCCTGCGCTTTATCCATAATGCTATCTAGCTGCTCCTCTTTTGTCTTTAACCTCTGGTAGAAGCATTACTCTAACCCTTGTCACTATATAGACTATTATGAGTTAGCCTACAAGGTTAGGTTATGAAAGGCTTTGAAAGCCAGACAGGATTTTGTATTTGATTTTAGAAATGCTATGGAGTCCCCGAAGTTTATTCAGAGAGGTGGAGGTGACTTAGTTGGACCTGTACTTTTGGAAAATAACTCTGGTGGCTAAATGGAAAGTGAATTCTAAAAACAGACTTAATAGATAGACCTACCTGTAGGCTATTGTAGTAGTCCAAGCATGACATGATGAGGGTCTACACCAGAGGTGGCAGTGCTAAAGGAGAAAAGGGGGCATGTCTGAGAGATGTTCCAAAGGTGCAATTGATAGGTCTTGGCAATGGATTTGATTTAGACAGTGAGAGTCAAGAATGACCCTAGGTCATTCTAGTCTTAGGGACTGAAAGGTGTTGGGATGGCCAGTGATAGGGATATTTGGAGGTGGGGACAAGATAATGAATTTGTTTTGGGACATGCTGAGTTTAAGATCTCTACTGGACATGCATTTGAGATGTCTGAAAGGCAGTTGGAGATATCAGATTGGAGGTCAGCAGAGAGAGTGGGTCAGGAAAGGCAGAGATGAGAATTACCAATATAGAGACAGTAATTAAATCCACAAGAACTAGTGAGATTACCAAGTGAAGTAATGTAGAGGGAAAAGAGAAGAGGGTCTAGGACAGAACCTTGAGAAACACTGAAGTTAGAAGATGTGACCTGGATAAGATCCAGCAAAGGAAACTGAGGAGTGGCCAGATAGGTAGAAGGAGAACCAAGAAAAAATGGTGTCTCAAAAAATGGGAGAGATGAGAGTGTCAGGGAGGAAAAGGGGATCCAGCATTGTTAAAGTCTTCAGAGGGTCAAGAAGGATCCAGATTGAGAAAAGATTATAGATTGTCCATTTAAAAGATTATTGATAGCTTTGAAGAGGGGAGTTTTGGTGAAATCAGGAGGTCAGAAACCAGTTTGTAAGAGATTAAGAAGAGAGTTAAGGAAAAGAAAATAGAAACATCTATTATAGATATCCTTCTCAAGGAGTTTAGCCACAGATGGCAGAAGAAATATAGGACAATAGTTAATGGATATGAAAGAATCAAGGGATTTTTTTTTTCAGGAAGACATAAGTGTATTTGTAGATATTAGGGAAGAAATCAGACAGATAGGGAGGTTGACAGTAGGAGACAGGGAGAGATTGAAGACAAATGATAAAGTTGGCATGACAGAGGGAGCCATCTGTGGAGGAGACAGGATAGAGTAAGATCATTCATTCAGATAAAAGGGTTTGCTTTGATAAGGAGTAAGAGTACCTTTTCACGTGATACAGGAACGAAGGAAAAGATTATGGCAGAAGGTATCTTCATGGGGAGTGACTCCTTGTAGCACAAAAGGTCAACTCTGGACATGTAAGACAGTAACAGACCCTGGGAGCTCAATTGTGTAGTCTATGCAGAGAAGACACAGAGCCTAAGGGGTTCAGGAGGAGTCTACAAAGAAAAGACTTTCAAATACTGCTGTTTTAGGAAATGTGAATTATCCTTTGTCATAGCTATATCCTACACCTATTCCTTGCTAGCATTTTACTCCCTGTTTGAGCCTACAACTTCCCAGGGATGTTATATATAATTGTAAGACGGTAAAACCCCAATTTTGGGGTGGGGTGTTTTGTACCATCTGGTTTTTCTGTGCCATATTAGTAAATGATTTTGCTAAAAACTAATTAAGATCACTAGCTGATGGTTAATGAGAAATGTTCTGATAGGAGCTTAGAAACTACAATAGTAGGAATGGCTATACATAGGATTGCACCAAAGCCTCAAGGGACCCCTTTCTGGGGTCCTATACCATCTATGCAAGTGAATGGTGGAGGAATAGAATTATTATAGTACACTTGGAATAAGTGAAATAAAATGCCCTATATAAGTTCTTGGCAACCATAATTATATTAGCTGTTACAGTAATAAAGCCTGAAAAATTGACTGTTGATATAAATACAACTTACTTTTATAATGCAAATTTCCTAGATTAAAATGTAAACATTTGCTCTTTTTTCTGAAGGCTTGAGTTTGGTTTGGGTATTCTGTGAAGTCATTCTGGAATACTCTAGCTTGGTACAGGAAATAATAATTTAAGCTATTGTTGCCGAATTTGGACCTTTTCACTTCTGGGAAAACTTCCCCAAAACAAAACAGGATAAAATTTTCCACAGCTTATTCCATTTGCCATTTTTCTCCCAGGTAGAAATATTGTTTCACTATTCAAGTGAACCACAAAGGACACATTTTTCTGTCCCAGCACACTTGTGCTAACAAAGCCAGATTTTGGAACAAATAGAGTTTGAAGAATTGACAATTGTCTCTAGAGACACCAGGAGGCAGGGAAGTGGGCCTGAAGGCAGAGCGAGAAGCCCAGAAGGAAATAGAGGAAGTGCTCCCGGTGGTGGCAATGATGCAGAACTAAGAAGGAAGAAGGGAGAGATCTCCCATCATCCTCTGCAGTTAAAAATCTTTTCAGGGGTGCAAATTCAGTGGTTACTAGCTTTTTCATGAATGCAGGTCAACATGGAGATGGCCACTTAGCTCTTGTTTATTGAGGGGGAAGTTGTCCATGTTGTGAATTATTTTGTTCATAGATTATCCCAAACCCATTTTTCTTTTCTCTTTCTTTTGCCTTAATTTTGACTGCTCCTTTTGTGGAGGGTGGTCCCAGTGAAAGGAGATGATTTTCAATTAAGAATTTTTTTCCTACTTGCTGAGGGACTTTGTAACTCAATTATATTCAATTAAAGAATTTGTTGAATGTTTGCTCTGCACCTAGGGCTATGCAAAGCAACACTATGGCTGTTAAAGATGAATGAAAGACAATCTCCACCCTCAAGAGGGTTTTATCATGTCACTTGGGAAATATGAAACTCATACATGAAGCAGGAATACAGCAGGGTAAGGCAACAGTAGATGACTAAATGTTGGATGTATATTAATTGTGTGGAATTATAGTTATGATAAGGAAAAGAGAGACACAGGTTGAAGGTATAAAGGACACAACCTCAGCTGGGCATTGAATGGGTAATATTTAAATAGGTGGAAATAAAAGAGGATGTCACGAGTGGATGGGAACCATGAGAAACATCACAGGAACTTGTATGTAGGGGGGAGGTGATAATAATAATAATAATAATAATAATAACAGAATTAATTGAGATTCCAGATGATTGTTAAAGGAATACACTGGTGGGGGCTCATGAGCCATCATTGTAGGAGTACAATTTCCCAGCATTTGAGGTAGCAGCTGCTCTCTGTTGACTAACCCATGAATATGAGAACAGGTTGGAAATGTAGCCTAGAGGGGGTATAGTGATACATTAGGTTGTGTAAACTAGAGGGGAAAAAATAAAAAGAGTAGGGAATCATATGGAAAAGAGACTGAAATTGAAAATGAGAATGCAAAAGCCATGGGAGAGTGAGCAGAGATTGAGACAAATTTTGAGTTGGGGTTGGATGAAGGTAATGGGAAAGTGAGAGTATTAAAATGGATTATCTTGGTGCTCCTAAATTTAGGAATCCTGGCAGAACCCTGAAGGTCCCAGAACCACTTTGATTGCCTTCAGCAGATTGCAACCTTTCCTTGGAGACTTCCACATATTTCCGTGAGGCAAAGAACATTGAACTTGAACTTAAACTTAAATTAATGGACCAGGTTCTGAATGAATTATGTTTCTCCCCAGCTCTTCTGGGACTGCCAGGAGCCAGGAATTAGTGAGACTTAGTGAAGACTAGATTATTATCCCCGTGGGGCCTTTTAAGAGGGGTTGTTTCCATTTGTGAAAGTGATAAAAGAATAATTCTATTATTTGATTCCTTTTATTTGCATTGTTCATATGCTTAAATTAACGATTTTGCTGTTAGATTTATTGTTCGAATGGCCTTTAAAAAGAGAGAGTATTGCATGGTGAAATCATGCTTTGTGAAACTGATTTCCTGAAACAGGCCACATTGAATTGAGGGAAAAAAGCAAGGGCTCTGGAGAAATTTTTTTCTGAAATTTTAGGGCCCTTGAAATTACGGCAATAGATTTTTTTTTGTACCATACCAGTTCACCCAGAAGATCATATAGCCACTCAGATTCAAGTTGTAAGCAGAAAAATATTTGTTGATCATTCTTGTCAAGGAAAAAAATGTATAGAACCATAGCTAAGCAAATTTGTGAAACAGCCCAAGTTTGACTTCATATTCCCCCATTCCCTTTCACTTCCCATTTTATCTGCCTCACCCTTCCTGCTTTCCCCTGACCCCCCTACTCTCACTACTTAACTCTTGCTTCTTACTGGCCCATAAGAAGTTTTCTCAAAAATTCTGCTCAAAATGGATCCTCGGAACAAATAGTGAGTTTTCTTTCACAATACAACACTCTTTGGTAGTTTCCTCTAATACTTAAGAAATGGGAGCTGATTTATGCTTGCTTTTCAATTACTTTAATAATCTTTCTGGCAATTTACACATTCTGGGACAAAAAACTGTGTTATGGCAGGAGATCTTGCATTTATACTTGTCACCCCTACAGTCAAGGAACAGCTGACTCTATATTTAATCCCAAAGCACCAGTCACTTAGAGAAATTTGCCTTTCCTGTTAAGGGTTAAGAAGTCCAGATGAAGAGATTACTCCCAGCGTTGAAGAGGTTGGAGAGGAGCAGGAAGAGCATCACAGGGCCTTGTAGAATAGAGAGGCCTAGAGTCTGAAGGCCAACCATTGCCTCAGATCTGTGCATTCTATGAGGACAGAATCTGACCACATTCCTGGACACGGGGTCCAGAGTGCAGAGAAATAGTGACCAAAATAGACCAGAAATATGGGCGGTGAGACTGCAGTCTTTTTTGTGGATCCTTTTATAATTACAGCCCAGGGAGTCACTTAGATAATGCCCAAGTGACCTAGCAGGAAAGGTGAAAAACTTAAATGAATTTTCTGGATAAATCAGAGGGATTTCTCTAAGGGAAATCTTTATTGGGGCTACCAGGAGAAAGGTTTTTGGCCAAATTTCCAGAAAGGTAGGTATTAGGCTAGATGTTAAGCAACTACGTGGTATAAATAAATTCCCTATAATTTCCTCGAAAACAAGGTGTGAATTCTAATCACAGGAACTTTATTTAATCAATTAATACACATTCAGTAAGCATTTCTTGGATGCTGTGTCAAGCCCTTTGCTAATTAAGTGCCTGGGATACAAAGAGGAAAAACCAGTCCTTGCTCTCAAGCAGCTTACTTTCCTTTGGGGAGAAATCTTGTACTTGGATTGGTATGGAGAGTAGATACAGCCCTAAAGGGGAAGATCCCAGGTCTTGTGGGAACTTGGAAAGGTCTTCTGCAGGAGTAAGTCTAGTCTCAAAAGACCCAGGGATTCTAAGAGGCAGAGGTAAGCAGGGAGGGCTAATAAGTTCCAGAAGGAGATCTGAAGAGGGGATTGATTTTTTTTTTTTATTTTTTAATATATTTTATTTGATCATTTCCAAGCATTATTCGTTAAAGACATAGATCATTTTCTTTTCCTCCCCCCCACCCCCCATAGCCGACGCGTAAGTCCACTGGGCATTAGATGTTTTCTTGATTTGAACCCATTGCTTTGTTGATAGTATTTGCATAAGAGTGTTCATTTAAAGTCTATCCTCTGTCATGTCCCCTCAACCTCTGTATTCAGGCAGTTGCTTTTTCTCGGTGTTTCCACTCCCATAGTTTATCCTTTGCTTATGAATGGTGTTTTTTTTCTCCTGGATCCCTGAAAGTTGTTCAGGGACATTACACCGCTACTAATGGAGAAGTCCATTACGTTCGATTATACCACAGTGTGTTAGTCTCTGTGTACAATGTTCTCCTGGTTCTGCTCCTCTCGCTCTGCATCACTTCCTGGAGGTTGTTCCAGTCTCCATGGAACTTCTCCACTTTATTATTCCTTTGAGCACAATAGTATTCCATCACCAACATATACCACAGTTTGTTCAGCCATTCCCCAATTGATGGGCATCCCCTCGTTTTCCAGTTTTGGGCCACCACAAAGAGCGCAGCTATGAATATTTTTGTACAAGTCTTTGTGTCCATTATCTCTTTGGGGTACAGACCCAGCAGTGCTATGGCTGGGTCAAAGGGTAGATATTCTTTTGTCGCCCTTTGGGCATAGTTCCAAATTGCCCTCCAGAATGGTTGGATCAGTTCACAGCTCCACCAGCAATGAATTAATGTCCCTACTTTGCCACATCCCCTCCAGCATTCATTACTTTCCTTTGCTGTTATGTTAGCCAATCTGCTAGGTGTGAGGTGATACCTCAGAGTTGTTTTGATTTGCATCTCTCTGATTATAAGAGATGTAGAACACTTCTTCATGTGCTTGTTAATAGTTTTGATTTCTTTATCTGAGAACTGCCTATCCATTTCCCTTGCCCATTTATCAATTGGAGAATGGCTTGATTTTTTGTACAATTGATTTAGCTCATTATAAATATGAGTAATTAAACCTTTGTCAGAGGTTTCTATGAAGATTTTTTCCCAATTTGTTGTTTCCCTTCTGATTTTAGTTATATTGGTTTTGTTTGTACAAAAGCTTTTTAGTTTGATGTAGTCAAAATTATTTATTTTACATTTTGTGATTCTTTCTATATCTTGCTTGGTTTTAAAGCCTTTCCCCTCCCAAAGGTCTGACATGTATACTATTCTGTGTTTACCCAATTTACTTATGGTTTCCTTCTTTATGTTTAAGTCACTCACCCATTTTGAATTTATCTTGGTGTAGGGTGTGAGGTGTTGATCTATTCCTAGTCTCTCCCACACTGTCTTCCAATTTTCCCAGCAGTTTTTATCAAATAGTGGATTTTTGTCCCAAAAGCTGGGATCTTTGGGTTTATCGTATACTGTCTTGCTGAGGTCGTTTTCCCCCAGTCTATTCCACTGATCTTCCTTTCTGTTTCTTAGCCAGTACCAAATTGTTTTGATGACTGCTGCTTTGTAATATAGTTTGAGGTCTGGGACTGCAAGGCCCCCATCATGTGTGTTTTTTTTCATTATTTCCCTGGATATCCTTGATCTTTTGTTCTTCCAAATGAACTTTGTTATGGTTTTTTCTAAATCAGTGAAGAAGTATTTTGGTAGTTCAATGGGTATGGCACTAAATAGATAAATAAGTTTGGGTAGGATGGTCATTTTTATTATATTGGCTCGTCCTATCCATGAGCAGTTAATGTTTTTCCAATTGTTCAAGTCTAGTTTTAGTTGTGTGGCGAGTGTTTTGTAGTTGTGTTCATATAGTTCCTGTGTTTGTCTTGGGAGATAGATTCCTAGGTATTTTATTTTGTCTAAGGTGATTTTGAATGGGATTTCTCTTTCTAGTTCTTGCTGCTGAGCTGTGTTGGAGATATATAGAAAAGCTGATGATTTATGTGGGTTTATTTTGTATCCTGCAACTTTGCTAAAGTTGTTGATTATTTCAATTAGCTTTTTGGTTGAATCTCTAGGATTCTTTAAGTAGACCATCATGTCATCCGCAAAGAGTGATAACTTGGTCTCCTCCTTGCCTATTCTGATGCCTTCAATTTCTTTATCTTTTCTAATTGCTACTGCTAGTGTTTCTAGTACAATGTCAAATAGTAGAGGTGATAATGGGCATCCTTGTTTCACTCCTGATCTTATTGGGAATGCATCTAGTTTATCCCCATTGCAGATGATATTAGCTGTTGGTTTTAGATATATACTGTTTATTATTTTTAGGAATGACCCTTCTATTCCTATGCTTTCTAGTGTTTTTAATAGGAATGGGTGTTGTATTTTATCAAAGGCTTTTTCTGCATCTATTGAGATAATCATGTGGTTCTTGCTAGTTTGCTTGTTGATGTGGTCAATTATGTGGATGGTTTTCCTAATGTTGAACCAGCCCTGCATCCCTGGTATGAATCCTACTTGATCATGGTGAATGATCCTTCTGATCACTTGCTGGAGTCTTTTTGCTAGTATCCTATTTAAAATTTTTGCATCTATATTCATTAGGGAGATTGGTCTATAGTTTTCTTTCTCTGTTTTTGACCTGCCTGGTTTTGGAATCAGTACCATGTTTGTGTCGTAAAAGGAGTTTGGTAGAACTCCCTCTTTGCTTATTATGTCAAATAGTTTGTATAGTATTGGGGTTAATTGTTCTCTGAATGTTTGATAGAATTCACAGGTGAATCCATCAGGCCCTGGGGATTTTTTCTTAGGAAGTTCTTTGATGGCTTGTTGGATTTCAATTTCTGATATGGGATTATTTAGGAATTCTATTTCCTCTTCTGTTAGTCTAGGCAGTTTGTATTTTTGTATATATTCATCCATTTCTCCTAAATTGGTGTATTTATTGCCATATAATTGGGCAAAGTAATTTCTAATGATTGCCTTAATTTCCTCCTCATTGGAGGTGCTGTCCCCCTTTTCATCTTTAATGCTGTGAATTTGCTTTTCTTCCTTCCTTTTTTTAATTAGATTGACCAGTACTTTGTCTATTTTGTTTGTTTTTTCAAAGTACCAGCTTCTTGTCTTATTTATTAAATCAATAGTTCTATCACTTTCGATTTTATTAATTTCTCCCTTAATTTTTAGGATTTCTAATTTGGTTTTCTGCTGGGGGTTTTTAATTTGATCGCTTTCGAGTTTTTTCAATTGCATTTCCAATTGATTGATCTCTGCTCTCCCTTGTTTGTTAATATGAGCTTTCAGGGATATGAATTTGCCTCTGATTACCGCTTTGGCTGCATCCCAAAAGGTTTGAAAGGATGTTTCGCCATTGTCATTTTCCTCGATGAAATTATTAATTGTTTCTATGATTTCTTCTTTAGCTAAACGGTTTTGGAGTATTATATTGTTTAATTTCCAATTGGTTTTAGATTTGGTTTTCCATGTACCATTACTAATCATTATTTTTATTGCCTTGTGATCTGAGAAGGCTGCATTCATTATTTCTGCTTTTTTGCATTTGTGTGCTATGTTTCTGTGACCTAATGTATGGTCAATTTTTGTGAATGTGCCATGTGGTGCTGAGAAGAAGGTGTATTCCTTTTTATCCCTATTTATTTTTCTCCATATGTCTATTAATTCTAATTTTTCTAAGATTTCATTCACTTCTTTTACCTCTTTCTTATTTATTTTTTGATTTGATTTATCTAAATTTGATAATGGTTGGTTTAAGTCTCCCACTAGTATGGTTTTATTGTCTATTTCTTCCTTCAATTCTCCTAGTTTCTCCATTAGAAATTTGGGTGCTATATTATTTGGTGCATACATGTTGATTAATGATATTTCCTCATTGTCTAGAGTCCCTTTTAACAAAATATAATTACCTTCCCTATCCCTTTTGATCAGGTCTATTTTTGCATTGGCTTTATCAGATATCATGATTACCACTCCTGCCTTCTTTCTATCAGTTGAGGCCCAGAAGGTCTTACTCCATCCTTTAATTCTGACCTTGTGGGTGTCAACCCGCCTCATGTGTGTTTCTTGAAGACAACATATGGTAGGGTTTTGGATTCTAATCCATTCAGCTATTCGTCTACGTTTTATGGGTGAGTTCATCCCATTCACGTTCAAAGTTATGATTGTCATTTGTGGACTCCCTGGCATTTTGATTGCCTTCCCTAATTCTAACCTTTTCTTCTTCGGCTCTACCTTTTAGTCCAGTGATTTACTTTGAATCAGTCCCCCTTGTCCCCTCCCTTGATGTTTCCCTTTTTAGTCCCTCCCTTTTTGTTCCCTCCCCCTCCCCCCTCTCTTTCCCTCCCTTTTTGTTCTCCCTCTCCCCCTCCCCCCCTTGGTTTTCCCTTCTCCTTACCCTTGTTGGGTAAGATAGAATTCAAGATCCCAATGGATCTGGATGTTTTTCCCTCTCAGAGTTGATTTCCCTGAGATTGAGGTTTAAGTACCCCCCCCCCCCTCTCTTCCTCTCCTTCTTATAGGAGTTTTCTTCCCCTCCCCTTCCCCTGTGAATCTTTGTGTGAGAACCATTGTTCTATTTGGTCTTTCTTTACCCCCTATTTATACATTACATTTTCCCCACATATTAGTATACATAGGTTGGTATAAATGTAGTCCTTATAGAAGAGAGTTTGAGTAAAAGAAGATAACATTTTTCCCCTTTTCTTAATATTTACCTTTTCAGGTATTCCTTGCTCTTTGATTTTCGGTATCAAACTTTCCACAGAGCTCTGGTCTTTTCTTTGCAAAAAGTTGGAAGTCTTCTATTTTGTTGAATGCCCATACTTTCCCTTGGAAGTATATAGTCAGTTTTGCTGGGGAGCTGATTCTTGGTTGGAGACCCAGCTCTCTTGCCTTTCTGAAGATCATGTTCCATGCCTTACGATCATTCAGCGTAGAACTTGCAAGGTCTTGTGTGACCCTGATTGGCATTCCTTTATATCTAAATTGTCTTTTTCTGGCTTCCTGTAGGATTTTTTCTTTTGTTTGATAGCTTTGGAATTTGGCAATTACATTCCTGGGAGTTGTCTTTTGGGGGTTTAGTGTAGAAGGTGTTCTGTGAGCTCTGTCAGTGGATGTATTGCCCCCTTGTTCTAGAATCTCTGGGCAATTTTCTTTGATTATATCTTGTATCACCATGTCCAGTTTGGTGTTTATTTCTGGCTTTTCTGGGAGTCCAATTATTCTTAAATTTTCTCTTCTCCCCCTGTTTTCCAGATCTATCACCTTGTCGGTGAGATATTTTATGTTCTCTTCTAATTTCTTGGTGTTTTGGCTTTGCTTTATTAGTTCTTGCCTTAAAGCCTGGTTTTCTTTTACAGTTTGGTCAAACTGGTTTTGTAGATGCGTGAATTTCTTTTGCATCATTTCCCACTTTTCCTCCCAGAGGGCTTCCATCTTTTTGGTCCTTTCTGATTCAAATTCTTCATGGGTTTGTGGAGAGTTTCTATTTCCTTTGGAAGATTTTGGAGAATTTTCTTGTATATCTTCTTCTATCTGCTCTGTATTTTGTATTTTGGCTCCATAGAATGTGTCCAAAGTCGCCCCTTTCTTCTTATTTTTCTTGGTATTTTGGGGCTTCTGTGCTTCTGTGGAATTTGTCATCTCTGAATGTGGAGGATTGGCTTTTCTTGTCTTTGTCTGGTGATCAGAGGCTTTAGTCCTGGGCAGATGTTGGTTCTATGAGCGTTCCCTGGGTTAAACTGAATATGCCTCACTGGAACTGGAATGGAAGGGTCGGACCACGAGGCCACACTCTCCCCCTGGCTCGATTTCTGGAAGTTGCCTTCAGAATCCCTGGCCGTGAGGCTGTTTCGTCGGCCTGTGGGGGGGATGGGCTGCCGCTTCCCCAAGCTCTGAGAGCACAGACTTTCACTGAGACTTGGATAGCAGGATCCAGCCCGTGAGGCTGTCTTGCCCGCCCTGAGGGTTGCTGTTGTTTTGACCAGCTCTCTGCAGCGGAGGCCCCAGGCAGTAACTTTCACCCGGACCTACAGGCTCTTTGCAGCGGAGGCCCCAGGCAGTAACTTTCACCCGGACTGGGACTTGGGTAGAAGACCCTGAGGGTTGTTGTTCCTCAGACCCTGCTCTCTGAGCCCGGCGCGGCTGCCGCTTCCGGGAGCCTTGGACTCTGCGCTCCTACCCCTGAGGTCCGAGGGATCTCGGGTTCTGGCTTTTAAGGGGAGCCGTACCTTTTGAACCGGGTCCAGGTCCAGGAGGAGGGTTCCCAGGGTCTGTGCTGTTGATCGTTTTGAATTTCGGCACCTTAGGAGCTTCTAGTTTGAGATCGGTCGGGAAGGGTTTTCCGGAGATCTGAACTTCAGCTTTCTCTAAGCCGCCATCTTAACCGGAAGTCCGAGGGGATTGATTTTTTCCCCATTTTTTATTGTGGTGGTAAACACTCTTGCATATTGTTCATTATTATTTTAAGAGCAAACTCATACATAACAAAAATCCCAGAATAAAACCATCAATATACACTGATGTGAAAGATGACTCCAACATTCCTTTCTCTGGAGGTGGAGAGCATTCCCTGTCGTAAGTCTTTCAGGATTGTTCCAGATCATTGGAGGAGATTGAGATTAATCAATTTATCAATCAGGTATTTATTAAGCACTGGCTATACTCTTAGAATATAAAGACAAAAATTAAATAGTTCCTGCTTTCAAGGAATTCATGTTTTGAAAGTGGAAATAACATGGAGACATGCATAAGTATTTAAGAGATTAATTTGTGTTGGGGAAATATTAGCAGCTGGTGTGGCTGCCAGCAAACCAAATTTGATATTGGGTTTCATTGTACAAGTACAATATCAAGGATGAGGAAGATAATAATTGCATTCTGCTCTACAATTCTCCAACAGGAGATCATGAAGTCTTTGCTTGTACCCTACCAGTAAGAGGGAACTCAATTCCCATTAAAACAGACCATACCCCCTCCTTTTTTGTAGGTCTAGTAGTGAGAAAGTTTTTCCTTATAATGAGCATTTTATACTCACCAGGTAACTTTTGGTCTTTTTTTCTGGGACCAAGCAAAACAATTATAATCTCTCTTCCTTCTCTTGTTTCTTTGCCTAAGCACAGTCCCTTGTTGATTAGTTGGGAGCTTGGTTCTTCCTGCTCTGGGACCAATGCTCTATCTACTGCACCTATCTCCTTTTGACCACTTCTTAATATAATTCACCCAGACAGAAACATCAGTAACTGGCACTGAGAAATTAAGAAACAGAAAGGACAAAGGGAGAAACCTGGCACCGGGAATACTTGGTGCTTAATAGTTGGGCAGCAAGTTATTTAATCTGTCTGAGCCTTAGTTTTCTCATTTGTAAAATGAGGGGGGTGCTTTAGGTAGCCTCAAAAGTCCTTTTCAAATCTGAATCTAGGATCCCCAGATATTTTATAGATTTTTGTAATCATTACTAATATTTATATAGTACTTTAAGTTTTGCAAAGCATTTTCTTCCCATTATTTCATTTGATCCTTACACCAATCTTGGGAGGTGGGTGCTGTTATTATTCCCATTTTACAGAGGAGGAAAATGAGGCAGATAGAACTTAAATAACCTTTCCAGGGTCACATAGCTAGTACACTAATCCCTATGCCACAGCTGCCAAACATGCCCCTGGATTTCTCATCAGCCTGAATTAGATGAAATATATTTGGGAAATATTTAACAAAATAAAAATGGAACAAAACATTGGTAATATTGCATTTTAAGTCACTACATGGCCTGCAGGGAACCTAATTTAGAGATTATTGGATATAGGGCTGGATCTGGAGTCTGGATGACCTATGCTCAAATTTAGCCTCAAACACTTACTATCTGTGAGACTTTGGACATGTCATATAACCTTTGCTTGCCTCAGTTTTCTCATCTATAAAATGGAGATAATAATAGCACCCCCCTCTGAGTGTTGTTGGGAAGATCAAATGAGATAATAATTACAAAGTGCTTAGCATAGAGCCTGCCACATAGTAAGTATTCTTTAAATGTCAGCTATTATTATTATGAGTTTCTATCAGCTTGACAGTGTTTCTCTATACCACTTTAGCTGCCTATAAGCACTATTTCTATCTGTTTGTTGAGAGTATCAAGCTCCTACTGGTTCCCTAAATCATAGTTAGGCTGCTGATGAGAGGGACTCCTGTTAGGAAAGGGCTGGGGAAGAGGTTGAGGTTAGGATTGCTCTGTCAGTTCATTCATATCTTGGTGGAGGAGGGAGGCAGCGAATTCCCAAGGAATGTTGATGATACTAAATTGCTTCAGTCAGGAGTTGTTGAGAAATTCCACTTGGACACCAGCCTGTTGGGGAACTGAGGAAAACAGTGGCAGATGAAATTTAGGTTGTGTAAATGGCAAGTAATGCAAAGAGACCAAAATAAACCAGTTCAGCCTGATTCATACCCTGTGTGAGCTTGTGGGAGTTCATCTCCTGAATTACAATGGAAATGAATCAGATGCATTCAAAGCTGTGATCAGTTCATGTGTTCAGAACTTTTCTGAGACTTGAGAATAGAATGTGATTTTGTGATGAGGAAAGCAGTTGTCTAAGCAGTGGGAATGTGAAGATGAAAAAAAGGTAGGCTCCTGTTGTGGAGAGAGAGTTGGGTTTGAAGTCAGGGAGCTCTTGATTCCGATTCTCCCTCCAACACTTTCTTGCTGTGGGGTCACTGTCTAACTTACATCTTCTTAAGTTCTCTGATCCTCAGTTTTCCATCTGTAGAATGGTTTAATAATACCCATTCTTACCTCAGAGGTTTGTGATGAGGATTAAATGATATAATGTATGTAAAGTTTTTCACATACATTGAAGTGCTATGTAAATAGCCATTATTATTGTTAAAAAACCAGACTGGCCATTTAGTCCCATTCCAATGAGTAGGCAACAACTGAGTAAACAGCAGCTTACCGTAACCAAATGTAGAGTCTCATCTCCTTCATCCACCCCAGAAAGACCTGGATATATCAAAAGAGCTGAATTTCTCAATCTGATCCCAAAACGGGATTAAGAGGGTTTGGACCTCTTGGTTTTGAATAATTCCTTAGAGAATATTTCAAGATTATAATGATGGTGTGTGCATGTGTGTAGTGGAAGGAAGAGAAGTGGGGTCTGTTTCTCTAAATATAAGTTAAACGTGCTTTGAAGCAAACTTTTTACCCATGAATGCTGTCTGAATATATTTTCTAGCATCATAGACTAACATAAGGATTCAAAACTGAGGTATCAAACATACTTCAGATTAAAATGTAACTGGGAAACACTTAATAAAATAAATATGTGATAGAACATAGATAATCATAATATGTAGCTTTCTTTCCAAGTCAATATGCAATCTGCCAGGATCCTGATGGTTTAGTGACCCTGTGTTCTCTTTGAGCTTGACACCACTATTTATTATATGGTTCCAACTTATTTTTTCAGTGTTTTGGACTTAATTCTATTTAAGGACTCTACCAGAGTTGGGAAATACTTTTGCTATTTTGAGTTTTTGTAGGGCATCTTCGAGGAGAGTGGCGAACATCATTGGAGAATATTCATCCTTCTACTCTTGATGCCAATGATCAGAGACTGTTGTTAAATCAAGTTATATTTATTGTTGCTTCTTCCAAGGAACCCTGTAATAAAGTCTTGGTAACTACTTAGGAGATATTTATTTGGAGGAACTTTTCAAGCTTTTTTGTTGTATATAGTCAAATTCTATTTTTGTAGCAAATAATAAATTGCTTTGGTGAAAGTAATGAGAACTTTGGGGTCAAATGCCTACTCCATCATAAAAGTCATAATAGAGAGGGAGGCCAGGCATAGTCTATCTAACAGATACCCAAGATTTTGAGAGAGCAGATTTGAAAGGATTCATTTAAATCATAGGAGAATCCAGTAGCTGACTGTTCTGTACCAGAAGTTAGTTCAAAAGGGAGGTTCTGAAGATGCGTGTTCTAAAGGCACAAGCAGAAATTATTCTAATGAGTAATAAAAGAGGAAGCTACATATGGAGAAAGCTATAATTGTTTTTAGAATTTGTACCCCACACTAGATTTTAAGAAGACCCTTCACAAGGTCCCAACTTCAATGCTTTATCTCAACATGAAGATGGCCCTGATTACTCAGGACTGGTCATTAAAATTAAACTTTGTGACCCTTTTGGGGTTTTCTTGGCAAAGATTCTGTAATGGTTTGTTATTTCTTTCTCCAGTTCAGTTGGCAGATGATGAAACTGAGACAAACAGGTTAAGTGACTTGTCCAGGGTCATATGGTTGCTATATGAGGCCACATGTAGACTCAGGAAGATGAATTTTTGACTTTAAATCTGTCACAGTATACATTGTGTCACCTACCTTCACTCAATAGAGTCTGACCCAATTATACCAACACAGGAAAAATCCAATCATTGCAAATTTATGACCTAGTTTATGATAATGCAGTCAAATAGACAACTCAGGACTGATGCAGTAACACATGTATCTTGGATAGATATTTCATATCATCAATTAAGTGGTTACAAAATTAAATTAAATTGGAGTGAGAAAGTCTGGATGATCATTTGTCATCAATAGCGGAGAAGTATTTGGTTCGTTTTTTTGCTTTCAGTTGAATATTGTCTTCTGAAATTCTAAGTCTTAGCTTTTGTGATTCTATGATACACAAATCGTTTTTTTTTTTAGCTGTGACAACAGATAAAATAGTCTACTATAGATAAGATTATCAATTATGAAAGTCTGCCTATTCATATTTTCATCTAGATTCCCTCAATATATATAGGAACATTCTCATATTTAAAAACCTGAGAAAGTAACTGTGTTGGGCAATTATTAGTTATTTTCAGTTTATTTTTTTTCATAATATTACACCTGATGTTTTCGTTATAATTATTTTTTCTTTTGGGACTTGAAAAACCAGTCCCCGTGTGCCTTTGAAATTGTGCCCTCTTAAAGCATGGTCTTCTTTTGTTTCCATTTTATCAGCTCCAAATTCTCTGCCTAATTTCATTTTCTTATATATAGAGGGGCCATTTCTATTTTCTTATATATAGCAGATTTTTCTACTCAGATGTTACTAAATGTGGTTTCATCACAACTGTTGCCAAGAATTAGTCACTATAGAAAATGGCAGATCTGGTTTAATGTACATCTATTTGTTGTCCTTCTTGGGTTACCTGTAATTTTGATTCTATGCAAATCATGGTTCATAATACCTAGTAGATATTCAAGCTAAGCTTCTTATAACCTCATTTTCTTCTGTTGATTTTTCTTCTTTGTGATACATCTGCTTATAAGTCTTCTTCTTCCTCTGTAATATACAATTTTTAATCAAAGCCAATATTCCTCTTGATTACCATGTTTTTTCTCTTGGAAAAGAGATTAGCCAAAGCAGTTTCTGGGCTCTTTTATCAATTTTGCTGTTGCAATATTTATCTGTTAAAGTTAGTTCTTTTAAAAAGTCATAATCAGAGTCAATATTTACTTTTAAAGATTTCCCATTTCATGGTCAAGCTAACACATATTGAAATTAGTGTTGTAACTGTGTAACTATTTTATTCTCATATTCATTTTTTTTTCTTTTTTGCTCTAACTAGTCAGCTAATTCAAAGAGTCAATCTGAAATAATTCCCATTTTGGGAATGTTGTTCTTTGTTAAACTATAGTCGATTTCATTTTTGCATGCTATTTTATTCATCACTTTTTGTACTCCTTCCTGAAGACAATTTCTATAACATACAGGCATGAGGTTTCTGAGTAATCTTCAATTTTTAAACTTTTTTTTTCTTAATTCTGATTCATGTTTTTCCTTTGTGTTCATCTTCTAGTTGATGACACTTGAATATCTGTCCCATTACATATTGGCTTGGTTTGAAGGATTTTGAAAATTTTCTTGTAGAGTTTTCCATGAATTTATTTTCTGTGACTGATTTTGGTACATAAAGTGTGGTTATGTTCAATGTGGCCACTTTGTGTACATTCATCAGTAGTGCTATAAGGAGAGGACCAAACACTCCAAGTAGTCATATTTCTTATGGATCTGTTTGTCTCCCTCAAGAGCCTGTGAGCCATCCTTCTTTATAAATTTGTCTTCTGGTTTCATTTATAGAAAATGTTAATGTGGAATTAGTAAACTGACTTGCTAGGTTGTTGGAAAAGAGAAACTTTAAAGTACCAACTGTTTATAAATGGTGTAAAAGCTGTAGATTTTATATTTTATTAAATAATTGCCATATCAGTGGTAAAAAGAGCCCAGGGATTGTCCCTCAATAATCTTTACCACTATCACTGTGGGAGTAGAATGGAGTCATATAGTATCAAAGGACATTTTTTTACTGTTTCATTGGTCACAGTGTCCATTGTATATTAGTCAACCTGTTGATGATGAATCTCTCCATATTTAAACTGGGGAGACTTTGGCTGAGACTCTACTTAAAACTTTTTCAGCTTGGTTGAACCTACTAAACCCTGCTTTTTTCTTTCCCTTCCCTTTTCTCTTCCCTTCCCCTTTTTTTGAAACATAATTTTGTCATCAGAAAGGTTGACAAAAAATGAGGGAAAATAATGCATAGCTATTCAGTTAAAGGTATTTTTATTGACACCATAGATGGAAGGACTGCTGGATGGAAATTTCAGGAAAACAGAAAGAAATCCATTATAAAGAGGAACTTCCTATTAATTAGAGCCATTCCAAATGGCTGTCTTCTATGGGAGAGAATTTCTTTTTACTATTGAAGTGTCCTAGCAGGGCATAGACTTCCATCATTACATGTTTTCAAGAGAATCCCACTACGAAGTAGGGATACTATATCTCCAAGTCCCCTCTGATTCTAAGATTTGACTATTCAATGAAGAATTAAGTTGGGTCCTGGGAAGGAGGTACAACTACTCCCATACTCCTAAGACTATAGTTCCACTTGTATATTTGTTCTTAATATTGGGGTCAATGGAGGAAATAAACATATTCAAAGTACCTTCAATATGCCAGGCACTGCGTTTAGTGTTTTTATAGATGTTTCACTTGATCCTCCCAATGACACTATGGGATAGGTGCTATTAGGATTTCTGTTTTCCAGTTGAAGAAAATGAGCCAAATAGGACAGTTTAGTTACAAAGAGTCTGAAGCAGGATTTGAAATCAAGTCTTCGAGCTCTAGGTTCAGCACACTGTCTCCTGTGCCACCAGCTGGCTCTGAATAATAGTCAACCATCAGACAAAATTGCCACAAAGGAAAGGCTTCCCCTCACCTTTAATAATGTTTCATTCTTTCCTAATTATGTGTAAACTTTTAGCATTTTTCCAACATTTTGAGTTTCACATCCTATTCTTCTCTCCCTCCTTTCCTCTTTCTTGAGATAAGCAATTTGATATTGGCTATACATTTGCTATCATACAAGACATATTTTCTTATTTGCCATGCTGTGGAAGAAGATGGAATATATATATATATATATGTATATATATATATATATATACATTAGAATTATCTACAGAGAGTGTCATTTACTTTATGAGAGTTGAAGAGAGACAAGGAAGGATTTCCTATGAATAGCTGTGTTCTTTCATTGTTAGTTTTGTTCATGGTTACTGGGGCTCTCACTCCTCAGAGAAATATTCTTCAATTTTCCTTCTAAAAAGTGTACCCTGCTTAAAAAACAAACAAACAAAAAAACCCTCACCTCTCATCTTAGAATCAACACTATGCATTGGTTCTAAAGCAGAAGAGCAGTAAGGCTAAGCAGTAGTGACTTGCTCAGTATTACACAGGAAAGAAGAATCTGAGGCCAGATTTGAGTCCATGTCCTCCTCATCCTAAGCCTGGCACTCTATCCACTATACTACTTAGCTGCCCCTTGTGCCCTGCTTTTTTATAAAAAAAATTATTTATAATATTTTCCATGGTTACATGATTCATGATCTGCCCCCTTCCTGCTTTTCCCTCCCCCCTCCCAGAGCTGACAAGCAATTCCACTGGGTTTTACATGTGTCAAAACTTATTTCCACATTATTGATATTTGCCCTGGGGTGATTGTTTACAGTCTACATCCCCAGTAATATCTGCCTTGACCCATGTGATCAAGCAGGTATTTTTCTTCTATGTTTCTGCTCCCACAGTTCTTTCTCTGGATGTGGTTAGCGTTCTTTCTCATAAGTCCCTCTGAATTGTCCTGGTTCATTGCACCACTGCTAATAGAGAAGTTCATTACATTCAATTGTGCCACAGTGTATCAGTTTCCGTGTACAATGTTCTTCTAGTTCTGATGTGCCCTGCTTTTTATTTTTATTTATTTTTTAAAAGCCCTCACCTTCTGTCTTGGAGTCAATACTGTGCATTGGTTCTAAGGCAGAAGAGTGGTAAGGGCTAGGCAATGGGGGTCAAGTGACTTGCCCAGGGTCACACAGCTGGGAAGTGTCTGAGGTCATATTTGAACCTAGGACCTCTCATCCCTGGGCCTGGCTCTCAATCCATTGAGTTACTAACCTGCCCCCTGCCTTGCTTTTTAAAGAGTTGTTGGAAGGCTGACAGTATGTAAGAAATAATATAGTATGTGGGTCCTTCTTTGAACTTTGAGACCTCAACAACTCCATGTTTCTGTTACCTGTTTATTACCTTCTTTAACCTCCATCAATTTAGCTGGGGTGAAATCAATTGACCAGGGGTGTCTTGAGCAGCTCCCCCTCCTCATACACTAACTATGACATTAGTCAAAATGATTCTCTAGACCAGGGCCCCCAAACTTTTTACCCAGGGGGCCAGTTCACTGTCCCTCAGACCGTTGGAGGATCAGACTATAAAAACAACTATGAACAAATCTATGTACTGCTGTCTGGGATAGCGGAGGCTGCAGCGCTGGCTGGGATGGACCTGTCACACCTTGCACAGGCTCATCACCGCCACCACTATACCGGGCAGCAGTATACACAGTGTGGAATCCCCTCCCCCAGATCCCCGCTCACCACGCTGACCTCTTCCATTGTGCGGCCCCATAATCCGGATTACGTCACCGGAATTACTGTAGGTGAGTGACGCCACCACATACAGGGCTTCTCTCACTGACCGCCAATGAAAGAGGTGCCCCTTCCGGAAGTGCTGGGGGGGGGGGGCGGATACATGGCCTCAGGGCGCTGCATGTGGCCCACGGGCTGTAGTTTGGGGACCCCCTGCTGTAGGGACTTCCTTAAAGTACATAGACAGGGAATGTAGAGAAAGGACTTTTTTTTTTTTAATCCCCCCAAAGTTCTTTGGAATATGCTGAGCCTGAAAGAGAGAATTTGGCTTGCTGTCATTTGGAAAGTTATATCACCTATAAATACAGGTAACATTTGTAGAGTACTTTGAAGCTCCTTTCACTGCGATCTTTCCAAAAAGGATAAACCATAGAATTCCATAGAGAAATTGGACGAGATCCCTAGGGAAGACCAGTGGCAAAGCACTCCATTATCTTTGCCAAGAAAACCTTAAACAGGGTCACAAAGAGTTGGACACGAACAATAACAACAAAGGAATAAATTGGGCCAGAGAAACAAGAGGTAGGCAGGATATACAGCTCTTCGAACCTTGACTTGGTTCTGGTTTCGGATGGAATTCTTTGCCTTCTCTTTTCTAGGCTTTTGGTTCTGTGCGTTTCCCTTCTCTGTTCTCATTATAGCTTAAGGATATAAACAAAATATAATAGTAGCAAAGAGAAAAACCTAGAAATGAGAACCTTCAGCCTCTAGTACGTATGTCAGGGTAATACTTATGGTAGTTCTTTTGGACTTTCAGTGGCTTAGAGACCTGCATTGTGCTTATCTGAAAAGTTCCTTCTAGTTCTAAGGACTCTAAGAATACAGAGGGCACGAGATGGACCTGTAGATCCATCTTAGCTTTCACATGAGGCATAGGAAAAAGTTTGCTTTTATATACTTTTATTTTGAATATGATTTTAAAAAACTGTGTAGAAAGGCCTCTTATGCAATAGTTCTGGTTTCTTTCTCTGGACTTTTGGTCTCCTCCTTATGGGTAGGATTGTCTTTTGAGTGAGGTCAGCCAAACCAAATTTTTGTGATTTACCAGAAGGCTCCTATCTCTCTCTCATTGCTGGGTGAAAGGGCAGAGTGCAGGATTGCAAGGGCAGGGTTCTCTGGGGCTGTGCTTGACTTTTAAACTGTCTGAACACACAGAGTACGGGAAATTCAATCTAAATATTATTTATAAACTCATCAAAGGGCTAAATGAGTTTACAAGCAATAATAGAAAGACACATGGGCTGCTCTTCAGGAGTAAGTCACTATGGCAGCCTCTGTTGGTAAATTGCAGCAAAATTTCTAAAAAGTTCTTTCTTGCACTGTGGTTTTGGAGGACACATATATCTTGGTTTCTCAGATGCCTGGGGCACACGTTTTTTCTTGGGTGTGGGGGTGTCATCTTTGGTTCTTCTTTTGCTATCCTCAAAATCTTGGGAAAATCTTCCCACTGGTCAGCTCAGGAGGCTTATACCAGTCCCTGCTTGCAAGGAGGCTAACTCTGAGATATCAAAAGAACATTTCATTAAAAGGAAAGATAAATCAACAAGTCATCTCTATTCAAAAGCACTGTAGTGAGAGGCACAAAAACTTGTGTCTTTTATCAGTTGTGTGACTATGACCAAGTTAGTGTCTCTAAATTTCACTTCTATCCTCTGTAGAGTGGGGATAATAATATTTATATCAATATTAATGGAAGATCTCTGTCAAATCTCTCATTTTCCTCTTTTACTGCCTGCTATCAGGTATTGGTGTCCTCTCTCCAGCACAGGAATCTGAACACCCCAGATACTACTAGAAGGAGTCAAGGCATTTCTTTCTTAATTTTGCCTGTGTTTATAGTTACTTCCTACAGAGTCCACAGAGCTCACTATATGGTGCCCTAATGAAACTTATTTACACCTTGCTAGTCTCTGTACACACATTTTTGGGATTGCTTCCAAGATTGAACACAAAAGACCCACTAAACTCATAACAATGGCCCCGAGTGTCCAAATATATGTAAAGGGATGTGGGAGGGATTGAGGAAGAGAGAGAAGAGTCAAAGATGTTTCTGATTTCTGATTTTGTCCAACTGGGAAAATAATGGTACCATTAAAAGAAATAAAATTCTCAGGAAAGAGTTGATTTTTGTGGGAAGATATTATATGTAGTTTTAGGCAGATTGAGCTGGAGGTGGCAGTAGGAAGAAGGAAATATGAATTTATTAAGTATCTCTATGTGGCAGGCAGGGTAGAGAGGTGGCACTGGGCCTGAAGTCTTGCTGAATTCAAATCTGGCCTGAGACATTTACTGTGTGCTTGTCTCAGCTTTTCATCAGTAAAATGAGTTGGAGAAGGAAATGACAAACCATTCCAGTATCTCTGCCAAGAAAATCCCAGAGTCAGACACAACTGAAGAACAAAAATATGGCAGGCACAGGGCAAAGTATTTTGTAAACATTTTGTTTGATCCTCACAACTACCCTGAGAGATAGGTGCTATTATTACCTCCATTTTATTTCTACCTGGAAACTGAACCAAATAATTTACCAAGAGTCATATACAGTTAGTGTCTCAGGCCAAGTTTGAACTCAGATTTTCATGACTGATAGACCCACTGTTATATCTATTGTACCACTTAGCTGCCTGTAAGGCAGCAAAATATTTAAATGAAAACATCTAGCAGATTAGTGGAGATTTAGAATAAAGTGTGAGAAGTCAGAGCTGGAGATAGAGATTTAAAGCCAACCACAGAGAAGTGATAGTTGAAATGGAAAGAAAGTGAAATTTTATAGGGAAAGAATTTAGAGAAGAGCAGAGGATTTAGAACTTTCAGTTTCTCCTGTGACAGTCGTGATTGATGGTGCTTCAACATAATTCTTGCTCTTGGGTTCATGTGAAGAAAAGTTTAAAGAAAACTATCACTGTTTGTGGATGACTTGATGGTGTATGGGGAAAATCCTAGAGATTCAACAGAAAAATCGGTTGAAACTATCAACAATTTTAGCAAAGTAGGAGGATATAAAATAAACCCACATAAATCATCAGTATTTTTGTATAGTATCAACAAAATAGGAAGAGAAACTACATTTAAATTAACCCCAGTAACTACATAAACATAAATATAAAACACTTTTTAAACAAATAAAGGCTGATCTAAATAATTGGAGAAATATTATTGTTCATGGATAGGCAGAGCCACTATAACCAAAATGACAATCTTATAAACTAGTCTATTTATTCAATATCAGCTAAATTATCCCCAAATACCTTACTTAACCAGAAAAAACCCAGATCAAGACTATCAAAAGAATTAATGAAATAGGTGTAAAGGAAGGTCTAGCAGTACCAGATTTTAAGCTTTATTATATAAAGCAGTAATTATCAAAACTATCTAGTACTGACTAAAAATAAAAAAGGTAGATGAGTGAAACAAAACAGACACATAACAAACAGTAGTAAAAGATTATAATAATCTTATATTTGACTGAAGTATAGATCCAGGTTATTAGGTTAAGAAAACACTACTTAGTAAAAATTGCTGGGACAACTGGAAAGTAATTTGGTAGAAACTAGGTATAGTTACACCATTCACTAAGATCCAAATGGATCTACACCTAAAAGGAGACATCACAAAAAAATTAGCAGAGCAGGGAACATTACTTATCAAATTTATGATAGGAGGGGAATTTATGAGTAAACAAGAGATGGAGAACATTGTGAGATGCAAAATGGATAATTTTGAGTACATTAAATTGAGAAAGTTTTTGTACAAATAAAATAAATGTTCCCAAGATTAGAAAGAAGGCAGAAATTTGGAAAAATATTTCATAGGCAGTCTTTTGGAGAGAGGTCTCCTGTCTTAAATAGAAAACCTTGTCAAATTGATAAGAAGATCTATCCCCCAATTAATGAATGGGCAAAAGATATGAACAGTTTTTGATGAAATCAAGCCAAATATAGGTACGTGAAAAATGCTCTAAACCACTTCTGATTAGGGAAATGCAAGCCAAAACAATTCTAAAGTATCCTCCCACAACCATCAGATTGACTAAAATGACAAAAGAGCAAAATGACAAATTTTGGAAGGAATGTGGAAAAGTAGGGATACTAATACATACATAGTTGGCTTAACTGAAATGATTCAACCAATGGAGAGCAATTTGGAATTATGTGCAGAGAGCCATAAAGCAATTTACTTCTTTTCAACTGTTTCCCAAAGGGAATAGGGAAGAAAGTAAATATTTTATGTATTCCAAAATATTTATAGCAGCTCACTTTGTGGTGGTAAAGACCTGAAAATTGAGATGTGTAAGATAGGAGGAGAGATAGTTCATTTCGATCAAAGAACAGTCTCTGACAGAGACTAGCTGAAGAGAGAGTGGAGGAGGAGCAAGAAGTAAAAAACTGAAAATTCCAAGAGAGAATCAGAAGCTGAGAGGTTCAACCAGCCACTCACTTCCAGCTGGGGGCCTAAGGGAAGAGGTAGATCTCTTAGGCTAGGAAGAAGCCTGTCCCTCTGGAGATCAACTGTCTCTTTCTGAACTCCTGGATACCTCTCACCCAATTCTCAATAATATCAATCAACAGCCATCAGTGGATTTTGTGTATCTGGACTTTGAAGAGAGCCTTCCACAGAGATCCCTTTCAAGGATCTCTCTCTCTGCCTCTTTTTTATCTGTCCCTGGACTCCTCTATTCAAGTAGTTAGCTTAGGAGTAGTGACAAAACAGGCATCTGGCAAGAAGAGGGATCAAGACTGAGAAGCCTTGAACCCCTAGACTTTGGAGGGCCAATTTGCCAGAGGGTTCAAGTTGTAGGGCTTCCTGTTCACCCATTTCCCTGCTTGATACCCTTACTACTCCTTCCCTGTTTGAACCCAAATAAATCATCTGTAACTCTAGATTTAGGTCTGGGCCACGTCCAATTATTCTTAAATTTTCTCTTCTCCCTCTATTTTCCAGATCTATCACCTTGTTGGTGAGATATTTTATGTTCTCTTCTAATTTCTTGGTGTTTTGGCTTTGCTTTATTAGTTCTTGCTTTAAAGCCTGGTTTTCTTTTACAGTTTGGTCAAACTGGTTTTGTAGATGCATGAATTTCTTTTGCATTATTTCCCACTTTTCCTCCCAGAGGGCTTCCATCTTTTTGGTCATTTCTGATTCAAATTCTTCATGGGTTTGTGGAGAGTTTCTATTTCCTTTGGAAGATTTTGGAGAATTTTCTTGTATATCTTCTTCTATCTGCTCTGTATTTTGTATTTTGGCTCCATAGAATGTGTCCAAAGTCGCCCCTTTCTTCTTATTTTTCTTGGTATTTTGGGGCTTCTGTGCTTCTGTGGAGTTTGTCATCTCTGAATGTGGAGGATTAGCTTTTCTTATCTCTGTCTGGTGATCAGAGGCTTTAGTCCTGGGCAGATGGTTCTATGAGCTTTCCCTGGGTTAAACTGAATATGCCTCACTGGAACTGGAATGGAAGGGTCGGACCACGAGGCCACACTCTCCCCCCCAGCTCGCTTTCCGGAAGTTGCCTTCAGAATCGCTGGCCATGAGGCTGTTTCGTCGGCCTGCGGGGGGGATGGGCTGCAGCTTTCCCAAGCTCCGAGGGCAAGGGCTTTCACTGAGACTTGGATAGCAGGATCCAGCCCGTGAGGCTGTCTTGCCCACCCTGAGGGTTGCTGTTGTTTAGACCAGCTCTCTGCAGCGGAAGCCCCAGGCAGTAACTTTCACTGGGACTCGGGTAGAAGGCCCTGAGGGTTCTGCTCTCTGAGCCCAGCCGGGCTGCGGCTTCCTGGAGCCTTGGACTCTGCGCTCCTACCCCTGAGGTCCGAGTGATCTCGGGTTCTGGCTTTTGAGGGGAGCCGTACCTTTTGAACCGGGTCCAGGTCCAGGAGGAGGGTTCCCAGGGTCTGTGCTGTTGATCGTTTTGAATTTCAGTGCCTTAGGAGCTTATAGTTTGAGATCGGTCGGGAAGGGTTTTCCGGAGTTCTGAGCTTTAGCTTTCTCTAAGCCGCCATCTTAACCGGAAGTCTGGGCCAGTTTCTAACAATAGCAAAGGGGATTGAAGATTTGGGGAGGGTCACACCTCTCCCCAAAAAGAGGGATTAACCTTTGGATCCCAGTGATCTGAAACTGCCAGATCTGAGGAATAGACATCTCTCCTTGGCAGTGGATTAGCCCCAACATTCTGAGGAGGACTGACAGTTGGTGTTCCTGAGGAAAACAGAGGCATAAGAATTCATCTAGCTTCTCAAGAATAGATTGGACCTCAAGGGGAACATAGTGTCATCTTACAAAGGCTTCCCCCTCTAGATTCTTGTCCTCCATCTCCCAGAAACATTTTCTGAGGAGACATACTCCCTCTTTCCAGGAGACAGGACTTGGCTATCTCCTCTCAGAAAGGAAAGGAGGCGAAGAAGAATCTCTTCATCCTCTCAATCCATTCCCCCTTTCCCTCCATCATCCTTATTCCCCTTTTAAGCCCTATATTACAGATGCCCATCAATTGGGGAATGACTGAACAAATTGTGGCAAATGATTGTAATGAAATACTACTGTACCATAAGAAATGATGAACAGGCTAATTTAAAAAATCTTGGAAAGAACTACAAGGGATAATGAAGAGTAAAATGAGTAGAACCAAGAGAAAATGATATATAGCTATGGATTTAATATTTGAAGAAAACATAAATGTTCACCTCTAGAAAATGAACTGAGAAGTGAGAACATGAAAGACACAATCTATTTATACATATGTTTGCTGGATGATGCCTTCTATGGTGTGTGGAGGGAATAGAGGAACTAAGATAGCGGGAAATAAAATTCATTAATAAACACAAATAAGCTTTACCTTGGAATATTGTTTTACATCTGAGTCCTAGACAACTATGTTCTATCAAGTTACATGTAACTTGATAGAACATAGTTATATATATATATATATATATATATATATATATATATATATATTTAAACCTTTACCTTCTATTTTAGAATTGAGGCTAAATATTGGTTCCAAGGCAGAAGAGCAATAAGGGCTAGGCAATTAGAGTTAAGTGACTTGCTCAGGGTCACACAGCTAGGAAGTGTTTGAGGTCAGAATTGAACCTAGGACCTCCTGTCTCTAGGTCTGGCTTTCCATCCACTGGATCACCTAGATGCCCCTTAAATGAGATTTTGATGGTATTTTGGTCAGTGTAGCAAGATCTCCCAATGACTAAATCATAAATCTTTGAGCTATTGAAAGACTTATGGCAAATAAAGCATGACTGTAAGACTACTTGTTAAACTACAAAGAGACATCTGGGTGCTGCCTCCAGTGGGGACAAAGATTGAAGAGGAAAAGACAATGTGTGGAGAGTGGTAATGACTTTCACTTGGGAGACTTAACAGGGTTTTCAAGAATTTGAACTTCCAGGAAACAAGAAAAAATCTGAAAAAACGTGTATGTGGGGTTGAGTATTGCTGTTATTTGGTTTTTTTTTTGGAGAGGACCAGTGATATCATAGGGTGATGTCTTGACTTGGGCAAGACAAAAGCCATGCTACAGGGTGAGTCAAAAAAGGACCCTGGAAATGAAATGCTGGGGGCACTAGAAGTCAGATTGGCATGGTGGTGCCAGAATCTGGAGAGGAGTAAGCTATCACTGTGACAAGTACCCTAGCTCTCATATGCTAGTCTTTTTTTTTGGGATATTACAAAGTTATGACGGATTGGGATGAAGACTAGAATCAGTCATATAAAAAGCCCAGCAGTTTATTTCCTGACAGTTTATGAATGGTTGCTTATCTCTCTACATCTTCTCAAAAAGGTCTGCATGGCGGCTTCGGCAGCTCTCTGGACACTGACACAGGGATCTTCCCTAAGTGCCTGGAGACCTGAAATAGAGAAAAAGAAAAGGCTAGTGAATAAGGAGGCATTTATAAAATCATAAGTGGAGGGGCAATAAAAAACCAGAACCAGCCAGTGCTGCCTTGGTGACCCCCCACCTCAGGTCCCAGGTATTAATGACAGTTAATTACATTTATATAATGCTTTTGAGTTTTGCAGAACATTTTCCTCTCAACAGTCCTATGAGGTAAGTACTGAAAGATCTCTCTTCTATGTATGAGGAAACTGAAGTACAAGCTCATTCAACTAAAGAGTACCAGAGCTGAGATTCAAACTGAAATCTTTCCTGATTCCAAGTGTAGCTCCCTCCCTTGCTCCTTCTTCCCCCCTTTCTTTCTTCCCCTCTTTCTTCCCCTCTCTCTCTTTCTTTCTTCCCCTCTTTCTTCCTCTCTCTCTTTCTCTTTCTTTCTTTCTTTCTTTCTTTCTTTCTTTCTTTCTTTCTTTCTTTCTTTCTTTCTTTCTTTCTTTCTTTCTTTCTTTCTTTCTTTCTTTCTTTCCACTTTCTCTTCTTTGACTTTCTTCTTCTTTCCTTTCCTCACTTCTTCCTCTTCCTTTTCTCCCTTTCTTCTTTTCATTCTTTCCTCCTCCCTTTCTTTCCCCCTTTCTTCCTTATTTCCTCCTTTTTGTTCCTCCTTTCCCTTCTTTCTTTTCCTTCCTTCCTCCCTCCTTCTCTCTCACACCTCATTTTCCTTCTTCTCTATGTTCCTTTTCTTTTCTCCCTTCTCTCTTTTTCCTTACCTCTCTTCCCCCTCCTTCCTTCTAATGTTTTTGTAGTAACCTGGAAATTCCCAATACTCTCTCCTCTACCAAATAGAATCCTCCTTTAGAACAAATGTACAATGTAGTAAACACACACACACACTCACAAAACCCAAGGGACTAGGAATGCTTTACATTGGGCATATCCTTCTGTGCCCATGGTCTGCCACCTCTTTGAGGAGGCAGCTGTAGCTGTATTGATCACTTTATGTATCTTGTGGAGCCAAGATTTAGCATTGTGTTGATCTGATTTCAACTATTTCAGGATTGCTTTCCTTTACATGATTGTAAAGGCAATGTTGCATCCCTAGTAGTAATAATAGCTCACACTGACATATCACTTCAAGATGTGTAAAGCAGTTTATTTGCCACTCACAGTCCTGTGGGATGAATGTTATTATCTCCATTCTAAACACAAGAAAAATGAGTTCAGAGAGATAATGTGAATTGCCTAGAATCACAAAACTACTAACTGTCCCACCTTTATTGATGATCTCACTTAACATATAGCAATTAGTTAAAAGGATCTTCTATTTATGGGTTGTGGGGAAGAGAAAATTCGGGTCCCAGATCTCAGTGGCCTTAAAGGAAATTAGAAGGTGAAAGCAGATTGGCAATGATTCCTAGGAATCGAGTTCAGCCAATGGTCTTGGGCTCTAATCTGAGTTTGGAGCTCCTGAAAAATTTTTCTTTAAGAAGATTCTCTAATTTTGATATAAGTACATCAAGTGGTGCTCTCTTTTCAAGTTTCTAGGTTCACTGAAAGCTCAAGGAAGCACAATATTGCTCCTTTGGGGAATATAGCATGGAGCCAGGCAAAGGTTAGATTTGGTACTTACATGAGTCCAGTTGTTCTCGGTCTAGCATCTCCAAGAACTGAGGTGTCACATTCTGAATAATGGCATCTAAATTCAAGAGGAGGAGGTAACTTTACTTCATTACTAGAGGTTATAAGTTATTTTTTTTCAGACAAGTTTAAGTGACTTGCCCAGGGTCACACAGCTAGTCATCACTTAGCAGCCCTGATAACAAATGTTAAAATAGGGTGGTAGGAGAAGAGGAGGAGGAAGAAATAGGATCTTAAAAAAATTAGTGATATACATGGAAGGTAAATTATCACCTTCATGATGACCTATGAGGATGATTGTTCTGGCTGGAATTCCATAAGTATATGCCCAGGACTATGCAAGGTGCTAGGGGTTGTATATATGAGTGCTCTAAAGAAGTACAGTACAGCTCTCTGAACTAAAAAAAATTCTGCTTGTTAAATGAGGGAAGATTAAACTAATATCTATGGAATAATGGATTATAAACTAAAGATAGTGGTGTTCAGTCATGACTGAATTTTTGGCACCCCATTTGGCATTCTCTCGGCAAAGATACTGGAGTGGTTGGCCATTTCCTGCTCCAACTCCTTTTACAAATGAAGAAACTAAAGCAAACAGGATTAAGTGATTTGTCCAGTGTATCACTAAGATTCTCTGGTTACTATGAATTTATAATGATTTATTAGTAAAAAAGAGATAAAGTGAGAAGAGAAGGAAGAGAGAAAGAGAAAGGGAGAGAGGGAGGGAGAGTAAGAGTGGGAGAGAGAGAGAAAACATGATCTCACTTGGCCACTAATTCCTAGCCACAAGTGCTGGCCATGAGATAAGTCAGAGAGACAAATTGGTGCCTGCCTACCATTATAAATGCTTGAGTTCAGGAAAAGAAAGCTGCTACTTGTGTCACCAGCTTATAAGAATACCATTTGAGTGAGGGAAGATTGATGATACCTATGGAACAATTAATTATTAACTGAAAATGTTGTTGTTGTTCAGTTGTGCCCAAATTTTTGGTACCCCATTTGGGGTTTTCTTGGCAGAGATACGGGAGTGGTTTGCTACTTCTTGCTCCAGCTCATTTTACAGATGAGGAAACTGATGCAAATGGGGTTAGGTGACTTGTCCAGGGTCACATAGCTGGTAAGTGTCTGAAGTCAGATTTGAATTTGGTTCTTTCTGACTGACCTAGTGCTCTATACACTGTGCCATCTTGTTGACCCAAACATTTTACAGATGAGAAAACTTAGACAAATAGGAGTCAGTGACTTGCCCAAAGTTAGTGACTAGTAAGTGACTGAGGTCAAATTTGAACTCCAGATGAGGAGCCTTCCTGACTTCAGGCCTGATGCTATCAACTGAACAACCTAGCTGCTTCAGATAAGGAAGATATCCCAGTGTGAACTGGGATAATTGGAGTAGGCTTAGTGAAAAAAGTAAAAAAAAAAAGAACTTGAACACTAGAATTTTAGAGTCAGCAGAGATCCTAAAGAAACCAGTCCTTATAATTTGTAGAGAAGGAAGCTGGGATCAAAGTGATTTAAGTCATCTGCCCAAGAACACAGAGCAAACATTATGAGATGTTAGAGAACCCAGGCCTCCTATTAGTCAATCAGTCCATAAGCATTTTTCAAGTATTTGCAATATGCCAGGCGTTGTGCTAAGTGCTGGGGGTACAGAAAAAAACCTCCTGCTCTCAAGGAGCTCCTAGTCAAATGGGGGCAACAATATGAAAAAGACATGTATAGACAAGCTGTATACAAGATGATCAACAGAGGAAAGGCACCAGGATTTAGGGGAATCAGGAAAGCTTCTCATAGAAACTGGGACATAAAGGAGCCCAAGGAAATATAGAAGCATAGAGAATTCCATGCTGGGGGGGGGGCAGTCAACAAGAATACTCAAGAATTGGGGGATGGATTGCCTTATTTGAGGAACAGTAAGGAGGCTGGTGTCCCTAGATTGCAGAGTATGTGCTGTTGAGCAAGGAATGGAAGGGGCTGGATTACGTAGAACTTTGGATGCCAAACACCAGGCTTTATTTTGGATTCTGGAGATGATAGGGAGCCACTGGTGTTTACTGAGTATGAGGGCAATAGGTCAGATCTATTCTTTTCAGAAAGATCAATTTGATTGCTGAGTGGAGGACAGACTGGAGTGGGTAAAGACAATGGCATGGAGGACAACCAGCACAATAAGTCCAGGTATGAGGTGATAGAGCCTGTATCAGGGAAGTGGCAATATCAGTAGAGAGAAGGACGTGTGTAGGAAAGATGTACCTTTTAAATCAAATTGTAAAATCAACAGGACTTGGCAATAGATTGGATATGGAGGGATGTGAGTGAAGAGTTAAGGATGACACCCAGGTACCTTCCAGATTCCCAATATAGTGTTTTTTCCTTTAACTTGAGAAGGGAGGTCTTAAGGAGGGAATTTTGGTTTGTAGGAGGGTGTGAACATGTGTAGGTAACATGAATAAAGTCAGGGAGATTGGAATGAACATAGTCTATCAGGAACAGTGAAGAGAAAGATCTAGCATGAACTTGAAGTTTGTGGTGGGGAATAAAAACTATGTAAGTTTGGGTTATTACACAGGAAACCAGTTCTTTTGAAGGAAGGCACTGTCTAACAGTGATTGGAAGGTGCATAGCTGCAGACTTAGTTTTGATGTAGGAAAACTTTCCTAATCATTGGAGCCATCCCAAAGAAGCATGGGCTCCCTCTAGGAGTTGCCCATCATTGTTGACTGGTCAATCTAGACTAGGTCACCTCCAAGATCTCTTATAGGTCTAGGATGCTGGGATTCTCTGACTTGGGAACACAAAAGGTACCTGCAAAAGGAGGCAGCCAGGATCTCTTTGTGGGGAGAGGAGATCTTGCCTATTTTTCTGGGACAAAATCTCTTTATCACACTAGAATGTCACTGGGACGGGCACCAGGAAAGGCAGGATCTAAAAGTGAGGGAAGAGAGACAAGCAAGGCATGAGACTGGGGAAAGAAATATGACCTGACCTGTGAGTTTGGCTGCACCACTTCGGATTCCTTCCCAGGAACTATTGAAGTAGGCAAATGTGTGGGTGTGAAGGATCCAGAGGAGGTCTTGGTTCTTCTTTGCCTAGAAGAAATGAATATTAAACTGGTAATATCTAGATAAGGAACTAATTGATTCTCTTCTTTTCTCAAGTTCTAAAAACAAAGATCCAAAAGGGAACGAGGGAAAAAGCAAACTCTTGTATAGCTTCTCTTTGGTTCCTTCCTATGTTTCAAGTCTTCTTACACTATATCCCCCTCCACATATACTAGGATGGGGCTACACTTGAAACATTCAGGATTTTTAGGGAATCTTCCAAGATTCTCCCTCAACTGATGGTCCCCTATACCAGTGAAATCACAGGTCTTGTCCTTATCCCTACATTTTCTAAATTCAGTAGGGGAGGCAAAGTTTGGGGAACACTAACTCCAGGTAGGGTGTATAGTGGAAGGATAGTGATAGCAAGGGTAGAGAGAAGGTACCACCATCCCTCATGACAGTTTTTGCTATGACCAGTATTCACCTGCTCCTCTTGCCTAGCTGTCATTTTCCTGAACCATTTTGGAGAAGCATATGACTTGTTGGTCTGACGGGTTCTCTTCCTTTTCTTAGAATCCAAAGCATTCATTGGCACATCTGTCCCTTACTTACCAACTTCATGCATAGATCTTTATAGAATTCCCTGTTCTTTGGCATTTCCTGGCAGTCAACAAAGCGATCCAGTAGTGCATGTAAATCTTGGACACCAAGAAATGGTATACAGGCAGCCAAGGCATCCCGACAGGCCTGGAAAACAAAGTTTCCTGCTCTACTCTCTGACTCCTGACCATTAGAATATCTCCATCCCAACCTGGAGAGGATCCAGAGGAGGAATGGAGGTCAGACATAGGAAGTACTAAGGGTACTAGGAGCCTTATTATTATTTTTTGGTGCTTCCACAAGTTGTAAAAGTGGAAGAGGAAACCCTGACAGAGATTTGGAGAGACCTTAGAGATTTCAGAAATACATTTAAGATTTGATGTCACCTCAGTATTGGACCTTCAGTCGAGCAATGTAGGGGCTATTTGTTCTCCCTGGGGGTGGGGTGGGGTGGGAAGGGAATAAGGAGGGGTGGATTTCTGTGCTATTTCACTTACCGTACCTATCTTTGGGTTGGGATCCCAGAGATGGAGAACGAATGAAATCATGCTCTTTTTAATTTCTTCAGTAAAAAACATTTTCCACCTTTTTCCTGTTAGAGATGCCAAATCTTCAAACAGTAAGAATGCAGTCAGCCTCACATCATCCTGTTCCTGTAGCCACAAACACATCCTCTAGGTCAGTGAGACTCTTAGCCCCCAGGCCCTCCACATATCCCTGACTGCACTGTGCAAAGGAGGCACTAGTTCAGGGATTGTGACCCTTTTGTGTGACATGGACTCTTCTGGAGATCTGATGAAACCTATAGACCCCTTCTCAGAACAAAAAATGTAGAATTACAAAGGAATACAATTACATTGAAATCTCTCTCTTTATCTATCTATCTATCTATCTATCTATCTATCTATCTATCTATCTATCTATCTATCTATCTCAAGTTCATTGACCACAGGTTAAGAATCTCTGAAATAAACAGGAATGTTTCCTACTTCCCTTGTCCTATGTGGATTAAAAAAAACCAACTGTCTGACCATTAGGGAAATTGTAGGAATGGAGGGAAGTGAGGTAGGAAAAGGTTACAAAGTGAAACAGAAAGCATCATTCCTAGCTCTGAAGAGCTAACTTGTCTATAGTGATGGCAATCCATTGTCACAATTGCAGCAAGATACTAAGTCTGAACTGTTGAAATCTCTGGGACATTTCTGGTATTGTGCTTGGTCTCAATTTACCTACTCTTACTGTTAGACTAGAGTCTATGGGTTCAAGTGATCTAAGCTGGCCAACAGTCATGATCCTAAATAATCTCCAAGAGATGTTTCAAAATCTCAGAGATGATTTGTAGGGACTCAGAGTGAAAGAAGGATGTACCCAATTAGACATCTATGTCTTTCTGGAATGTGATTATATGGATCTTTCTAAATTCTTTGGTCCTTTTTGCAACATCTCACCATCCAAATAATTGTAACAGCCTTTAACAGAATAAGGAAATGAAGAATAGGGGAAGGTCAGATGTCATCCAAGTTGAGATTTTTTTCCCAGAAAAATGTTTTGTAGTTAGAACTTGGGGTTCTAACACAAGGAAAGGGGAAAGTCAGAAAAATACATTTGAAAGATTTCTCCAGATTTAGAGAAGTATTTTAAACCACCCATTGGAAAGAAGAGGTGAAAATGATCAAATAGTGAGCTCTGGGTATTTAAAAAAGTATAATTAAAATGATAGCAATCTGCCTTGTTTTGTGTTTTGGGACCTAGTTTTTCTAGGTTGGTGAATCCATGGTGTGAATACCTCCACAAGCAGGAGGGGGCTGCATTCCTCCCCCTTTCTACCGTGCCTGAGGACATTTTCCACATGCCCTGCCCCTCTTCCCAGCAGCCCAATGTGAGCACTTCCTCCCTCCTCTCTCTGGGGTAATGTGAGGGTCAGGCTCAAGGGCAGCTCAAGGGTGCAGTTTGGACATGTGGTCTCTGAAAAGTTCACCATCACTGAAATAGGCAGTCTTGGTTCTAGATATGCCTCCCCCTTCCCTACCTAAATCCCTTTTCATTTCTGGAATCTGTTATGCCTGCACCCTTCCATGTTAGAAACTTCTATCTCCAGTGTAACCACTCTAATTGCCCTTCCTTGTCTATAGCATAAGAATCAGTAAGCCAGTAATGTGTAACTGTTAAAGAACCTGTCTCTCCCTATAAATAAAATCTATAACTATCTTCGATATTCCTGAGATGCTCTGATGTGTGGAGTGATGGACCCAGGAGTTCCATCCACTGAATCTGGATCTGGGCAGGTTAAGAGCTTGGTGAAACTGAGTATAAAAAGTGGCTTCTGTAACATGTTGGCTGCTCTCCTGGCGTGAGGATGAGTACTGCCCTGGTATCCTTCCCTTGCTGATCTGAAAGGTGTTGTCCATGTGTCCTTGCTGAAATCTCCAGGTTTCCACCTTTGAGTATCTCAGATTAAACCACTTTAAGGTCTTGGAGTGTGAGTCAAGATGTACTAAGTAAAGGTCAATTGCACTGAATGACAGGTCTAATTCTCCTACAATGTACCCTTTAAATTCCAGGGCTATCACATTGGACTGAAGTAATACAAAAATACCATTTGTAAAAATAATAGATCATTCATAGGAATGATTATTCCTATTCATATAAAGGAAGTTGCATCTGATCATGCAGGTATAAAATGGAATAAGAAATAGAAATCTAATCAGAAATCCAAAGGAGGAACTGGTCTTAAATGCTTTCCTTTTCCACATTTTTGTTCACCTAATTTATTTATGATTTCACTCTTTATATATGTCATTTACCCATTTTGAATCTATCTTGGTATAGGGTGTAAGCTGTTGACCTAAACCTAATTTTCCCATGCCATTTTACAATTTTCCCAGCAGTTTTTGTCAAATAGTGAATTTTTGTCCCCAAAGCTGGGATCTTTGGGTTTACTGAACACTAGCTTGCTGAGGTCATTTACTCCAAGTCTATTCAATTGATCCCTCCTTCTGTCTCTTAGCCAGTACCATATTGTTTTGATGATCACTGCTTTATAGTACAGTTTAAGATCTGGTACTGCTAGCCCACTTTCCTTCACACTTTTTTCCCATTATTTTTCTTGATATTATTGATCTTTTGTTCTTCCAGATGAACTTTGTTATAATTTTTTCTTTGTAAAGGAAGAATTGGGGATTGGACAATTTACATTTTTTAAAGGAAAAAGGCTAAAAAATTGTACCTCTTTCTAATAAAAAGAGAGAAAACTAAGATAAAATATAAGAAGAGTTTTAAACTCAATCATTTCTATAGCCTCAGAAATTACAAAAGCTTCTAGGTCAGTCTGCTGCACATAGTTTTGCTTATTGTCTTCTACTTCCACAGTCTGCTGCTCTGCTTTGCTACTTATGCCAAAACTAATTCCTGACTTAAGGTAATTTGCATAGCTACCATATTTGAGAAATTCTAGTGTAGTGATGGTGAAACTTTTAGAGACAGAGTGCCAGGCCCTGGCTCCCTCTCCTCTTCAGATCAAGTGCTGTACCCCACTCCCAGACTGAGTGCATTGCCTCTCCTTTCCACCACATGCAGTACCCTCTCCCCCATTACTCCACATAGGAGAGGGAGAAAGAACTCCCATTGGGCTGCTGGTTGGAAGGGTATGTGAAGTGAGAAATATCCTCAATGAGTGTAGAGAGGGGGAGGGGAATGGCCTGAGTGCTCTGTTCCTCTCTGGCTCTGCCACCTATAAGCCACCCACCTTACCCTCTGTGCGCTCCCATTGGACTGCTGGGCAAAGGGGTGTGTGATGTGAAAAAATGTTTCCAAGCATGGTGCAGAGGGGGAAGAGAGGAGCTCTGCCTGAATCCCTCTGCCTTTCTAGTAACTAACTCAGGGAGGGGGTTGGCCATGTACCCAGTGTGCCATCTTTGGCACCTGTGCCATAGGTTTGCCATCACTGTCCTAGCATACTGGGGCTTTGGGGATTGAATCAAGGACACAAGGCAACATATTTGGAAATTAGAAAAGAGTAATGCATTATCTATGTTTTGAAAAGAAAGGAGATGATAAAGAAAATTACAGGTCTGACCCAGAAACTTTAAGCAAGAGTGTGAAAAATACAGGACAAAAAAGTCACAGAATAAATTTTGAGTTTGAAGGAAACAGGTCACATGCATAACAAACAAAATGACTCCATTAAAGCCCAAGGCTTATCAAATGAATCTAATTTCCTCTTGTGGCAAAGGTCCAGCCCAAATAGATCTAGGGAAAATGATAGGATATAATCTTACTTGAATTCAGTCAGTTTTTAGATTTTGTCTTTGATAATGACCCTAAGAGCATACCTATTCTAGACTACATAACTGTTATTAAATATATGATTGACAGGAGAGTCAGACCCAGAGAACTGTTATCAAAAGGTCAGTGTCAAACCAGAGGGGAGAGTATAACAAACGCTTCCTTGTAAGGTCATTTCTGGGCTCTGGGTTATAGATGCATTTTCATTCATTTAGGACAAAACACTATACTGGGTGGGAAATGGACCACCTGAATTGGAAGGCAAAATTCGAATCCAAAATGAACTTGGCATATTGGATAGATTAGTTAAAAGCAAACAAAATGAAGAAATTTGTTGAGGCTAAATGCTGAATAGGACATAGAAGATAGAAAAAAGAAAACAGTGCATGGATATTGACTAGAGGCTGGACTATGTGTAAGTACATTAAACAACGATGGAGAGGTCATAGATGGTAACAACTGACCATAAATCAGGATTATAGAGCAACATCCACAAAAAATAGACAGGAAATGAGGATGAGAAGGGATCACTTCATTCTCTGGACAGCAGAGTGCCTAGAACATGGCAGGTGCTTAAGACTTGGAAAATTCAGAGAGGGTTCAGAGGAGAACAACAAAGGACTGGGCAAGTGGTAGAATGGGGAAAATGGAAGAAATATGAGACTTTTTGATTTAAGCATACTTTCTTTTCTCTCTTTTAAACCTTGACATTCTGTCAATCATTATTAAGTAATAATTCCAAAGCAGAAGAGTGGCAAGGGCTAGCATGTTGGGATTAAGTGATTTGCCTAGGGTCACACAGCTAGGATGTATGTGAGGCTAGATTTGAATCCTGGGTCTTCTATCTCCAGGCCTGGCTTGCCATCTACTTAGTCATCTTGTTACCCATTAAGTATACTTTTTAAATGCTTTAGCTCTTACATAGAAAGCTCTTAAATAGAAAACTGGCAACTAGTTGTTTTCCATATCCATTGATACCAGAATAAGAGGAAGAAACAGGATTTAGGTTGAGCAGATTTATGATTTCCTGATATTGGAGGATAAACATTGGAATGGATTCTTGAGAAAGTTACTGCATCTTCTCCTCTGGCAGACTTTAAAAATAGAATGATTCTTGCCTGCCTGGATTATTTCAGTGATACTTCCTGAAGGCAGTGACAAGGAGTAAATGAACATTGCATCAGTTCTATGATCTGATGAAAACCAAGGAGGAGGAAGAGCTAGGATAAATAAGGGCAGGAGGAATGTCATCCATCAGGCCCTTTACTCTGTATTGAGCACCTCCCTGAGCCTGGCTTAGGTCTACACACTTGTCATCTCCCTCTTCCTAGCTCTGAATTACTTACGTCTTCAAAGAAAGTTCTTGTTTGCAGTACTATTTCTTTGAAGTAGAAGCTCACATCTCTGTCTGAGAGAAGTTCTAGGATTTTTTTCAATGCCTTCAGGCTTTCACAGATGACTTCTGTTCGAGTCAGATGGTAGAGACCCCTGATGACTGTTTCTAACAACATCTGCTTATTCTTCTTCACCTGTTGAGATAAGAGGCCTCTTAATCCTAACAACTGTCCTTAGGGGCAGGGACTTCAGGAATTAGGGAGAAACAAAACCCAAAGTTCTATCTTGGGGTCAAAAGGATTTAGGAACCTCCTTTTCAGCCTTTTATTTAGCAATGTCTTTACTTAAATATTTTTTAAAGCCTTACCTTTCCATCTTGGAATCAATTCTGTGAACTGGTTCCAAGGCAGAAGGGCTAGGCAACAGTGATTAATCAACTTGATCAGGGTCACAAGTTAGTATCTGAGGTCATATTTGAACCCAGGACCTCTTGTCTCTCTCTGGGCCTGGCTTTCAAGTCTATGGAACCACCTAGTTGCCCCCCTTCACTTAAATTTCTGACAGCCAATGGATACATTTAAGAAAATTAATAAAAATTCCAGCTAAATAAGTGACAAGCTGATGTGCCTTCTCTTTAATCTTCATTAATTCTCTCACCTTTTGTGGTGACCCGAGGGCTACATTCCCAAGCCCTCTGATTGCCATTTGTCTCAAAATAGTATTGGTGTCCCAGGCACTCTGGTCTATTACAAATAGAACTTCTCTTAGATTCCCCTGTTTCCAAAGGAGTGGCTCTTTCATGACCTGAAATGAACATATTGTTAGTCTTGGAATTGGAGTTTTTCTCTCTTTTTAGAAGACAAGAAGGCAAAGGAGGCGATTGCCCTATGATCTGGAAATGGATTGTCATTACTTTGGGGTCATGGGAGAGAATAGTTGGACCTAGGCGTGATGGTCAGCAACTTGGTGGCTTTTGGCAGAGGCCAGGTTTCTGGAGAGAGATAGCACTGAGGATGAGGGTCCATATAGAATTCTTTCCAGAAACTGTGTGACGTGACATGATTTGCTATTGTTGTTGCAATCAGGAAGGAATGGTAGTTGGTTTGTGGAGCAGAAAGGCAACCACTGCTGCTAAGAGCTCTAATGAGGGAACTATTCTCCCTCTCTGAAGGTGCCTATAGGGAGCAGATAAAAGCAGAAAGCCCGGACCGATAGGTCAACTTTGGGTTTTGGAAAGTGGGAGTCAGAGAGGCAGGTGAGGCTTTCTTTTTGTGACAGAAGAGCACAACTTTGCAAAGCGTCAATACCCATCTCTGTGTGTGCACGTGCACATCTCTGGGGTATGTGCATTTCCTGCAAAAATCTTGTGCATTGGAAATGTGCAATAAGTAGTCTGGAGTTTTATATACAGACCTTGCTGAAAGGCTGGGCGGTGATATCTCTGTGCTACAAGCTCAATGACAATTTTAGACTGAACAGAATTATTTCTATCTTGTCTCCCACTGTATCCCTGTCAGAATTAATTGAATGCTGAAAGCAAGTCAAACCGGGCACACAAAAGTGGGGAAGTAGTGTGGTCAATGCCATTATTTTTGTCTCCAGCTTGGTTATAGTGTTCCGAATCTTAAAGTCTTACAATCATAAAAATAACTCAAAGCGATAAGATAGCATGCTGTGAGCTGTGCTGGGCCTTGCCTCAGAGAAGAATGCTGTGCCCGTTATTCGGAAGGCCTCGGAGGTTGAAGAAAGCGATAGGAACATGTGCTCCATGATGCCTATCATTATGTCCTGTTGCCAGACAACCACACTCCTAGAAAGGGCAAAGATCCAGTTAATATTGTCCCAGTTAACGCATTTCTGAATGGTGAGGGCAGAGTTTCTTAATTTGGGGGCCATAGACTCCCAAAAGGTTTGTGGGTAGGTTTCAGGGGATCTGTGAGGTTGGGTGGGAAAAATAGCATCTTTATTTTTCCTAACCTCTACATGAAATTTCTTCTTTCAATGTTTTAAAAACGTCATTGTGAGAAGAGGTCTATAAGTTTCATTGAAATACCAAAGGGAGTATATGGTTGAAAAAACTAAGAACCCTGAGTAAGGGGGAAACTTTAGGTACCTCGAAGCAGATAAACTTCCCATGAGATTACCTTATAGAAAAGGAATGTCAGATGTGGAATTTCTAAAAGACTTGTCTAGGAAAACAAATCAACTTTGTAAAAAATTGCACACAAGTGACACCTTTTTTCCCTGGTAGGATAGATAGGGTTTCAAAAAATTTTAACAACTCTTATCATATGTCTTAGAATTAAAAAAAAAAAAAGGTGTATTGGTTCCAAGCAGAAGAGTGGTAAGGACTAGGCAATGGAGGTTAAGTGACTTGCCCAAGGTCACATAACTAGAAAATATCTGAAAATAGATTTGAACTCAGTACCTCCCATCTCTAAGCTTGGCTCTCTATTCACTGAGTAACCTCACTGCACTTGTGCATAGGTTTTTGACTGCTGACCTTTATGCTATTCTACTTCTTTCCATTCTTTCCAATAACTTCCCTAACTCTTTTTTCCCCCTTGATCCTAGTTGAGGCAATTGATACAGTTGATTGAGAGCCCAGGTGTATTGCTTTTCCTGTTTGTTTTATTCATTCATTTTCTTAACATTCATTTAGCATCTATTATGTGTAAAATATTGTGTGTGTATATGTGTATGTGTGTGTATACAATAGGAAGCTAATAATTGCTTCTTGTTTATCCTCCGCAGGAACCCTAGAGTAGTTAGCCATTACCTGGCCAGTACACACACTCCTAAATGGTGGGAGTGGGGGCTACTCAATAGATTCCATAAATTGTCTCCCTCTTCAGACTCTTTGGCCAGACCCTCTTTTATAGCTTGGTTTTGCACACATCTCAGGGTGGTAGTCGAAAGCCTGAAAAAGAAAGCCAGAATTAGAGAAATGAGCTGGCTTACACTCAGCTCCGTAGAAAGAAGAATTTCAACTTCCCAAATATAATTTATCATCCAGGATTAGTAAGTGATATGTGGTAGTAAAAACAAGCAGACTGGCCTAGATGACCTGCTGAGATGGATGCAGGCAGTCAATGATATCATACCTTCTTGCCAGGCTGAGAAGTCAGCAATGCTGCAAGGATGGAATGAATAAAATATTTTGGAATTATTGGTTAGCAGTGAAATTTAGCTGCTCAGGAAAGGAGAAACCAAAGGAAATGCTAAGAGCTCTTCCATGAAGAAAAACTTCTGTTGAAATATTCTTTGAGTCCAAGTAAAAGAAAGGGCTGGGGGTGGACAAGGAGGAAAGGAGAGACACAAGGTGGAAGCTAGCTATGGGACAAAAATAGTAATAAGAAGGGGATGAACTATGCTCATTAAAATATAAAGGGATGGTGATGAGGGAAATCAGATGACATTACACTTGGCTACAAGGCTGCTTCAGCCCCAGGGGAGAGAAGGAAAGGAGACATTGCTCCAAAGACTGGGTCGAGGAAAAGGCCAAAGCATATTTGTGGTAAACGAGAGACTGAAATTATGTAAATTTATAAATCATGTAATCATATAGATACATGCACATAATTATAGATATAGTTATATAATTTAGCACATATGTATTTATTTAGAGGCAACTAGGTTGTACAGTGGTTAGTGCTTTGGGCATGGAATCAGAAATACCTGAATTCAAATCTGTTCTCAGATATTTATGAGCTGTTGTGACCCTCTTTTTGACTCCATCTTTTTTATTTATAAAATGCGAATTCTAATAGCACTTATCTCCCAGGGCCATTGGGAGGAATACATGAAATAATGCATATAAAGCACTATGCACATAGTAGATGCTATATAAATGTTTGCTATGTAGGCTAGTTTAACTCCAGTTAGTATTTAGTAAAGACAAATGATTGCTGGGAGCTAATCAATTAAAAGCATAAGGAGATTCTAAGCATAAGTATAAGAATGATTCAATGTCTCTATGACTCCATACCACACCAGATGACACAACAAAATGTATAGCATGGTCCTTAGGGTCTTTGAGGTGAGTACAGCAAGCTTTGCTTCTTTCTTTTTGGGAGATAAGCAAGGGATACATTGAAACTCTAAAGTAAACCCTTGCAAGGGAATTGCAGTGACAAACAAATAGCAACAGCTTCTGGGGATATGAAACAAATTTACTGGGTGATAGAATTATAGTATCATAAGTTTAGAAATGAAAAGAACCTCAGTCTAACTCCCTCATCTTAGAGATGAGAAAAATGAAGGACAGGAAATTTTAGGGACTTGTCTGAAGTCATGCAGGTGGTAAGAGGCAGAGATGGGATTTAAATTCATGTGTTCCGGTTCCAGACTATTTCCACTTCTGGCCACAAAATAAGGAGTACATCACTGCTGGGATCTGGAATCTACCTCTCTCAAAGGGTCAGACCCCACTCAATCTAGAGGGAATAGTCCTTTGATGAATGACCACTTGTGGGGGGAATGGAAGGAAGAAATAACAGCTGCTACCTAGGTTCTAACTTATTGAGAGACAACTCTGGAGAATAGATGAGAGTCCCCTGAGGAACATGTACTGTACCAGCTCATATGGACAGAGAGAGTCAGGGGCTATACACTCTTTTTCCCTCTAAAAATCTAACACTTTTTAGTCATTTCTTGAGAAGGTTTTATGTATCTGGCCAGACATATGAAGAAAAATCATAGCCCTAGATGTGAAGCCCAAGCTGATTTCACACAAATTTCTGAAGTGCCTACTATGTATAAGGCACTATGCTAGGAAGTGGGGAGATAAAGACAGAATTAAAGCCTACATACTACTTGAGCTCATGTACTGTTGGATCTGGTAGCAATTGTGTGGAAGATAGAATGGAGAGGACACAGACTGAAGCCAGAAAAAAACAACCAGTTGATGACTAGAGTAGTTTAGGCAAGAGACAAGTCCCAAATGAGATTGGTGGCTAGAGAGGGATGGATAGGAGAGATGGTATGGATATAGAATCTGTTCATAGAGAATCTGGTCCTCATGGTGAACTGCTAGGATTATGACTAATATATCTGCTAAACGTACAGGCCCTTACATTTGTTCTGTTCCATGACAGAGCCTGGGCTAGGATCTAGTACCCTGGAAAAAGAAATGTTTGTCAGCAGAAGACTTGTGTTTGAGTCCAAGCTTTGCAATTTATTGTTTTTTGACATTGGGCCAGTCATTAAGCTTCTGTTTTCTCAGTCATAAAATGAGGGAGTTGGATGAGATGGAGAATTCATCTCTAAAATCTCTTCCAACTTTTAATCTCATGGTCTTATGATGTGGTATCAGCAATTCCAAGCACCCCCACCATATCTGTAATTTACCTGCAGGGATCCCCATCTTGAGCTCTCTGTCCTTGCTGCATGATCCTCCTTCTCTCAGCCGTGTTTTGAGTTGGCATCTTGCGTCCCAGTGTGTAGCTAATGAGCTTCAATAGCAAGTAGAAAAGCTCTGCATATGAATCCCTGATAGGGATGCCAGTGTTCACCACCTCATATATAGCACAGGCGACCTGAGGGGAGAGAGAATCCCCTTGTCAAGAGGTGGGCCAATTCTCTTGGGGAATTCTGAGGGGAAAAATAACAGTAGGAATTACTGAGGTTCCAACTTATTGAGGGCTTTGGACACTTTCTTTCTGACTTATTCTTCAGATCTCCCTGTATCCTTCATGAATAGCTTGTGCTAAAAATACCTAACTAAGGTAGGATTTGGGAATTTTTGTTTTTGAAAATGGTCTAATCAATACTAGGGGTTCTTCTCATTCCTTGAAATTTCAAAAAGGGAAGCATTTTTGTTGTTACTGTTATTGTCATCATCGTTTGTTTTGTATAGGGTGATAGACAAAGCAGAAAACAGGCTTTTTTTGGTCTGATGGGGAAATTAGATTCTCAGCTTGAATTGTGACAGTGCTTTATCCAATTGAATCATCTGCTGAAAAAATTTTTGCTGTACTTGTTCCATAGATAATTGGTATTGAAATCTGATTGGCACTTGAGAAAGGGTATGAATGACATCAAACTTCCTATAGATGGGACTAGGGAGATTATTGAGTTTGGGTACTCATTCAACTTAGTGATAAGTTGTCTTACTGCAATTGTCTCTGATTCTGCTCCTTCATTATCCAGCCCACTCTCCAGTTTATCCATTAAAGCTCTTAAGAGGTGGATGTTGGGGCAACCATCCTGAGCTAGTGCTTTCCACAGTGCTTTTATGTCCCTAGAATTGTGAGGGAGTGAAAAAATCCATCAAGTAGTATTTCCTGGGTACCACAAAACCTATCACTATGTTAATAACATTTAAAAAATTAAATTTTATTTTTGAAATTATCAAGTTTTTAAAAATTTAATTTCTTCCCACTTTCCCTTGGGAAAAGGGGAAGAAAAATCACAATCTTTTAACATATAAGTACAGCCAAACAAAATTAATAACTATATAGGTCAATATGTGTCTCACTCTGTTTATTAGTTTATCAACTCTTTGTTAGGAGGTATGTAAGTATTCATCATTGGTCCTCTGGAATCATGTTTGATTACTGGATTGATCAGAATTTACAAGCCTTTTATTTTTATTTATTTATTTTTTAGGTATTTATTGAATTTTTATTTTTAATTTCAAACATTGTTCCTTGGTTACAAAAATCATTTTCTTTTCCTCTTTCCCTTTCCCCTCCCCCTCCCATAGTTTGCCTGGGTATTACATGTGTTCTTCATCAGAACCTCTTTCCATGTTGTTGGTATTTGCAATAGGATGTTCATTTAGAGTCTATTTCCCCATTCATATCCCCTTCAACCCATGTAATTAAGTAGGAGTTTTTCTTTAGTGTTTTTACTCCCACAGTTTTTCCTCTGGATGTGGATAGTGTTTTTTCTCCTGTAATTCTCTGGGTTGTTCAGGATCAATGCATTACCACCAATGAAGGAGTCCATTACATTTCATTATACCACAGTGTATCAGTCTTTGTGTACATTGTTCTCCTGGTTCTGCTCCTCTCACTCTGCATCACTTCCTGGAGGTTGTTCCAGTCTCCATGGAATTCCTCCACTTTATTATTCCTTTGAGCACAATAGTATTCCATCACCAACATGTACCACAATTTGTTCAGCCATTCCCCAATTGAAGGGCATCCCCTCATTTTCCAATTTTTTGCCACCACAAAGAGCGCAGCTATGAATATTCTTGTACATGTCCTTTTCCTTATTATCTCTTTGGGATACAGACCCAGCAATGCTATGACTGTATCAAAGAGCAGACTTTCTTTTATCACCCTTTGGGCATAGTTCCAGATTGCCCTCCAGAATGGTTGGATCAATTCACAACCCCACCAGCAATGAATTATAGTCCCCACTTTGCCACATCCCCTCCAGCATTCATTACTTTCCATTGCTGTCATGTTAGCCAGTCTGCTAGGTGTGAGGTGATACCTAAGAGTTGTTTTGATTTGCATCTCTCCGATTATAAGAGATTTAGAGCATTTTTTCATGTGCTTATTAATGGTTTTGATTTTTTTGACTGAAAATTGCCTATTCATGTCCCTTGCCCATTTATCATTTGGGGAATGGCTTGATTTTTTTGTACAATTGGTTGATCTCTTTATAAATTTGAGTTATTAGACCTTTGTCAGAGTTTTTTGTTATGAAGATTGTTTCCCAGTTTATTTTCCTTCTGATTTTGGTTACGTTGGTTTTGCTTATACAGAAACTTTTTAATTTGATGTAGTCAAAATTATTTATTTTACATTTTGTGACTTTCTAGGTCTTGCTTGGTTTTGAAGTCTTTCCCTTCCCAAAGATCTGACATGTATACTATTCTGTGTTCACCTAATTTACTTATAGTTTCCTTCTTTATGTTCAGGTCATTCACCCATTCTGAGTTTATCTTGGTGTAGGGTGTGAGATGTTGGTCCAAGCCTAATCTCTCCCACACTGTCTTCCAATTTTCCCAGCAATTTTTACCAAATAGTGGATTTTTGTCCCATTATAAGCCTTTTAAATTTTTTGATGCTATAATATAGATAGTCCTCCTGGTTCTGTCAATTTCACTGTGGATAAATCCATTTAAGACTTTCCAATTTCCTTTTTATATCTTACAGCATAATAGTATTCCATTACATGAATTACAGTCAATCCTCAACTTTTACTGAGGTAATGTTCCTTGAAAATGGCATGAAAGTAAAAAAATGTGAATGTTGACACAATGAATCTATTGGTAATAGGGGTTAAGTTTCCACAACCACACAAAACTGTTATCTTTCACTAGAGATTGCTGAAATACACTTTTGTACATGCAATTCTTTGTAACAAAACATTAATTCTGATAATGTGCCCTTTTCCTAACACAGTAACCATGAAATAAACCATAAAATGAGGTACACAAAATAAAATTGGTAACTTGCAAAACATTTTTTCTTGCTAGTAATTCCCTAGAATTCTGTGACTTTTGTATTAACGTCTCAATTAAAAAAGGAAAAAACACCTTGATTGCAGACATTATTCATTTTTCACAATACATGAAATCTATAGTACCATAAATATTGTATGGCAAATAAAATTCTTAAAACTAAAAAATTTTTAATCTAAATCTTACCTTCCACTGTGTCAGATCGTGGTATGAGGGCGTTGTACTGTATACTATACTGCTGCAAACCTCTCTACCTTGGCCGCCCTCTGAAAACCAAGGGAGAGGTTGCTGGGACTTTAATTGCTGCTGTTGAAAAATGTGGAGACTGGTGAGGTCTCATCATTACCTTAGAGCCCAAACAAAGGATTTGCAATATGCTTTGGGGGCATAATTGCACCACAAGAGCTTGACTTTTAAAAGCAAACAATGAAAATATGCAACAAATGGCCAGAGAACTTTTTTTCCCTAAAATTGTGGGGTGAACCAGACCAGCAAAGCACCTGATAGGATAATCCCTCAACCTGTGCTCATCATGCCTCTCATTCTTTTTTTCTCTACTGTACACAACCACAAATGTATGTGGTTGCCAATGGGAAAGTGAAACGAGGTTACTAATAAAATCACAGAAATGCTTGAAGTCATGGAAGTTACACAGGCAAATGTTGAGGATTGACTGTACCATGATTTATTCAACCATTCCCCAATTGATGGGCACCCCTTTGTTTTCCAGTTCTTTGCCACTACAAAAAGAGCTGTTATATATGTTTTTGTAGAAAAGAATCTTTTCTTCTTTGATATCTTTGAGGAGTAAGCCTAATTATGTTACCACACAGTCAAAGGGTATGTACAATTTATCAATGACATTTTGAGGAGGTGGTGGACCATGCTCTTCATGTAGGAGATATTGAGGATTTTTATTTAACTAGTCAGAGTACTTCCCTGGATCATTATATATTAATAAGATGAGAGATGATTCTCAGCTCTATATGTTTACCCTTAGTCTCTCTCCTGAGGTACAATTATGAATCACAACTGGCAATCTTGACCTAAAAATATCTCATGGTTGAGAAATACCCAAAATAGAATTCATTATTTTACTCCCCAAACCTCAACTTCCTGATTTTCCTCTCAGCCTCTGGGCTACCTTTAACTTTTCACCTCTTACTCACCCCATAGATCCAACATGTTTTGAATTTCATCATTTTAGCCTTTAAAACATCACTCATACATGTCCCTGTCTTTCCATTCCTATAACCACTACTGTAATCAAGGCCTCTATTAGCCTTTTATACTATTGCAATAGCTTTTTAACTTCTATCCACCTGAAATGTTTTTTTTTTTCACTCTGAATCTATCATCCACAATGTTACAATGATAATTATTTTTTAAAGTGTCATTCTGATTATGTTGCACCACTGCTCAGTGAGCTCCAGTGGCTGCCTCTCAGGGACTTCAGAATTAAATATAGACTCCTCTGTTTTGACACTTAAAGCTTTTTACAACCTGACTCCTTCCTATCTTTCTAGTCCTCTTACTCTTTCCTTAGGCACTCTGTGATACAGTTCCAGTGACCTCCCAATTTAGCTCAAAAAGCTCTCCATTTCCCATCTCCATTTTGGATTAGCTGTCTCCATTTCTTGGAACATGCTGTCCCATAATCTTTGCCTCATAGTTTCCTAGCATCCTCTCAGATTCATTTTAAATCCCTTCTTCTGCAGAAAACTTTCTCTAGTCTCTCAGCTATTAGCAGCTTCCCTTTTCTAATTATCTTCCATTTGCTCTATATCTATCTTGTATCTAGCTACCTGTTTATATACTTTCCTCCATTAGAATGTAAGCTCCTAGAGGTGAGAGACTATTCTTTTTTGCCTTTATGTCCCAAACATTTGGCATAATTACCTGGTACATAGTAAACTCTTAATAAATTATAGACTGTATTTTTGGGGTGGCAAGAATGGCAACCACAATTTGAATTATAGAAAGACAAATCCCAGCTCAAAGAACTTCTTAAAAAAACAACAACAACAACAGCATTCTGCTCCCAATTGTTCAAAAGTGGTATGATTCGCCTTGGAAGGCAGTCAGTTCTCCATAATTGGAAGTCTTCAAGAGGTCATCTGTTTGTAGATGTTGTGGAAGGCCTCAGGAAGGAGTTAGACTAGATGAATCACTGAGGTCACTCCCAAGATTTTTTTTACAAAATCTTTATCAAGCAGGGCACTCTAAGAAAGAGAAAGAATACTTCCTGCTAAAGCTCAGGATGTATTTTTATATAACATTATGTCTCATTATCTAATAAAGTATGCATGTGAATCCCTTCAGAAAAGAATAATACCTGCTACAAATAATTCAGATGAGAAAATTTTCTTCTAATGACTTAGCTGCCCCATATTTTGTATCTATTGTTATTTGCCTTTTCTCAAATAATATACTCACTTTTTATCCTGGGGAGGTAGATGTCCCTTATTAGGATAATAGAAAGAAAGCTTTCCACTAGTACCTACCTATCAAAAGGAAGAGGCTTATTCAAGAGATTGCAAACAACTTCCTCGAGGTGGAAATTTGCTATCTGAGTGATAGCCTGTAGAACAAAACTGAAGCTTTGCTCCTTAAGTCTGAGGATGGGCATGTGATGGTAAATTGAGCTCAAGATATCCAACAACTGGAAGGAAAAAATGTAAACCTAAGTATCATTTTTATAGATATAATTTTTGCATGTAAAAAGCAAAAAAACTGTTGGGCCTCTGAAGATACCATCCATTTTATGTGTCCAATAATCTACAGGTGGTTAAAGATTAGCGATTATCCATACATATGATGTTTGGTATATTTCTTGATCGTGAGCCCTCCTTCTGAATTGACACTTTGCACTGCAGACAAAGACAACTGAAACAATAGTAACTGAGATCATAACCCACAAATACCCCATAATTCTTTGCAAAGTTCTTAAATGTAAGTTCCCTTTAATGGAACATTTTTGTCAAATCATCTATACTGATTGTGCTCTACAACTAGCTTTGGAGGACAACTGTTGTGCTATTCTCATCTTTGGCACTTTTTTGGTCATTCCCATTTCAAACCTCATTTGTCTTGTACTCTGACAGTGAAGGATTTGTCTGTTCTCAAGTACCTTACCTTTTATTTGGTATTTCTTTTTTTTTGTTCTAAACAAGGGAAAAATATTTGGGCATCAACACTCAAGATAAATTTATAGATTATATCCCATTGCTGAATAATAATCTCTGCTTTATACATATATACACATACATACACACACATATATGTGTATATATAAATACATATATGTAATTGAGAATTGGGGATAGATTTTACTGTGAAGAAAAAGTTCTGTGTCTGATTATATGAACCTCTGAGAGATATGGAAATGGCACAAGTCTTAAAGAGATGATGTTGCATTCTCCTTGCCCTGGAGGATAGGATCTCATGAGAATGAGTTGTGCAGAGACACGGGGATGAGAAGAGATTTTGGACTGATGATTTGAATGAATGACTGAGAGAGATGGAGGAGGTGTCTGGCAGTCAGCTGCTACTGCTGTCATGAATCACTAGAAGGGGGTGATGGCTTCCAAATTTGCCCTCTCTTAGAATTTTTTGTCTTGTTCCAAACAAAGTTTCCAGATGAAAACAGACCTCTCTGTAGTTTCTATTAGGTCACCAAGTAGCTGCCCAAGTGTCCTTAAATAGGGAATCCCTGATCACTCTCACTCTTCTTCCTCTGCCCATTATTGGATGACCTTTCATTTGATGTTAGGGCACAAAAACTTGTATCTTCCAAGGTCTAGCTCAGTGTAAGGACTATAGTAACCTCTCCAATCTTTTCTGTATCTATTTATTTTTTTCTCTTCTTGATTTCCCCCTTGAAGCCTCAAGAAAATTAAAAACTTTCTGAAAGGGAAGCCAAGTCTCCCTGTCAGAATATGATCGACAGTAATGACTCAAAGCCCCTTTCCAACTTCCCATCTTTATTTCATTGGGAGTTTGATTAACTAGTTTCCATTTCCTTAGGGGTTCTTTCCTTTTTAACATTAGTATAAATTGACACCAGTTCTCTGTTGTAGACTCTTTGCTCCCTTCTCCCAATATCTGCAAAACCAGGTAAGAAATTCATAAAAATCCACCAGATTATTGTTTTAGGAGAGGGTGTCCAATTCTTTCAGGGAACCTAATTCCACCTAGGGCTCCATGGGATGAATCTATTTTTATCTTTCTCCTTAACTGCCCTTCATTTTGTATCTTTCCTCAATAAAATTAGCCAACCCATACTGTTGTGTGAGTTCTGTATTTCCTTGTATTGGATATTGGTATTCTGATCTTCAAGTCTGTATCAAGACACTTCCTGAAAGTAGTCTAGCAGAAGAAAGGCATAGCTCCACATCTCATAATATATACAAAATAAACTAAAAATGGTTTAGATTAGACATAATTTAGACATAAATGTTTAAATCATAAACAAATTAGTGGAGTTTGGAAGAAATTTCCTATGTGACCTATAGACAGGGGAATAATTCATAACTAGAGATGGAGAGATTCAGAAGAAATAAAATGGATAATTTTGATTACATTAAAAACAAAACCAATGCATCTGAAATCAGAAGAAAAGCAGGAGACTGGGAAAAAATCTTTGCAGCAAGTTTCTCTTTAAAAGTTTCTCTCATCTAGGGAATAGAATCAAATTTATCAGAGTAAGAGTCATTTGCTGATTGATAAATGTTGAATCATTTTATACCAAGGGTATAAATAGGAAGTTTTTAGGGGAAGAAATCACAGCTATACATAGTTATATGAAAAAGTGGTCCAAATCACTTACAATTGGAGAAATGCAAATAAAATAAACTGAGAAATACAAATTAAAATAACTCTGAGTAAAATAAGTCTGAGTTTGACACTCATCAGATTAGCAAAGAAGGAAAAAAGGAAAATGACAAGAGCAGGAGGAGAGATGTGAAAATAGATATGCTGTTGCACTGATGTTGGTGCTTGAACTAGTCTAAATATTTTGGATAGCAACTTGGAACTATGACGCAACAGGTATGAAATTGTTCATACCTTTTAACCTAGGTTCATACCCTAAAGAGAACAAAGAAAGAGGAAAAGAACTATTTATAGAAACTCATTTTGTGGTTGGCAAATAATTGGAAAATGAGGGGATGCTTATCAATTGGCATAATGGCTGAACAAGTTGAGTTGTAAGAAATGATGGTGGGGGCAGCTAGGAGGCTTAGTGGATAGAGAGCTAGGCCTGGAGACAGGGTTCAAATCTCAATTCAGATACTTCCTAGTTCTGTTACCCTGGGCAAGCCAATTAACCCCAATGGCCTAGCCCTTCCTGCTCTTCCACATTGGAACTGATAGTATTGATTCTAAGACAAAAAGTAACAGTTTTTTTATAAAATGATGAAAGTAATGGTTTCAGAAAAACCTGGGAAGATTTATATGAACTGATGCAAAATAAAGGAAGTAGAATCAGGAGAACAATTTATATAGTAACAGAAATATTGCACCCAGGCAAAGATAACAAGATCATAAATTTATTACTAGAAGAGGCCTTGGAGTTAAGTTCAGTCCTCCCATTCACAGATGGGAAAATTGAGGCACAGAGAGGTAAAGTGACTTTCTTAGGGTTATATAGTTACTATGTATCAGATGTAGGCTTTGCATTCAGGTCTTCCTGATTTCCCCATCCATTGCTGCTCTTCTTCCTTCTTCCTCCTCCTCTTCTTCTCTCTGTTTCTCTCTCCTCCTGTCTTCTCTTTCCCCCCTTTCCCTCCTCCCACTCCTCTTCTTCCTTATTGCCATCCTCTCTTGCCCTTCTCTCTTAGCTATAAGGCTTACCTCTTTTTTCAAGGTATCTCCCTGTTCCTTTAGGATAGTGATTACCCATATACTGGATGCCTTTGAACATTCAGGGTTGAGGTTCTCCATACTTTCTAGTGATTCTTCTAGGAATGCTTGAATTTCTTCATTGGGGATGAATTTTCCAACAATCTAAAATTTGAGACAGATATTAATTGGTATTATTGGTCCCTAGAAGTCTCATTAAATTTGACATTGCTTTTTTTAGTACCACAACATTTATTTGATGTTTCTAAGCTTCTTAAATACATATAGCCCATTGCACCTTAAAAAGTATTTCAATACATTAGACCCTTTGGCAGGGAATTATTATACTCATTTTAAAGATGAGAAAATTGAGGTTCAGGTTTAGGAGCATATATCTTTCAATTATAAGTGATTTTTCTTTCAGAGAGTTAGGGCTGGAAGGAAACTTAGAAGTCACTTAGTCCACCCTTTATTTTAGAGGTAGGGACAATGAAGTCCTGAGATGCTAAATAAATATGTCTAAGGTAACACAGTAGCATATGGCAGAGATGGTTGAGGTCTTCAACCTCCAAGTCCAGCATTTCTTCTATCTACTATATCATGGTCTCATATAAACTCAAATTTATTGATGAACAACAAGGCTGAGAAAGGTGGTTTCAACATTTCTATTTATTGTACATTCCTTAAAGGGAGAGAGAGATTCCATACTGGCAGGATAGGATTCTTAACAATAGGTATAATCTGGAGCAATTGGTGTTTAAAGAGAAAACTACCTTTAGGAAAATGTTATGCTTTCATGGATGACATCCTTCATCAGAAAGGGAATCAGAAATCCTGGAGGCAACTGATAGAGAGTGGGAAGGCATGGGAAGAGAGAAGAGATTTCATGGCAAACGGGAAGAAATGATCATGGGGAAGGCCATTGTGAGTCTTGAAATTTCTCAGACTTGTGAATGTTAAAACAATTCCCCATTGGGGAATTCTCCATTGGAACAATTCCCTGCTGGGACCTTTCCCCATTTGGAAAGTGAGAACTCTACTTAGATCAGAAATGGGAAGACCTCTACTCCACCTGCACTTAAGACTGCTTTAGGGGAGAAAACTCCTTGCTGAAACAATGTAAAATACTTACACCCATACTTAAGCCATGCCTATTTTTAGAATTATTACAAAGGGGTGCTAAGTACCTATAAAAGTCAGGCAACTTGTGAACTTAAAAGGAGCAAAGAGGAAAAAACTTACACAGAGATTCTAATCTACTCAGGTGTGGATTACTAAAAGGATTAATCGACTCAGGTGTGAATTCAGATGGGCAGTCCTTTGTAAAACATCTACAGTGATTGGTAGATGGAAGAACTTAGGAGAGGTAACATAGGAGAAAACCCGCTATATAAGAAAAAGGAGAGACTGTTGAAAAAGCTGTTGAGATATACAGGCTCTTGAGAGACAATCTCTAAGGAGGTCTTTCAAGGGAGGCTGACTGGCTGGAACTCCCTCTGGGGAGACTCTGCCCCCCTGAATCCTCGCTTGAACAGTCAGCTGGGAAAGGCTGCTTTGAAGGGTCTCTCTCGAGACTCTCTCGGGGACATTCAGATGGAGGATTGAGCTGGTGAAAGCAGCTGAGATGATGCTGGCCTGGTGTCACTAGAATCCTTGCTTGGACAGATCTTGTGGTGAGTGATTAAGGACTGACTGATCTTTTCTCTTAGGGCTTAGGCCTGGGTTGGCCAGTACTGGCCAGGGTCGGCTTATCCCTTTCTCATTAATTCCTTTTCTGTCTCTTTCTCTCTTTCTTTAATTCCTCATTTGTATGAATTAAAATCTCTATAAAACCCAGTTAACTTAGGTATATTTCATAATTGGGAATATTTCCCTGGCAGCCACCTTATATATTTGATTTGAAACAAGACACTGTAGTGAAAACATATTTTCTGCGGTCACAATTTACTCATCCATTCTTATAATCACTACAATTTATATCTTCCACTCTTATATCTATCGCAATTTAAGTCTTCCACTATTTTAATCTACTACATTTTATGGCCTTCAACCATTTTAATTATCATAGTTTATGGTTCCTACTCTTTTAAATGCTACACCATGAGTAGTAATGAACAGTAAAATCAGGGATACAAGAACATTTCTAACATAAGGAAATGCTTCTATCCTCTCTGTCTTCTCAAGAAGGAAAAATGGGACAAAATCTACAACATGCAAACCATTTAGAAGAGGGAACTTCAAATAAGTTCCTTGAAAAATTTAATTCTAAGCAGAATTCAGAAGCTTAAGGAATAAGTAAAATGATCATGATTAAAGAGTAAAAATATAAATTAGTCAGAAAAGGAAGAGAAATAATTAAGGGAATGAAGACAAGATGTTTTCAGAACTACCCCCCTCCCCCGAAAATTGAAAGAAAATTCAGCAGCTGAAGGAGAGGGAGTGGATTTTACTTGACAATTTAACTGTGAGGCATAAAGGTAAAGAGCTAGATAACTAGATAAGAGGAAAAATGAATAGAATTAAGATAAAAATACTGCAAAATAGGAAAAAAGAAGACAAACTAGGTGTATGGGGACATGAAGAGGAGAGAAAAAAGAGGAAGCGGAAATAGGGTTGGACTAAAATATTAAGCGAAAATAAATAGTCAAAGTATTGGATTTATGAAGGAAGGGAAAAAGAACAAAAATAAATTTGGATGTGGAAAAAATATAGAAATAAATGGAGGAAAATACAAACCTAACTTCCATAACTTAAATATGGAAGGATTGAACAATCCAATAAAATGAAAAAAAGGACTGGATGATATATATTCTATATGGACCCTAAGAATATGTTGATGGGGTTCTTTAGCATGAGATCTTGCCTTTGGTGGAAGAAAGTTGGATTCTCTGAGCCTTTCATGTGTTATTTCCAACTGGGCAATGCTAGGGATGAGACAAAAACTTCTTTAGGGGAGCTAAGGTTGCCTATTAGAATACAAGGTTTGATTACTCAAGGTTGACAAATTTAACTTTGCCCTGTCTAGTCTTAAAAATTATAGTGTTAGGGATAGTTTTCACTACAGTTTTGCATTAGCATGTATATGGTTTGAAATACATCTTGAGGGAGATCTAAGTTGAAAGTTGCCCTGAGAAATTCAGCCAGGAAAAATGTCAAGGCCCCACAGACAGATAAGCTTAGGGCTTGTGCTGGGGCCTGTCCAAGGTACCTGATAAACTTCAGCACTGAGACCCCAGGTGCAAAAAGCAACTTTCCAACAAAGGTTATTCATGAAAAAGTATTTAAACCCCAGCCTGTCAGAAGCAACTTGGAACTCTGATGGTGGAGGTTCCCACTGATGCACATATCAGTTTTTTTTTTTTTTAAATAAAGGGCCTTTCCCTGCCTGTTTGCATTGTCTGTGGTCTTCCATGGTGGTGGGTGAAATCCCGGACCTTAACAATCTCTCTTCTCATTTGATACTACAGAACTATGGGAGTGAGGTACCATTCTTTTCCTTTCCTTTTTACAAATGAGAAACCTGAGACTGAGCGAAGTTAAGTGACTGAGGCAGAGTCATACAACTAATTAAGTGTCTGAAACAAGATTTGAACCAAGTCTAGCATTTTCCCCCTCTATACTACAGAGTTTTCTCCTTTCAGTGTTTGCAATAGTTATTAATCAGCCGATCAGTCAAAGCAGTTACAATGTTAGATTGTGGGAGCAAAGAACATTGAAAGAATGCTTGTTATCCAGGCTAATTATGTGAGCATATGGTAGAGTATTTCTTGGCTAGGTTTTTAGATGAGGAGACTTTGTTTCAAAGCATTTTTTTATCTAACTCTGGGTCAGCAGTGAGGGCAGAGAGATATTATCAACATAACTCCAAAAAGAGGCTTTTCAAAGAATCATAGGTTTGGAGCTGGAAAAGACACGGTCTGATCCTTGAATTGTACAAATAGAAGAAATAGGAAATTAAGAGGGAATGATATCTACAATTGGCTTTTTGAAAGATAAAAATATTCTTTTTAGGCCTGATTGCTTCCAGACATGAAGCTGTTAACTTATTATTAAATATCCAGATGATTTCTTTATAGACTTAACCAGGAATAGTATTCCCAGTTTTAAGACTTATTCCTCAACTGATAAATGGTCAAAGGTTATGAACAGGCAGTTTTCAGATGAAGAAACCAAATCTATTAATAGTCATGTGAAAAAATACTCCAAACTACTGATAATTTGAAAAATGAAAATTAAAACAACTCTGAGGCACCACTTCCTTTCCATCAGATTGATTTAGATGTCAAAAAAGGAAAATGACAGATTCTAGGGGGGATGTGGGAAATAGGTTCATGATACACTGTAGATAGAGCTATGAATTAGTCTAAAGATTCTGGAAAGAAATTTGGAACTATGCCCTTGGAGCATTAAATTGTACATAACCTTTAATCTAGTGATATTGCTAATATGTCTATAATCTAAAGATATAAAAGAAGAAAAGGGCCTCTGTATACAAAATTATTTATAGTAACTTTTTGTTGATGGTAAAGAATTGGAAATTGAGAGGATGCCAACAATTAGAGAAAGGCTGAACAAGCTAGCAATAAATGTGATGGGATGCTTTGTGATATAAGAAATGATGAAAGTGATGGTTTCAGGAAAACTGGGAAGACATATACATTCATGCAAAGTAAAGTGATCAGAGTCAGGAGAATAGTTTGTATAGTAATAGTGATATTGTAAAGAGAACCAACTCTGACAACCTTAGCAATTCTGGTCAACAATGACCCTTTGCAATTCAAGTGACTTATTATGAAAGAAGCTATCCACATTGAGAAAGAGAGCTGATAATTTTAGAGTATAGTTTGAAGCAGGTTTTTCTTTCTTTTCCTTTTTTTTTTGGAACCTGGCTAGTGTGGAATATTGTTTTATAGGACTATATGTATTGATAATGGATTTTGTTTTTCTTGACTTTTCAATGAGTGGGGGATTTGTAGGGTAAGGGAGAGACTTGGAATTGAAAACAAAAGTGAATTTTTTAAAAAAAGAAAAATATTCTATTTCATTCAACAGTTAAGCATTATACATCCTATACTCTACCATTTTTTATGTTTATCATGATATTTGCACATTGGTCTGGACATGAGCATTGGTTTCATATAGCACATAACCTTGGGTGCCAGTTGATCTTTGTTTACCTTCCTTCTGGGCTTGTAGCTATTCTCTATACATGATATGTAATCTTCTCCCTTCCTGTTACTATATATATATGGTCCCCACTGTGCCTCACTGAATCTATAGTTTCCTCCAGTTCACAGATCATATTCTATATGAAGCCTTTCCTTGTCCCTCTAGAAATTGGGATTTTCTCCTTCTTAAAATTATTTTATCTCTATTACTTTGTCTTTATTTGGTTTTGTGTTAGCTATATCATCTATACTGGTCCCATGAGTAGAATGCAGGCTTCTGGAGGGCAGACTGTTTTGCTTTTGTCTTTATAAGCACAGAACTTAGAACTGTGTCTTGCATTCAATTAGCTCGTAATAAATATTTGTAGAATGAATGAATTTTGCGTCCACGTGGAGATGGTATCCACTGGATTATCTAGAGTTGTGGTGTGATTACTAATAAAGCTGGGCTCTAGATCACTCAGAGGCACAGGATTTAAAAGCAACTGTGGATAAAAGAAGTCTCTCATGAGCTCTGGAAGCATTACTTTGTTCTCTAGCTCTATTCTTCCCTTAAGTTACCTTAGCCATATTAGACGCAATCCAGAGCTGGACTTGGGTATCAGTAGAGTGTAGTCCTTCTTGCAGACGCCTCAGTTTCTCTATTTCCTGGGGCATATCTAAAATCACCAAAGGAAAAACTGGATCAGAATTCAGAGTCTGTTAAGTTAGAGCTAGGGTTCTAAACCATTTGTGTGTGTGTGATAGACCCCCTTGGCAGTTAGTAAAGCATATAGATAAGACTCTTTTCCAGAATCATGTTTTTAAATGCATAAGATAAAATGCCTTGAATTACAAAGGAAGCCAATTACATTGTAATATAATCAAGAGAATATCTTTTTAAAAATCCTCCCCCCAAGTTCATGGACCACACATTAACAACTCCTGGGGCTAGAAGAACAGCTCATAATATGTTTTCCCAGCATATCAGCTGTAGCAAGACTTTGGTTATCTCAGTTTATGGCTGCTTTCTGTGCATTTACTATCTATTAGACACAGAAGCACACATGAGGACTGTTTCAAAAGCATTAGATAATCAGGCAAAGGTCCTTTCTGAGACCTGGTTTCAGAGAAAATTTTAAAAAATTGGGATTCATGAAGCAAGTTAGTGTCTTCCCAGTTTATCTGAAATGAGTTGACTAAAATATTCTACTCTAGTCAAGACCAACTGAGATGTCCACTTTCCTTCTGACATCCCTCTGATGTCCATCTCTGCCATGCCGTTCACTCAGTTTGTTTCTCTTCTCTTTCATGCAAAAGTATTTCTTCAATAAATTATTTACTTCCCAAGCGAATTGTGAAACATATAAATGTATACACATATAAATTAAAATATGCAATTTAAATCTCGCACCTTTCCCTCCTCTCTCCATAGGTATGAGATTTCAATTAAATGGAAAAACTAGCATACTGGTGTTTTCCTCCAATTTCTCTCCTCTTTGTTTAAATAAGTGGTGTGATATGCACGTTCTAATGGCTATTGAGAAGGTGTAAGCAGAAGACCTTCCTCTTTAGTATGGTCAGACTCAGTAGAAAGCTTTGCTTGGCTCTTGGATTCTGCATCTGGCCTCCGACCAGCATCATACTTTTGAGTTTTTAGGTAAGAGTTTCTTTGACTATGCTTAGTGATATTCATATAAGGTCATGCTATTTAAGTAAAAAAAATCCATATAGACTTCTTTATATTCACCTTTGAAATACATTTAACCTTTGAAAAATAGTATAGCTTTCAATTAAAGAAAACCACAAGGCAGAGGAAATAAGACCAACTGAACTGTTTTCATCTGAAACTCTCAAAATACTTAATAATCATTCATAGAAATTTACAATTTTTGTTTAGAAAGAGAAAGAGGAAAATGGGAGGAGAGGAGCATCATTAACAGCAGAAGAAAGGAGAAAGTCTTTTTATCAAGTGGTTCCCTTATATCGGCCTCTCACCTTGGAGAAAAAATAGACCAATAACAGCATCGGCAGCCCACAGGCGGATGGTAGGTAGGGTATCACAACAGTGAGGTGCAAAAAGTCCAAGAAGAGGACCAATTTTAAATCTGTCTGGTGACTATAGAGAAAGAACAAAGATAACTTCAATACTTCTCACATAGGAGAAATGACATTCCATTGTATTCTGCACATCACATTGAATTTCACTCATTTCTTTCCCATAGACCCAAAGAAATAAAATGAGATTTGAATTTTCCCGTTAAAAGAGGTTAGTGATTCCCTATCATAGCAGAAACTACCTAAGATCCATTCTAGTTGCATTTGTCAGACTTAGGCTTTTGAGTTTAGAGAAATCTTTTGTGATTCAGTAAAATTTTATTTAGTTGAGGGATAGAGATTTTAAAAAATGAACAGACTAAAAAGGTAGTTTATATTTTCCTAAAGAAATCAATTCTTTTCAGATTCATTCATCTAAAAGACACTAGGATACTCACATGATAACAGTTTATCAAGACCTTTGAACAGATCTGTAATGCTCTTTCTCTTTCCCATTCTTTTGATGAAACAAGCCAGATTCGAAGAAGCTAATTGGTAATTAAGAAAAAGCGATACATTCTTTAGATTTTCTTTTTTTTTTTTTTCATCACAGTGCTGTTTCTCTGTCTTTCTGTCCATCTGTGTTTGTCTTCCTCCATCTTTCTCCTGCCCCTATCTATGACCATGGGGGGAAAGCTTAACATTGTTAAAGATTTAGTATCCTTTCTTCCCTTTTTTTTTTTGAGGAAGCAATCATCTATCTCTATCACTGGAGGGAGAGGGTTGAGGTTGATAATAATTGTTCTTTGTATGAACTATCTCCTCTTCTAGGTGGTGGGAATTGAGGACAAATACTGTGTTGTGTACTACCTCTTCATTATCATTATAGGCAGCATGCAAAATTGTGCTGGGCATAGAATATTGGCTTAATAAGTGCTTGTTGGGCAACTAAATGAGGGACAGGAGCAGTGACATGAATGGGAGGGAAATGTTATTCTTTCTTTTCTTACAAACTAGAGAAATCTGTGAAATAGGTTGCGAGGAACAGAAAGAGGTAAGAGAGAGTTGGACAGAGGGAGCCATAAGGGGAATGGAGAGTGGGTGGAGAGTTAGAAGGCAAATGAAAGAAAGTAGCCACCAACGCCAGTGGTTCCAACTCACATTAAACATTTCTTGACATTCTTCTGGGTCTAAGGTGCTCCACACTAGAGTTCTCATAAGTTTTCCAAGAGCATCCAAGGACCTTCCATAGAGAAACTGAAACCAGAAATAAGTCTTTTAGGCTCAGCTTCAGTCAAGGTCACTGTCCTATCATGATTTTTCAGAAAATGCTAAAGAAGACTATAATAATAAGATTGCTGAATTTGTAGCTAGAAGGCTTAGGTTCAAATCCCAGTTCTTCAATTTATTACTTATATAAATTTGGACAAGTTACCCAATCTCTCTGGGTTCTTTTTCCTCTTTTGTAAAAAAATGGGGCTGAGTTAGAAATTGCAGATTCTTAAACTGAGGTCCATGAAGTTTTTAGAGACAATTTTGATAACTATTTTAATATTACTTTTCTTTTTAATAACACATATTTTATTTTATGAATTGTAAAATATTATTCTGAAAAGTGGTTCAAAATTTCTTACAGATTAACAAAAAAGTTCATGACACAAAAAAGGTGAAGAACTCCTTGAATTAGATTTCTACAGACTCTTCCAGGATCAATCCTATGATGATATCCTGGTTTGGGAACCTAGACCTCCTTCCCTCATACTTGGATGTGTGCCTTGTCCTCATCAGACTGTCCATCTTCTATCATTTCAGTTAAAGGAGGAAGGAGAACAAGACTGCGAAGACTTTCTTCCAAGAGATTTAGGTTGTCATTAAGAGGTAATTGAGGTTTCAGTTTGCTAAAATGAGAAAGATTTGGGAGAATACGTGTTAGATTAGGAACTATGAAAAGCAAGAAGATGAGGCAAATGGTTCCCACAACTTGCTTCTCTTATCCTAAGAAGAGAGGACGCATTTTTTTTTTTTTGTGGTAGGGATAGGGAGAGAAGCTAAAAGGACAAGAGTAAATATACAAAACTGGATGACATTTGTGTGAGAGATCTCAGAGGACACTGAAGATAAGCTTCTACTGAATTCCTTTGTATTCCTCAATAGATTTCTGTTACAGTTGGTATTTCTTTGCTAATTTTCTCTGGTCTTTGAACATTTTTTTCTTATATATATATAATATCTATCTATCTATCTATCTATCTATCTATCTATATCATACAATCTTAGCAACAAGGATCCCTACTCATTTTGTATCACTAATTGTGCTTAGGCCAATATTATGTATACCCTAGGTAATTAATGAATGCATATAACCAATGAGTGATAAAACTTTAAACTAGTTTTCTTTTTAGGTAAACAAGGCATTGGAGCTAATCCATGGGAATGAGGATAGGGCAAATATTTTTTAATCTAGATGAGCAGACTTTGGGCAGATAGATGGCACAGTGGATAGAGTTTTGGGCTTGACGTCAGGACAGTTTTTCTTCCGGAGTTCAAATCTGGCCTCAAATGCTAGCTGTGTGACCTCAAGCAAGGTGCTTAACTCTGCTTGCCTTAGTTTCCTCAGCTGTAAAATGATCTAGTGAAGGAAATGGAAAAACCACTCCATTGTCTTTGCCAAGACAAGCTCAAACAGAATCATAAAGAGTCAAATGTGACTGAACAATAACAAAAGAAGAATTCCAGAAAATTCCTTAAAGAAGATGCATTTGTATTCTATACTTTATTAAAGCTGACTCTTTTGATTGTCTACTTGCTTCTTGATAGTTTGCCAGTACATCTAGTTTGTTACTTTTTTGGAAAGAGACAGAGTTTTTAATCCAAATCACATTTATAGGATTTTTATTTTGGCCAGGGCTAACAGGTAAACCTGCTGATTTGGGTTATAGAGGAGAGATAAGAGCAGTAATAGGATGTTCTATACCTTAGCCATCGAATAGCAATTAATGCTTTCCATCGGACAGGGCTAGCTAAGGAATCCATAGGTTCTTCTCTGATCAAATCCTGCAACACAAAGAGGAAAAATGGGCTTTAAAGATTTTTTTTTTGCAGGGGGCTTATTCCTATTGAAATTAAGCTTATTTCTATTCCAACATTCTTGATCTTCCAGGTACTGATGCTTTCCTGTAGCTTCAAGGAGGAAATGTTAGTGGGAAATGAAATATTTGCTATCTATCCAAATGAGATAAAGTTTACAAGGCTCTTAGTACAGTACCTGGTGGTACATTGTAAGTACTTAATAAGTGATGCTTATTTCCTTCCCTCTTTCCTTCCCTAGGACTGGCCAGTTTGTTTCCTAATTATTCATTTTTAAAAATCCTTACCTTCAGTCTTAGATTCAATACTGTGTATTAGTTTCAAGGCAGAAGAGCAGTAAGGGCTAGGCAAAGGGGGTTAAGTGACTTGCCCAAGGTCACACAGCTGGGAAGTGTCTGAGCCCAGATCTGAACCTAGGACCTCCCGTCTCTAGGCCTGGCTCTCAATCCACTGAGTCAACCCAGCTGCCCCACCCCCACCATTTGTTAAATTTGGAAGAAAAATTCTATTGTTGAAATGATAATAAGGGGACATGATGAAGAAATTCAGTCTCTCCCCTCTGCTAAAGGTCTGATTGTCACCTCCAGACTTCCAGGTGCAGCCCACAATCTGACTATTACTCACTCCCCATCCCAGATAGTCAGGTGTGTTATCACTCATGCTAAACCAGGCAAAAAAGTGATGTTATGTACCTAATGCCATATAATGCCTATACCACTAATGCTTGGGGCCAGTGTAAGGAGGAGAGATCCCTCTGGGTCTATGTGTAGCAAAGACCCTTTTTCCTACTCAGGAGTGGCAATTTTTCTGGCACAGTATTGTTAAAACAATAATAAGGGGACAGCTCAGTGGCTCAATGGTTAGAGAGCTTGTCTTGGAGTAGGGAAGACCTGGGGCCAATTCTGTCCTCAGCCACTTCCTAGCTGTGTGACCCTGGGCAAGTCACTTAACCCCCATTGCCTAGCCCTTACTACTCTTCTGCCTTGGAACCAATACACAGTAGTGATTCTAAGGTGGAAGGTAAGGCTTTTAAAAAAATAAACAAAAATATGAGATAATCTAGTGCACCCTTGTATACTCACCAGCATGTGTCCAAGGAGCACTTCCTTATGGGAAAAATTAAAATTTAGTAGTTCTTCGGCCTCCCGAACAGCAATACTAATTTCAGTGATGCTTTTTGTGAAGTTCATTTGTAGATCGATGTTCTAAAGGGAAATGAAAGATTACATGTGATAAATGAGTTACTAGTAATGAAGCCACTGGATGGGAGAGATATCTTTGATGTCTGTCTTAAGAAAATCCAACCCACTCCTTTCATTATTGGGTTCTTTGTTTTGCTTCTAAATAGAGGAATCTAACTTTCCAACTCTATGGAATAAAAAGGTGTGAAGTCCTTTAAATTGTTTTAGAACAGTGTTATGTTTCATGGCTTCAGAATAGAAGACACCCCTAATCTGCTGATCTACCGTTGGGAGCCATTTCAAGATGTTATATAATTTTGAATGATTTTTTACAACAGATCATAACTAGCTAGAATAACAAAGGCATTGAAACGTGACTCACCTTATTTAAAACAGTTATTCCCAAAACCTGAAAAGTCAAAAATGAAAGCAAAAACTGAATGAGTGGTTATGGAACAATCAAGTTCTCTTGAAACTAGTTCATTTGCCTGATAGGGAACATTGAAGCATGATTTCAAATTCTATCAGTGGCTTTTTTCAGTCCTCTCAAATTTGAAAGTTTTAGGGTCAAAATATCAAGGGCTCACTATGCTTCATAGAGTAATACTTAACTATCCAGCTAAATCCAGAATCTCAGAGTTCAGAATCAAATTATAAGGGTGAATCTTTGCGTTTCTGTGCCATATGATTATTTGAAAAAAGTATTTATGAAGATGGGAGAAAAAATGGAGCTCAACGTTCATGAGATATAAAGCAACTGAACCAATGAAAAAGAGAAACAAACAAAATGGAAAATACAAAATGAAAATGATCAGCATTACTCCAAAGAGGAGCTATGAAAATAGATTTCTTTCTTTCCTTGCAGAGGTGGTGGTGGGCATAATAGTCTATGACTATGAAACACTGCACATAAAGTACAACTTGGTTGATAAGTTAGTCAGTTTTGTTCATTTTTTTTCTTTGTTGTCACAAAAAATGACTTTCTAGTAGGTGAGAGGAAAATGTTGGGAAATGTGGTTGATGTAAAAACAAAAGATCAATAATATTTTAAAAGACACAGATAGGACTGTAGACAGCAGCATAGGGATAATTCCAGTAATTTTGATGGCTATAAAATTTAAGACAAAATCTTTCAGCATGTATATGGTTGGGGTTGGGGGGTGACACGATTTCTTTAGGGCTGAATTTCATATAACAAATTTTTTCTTTTCATGATTTTCAAGTAACACTTACTGTATATCTATATTTTCACTTTTTCATCATATATAAGAATCAATCCACAAATAGTGATTAAGGTAATGTACTTATGCTGTGAGGGATAAACTGTTTTTGTCTTCAAGAAGCTTACAATTGAATTGTGTGACAAGACATACATTGAAAAGTTAAGTTAAAGAAAACACAATATAAGAAATATCAGTAAAAGATATTGCTGAAGGAATTATATATACACAGTATGGTAAGCGCTGAATTCAGGGTGAGATTAGCTAAGTCTGAGCCAAATTGCTTTGGGATAGTATAATCAACCTGAGTTTTGAAGGACTTGAGGAAACCTCTGACCTTTCTTACAGAATATCTTGTCCCCCCCTCCCATTCCCTTATGTCTTTACACCAGTTTTCTAGAGGGAATGCCTGAGAACCAAAGATCCACATGGATCCTTGCACCCCACTAGGGAAAACACTGAATTAGATCACCTGAGCATCTTGATGTGGCGACTGTTACCTGACAGCTGGAAGTATAGAGAGTCAGGATTGGGGTTACGATGTCTTTTTCCACGATGGGGAGAAGTTGTCTTTTGGGAGCTTGGAGAGCCACATGTCCATATATGGCAATAAGGTCAATCTTGGACAAACTCTTATTTCCATAAAAAAGAGACTAAACATGAGGAAAGGGAAATACAAAAAACATTGCTGAGTCAATTTATTGTTTTCAGGTTATTTTCTCAATTTGAAATTCTAATTTTCTGCTAAATATAAAAGATTTCCCAAAAGAGAATTAAGGTAATAACAACATAATTTTAATAATACACTCCTCCCATTTATAGTACCTATTAAGGGTTGGGTATCTTATATACACTTAATATCTTGTAATTGATAATGATAATAATTGGGACATTTGAAACTCTTTTCACCAGAGAAACCCTGAAGGTGGTATACATATTTAAGTAAGTTTCACAGACCCTGAGAAGCTCAAAGAAAACCAGACACATAGCAATATCATTTGTTCTTTCTTTACTACTATCAGAAATGGAGATGAAGGGGAAATGTTGATATTTATTGTACAATCCCATATAACATGACTGGAGGGATATTGGTATTTGGAACACTGTGATCTAAGAAGAAGAAATCAAGACAAAAAACCCATTGGACAATAGAAAGATAAATGGTAGGTATAAGTAGGCTACAGTATATTACAACTATTTTTTATAAGGGGAAGTCTCCTCAATAATGCATTTTAAGTGAGGCGTGAGAGACTGGCCAGCAGCCCTCACACTAAAGGAAAGATAGATAGAGGTTTATCTCTGGGGGAATCAGGATCTAAAGCTGGAGGGATGGCAAGAGAGAGACCAGACATTCAATCATATATAAATCGAGCTCCACAGACTTTAGCTCCAGCCTTCCACTTCATAGATACATGAGGCAATGAGAAGACCACAACATAACATCATGGGCATCAGAAATGAGCTTAGAGATCAGGAGAGACAAAGCCCAGTCCTCAAAGCTGAGTGACTGTTACAGCTTAATGATAGGGGTTAGAGCAGTAGAGGCGAAAGACTGAGCATGGCCAGAGGCCTGCTCCATGAGAGAGAGAGAGATAGTAGTAAGGAAGAAAGATGAGTGGGTAAAGCTGGGCTGGACCTGTGGGCTCGTCTATTTATTGATTATCATATGCAAAGATACATAATGCATAGTAATTGAAGACATAGCGGATTATCATTGGTAGAAAGGTAAATTGTCATAAGATAAGGGTGGATCCTTCTTCAGCCTGGGGAGAACAAAGAAACCTACTTTCGCACCCAAACTAGTTGGGATCATAGTTCATTGCCTTATTGGCCATGGGCAGGACAGAGAATGAGCTCTTCTCAGGCCTAACTTTATGGCTTAATTATCTGTCTTGAGTAAACATAGCTGTGGGCTGCTACATTAAGTAAGACACATACGACTGCAAAAGATAGTCTCCTAATTCAAATGAAAGAATTCTATAAAATAGTTATTTATGTCAGTGGCTACAAGGCTCTAGGCAATGGATGGGATTGTAAAGCCTTTGAGGATCTTCTAGTCTGGCAGGAGAATAAGAAACATATAGAGAGAACTATAATTGGAAACTTTTTAGAAAAGTACATTAGTTTAGTGTATTGACCAAGTACAAAACAAAATGTTTTGTGAGGCCCAAGTGAGATACTCATTATCCAACAAGGATACCAAGGAAGAGTTCACAAAATGTGAAGAGTTTGAGTTGGATTTGAAAGGATAAAGAGGAATTTTAGGGAGACAAGGAAGAGAGAAGACTGTCTTGGAAATGCTGCAATAAGTCAGCATAAACCTTTAGAGAAAATCATAGAGAATAGGATAGTTTAGTTCAAGTGTAGAGTTCATGGATGGTCAAAGATGAAAAGAAAGGTCTCCAGCAGATTAGGTGGACCTGTGGAGTCTGTATGGAAGGACATAGACAAATATAGCAAAGGATGAGAAGATAAAGAAAGCTTTGATCTGCATTAGTGGAGGTAGTACCAATCCTGGGCAAATTATGGCTTTATCAAAACACTAAAGGTGCCATAATCCCCAAATTAGAAGAGATATTAGAAATTAGCCCTGTCTATTACCAGATTCATGCCTCCTCTCTCATATATGCCATTAGGTAGCCGCCTATTCTTTATTTGAATACCTTCTGAGGGAGTGAACACCCTATCACACCCGAGACTATCCATTCATTTCATAATGGCAGCACTTGAGTTTGGAAGTTCTTCTTTTTTAGTAAACCCAGGGATACCGTTCTGTATTTTAAGATGATTGATTCTTATTAATAACAGCTGACATAGGGGGAGCAAAGTAGCTCAGCTGATAGAGAGTCAGGCCAGGAGATGGGAGATTTTGGGTTCAAATCTGGCTTCAGATACTTCCTAGCTGTGTGGTCCTGAGTAAGTCACTTACCCCCAATTTACTAACTTCAATTGCCTTTCTTGAGAACTGCCTGTTTAAATTCTTGGACTATTTATTAATTCAAGAAGATCCCTGTTATAAATTTAACATAGTATCCTATATATCTTAGAATGAAACTTTATCAGAGAAATCTGAAATAAATATTTTCCTTAGTTGTTTCCTTTTTAATGATCCATTTTGGTCATGGATTTTGCTTTATCCACTGATCTTACAGGTAATATCCACCCAGGTTTCTCTAATTTGTTTGCTATATGATCTTTTATATTTAGGTCATGTATCCATATGGAGTTTATCTTGACACGTAGTCTGAGGTGTTAATATAATTCTACCTTCTTTAGTGCTGTTGTCCAATGTTCCCAGTAGTTTTTTCCAAATAGTTAAGTTATCTGAATAGCTGAAGTGTTTATGATTTTTAAACACGAGTACTAGTTATTTTTATTTCTGTATGTTATCTTTCCCTCCAAACTTTCCCATCTTCCTAATCTCCCTGTTATTGTTAAGAGTATCACCAACTTCCCAGTTACTCTCTGCTTCTCACACTCATTCTCCTTATCCAATCTGTGGTCACAGCTTGCTAATTTTATCTTCATGTCATCTCTCATATTTTCCCCCATCTCTTCCCTGATACTGTTGCTACCCTGGGGCAGGCCTTTATCAACTCATACATGGACTGCTTGCTGACTTTTTCCCATGCCACAAGGCTCTCTTCACTCCTTTCTTCACTCTGCTGTTAATCTAAGGCATATGATTGACCATCATTCTACCTTCTATTGTTTGAGTGTGGAGTTGGTGAGAGCTTAGAAAAGGGGAGGTCTTGACAAATGAGGCTGGGGGAGAGACAGGAAGAGACAGACAGACAGAGGAAGACAGAGAGAAACACCCAAGATTCTCTCCTGGTTTAAGAGAGATATTTTACTTCTAGTAGGAGAACCTATTCATTCTGTGTATTTTGGGGGTATATTATCATTTGCAGATATTCTGATTTCTGATTGTTTTCCATTTGGATATATGGGTTTGTTATTTGCTCTCTGTGATTTTTGGAATTGGCTTTTGGTGGTAAGGAGATCAAGCAGTGGATTTATAGCTTGGAGCACTCCTTCAAGTGTTAGTGATCAAATTGAATTTAAAATTTACATCCACTAGAGTAATAATCCTTAAAGAAATAGACAGATATAATTCCAGTCCAGGACTCCTCTCTGAAGAGATCAGAGTAGCTGACTTTGGGTACCAAACTCCTTCTTCCCTTCCTTGCAGGAAACAAATCCTGGAAAGGGATCATGGGCAAGAGAGTTACAAAGGTCTCTATTCATATCTCCTTAACAAGCCACCTCTAGAAAGATTGACCCATGTGAAACACATAAGCTACATGAGCAGGACACACACACACACACACACACACACACACACACACCTTCCATTACATTTTATATATAGTAAGTTTGCTAAAGTTTTTGTTTGTTACTTTTTAGTCAAATCCTTAGGGATTTTAAAAAATGTTATCATATAATCTAGAAAAGGAGATAGCATTCCTTCTTTCCTTATGCTCATTCTCTCAATTTCATTTTTGTTTGTCTTGTTGCTATTGCAGGCAATTCTAGAGCTATGTCAGAGAGGAGCAATGAAAATGGACAATATTACTTCATCCCTGATTTTATTGGAAAGGATTCTAGTTTGTTTTCTTTTTGATCAAAAAACATTATTTTCCTCCTTCCTCCTCCCCATACCCAAACTGAAAAGAAAGAAGTGAACCCATCTAGTAAATAAGCATGCTTAAGCAAAACTCAGCATTAGCTCTGCCAAGAAATGTCTTTTTTGTCTGTCCCTGAGTCTGTCCCTTCTATCTGGAATTAGGTAGGGTGTTTCCACACTGATCTCCTGGAATTGTCATAGGTTGTTGAATTGACTAGAGTTTTTAAATCTTTCAAAGATGTTTGTCTTTACAAAATGACAAATAAATTGTTTAAATAGGGACATCACTATTTTATTGGGGGGGGTGAGGCTCTTGCAGCTGGGAAGTTTGGGAAAGTTTTCCTAAAGAAGGTAATATTTGAGTGGTGCCTTGAAGAAAGCCAGGACTTCTAAGAAGTAGAATTGAGGAAGGAGAACATTCCTGATGTGGGACATGCTGTTCATTTGCAAGAAACAGTAAATAAGCCAATGTAGTTGGATCATAGTTTGTGGAGGGCAGTAAAATGTAAGAAGACTGGATATATAGGAAGGGCCCAGACTTTGATGGACTTTAAAAGCTCAAAGGAGGAGTTTATATTTGATTATAGATATAATATTGCCTTCCAGCTTGCACTGCTTCTCTAGGATACATCTGCACTTGCATTTGATTGGAGGGCAGAGGAAAAAAATATCAAAAGCCAAAACTCTTCCCTGAACTTCCCTTTAAGAAGGGCCCAGAAGCTCACCCAACTCTTTATTTCCCTCAAGCTGCATGTTTTGATTTTTACTACACCACCATCATGTTCCTGCTCTAGATACCCTCTATCCCACCTCTTTTATAGCTGTCTTTTTGGGTTGCCTTCTCCTTTTAGACTGCAAACTCCTTGAGGGGAGGATTGTCCTTCTTTTTCCTAATTGTATCTCCAGCACTTGCCATAGTGCTTTTTCCATAGTAAGCCTTTAGTAAATGTTTATTGTATTGTAATAAAGGAGTCACTAGAGTTCATTGAATAAGAGGTTAATAAGACCATATCTGTATTTTAGGAAAATCATTAATGCAACTGAGCAGAAGAGGGATTGAAAGGGGGAAGAATTGAGACAGGGAGACCAATTCGAAGGCTATCTCAGTAATCTAGGTGAGAAGTGATGATAGTTGAAACTAGGGTTATAGCTGTAGGAGAAGAGAAAAGACCAGGACACTAGTGGAATTGTGGAATCTCTGGTTTATCTTGTATACCATAAATCAATGGGCTATTGTGATCAAAGAAGCCATAGAATAGACTTGGTATAGTTTGAGTTAACTTTACTCTTAGTTGGATTGACTTGGACCAAACTGTGAATCTCTTGGACAGGGAGAAAATAAAAGTGGATTTTAGGACTTTGGTAGAGGAAATCTGGGTAATTGGGAGGATGGTGAAACCCTTGACATAATAGGTATGCATGGGAAGACCATAAGTTCTGTTCTGGACTAATTATTTGCTGGTTATTTCCACATGGATATTCCATAAACTCAAAATATCCAAAATGGAGCCCATTTTCCCAATTCCACATAAACACATTTGTGTTTCTAGTTCCCTTTTTTCTGTCAGGGGTTCTACCATACTTGCAGTCACATGGGTTTGCAATCTTGGAGATATTTTCATCTCTTCATTTTCTCTTATTTCCCATCTACTCAGTTGCCAAGCTTTGTTGAAAACATCTCTCACATCTACCTCTTCTTTCCTTATATCTACCTCTCTAGTTGAGGCTCTAATTACCTCTAGTCTGAACTGTTTAATAACCTCTTAAATAATATAATTACATCAAGGCTTCCCTCTCTAATCAACCACGCAGATGCCAAAATTATATACCTAAAGATTAGGTGTTACTACATTACTCCCCTGTTCAAGAAGCTTCAGAAACTTCCTGTTATGTCTAGAGAAAAAATAACAACTAGCATATTGGACATTTAAGCCTTCCACAATATGGTTCAAAATTGTCTTTCTAGATTAATTTAATATAAATTCTCATATATTCTACATTTCATTTCCTTCCTGCCTCTCTGCCTTTGTCCAAGCTTTCTATCAATCTGGATCCCTCTCCTGACGCTGGGAATCCTTAGTTCCTTTCAAGGCTTAAGGGCTTCTTCCTAGAAGAATGTTTCCTGATTCTGCTTCCTCCTGAGTTGCTAGTGTTCTCTCCACCCTGACATAACCTTAAATTTACTTTTTATATAATTTATATTTGTCTGGGTACTTCTTGTCCTCTTCTCTTTCACTCTTGACCAAGTACAATATAAATTCCTCAAGAATAGAGACTGTTTCATAAACCTGTTGTCCAATACCATGCCTTTTACCTAGTATGTACTTATTTAATGCTTGCTTTAAATTGAACTTCATTTGATTTTCAAATAAAACCTGTGAGGTAAGTTCTACAGGCATTATTTTATTTATTTATTTAGAAAACCTTATCTTACATCTTAGAATCAATACTAAGTAGGCAGAAGAAAATTAATGACTAGTTAATTGAGGCTGTGTCACACAGTTAGGAAGAGTCTAAAGCCAGATTTTAACCCAGGTCCTCATGAGAGAGACTCTCTCTGAGTCTCTCACCAGTAAGCCTCCTAGCCCCCCCACCTTCCCCACACCTAGGCATTATTATATTCATATTAAGGATAAAGAAATTAAATTTCAGAAAGTTCAAATAATTATTGTCAGAAGTACAACTTAAAGACAGGTATTTCCTGACTATATTAAGAGCAAAATTAATTCAAACTATACCAGGTCTACTCTAAAGCTTTGCTCACAACAGCCCCTATTTCTGGTATGGAAGATGAACCAGAGATTCCCCGATTCCATCGGTGATCTATAATACATTTTCTCTGCTTCTACAGCCACAACCCCAGTTCAGACTCTCATCACTTCTTCCTTGGATTATGGAGGTAGCCTTCTAATTAGTCTCCCTGCCTTAATTCTCTCCCCATTTCCTTCTCTCTTCTACTCAGCTGCCATAGGGATTTTATATCACATCATCTTACCTTTTTCTGCTTTATAGTTCCCTCTTTCATATAATAATCCTTCACAAATTTGAAGACACCTCTAGTTTTCCATTTAAGTGTTCTCTTCTTCAGAGTAAACATCCTCAGTTATTAGAGTTCCATGTACAGATCTGGAAAGCACTATGGAGGTTATTTAGCCCAACTGCCTCCTTTCACAGGTGAGGAAATTTGAATTCCAAGGATCTTATGTGTCATGTCCAAAATTACACCAAGAGGAAGTCTGATACAATATGTTTTTTTAGTCTGTCATCTTTGACTCTTTCCCTCTTGAAATAACAGTGCTCAAGGCTCAGAGTTAGCAGCAGCAGCAGCAGGGGCACATCAGGCCAAGATGAAGAAGAAACTCAAAGCCATCCAAACACACTCCAAATGATCATGGGAGAACAAAAATGCCTCACAATCAATCCTGGAGAAGCAGAACCAACAGAAGAAGGGGTAAAGTAGTGTTCTGGTCCAGAACAACATCAGGAGACATCAAGAAGGACTCAGAAACCAATGAAATACAGAATAAGCAACAGTGGGAGGGATTCAGCCTAACAAGGTCCTGATTGGGATGGACTGGGCAGAATACAACTAGACCCAGTTAAACTGAATAGCTGCAAAACTCCATAGAGCAGGCCAACCAGGCCACTTCTGCAGAGTGCTCAACCTGAGATTGAGGCAGCTGAGCTGATCCTAGATCCAGTACAAGTACAGCATAGCACTCCTTTAACCCCAGGAATGGTGCTACACTTCAGCATATAGATGAAATCAAGGGATAAAATAACTCCCCAAAGGAGAAAATGACAGAAAAAAGTCTGATACTAGAAAAAAATATTTCAATGAGAGAGATGACCAAAATACAGGCTCAGAATAGGACAGCAGTACAAAAATGAATATGTGTGAAGCCTCAAAGGAAAATGTGAAAGGATGTCAAGCCTTCAGTGAACTCTTGGACGAGCCCTCCAAAAGGATAGAAAAACAAGTAATAAGAAAATTTGAAGTAAAATTAGAAAAGAAAATGATAGAAAAATCAGTCGCTTAGAACAAAAATTTACTGAAGAAAGTAGTTTCCTAAAAAGGAGATGTAATAGTACAAAGCCTTAACAGAGAAAATGGCTCTTTAAAAAACAGAACTAGGCAAATGGAAACTAATAACTTCATGAGAGACAGCAGGAAATAAATTGAAAAATGAAAAAAAATTGAAGAAAATTTGAAATCTCTCATGGTAAATAGTGTTTGGTAAATGGTAAATACAGAATTGAATGCAAAACTAAACAGATACATGCTGACCAATATAGAATACAGTTGTAATATTTCTTTAATGTTAATTCATACTAGAAATCCTTTTACATGAACCCTGATATAGCCATACCTTTTCTCTTTTTTACTCACATTCTTGGTTCTTGAAGTGCAGGACTTAGGATTTCAACATCATCTTTGGCTTATCTCCCACCCCCCCCCCCCCGCCAATTATTGTGGTATTTTGGAATACTTATTCTGTCAGTCAATAAATTAAGTCTACTACCTGGTTTCACATTATCCTAAAATCTCAAATATATGTTATTTGTGCCTTTTCTCAAGGTGAAGATAAACTAAAAAAAGTGTTGACTGTCATAGGGCAAAGGACAGAGGTCTACAAGAATTCTTTAGAAGCTCCTATCCATATCAGAGAATCTCAATTTTTTGTGTGTGATAGACCCCTTTAGTACTCAAGTGAAGCCAATGGACTTCTTCTCAGAATGATTTTAAATGTGTAAAAATAAAATACATAGACTTACCAAGGAAATTAATTTTAGTGAAATATAATTATCAGAATATATATATATATATATATATATACATATATATATAATTAGTCACAAGTTCATAGAACCTTTGTTACAAACCCCTGCTCTAAGTAATAATGATTCATTGGTTAACATTCTGTTCCTCAGATCATTTAATTGGTTGCCATTCTACAGTCCCTCAAGTGTAGAAGAAGTGACACTAACAAAAAAGTACATAGCTTTTGGCTTCCTATTCTAATTTCCCAAAGACCCTGTTTCTGGCTGTGCTTGTAATATGGAAAAAAAGGTGTATTGTTTGTTTTTGTTGCTGATCAGTTATTTCAGACAGATCAAACTCTGTGACTCTATTTGGGGTTTTCTTGTGTAAAAATGGAGATTTGAACCCCAGACTTCAATCCCCAGAAGTCCTTGGCACTTCCCAGAATGCCCTATAATCTCACATGAGATTCCCCACCTGGGTGGAGAAGAAAATTTGTATTTAAACTGACTGTACCGCCTACTTGGGTCTCTCTGCTTCCGCTTCTAAGCACACGCGTCTCTCTACCTAGCAGGCAAGATGTAGCAAGTAGGTTACACGTGCTTTCTTATTTTGTATTTCTTTATCCTTAATTTCTAATAATCTTTAATGAACCTCTTTCTTTTAGTAGAGAAACTAATTTAACTGTTACACATGGCAAAGTTACAGAAATGATAAGCTATTTTCGTCTTCAGTTCATTGTTACAGTTGAGGAACTGAAGAAAACATGGTTACATGATTTGCCCAGGGTCACACAGCTAGAAAGTATCTAAGGCCATATTTGAACTCAGGAAGATGTGTTCCTGATCTGAAGCTCAGCACTCTATCCCTTGTACCACCTAGCTGTCCTATAAGGACTTTAATGTTAGCCTAACGAAGCAGTTGCTCTTGACATTACAAAATATTTTAAGGGAAAGTTGTGTCTTTTACCTTAAAGCGACTTGCAAAGGACTTCATTTCCTCTTGGTATGCTTTAAGAACTTTTAAAACAATGTCCATATGATTCTTGGCACAATATCCCAGAATAGAAACAGTTGCCTAGGAATTGAGTCATAGAATATTTATTTTAAATGAATGTACACTAGATTTTATGCTTAGAGGAAAGGAGTTGGTAGTTTTTTTTCTTACACTTGATGAGTCTTTTTAAAACTCATTTCTGAATTCCCTTGGACCCTGTTGCCTCATTTTCATCTTGGCGATTTTATGCCCAAATACTGTTTCACGCTTTAAATTGGACCTCTAAAAATAATACCAGAAGGATGCAAGACACTCAGCTCTAAACTCCCTGGCACTGTGTAGCTTCCTATATAATCTGGCCCTTTCTTTCTTGGTTGTCTCCAAAAATATAATCAAATTAATATTACCATTGCTTCTGGAAAGACCGTGTTCAATGGATTGTTCTTTTGTTTCACTCAACCTTTTCCTAGCTACCACTTGCTTCTAACTGCTCTCTAAATTATAATTCACATTCCTTCAACCATGATTCAAGAGGACTAGTGATGAAGCATATTCATTGTCTCTAGGCAGAGAGATAATGGATTCAGGGGGCAGAATAAGGCAGAAATGTTAAGATACAGTCATATGAGAATATTTTGATTGACTATGTTTGACACAAGGGTTTGCATGTTTTTGTTTTCATTGTTGTTACTGTTGTTTTATATTGGGGGCTGGAGTAGGTAGGAAAGGGGGAAAGGATATGAATTATGCTTCAAAAAAGAGTAAAGAAAGAAAAAAACTAAAAAGAAGGGGGAAGGAAAAGAAAGAAAAAAGAGTCAGTGAGACACACACATATGTATATTTACATATATATATACTTATATATATATACTTAATATATACTTACTTATATATATATACTTAAAAAGAAAAACAAGTCATACATACTAAGAAATCTGCATTCTCACATACAACTCTCATATCATTTCTTTATGTTTATTCATTATATTTATGGAAACACTCATTTTATTTGATGATTAAGTTAATAAAAACATAAGTCATCACAACAGGACCCTTTGTTTATGTTGAAAACCATGTATAATAGTGATCCCCATTATTTAAAAGAATTTCTTATATGAATATACCTTGGTACTTGATTTTCCTTTGGCCTATCTGAGCTACCAGCATCCCTACTCTTGTACTTTGGGGCCATTATTACACAAAACAATGTGAAGACTTAAATGAAAGCTTCTCAGAGAGGGAATGAGCATGATTGGGGGAACTGCTATGAGACTTTATGTGATTTGGAAAAATGGCCTGGATAATTAAAAATTTTTTATTTTCTGCATTTTCTTGCCTTTATTTTTTTCTATTACCAGTTGTGCACTCCTGAAATCTCATGTGTTGATTTCATGTAAAATGAGGTCTTACAGTACTATAAAAATGAATATAGACTTTTTGAGGATAGAAAACATTTAATTATATATTTTTAGCAAGTATAATTATTTGACCTCCCATTTCAGCAGTTGAGAAGCAATAAATTTGGTGAGGTTCTGTTGCAGACAGGTACTTTAACAGCAGTAAAAAGTAATAAGAGCTGATAGAAGAAGCAGGAAAAAAGGTCTTTTAAGAAAGCAAATACAATTCAAAAAGCACAACATGAGGGGGAACATTTCATGGAGAGGAAAAGAGTTCTCTAAATGTCACCAGTTCTTGAAGGCATCACTATATTACAGTAAAGGATAATTATTATTTTCATAAGGATCGAATGATCATAATACTGTTGATCACCATGATCTAAGAAGACAGAAACAAGTGGAATACATTCTTTAACAAAGTTTTCCATGAAAAATGTCTTACAAAGTGGTACACTTCAGTTTTTCTGGAAAATTTCCTAGTGTTCAACATATATATATTTTTTGCATATTTTTTTATTTTTTTTCAATTTTTTCAATTTTTATTTTAGTGGGAGGTTTGGAGGATATGGTTGAATGCTACAAAAATAAGGTGGAAGGGAAGTGATAGAAGATTTCCTTACCTCTCTCTGGTACCCTAACTGGGCGGCATTGACTATGATCTCTTTCAATTGTGTGCTTACAAAGTTTACATCCTGGCAGCATGATAGTGTGGTTCCCAGAGCCTTCCAAAGGAATTTCTGGGAAAAAAAGAAAGATAAACATCAGGATGTCAAATGTTTCTGCTTCTTTTAACTATTGTTCTCTTTTTATACCTTTAATTGCTCTAACTCTGCAAGCCACCTCAAATGTATTTTAGGAAGAAATAATAATTATTTTTAAGGATGAGAAAAAAGGTAGTCAGAGGAAAAGAGAAGAGTTGGAATTATCATTTGAAGAGACATCTGTGGTTTAACTTAATAAATGTTTGATAAAAGCAGAATTTTTACCAGCTGTTCTCCATCTTTAAAGAGGATTAGTAAAAATAGGAAAGTGAGCCTAATTTGAGACAGTAAAGATTTTGTTTACTCCAGCCTTGATCATCATATCTTACTATAGACAGCTCCTCATCCATCTCTACCTCACGAAGGAGAATGAGCAGCCAGAAATATTAAAAAGAGATGGTACCAGAGTCCAGCATGCCACCATATAGCAACCTCCTCTCTGCTTTCCAAACTTTCTTCCCCTTTATAATGACAAACATTGCTGAGGGAAAAGTAAGTAGCAGAGAAATAACTGAGTGTGAGGAGATGATAGGAACAATTCTTGTTGCTTCCATCCTCTTTAGAAGTGCCTACAAGTCTGAGGGTAATGGCATCATCCAACCCATCTGCTCTAGGCTCTTCCTAGTTTTTTCCCAGCTGTTTCTTCAAGTTTGTAGGGAGAGAAGCCAAGCTTTCTTTTCCTCTTCTAACAGAAGCCATGAAGTATTCAGAACTAGGGTTTAAAAAATCAAAGGAAGACTTTTTTTTTGTGAATAAGGTTTTGTCTTAGGTTAAATAATTATTTTGTTGATGAGTTTGGAGATGTAGAAGAACTTCATAGGGTCATAGATTTAGAACTGAAAGGCAACTTATAGGACAACCTCTTCATTTTACAGATGAGGAAACAAAGGCAAAGAGAAGTCAAATGACTTGATCAATATTACATAGTTAGTAAATGTCAAAAGCAGGACTTGAGCCCCAGGTGTTTCTGACTCAGTCCAATGGTCCCTTCATTACACTATGTCATTTCTCAAAAACCTGAGTAGAGAATGGTTCCTTACAGGTATACTTAACACTGTATTTAGGAGTTTGGGAAATATTCTTCAGTGAAATTATTTAGTAGACAGAGGACCTAAGATAATTTAGGTGCAGGTGTGGGCTCATCTTGATGGCTTCTTGTTTTTTCTTAGGTCTAAGGGTCTCTGGATTTTTGTAAATCACATTGGAAAATACTTTTTGTTGAAGTCAGCCCATCTAATTCTGAGAATGAGCCAAAAAAAAAACCCCAGAGGTTACCACTAAGAAGAGGTTTATTTTATGGTTTGATAGTGGATAACTGTAGGCAATAATTTTACATTTCAAATAAAAGGCCGTGTCCCATTGTAACAACTTTCTCTACTACTAGCTTGTTAATGCCAAGAGAATATTTGAAAATTTTAGTTGAAAACAGACCTTCTCAATTGAATTGTCATTATAACCTTCCATCTGGAGCATGAACTCTTGAGTCAGTTGAATACTCCAGTTTCTGTCATTGATCTTCCATAGAGATTCCCTTAGAAGCTGTTAAAGGAAGTCAGAGTTGGAAATAAAACAAAGTTAATTGCTACAGGCTATTTGCATCTTTCTATCACCTTTGGTTTTTTAAAAAAAAATTACAAAGAAATGAGAGATAAACATAATCCTGGTGAAACAAATTGTCACCTTTGAACTCTTTTCTGTTCATTCCCAGGTTCCTCCCTGCTAAGACATGATTTCCCAAAGAATAGAGAGGAAGAAAAGGAAAAAAAATGCTTCATCTTTTGAAAGTGCTTCTTTTGACACAAGTAGGCAAATGAATGAGAAACAATATCTTACTAAATTTCAAAATCAAGTTGAATTTTTTCAAAGTTGGGAATTTCTTGAGATTAATTAAACATTGACACATAAAAGAAAATTTCTGAATTGTCAAGATAGCAAACATTTAAATAGTACTCCCAGGTGAAATAACTTTGTTCACCAATCAGAGCCCTTATTACTTATTTTAACATTTATTTTTGTTAAATATTTTCCAATTATGTATAATTTTTTAAACATCCCTTACATTTTTTTTTGCGTTCTAAATACTTTTCCTTCTGCCCCTCCTTTCTCTTTTAGAAGGCAAGCCATATGATATCTAATATACATGTGAAATCACTCAAAGCATATTTCCTATTAGCTGTGTGGCAAAAGAATACACACACACACACACACACACAATCAAGAAAATAAAGTTTAGAGTCCTCTGATGCATCTAACTGCCCTGTATATTTACCATCATGGTGACTTCCCAGACCATACTAGCTTTACCTGACCACTTCTCTCCTTTGTGTGTCCTCTTCCCCATTAGATTGTTACCTCCTTAAGGGAAGAGACTGTCTTAGTTTTGTATTTTTATTCTGAGTACTTAGCAAAGTATTTGACCCATAGTAAATTATTAATAACTACTATCCATTCATTAATGGCACAGTTCAGTTCAGTGATCCAAGCATCTACCACAAACTATATTAGAAACTGAGTATAAAAAGGCAAAAACAAAACAAACCCTTACCCTTAAAGGAGATAACTTCTTATCAGAACTAGGGACAGTTTTTTTTTTTTATATTTTACAAAATCTATGATTCTTTCTTTCCTTTTTCATTCAGTCTAAACTCAGAAAAAAAGAACCTCTTATCAAATGAAAGGGAGTGGGGTTATTTCTAGATTTAAATCTTCCATTCTATGGATCTTTCAAACTGGGGAGAAGAAGGATAGTCTATAAATAGTTCGTGAATTTTAAGATAATCACTCACAGAGGAAGCCAATTATAGTTAAGGAAAAAGATCACCTAAGTGGTGCAGTGGGAAGAGTGCCAGACCTGAAGTTGGGAAAACTTGAGTTCAAATATGGCCTCAGATACTTTGTGTGACCCTGGATCACTTAGTCCTGTTTGCCTTGGTTTTCTCATCTGTAAAATGAGTTGGAGAAGGAAATGGCAAACACTTTCAGTATCTTTGCTAAAAAAATCCCAAATAGGTCATGACGAATTGGACACAAACTGAAATCAATTAAACAACAAGAGAAGGAATGTTATTTACTATGAAGATTAATAAAGGAAAATGCCTGCCAAAAATACTCCCATTATGGTAGAATATTTGTATCTACATAAAATATCAGGAATTTTGCATAAAGTAAGGAATTTGGATGGAAATGAAGGCTATATTAACTGTATGGATCATATATCTGGTCATGGAGCCTACAGAAGTATTTTCAGATGTCCCAAACTGAGTGGAAGAAGGTAAGAGGTGGGACTTCTCTCTTGACCTTACACATGAATCATCAGATCTGTTTTAAACACTGCATTCTCCTGTAGTTGGCAATCACGCATGAAGTCATGAGTCAGAAGGTAATCTTAGTTTATTATATTTTTCCAAAATACCTATTTTGAGGATTGTAATTGAAAGGGAAAGATTCTGTGAGGAGGTAATTCTCTCGGTGATTCTTAGTCTTTGGTTACAAATTAAGATTTGGTTAAAAGTAAGTATAGTTAGAGTTGAAGCTCCTTCAGGAAAAGGACTACCTCCTTTTTGTATTTGCATTCCCCATTATATATCTATCTATGAGTGTATATATATATATGTATATATACATATATATCATAAAGTTTTTAAACCTACTTCCCTTTCTTTCTGCGAATGGATGAATAATGTGTAAGGAGGAGAAACAAAATCAGAGGGAAGATATGACAACGGTATAAAGTGAAATAACATTAAACTTCAAAGTTCATACTCACTTTATCAAAGTAAAGGTTATAGGATGATGTATAAGTGGCATTATAACTAAAAGTCACCCTTACCTCCAGCAGCATGTCCTCCCACAATGCAACTTTGTAACAGTTTCCTAGAAAAAGAAGTTGTTTCAATGACTCCAAGGTAATCACAGTTAGAACATATTCACAATTTCTAATTTCCCAGCATTATGGTACATTTATATATAACAAAGATAGCTCATGCTTAGAGGGAAAGTAAATAGACATAATTTGTTGACATTAAAATAAAAGATAGAGATGAAGGATATAGATTTTGGCATGATTTGTGAATTTAACCCAAGTCTTTTGTTCTGAACATGACTTCAACACAGCACCCAGAAAGGTCTCTCTAGGATCTGGGCAGTTCTTCCAGGATTCCATCCTGAATTGGGTAACTTTTGGATGTGGAATATTATCATAATTGGGGGTTCATCTGTATTTTCCAATAGATATTTTTTTCCTCCCTCCCTCCCTTCCTTCCTTCCTTCCTTCCTTCCTTCCTTCCTTCCTTCCTTCCTTCCTTCCTTCCTTCCTTCCTTCCTTCCTTCCTTCCTTCCTTCCTTCCTTCCTCCCTCCCTTCCTTCCTTCCTTCCTTCCTTCCTCCCTTCCTTCCTCCCTTCCTCCCTTCCTCCCTTCCTCCCTTCCTCCCTCCCTTCCTCCCTTCCTCCCTCCCTTCCTCCCTTCCTTCCTCCCTTCCTCCCTTCCTCCCTTCCTTCCTCCCTTCCTCCCTTCCTCCCTTCCTTCCTCCCTTCCTCCCTTCCTTCCTCCCTTCCTCCCTTCCTTCCTTCCTTCCTTCCTTCCTTCCTTCCTTCCTTCTTCCTCCCTCCCTCCCTCCCTCCCTCCCTCCCTTCCTCCCTTCCTCCCTTCCTCCCTCCCTCCCTCCCTCCCTCCCTCCCTCCCTCCTTCCTTCCTTCCTTCCTTCCTTCCTTCCTTCCTTCCTTCCTTCCTTCCTTCCTTCCTTCCTTCCTTCCTTCCTTCCTTCCTTCCTTCCTTCCTTTTCTTTCTTTCTTCCTATTCAACCTAACTCAGAAAAGAAAATTTATTATAATAGGCAGTAAAGAGAGTAGGACTATTTCCATATCAAAATTTATGCCTTGAAGGGAAGATTCTTTTTAAATTTTTTTTAATTTTACTTAGTCAATTTAGACCATTATTCTTTGGTTACAAGAATCATATTCTTTCCCTCTCTCCCCTCCCCTACCCCTTCCCATAGCCGACGCACAGTTCCACTGGGTTTTACATGTGTCCTTGATCAGAACCTATTTCCATGTTGTTGATGTTTGCATTAGAATGATCATTTGGAGTCTACATCCCAAGTCATATCCCTGTATATCCATGTGATCAAGGAAATGTCTTTCTTCTGTGCTTCTGCTCCCACAATTTTTCCTCTGAATGTGGATAGTGTTCTTTCTCACAAGTCCCTCAGAAATGTCCTAGGTCATTACAATGATGCTAGTAGAGAAGTCCATTACATTTGATTGTACCACAATGTATCAGTCTAGAATCATCTAGAATCTTTTGAAAATGCATTATTTTAGGTAAGCAAATGTTAGAACATCTTTGGATAACCTATTGTGAGTAAGAGGTTAGTAAAATTCTTCTGGGGCCCTGGCATTATACTTAATGGAATCATGAGTCATTTTGTCTGTTTCTTTCTTTATGCTCTTGCTCTTCCCTTTGGTGGAATGGCCCTTACTTTGCCAGGCTGCTTGAACCAATGAATTCTGCAATTTCTTCTAGACCTTCTTCTTTCTTGCTTGAGAACAATTTCTCAGATAATATCAAGTTGGAAATTTTTGAAATGCTGGGCAGGAGGGAAGGGATTCTCTATCCATATCACAACCCATGGCTTCTTATTTCCTTTCTTATTTTCTTTATGACTATAAAATGACCACATTATCTGCATCATGATACAGGTGCTTTTTTTTTTGGCCATTGAAAAAATTTTTAATGAACAGAGGGAACATAAGGAAGCACAGACAAGCAGGACAGTTTTGAAAGTGATCTGAGTAATCATTATATACTTTTTTGAAATACTATGAAATAATTTTTATTTTTATATGCAAGTACCCATTTTGTATTATATTGTACCATTAGATATATTCTCTCTCTCAGTCAAGAATACATTTTTTTAATTTAGAAAAGAAATTTTGTCCACAAAATGATACAGGTGCTTTATTAAGACTATGGTTTCCATCTGTTTCCTTTAATTACCACTTCCTGGAATGCTGAAATAAAAAAATCCCTCAATCTAGAAGAAAATAGTAAAAATATAGCCCATTTCCCTCTAATGAATAGGGAAGTTGTCAGCAGAGAAAAAAGGACATGGAACCATTTGTAGAAACAATTTGATTCATTCAACTTTCATGTAAATCCAATGTTAATATTGTCTAAAAGTAATTAAATTATTTTAGAGTTCAGCATATGATGCTGAATTCCTACTGGTTCTTTTTTCTTTGTTTGCAAACCTGACCCCACTTCTTTTTTACCTTCCAATGGGAGAAGCAGCTTAGGAATGAGTTCTTTCCAAAGATCTATTAAGTTTGGATGGATGATATTGGGCATGCTCTTTAGAAGACCTACTGCTCCAGTCCCACAAGGCTGTCCCTCACTGGCCAAGACAGCAATCACCTGCAGGTTGGGAAAAGGAAATGGCAGTTGCAATGGTTCTCTTCTAGCATGCTCACTTCCCTTTCATCATAAATTTTGTTTTGGATTCTAAATCTTTTTTTTAAACCCTTACCTACTGTCTTATAATCAATACTGTATATTGGTTCTAAGGCAGATGAGTGGTAAGGGCTAAGCAATAGGGGTTAAGTGACTTGCCCAGGGTCACACAGCTGGGAAGTGTCTGAAGCCAGATTTGAACCTAGAACTTCCCATCTCTAGGCCTGGCTCTCAATCCACTGAGCTATCCAGATGCCCCCTCTCCTAATTTTTAATGTCTGATATTTTTGCTTACTAAGGAATGAATCCAAGGAAAGAATCAATCAACTCAGGATCTATTTTTCTTCTCTTCTTTTTCCTCTTGGACTATGAATATTTCCAGTAGAATATAGGCAATTTGAAGTAAGGGACCATTTTTTTTTCTATCTGTCTTTATATTTCTAGTACCTAGCACAGAGTTTTCTTTAAAAATATTGTCAAATTGCTTTACTAGGATAAAAAGGGAAAAATCCAAATGTGAATTACTCTGAGTCATCATCAGGAAGCTACATTTGAAAAATGGGCACCTGAGAGATGGATACTGGCAGTATAATGGAAAGCACATCCTTCAGTAGGAGAGTGAGACAACAGCCAACCAATAGCTTGTGCAGATACTGATTTCCTTTATTTAGAAATTTTACTTGATTTTTTAAGTTAATAATAATTTTTTTTCTCTGCTTTCTACTCTCACTTCTTCACTCCCTCTCTGGGGCTGAAGTATACCTGAATTCAAAGCTAAGTTCCAGGCATTTTTAATCTATGTGCCTCTGGAAGTCACTTATCCACTGTCTCCCTCAGTTTTCTCAACTGTGAAGTAGGAATCATAATAGCACCTATCTCATAAGGTTGTTGTGAGAATAAAATGACATATTTGTAAAGCACTTAACACAATATCTGTCAAATAGTTGATGCTTAATAAATATTTATCCCTTTCCTTTCTTACTCCCTCCTGAAAACCGCATTGAAAAAAAGCTTGCAATAAATATGTATAGTCAGGCAAATTATCACATTGGCTATATTCCAAAATGTGTCCCATTCTCCACCTCTCAGTCCAGTGGGTATCATTTGGGCACTGCACTGATTAGAGTTCTTAACTGATTCACATTTATAGTCATCCCATAACTGTTCAGTAATACTTCAACTCTTTAAGGATATGTGATTTCATTGGTGTGGATGCTCTTTCCATCAATTCAGATCAAAACCCATTTTTACATTAGGAGAAGGTCTTCATGAGTTACCATGATTGCACTCATTTATCCCTCTTGATGGCCAATCTTATAGTGATAAGCCTAGCTTAATGAGGCTTAGCTAGCTGGACAAGGGTGCCAGGTTCATGCTTTATCTCACCACCCTGACTCAAAGCCGGTGATACCTGCCAAGGTTTGCATTCCACTGACCATAGCCTTTGTGAACCCAGGTCCACCATGATGAAGCCTTGAAGTAAAACTTAGGTGAAGCAACTTAATTTATTATAGGTTAAACTAATTAAGTAGATGAGAAAAAGATATGAAGATAGAAAAGAGAAGAAGATAATAAAAAGATCTTGACTAGGCTAGAGATTTGATAATTCTTTAGTATTATTAGTACAAATGATAATTTTATTCAATGGACACTGAAAAGAACTAATTTGGTTCAGAATTGCCTATATCTATGTAGAATCACAAGATCATATATTTAAAGCTGAAGGAGATAGTAGAAATCATCTAATTCTATTCCTTTCTTTTTCAAGGGAGCAAGTGGATGTCCAGAAAGCTTAAATAAATTCCCCAAGGTCCCACACACACCATAAGCCACAGACCTGGGATTTAAACCCACTTCCTCTAACTTCAGAGCCAGTGTTCTTCCTGTATGTTCTTCCACTGCTTTGTTAAAATTCACTCACCAGAAGTCTAGCCAGCAGCTGTTGTGTTGAAGGAAGTTTCACTAGAAAGAGAAGTTAAATAGTAGGATGAGTGGGACTAGAATAGTTTTGATTGGATTCAGAGTGTGTTTTCTCTTGAATCCAGTTAGATAGCATGGAAAAACTGTGTCTTTTTGGGGAATGTTTCTATGACAAGAGAAACAGGAGGCATTTTGTTTTGTTTTGTTGTTTGTTTTCTAAGAACGAACCTGGCCCAGCAGAGATGACAAGGGCTGTTGACTCCTCCCCATTTTGCTTCTGTTCCTCTGCCATCAGCAGGATCCTAAGGATATTAAACAGATAGGGCAGAAGTCCACAATATTCCAATGGTACCACAAAAGTCAGGAGTTTTGGCCATAGTACCTATAGAAAAGACAGGGCAAGAGATCAAGACTAGGCGATATATTTCCATTTATCTCTATAATCTTCCTTTCCTGTTAGAAAGTTTCATTAGTATTCATTTTTTCCTGTCTGTCTCTTTCTGTATATTTCCTTTTGTGTTGGTCTCTCTCCATTTCTCACAACCATATAAGGAATCTGGGGCACAGAGATACAGACCAACAACCATCAGTTGTAGCCTTGGAGAATTGCCCAGGGAAAGGAGATTTGAAATGGCTTGTCATGTAGAGGTGAAACTAGAATACAGGGCTTCCTGACTCTGAGCCCAGACTACATCATACTATACATCCAGATTTTAGATATACAAATCAAATCCTGTTACCAACAAATTCCATTATAATAAAATCTCTGGATCATAAAAGAAATTTTACCGGTGATCCCTGTATGGAAGCTAAGGAGATGGAATCATTAAGAGAGGGCTCCGTGTCATTTTATTCTTAATGGCCCTGAGGGAATCTACCAGATCTACAGAATAGCAATCTTGACTGTTAGCTTAGACCCAGGTCTCTGGAAAAACTGTAATAGTCCAAATTCACATGTAATGACTCTCTTCAGACTTTCAACTTTGTATTCATTTGGCCTTTCTCTGTTTCCTGTGTTCCATGTCTGACAAATCACTATCTCAACAATTCTGTCTTTTAGCATCTCTCCAATGAATCCTTTTCTTTCTCATTTCCCCGGGGTCTTTTAATTTCATGCTTTAAGTCTTGAAATCTGGATTATTGCACCAGTCTCTTATCTGAGCTCTCTGTTTCTAGAATCTCTCTCCACCCCTCCCACTTACCAAGATAAGTCTTACTAAAACAAAGATTTGTATGAAATGAGGTAAAATTTAAGAATTGTTTTAATTTGCATTTCTCTTACTATTAATGCTTTGCAACATTTAAAAACCATGATCATTTATAATTTTCAAATATTTGGAAAACTGTTCCTAACTCTGGCTTATTTATTATTTGGGGATGGTTCTTAGTGTTTTAGAGTATATTTCCTCCATTTGCATTACTCCAAATTGAAATCCAGAATAGTTAAGCTACCACCAAGCACATTACCATGCATGATAGGCCCATATTAAATTGTTGTTTCAAGCATAAAGCATAAAAGCCAAATTTCTTGTCCTCTCAGAATTGCATCTGAAGAGGAGAGCCCTTAAGAAATGTTTCAAGGTCAGTGATAACTGTGAATGCATGTTTATTTAAAAATAATCCTCTTTGCAAATAGTTGTATTACCCTAATTGTTTAAAATTTTTTGAAGCATATTTTTCAGTATGAACCACATTGAAAGCAATAGGTGAAGATATTCACAAAATATTTTGACTTTCAATAAGAACCCCCCAAAGTGATGTTTTGGTAACAGTGTTTAAAAATAAAACACATTTGGAAAAGTTTTTTTTTTAAAGAAAAATGTGCCCAATGAAAAAAGAAAACTTAATTTGGGTTTCACAAATATTTTATTTAGTGAATTTGTGTCAGATTTTGTCAAGTACAGTTACAACAAACTCCAAGAGCATGTGAGAATGTTTACATCCTTTAGGTTGTCCTTTGGTTGGGCTCTGTGAGATATTTTAATACTCTAATTCAACACCTCATTTCATACAAATATGTGTGTTCAAAAGATTATTTCAGTAAGTGGCAGAAGTGGAGAGAGAAAGTCTAGAAGCAGAGAGCTGAGATAAGATAAGATAATGAGGCAAGATAAAGTTAATACTTGATCTCAAAACAACAGCCCATCCATACTTCCATATCTTAGAGGAGCCTTATCCACACCTTATATATACACTCTAGATACTGCTATCACTCTTGGACTATGTCCTTCACCATTCATATTATCCTTTAATTTCTTGATAGAGGTCCTTAGTAATATCTTTCATGACACATTTTTTTTGTTTTAGAGTTATTTATTTATTTGATTTAGAATATTTTTCCATGGTTACATGATTTATGATCTTTCCCTCCCCTCCTTTCCCCTCCCTCCTGTAGCCAACGAGCGATTCCATTGGGTTTTACATGTATCATTGATCAAGACCTATTTCTATATTATTGATATTTGCATTAGGGTGATTGTTTAGACCAGTGGTTCTCAACCTTTCTAATGCCGTGACCCCGCAATATAGTTCCTCATGTTGCAGTGACCCCAAACCAAAAAATTATTTTGGTGGCTACTTCCAAACTGTAATTTTGCTACAGTTATGATTTGGAATGTAAATATCTGACATGCATTATGTATTCTCATTGCTACAAACTGAGAAGTTGAGAACCGCTGGTTTAGAGTCAATATCCCCAATCATATCTCCATTGACTCAAGTGATCAAGCAGTTATTTTTCTTTTGTGTTTCTGCTCCCACAGTTCTTTCTCTGGGTGTGGATAGTGCTCTTTCTCATAAGTCCCTCAGAATTATCCTGGGTCATTGCATTGCTGCTAGTAAAGAAGTTCATTACATTTAATTATGCTAAAAGGAATAATGAACTGAAGGAATTCCATGTGAACTGGAATGACCTCCAGGAATTGATGAAGAGTTAAAGGAGCAGAACCAGGAGAATGTTGTACACAGAGACTGAGACACTGTGGCACATGCCACATTTTAAAAGAAAGTCATGACTGTAATGTGCTGCAACCTATTTATACCCAAAATACATCTCCCTCTGTCCTTTAGGGCTCTTTCAATGTCTTCTGAGATTATGGTATTCCATGATTTTAAGCCATCTAACATCATCAAAAAACATTTATATTGTAAAGGTGAATTTTGTCCCAGTTGGGATTGGGAACTATCCTTATTTACCCTTAAATCCCCCTTAAAATGAAAATTCTGTACAACCCAGTTAGAATGTATAGACATCTCTAGAGCAGTTCTGTTTATTGAGCCACTTTCTAATTTTGAAATAGTTCAGCATTTTATGTTGATTGCTTTTCTGTCCTCTTAAATTATTTGAAAGTTTGTTGTCTCCCACTTTGATAGCATGGTAATAAATTTGCATTGCTTTCTAAGCCACACTATGAGTTTATTCTATTCTGAAAAATCTTGACTTGTTTGCAGGTATATAATATATAAAGGGAGCCTTAATGAGTCTGTCTTCATAATTTAATATTTTTTCACATTTGCTCTTGTATAATTCTTTTTAAAAGAAAGTATTTCAGAAATGAGGTTGAAATACTTAGAACCAAAGTTAAGCTTCATAAAAATAAACTACATGCTTGAACTTAAAATCCCAAACAACAACTTTCTTTTATCAGTGATTGAAAACAGAGCTAAATACTCTAAGTTTTGGCAAGAGGACCCACATAACTCTGGCAGAGTTCTGGAATCACTTACCAGAATTTATGGATCAGACCCTGCTGCAGAGATATTGGCTTTCTCTTTCTCTGATATATATATATATATATATATATATATATATATATATATATATATATATATATATATATTTTTTTTTTTTTTTTTTGGTCTTCTGAGGGCTTTGAAACCTCCAAAGGCTAAGGGCCAGAACTTGACAAAATCACCACACATACTAAGGGCCAAATGAGGATCACATAAAATAAGTGCTACAGGAGTTCAGAGAAAGGAGGTAGAGTTATGGCCAGGGAGACTGGAGAAGGCTTCATAGAAAAGAAGGGACTTGGGTTTTGAAACTTGAAACCGGGCAGCTAGTTGTCTTTTATTCCTATCTCTCCCTTTTTTTCTTATCCAATTAATATATTATTCAGTCATGTCTAATTCTTCTTGATGGCATTTGAGGTTTTCTCTTCAAAGATACTGAAGTGGTTTGCCATTTCTTTCTTTAGGTCATTTGACAATAAAGAGGCTGAGGCAAATGGAATAAAGCAATTTGCCCAGGTCCAACAGCTAGTTAGTGTCTGAGGCCAGATTTGAATTCAAGAAGATGAGTTTTTTCTGTCTCTAAGTCTGGCACTCTATCTAACGCACCATCTAGCTGCCCCAGTTAATAGGATTTTATTCCTGCAATATTTCAATTTGTTCATACTTTTCTAGTTTCACTGGTTGAGTTTTGCTTTACTGTGTTTATTTTTCCTCAGAGATTCTTTTTTTTGGAGAGCATTTGAGCGACAAATGTACTAATAATATTGATGCTAAAAAGGGGGAGATTATTGAAGCATTTGAAGCCTATCCCAGATACTTCCTAGCTGTGTGACTCAGGGAAAGTCACTTAACCCCATTTGTCTCAGTTTCCTCATATGTAAAATGAACTGGAGAAAGAAATGGCAAACTACTCCGGTATCTTCATCAAGAAAAAACCAAATGGAGTCCTAAAGAGTAAGATACAACTGAAAAGACTGAACAATAATACAGACTGAAAAAAGGCTAAATGCTCAATTTTAAAAAAAGGAGGAAAGAAAATGAAACTTGTAAACTCTAAACCAGTGGGCATGAATTGGATTCCTCATAAAACTCTAGAATGTATTATTAAACAGAAGGTCAGTGAACATCTAGAAAAGGGAGCTGTGAATGAAAGGGGCCAGACTAGCTTCATTTTCTTTCTTTTTCTTTTTTTGACAAGCTTATTAGACTTGCAGAAAAATAGAATTCTTTAGTTATAATTTCAGTCAGAAATTTGAAAAAGCCTCCTGCTACTCTTGTGGACAAGATGGAGACCTGAGAGCTAGCTGATAGGGCATTTATGTAGATACTCACTGAATAATTGGACCAAAAGATCAATTATTAATGCTTTGAAGTTCACATGGAGGCAACATCTTGAGGATGTTCCCTGAGAATCAGTTCCTTCCTCTATTTAATGCTATTTAATATACTTTATTAATACTTGAATGAAGATGAGAATGTCATACATATCAAATTTGAAAATTATATGAGCTATGTATGAGAGACATTTTGGATGCCAGAGTCAGATTCTAAAAAAATCCTGACAGGCCAGAACCTTGGGCCATTTCTAATACCATTAAATTTAATAGGCATGAATATGATCCTACTCTTGGGTTCAGATTGTCAGCTTCCCAAGTTATTATAAACAGGGAGTGGCTAGACAACTGTTCATCTGAAAAAATAATCCACATAACTTTAGGAGATCAAAAGCTCATAATGTCTCCACAGTGTGATTTGGCAGTCAAAAATGCTAAAACTCTCAATGCTTCATTAAAGAAAAGTCATTGTGTCCATAATGAAGGAGTCAACTATGTTCAGCTCTATTGATAAGGGAGAGAGTATTCAGGAAAGGTTGAAGAAAGGAGAAGGGCTGTAAGAGCATGCAATATGAAAATTATTTGATGGCATTGAGGACCCTTAGCCTGGATAATAGAAGATTAGGGAAAGTCTGCCTAGTAGTCAAAATGTTGCAAAACTAGGAGCAGTGGATGAAAGTTTCAGAAAGGCAGATTAAACTTCATGTATAGAAAAAATACAACCTAGTAATGAAAGCTATTCCCAAGGAGAGTAGGGTGCTTGGGGGTGAGTGAGTTTCCCTTACTCCTGCTCTCTTGGGGAAGGCTGAATGACCACTTGATAGGGGGAGATGTGGAAGGGAGTCATGCAGGTGCAAAGAGTCATGTTTCCAAGAATATAACATTAGGGAATGTCAATGATCCAGGAGGAGGCAGAAGAGGAAGAGTGAATGAGAAACACAGTGAAACAATGGATAGAATAGTCAAAGGAGAAATTGAAGAATGCATTGTCATAGAAGCCAGAGAGGAGAGAGTTTGAAGAAGGAGGGGGTATTATACAGGGTCAAATGTTGTGGTCAGTGAAGTGGTCATTGATGATGTCATTACAAAAATAAAGCATTTATTCATTTCTTATTATGTGTCAGACATACTAAGAGCTGGGGATATGAATGCACATAAGTAAGATATTTTCTGACATCAAGGACTTTATTTTTGAAGGAAGGCAGGCAACACATGAAGGGGAGATGGAAGTGAGGTGCGCAGTATACACTCAGGAACCAAGTGGTTAGGAAATTAGATGGAGGCTTGGTTTCAGGAGTGGGGGGGGGGGAAAGATGAGAGCTCACCAATTAGAGCCCAAGGTGGTTCTAGGAGCAGAGTTCAAATTCCTCTATGGAGGAAGAGAAAATTATGTGATCTAAGTAGAGAAGGCATGATCAGAAAATAACCGAGAAGTGCTATTAGAAAGAACAGCTTAATGGAGTGTGGAGAGGGAAGGCAGATTAGAGTAGGCTGAAGAATGGTGAGGAAGTCAAGACAGTAGGCCTATACTTACTTTTTTCAAAAAATTTGAGAGTGAAAGAGAGAAGAGACTCAAAGAAGCCAGCAAAGTGTTATAGACACAAAAAGGAATGCTGAAATGTTGAATGGATAAATCATCTGCTGCCATTAATGTTTGTTTTAGGAAATGATTAACCCCATTCTGTCAAAATGTTATACCAGTTATCAATATTATGTAATGAAAAGGTTTTAGTGGAAGGAAGTAAGGGAAAGAGAAATCTTGGGAACAAGTAGGGCTTGGAGGAGGCTAACAGATCTCTTGGGACTAATGTAAATTAGGTGACTATGCTGCTTTTATTCACTTGAAAGTGAAATCCAAGATTCCAGCCTCAGATTATGGCTGATCAAATAGTGGACTTCCAGCTGGGTTGAATTGTCCATAACAACTCAGTACACACAAATGGGTATGCCCACGAAAAAAGGTTTAATTTCTAGCTCAAGGACAACAATAATAGGTTACTTACTTGAGGCATTCCATTAACTAGTGGGTCCATTCCCCGCAGGATTTCAACACTAAGTTGCAGGACAGAATTTTCTGCTATTAAGTCCTCCGGAGTGACAGGCTTTATTGGATCCAACTTTAAGAGAGACAAAACTGGTCACTTGCCAAGAATCAGATCCTTTGTCACTGTACTTTACTTTGAAAAATTCTTGATGGGAGATATGTTTGGTCAAAAACTTGGACTAGGCTTAAAGGAGTTGGAGATTTATGAATGGCATTATAGGAAAAGAATGTTCTGTTTCCAGTACTTGGTCCCCATTTTTGGTGGGGTACTTGGGTATAAAACCCTATTATTATTTGATATGTGCTATTTATGTTGATCATTTGTTTAAACTCAGGTTTTTCTGTTTCAGTAAAAAAAATGTTTTCTTGTATTCTCTGGGATCTTTTTACCATACAAACAAAAAGCCAATAAATCAATTATGCCCTTGAGTGAATAGACTGACACAGTCTTCTAGACTAGCTATGCTTGTTGAGGGGGCAACACCTACTTCCTCAGGCCTCACTACCTGAAAATTCTGTCCAGTCTGAGCATCATAGAGAATAGTGTCTATATAGTTTCTGATCTTTCTTACACTACACTAGATTTGAGAGTCATGTCAGCCAAGGTCCAATTATAATTTCAGAAAGTTTACAGTAAGCCTCATTTATTTTATTGGAGCAGTGTTTTGGTGAGGGTGATGATGGAAGAGAGTCAGATACAAATGAAGAACTAGTTACTGAAATACACTCTGGCCCATTAATAGACTGAAAATGCAGCACTCAGAATCCTACCATGTTCCTTCTGGACAACGCAAACTGGAAGAAGATGTATTCAATCAGCTGCCACCCTTCACTTGCTTCCAGGTAGCCCTTTTCACACATGCTCTGGATGAGGAGGAGAGAGGCAGTCCTCACCTAAAACAATGGGACCATGTACACAAGTTATGATATTGGACAGAAAATAACTTGATTTTTTTTCACTTTTTGAGTGACTCAAATAGGGAGTACTTTAACAGTAGAACATGCTATTTGTTATTCTTTGACCATTATACTATATATTCCATCTCAACCCCCCTTCCCCTTTTTTTGGTGCTGTCCCTCATGCTTGGACTGGTCCTCACTTCCACCTCCTGGCTACTCTGGATTCCATCAAGACCCAGCTCAAAGTATGTCTTCTATCAGAGGCTTTTCCTGGCCCCTCTGGTCACCTTTCGTATACTCTGTATATCTTGTATGCCCTGGATTATCTACATGCTTCCCTCAATTAGAATGTTTTTTGAAAGCAGAGTGTATATCCCTCAAAGCCAACTATTTTCTACCATATCATTTTGAATTCTATGACAAGAAATACATTCGTTTTAGACTAAAACATGACCTCTTCTTTACAAATGCTCAGAGTAGTAGCATGCTTATTTTTTTAAATTCAAAGATATTTTATTTTCCCAATGACATGTAATAATGATTTTCAACATACATTTTCTGAAAATATAAGATCCAAATCATCTCGTTTTCCCTTGTGGAGGTAGTAAGCAGTTTGATCTTTATTATATATGCATATGTTATCAATATGCTTAGAGCTTAATCAGTTATTTACTATATAATAGTGAATTAATTTATCTTGTGGCTTTCCTCTCAACCAACTGAAATCCAAGCTCTTCGTTGATGGATAGCAGGAGAATATTTGAGCAAAGGATGATGACAAGGGAGAGCAGAATATAAGAACACTGGACATCTGCAGAGGAACTGAGATATACCTTATAATTTTTCCTTGGATTAGCTTTGCCTTTAAAAATTCAGTGACATTTCCTTTGACCTGCCCAGGAATTCTCTTTTGATCCTTATCTCATGATAACCTGGCTACTGATTCTGCCTGATCACTCTGTATAGTCAATCAAGCCACAACTTCTTATGGAGCATTTATGATTAGTTAAAAAGCAATCACCATATACAAGGAAGAAACTAGTTAGGAAAAACTCTCAGGAGAATTTTGGTTCAAAGATAATATGGGTTTTTTTAGGCACTACTTCCAATTAACTTGACCTAGTGTAAGGTCTGTAATTTTCTTTAGTTGAGACTTTTATCCATCAAATAATTATCTGAGCACCTCCTATCTGCAAGGCATTTTGTTTTAGGAACGCAGTATACACTTGATAAAATAAAAGAATAAAAATGTCTTCATTAATTTTTAAGGAGAAATAATTAATGTCTTGTTCTTCAAGATTTCTTTAGAATTTGCTTGTGTGTCATATTCTGAACATATGTTAGGGATAGTAGTAGGCAATTTATTAACAACTGAAATGACTCAGTGGCATGATTAAGTCAAACGTATCTTATCATGTTTCCTTCTGCAATCTACTTCCTCTTTAGAATTTCAGTTTTGTGGAGTATATTTTTCTTTTGGAAAAAGAGTAAAATGAATTTTAGACCTCGAGTCTCTGACACTACCAACGTTTTGTTATTTTCATTTACAGTTCAAAGTCTCATGACCATTTAATTCATTCCTCTTCTGACAAGCAAATAAAAAATCCTATCCAAGCTCTTACTTTTATACTGAAATCATCCATGGCGATTTTGATTATCCTTTCAACCATAATAATATAATCCCTCAATCTGGGCTCTGAAAAACACAAAGACGAAGAGGTACTATTAAATAGGAACCTATACTGTTCTGAGGCTCAAGAAAACTCTTCCAACATTTGAGGATATCACAAAGTTTCCTTTCCTAAAATTGATAGTCATAGTTGTTACTTCTGCTTTCTCAATGAATTTTCCAACCCTTCACTTATTTTGGTTGTTCACTTTTGAACTCATTCTCATTGATTTTGCTTAATCCCTTTAAAGTGTGTTATCATTGATATATGTTAGTAAGTGCTGTTGGGCAATGTGACTGCTTTTATTCCTTTGAGTACCTGTTAGTGGTTAATTTTTTTTTTGTTGTTAAATTCTCTTAACTATATGTAATAATGATTTCAAATATATGATTTATGCCTAGACTAATTCAGTAGCAATAAATAGGTTGCAATGGGAAGAACATTTAGTCTCATCTTTTCAATGACTAAAGTTCATCCCCAAATCATATGTAGTTCCCCAATTCTATATTATTTAGTTGTTTTTTGGTTACTTCATTGTCTGTACATGCTGTGTTCATTTGAATATGATCCAGTTCTTATTTAATTCTTTAAACAATAAGACTGCTGTCTGACTTTGTTTGGAACTGGCTATTTGCACTCCCCAGGGTATTAAATGCTTAACGTTTTTCTTTTCTTTCCTATGTATGATTTTATCCTCTTTTGTTCTACCTACTTCTCACCAGTGTATTCTGTTCTTCTGCATTCGCGTTCTGTAAAACTCCAATGCATTACCAATTTGTCAGAAGACCTGGCTTCTAATTGTGACCCCAGGATCAAATTTCCTTTATTTGACACAAAGTTTTTCATAACCTGATCCTTCCTACCTTTCCAGATCTCACTTGATGTGGGATCTTGGGCAAGTCCCTTAAACTATCTGAGCCTCAATTTCATCATCGGAGGGACAGAGATAACAATAGCTTCATTGCTTTCCTTACAGAACAATTGTGAAGATCCATCACAATGTTCTACGTAGAAGTGCTTTGAAAATAGTTTATGTAAAAGTCATTTAATGACTTGTAATCATCCACAGCTATAGCAGTGGCAGCAATTGTTTTTTTACAGCTGATGGAGGCATGTCAACAAACAACGATAGCTCACAGACTTGAGAAAATCCCTCATGTGCTTTGAAAATTCTCCAACATGGATGGAAATATAACATTCAGACATGCTGAGGGTGGCTCTGGGTGGGTTGGTAAGCAGGTGCTAGGTTACACCTGTTTGGGGGAGGAGAGGAGCAGGCACTGCAGTCAAATCATGATGCAGGGATAGGGGGTTGAGGGGGTAGATGGAGGGTGATGCCAGGCTGGGCTTGGGTGGGAAAAAGGCATGATTTCTGGAAAATATGTCTTTAGGGAGGAAAAATTAAGCTTCTGGCTACCTATCCAGTGTAACAATTTTATATGAACATGATAGAAGAAAAAATGAAATGAAATGAAAATGTATGACTTGAAGAACCTAAGATTTCAAAGCTCAGTAATACTAGAATAAAGATAAATTCATGCCTTAATGGAGTAGAATAAAAGGGACTATGCTAGGGTTTGGGGGCAAGCTTCCGGATCTCATGGAAACCTTTAAGATTTCAGTTTTTTCTTTTACTTACCATAAGCATCAATGGCAGATTTTAAAAAAGAGAATGTTCCCACTCGGATGCACTCATCACAGGTTCTCACTTGTTCTTCAAAAAATTCTAGCAAGTCTCCTGTGTTGGAATGCACTGCAGAAGTTGAGAAATCTTGGGGTCAGTGAGGACTTAACCTTATATCAAGTTATACATGTGAAGAGAATGGCAGATTATCAAAGTAAAATCTCAGATTGTGTCATTACTATGAGCAAAAAATACAGAATCAGAGATGGAAGTCTGAGATCAAGGAATTTATAGTTGGAATGGACTTTATGCATCTCCTAGGTCATAGATTTTGAGGTGGAAGGGACATATATCTATAAAATGTCTGAAGTGGAATTTACATTCAGATCTTTAAATCCCTCAGTTTTTAGGAGGAGAAAACAAGATAAAAGAAGATAAAAGTAGTGAAAATATTAAAGAAGAAGAGTAAACAGCAGGATTGGGTCTCAAATACAGGACAACAGATTCCAAATTCAGTATTTTCTGCACTCCTCATAGCTGTCCTGTAACAGGACCCAAGGTAAAATCCTAGCTACAATGTCTCCAAGTAATGGTCATCCAGCCTCTGCTAGAAAGCTGACAGAATCTTCTAGGCAATTTACTACTACATTTCAGGAGTTTTATTAATTTTTAGGCTTATATATAATTATATATTTAATATATTAATATAGCATGCAAACATATTATATTATGTTGACATAATAGATTGTATCTTTACATTAAATTTTATATTTTATTATTTTCTAGTCATTCATTCATTAATTTTTTTATTTATTCATTTATTTATTTGTTCATTCATTCATTCATTTATTTATTAAGAGGCTTTGCTTTTTGTCCAGCCCACATTTTCCTCTAATCTTCCAACTCTTCCATTTACAAAACACAGAATAAGTATTGTTGCTTTCTCAGTAATTGTGTCTCATCGGATCACAGTTTCTTCAGTGTCATAGAATCATTGAGACAATGTTTGTTATCTATTTCAATCCCCCACCTGTGCTTAAAGGTGGTTTCAGAGAACACAATTAAAACAATACTTTGTTCATAGTTAGTATACTTTCATTCTTTCACTTACTGGTGGAAGAGCCAGAGAGGAAAGAAGGAATGTGTTGTGCCCTTCTTTCTCTGGACTGTGTATGCATGGCCCTTCACTGCAGATCATATTGGACTAATGATCAGGACTTTTCGTGAAGCTGGGTCTCAACTCCTTTCACCTGCCTGCCAATACCATTAGCCAAAGATGTAAAGACAGTTGTTAATAGTTATTTACATATTTATGAAAAACAACCACATAAAATTCACTGGTTTCTTATGGAGTCTCTGGAGAGCTTTTAAGGTCATAAGTAACATGTGTTTCAAAGAAGGATGAGGGAGCCACTTTTAAAAGTATATTTAACACATATATAGGCCCAGTCCTGCCTGGTTATATGATCATAGACATTTAATCTTTAAAATGAATTGATGGCTTTAGATTATCTCTAAAGTTTCTTTCAACTCTAAACTTGTATGATTCTATTATTTTCTATACTTAGATGTACTAGCTTCTGGAACATGGCAGTGGACCCTCAAGAAATCAATATTGGCCTTAGGAGAAAGTAATGAATCTTGGTGGCAATTCCTTCCTGAAGTAGTTTAGGATAAGAAAGGCAGAGAAGAAAATGTGCTGTTTCTAGAGAGTGTAACAAATGTGAAGAAGAACCTACCAAGGCATATGAAATCTGCCAAGACCTATATACTTTTTCTAACATATTGTAAGATCTATGATACTTACTGTTATCATTGTCATCATCATAATCACCATCATCATCCTCATTGCCACAATAGTTGACATCAGTGTAAGATCCAAATTTAATATCCAAATACTCTAAGTATTATATTTAATAAGATTTATTAATAATAATAACTTGAAGTAAAGGAAAATAAAAGCTGGATCAAAGAGTGAGTTAACCCAGCCATGGTTGCAGGAAAAGAGAGGGAGAGTGGCAGAGTTACAGAATTATATAAACAATAATATGCAAGAAGCTATGTGGACAAAGGGAAAACAATTCTGGGAGACTATAGAACATGATACTTCGTAAAACATAGAGAAACGGTATAGAGAAAATAAATTTAGAAAATCTGGGACATATATTCAATTGAATCATATCACTGAAATTGGAAGGAAGAAAAGAAACAGAAAAATGGAAAGATCTATATAGATTTTTATAACAAGGTCTGATTTTCTATCAATGATTGTAGAACATCCTCATTTGGATTCTAAAATAACTATTCACAGTGTAATACATAAGGAAGTGGAAATGACAGCAAAAAGAAAAAAATATGGGAACAACAGCTGAACCAAGCTAGACAGAGAAGATCTGTGCCAATCAATATAATTTTGAGGACACCAAGAATTGATTTTTAACTCAGTCAAGGATCTCAGGGTATGAACCAAATGCTCAAAAATATAGACCTCATTATTATTGAAAAAAATTTGAGAAAATATAAATAATCAAAAACTTATAAATTGTTCCAATTATATCCACAATGGAAAAACAAATTGGGTGAAGAATTCCTATTTTCTGAAGAGTATGTGGAATAGACAACCCATGGAGCTATTCCAATAGTAAAAATGAGCTTGAACAGATATTGCAAATGTTCAAAGTTGAACAGGAGGAGATCAGTAATTTGAATTTGAAATTGGGCATGGCTATAAAGACACCAAGGTTCTGACAAAAAAAAGTTCATTTAAAAAAAACAAACATCAATAGGACTAGCTTCCAATAACTCCACACTGGTTGCCTTGCTCCTACATGGTTGCTCTCTCTACACCATCCACACTTCCAGTTACAGACCAGATGCCTAATTCTCTGGGACAGCTTCACTTTGAGCTTAACTTTAATGACAGGTGAGGTCTTGACTGGAACTTCTATATCATGAGAAAGTCTGGCCTCACTGCTCACTCTGCTCTATTAACCTGCTCCACATCCATACCCATTCCTTTATGGATGGTGATAGTACACCAGTATTTATTCTTCAGTAATTAACATACTCCTACCCATTACACCCTATTTGTCCCAGTGATTTTGAAACCCCAGATGTCATTGTGCAAATTCCATTTAATGCCTCATTTCCCACTGCCTACTACTTCCTTCTTTGCTTCTATCCTTCTCAATCCAGCTATCCCTTCCCTCGTGATTAATCCATCCCAAATTTGCCCATTCCTTCCACTGTAGACTCATGAATGCCTGCTTTATAGGTAAAAAAAAAACTTGTTTCTGTCTTCAGACTTTTATTTTGCCACGCTTTTCCTCTTCTTGCACTCACAGAGATTCTTACTTTTTTTTTGGATAACACAGATTCTTTGGACATTCTTTCCAGGACTGTTGTACTCAGGCTCTTTTATATACACAAGTGTTCCCATTCCATTCTATCTTTTCTATCAGACAGTTTCTATTCAATAAACTGAAAATTTTCCTTGTTACCTCTATTTTATGAAAAATCCTCTCTTTGTCATTCTATAACCTTAATAACCTTCATGTATTTCAAGTTTTTGTATGCCTTATACTCCATACAAACTCTACAATGCAGAGATATTGATTTCTTTGCTATTCACAAAGGATACTCCATCTCCCAACTCCAAATTATCATTCACTGTCCTTATGCTCATCCCTACATCCTGGTTTTATTGACTCATTCCAAGTCTTAGTTAAAGTTTCTCCTTCTGCAAGAAGCCTTTCCAATTTCTCCTTAATTGTAGGGCCTTTCCTTGAAATTATCTCCAATTTATTTCATTTATACATAGTTGTTTATATCTTGTTTCCACTAGTAGACTTGGAGCACCTTGAAAGTTGGAACTATCTTTGCCTTTGTTTTGTATTCCCAGTGCTTTGCATTATGCCTGACATATAAAAGATACTTAATAATTCTTGTCTACTTGTTGATTAACAAAGCTATTAATAATGACTATGATTAAAAGAATACCAAAATTTCCAAAGAATTCAGGTTTTTTCTTTTCACCGTAAGGAGAATGGAAAAGTCAGCATGGGTATAAATAGGTTTTAATATAACAATAGTTTAATAGTATTATCAACAAAGAGTTGTGGAGGAGAGATTAATAAAGGATCTATCAGAAAAAGGTATTGAAAAAGTAGGTAAAAAGAAATTGAGGTACTAGATGGACAGTTCTTTTACTTTATATCAAGTGAATTCTCTACAAGTCAATTATGGAAATGTTATGGGATGAGAAGTTAAGTGAGTTTTGATTGTATCATTGGAGGGAGTACCTATATTGATTAGGCCACACATTCTTCAAAATATAAAAAAAACTGAAATATCTTTGAGACTTGGAGAGATAGAACTCATACCTAGAATATTTTGATGGAAAATATATATTTTTTCAAAAGCATTAGAACTTATAAAAAAGATAACAGAATAGTATTACAAACAATGAAGATTTACACTTACATAGATAACCTTAGGGTCAAATCATAATTGAAATTACATGGGTGAGGAAAAAAAGACAAACATATAGTTATGGACTAGGTGCTAGTAGATGCAAGGAAATCTGTTATTCATCCCAGAAGCAGTTCTGATTAAGCTAGTTGACAGAGCCTAGGGTGCATCATGAGATCTGGCAGCTTGAAGTCACCATTGAGGTATAGGTAAGTGGCCATATGGATAGCAAAAAGATGTGATACTGTCGTATATTTTAAATTGCCTAGTCAGATGGAGAATATAGATAAGTTTCCTACTACACCTGATAGAAAGAAAATTGCAATATTCAGAAACAACAGCCATCCCTCTTTCTACTGAAAATTTCATTTTACTAAAAGAAAGCTTCTGTTAAAGTACTGATGTACTTTATTGATCATTATACAGAACACAAGGTAGAAAAAGCAATGAGAATACCCACCATACTGAATATACATTTTATTCCCCAAAATGAACTGGGTGACAGTAAAAGTGAAGGAAACTTTGGTAAAAAAAAAAGTGACTGGGTCATCTAAGAATTAAACAAATATCCTCAGACTTTAGGAAAAGAAATTTCAAAAAGTTCAGAGAAGAGGCCTGGTTTCATGGTTTCAGACAATAAAAAAGGAAAATGGGTGAAAAAAGGTGAGAGGCTCTTTGAAACAAAATTCTTCTCCTAATGTGCTTGATAATTACTGTAAAGAGGAAGAAGAGGAAAAACTAACAAGATGTGCTTTCAAAAGGAGGCCACCAGTGAGTTCAGCTTTTAAACCAAGGACAAATAAAAAATTGAGAGATGGGCTTGTAAAACTAATTTCTGGAAGGTTAATGCCTAGAATAATCTGAGGCCTGAAAAAAGTCAAAAGATGTAGCTTGCTGAATAATTATTCAACTGCATTCAAACTGTAGCTTTAAAGGACTGATGCCAACCCAGAGGGACATCCTTAGTGGCATACTTCAGTACTCTCCTTTATTCTGTCTATTTTTTTTATCAATGATTTGGAGGAAGACATGACATACTTATCAAATTTGCATAGGACACTAAGCTGGGAGGGATAGTTAATTAAGTGGAATTCAGAATCAGGATCCCAAAAGACATCAACAGACTGGAATGAGGTGCCAAATCTAATAATATGGAATTTAATAGAGGAAGATGTAAAATCCTACATATTTTAAGAGACACTGCACAGGATGAGATGACCTGGTTTAGAGTCAGTTCATGTCAGCAAAGACTTGGAGATTTGATCTGATTGCAGGCTCAATATCAGTCAATAATATGCTAATGCAACCTTAGGGTACATTAAGAGAATTATAAAGAAGGCAATGGTTTTCGAGTACTCCCAACTAATCAGATCATATTCTGAATATTGTATTCAGGTCTGGGTGCCACATTTTAAAGTAGATGTTAACAAACTGGAATACATGCAGAGGGAAGTCAACCATGATGATTAAAGAGATTCAAAACCAGTTAAAAAGGAAAAAGGTTAACAAACCTGGAAAGTATTTACTCTGGAGAAGAATATACATAGACAAAACATAATTACTGTCCTTTAATATTTGGAGGGCTCTCTTATAGTCTTATAGAAGGGTTGACTTTTTCTATATGGTTTCAGGGGAAGAACCAGGATCAGTGAGTAGAAGTTACAGGGAATTAGATTTATGGCACACATGAGGAAAAACCTTCCAATAACTCTTGATCTTCAAAGAAGAATGAAGAGTTTTACAAAGTAGTGAATTCCATGTTGCTGAAAGTATTTAAATAAAAGAACTTTTAAAAATGGATCACTGTTTGCCAATTATATTATGGATGAGGTTCTTTTATGAAGTACAAGATTGGATCAAATGGCCTGTAATATTATTTCCTTGAGAGCCTACAAGAGTTGCTACAGAGAACAAGAAACCTAGTATGAGATAATCCAGCTTCTTAAGGATGTTATCTTTTAAATTCATTTGAAGATAAGGCATTTCTCCATATATAAGAAATGCCCAAGTCAAATGGATAAGATTATTATGCAGCCCAAAGGTAAACCATAGGGTAGAACCTATTACAATTCAGAGGAAGGCATACCAAAGTAACTGGAGTTCTGCTTCAGGCAAGACATAGGATTTCAACTTTGCTTTCAAAAGGTAGAGAAGAGAGGGCAGGGCATTTACTTAGGGTTTGGGGGATTGATATACATGTACATCATTGTTTCTGGGAACTATTCCCATCCCACACAGCTCAGCACTTTTGTAGCTTGGCTTTCCCTATGGGTTAACTCTGATTTCAGAGGTTGATTACTAAATATAGTTCATAGGTTCTCTGTGGTTTCTGACTCCTGAAATTATAGTTTACAAGCACTGACCAGGGTGCTGACCTTTAATAGTAACTAGATACAATTAACTCAAAACAGAGGTCTTCCCTAAGATGATACCTCAAATGGATACAGTTGGGAATAATGGGCACGCAAAATATCCTGGTATTTAGGCACAGATATAGGGAATAAAAGTGGTGAAAGCAAGTCATTGCTCTATCAATTCAGCATCCCAAAGTCTTTTTTATTTCTCATGGTATTCACAATTAGTTTTCTTCTCTGCTTTCGGGAGTCAATACTTTCAGGAACACACAACTCACTACTTCGTGAAACTTTTCATTCTTTTTTTAAAGACCTTTAAGTGTTGTCAAGTTTTTCCTCATATGTACCATAAATTTTCCTCTTTATATCCTCTACTCACTAGACCTGTCTTCCAGCTGGCTTCAGTGACTTTCAATTCCTGAATGAGCAGCTCTTTCACAAGACAGTGTGGCCAATGGATTGGGGGAGAAGGAGAAAAGAGTTCTCCCTCTCTCTTGATGCCTTATGATATGACCCACAAGTTTTGAACTTTATAAAGCTTCTTCCTGCTTCAACTGCTTTATTTACTTAAAAAAAAAACCCTTACCTCCTGTCTTGGAATCATTACTATATATTAGTTCCAAGGCAGAAGGATGGTAAGGGCTAGACAATGGGGGTTAAGTGATTTGCCCAGGGTCACACAGCTAGGAAGTGCCTGAGACCACATTTGAACCCAGGACCTCCCTTTCCACAGTGTGGCTCTCAATCTCCTGAGCCACCCAGCTGCCCCTTGCTTTATTTACTTTTAAGGATAGCAAGTTTAATAGTCTATCAGGCAGAGAATACAAGAAGAGAGTTTTCTTTTCTTTTTTTTTCTATAACCCTTACCTTCTAAATCAGTACTAAGTATTGGTTCTAAGCCAGAAGAGTGGTAAGGGCTAGGCAATGGAGAATTAAGTGATTTGTTCAGGGTTACACAGCTAAGAAATGTCTGAGTCCATATTTGAACCCAAGAACTCCTATCTCTAAGCGTGGCTCTCAATCTACTGAGCTACTTAGATGCCCCCAGCAAAGAGCTTTCTTAGGAAGATATCTAAGTTATCATTAGCCTCATTAAAAAATACTCCAAGTAACCCCAAATTAAAGAAATGCAAATTAAAAATTTCTGAGTTGCTATCTCATACCCATTACATTGGCAAAGTTGACCAAAAAGGAAAATAATAAATGTTAGAGGGACAGGCACATTAATTCATTGTTGGTGAAGCTATAAAAATGGTATAGACATTCATTCTGGAAAGCTATTTTGAGCCATATTTAAGAAGTTGTCAGGGGCATGGACATACTTGTGCTAGCCAGTAGCAAAGCAATTTTCCAGTTGTATCATAGAATTGCTTTTATACTTCATAGAGAAATAATAAGGTGCTTAGAGGTTAAGAGATCTATGTAGGGTCACTTAGGTAGAATCAATCCTCTTGATTTTCAAAAGGTTGAGAAAGCATTGAGGGAAACGTATAGGCCTCCTTCAGACTAATAAGTAGTTTATCAAAGCAGTAATGATGGGAACCTTGATGGGGTAGGGGAGTGGAATGTGAACATTCCATGTTGGAGTTCATTAAATATAAGAAAAAGAAAACTGGGAAAGTCAGACATAACTTCAAGATTGTAGGATAACAGATTCTTAAACATTTGGAGAAAGTATAATTAGAATTTCATAGATTAATGAGATAATGCATGTAAAATACTTCAGACTTTAAAACACTCTATAAAGTCAGCTATTAATCCAAGACAAGGCAGTCAAAGGGGAGCTTAGAGCTCTTTTCCAAAGTATTATAGAGATAAGCAATCTCTGAAGCTATTGAATTAACTCCCTTAATTTTCTAGTTGTGGAAAGTGATCCCCAGGAGGTTTGGAGGTGACATTTGAACCCAGGCCATTTGATTCCAGAATCAGTGCCCTTTCCACTCTAATACACTGTTTCCTCTGTCAAAATACCTGATGCCATAAAAATTATTTCAGTGATCTTTTTTTTAAAACCCTTACTCTCCATCTTAGAATCAATACTGTGTATTGGTTCCAAGGTAGAAGAGAGATAAGGGCTAGGCAATGGGGGATTAAGTGACTTGTTCAGGGTTCTGCAGCTAGGAAATTCCTGAGGTCAAATTTGAACCCAGGACCTCCCATCTCTAGGCTTGACTCTCAATCCATTGAGCTACCCAGCTGCCTCCTTTCAATGATCTTTTTAAAGAGATACTGAATTTTTTAAATTGCCTAAGAAGACCATGCAGAAGGAACTCATCCAAACCACTTAAACCACTTAAAGTATTTGTGTATGGAAGACAGAAGCAAATGCAGAGAACTGAGCATGATGATGATGATGATGGTGATGATGATGATGATGATGATGAGGGAAAATAAATTCAGGAGCAGAAAAGCTTAAAATGAGTTGAAGTGGGAAATGTATGTTAAAAACAACACTAAAGGCTTTTGAAAACTCTTTGGGACTGAGAATATTGAAGAAGGGCTAAGAGTGTGATTTGGGTTTAATAGATGATGGACAGAAAGTAGAAGTTCTTCAATACTAATTTGGGATTTCAAAGACACAGAATACAATCTAACCATGATCTTTTATCCACTGCAACTTTAGTCTTTATCTTTCCATTAATATTCCACAGGTGAGTCACTTAATATTAGAGGGGTTTATCGTTAATCCTTTTGGTATTGTGTATATACCAACAGAGCATGTGGGAGGTTCATCAGTTATCCCTTGCCCTCTTTATGAACTGGGTTACCTTTTTTTCTATTCATAGACCTTTTTTATGGCATCATTTATACATTTCCTATACTGTTCTTTCTTGGCAACTTATTGCAGCCTACTCATCTAATGAATTGTTCCAGTGTCTTTGTGTGGCCCTCATTTAATCTTCAGAGATTGTATTACATGATTCATAGACATTTAATGTTACTGGAGGAATATCAATATTTAAAAGAATGGGTCTTTGTTTTAGCATTTAGCTTGGGACCATTAAATTCATGCTTCCTAACTGCTGGGGTATAAATTCTGAAGGAATTCTAGATTGTTGTCCTTTCCTATTTAATTCTGAAAGGGTCCTCTATATCTAAATGTGTATATATGCATGTGTGTATGTATTATATCAGGAATGAGGGCAGCATTAGAAACAAAAGGCATCAATAAGGTTTTTTTAAAATCAAATAAAGGTCTTTTTCTCTGAGCATCGCTGGCCAGTCTGTTTTGCAAAAGTGTCCCAAGCACCCCAAATTACAATTGACTGGGATGTAGGTAGATTCAGAACTATGGAGAGAGATCTTAGTGAGGTTTTCTAGGAATGTCTCCAATGCCTTTAAAGTTAATATTTTTTTTCAGTGATTTGCATGATAGCCTGAATAATATGTTTTTCAAGGGTTCATATTGTGAGAAAATACAAAGAATTTTAACATGTACAACAGAATCAGACACTTTAATTAAGTTGGAAAGTGGGCTGATTCCAATAATATGAAATATAATTGGATTAAATATAATGACCTACTCTTTAATACAAAGAGTCATCTTTGGAAGTACAGAATGTGGGAAAGATAACTAGACAACAGTTTGTGTAAAAATGATTTGATGGTTTTAGTGGATAAAAGCCTGATAAAACTCAGTATTGATCAACAATGTTGAATAATAGCAGATAAAATTCATTTGAGAATTTAGGTGGCGTAAAAGGAATCAGAAATTTATAAAAAGAAAAACAATGGTACATTTGTACTCTGCCCTGGTCAGAATATACTTATGTTCAGTTCTTAGTGCTACGGTTTAGGAAGTACACTGACAAACCTGAGAGCCTCCAGAAAGGGTGTCTGAGATATTGAGATGATTGAGATTCATATTAAATGAGTTCTTTTGAGAGAAACTGTTTATTTAACCTGGTGAATAGAAGACATAGGGGGATTGTGTTATCAAATATTTGGAGGGCTGCCATGTGGAGGAGGTCAATATTTGTTCTACTTAGCCCCAAAGTACAGAATCAGAAACATCGCTCAGTGGCAGGTTTCTTGTTCAGATGAGCAAAAATTCTGTAACTCTTAGAATTTTTCAATGTAGAATGAGCTGATGACAATGAGCTCCCTATAAAAGAAAGTCTTCAAAGGGCAAGTAAATGGCTCAGTGGATAGAAAGGCAGGCCAGGATTTGGGAGGACCTGGATTCAAATCTGTTCTCAGAAACTTCCTAGTTATTTGACCCTGGGCAAGTGACTTAGCCTCAATTTCCTAGCCTTGGAGTCAATATTTAGTATTAGTTCTAAGACAGAATGTAAGGTTAAAAAAATCTTCAAGCAGAGGTTGGATTTGTAGGGATTTGTAGAAGACCTCCTGTTCAAGTTGGGCTCTCAGGTGGGGTCAGGTTGCTTATGAAGTCTGAAGTGAGCACTGAATAAGTGAGGAGTTTCTTTGGAGAGAGCTGTTGGTAGTACATAGTAGTATATAGGGAGAATCAGAAAGAATTCAAATGAGGAAGAACAGGATGAAGTGGAAAGAAGTCAGTAATGTGCCTGTCAGTGTTTTCTTCAACACTACCGGTCAACCTTTTTGTGGAGGATGTATCGGGGCCCCATTTATCCTGAGTTCTTGGCATCTAATAGGTTTTCTGCTTCCTCCCAGAAGTTCTTCTTACCCAGAATGAGGAAACATTGAACAGCTTCATTTTCATTTTCATTACTTCTAGTCTCTGAGATGTCACAGATCTGAGGATAGGAGAAAAACAAGTATGAAGTGGAAACAAAGGGGAAAAAAGGCAATATTGTTAGAAAAACAAAGATACTAGACTTCTTCTTACCTGTTGTTGTAAGATAGAAAAGATGCACCTTTTTGTGCCCTTTGGAATGTAGACGTCATAAAAGTCAGCTGCAGTCAATATTTGTCTTAGACTCTGAAATATAATGACTCATATTTACTTAGTACTTCTAAGTTTAAGGTGGAAGCTGCTCAGACAGGTTACCTGGTAGATATATAATGTGCCACACACTGTTTATTAATATTGTTCTGATAGGCACAGCAACACAGAACCCTCTTGGGATGAAGGTCTTGTGCTTGCTGACTTGGGTCATTGCTGTAATACTTCTCCCCTCCAGCAGTCTAGGATAGAAACCCCATGAGGGAATCGAGAATCTTTGTTATCTGGCTTCACCATTTTTCATAGTCATCTTAACTACAACTGTCTTCATTGGCTTCAGATTACTAGAACATAAGATTTTTTAAAGTGATACGGGACCTTAGAGAAATAGAGTCCAATGTCCTTAGTTTACAAGTGAGGAAATTGAAGCTTAGGTGGGGTGAATTACTTGCCTAAGGTCCCACAGTAAGGAGTGGAATCAACATTCAGGTGCAGGCTATTTGCCTTCAAATCTTATGCAACTCCCAAGATTATACCATCCCAAGAATGCCACTATTTACTCCTCAGGATGGTTTGTGGGTGGCTCTTAGACTTCAGTGACTGATTTGACCTACCTGAGTGATGTAGAAATCTGTTTCCGGATTCTTAAGTTGGGTTAAGAGCCAAGGCACATGGTGCAAGGCAAACTCTTGGAGGTCCTCCCGGTGGAGAAGGAGGCTCACTGCTGGGCCATGAGCCTTAATGATTGCTATGTTAATCTGCAAAGATAGAGAGGGATAAGCAAGATCTCCAGTGCTCAATTCTGTTTCTCTAAATGGACACAGCCTTATTTAGAACCTCTATAAGACTACATGGTCTCCAAGATTCATCTTCACTCATCCTTTCTTGACATCTGTGGCCAGGTGAAGTTAGAGGTCAGATTCCTCACCCAATCAAAGAAAAGTATATCACTTTTAAAATACTACTTAGGCTGGGTTCTTTATATGATCAGAGATAGCATGGAGATGTTAGGAAGGACAGAAAAAGTTGTTATAAGCTCCATGTATTAGTCCTATGTATAAAATAATTTATAAATGAATATTTTGATCATTATCTCTGGCATTATATAAAATCAGACTTGGGACTTTACTAGACATTTCATTTTTCTGTTTACACTTTTCAAAGTTTTTTCATGTCCCCATGGAACATAAAACCTAAAAGAATGTTTTCGTTCATTTGTAAAGAGGCCAAAATGTCCTAATGAACTTATTTGATGACTTAAAGTGTGAAAAATAGATAGAGAGACAATACTCCCATTTAAACTTCCATTATTTCTATTATAAAAGGAGAAAAATGGTAGGTGCGGCTGTAGCCAGAGGACATCACAGAATATAATTAACTGTTCTTGGAAGATATTATAGCAATTAAACCCAGTTAAGTATGTGTAGGTAGAACAGTACATCTTAAACCTGGGTTTAGATTATGTTAGTTTTCTTTAACTGTTAGATTGGTACCCTGACATTATTTCACTGGGCTATTGTTCAGATTAAATACAGCAAATACAACAGAAGAAAAAATGTAGAAATGGATATAATTAATAAGCAAACTCGATAGCTTCTGAATGGAATTGACTGCTGTTAGATAAAATTATAGAAGCACAAGAAAACTAGCTCACACTGCAGAAAAGCAGGTTCAAGCCACTGCCAGCTCTTACTCACTTCAGGGGTCATGTTTATTGTCCACTTGTCCATTATGAACCTAAAGAGCATGTAGATTTTATCAGAGAGTCGGTTGGCATTCATTTTAGGATAAGGAAAGTCTTCCCAGTGGTTGATATATTTGTAAATAGCCTTACTGAAGTTCTGAAGGGCTGCATTTCAAAGAGAATTAGAGAAGGAAAAAAAAATCAGCAAGGTATGGCCAAAAAAAAAAAGTGTGTGTGTGTGTGTAGGAGGAAGAGAATTGATCATGAAGAAGTCAGTGTAACAAATTGGTTTTAAGAAGCGCCTGGACTGCACAAGTTGCATGAGGGTAGCCAGATTTGCATCTGGCGCCATCTTTATTTACTGTTAACATTTCTTTCCAGCTATCAGCAAACACAAAAGATAGTTGATAGCTAACACATGCAATATTCACTCCCAAACATAACATTCCCATGAAATATTCAGGAAAAGAAAGAGGAGATAGAGAAAAGTATTTGCTCTGGCTGATTTTCACTCAACCCGAAGGCTAATATCTTTGAGTCCTGTTTTCTTTAGTTTTTGGTCACCTAAGCCAATGATTATTTTCATAGCACAATAATAACATTTTAGCAGTAGCAACACAGTGCAAAGTCACTTTCTTTAACACAATTCAGTCTCTTCTGGCCTTCATGATCTTCAGAAACTTATTTCATCTACAACATGCCACTCTGTAGTAAACTTATACCTCCTCAAATGATTTCCCTCTGGAGCTGCAGAATTTCATCAAATTGCAGCTCCAGGTACTTTTTCTAACCTGGCCTCCTTTTTTTAAAATAAACCCTTACCTTCCATCTTAGAATCTCCCAGGAAAATTTGTGAACTCACTGAAGGTAGGAAATGTCTCATACTTTTCTTTATATCCCCAACACTTAGCACAGAGACTTCACATAGTAGGTGCTTAATGCTTATTGATCCTGTGACTCTGACTCACCTTAGATCAGAGTTTACCCTGGAAAATTTCCTGTAGTAAAATCAATGTCTTCATGAATGACCTTATGCCATCTTAGCTTTTATAATGATGACTGAAAATAATGCCTTTTCAAATTTTAAATATCATAGGGCTGGTCATTTGACAAAAATAATTACTTGTACAGTTAGGGTACCAGGATTTTCAAGCTCCAATTCTGCTCTTTTTTTAAAAGTTGTGGCCAAAAGTGACCTTTTTGGATGCCCGAGGAGTGTAAGTGGAGCAGCATAAGGAGAATCCTAGCTATCTTCAAGGCTAGAAAAGGTAGTGAGTGAGTCATCCTCCAGCACTACTGAGAACATGACAGAAGAAATAGGCCCAAGTGTAAAAGAGAATGTGGTTAATTGAGAGAGAAGAATTTCAGGACATTTTAGTGATTTCTTAAGCATTATCATGGATTATGAAAAAAACAAACAACCTAGTGATTCTTCTTTCAACCAGCCCTTTAAATATGTATGAAATACACATCGGCTTTTCTGGAGAAGGGATAACAAGTGAGATAATTTTTAGATGTTCCAGCTCTATTTTTTTCTTCATGATTTTATGATACTTTTTCCTTAGGTGAGCGTTAAGTTATTACAAGTAAATTATTGCATTTCTGAGCTGGAACATATTAGTCCAAGTTTTGGACACCACTTGATGCCTGTGATCATGAGAACAGAATGTCAGACTAAAGCAATGAAGGTTAGCAAAAAATGCAAAAGTTGAGTAATAGAATGTAATTTTTGCTAAAAATTAGCATACATTCTTAAGTTCTTGCTATTTGGAAGAATTACAAACTTTGTACCTGGCAGAATTTTGTTAAAATCATAAGGAGGCTGAGGAAATACTCACCAATACAGAATGCTTCTTTCATCCTTTCTTCTTCAGCTAACCTGACCATGGTTTGCATAGTGAGTAAGGTCATAGTCATAAATGGTATGCTCTCCGATACTGCAGAGAAGAGGTAGAAGAGGCATTACCTTCTCCCATTGGAAGAGTCTTTCCTTTTTATTTTTTAGCCTTAACCTTTTGCCCTAGAATGAATACTAAGTATTGTCTCCAGGACAGATGAATGATAAGGACTAGGCAATTAGGGTTAAGTGACTTGCCCAGGATCACACAGCCAGGAAGTGCCTGAGACCAGATTTGAATCCAGGACCTTTCATCTCCAGGCTTTGCTCTCTACCCACTGAGCCCCATAGCTGCCCATGGAGGATTCTTCACATTATTCTCCCTGGACTTGAAACCCCTATTAATATCCAGAAGGAGTTTTCAACATAATTCCTGGTACAGGAGAGGCAAGTGGAGAGTGGGTTGGAAAAGAGGGCAGACGAGTTTAATGGCTGGGCTCTGATGGATTATTCACCTTAGCCTCTTCATGCCATGCTACAATTAGAGAATGAATCGGACCATATCTATATCTGGCACACCAGGTGCCTACTTTGTGAAGATTAAAAAAAATTCTAATTAGGGCTTCAGACTTGGGCAGATATACAAGAGAGCCACTTTTCTGCTTCTTCTTGAGTGGCCTCCTCTTGATTCTATAAAGGGAGGGTGGTTAGTTAATGGTAAATTAGTTCCATTGGTGAGTTGATCATAGTAATGAGACTTGGGTTGTAGCTCCATCGTGGTGTAATGGAATTCTATGATGGTAACAATAACTGGTATTTTGAAGTCTGAAAAGTGCTTGAGCTTCACAACAATGCTATGAGGAAGGTGTTACAAGTATCATTATCCCCATGTTACAGATGAGGAAACTGAGGTTGGGGGGAAGTAAGTGACCACACCAAGGTAACAAGGCTTAGATGTTTCAGAGGCAGTACTAGAACCCAGACCTTCCAGATTTTAGGTTTAGCACTATCCACAATGACCATGCGAGTCATCTCTGCATCCCTGCAAATACATGGCACTGGTCCTTGGCCAGATATAAAATCAATGAGTCATCTCAGAAAATATATCTCTGATACATGTCAAATGAAAATCTGCATACCTAATTGTTAATGAATCAGCACTGTTATTTTTATAAAGGATAGTGCAGAGTGTCTCTGTCATAGGATTATATTCTAACATGGAACTAGGTTTTTCTTTCTCCTTTTACATACAGCTTGCTATCCCTGCTACAGGTGTATGGAAAGATATCTGAACCTCTGGAAATTAGTTTAGCTTGGGTTATTTCCTAGAGAAAGTATCATTTCTTCTTTTTCCTCCTTAAACCCTTCTGTCTCTATTTTCAGAAGAAGAGTGGTAAAGACTAGGCAGTTGGGGTTAAGTGCCCAGGGTCACATGCTAGGAAGTGTCTGTGGTCAGATTTGAACCCAGGATCTCCTGAGTCCAGGCCTGGAGCTCTCTTCACTCTACTACCTAGCTGCTCCCATTTCTGCCAATAGCCAGATAGAAGAATGATACCATAGCTATGTGCCAGTTCAGCCAGGGCAAGGACAGTGAATTCATCGGGAAGCTCCAGGATCTTGAAATGTCTTTGGACTTCATCCATTACAGAGTTGAAATCATGTTCAGCAAGAGACACTAACACCTCACCGGCTAACATTCTGATTTCTCTTGGGTTCTGCGAAATAACAATGACAGCGAGAGTGAGAATTTCTTGTAGTTCCACAGGAACACTGTACGGTTTACTATTTATTTCTTTTTTCTCTGTGGATCCTTACAACATTCCTAGGAGGAATAGGGACCACACAGACAAAAACTTTACTTACCTCATTGTTCCTCATGTCCTTCGAGGCATGAAAAATCATTCTTTGAATAGCTGAGTTATTCAAGTTGCCATTATTCTGGATAATGATAGTGAGACTACTGTAAATATCTTCCTGTGAACACACAAGTATGAAAACAGAAACTAGTGTTGAATCAGATGATATCCAGAGGTGTGATGTCAATAATAATGCTTATTAATCTCCACCAGAAAGAATCCTTTCATGTCTCCCATTGCTTCCTGGCATTCTTAGGAACCAATAGCTTCTAGTAATATATTGATTAGAAAGCTGCATTTAGTTTAGAGAACTTTGAAAAATAATATGATTTTTTCATCCTGTTGGGATAGTTTAGACTGGAGAAAGAAAATTGGAGAAAGAACTAGATCCATTTTCGAAGTCTCTGTAGATTTGTAAAGGTCTAACATTGTTCTCATTCCTTAAGATCTAGAGGAAAGACATTAAGTACATTAACTCTTTGAGGTCTCGTCACTTTAATATTCCTAAAGGAATTCTTTTAATTGACCCAAGGTACAAATATACCTACTTGTTTAGGTATCATTTCAATTTAATTCAACCCAGCAAACACTTATTAAGTCCCCGTGAGGAATGAGTTCCTGTGTTAGGTCTTAGGAAAACAAAAGTAAAACCAAAGCAGATGCTGTCCTTTAAATGCTTACTTTCTCCTGGGGAGAAGAGCAAGCTTTCTCAGCTAAGAAATAAGAATAGGTAATGAGATTATAACATAAAAATGTTGAATGTTTTTAGTGAAGTTCATATTTATTTGTTGTTATTGTTGTTGAGTCATTTTTAGTTTTGTCTCTTTATGGCAAGGGTATTGAAGTGGTTTGCCATTTAATTCTTCACCTTGTTTGACAGATGAGGAAAATGAGGCAAACAAGATTAAGAGACTCATTCAAGGTCACATAACTATTAAGTGTCTGAGGCCAGATTTGAACTCAGGAAGATGAGTTTTTAGACCAGTACAAACTATGGAACAAAAACTGTAGGGAAGTCTTGATCTTATATGCTTTCCTTTTGTTTCTGTAATGGAGATGGAGTGGTAGAAATAGGACAGAGAGTGCTAAGAATGCTATCCATTTTAAGGGCAGCTAGGTGGTACAGTGTATAGTATAGATAGAGAGCTGGATCTAGAGTCAGGAAGACTCATCTTTCTGAGTTCAAATCTGGCCTCAGCCACTTACTAGCTGTGTGATCTTGGGTTTGGTAAATTACTTGTAAGTGATGAAATCCAGAATTGCATTTAATATTTATATTAGGTTGAAATCATTTCAATTATACAAATATTTTCTTCCCATCTTTATGCTTTCTTCTAATTTGATGCTGATGCTTACTTTTGCTCTAACCAATGATTTGACTACAATTAGTACTGATATAGCAGCTAGTGGTTAGACTGCCAGGCCTGGAGTCAAGAAGACTTATCTTCCTGAGTTCAAACATGGCCTCAGATACTTAATAGAAGTGTAATCCCAGGCAAGTCAATTAACCCTTTTTGCCTCATTTTCCTCATCTCTAAAATGAGTTAGATAAGGGAATGATAAACTACTTCAGTACCCTTGCCAAGAAAATCTCAATTGGAGTCATGAAGAGCCACAACTGAAAATAACTCAACAAAAACAAATAAATATTAACTTCATTGTTGATATTAAAAAGTTGGGATCTTTATTTAATGACCAAATAACTAACACTCTATTGAAAGGATAAATAATAACACAACAATAATAAGAAATAACAACAATGAAACAAAACCAGAAGACAAAAGATATAGCCAAATGGAAAGATAATTGACAATTTCATGTATTGACAAAGTAATTAATGAACTTGATTTAATTATTCACTAAAAACATTAAGAAATATCATTTCACGGGAAACTTGTCATCTTGTCTTGTGTGCACAAGGTGAGCATAAGTAGAAAGTTCTCCTTGAAGACAATTGAATCTTTTGTGCCAACATCTTTGTTAGAGATTTGAAAGTTAGAAAATTCTGTAAATAATGTGAAAATGTCCTCCAAATAAAGTAAAAATAGAAATTGAGGCTCAAAGTGAAGGTAAGAAAAGGGGAAGATGGTGAAAAGTACATTGGAAAATATGGTTTTGGATTAAGAAAAGAAAGTGGCCAAAGACTTGTAAGTACTCAGAAGTGTCAAACCTATGTATCACAAATATTTTCTTTAAGGAAAAAGAAAAGGAGGTGATGGACATAGCAAGTACCAAGCAATATCACAAAAAGTAAAAGTGCCTGTATCTTAATGGATAATAAACTGTTAGTTTCTACTGTTGGAATCATATCAGTATTGTTTAATCGTTTCAGTTGTGCCTGACCTTTTGTGGTTACATTTGGGGTTTTCTTGGCACAGATTTTGGAGTGGTTTGCCATTTCCTTCTCCAACTCATTTTACAGAGGTGGAAACCTGAGACAAACAGGGTTAAATGACTTGCTCAGGGTCACACAACTAGTAATTGTCTGAGGAAATATTTGAACTCAGGAAAAGGAATCTTCCCGACTCTAGATCCAGCACTATATCTACTCCATCACCTAGCTTCCCAGAAAGTTTGTCCTTCAATCATTTTAGTTATGTCAGACTCATTGTGACTCCTTTTGAGTTTTTCTTGGCAGAGGTGGTGGAGTAGTTTGTCAATCTCTTCTCCAGTTTACTTTATTGATGGGAAACTGAGGTGAACAGAATAAAGTGATATGCTCAGGGTCATATAGTTTGTAAATGTCTTAGATCAAATTTTAATTCATGAAAATGAGTCTTCTCGACTTTGGGTGCAATACTTAATCTATTGCTGCATCTAGCTGCCACATTAATACTAATTGTAGTCAAATCATCAATTAGAGTAAAAGTAATAATCAACATCAAATAAGAAGAAAGTATAAAGAGGGGGAGAAGATATTTTGTAAAGCCATGATTTAAACCTAATGTAAATACTAAATTCAATGAAAATGACAAAAGGCAAAAATAATTATCTGGATTTGAACCCTTCCTGTATGGTCACCTACATTTTGACGAATTCAACACACCAGTCCCTGATGTGCAAAATAAGGGAAAGGAAATGGAAGATGAGGTAATGAAACTGAGAAGAATTGTTGGATCAGACTAAGTACACACAGATGAATTCCATACTAGAGACAACATAAATGTAAAATCATTGAGGATTCATTTTACACATAATATCTCAGAGAGGTGAATATACCAAAGGAATGGGGGAAAATAGACCACAAATCATTACTCCAAAAACATGACTAAAGGGACTACTATGACTACTAATTCATGTGCCTGTTTTCTCATTTTAATATAATCTTCAAAAGAACAATCTACAAACGTATCTAGGATCTTGTTTATAAAAACACGAGAGAATAGGCAGGTGTTTACAAATAATTCTCTATAGCAGGTCGCACATTTATAGTCCCATAACTGACTGAGAGTTCAAAAACCCATTCCTTATTTTTAAATTACCCTCATACTTCAAAAGCTTTTGACCTGGTAGAGCTTTCCCCCAACCCTGTTTAATAATCACACTGAAATCATATGAGATTATTTAATAAATCTAACTATAAATGTAATTCCATGCAAGTGAGGCATAAGCGAGGCAGAAATATGCTTGCCAGAGTTTTTCCCATTGTCATGAAGGATATCTGACTGTCGATATCTTCTAAATGATCTTTTTTTTTTTTGGTGGACAACATTGTGATAATTTTTATCAAGCCCTGAAATGTCACAGGACCTCCATAACAAGATATGCAATTATTCAAAAGAGATACACCCAAGAACTCATATAAGAAAAACAAAATGTGTTAAGGCTCCTATTGTCAAGATTATGACATGCAAAGGAATGATCAATATATTTAGTTAATCCATCTGTATATATGCCTAGGACAGACTGAAGATGAACATGAAGTTGGCCTTAGAATTGAATGAGAGAGCAGCCTAGATAGCAGAAGTTGTGTAGTGTTTCCTCAACCCAGAAATGTATCTTTTTAAACAAAAATATTCTTCTCATGATTCTATGGATTTATGGGTCTTGTAATACCACCATCTCAGAAGAAGCAAAGTTACAGGTTACTCAAAGAACAATGGAGAAATAAATTACATAATAAATGTAAATAGGCTACAACATTTTCAACACATTTTGTATGTTTGACTCTTAAACCCTTAACTTCATTTTAGAAGCAATTTTATGTCTTGGTTCCAAAGCAGAAGCATTCTAAAGACTAGGCAATTGGGATTAAGTGACTTGCCTAGGGTCACAGAGCTAGGAAGTGTAGCCACATAGGTGCCTTCTCAACATATCTTGCACAATAAATTGTAGATACTTGGGATGTCAATGATGCAGGACTCTGTTCTTTCAGCAATTTAGAGGTTTTGTTCCTTGGAGAACTGAGAAATTATATGCCACTTCCAAGATCACATAATAAGTGTGAGAGAATAGACTTGAACTCAGTTCACACTGGCACTTGGGCGAGGCATCTATCCATCCATAATGCAATAATGTCTCAGGTATAAGAAATATCATACAGGAAACATATAGGGAAATAGAAATGGGCCCATTAGAGTTGGGGATAACGGGACTGGGGGATTCACTTATATCCATGAAATATAGAAAGACTCAGTAGAACCAGCATGTTGCTTTGTAGAAGATCTATGTAAGAACATGGACCAGAACCACTCAGGATAAGAAAACACAAATGGGTTGTAATCTGTGCTAATGGAGAAAGGGAATGCTTACATCAATGAATGAGATCATGAATTCATTAAAGGATTGAAGAAAGTTGTTTTAGAGCCTGGGCTGTCTTTGACACCCAAAGGAATGGAGGAATTTACAACAAACCCATACAGGAAGCTATTTGGGGACCTTCTCAGGAACCTCTGAAATGATATTTAAAAGGCTTCTATTTGACTTACTTGTAATCTTATTTTCCCCTTCCCTGCCATGAATGGTTTCAATGGGAGTCTTAATTATATTAAATAATTACATTTAATTATATTTGAATAATCACAGAATACAATTCTCACACACTTCAATACCTCAATGGTTCACATGTTTTCATGCCTCAAAAAGATCTGTGGTTTCTACAATATGGGTCATTTTTTCCTTCTTAGAAGACAAGAGCATTTCTGTTAATAGTTTCATGAGTTGCAAGTAAATAATAAAATAAATAGGAAGTAGTTAGGTGGCTCAGTGGATTGAAAGCCAAGCCTAGAGACGGGAGGACCTGGGTTCAAATTTGGCTTCAGAAACTTCTTAGCTGTGTGACTCCAGGCAAGCCACTTTAATCCCCATTGCCTAGCCCTTACTGCCTTGGAACCAATACCCAATACTGATTCTAACAAAGGAGGAAAAAGTTATTAAAATAAGATAACCACGATCTGATGGGCAGTTTTGTTTGTTTGCTTGTTTGTTTTTTGCTAGTGAACCTAGATCCAAACTTAGCCATTGCTGATCTTATACTCAGTATTTTCCATCTTGGCATGACATACCAGAGCTCATGTTCCACTGATATTGCTTTTGAGAATCCAAGAACACCTCAACACTACTTTATTAGTGGTTTGCAATAAGACATTAAATAATGACACTAAATAATTAATTAACTAAATTAATGCTCTTTGCATTAATTCTGAGGAAAACTGGATTCTGGGATTATTAAAATATCACTCAATTCAACCATTTAAGTATAATTAAGATTTCTATTAAAGCTGTCATTTCATGGAAAAGATAGTACTATGTGAAGTATAACTAATTCTGAGATAAATGAAGTTGGAAAGAAAGTACGATGACTAGGCAAAAAAGGAATGATATAAAATGCTACAACAGATCTGAAAACAATGAGTAAAACAAAACAATACAATGAATAAAAATAGATTTCTCTGTAAATTTCCATTTCTTTATCTATAAAATGAAGATTTTATACCAGATAATCTCCAAGTTCCCTTCTAGCTCTAAATCTATGATGGTATAATTGTATGATTTTTAAAATTTACTGTACCTTGCCTTCATTGTCCTCCTTGTCCAGCATACTAAGAGTGATGTGAATATCTCTGGAAATTTCTACAACATAACCAAAAGGAGACACTGAAATCTTTGCTGATATGTTCCCAGGAAAATAATTATGAAATTTTATTAGTCTTTTCATCTGTGGGATAGATATACCAAGAAAAATAGTTATGACAATTCTTGCCTTCAAAGAACTCATTATATAGTAAAGAATAAATATTTTGATATAGACCTATGATTTCATTAGTGCTAAGAACTCTTGGTTCTTAAACTCCCTTCAGTAATTCAAATCAGAAGCATAACTCCAAGTATAGTCATAACCTAGGAAAAGGTTAAGTATTTCCCAAGGGTCACACAACTGGTGTATGCCAAAGGCAAAACTAGAACCGAAGCCTTCTGACCTTGAGAAATGCTTCTGCTCTATTATGCCATGTGGTCTTTTGGAAACCATGCAATTCTTAAGCCAAGGTAGTCAGGATAAAATAGAAAAAAGCACTCAATTTCTATCTATTTGACAGCTCAGTAGCTTATTTGTTTGATATCCCATGGGATCTTTCCTTCTCCCATCCATAATTTTGACTCTGACAGACAATTTTGTCCTAGTCATGATTATCTTTAGGAAAAAAATGAGTAAAATCATCTCTGGCCTATCTCCTCTTCTTAATATCATTCCTTCATCCTTTCTTTTCTAGCCCCCAAGTTTTGCCCAAGTACCATTTCAGTGTCTGTTCTCAAAGCATCTTGCTTTCAGATGGCTATCAACCAGTTATTATTGATTTTAGTTAGTAGTAGTTTATGTCAAAAGAATCTATCAATACATTATTCTCAAAATATTTTTAAAGAATATTATTGTGAAAAATATGAAATCAGACAACCTTTTGTAACTTGTGTGCTGCAAATTTATTTAATTTCAATAAATGTCACCATAGGAACTTGTGAATAGAAAAAAAATCTCTCTCCAGATAATTACTATCTTAATGAGATCTCTTAGAAGACCTAACTTGCAATAACTATAGGGAAAAAATCTCTAGAGTTGGAATTTCAGGTACTAGAATGCTCATTAGACGTGTTTGGGGGGGAGGGAGGACAGCTGGGTAGCTGGGTAGCTCAGTGGATTGAGAGCCAGGTCTAGAGATGGGAGGTCCTAGGTTCAAATGTGACCTCAGACACTTCCCAGCTGTGTGACCCTGGGCAAGTCACTTAACCCCCATTGCCTAGTCCTCACCACTCTTCTGCCTTGGAGCCAATACACAGTATTAACCCCGAGACGGAAGGTAAGGATTTAAAAAAAAAAAGAAGTGTTTTGGATCAAGGAGCCCTCTCAATGGATCCATCAAAATCATAACAAATGACCTATGCTACCTGTCTTCAAGGCTGGTCCTTACTGGTTTTCAAGAAGGTTAGATTAAACAATGAACCAACAAAATTTCCCATTATGTTTCTTTCATTCAAACTTAAAATATAAATACAATATATGAATATATAATAAAAACTTTGTAGTTGCTATTGCTCAATGATATTGCTGGCCCTCCTTGTACATAACAGAAAGGTCCCTCAAGGATTCTATTAATCATATCATGGATCACATTTTATAAGGAAGCTCACTCTTTAAAGGAATATAAGTATTTGCATTCTTGAAAGCAATCATTTTTTAATTTATTTTCTGAATTTTGAATTTTCTGTATAGTGTTGGGCATCTTAAAGAGACATACAAGTAGGCTTAGCAATTACATAAAATATACAAAATTAATTTTGTCACTTGCAAACCCTGAGGGGTTGTAGAGACAAATTAATGTACTATAAGGTAGAAGTTATCATGTTACAACTTCAGTTTAAATGTGAAGAAGTGGGGTACGTAATGATGATGAAGGGCTAAAAATATGCTGAATCTTCCCTTGGGTCATTCATAGAGAAAAATTGTTCATACAATTGTTGATAAAATCTAGAGCCAGGAACTGTTTTATGGATTGAGGAAGGAGCAGAGCATGGATGGATCTTTCTTTTCTCATCATGGAGGACTGAAATTAGGAATATCTTTTTGCTTAAAATCTGATTTAAACTGTTTTATTCCACTGTCCCCAAACTAGCCCATTTCTTAGGGTATAGAGATGTTCTTTGGATAGAAAGACAGGTTTCTAATTTTTATTTAGAATTAATTTCCACATTCTACTAAAACCAGGAACACACTTTCCTCAAGGTGAACCTGGCTTGTCTCAGATTTGTTACAATGTACTGACTGCTGGGAAACTGTTTTCTCTTTCTGCACACCATTTACTTCAGAGAAACAGAATGGAAACTGACTCACTAGTTTGGAACAGTCATAATTATATTGACATTATTTCTTCTTTCAAACCTTTCTATCCTTGCTACTTGAAAAACAACCTGAAAGCTCCCTCCTTTATATATAAAAATAATTTATGCAATTATTTCCAGGATAGTCTTGAATAGTTAAAAGTAAATTAAAAAATTTCCTTTAAAAAAAGGAAAAAAAGTCTGATACTCTGGTGGGCTGCAAACCTTTAAAAAGATATTACTGGAAGGGAGCCCCTAACAGGGCCTGAGGTACCTAAGGAGGCATACAAATCAGTACCACTGTAGGTATGTTGGAGCAAGGTGGAAAGATGTGTTTTTGTCCTTTTACTACATGATCTATTAAAACATTGAAGATTCACAACCTCCTACTCTTTTCTGGCCCCCCCTCTCTTTCTCTCTTTCTTCTCTTTCTACACACACACACACACACACACACACACCACATACACACAAACACACACACACACACACACACCACATACACACACACACACACACACACCACATACACACACCACTCTCTCTCTCTCTCTCTCTCTCACTTTTTCCTCTCTATCTTTCCTTTCTCTCTCTTCTCTCTCCTTTCTCACCCTCCTCCCTCTCTCTTCTCTCTGCCTCAGAAGGTGGGGTCCCTCACCTCCAGGTTCCTCCATGATGCGGGCCATATCTGGTTGTTTCACGGTCCCCTTTTCCCCTGAATCCAGAGGCAGCTTTTTAAAACACAAATGATTAGGGTAAAGAATTAAAACAAACTGGTTTGTGAGTTTCTCACAAATTGCTCACGATATTTTCTAACTGTAAGTCCTTTCTCCACTCGATTGACACTAAGGTCTGAGAGCCATCTGGGATGTGGTAGCTGGCGAGGAGAGTGTTGCTGGATGGTGCCACTAAGACATCTTGTTTCTGAGCTGCTGCTGACCAAGAAAATGGCTGCATTTCACCTTGTATTGTCCCTTTAGTGGAGACCACAGCATCCAGAGAAGATGATAGCAGTACAGAGAGTGGGGCTCAGACCCAAGGCACAGGACAAAGGAGCTCTTCTCCTTGAGCCTGGGTCCATTAATCAATAGAGAGAGATTAGACACAATTTGGTTTGGGAATCATTTTCCGTGATTGTTTTTCCTGGCTTGAGTGTTAGAGAAGCCTCTCGGATGGTCTTGTAGTTTGTTCCACTTGGTGACTCTCACAATCTGCCTGTGCTCAGTGGGAATAGAATTTCTAGGGTGGGCAGTTGAGAGGAATGTGTAACTGACAGCACAGTGGAAAGTTCACTCTCTGAACCTCTCAGAGACTGTCCCTTGGCTTCCTTCCTGACCCTGCTACGAGAATCCCATCAATACCTCAGCCCTTTAGCCTTAATTCTACTTTTAGCCCCTTTTCCAGGTCAACCTCTTTGATGCTGCTGATCATCATTTCTGGTCTTTGTCTCTCATTTGTTAGCCCCACTTCTGGCTCCCAACACTTGTCCATCCATAATTTCCTCCAGGATTCAAGTTGTATGCCTGAGTGATAGAACTTAAAAGGAGATAGGAGGGGGCCATCTGCAGAAGTGCATTTGTAAGAAGACTTTGAAATAAGCTAATGGATGGCCTCAGTTCTTCTCATATCCTCAAGCCAGAATCACCTCCAGAAGGTCTTTTGATGGCCAAAGGGACAGTATACTTCCAGAGAAACAGCTAACTATTTGGTTTAATTAACTGCTTTAGTTCACCAGTGGACGAATGCTTCATCATAGTGATTACCCCTTCAAATGATGCAGCTTGCAATTTATCCGAATCTCATTCAGGTTTGATTCTTTTTTAAAAAAATAAATCTTTTTCCCAGACTGAATATTAATACAATTTTGAAATTAATTTTCTGACATTTTATAATACATATTCTCTCCCTCTCTCCCATTCCTCCCCTGCCAAGAAGGCAGAGAATATGACACATATATTACCATATGGCACATATTTCCATGTTCATACAATTGTGAAACAAGACACATATCACTTATATTAGGGAAAAATTTATGGAGGAAATCAAGTGAAGCACAGCATGTTTCAATCTGCATTTTGACTCTGTTTTACATATTGTATTATATTCTCTATATCTTTTTTTTTTTACTTAATTCTTCCTTATCCATAGCTGTGACAGGTAAACTATTTTGTGCTTCCATAATTTGTTTCTGGTATCACCCTTTATTTCTAATTCATATATTTATTTTGACTTTACCTTGGTATATGGTATGCCTTCAGTTTGATTCTTGATTATGTCCCTCTAAAAATCTTCCACCAAGTGTCTACTGAAAGTGCTAGGCAGACACCTTCCTCTACATCCCTCAACATGCCTCATATACCAACCAGGTTTGTTCATCCCTTACTTTTATGGCCTAATTTGTCTGCCTCTTTTCTCCAGCCCATCATGTTTATCTGAATGGTATCTCAAAGTGCCAATAATTTTTGCATACAAATCATCATTCATAAAATATTGTATCCCAATTTTGTTTACCATATGGCTTTTTATTGACTATATTTAGAAAGAAACATGTTTTTAGTTGTCCTGGTAAGTGAATTGAACATGAATTTAGATTTAACTATATTTATAATAAAATAAAGCATATTACATACATAATGTGAAATGAACATATATACCATTTCTATTGCTGTTACTATTTGGATAGAACCAGATCCTATAATTTCACTGGCTAGTGTAAAGATTAAAATTTAGGGGAGACAGGGAGACTGAGGCAGGTAGAAATTAGTTTCTCTCTGCAAGGAGTATTATATTTTTTAGAGGTTTATTAAAGGCTAAAGATTAAAGAATATACAAGTAAGAAACATGTGCCTAGGCCAGAGGCCTAGACAAAATAACCTCACATCATGCAAGAGACGAGCCTGCTCCAAAATGCAAGTCCAAAAAGAGCCCATAGCCCTCAAAAGCCTTTGAATCAGCTTAAATACCTTCTCGATCTCAGCCCAGGTGAGATTACAAGGCATTCTGGGGAAGTGGAGCAAAGTCTCATGGGGATTGTAGTCCTGTATTCGAGTCTATTTTTTACACTAGGGAAGTCTTGATAAAGAAGTTTCTCTACCAATGCAGAATGAAATTTGCTCTGTGACTTGGTCTTAAAGAGTTTTCTAGAACTTAAGAAATAAAATAACTTGTCAGGGTTACATAGTTAATAGATATCAGAGGCAGGATTGGAACACAGGTTGTCCTGACTGTGCCATTTCTCCTTCCACTATTCCACAATGCCTCTCCTTAATTATTAATATATGTATATATGTACATCATGTATAATTTATCAAGACAATTAAATAATATATCCTTTCAAAATGTTTTTATTCATCCATTTCTCTTGTCAAAATTTAACTTTGCACTTAGGTTTTTCATCTTTTCCCTTCAGAACTGTTGTTGTTGCTTATCCTTCATTTTCAAAAAGGATCAATGACATCACTGGTTGATGTCCTGACTTGTGCATGAATTGGATTTCAGTGAGGCAGAGTTGCATAAAGTTATCAGCCTTGTCCTCTCTCCCAGAGTCATTGAAGACAAGGAGCAAGACAAAAGTCAGGATGACTAGTGATGGGCCAGGAGGCAGTAGATGACTTTGGTAGTTTTGATGTCTGACTAAACTCTAAGTGCTGCACAGCTCTTGCTGCCTTCATGGCTGTTGGAACAAATTGTTTTCATTCACCCCTTCTGTTTGGGGACGTCTTCCCAGGGCTGAAGTAGACACACCACTTACTCTTTGATCAGTTTGAGTCCTGTTGGTTACATTCAACCTGGTTTGGTCCACCAGCCAGAATGGTTTACTGGGGTGAGAACACTGAGTATGCTACAGCTTTTTGGAGCCACAGGTGAGAGTTGGGTGCCAGGGGGACACCAAATAAGGATAAAGACACCTCACAAAAGAGGTACTCATCTTCCCCAAATACCCTGTAGACCCCCTTCTGAACCATAAAAATTATTAGGAAGCTATCCAACTTCCTTTGGCTTCTTTATCACATCCATTTGCTACTGTTTACTATATTACTAGGCTAAAAGAATATTTTTTATGCTGTTAGAAGAATATTTGTTGTTATTGTTTTAGTATATAGCAAGTACCCATTTTTAAGACTTAACAAAATGGAATATGCTCTATCAATGAAGTATATTTCTCAAAAGCTTTTAGTGAAGCAGACAGGTTGCAGGTTGTCTGAGAGAGAATGCAGATGGCATTTGTCAACCTTAGTACATGGTGACAATATCAATTCCTGGGGTTCTGATTTTATTCCCTTATATAGCTAACAGACATCAGATTTTTAAAAAAACAAAATAAAAATAAAAACAATCATAAACCAGTATAAGGCAGTATAAATATGACAGGACAAATTTTTGAAATCATTAGACATCTCCAAAACCTTTCACAATATATTTTTTTACATAACTTTAAAACTAGTAAATTGGCCAGAGGTTCATAAAAATGACTTTTTCTATAAATCTGTTCATGAACCCATGAGATAAAAACATAGATGGAAAAATGTTAAGACAACATAATTCAGTAAATCTTTAATGGGAACCCTCAAGTGGAAAAGATTTTTGTACCTGTCTTTGAAGAAAAAGAAACATTTTACCCAGAATTATGCTGGCATGAGGGAGTTCCATTTTTTTGAAAGTGCTGGTGGAATATGATCTAAGTAGAGGAGGTATTCTAGGCCTTATGTCCATCCATATGTGCTTTAGTCACACCTCAGTGTGAGCTTTCAGTTAAGAGCAATGAGAAATGGTCCTCAATGATAGCTCTGTTGTCCTGACCAGTTTACTCTATTTTCTAAGGCAGGAAAGTGAACTGATGCAATGGTGCATTTTAAGAATGAGACTCTAAGAAGACTGAAAGAAAAGGACTTTTTTCAAGTCATAGTTAACTCTAAAACCAAAATAAAAATTTAAAAAAGTTTTAAAAACTGCTGCCCTCTTTACCTAAGATGCATTCATTTTGTTTCTGTAGAAAGAAGTGTTTAAATTTCGTGTTATCAAGTTACCTATTGTATTTATTTTTTGGTTTGATCTATCTAGTTCTGACAGAGGGAGGTTCAGGTATTGCATCCTTGAGCTCCACTAGTTTCACCTTTAGAAATTTGGATGCTATGCCATTTTGTGCAGACACGTTGAGTACTGATATTTCCTCATTGTCTATACTGTCTTTTATCAGGATGTAATTACCTTCCCTATCTCTTTTAACTAGATTTATTTTTACTTTGGCTTTGTCAGATATCATGATTGTAACTCCTGTCTTTTTTTAAATCAGTTGATGCCCAATAGATTTGGCTCAATCCTCTTATCCTATACATGTCTACCTTCCTTGTCTGTGTTTCTTGTAGACAGTATATGGTAGGGTTTTGGATTCTAATCCACTCTGCTATTCGCTTGCTTTTTATGGGTGAGTTCATTCCATTCACATCCAGAGTTATGATTACCAGCTGTTTATTTCCCAGCATTTTGATTTCTACTCCTAGTCCTGCCTTTTCTTCTTTCACTATTTCCTTCTACAACAATGTTTTGTTTTTAATCAGTCCCCCTAATTCCCACCCTTATTTTACTTCCCTTTTTACCCCCTTCTTATTCCCCTGTTATTTTCTTTACAGTCTTTTTAAACTACCCCCCACCCTCTCCCTTCCTTGTACTGCTTCCCTCCCCACCAGTCCTTTTGTTACCCTTCTACTTCCCTATAGGGCGCAAATCAATTCTCTGCCCCAATGTATTTGATTGTTCTTCCCTCTTTGAGTCAATTTCAATGCACATAAGAGTTGAGTATTTTCTATCTCCAACCTCTTTACCCTTGCAGTGTATTGATGTTCTCCCACTTCCCACCATGAGCTTCTTTGTGACATATAAATTTACTCCCTTTTGTTTATTTTCCCATTTCTTTAGTATCAACCTCTTTTTTAACCTCTAGTTTTACATATGTATATATATATATACATATACATATATATGTATTTATGCATACATATATCTATATACATATTTATGTCTTGGTATTTCATCCTATACAGTTTGTCACTGGTCCCTCTAAGTGAAAATTTTCTATCTGCTCAGGTGATAACAATTTTTAAGAGTTACCAAAGACCTCTTTTCTTATAGGGATACATATCATTTTAACTTATTGGGACTCAAAAAAAGTTTTTTTTTGCTTTTCTTTTTTCCCTCTGTCTTAATTACTTTTTGATGATTCTCTTAAGTTCTGTGCTTGGGCATCAAATTTTCTATTCAGGTCTGGTCTTTTCTTTACAAATGCTTGGAATTCTTCTATTTTGTTAAATGACCATACTTTCCCCTCTAAGAATATAGTCACTTTTGCTGGGTAATTGATTCTTGGTTGTAGACCTAGTTCCCTTGCTTTCTGGAATATCATATTCCACACCTTTTGGTCCTTCAGTGCAGATGCAGCCAGATCCTGTGTTAACCTCACCGTGTTTCCATGGTATCTGGATGACTTCTTCTTAGCAGCTTGTAATATTTTTTTCCTTGGTCTGATAGTTCTTGAATTTGGCTATAACATTCCTGGGTGTTGTGAGTTGAGGATTAATTACAGGAGGTGATCTGTGGATTCTTTCAATCTCCACTTTTCCCTCTTGTTCTAGAATATTGGGGAAGTTTTCTTGGATACTTTCCTGGAGTATGATGTCCAAGCTTTTTATTTTGTCATGGTCTTCCAGTAGATGAATGATTCTTAAGTTGTCTCTCCTGTAATGATTTTCTAAATCTTCTCTTTTGTGAATAATGTGCTTCATATTTTACTCAATTTTTTCATTCTTTTGATTTTGTTTTATAGTGTACCGCTGCCTTGTGACATTGCTTGCTTCTAGTTGTTGTGTTCTGGATTTTAAAGACTGGATTTCTTCCCTAGATTTTTGGTCATCCTTCTCCTTCTGGTCTGATTTTCTTTTGCCTCATCTTTCATCTTCTTTGCTTCATCTTTCATCTCCTTTGCCTCATTTTCAAGCTGGTTAATTTTGGCTTTCAAGACACTATTTTCTTGTTCTAGTTCAAGTGCCTCTGTTTTCAGATGACTTACCTTACTTTTTAAGTTCTTTTCCCAGTTGTCTTCAGCCTCTCTTAATTGTGTTTTGAATTGTATTTTGAGTTCTTCTGAAGCCTGTATCCATTTCGCTGGGGTTTCTGTTTTTTTGTTTGGTGTTCCCTCATCCTTCTCTGTTCTGTTTGCTCTTTGTTCATTGCCTGTATAGAAGTTGTCAATTATAATTTCTTTTTCCTTTTTCCATTGTTTGCTCATATTTACCCCCTTCTTTATTCCCTGCAGTTGCCTGTGCTCTTGCTCCTCTCATTTTTTTTTTGGTGGTTTTGGGCTTTTCTGTCAGCCTTCACCCTTGGAGCTTTGCCTGCAAATCTCTTACTGCAGTCTGTGGGGGAGGTGTGTTGGAGTTTGAGCTTTCCTGCCCTCTGAAGGCTTTGATGGAATTAAGTTCAGCTGGGTTGAGCTGGATGTGTCCTGAGGCCAAAACCTTGGGAAGGGTGTGTGTGCAATATGGAGTGTCTCCACTGCTGCAACTATGCTGCCCATTCTGCGCTCTGCACTTCTTCTCTAACTGCTTTCCCACCACCTGTGTTTGACGCTCTGAGCCTAGCACAGTTTTGCCTGCAAGACACTCCCTCCAGACCATTACCTTTGCCCACCAAGAGGTTCTAGCTGCTCTGGAGGCTTAGTGTCCTAGGTAGGGGAAGGGTCCCAAGACCTCCCTTCTTCCTTCCCCTTAAACCCAAGTGTTCTCAAATTCCAGTTTTAGGGGGCTTACCTTTTAAGTTGAGTCCAACAGGAGGGTTCCTTGGTTCTGTCTTGTTGTTAGGTTTGATTTTCAGTCCCCTAGGAGAATTTAGTTTGTAATCCATAAGGAAGGGTTTTCAGAGGTCTGAACTTTTGCTGCCTCTATGCTGCCATCTTGACTCCTCCTTCCCAGGACCTTGAATCTTGGTGTACCCAAAGTGACTGTGCAAACCTCATGCCTGTTGCCAAGATTCTGATTCTAGATTTGGATTACTCACTCTCCAGTAAGTTTTGTCACATGTCTTTGTCTCCAATAATAATATTTACACTAAAACAATAACATTTTCCATAAAACATAGACATAGTCTATATATATGGGATAGGTAACATCGACTTAGGGATGAAATGGATCAGTGCCTGTGAGGCTGACCATGGATCTTAGATTCTTAAATCTTTTGCATAGGGTATCTCTCATCTATAGAATAAATTCTCTTCTCATCACTATTTCTTTGATTTTCTAGATTCTTTCAGGACTCATCTCAGGTTCCCTCCTCTATAGGAAGTCTTTTTGATTGTCCTGTTAGAATTTAGCGTTTTTTTTCCTTTTTCAAATTACATTGCATTTATGTATTTGTTCAAATACTATGATTCTTTCAAGTAGAATGAAAAGGTTTTTTTTGGGAGCAGAGACCATTTTAATTTTTTTTCTCTCTCTCAATGCCTACCATTGTATGTTATAGGTGCTTAATAAATAATTATTAAATTAAATGGGTATGGAAGTAAGCTATGGTCACTGTTTCATTTTCTAGCTATAATTGTCTTTGGATCATCTATATGGAGATCATATGTTTAGTATATGAAGACAAGAATATAAGAATGGGTCCATTGACCTGATTCTCATCCAGGATATTAGAGATGAGGATTTTAAATAGGAATGGGCTGGTGAAAACCCAGCTCTGTGGGAAGGAGATATATGTGGGACACACTTTAAGGTTTAATCTGAATTTTTAACATTTTCTACATTTTAAAAGTCTGGATAAGTAAGAAAACACTAAATCAAGCCCTTATTTGGAGCATTTGCCAATATCCATAGTGTATGTGCTCAAAATGAAAATTTAACAGTCAGCTCTCAGAGTTAGTTCAAGCTCCTGGTTTTAAATCTGAGTGTCCCTGATTTCATCCTTCACTATATCTCTTCCATTTATTCACACAAGCTACCCCATGCCTGAAATTTATTTCTTTTATGTCTTTTCCAACAGAGATTTGTCTCTTACTTTGAGATTTAACTCAGTTGCTGCTTTCTCTATGAGGTTTTTTCCTTAGCTAAGAATAATCTTTATCTTCCCATTTTACTCTCTTCTTGGACTCATTTTTTTGGAATATATCATTACCCATCCCCCTTTTGATTGTTATCTCTTCAAGAACATTAAACTTAGAATTTGATTATGTTAGCAAGATGAATACAAAATGGGGGTATGCATATATATGCATATATCTATGTATATAATCTATATCTACATATGTCAAAGAGGAAAAGGTTCAATAATGTAATTCCTCAAAAACATCATTCCTTGCTTCTCCCATGTAAATATATCAGGGCTGGTGAAATAATAATACATTTCATTAAGAGTATCCCAGCAGCCAGTTCCCAGCAGGGACTGAGGATTATGCTGAGATATTGCCATCCATAAAGAAAAGGATTTATTTAGAATGAGAGGATGGAAATGATGGCCACATTGACATGGTCTCAGAAGTTGAAGGACTTAGACATCAAAGCAAAAACCAACCAGTCCCAATATTTCAGATGAGGAAACTAAGGCCCAGAGAAGGAATGTCCTCTTCATGGAATGAAACCTAAGAAAGTTGATCCCAAATGCAGTGTTCATTTCCTTAGACCAAGTAGAAAACCAGATTTGAATGTCTGTGATTTTTTAAGTTATCAGAAATCGATGTTGACATTTATAGAGAACATTACAACATATCTTAGAAATACCAATAAAGGAAAACAATATAGAGCCTGAGGAGGAAAAAATTGGCCAACAATATGATAGTATTCAGTTGTAAACACTTGCCCTTGAGATATTCTATATCCAAGGTCTTTCATTCTTATATACTAGCATATATGACTTATGCTCCCAATCTTTGAGAGTCATAATTTCATCACCCATATTACTCCCTTCACTATAAATCTCAATGTAGCATCGGTTTCATTCTGTCTGACTATGCCCATTGCTTCTTCTAGGTCCTGGGTTTGTCAGGAAATCAACTAATCAAAACATTTATTAAACCCTTACTATGTCCCAGGCACTGAGCTAATAAAGAGCAAATCAATCAATTATTAAATCAGTAAATATAAGTTAAGTTCCTACTACCTACAAAGCATTATGCTAGGTATTAGTAATAAATGAAAGACAAAAAAACAGTCCTTTCCCTCAAGGTGCTTACACTCTATCAGATGAGAACAATTTTATTTTGATAGTTAATATCTGTGTATACCATTACAACTTCTAGAAATTTTCATACCATATTTCTCCTAAAATAATGATATTTAAGTCAAGAAAACAAATACAACCTACATCTATGGGATAAATATATCCGTATTCCATATTTTATTCTCAAAATACCTCTATTTATTGTGGAAGGAAGGCATTATTATCCCCATTTTACAGATAATAGCTAGTATTTATATGGTACTTTAAGATTTATAAAGCACTTTACATATATTATCTCACTAGATTTTCACAATAACCCAGGAAGGTAGGTTCTATTAATTTCTATTTTACAAATGAGAAAACAGAGACTGAGAGCAGTTAAATTACTTGATTAGAGTGAGACAGCTATTAAATGACTGAATTATGATTTAGACTCAGGTCTTCTTGATCCCAAGGCCAGTATGTCTATCTTCTGTACCATTTAGATATTTCAAGATGAGGAAATTGAATCTCAGTGAAGTAAAATGACTTGTTTAAGGTCCCACAAAGTTCATAGCAGTTACAATTACAGGCAGATCTCATTTTATTACGATTTGAAGATATTGCATTTTTGTACAAATTGAAGGTTTGTGACAACCCTGTGTCAAGTGAGTCTATTGGCTCCATTTTTCCACCAGCTTGGGCTCACATCATGCCTTTTTGTTCCATTTTAGTATATTCTCACTATATTTCAAACTTTTTCATTATTATTACATATGTTAAGGTGGTCTGTGATCTTTGATGTTGTTATTGTAATTATTTTAAGTGCCATGAACCTCACCCATACAGCAAACTAAACTGATAAATGTTGTATGTGTTCTGGCTGCTAAAATCCTTGTCTCTCTCCCTCTTTTGGGGCCTCCCTATCCTCTGATGCGCAATAAAATTGAAAAATATTATGTAAACTTAGTTGATAAAACAGTGCCAGGCTTTGGAAAGATTGACTCTAATTTTGAAGGAATCTTTACTATGGGAAAAATGCTACCAAACAGCATGGGATGCCACAGAGAAATCTTTCATGAAAGAAAGAGTCAATCCATGCAGCAAACTTCATTGCTGTCTTAGTTTGAGAAACTGATCTTCAGCAACCCCAATCTGATCAGTCAGCAGCCTTTAACACAAAGGCAAGACCTTCCACCAGCAAAAAGATAACAGCTCAAATGATAGTATTTTTTAGCAATAATGTTTTTTTTTAAGTTACAGTGTCCATCAACAAGCAAACCAACAAAAATCACATGATTATCCCAATAGATGCAGAAAAAGCCTTTGACAAAATACAATACCCATTCCTATTGAAAACACTAGAAAATATAGGAATAGAAGGGTCTTTATTAAAAATAGTAAATAAACAGTATCTTTCTAAAACCATCAGCCAACATCATCTGCAATGTGGATAAACTAGATGCATTCCCAATAAGATCAGGAGTGAAACAAGGATGCCCATTATCACCTCTACTATTTGACATTGTACTAGAAACACTAGCAGTAGCAATTAGAGAAGAAAAAGAAATTGAAGGTATTAAAATTGGCAACGAAGAGACCATGCTATCACTCTTTGCAGATGATATGATGGTCTACTTAAAGAATCCTAGAGAATCAACTAAAAAGCTAGTGGAAATAAACAACAACTTTAGCAAAGTTTCAGGATACAAAATAAACCCACATAAGTCATCAGCATTTCTATATATCTCCAACACATCTCAGCAGCAAGAATTAGAAAGAGAAATTCCATTTAAAATCACCCTAGACAATATTAAATACTTAGGAATCTATCTGCTGAGACAAACACAGGAACTATATGAACACAACTATAAAACACTTTCCACACAATTAAAACTCGATCTAAACAATTGGAAAAACATTAACCACTCATGGGTGGGACGAGCTAACATAATAAAAATGACCATCCTATCCAAATTAATCTACTTATTTAGTGCCATACCCATCGAACTACCAAAACATTTTTTTTTTACTGAATTAGAAAAAATCATAACAAAGTTCATTTGGAGGAACAAAAGATCAAGGATATCCAGGAAAATCATGAAAAAAAAATGCAAAGGAAGGAGGACTTGCAGTCCCAGATCTCAAACTATACTATAAAGCAGTGGTCATCAAAACAATTTGGTACTGGCTAAGTGACAGAAAGGAGGATCAGTGGAATAGACTTGGGGTAAGTGACCTCAACACGACAGCCTATGACAAACCCAAAGATCCCAGCTTTTGGGACAAAAATCCACTATTTGATAAAAACTTCTGGGGAAATTGGAAGACAGTGTGGGAGAGATTAGGATTAGATCAACACCTCACATCCTACACCAAGATAAACTCAGAATGGGTGAATGACTTAAACATAAAGAATGAAACTATAAGTGAATTATTTGAACAGAGAATAGTATACATGTCAGACCTTTGGGAAAGGAAAGAGTTTAAAACCAAGGAAGACTTAGAAAGAGTCACAAAATGTAAAATAAATAATTTTGACTACATCAAATCAAAAAGTTTTTGTACAAACAAAACCAATGCAACCAAAATTAGATGGGAAATAACAAATTGGGAAACAATCTTCATAACAAAAACCTCTGACAAAGGTCTAATTACTCAAATTTACAAAGAGCTAAATCAATTGTACAAAAAAAACCAAGCCATTCTCCAATTGATAAATTGGCAAGGGACATGAATAGGAAATTTTCAGTCAAAGCAATCAAAACTATTAATAAGCACATGAAAAAGTGTTCTAAATCTCTTATAATCAGAGAAATGCAAATCAAAACATCTCCGAGGTATCACCTCACACCTAGCAGATTGGCTAACATGACAGTGAAGGAAAGTAATGAATGCTGGAGGGGATGTGGCAAAGTTGGGACATTAATGCATTGCTGGTGGAGTTGTGAATTGATCCAACCATTCTGGAGGGCAATTTGGAACTATGCTCAAAAGACACTAAAAGACTGCCTACCTTTTGATCCAGCCATAGCACTGCTGGGTTTGTACCCCAAAGAGATAATAAGGAAAAAGACTTGTACAAGAATATTCATAGCTGCACTCTTTGTGGTGGCAAAAATTGGAAAATGAGGGGATGCCCATCCATTGGGGAATGGCAGAACAAATTGTGGTATGTGTTGGTGATGGAATACTATTGTGCTCAAAGGAATAATAAACTGGAGGAATTCCATGGGAACTGGAACGAACCCCAGGATTGATGCAGAGTGAGAGGAGCAGAACCAGGAGAACATTCCACACAGAGACTTATACACTGTGGTACAATCAAATATAATGGAATTCTCCATTAGTGACAATGCAGTGATCCTGAACAACCTGGAGGGATCTATGAGAAAGATGACTATTCACATTGAGAGGAAAAACTGTGGGAATAGAAACACTGAAGTAAAACAACTGCTTGATTACATGGGTCGAGGAGGATATGACTGGGGATGTAGACTCTAAATGAACATCCTAGTGCAAACATCAACAGCATGGAAATAGGTTCTGATCAAGGACACTTGTAATACCCAGTGGCATTGCACGTCGGCTATGGGAGGGGTTAGGAGAGGAGAGAGAGGAATAGAATATGATTTTTGTAACCAAGGAATGATGTTTGAAATTGACCAAATAAAAAAAATAAAATAAAATAAAGTTAGTGTCTATATTGGTTTGTTTTTTTTTTTAACCCTCACCTTCCGTCTTGGAGTCAATACTATGTATTGGCTCCAAGGCAGAAGAGTGGTAAGGGCTAGGCAATGGAGGTCAAGTGACCTGCCCAGGGTCACACAGCTGGGAAGTCCCTGTGGCCAGATTTGAACCTAGGACCTCCCATCTCTAGGCCTGACTCTCAATCCACTGAGCTACCCAGCTGCCCCCTGTCTATATTGTTTTTTAAAGAAAATACTATCGCACACTCAATATAGTGTAAACAACTTTTATATACCTTGGGAAACCAAAAAATTTGGGTGACTTGCTTTAGAATGACATTTGCTTTATTGCAGTGGTCTAAATTATTTGAGATATCTCTGAATTATGCTATTATAATGCACCTTTCCTCCAGGGATCTATCCATTACATCTTGTTGGCGACAGCAGGTAACCAACAGCCATGACACAATATGCTTTTAATTATTTATTTTATAATTAGGGTTTTCAAATACCAGTTTTAAACATTTTGGCTTATGAAGAAGAGTGGGATGCTTCTAAGGAGAAGATAAGAGGAAAACAAAGCAAGGTTTATTTAGGTGGCAAAGGGAAGAATAAAGGAAACAGCAGTCAGAAATGGATAATTTGCTGTAGGAGATGGGAAACAACAAACAACTGGATGATGAGGCCTTACTTTACTCATATGTATAACTGAACAATAAAAACATGAATAGTTAATATATTGATATATGTATATATATATATATATATATAATTTTAAACTCCTAAAAATAAATGCAAATATGAACAACACCTGCTCCCCAGAGATTTGTCTTATTTCAAGTTGAAAAGAGCTATATCATATGTAGCCTTACACCTTTACCAGGAAAACTCTGATTTTCTTTACTTATGTTTTGCCTTTTGGAAAGACAAAGGCAGTATCCCAGCCTTCTCCTTCATTCCTGCTGGGTACAGGCTGCTGGGATACTCTTAATGAAGTTTATTATTATTTCAGCAGTCCTATGAGATTTAACGTGGGAGAAGTAGGAGGCAAGGTTTTTGGAAAATCACATTATTGAGCCCTTTCCTCTTATTTATTTCTACCACTTAGCCAGTTTCATAGAGAACCCAGTTAGAGCAGAATTAATTGTTATATCATTTTGTGTCCCTAAGAGGCTGAACTCAAGTACTTAGAAACTACTTGGCAGGCTGCCTAGCTGGGAATTCTTCGGGGAATTCTCTGGTTGCACACCCAAACAGAAGAATACTGAAATCAGACCTAAAGAATTGGGAAATCACCTGAAAGAATGACAGAACAGTCAATAGAACCTTTTTGGGTACCCATTTGAGCAACACTTGAGAGGCTGACTATTCTCTTTGGAGAATATAATTTTTCCTCCAATAACCCTGGAGTGATTATGTATTAAGTATTAAGAGCACAACTTTGCAAGGAGGGCAGGGGTCATTGTGTTAAATTGTGTTAAAATAATGACATACAGATTCCATGCAATTTGAATAAATTTGAAAAATAAAAAATAAAAAAATAAATAGCCATTAAGTGCTCTCTGTATACAATGAACCAGAAGAATAAGACATGATCTTTGTCTTCAGAGTGCCTTTGGCAAGGATCTGACTTGTACTTTCATTGCTGTGGAGGTTTTTGGACTAGAAACTCTCATGCCATCCAGATGCTTTCTAGCACTATTTCCATTTTCACCCCTCTCTCACATTAGGTGGTCCTTCTTGCCAAGGCAAACTCCTCCACATGCACAAGCAATCCCATTCCAACCTCTCTTCTCTAGCAGACTGCTTTCTCTCTCACCTCTGCTCTTTCCTTGTCTAGTGGCTACTTTTCTACTATCTTCAAATATGCCCATGTCTCTTGCATCCTTAAAAAAATCTTCATTTGATTCATCCACCTCATATAGGTCTCATCTAATATCTCTCCTTACTAAAACTCCTTGAGATACCTCCACTCTCTTTTCTCATTCTCTTCTTAACTTTATGCAGTCTGGCTTCTGCTTTCATCATTCAATGGAAACTGCTTTCTCCAAAGCTACTAAATTTCTTAATTGACATTTTCTCAAGCCTCATCCTTCTTGATTTTTTTACTGACTTTTATCCTGTCAATCACTCTTTTCCTCTTGATATTCTCTAGGTTTCAATGACACTATTCTCCTTCTTTAGCACATTCCTTGGCACATAGTAAGTGCTTATATAAACGTTAGCAACTACTATCTGAGTGATCTTTCTTAGTCTTCTTTACTGGATCTTCATCTAAATCATGGTCACTAGTTATAGATGTCCTCCAGGGCTCTTTCTGGAGTGGGACCTCTTTTCTTCTTTTCCTATACTTTTTCATTTGATTATCTCATCAGCTCTCATGAATATAATTATCATCTCTAAGCTCATGATTCTCAGTTCTACCTTTCTAGCTCCAGTCTCTTTGTGGAGCCCAACTCCTGTATCTCTAACTGCTTATTGGATTTCTTAGATATGATATCCTGGAGGGATCTTGACCTTAACGTGTCGAACAATTAACTATTCCCTCTCTTCTCAAAAAATGTCCCTTCTTCCTAATTCCCTAATCCTTACTATGTATACCTTGCATCCTCCTTAGCTCTCAGGCTTGCAACCTACAGGTCATACTAGATTCCTCACTCTCTCTCCTACCACCACCAATCTTTTGCCAAGTCCTATCAATATTACCTTGGAAATATCTTATATATATGCCCCACTCTCTCCTCCGATACTGCCACCACCCTGGTGCAGGCCATAATCTCCTCATATTTAGACTCTTGAGACTGCAGTAATCTGTTGGTTGATTGCCTTTAACTCTCTCCTGACTCTAGTCTATCTTTTTCAAGTCTTTTTTCATTTTATTCCATTCTCCTCTCAGTTGTCAAAATAATTTTCCTAAAGCTTATATCTAGACAAGTCAATCTTCTACTCAATAAATTTCAGTGGCTCCTTATCACTTCTATGATCATATATAACATCCCAGGGTTGGTGTTCAAGTCATTCATCCCCCTTGCCTCTTGCTCAATCAACTCTGTGATTCAGTCCCATGGACCTCCTTGATGCTGCTTTCACAAGATGCTACAACTCCCACCTCTAGGTATTTTCCCTGGCTATCCTTCCTGCTTTGTTTACTTTCCTTACTCATCTTTTCCTTCTGACTTTCTTGGTGTCCTTCAAGTTTCAGACAAAACCCTACTTTTTACAAGAAGCCTTTCCTAATTCACTTAAATTCCAATGCTCACTCTTTGTTGAAAAATTTCAGTTTTGTGTCAGAAGAGAAAAACTAAGACCCAAAGAAGTTAAGAGGTTAAGATCAAGGATACTCAGGTGGGAAGTAACAGGGATACAGGGTTGAACCTATTGACTCCCAAAGCCAATGAATGCCCTTTCCACTGGACCATTTTGCCTCTCTTTAAGGTTCCTTTAAGGACTAGGAAGGACTCAATAATTCTAGAAGTCATCTCCAACTGAACCTATTTGTGAGTAGCTAATGTATTTTGTTATTTTAAGCAACATTGTTTCCCACAAAGTATTTAATCTATTTATTTAGATAATGCAAAGAAAGTGGGCTTTCTTCTCCCCATCTTCTTTTTTTTCATTCTTCCTATCTACTGCACTCCTAGATGAAAGGCCTTTTCTGTGTGTTATTATATTTTGAAATCCTTTTATCTCTTTGTTTTTGAAGTTGTTTGAGGGGCTTATTTGTATCTGTTTTGTTTGTGTTGGTTTGTTTTTTGAAGTCTCTTAAAGGTGAAATGATTGTTATTGACTCAGAAAATCTTTTCTTCCTGAAAACCCTGAAGGGCCTGCCCTAGACAAAACCATGAGGGTCTTTAATGTTTCGTTTTTCTTTAGGACTTCTATTTCCTTCTCTTCCCCATCTTCTTTCACCTCCAGGACCAATACAATTTAATTAATGTTTGTTGGAGCCCAGGTACTATATTAAGCACTGGGGATACAATTAATAAAAAGAAAGTCGCTACAAGGAGATTATAATCTAATGGAAGGGGATGTGGAGACAACACATAAAAGGAGGCAGAAAAGTGAGAAGAAACTAGGGGTTACCTGGAAAGGGTAGATCTTATTCCAGGGAGAGCAAACCAGGCAGAGTGGCTGATGCAGACTGGGGTAAGTTCAAGGGCCAATCCTAGATATCTATTATCATTGGCTTACTTTTTATGAATGCCTTCATAATCTTTATTGTGCATCTATTCCCTGACTACCTAGAGCTTGCTGCTGCCATAATTCCCTAATTTACCTGAACTATAGATGTACTCATTTAGTTTTTGTTTGTAATTTCCTAGCTAGAGGAAACTCTTGGTGAAGAAATTCGATCTTTGTATGTATATAGACTGGCAACTGGTCTGTATCTTAGAGGCTTCTTAGATATCTGAAAGATTAAATGTCCTTTTCAGGAAAAATATCGAGTATGTGTCAGAGATAGGATTTGAACCTGGATATTCTTGATGCTGAATGTAGCTCAGTGGACACACACGCCTGAAGTTAAGAAGACTCATTTGTCTGAGTTCAGATCTAGCCTCAGACACTTTTTAGCTGTGTGACACTGAGCAAGTTACTTAACCTTGTTTGCCTCAGTTTCCTCATTTGTAACATGATTCAGAGGTAGAAATGGCAAATCATTCCAGTATCTTTGCCAAGAAAAACTCAAAATAGGCTCACAAAGAGTTGGACATGATTGAAAATAACTGAACAAAAATTCTTGAAGCTGAGATCAACTCTATCTAACAGTCTTTCCCCCACAAAATCATCTGTCCTATTTACAAATAGGCAAGATAACACAAACCCTTTGTAATTGGGATTTCTGGAAGACAATCATCTTGATGTTATCACTGAAGCATTAATGGCTCTAACCATAGGAATTTCAGAATACAGATAGATGGAAGTTTGGGGGTAGGACACCAAATAAGTTCTTGCTTTACTGACATAGTAAACTCTTTGAGAACCTAAGAGTGAACTCCTAAATTTCTTGTTAATAGCTAGGTATAATTTATTCAGGAAAGAATGTGACTCCCTCTCCCTCTCCAACTTTTGATAGAATTATAATTTTTCCATTATACTATGATCACTATATATTAAAGAATCTTCCTCTTTATTTTGGCAGATAAGATTATATGGTCTATGAATTTACTCCTTACTTCATTGAATTGTGTCTAGTACTATATCGGGCTGATTCTTGCTTCAGTTGAAAAGTGTATAAATTTAGTTCTCAGGAGAATCACATGAGGAAAATGTTCCATACATATATGCCATGACATGCCATTATGCATTTTAATATGGCGATAGTTACTTATATTTAATTAGCACTTTTATATTTTTTCAAAAAGTTTTCTCTTCTATCCTCTCCTTTGATCCTCATGACATCTGTGAAGTCAATAGAACAGATTTTCATGTTGACATTTTCAGATGAGGAAACTGAAGTACAAGGAGATTAAGTGAATTAAAATCTTATAGCAAATTAATGGCAAAGAGAAGTGGAGAATTAAGGTCTGCAATCTCCTGTACACTAGGTCAGTGTGTCTTAACTTTTTCATGCATGTAAAACTCCTTATAACATCAAACAATTTTGCATACACCCACATGGGGGGGGGTAACCAAGTGCAGTGGATAGAGCATCAGGTGTAGAGTCAGAAAGGCTCATCTTCCTGAGTTCAAATCTGGCTTCTGACACTTTTTACCTGCTTGTCTCTGGGCAAGCCATTTAAACCCATTTGTCTCAGTTTCCTCATCTGTAAAATGAGCTGGAAAAGGAAATGGCAAACCACTCTGGTATCTTTGCCAAGAACATTCCCAAAGATGTCATGAACAATTTGAACTGACTGAAAAAAGACTAAATAGCAACATCATTTATTGCTTGAGAAAATACATAATGACTAAATGATTGTGCTTTGTGGGCACATGCATTTCTAGTTTCCTTATAACCCCAGGTCAGGTGTAGTATACTGGACAACATTGATAAATTTGTCTTCCATGATTATGTCTTCCATGATGGAATGTCTAATGTCATTCAAATGAGAGATTTTGCTTTGTTGTGTTGCCTTCAAATAATAATTAGTGGTTGAGGCATATAAATGAACATTTATCCTATTTTCATGTTTTAAACTAAAGCATAAGGGTAAGAGGAGTTTAGTAGAGTTAGCACTGAGACCTGCTTTGGAAGCAAATAAGGGACTACACAATTGAGTTAATTTAAAATCTATTTATCAAGTGTTTGATCTGTGCTAGGTATAACTGAATATGAAGGATAAAGAAGATAGTCTCTGTCCTCAATGTGATTCTACAGAATCACATGTTATTGTTGCTGTTCAGTCATGTTTACCTGATTCTTCATGATCCCATTTAGGGTTTTCTTGGCAAAGATACTGGAGTGGTTTGCCATTTCCATCTCCAACTCATTTTACTGATGAGAAAACTGAGGTCAGTAGGATTAAGTGACTTTCCCAGGGCCCCACAGCCAATAAGTGGGCAACTCTATCCACTGCCCACTTAGCTACCCCACAGAATCACATACAAGCACAAAAATACACTTAAGGATTTATTCTTCCCCCTTTTCCCACTTTCTCTCTGATCTCTTGTAAGACTTTCTTTATATTGATCTTTGTTTTATGGAGCTTTGTTTTTCTTATTTTATATATTTTAAAATTTTTATTTTATTTATTAATATAATTAGTTATATTATTACATTTTATATTGTAGAAATATTTTATATATTTTATATTGGTAATTTTCATTATCAAGCTTCTTTCTTTTTCATTAAAAAAATTGTCTCTAGGCATGTGGCAGGATGATAAGCCATGATTTATATGTACTGATATGTAGTATTTTTTTAATACCCACCTCCAAATCACACTCGCTGTGTGAAAAGGTATAGGAATTCACTTCAATTATTTGAAATTCAGTTCCCTCACCTGATAAAGAGGGATAATTATAACTTGGAGTATTTTCAGCCGGTACCTGTGGTAGCTACTTAATAGTATCATTTATGAGTATTGAATAAAGCCAAGGATAGAGAAGAACCTTTAATACATTAGAAATATCCACTACAACTACAACTTTGTTTTATGTCATACTCTACTTTTCTATCATTGCCACACGATCTTTCTTTTTATACTTTTTGATTTAAGTCACATCCGTGTATGGCCATAGAAGATAATGTCTGTTGTTTTTAGTATGGGTTGTATTTGTGTCATTGTAGGTTTGAGAAGATCCCTTCGGGTAGTGAAGATGGTAAGGGAGATGAACTTTCCCATCATACTACTATTGGTTTTTCTGGTTGTATGCTTTGCAGACTTGGCCTCAGACTCACAGTTTTCAAGAAAAGAGAATTCTGATGTGACCTAGTGATAGCCACTTGCTTCATCACTAGCCACTAGTTTCTTTAATAGAGAGAGAAAGAATCATGGGGGCAAGAGGAGAGTTGCTGGTTATCCTTGATCTATTTATTGTGTTCTTCCTTTGTGTATAATGAGAATAAATTTCTTCTCTGGAAAGTATCTTGCAGAAACATAACTATAGTAATAAAAAATTTAAAAACCAGGATTGTATTAGCCATTAAAAAGTGTGTTTCGGAAGAATCAAGGTGGTGGCGGAGAGGCAGCGAAAGTTCAGACCTCTGAAAACCCTTCCTAACCATTTACAAATTAAATGCTTTTAGGGGACTGAAAATCAAACCTAACAACAAGACAGGGCCAAGGAACCCTCCTGCCGGACACAATCCAAAAGGTACGCCCTCCAAAAGCCAGAATTCGAGAACACTCGGGTTTAAGGGGAAGGAAGAAGGAAGGTCCTGGGACCCCTTCCCCACCTATAGCACCAAACCTTCAGCAGAAGCTGAAATCTCTTGGCAGGCAAAGGCACTGGTCTGGAGGGTGTACATTGTGGGCAAAGTGGTGCTGAGCTCAGAGCATCAAACACAGGTGGTGGGAAAGCAGTAAGAGAAGAAATGCAGAGTGTAGAGAGGGCAGCCTAGTTGCAGCAGCAGAGACAATCCATATTGCCCTCCACCCCAGGGTTTTGGCCTCAGGACACATCCAGTTGAATATGATATTCTGGAAAGCAAGGGAACTAGGTCTACAACCAAGAATCAATTACCCAGCAAAACTGACTATATTCTTACAGGGAAAAGTATTATACAAACAATTTGACAGAATAAGCAAAGAAGGAGTTCTACCAAATTCCTTTTATGTCACAAATATGGTAGATTCCAAATCCAGGCATGTCAAAAACAGAGAAAGAAAACTACTGTCCAATCTCCCTAATGAACATAGATGCAAAAATCTTAAACAAAATACTAGCAAAAAGACTCCAGCAAGTGATCACGAGAGTTATTCCCTATGACCAGGTATGATTTGGGAAACAACAAAACCTCTGACAAAGGTCTAATTACTCAAATTTATAAAGAGCTAAATCAATTGTACAAAAAATCAAGCCATTCTCCAAATGATAAATGGGCAAGGGACATGAATAGGCAATTCTCAGTTAAAGAAATCAAAACTATTAGTAAGCACATGAAAAAGTGTTCTAAATCTCTTATAATTGGAAAGATTCAAATCAAAACAACTCTGAGGTATCACCTCACACCAAGCAGACTGGCTAACATGACAGCAAAGGAAAGTAATGAATGCTGGAGGGGATGTGGCAAAGTTGGGACATTAATTCATTGCTGGTGGAGTTGTGAACTGATCCAACCATTCTGGAGGGCAATTTGGAACTATGCACAAAGGGTGATAAAAGAAAGTCTACCCTTTGATCCAGCCATAGCACTGCTGGGTTTATACCCCAAGGAGATAATAAGGAAAAAGATTTGTACAAAAACATTTATAGCTATACTCTTTGTGGTTGCCAAAAATTGGAAAACGAGGGGATGCCCATCAATTGGGGAATGGCTGAGCAAATTGTGGTATATGTTGGTGATGGAATACTATTGTGCTCAAAGGAATAATAAAGTGGATACACTGTGGCACAATCGAATGTAATGGACTTCTCTACTAGCTGCAATGCAATGATCCAGAACAACTTGGAGCGATCTACGTATAATAGTAGTCTCTTGGTAACCGAGGATGACGATTGTCTTTGTGTGGTTTCATCTATGATAGATGAGTTTACACAAAGATACTTGTGCGTGAAGGAGATTTAAGTGGAAAAGTCAATGCACAGAGACAGTCCCACTTTCTTGGCATTGGAAGCCTGGGTCCAGTGGCACGAAAAATTGTTACATCTGGAGAGTTCCTCAGCTGCAGGATGGCCGTGTTGTCTTTTGTGCTCCAACAAGCCCTAAGCACTCCACAATGCCTTGCTGCATCGCCCTCTCAGCCGTTGAACCTTCTTATTGGTTTCTTCCGCCTGTTCCGCCGAAGCAGTCTTCACATGCTGGGTGAGCAAAGCCCTGGTTCACCAGGGGTCGACGACCGGATGGCTACCTTCACAAGGTTTAGCCGGCCTGTGGAAGCAATTGCCTGGGGTGTGGCCGCTGCCACATGCTAGCAGCTACTGGGAGCCACAAGTGAGAGCTGGGTGTCAGGTGAGGGTCAGAGGCTGGAGAGCTGCCCTAGGAGGGCACGACAAGCCCTCCATACCAGAGATACTACCCCTCCCTGAGCACGCCATACACCCCAGAGATCTAGGAGAAGAACACTATCCACATTCAAAGGAAAAACTGAGGGAGTAGAAACACAGAAGAAAAACAACTGCTCGATTACATGGGTCGAGGGAATATGATTGGGGATGTAGACTTTTTTTAAAACATTTTTTTAATTTTTTAAAACATTATTTTATTTGGTCATTTTCATACATTATTCATTGGAAACAGATCATTTTCTTTTCTTCCACCCCCCCACCCACCCCTTCCCTAGCTGAGGCGCGATTCGTCTGGGTATCACATGTGTCCTTGCTCTGAACCCATTTCCTTGTTGTTGGTATTTGCATTAGGGCGCTCATTTAGCATCTCTCCTCCATCATGTCCCCTCAACCCCTGTAGTCAAGCAGTTGCTTTTCCTCGGTGTTTTTACTCCCTCAGTTTGTCCTCTGCTTGAGGATAGTTTTTTTTTTTTCTCATAGATCGCTGCAGGTTGTTCAGGGACATTGTAACGACATTACTGGAGAAGTCCATTAAGTTCTCTTGTACCACAATGTATCAGTCTCTGTGTACAATGTTCTCCTGGTTCTGCTCCTCTCGCTCTGCATCACTTCCTGGAGGTTGTTCCAGTCCCCATGAAATTCCTCCACTTCATTATTCCTTTGAGCACAATAGTATTCCATCACCAACATATTCCCCAATTGAAGGGCATCCCCTCATTTTCCAATTTTTGGCCACCACAAAGAGTGCAGCTATGAATAGGGGATGTAGACTTTTAATGAACATCCTAGTGCAAACACCAACAACATGGAAATAGGTTTTGATCAAGGACACATGTATTACCCAGTGAAATCGTGCATTAGCTACGGGAATGGTGGGGATAGGAGAGGGAGGGAAATAATATGATTCTTGTAACCAAGGAAAAATGTCATAAATTGTCTAAATAAATTTATTTAAATAAAAAAGTGTGTTCCCCCTGTTTTAAATTTTTTTTTTTAAATTTTGAGTCCCACTTTTGTTAGGCCCTACAAAGCTTTTCTAATTTCAAATTTCATGAGAAGGATGGCAGGAGCTACCTGATATCTTTTAAAAAAAAAGAAAAAAATATATATATATACTTCAGGTCCCTGGAGCACAACCACACTGGGAACAGCAGAAGATTACTGAGTTGAGCAACCTATGCTTTTACTTCTGTGAAGCAGAGTAGCATGTATGACCTTCATCAGTTTGAAATAAAAGAACTCTTGAGGAAAATAGCTTGAAATTGGACTTGAAAGGTTTCCCAGGTTTCCCACTGACATGGAAAATAGTTGTTTTCAAACGTTGGGGCTCTGTGGAACCCTTTTGAAGAATCTCTTCCTTGCCTTTGATCACAGTCTCCAGCATCATATCAGGGCAAGGTATGGCACTGATGAAATGGGGTCATACTGCTGTACATTTTCAAAGGGACCTGTTTCCATGTTTTATTTTTTAAGCAACTAGTGAAGAAATTTGATCAAATTGTACAGGTATAGAACTCATGACCTCTATTGTCTTTCAAGTAAAAATAATTTCATTTAAAGTGGTCCTAGTACAGTATGAAAAGGCTAAGAGTTTTTTTTGCCCAAGTCTTTCTTCATCTTTTCTAGCTGTTATTAACCATTTTTTTTGCATAGTGGAGGTCAAGGACCTATTTGGCAGACATGGGAAGATTATGGATTCCTCAAGCCAATTGTTTTAACATAAATATAAAAATATTTTTAAAGTCAAGTTAATTGGCTCCAGTTAAAGAGCCCCGACCTACCTATAACTGATAACCCTCTTCTGCTCATTTTCTATATCATTCTGTCCCATTATGTCCCTGCCCGCTTCCTGAATTCTCTATCACAGGATCTTCTATGTCTGGAAGCGTCTAGGCTTAGATACTTCTTGTTTCCTGACTGATTTGCACCTCCATGCCCTCAAAAGTAGAAAACCAATAAACTTTCATTGAATAGGATCCTTTCATCTCCATAAAACAGCTGAGCAGTTTGATTTTGGGTTGCCCTGATACACAGAATAAAGATGAAGCTCCAGGAGTTCCAACATGGGTTTATTGTAATGAAGCATCAGATGCTAGAAGCAGCCATTTATCTACAGGGTCACGGCACATTACCTGCTCCACCATGGCTTGAGGACCATCATATCTGAGATTTAAAAAAAAATTATAACATCTCTAAGGCTGTCCCTTCCCTTCTGTCTCCACATTAGAGATATCTCATGTGTGTGTGTGTGTGTGTGTGTGTGTGTGTTGGGGTGGCTTACTTAGTACTAGTCCTTTGTTGTTTCAACCTTCTTTTCTGTGCTTCTTCAGGTTCTCCAATCATTCCTTTAAAAATGCCAAGTTAAAAAGTATTTTCATTTCAACACTGTTTGTCTCTTCTAATCTGAATTAATCACACAAATGGACAATATTTCTAGTTTGTTGTCATCGAACTCAGTAATAAATCAGTAATTGGTGAATCAGAAACTCAGAAATTGTCTCTTAGAGACTTTCTGGATGAACCAGAAGAAACTCTGTTGACTTCATATCACTCCAGAAAAAAAATTCAATTTTTCTACCAGATTTGCTTACTGACAGCCTTCTAATTTGTATATATATATTTTAGCCTGGAAATACAAGATTTTGAAAAGAACTGTGATTTTTTCCTTTTAATTTAATTTAATTTAATTTTTTTCATCAATTACCTATAATAACACATTTCCACATAAGTTTTCTGAAGTAACGTACTCCAAATTGTTTCCCTCCCTTTTCCCCTCTTTCCTCTTGGAGCTGTCAAGCAGTTCAATCTGGGCTATACATGTATTATCATGCAAAACATATTTTTATATTGAAGAATTGGGATTTCTAACAAAGGCCTGCACCTCTAAAATACTGCATGGTGTAGCTGTGTGACTCAGTGTATTGAAAACCAAGCATAGAGAGGGGAGGTCCTGGGTTCAAATCTTGCTTCAGACACTTCCCAGCTATGTGACCCTGGGCAAGTCACTTATGCCGATTGCCTACCACTTACCACTCTTCTGCCTTGGAACCAATATGCAGTATGGATTGTAAAGTGGAAGATAATTAAAAAAAATAAATATGCATCCCAGGCAAATGATATCTGATGCTCTTTGCAGATTGAAGCCTAAAATAAAGAGATGCTGCAACCAGGGAGTCTCATTAGGTAATATCTGCAACCAAACAGAAAGAGTAGACCTGGATATGAAAGCTCAAGAAACAAACTGTTGTCTTTACAGAGTTGTCAAGAGCTCTGTCAAATTTCCATCCTCTCATAAAATTAGTGTTTAGGAATAATATTTCAAAAGCTAACAAAGGTCATTTTTAATTATAAAAGGATGTCAGACAAGACCCTACATGAGGGAAGGAACCAAAGGAAAACTTAATTCTTTAACACAAAATGAAAAAAAAATGAACCTGGTGGGGACACATCTGTTTCTTGTGTTATCATCAGGATTGTTCAGCACCTTCTCATTTCTTAGACGTTTTTTGTTATTCTTTACAACTTGCTTAAGAGATGGAGATGGGGGGGTTTATAGAAGCACTTTCATCAAATTACAGATGAAAATCTGATATTTTGTCTAGAGTAACAACAGTTGAGAGAAATTTGAGCAGAGAGTGGCAGTCCCTTGACTTCCAATTTGGTTTAGTCACATTTTTGTGTGGTCTGCAATGATAGGGCTATGACCAAGCCTATCTACCTTATCAAAGAGGAAGGGGGCTGGACAGACTAGCCAGGATGTCAAGGGAGAGTTCCTAGGCTGATATGTAGATAGATCACTGGGCAAGTCCCTAACCTGTAGAATAGAGAGGATTATAAGTCATTAAGAGCTAGGCAATGCTGATGGACAGTAGCCCTACTCCCATATAGCCAGCCAGAGCAAAGAGGCTGCTTCATTTCATGCATAACTGAAGGCTTTGCCCTGATGACATATATCCATTAGCCCTCCGGACATATAAAATTGGACTCAGTGCCTCATTATGGTTTCCCTAACCTGTGCAGACCCTCATCAGCCATTAGCCATTCTCTGGAGCATCATTTCAGAAGAGAAAACAAAGATGGAGGGAGATCTTGGCATTCAACTCAAGCAGAATTAGACTGAGCACCAGAAACTGACCAATCGTATTCATTTGTGCTCTATTTTCAATACTTTTATTTTGATATGCAAAGTAAACCCTATTTTCTTTTCTTTTTTGAAAAAGATTTTTTTCCCAGCATTAACAATATTCAGCATGTTTCCCCAAAATCATATGATGCACTTTGTCTCCTTCCTTCTTTCCCCTTCAGTCCCCTCCTCCCAGAGAGGGTTAGCAATTTAATATCAGTTACACATGTATTGCCATGTAAAACATACTTCCATGTTCGTTATTGGGAAACCTATTTTCTTTGCTTATATGGGGGTCAATAATTTGCACCATCTAGATACCTAAGCTTTGGAGCTGCCTTGGAGAGGTTAAAAACAAGTCTTGTGTGGTAGTTTAGCTACGCCAGATAGCACATAAAAGTCATTTATGTGCTCCTGTGTTTTCAATATTATTCTTTTCTTAAAAGGTGTGCTTTGTAAAATAAACAAATTATTTATTTATTTATTATTCATTTGGTTCCAAGTCAGCATGTCTGAGAAAAGAAGAGTCTTCTTGACTCCAAGCCCAGCACTCTACACTGTGTTACCTAGCCCCCCTTTTGTATAGCTAGTTCTTTACAAATATAATTCTCATAAGGTTACATGCTATTATTAGGTTTATTTGATAGCTGAGGAAACAGACTGAGGGATTAAGTGATTTGACTAGGGTATTGCTAGTTAGTATTTGAGGCAGGATTTGAACTCAGATTTTTCTGACTCCAAGGCAAACAGTCTATCCAGAGAGCCAGTTAGCTGCTTAGTTTGTCACTACATGAGGTAAAGGTAAAGCTGCCCTCAAAGTACTAAAAAGCTTCCTCTTCTTCTTCCTCCTCCTCAGTGATCTCCCTTATCAACTACCACGGGGACCTGAAATGCCTATGAGTGTCACTCCTTAAGGATGTGTCTGTGTTTAACTGATAGTTAAACTTTAAATGGGAGGAGTAGTACTTTAGCGACAGTAGTTTCCATATTTTAGCACATTTTGGTTGTATTTATTTCTCTCATTGCCACCTTCATTTAGCACAGGTTCCCGAGGGAATGAGCCAGTCTGGATGGAGGGGAGCATATACCACTCACCCCAAGTGGTGGCATGCCAAAATGGTAAACTTGAGGAGAACACAGGGTGCTAAAGAAGGGATTGGCATTGATGAATATGGCATAGTAGCAGGGAAAAATAAAGTCCTCTCCTAAAAGTCTACCTAGAGTTGGCTCTTTTTCATGTGGTGCTACTGTATCAGAAATACCTGACCTATAGAATGATGTAGCAGCCAAAATGAAAAAAGGTGCATTCAGGGAGGCATAATGTCCAGGAATCAGAGCCCTGCTGTGTTCTTACTGTCCAAGCACAACTGGAGTATTGTGTCCAAGTTCTTGAGAGTACAGATGTGCAAGAAGGACCCTGAAACTTTCTGTCAAGTTGGCTGCTTGAATATAAGGCAGGATATTGATCCCCCCCCCCCCAACCATTCTAGTAAGTCTGATCCTGAAGTTTACACCAGATTAAGGATCAAGAAGTATAAAAAGAAACTATTATATTTTCTACCAAGAACTGCTCAAAGCCAATCAGAAGCACACTGGCAATGTAGAAAAGAGGGATGATTATCAGTATGACCACAGAGAAGACATGTAGCCTGCATGGCTTTGTTTCTGGAGGCACTAAAAGTGTAGGCTTCCACTAAGAACCTCCAGGGAGTCAAGAAAGCTCTAGGTGGCAACTTGGAAGTGCCTGCAGAAGAAGCAATCATTACATTTCTCAGACCAGGAAACACTACTAGTCCTAGGGACACTGAGGTATTTAGAGCTTTGTCCTGAGATCACAGAGAGAGCCCTAAAGATTTAATTAAAAAAATCTAGTGATGCTTAATTAGAGGAGGTGAGGTCAGCCTAAGAACCCAGTGGACCAAGGGATATACTTAGTAAGACCAACCACTTCACTTAAACTCTGTAATTGCAGAGCTTGACCCAAGCACAAGCCTCCCAAAATAAGCATTGATAAGATGACTAAACTTTTGATTGATTTATTGATAAATTGATAAAGATGACTAAGGCAGATTCTAAAAACTATGAGGAAATATTTGCTTTGAGAGATACCCCATGGGTAAACTCCAAGGAAGATAGTGAGCAGCACAACAGTTCAAGTCTTGGAGGAAAAAAAATAACCTGTTCATGATTACAAGAGTACCTAGAAGAAAAGAAACACCAAGATATAAAAAAAAGGACAAGAAAAATATTTTAGATAAGGCTGTGGAAAACTGCACTCAAAAGCTAAATGCCCTAAATATTAAAATAGCCCTAGCAGAAACCATTAAGACAACAAGAAACATTAGAACAAAATCAAAAGATTAAAAAAACTCACCAAAATATAAAAAATTTCATGTCAAAAACAATTGGCCTGCATATAAATGAAGATTTTATACCTTTGGACTTCATCCTTCAGAAATCCCTAGTATTTCCCAAAATTCCCTTTTCCTGTGCCCTCACATTTTGCTTGATTGTGTTTAAGTGACTGTAACTCCTCCCTCTTTCTCTTTTTGACCTGTGACCGGTCTGAGTTCAGGTAGCTTTTTAAATTTTAGTTATTATTAATAAAAATTTTAAAATATAATAGTTATTGATTATTAATTAAAAAACCACATTTATGGCTTCCCACTTTGGGATACAAATTCTAAAAAATTTTTGAGCAGATAGCCTTACAATAAAGATAGTAAGTTTGTGTGGTCATCACCCACCACAAGGGTCCAGTGGCCAGGTCTGCCTGTGCTCCTGCCCCACCCTGCCACCTGGTTCCCACTCTTGGCTGCCACTTCTCCTGTCTATCTGCTTGAACCAGCATTCCTCACCACTTTCCATCCAGTTTGGAGGCTCCTCTTGAAAAGACCAGACTCGCCATAAGAGCCTGCCAATCCCAGTTGCTTTTTTTTTTCCCCACAGAGGGTGTCCTATAAAATTCTTTCTGCCCCAATCCCTTTCCACACATCACATGGGTTTTTCTAGCCTGCCATTGCTATTTTTTAGCATGGAGAAAAGAAACCCCACCCCTTCTAATTTTCAAGCACATTTTTTAAAAATTGACCCTGGTGGACTCCTAGTTTAGTTATTTAAAAACCCTTATCTTCCTGTGTAATGGTTCCAAGGCAGAAGAGTGGTAAGGGCTAGGCAATGGGGGTTAAGTGACTTGCCCAGGGTCACACAGCTGGGAAGTGGCTGAGGTCAAATTTGAACCTAGGACCTCCTGTCTCTAGACCTGGCTCTCAATCCACTGAACCACCCAGCTGCCCCCTGGATTCCTAGTTTAGAAGGGTTTTACTAAAGGTTTTTTCATAGGGAGTCCAAATCAGTGGATTTAAAGTTAGTTTTGGGAAATAAGCTTGTTTTTACCTTCTGTCTCTGGACTCAAAACACCAAACCAAAACACCATTCCTTCATATGCAAATACTCTATTGTTGTCCCTTGAAATTTTGGCCTTAGGGAAGAGAGCATAGAAGAATAGCTAAAAACCCTTTAAAAAAGTCTCTTTACCTTTTGTTTAACTTTTATTTAAGGAGTAAACTTGTTAGAAAGAAAGGCTCAATTTATGAAAGAGCAGTGCATTACCTATGTCAATCAGCTAAAAGTTTTGGAGTGTCTTTTCTCATTACTGTTCCTGGGTACAAGGATCCTTGTGTTTAACTTGAATAATTCTGAGATTCAGAAGGGAGATTCATCTTCCTACACATTTTTGTCATTTCAGCCTGCCCAATCTCTATAATACATCCAATTTGAGATCCCTCTGTACTATGTTCAGTGCAGAATTCGCCTTCACTATGATGAACTTCAGAGCTCTGACAAAAGAAATGTGAATGGATGATAAATACTGGGAGAGGGGAAGGAAACTTTAAAAGAGATCTGGAAGTTTATTGCTAACTATTTTGAGTTTATTCTCCTCCTATAATATAGAACAAGTCTATTAGATTGATGAAAAGGATTTTGACTGCACTGTCTGCCTGTACCTTCTCATTTCCTTATATTATTGTATTTACTGATTGCTTTAAGGTTTAAATTTTTTTAAGTTTATCTGTATTAATCTAATCAATATCTTTCTGTTATACTGAATCATTTTAAGCTACTATGTTTTTGCCTATGTTTACCTTTAATTTGTACCTTTACCTTTGCTGAAGAACAAAATATCATTGTATAAGCCCATGAACATCTTACCCAAAACCTTTGCCACCAGATCCATTGAAGATCACATGTTGCTTTTGTTAATTGTCCCATAGATGATAATGGATGGATTTCAACAAAATTGGTTAAATTGTATGCAACGTTTGGAAAATTTAATGAGCTCAGAATTTAAATGATAATTCTAAGGGGTCTTCAGAAATAATTTTAGAAACCTAGTGGTTTCTGAATGGATGATATTTTTATATATATTATAAAGAATGTTGTATTAAAGGTAAAAAGTTCATATAAAGCAGGACGTCAAAAGAGCTTCTGTGCATGCATAATAATTTAACTCTTTAGTTTAATTTACTTCCATTAGAACAACCTAGATTTCTTGGTGATATTCTGCACCCAAATAAGTTTTAATTTGTTTTAAAAATATATTTGCCTAGCTTGGAAGATTTGCTACATCTGTAAACATTGTGACAAATATCCATTAATTCATAGGTTTTTAAAATGTCATACAACAACTCATGTGAAATATGATAGTGGGTTTGTTTGCTGTTATCATTAACTGGGCTATTGTGAATTTTGGGGACTTTGGTACTTCTTTGAATGTGCATTATCTACTATATTACTGTTTTATTCTGAAAATCATTTGCACTCACATAGTTCATGGTCAAGTTAAAAAGGAAATGGATATAATTTTTTGGTGAGAAACCTTTGTATTCTACTCTCCTTGGCTGACACAATGTGTCACTGATTGTATAAATATATGTTTTTAAAACTTTTTTATTATTGTTTTTCCTTGCATATGCAATATAGTATTAAAGTTTTATTTTTTTCTTCTCCTTTTTGTATTTGAAGAGCATATCATTAGTATTGAGAAGATTTTTCTTTAACTCTTTTGATTTTGCAGTAATATAAGTTTAAAATACATTTGTTCTAATATTAATGCATACCCCCAAAGGCTTTATACTGTAAAGATGATGCCATTGATTGTTTAAAAATTATGGGACTTTGCCTAATGGTTCTGTCTGATTCTAGAAGATGGGAATAACAAAAAAGCCACTGTACAGTGTTAAAGAAGCACCTGCATCGTGCCTATGGAGCACAAGGTCAAAAAGGCCAGATCCCAGTGGGATTGATGTAATTTTGAGCCAAGACATGAGGACCTGAACTTGTTTGAGGTTTGAGGTTGTGGCTGTTTTGACATACATCAGAGGCTGGATTTCCTCTGAGCCACATTCATTTTCACTGCCATCTTGGTTCCCATTTGCTGCTGAAATCTAGTGCCTTTTTTGTCTTTTATAGTATGGCAAAATTCATGTAGACCTGGCTATTGATTGGATAAATGCATAATTGCTTAAATCATTTTAGTTGGGCCCTAATTCAAGGACCTGTTATAGATTTTTTCCCCTTTACTTAGATGTTTTAGACATAAGACTTTCATATTTTGTATTTAATCCATAAGTTATTTTTCTCTTTTAGTTGGATTTTTTTGATGTTTTTGATTTTTTCAGAGGTAAAGAAACTGAGAAAAAGGGAAGAGGTGTAACTTGGCCAAGATCACATAGGCAATACATACCAAATTGGGATATGAAGCAAGATCCTGTGACCCCAAATGGAATGTATTTTTTAGTATTTCAACTACCTCTAAAAACTCTATTTATATATATTTTTTAACATTCATTTATTTGTGTATGTTTCAAATTCTCTCCATCCCTCTAGATTTTCCCTTACTCGCTGAGAAAGCAAGTAATATAAAATCAATTATACATGCAAGGTCATAAAAACATATTTTTACATTAGCCATGTTGCAAAAAAAGCAAGAAAAATAAAGGAAGTGGAAAAAGTTATGTCCCAGTCTATAGTCTAGTTCTGTCTCTGGAGATGAGTAGCATTTTTCTTCATGACATGAATACTTTAATTTTTTTTTAGATCATTGTATTGATTAACTGCTATTGAACAGATGTGTTTCTAGAAAGTTTTAAGAGCAAATCAAATAATATTTTAAATACAATTGGTGATCTTGTATTAAAACAACTGTGATAAATCTGTGAAAATTGCTTCAAAAATTGGATTTTTCACATGTCAGGTTTTTTTTGTCAGGATATTTAAAAAATTCCATGTACTTTTCTACTCCCATTAAGCATTTGATTATAAGATAGCATTTCTTTCTCTTATAATTTACTCATCTCCCACAATGTAATGCTACATTCCATTTACTGTCAATGTTAACAGAGAAATTGGCCTTGCCTTCAGGGATCTATATTTTCTTTCTTCCAGGAATAGAAGTGGTCCTGCTATACATTACAAACTTGGGTGGGTGGGGGAGGCATATAGGTTTAGCGAAGTCAATTTAAAAATAAAGCATTTGGGGAAGATCTTGGCACAGGAGGGAAAACTGATCCACTACAATTGAAAGGAGGAAGGTTAACAGGGAGCTTATAGGAGCCATTTGTCAACTCTTCTTTTTGAGCTGGAGGCTCTGTGAATGCTGCCAACAAGCTCTGAAAGCTGATGAGGCAAAAAAGCAGTTTTGACTGTGTGAGCCTGAGCTGTCCAGCCAGCACCACCCAAGCCACCGAGCATCAGCAACATGGAGAGACATAAAGGGCAAAGGTATCTTTCCATATTGGTGCCCTCAGGTTCCTGCCATAATCATGATGACCATGAGAGTAAAAAAAAAAAAGATCATAATGGTAATCACAGTTAATTTTGCCAACATCTGTCAAAGAGGATGAAGAAGCATCTATGAGCTTCTATGATGAATTTAATAAGATCTAAGCCACCTCAAAATAGGCTTCATTTTGTGGCAAATGCAATGAGAAGAAAGGCTCAGGACAGGATAGCCCAAAAAAGTTGGAAAATGTGCTTAGCAATTAAGAGATAAAAGCCTGATAAGCAGCTCAAAAATCGTAATCTGTATATTATGAATATTTTTTTCAATAAGGGGCTTAGAAAACTGGTCATGAATATAATGAGCATAACGCAGCACACAAATGAGAGAATTTGTCTTAATGTATTGGAAACGACTGATTATGGATTATAAAGTCATTTCTTATTGAGCCTTTGCTGTACAGTAAGACAATTGATTAGTGAGAGCAAAAGGTCAAAATCAATGCTAATCTAGAAGAGAGAAAACAGATAAGAAGATTATAGTTCATAAATTAAAATAGTTGTAACCTGAGCAATTTAAATTAGCTGTCAATTGTAGGAGTAAAACAAGAGAAATGCATACACACAAAGGCATTGGCTCTGATAATCAGCATTAAAAAGACATTTAAGTGACCAAAAGCAATTTTGATAAAAGAATCTACAAATCACCTCATCTGGACAACATCTGTTCTCTTTGCCAAGAGGAGAGAGACAGAAGCCAGTGTCAAAATTGGTTTTAATATTAGCTCCTTTGCGGAACATTATGGAGACGGTTAATAAAAAATTGCACAGAACAGCAAAAACTAGTATAGGAAAGTTAATATAGTATTGGGGAAAATAATTCTTCAGAAAAATTGGCATTAAGCTAAAGTAAATGGGTTCAACCCAAGAGTATTATAGGTAAACCTGGAAGGAGGACAACAAATAGATGTTAAATAGAACAGGATTGCCAACTTTGGTGATCCATTCTCATTATTAGTGAAAATAAACTTTCATATTTGAACTCTTATTCCACTATAATTGATATGTTTTATTATGAAATGGAAATAGATCTTAAGATGGAAGAGTGGTTGGATCAAATTGAAAACCTACTAAAGAAATACATGCCGGAAGTGACAATATTTTGAAAGCCTTAAAATATCCATTTTACAGACATTTTAGAGAAAAGATTCTAAAAAGATAGAAAAAAAAATTATAGACAATATTATTACTATCAAAAAGAGAACAAGAAAACAGTAGAAGCTACTGAGATTATGGTTCTGTCCTTGCCATCCAGTCAGGGGCAGTTTTTTCTTTCTTTTCCTCTGGCCTTCTACTCCATTCTGCAACTCCATTTTCTTTGTTCTTTTACAATTCCCTTTGAGCTCTTTCCAGAGTTTTTCCTGACATAGTATCCTCTATCTCAATCTCTTGCTTTTTTATTTTTAGTCTTTAGTTTTATACCTTAAGATTCTTTGGTTTATTCTCTACCCCCTTAGGCTCAGCTTTTCTTGCTCAGGTGTTGAACTGAATATACCAGCTAGTAAAGTGCTCTCGCCCAAATCCTCACCAATTCTACATCCATTATTTCAATCTAGATTAGAATGATATAACCTCATCCTGGAGATCTGGTGCCACTATTTGACTATTAGTGGTTCCTTGACTATTGCTTCTCTGAAAAGTTCTTATCTGGAGCTCATCCCCATGACACTGGTGAGTTAGGAATAGACCAGAATTTTACAACAAAAGAGGGTAATCTGCTCAGAACTGGGGCTTTTGCCTATACCAGAAAGCCCCATGCTATAAAGACTTAGGACTTGGATGCTCACCCCTATATATTGAGCAAACAAATCATGGAAAGAATCATTGGAGGTAAAAGGGACAATTTTATTTATTTATATTTTTGAAAAATTTATTTAGTCAATTTAGAACATTATTCCTTGGTTATAAGAATCACATTATATCCCTCCTTCCCCTCCTCCCACCCCTCCCCATAGCCAACATGCAATTCCACTGAGTTTTACATGTGTCCTTGATCAGAACCTATTTCCATGTTGTTGATGATTGCACTAGGATTCATTTAGGGTCTACACCCCCAATCATATCCTCCTCGACCCATGTAATCAAGCAATTGTTTTTCTTCAGTGTTTCTACTCCAACAGGTTTTCCTCTGGATGTGGATAGTGTTCTTTCTCATAGATCCCTCTGGGTTGTTCAGAATCACTGCATTGCCACTAATGGAGAAGTCCATTACATTCAATTGTAACACAGTGTATCAGTCTCTCTGTACAATGTTCTCCTGGTTCTGCTCCTCTCACTCTGCATCAATTCCTGGAGGTTGTTCCAGTTCACATGGAATTCCTCCAGTTTATTATTCCTTTGAACACAATAGTATTCCATCACCAACATATACTACAGTTTGTTCAGTCATTCCCCAACTGAAGGGCACACTTCATATTCCAATTTTTTTGCCACCACAAAGAGCATAGCTATGAATATTCTTGTACAAGTCTTTTTCCTTATTATCTGTTTGGGGTACAAACCCAGCAGTGCTATGGCTGGATCAAAGGGCAGACAATCTTTTAGTGCCCTTTGGGCAAAGTTCCAAATTGCCCTCCAGAATGGTTGGATCAATTCACAACTCCACCACCAATGAATTAATGTCAAAATTTTCCCACATCCATTCCAGCATTCATTAGTTTCATCTGATGTCATGTTAGTCAATCTGCTAGGTGTGAGGTGATACCTCAGAGTTGTTTTGATTTGCATCTCTCTGATTATAAGAGATCTAGAACACTTTTTCATGTGCTTATTAATAGTTTTGATTTCTTTATCTGAAAATTTCCTATTCATGTCCTTTGCCCAATTATCAATTGGAGAGAATGGCTTGATTTTTTTGTACAATTGATTTAGCTCTTTATAAAGTTGAGTAATTAGATCTTTGTCAGAGGTTTTTGGTATGAAGATTTTTTCCCAATTTGTTGCTTACCTTCTAATTTTGGTTACATTGGTTTTGTAAACCCTTTTTAATTTAATGTAATCAAATTATTTATTTTACATTTTGTGATTTTTTCTAACTCTTGCTTGTTCTTTAAATCTTTCCTTCCCTAAAGATCTGACATGTATACTATTCTGTGTTTACCTAATTTGCTTATAGTTTTCTTCTTTATATTCAAGTCATTCACCCATTCTGAGTTTATCTTGATGTGGGGTATGAGATGTTGATCCAAACCTAATCTCTCCCATACTGTCTTCCAATTTTCCCTGCAGTTTTTGTCAAATAGTGGATTTTGGTCCCAAAAGCTGAGATCTTTGAAGTTACCATAGACAGTCTTGTTGAAGTCATTTACCCCAAGTCTATTCCACTCATCCTTCTTTCTTGTTGTTTTGATGACCATGTTGTTTTGATGACCACTGCTTTAGAGTATAGTTTGAGATCTGGGACTGCAAGGCCAACTTCCTTTGCATTTTTTTCAGTATTACCCTGGCTATCTTTGATCTTTTATTCTTTCAAATGAACGTTGTTATGGTTTTTTCTAATATAGTAAAAAGTTTTTTGGTAGTTCAATGGGTATGGTATTAAATAATTAAATTATTTTGGGTAGGATTGTCATTTTTATTATGTTAGTTTGTCCTACCCATGAGCAATTGATGTTTTTCCAATTGTTTAGATCTAGTTTTAATTGTATGGAGGGTGTTTTGTAGTTGTGTTCATATAGTTCCTATATTTGTCTTGGCAGATAGATTCCCAAGTATTTTATATTGTCCAGGGTGATTTTAAATGGAATTTCTCTTTCTAATTCTTTCTGCTGAGATGTGTTGGAAATATATAGAAATGCTCATGACTCATGTGGGTTTATTTTGTATCCTGCAACTTTGCTAAAGTTGTTGATTATTTCCACTAGCTTTTTAGTTGATTCTCTAGGATTCTTTAAGTAGACCATCATATCATCTGCAAAGCTTGGTCTCCTCATTGCCTATTTTAATACCTTCAATTTCTTTTTCTTCTCTGATTACTACTGCTAGTATTTCTAGTACAATGTACAATAGAAGTGATATTGGGCATCCATGTTTCACTCTTGATCTTATTGGGAAGGCTTCTAGTTTTTACCCATTGCAGATGATGTTTGCTGATCATTTTAGACATAAACTGTTTATTACTTTTAGGAAAGGCCCTTCTATTCCTATGTTTTCTAGTGTTTTCAATAGGAATGTGTGTTGTATTTTGTCAAAGGCTTTTTCTGCATCTATTGAGATAATCATGTGATTTTTGTTGGTTTGCTTGTTAATGCAGTCAATTATGTGAATGGTTTTCCTGATATTGAACCATTCCTACATTCCTGGTATAAATCCTACCTGGTCATAGTGAATAACCCTCATGATCACTTGCTGGTGTCTTTTTGCTAGTATTCTAGTTAAGATTTTTGCATCTATGTTAATTAGGGAGATTGATAAGTAGTTTTCTTTCTTTTTTTGACCTGTCTGGATTTGGAATCTTCCATATTTGTGCCATAAAAGGAATTTGGTAGAACTCCTTCTTTGCTTATTCTGTCAAAAAGTTTGTATAATACTGGGATTAGCTGTTCTTTGAATGTTTGATAGAATTAATTTGTGAATCCATCTGGACCTGGGGATTTTTTCTTAGGGAGTTCTTTGATGGCTTGTTCAATTTCTTTTTCTGGTATGGGAATACTTAGGTATTCTATTTCTTCCTCTGTTAATCTAGGCAATTTATATTTTTGTAAATAGTCATCCAAATCACTTAGATTGCCATATTTATTGCCATATAATTGGTCATAATACTTTTTAATGATTGCCTTAATTTCTTCTTAATTAGAGGTGAGGTTGCCCTTTTCATCTTGGATACTGTCAATTTGATTTTCTTCTTTACTTTTTAAAATTAGATGGACTAGTACTTTGTCTATTTTATTTATTTTTTCAAAGTACCAGCTTCAAGTCTTATTTATTAAATCAGTAGTTCTTTGACTTTCACTTTTATTAATTTCTCCTTTGATTTTTAGGATCTATAATTTAGTTTTAAACTGAGGATTTTAAATTTGTTGACTTCCTAGTTTTTTAATTTCCATGACCAATTTATTGACTTCTGCCCTCCCTAATTTGTTAATATATGAATTCAAGGATATAAATTTCCCCCTGAGTACTGTTTTGGCTGCATCCCATAGATTTTGAAAGGATGTCTCATCATTGTCATTTTCTTCAATGAAATTATTATTTCTATGATTTGTTCTTTAAAAGATTTTGGATAATCATATTGTTTAATTTCCAATTAATTTTTGATTTGCCTATCCATGTACCCTTACTAATTATTATTTTCATTGTATTGTGATCTGAGAAGATTACATTTACTATTTCTGCTCTTTTGCACTTGTTTGCAATGTTTTTATGCCCTAGTACATGGTCAGTCTTTGTAAATGTACCATGTGCTGCTGAAAATAAGGTTTATTCTTTTTTTGTCCCTATGTATTTTCCTCCACATATCTACTAACTCTAATTTTTCTAAGATTTAATTCACTTCTCTTACCTCTTTCTTATTTACTTTTTGGTTTGATTTCTCTAGTTCTGATAGAGGAAGGTTCAGGTCTCCCACTAGTATATTTTTCTATCTATTTCATCCTTGAACTCAACTAGTTTCTCCTTTAGAAATTTGGATGCTGTGCCATTTGGTGCATACATATTGAGTACTGATATTTCCTCATTGTCTATACTGCCTTTTATCAGGATGTAATTACCTTCCCTATCTCTTTTGACCAGATCTATTTTTCTTTTGGCTTTGTCAGATATCATGATTGCCATTCCTGCTTTCTTTTTCTCAGTTGATGCCCAATAATTTGGCTCCATTCTCTTACTTTTACCCGATGTGTGTCTACCTTCCTCATGTGTTTCTTGTAGATAGCATATGGTAGGGTTTTGGCTTGTAATCCACTTTGCTATTTGCTTGCTTTTTATGGGTGAGTTCATTCCATTCACATTCTGTGGTAGAGGCATACATCTTGGTTTAGAAATTCTCTCAGTTTCTCTCCATGCCTCTACCACAATTCAGAGTTATGATTACCAGCTGTTTATTTCCCAACATTTTGATTTCCACTCCTAGTGCTGCCCTTTCTTCTTTCACTATTTCCTTTTACACAAGAGTTTTGTTTTCAATCATTTCCCCTAATTCCCACCCTTATTTTATTTCCCTTCCCCTCTTTTTATTCCCCTCTTATTTTCTTTACAGTCTTTTTAAACTATCCCCCCCCCTCACCCTCCCTTGGATTGCTTCCCTCTTCACCAGTCCATTTGTTACCCTTCTACTTCCCTATAGGGTGCAAATCAATTCTCTGCCCCAATGTATTTGATTGTTCTTCCCTCTTTGAGTCAATTTCAATGCACATAAGAGTTGAGTATTTTCTATCTCCAACATTTTTACCCTATCAGTGTATAGATGTTCTCCCCTCCTCCCACCATGCACTTCTTTGTGACATATAAATTTACCCCATTTTGTTTCTTTTCCCATTTCTCTTAGTATTAATCTCTTTTTTAACTCTAGTTGTATATATATATTTATATATATATATATATTTATGCATACATATATCTCTATACATATTCATGTCTTGGCATTTCATCCTATACAGTTTGTCACTATTCCCTCTAAGTATAATTCTTCTAGCTACCCAGGTGATAATAACAATTTTTAAGAGTTACCAATATCCTCTTTTCTTGTAGGGATACACATCATTTTAACTTATTGGGTCCCTTAAAAAAGTTTTTCTTTCATTTGTTTTTGGTTTTCCCTCCTTTCTTGATTACCTTTTATTGATTCTCATGAGTCCTGTGTTTGGGCATCAAATTTTCTGTTCAGGTATGGTCTTTTCTTTATGAATGCTTGGAATTCTATTTAATTAAATGACCATTTTTTCCCCTGTAAGAATACAGTCAGTTGGCCTGGTTGGTTGATTCTTGGTTGTAGACCTAATTCCCCTGCTTTCTGGAATATCATATTCCATGTCTTTTGGTCCTTCAATGTAGATGCAACCAGATCCTGTGTTATTCTCACTGTAGTTCCATGGTATCTAAATGACTTCTTCTTAGCAGCTTGTAAAATTTTTTCCTTGGTCTGGCAGTTCTTTAATTTGGCTATAACATTCCTGGGTATTGTCAGTTGGGGATTAAGTAGTGGAGGTGATCTGTGGATTCTTTCAATCTCCACTTTTCCCTCTTGTTCTAGAATGTTGGGACAGTTTTCTTGGATAATTTCCTGTAGGATGATGTCCAGGCTTTTTCTTTTGTCATGGTTTTCTGGTAGACTAATAACTCTTAAGTTGTCTCTCCTGGAATGATTTTCTAAATCTGTTTTGTGAATGAGGTGTTTCATATTTTCCTTAATTTTTTCATTCTTTTGATTTTGTTTTATAGTTTCCTGCTGCCTTGTCAAGTTGCTTACTTCTAATTGTTGTATTCTGGATTTTAAACACTGAATTTTATCCCTGGTTTTTTGTTATACTTCTCCTTCTGGTCTGATTTTCTTTGGAGCTCATCTTTCATCTTCTTTGCCTCATCCTACATTTCTTTGCCTTATCTTTCATCTCCTTTGCCTCATTTTCAAGCTGATTAATTTTGGCTTTCAAGACCCTATTTTCTGGTTTAAGTTCAAGTGCCTCTGTTTCCAAATGACTTATCTTGCTTTTTATGTTCTTTTCCCACTTGTCTTTAACCTCTCTTAATTGTGCTTTGAATTGTATTTTGAATTCTTCCAAATTTTGTGTTCAATTTGCTGGAGTTTCTGTGTTTTTGCTTGGTGTTCCTTTATCTTTCTGTGTTCCATTTGCTCTTTGTTCATTGCCTGGATAGAAGCTATCTATTGTAATTTCTTTTTTTTTTCTGTTGTTTGCTCATATTTTCCCCTTCTTTTCCCCCCTGTAGTTGCCTGTAGTCTTGATCCTCTCATTATGTGCTGGAACTGTGGGTTTGGGCTTTTATCAGAACATTCTTTGGGGGAGGGGTGTTGGAGCTTGAACTTCCTTGTCTTCTTAAGGCTTGATAAATTAAGCCAGGTGGAGTTGAAGTTGCAAAGCTGGATGTGCCCTGAGGCCAAAACCTTTAGAAGGGGTGGGGAATATGGAGTGTCTCAGCTGTGATTGGGCTTCCTTCTTTGAGTTTTTCCTCCAGCTGACTCCTGGCCATCTGTGTTCAAAGCCCTAAGCCTTTACAGTTTTGCCTGCAAGGTACTCCCTCTAGACTAGTGGCCTTGCCTGCTCAGAGATTCCAGCCACTACTGGCTCAGTACTGTAGGTGGGTGAGGGGTCCTGGGACCTTCCTTCTTCCTTCCCTTTAAACTTGAGTGTTCTAGAATTCAGGCTTTTTGTGGGGCATACCTTTTATGTTGAGTTCAGCAAGAGGTTCCTTAGCTTTGTCCTGTTGTTAGATTTGGTTTTCAGTCCCCTAGGAGCATTTTATTTTTAGTTGGTAAGGAAGGGTTTTCAGACATCTGAACTTTCACTGCCTCTATGTGACCATCTTGACTCTGTCTCAGATGGACAATTTTAATTCCAGAAATTAAAAAGATTTTTCTCAAACAAAACCAATGCAGTCATTATTAGAAGGAAAGGAGAAGTGTGTGTGTGTGTGTGTGTGTGTGTGTGTGTGTGTGTGTGTGTGTGTGCGCCTTTTTGGGGAATTTTATAGCAAATTTCTGTGTTAAAGGCTTTATTTCTCAAACAGATATGGAACTGAGTCAAATTTATAAAAAATAAGAGCCTTTCCCTAATTGATAAATGGTTAAAAGATATGAATAGGCAATTTTTAGAAGAAGAAATCAACAACTGTCATGAAAAAAATTTTCTAATTCATTAATAATTAAATAAGTGCAAATCAAAACAACTCTGAGTTATCACTTTATGCCCATCATTATGAGTAATGTGTCAGAAAAGGAAAAAAATACAGTGTAGGGGAGTTACAAACTGGTCCAATCATTGTGGAGAACAACTTGGACTGTGTTGAAAGGGCTGTAAAACTGTGAAAACCATTTGATCCAATCATGCCAATACTAAGTCTGTATTCCTAAGTGATTAAAGAAACAAGAAAAATACCTATTAGTACAACAATATTTATAGCAGCTTTTTTTTTCTTTGTAGTGGAAAAAAATTACAAATTGAAGTGATGCTCATCAACTGGAGAAGATCTGAACAACTTGTGGCATATGGTCATTTTAGAATTCCTTTGTGCTATAAGAAATGATGAGGGAGATGGTTCCAGAAAAACCTCCAAAGATTTATATGAACTCATGTAAAGTGGAGAGAGCAGAATTAGGAGAACATTGTACACAAAAATTGCAATATTGTAATGACAATCAATCACAAAAAACTTAGTTACACAAATCAAGACAATGATCCAAGATAATTTCAAAGGACCTATGATGAAAAAAGCCATCCATTTCTGGAGAGAGAACCAATGAATTGAGTGCAAAATGAAGTATATTTTTTTTATTTTATTTTTCTTTTTTCTTTTGTTTTGTTTTGTTTTTTTGAAATGCCTATTATAGAAATTTGTTTTGCGCAATCTATATCAAATTGCAGGCCTTTTAAGGAGGGACAAGATGGGAAGGAGGAAAACAATTAAAAATTAAAAAAATAATGTTAAAAGCATTTACATTTGTTTGGGTAATATTTAACAAGACAAAAATATATTGAAAAAAATAAAAAGTATTTAACATCACTGATAATGCAAGAGATATAAATAACAATATCTTTAAGTATCATGTCACATTCATGAAACTGGAAAAAATAGTTAAAAGCCATCAAACTCAGTGTTGGCAGGATTGGGGAGAAATTGGGACATCATTCACAGTGAAAAGAATGGCAAACTTTTAAAATCTTTTTGGAAGATAATCTGACAATACATAGTAAAAATTACAAGAATAATCATACCCTTTGACCCAGCAAGTCCATTGTAGTGAATACATAGTAAAAACATTGTCAAAAACAAATAAGCTAGCATTCCAGATATTTTTATGAGTCATATTGCAAATATTAAAAACCTGTAGTATATTTGTGTAACATAATACTACAGTGCAATTAAGAGAAATTTTAATGGAAATATATTTAAGTATTATGTGAATAATATAATAACATAATTGAAATATGCTTATAATGTAATATATAACAAATAGCTATAAATATATAATAATATGTAATGCATACATAGCAAATATAAAACACATAAATCAGATGCAGAATGGGAAAAATACTTATAAGAGGAAAAGTCAATGAGACCAAGTGGAAAATAAGTCCGGAGGGAGTCTTAGCCTTCTAGAATTATAGACAGAGTTATCAGGGGTATTAAGAGGTCATCAAGTTCAATTGTTCCTTTTTATAGGGGAGGAAACTGAGCCAAAGTGGTTAAATTACTCATCTAAGTTCATACAAAGGCCATAGCTGAGATTCAAATCATAATCCTGTGACTCAAATTTGGAATCTATAGCAGGAGCCAACATGAGAATACAGTGAGACTCTACTTTTTTCCCCTTTTTTCCCTCAATTGATTTTGTCCTAATTAGAGTAGGGACACTTGCCTTTCTTTGTTTAGTGTCTGACCCAGAGTAGATCCTTAATAAATGTTTCTTGATTGATTGAAAAACAAAACAAAACAAAACAAAACAAAAACTTCCTTCTACATCCCCCTCCCCACAAAAAAATTTCATAACACCATTACTGTCTTAACTGGAGAATGTCCCAATGTTTCCCAAAGAAGCCCCCATGTCCACCATGTGTAACTGGCAGCTGAGTGTCCTCATTGCTTCCCATAAGCAGCTGCTTCCCCTTTATCTTCAAAAGACTAACCAGCCCAGCTTTTAACACCAATATTCTCCTGGGATGGCATACTGCAGCAAATTTTGAACATCACAATGTCTAAAGAATCAGAATTGTGAAATGCCAAAGCAGGTCTCCTATTTAGCTAGCTGCATGGCAAAGTCTCGGGGTCTTTGTTCTAAGGAAGAATGTGTTTTAGGGGCAGATAAGTGATATGGAGGAAGATACATGGCATAGTGTGTAGTGGGTTAGATTTTGAATCATCAAGATCTGAGTTTAAATCCTGCCTTGAACACAATAGCTATATAACCCTGAATCTATTACTTAACTCCTCTTTCCCTTCATTTTCTCACTGGTCAAATGTTGTCGGTCTTGATGGTTTATAAGGTCCCTTCTAGCTCTATTTCTATGATCCTTCCTCCCTATAATTATCCCTGAGTTATGTACCCTATGAGGGAAGGAAGGAGAGGAACAATTCAGGTCTTTGGCAGTTTGGTCCCCAAATAAAAAACAAATAAAGATGGGGACCTCTTTAAGAGACCCTTGCCCCTAGAGGGACGTCACAGCTTCCAGTCAGGGTTGGGACAAGGAATGGTCCTTAAACTTCCCATTTCCCCTGGGCTATATTCCCTCTGAGAATAGATATTGGGAAGCTGCAGCTTTGGCAAAAAGAGTTCTGGTGCCCTAAGGACAAATTCAAGCTATCTGTGAACACCTGCACATTACTCAAGAGAGTGCTTTTGGTGGCTGGACAGAGGCATGAGAAGTGCAAACAATATTCTTGGCCACTGGGAGGATGGGGGAAAGAGCAGCTCCTCCAGTGCTTGGCTGGGCACACGTGCCAATACTTTGCCAATGCTGCTTTTAGGTCAAGGGATATGATTTCATAGGTAAAGGAGTCAAATAGAGAATGGGCACTTGAAGGGCATGTTGTGTTTGGCGATAGGGCAGAACACCAGTGTTGCTTCTAAATGATGAGCAGTAATCACTTGGATCATGCTATGCCTCCCTCAAGCCCCCATTACAACTGACTCCAGAATCCTATGTTTAGATGTGTTTGTCACACATTACCAGGGATGATTAGTGAATAGGGAGTAAGATTATCATGGAATTGTATAACTTGGAAATAAAGTAGGTGGGCTTAAAAGGGAGAGATTTGCAGAAAAAAGAATTTGATTCTAATTCCACTTCTACTACTTGAATGAATACATGAATGAAGGAATGAAAAAAATCTGTATTAAACTCTTTAAAAGTACAAAACCCTGTGTTAAAGACCAGAAAATTCAGAGAGTTCCTAAATTTCTTATATTCTAATGGGAGGGGGACAGCACAGATGGGAAGTACATAGATATGTCATTTATCCTCTTTTGACCTAGTTGCATTACCTAGAAAGTGAAGAGCCTGGATTCAAATGAGCTCTAAGATTCCTTTTGGCTCTAAGTCTATTATCTCATGTAGTGGGTATCAGAGTCAAAAGATAGTCTTAATTTGAAATCTGGTATTGAGATTCCATCTAACTTCACTTTCTTTTTCAATGACTGCCTTGATATTCTTGACATTTTGTCCTCCATGAATTTTGTTCTATAAATTTTCATTGTTTTATTTGGTATGACAGTGAATAAGTAAATTAATTTAGATAAAATTGGCATTTTTATTATATTGGTGCCATCTATACATAAGGAATTAATACTCCAACAGTTGTTTAGAACTATTTTTATTTGTGAGAAAGTTTTTAAATTATGTTCACATAGTTCATATGATGTGTCTTGGCAGGTATACCCCTAAGTATTTTATATCATCTGCAGCTATTTTAAATGGAATTTCTCTTTCTATCTCTTGCTGGTTTTCTTGGCAATATAAACAAATGCTGATGATTTTTAACTTTTTATTTTATATCCTGCAACTTTGTTAAGTTGTTAATTGTTGAGACTTCATTTTTAAGTTGATTCTTTAGGATTCTAAGCATACCATCAAATCATCTGCAAAGAGCAATATTTTGTATCCTCATTGCTTAATCTTTACCCAATTTCTTTTTCTTGTTTTATTGCTGTAAGTGTAATATTGAATATTAATGGTGATACTGAATATTATTGCTTCACTACTTTGGTTTCATATTTATTTAAATTGCAACTGTTTTTTTTTTAATTTTAGATAGGTACTACTTTTTATTTCAAAAGCTTCACGTATTCCATCCTTACTAGTGTATTTAATAGGACTGGATGTTGTAGTGTTAATGCAGGTTATATACTGTTTTTCAAAAGTGTTTTCTGCAACTATTATGATTTTTCTTGGTTTTCTTGGTTTTGTTTTAATACCAAATTTCCACATAATTTTTCTAAAGTTATATGATTCAAATTGTCTCCTTCCTTCCTCTCTCTTGGAGCTGGCAAGCAGTTCAAACTTGGTTATACATGTATTATGGAAAACATGTTTCCATATTATTCATTTTTGTAAGTGAATAATTTTATAAAACCAGAACCAAACACATATACCCAAATAAACAAGTGATAAATCATATGCTTCCATCTCCATTCTTACTCCAACAATCCTTTCTCTGGAGGTAGATAGCATTCTTTTTCATTAATACCTCAGAATTGTTCTAGATCATTGTATTGCTGTCATTAGCGAAGTATATCTCATTTCATCATTCCATAATATTGCTGTTACCATGTACAATATCTTCCTGGTTTTGCTTATTTTTCTCTGCATCAGTTCATGAAGGCCTTTCCAGTTCTTTCTGAAATCATCCTGTTCATCATTCCTTACAGCACATCTCAGTTGATTGGCAGTTGCCAAAGTTCCAAGCCTCTGGCTTTTCTGCAGATCCATTTTGTTTTTCCTTTGTTACAGGAATGACTTGAATTCTTATAAATTTGATTTAGTTCTTTATATATTTGAAAAATAAAACCCTTATTAGAGAAATTTATTATAAAATTTCCCCCCAGTTTGTTTCTTCCCTTCTAATCTTGGTTTCATTGGTTTTGTTTGTATAAAACCCTTTAAATTGAATATATTCAAAATTACTTATTTTACATCTTGTACTGTTCTCTGTCTCTTGTTTGGTCATAAATTCTTCCCTTCTCCCTGAATCTAAACTATTTTATGTTGCCCTAACTTACTTATAATATCATTCTTTATATTTAAATCATATACCCATTTTGATCTTATCTTGATAAAGGGTTTGGATATTGATCTAAACCTAATTCTTTTTTTTTTCCCCCAGTAGTTTTTCTAAAATAGTGATTTCTTATTCCCAAAGCGGGAATCTTGGGGCTTATAAAAAATTAGATTGCTGAGGTCATTTACACCTAATCTATTCCACTGATCCACCCTTCTATTTCTTGGGCAGTACCAGATTGTTTTGATTATTACAGCTTTATGATACAATTTAAGATCTGGTACTGCTAGGCCACCATCCTTTGCATTTATTTTTCATCAGTTCCCTTGATATTCTTGACCATTTGGCCTTCCAAATGAATTTTGTTATAAATTTTCCTAATTTTATAAATTAGTTTTTTGGTAATTTGACAGGTATGACACTGAATAAGTAAATTAATTTGGGTAGGGTGGTCATTTTTATTATATTAGCTCAGCCAACCCATGAGCAATTAATGTTTTTCCAAATGTTTAGATCTAATTTTATTTGTGTGAAATGAATTTTGTATTTGATTACATATAATTCTTCTGTTTGTCTTGGCAAATAGATTCCCAGGTATTTGATATTATCTAATGTGATTTTAAATGGAGTTTCTCTTTCTAACTCTTGCTGCTGATTTTTGTTAGAAATGTGCAGAAATGCTAATGATTTATGTGGGTTTATTTTGTGTCTTGCATCTTTGCTAAAGTTATAAATTATTTCAACTAGTTTTTAAATTGATTTTTATGATTCTCTAAGTATACCATCATATCAGCAAAGAGTGATATTTTAGTTTCCTTATTGCCTACTTTAATTCCTTCAATTTCTTGGTCTTCTCTAATTGTCAAAGCTAGCATTTCTGGTACAATATTAAACAATAGCTGTGATAATGTGCATCCTTGCTTCACTTCTGTTCTTATTTGGAAGGCTTATAACATATCCCCATTGCAAAAGATATTTGCTGAAGTATTTAAATAAATAATTATTATTTTAAGGAAAGATCCTTTTATTCCTATGCTTTCTAGTGTTTTTTAATAGGAATGGTTGTTTTTTTTGTCAAAGGCTTTTTCTGCCTCTATTGAGATAATTGTGATTTCTGTTAGTTTAATTATTGATATGGTCAATTATGCTAAAGGTTTTCCTAATATTAAACCAATCTTGCATTCTTATCAATTCCTCCTGGTCATAGTGAATAATACTTGTGATGTATTGCTGTAGTTTCTTTGCTAGTATTTTATTTAAAATTATTGCATCAATGTTCATTGGGGAAACTGGTCTGTAATTTTCTTTCTCTGTTTTTGATCTTCCTGGCTTACATATCAGCACCATTTTTGTGCCATAAAAAGAGTTTGGTAGGCTTGCTTCTTGTCTTATTTTTCTGAATAGTTTGCATAGTATTGGGATTATTTTTTTTAATTGTTTGATAGAATTCACTTGTCAATCCATGTGATACTAGGTATTTTTTCCTTGGAGAATTCATTGATAGCTTGTTCAATTTCTTTTTCAAAAATGGGATTAAGTATTCTATTTCTTCTTTTGTTAATCTAGGCATTTTATATTTTTGTAAATATTTATCAATTTTACTGAGATTATCAAATTTGTTGTCATAATTGGGGAAAATAGTTCCCAATGATTGCTTTAATTTCTTCTTCATTAGAGGTGAAATCACCCTTTTCATTTTTGATAATGGTAATTTGATTCTCTTTACTTTTTTTAAATCAAATTAACCAATACTCTAGCTATTTTATTTGTTTTTCCATAGAACCAGTTCCTAACTATATATATATACATATATATTAGTTCAGAACTTCTTTTACTTTCAATTTTATTAATTTCTCATTTATTTTTAGGATTTTCAATTTAGTCTTTAACTGGGGATTTTTCATTTGTTCTTTATTTTTAGTTAGTTTTTTTTTTAGTTGCAAGCCCAATTTATTGATCTGCTTTTCCTCTATTTTATTGATATAACCATTCAGTGATAAAAAAAAAAATTCCTCTCAGTATTGCTTTGGCTATATCCCATAAATTTTGATATGTTCTGTCCTCACTGTTATTCTCTTCAATGAAATCAATGATTGTTTCTATGATATATTATTTGGCCCACATGTTTTGAAGAATTAGATTTAATTTCTAATTAAATTAAAAAAAAACCCTTACCTTCTGCCTTGGAACTGTAAAAAATAGACTCGAATGCAGGACTACAATCCCCATGAGCCTTTGCTCCACTTCCCCAGAATGCCTTGTAATCTCACCTGGGCTGAGATCGAGAAGGTATTTAAGTTGATTCAAAGGCTTTTGAAGGGGCTTGGCTCTTTTTGGACTTCCGTTTTGGAGCAGACACGGCTCTTTCCATAATGTAGGTGAGGTCTAGGCCTCTGGCCTAGACACGTGTTTTTTCTTATCCTGTATTTTCTTTTAATCCTTAACTTTAATAAACCTCTAAAAAATATAATACTCCTTGCAGAGAGAAACTAATTTCTACCTGCCTCAGATGCCTCAGTCTCCCCATCTCCCCTAAATCTTAATCTTTACAGAACCAGTACTTTTTATTGGTTAAAGGGCTAGGCAATGGGGGTTAAGTGACTTGCCTAGGGTCACACAGCTAGGAAGTGTCTGAAGTCAGATTTGAACCTAGGACCTCCTATCTCTAGGCCTTGCTCTCTATCCACTGAACCACCCAGCTCCCCCAAATAATTTTTAATTTACCTTTCTATGAACCCTTATTGATTATAATTTTTATTGCATTGTGATCTGAAAAAGTTGCATTTATTATTTCTGATTTTCTGCATTTGGTTATGAAATTTTTATGCCGTAGTACATGGTCAATTTTTGTATACGGACCATGTGCCATTGAAAAGAAGATATATTCCTTTTTATCCCTATTCATTTTTCTCCAGATATCTATTAAATCCAACTTTTCTAAAATGTCATTCACTTCCTTTACTTATTTTCTATTTATTTTTTGGTTAGATATATCTAGTTCTGATAGGGGAAGTTCTCCACTAGTATAATTTTGCTATTTCCTCCTTAAACTCCTTTAATTTCTCCTTTAAAAATCTGGCTGCTACACCATTTGGTGCATACATGTTAAGTACTGATATTACGTCATTGTATTTACTACCTTTATCAAGATGTAATTAATTTCCTTTTCTCTTTTAATCAGATGTATTTTTGCTTTAGCTTTGTCTGAGATCATTATTAATATTCTTGCTTTTTTTTTATCTCTGTTGAAGTTCAATAGGTTTTGTTCCAGCCCCTTACCTTTATACTTTGTGTGTCTACCTGCATCAAAGGTATTTCTTGTAAACAACATATGACAGGATTCTGTTTTTTAGTTCACTCTATCAGTTTTCATTTTATGGGTAAGTTCATCCCATTTACTTTCATGGTTATGATTATCATCGGTGTATTCCCCTTCATCTTGTTTTCCTCTTTTAATCTGCTCTTTCTCCTTTCACTCTTTTCCTCCATACCTGTGTTTTGCTTTTAATCACTCCATCCATTCCCCTCCCTTATATTATTCCCCTTTCCACCACAATCCTTCTAATTCCTCTCCTTCTTCTCTATAAGATCTTTCAAACATCACTTCACTTATCTCTACCTTATATTACTCTCTTCCTCATCACCTCCTTTTCTATTCCCTTTCTAATTCTCCATAGGGTAAGAGAAGATTTTATACCCAAATTTATACCCAAATGAATCTGGCTGTTCTTCCCTCTCTGAGACAATTCCAATAAGAGTAAAGTTTAAGTATTACCTATTGCCACCCTCCTCCTTCCCTGAAATAGTTCCTCCCCCCATGCCTCTTTATGTGATGTAGTATAACCTTTTTTATTTCTCTTTTCCCAATTTTCTTAGTGAAATCCTCTTTTTCACCCCTAGATTTCTTTTTGCATATCATCCTAAAATGCTTACTACCATACCCTCTGCCTATGTTTACTTCTTTAACTACTATGATAATGATAAAAAAATTTAAGAGTTATAAATATCATCTTTCTATATAGGATTATAAACAATTTGTCCTTAGTGAGGCCCTTAAATTTTTTTCTCTTTCTTATTTACCTTTGTGTGCTTCTTTTGAATTTTGTATTTGGTCATCAAATTTTCCATTTAAATCTGGTTTTTTCTTCAGGAATGCTTAAAAATCTCTTTTATTAAATGACCTTAATTTTCACTGAAAGAATATAGTTAGTTTTGAAGAGTAGGTGATTCTTGGTTGTAAACCCAGTTCTCTTGCCTTCTGAAATATCCTATTCCAAGCCTTCCAATCCATCAGTGTGGAAGCTGTCAGATCCTGTTTAATTTTCACTGGGACTCCATGATATTAAAATTATTTCTTTCTGTCTACTTGCAATATTTTCTTCTTGGCCTGAGAGTTCTTGTTCTTGGCTATAAAATTTCTGGGAGTTGTCCATCTATGGATTCTTTCAATTCCTATTTTGTCCTCTTGTTCAATAACATCAGGGCAGTTTTCTTTGATAATTTCTTGTAATAATATGTCTAGACTTTTTAAAAAAATCATGACTTTCAGGTAGTCAAATAATTTGAAATTGTCTCTCTTGGACCTATTTTCCAGGTCAAGTGTTTTTTCATCAAGATATTTCATATTTTATTCTATTTTTTCATTCTTTTGATTCTGTTTTATTGTATCTTGATGTCTCATGATTCATTAGTTTCTATTTGCCCAATTATAATTTTTAAAGACTGAATTTCTTCTCTGACCTTTTCTTCCTCCTTTTTCATTTGGTCCATTCTACTTTTTATGGCACTATTTTCTTGATTGGATTTTTATGTCTCTTTTTCCACTTGACCATTTTCCCTTTATAAGCTGTTAATTTCTTTATTTTTGCAATGCTTTCATTTCTTTTCCCCATTTTTCTTCAAACTATCTTATTTGATTTTTTAATTACTTTTTGAATTCTTCTAGCACTTGAGATCAATTTCCATTTTTCTTTAAAGTTTTGTATGTGGTTTCTTGGATTTTACTGTCCCCTACTGACTCTGTGCCTACTCCGTCTCAAAAGAAATTTTGTATAGTTAGGTATTTCTTTTGTTGTTTGCTTATTTTTCCAGCCTTGTTTTAACCTGTGGCTAAGAGTTCTGAAGGCTAATGATTCTGTCTCCTCTACTGCTGGCTTGTAGGACTCACCACTCTGAGCTGTTTTTCCCTGGGGCTAAAGGCTTCATCACATGCAGGTTTGAAAGGGTCAAAATATAGACTTCTGGGCCTCATTGTGGGTAGTTTAGGGCCTGGGACTTCAAGGAGTGGGTTTGGGATATGAAATGTTCTGTTGTTGGTGGAACCAGTATCCCAGAATCTTGAATTTGGCCTATGCCCAACTTTGGAACCTGGTGCAGTAGGTGAGGAGTAGTTATCTAGCACTCCTTTGTGTGTAGTTTTGCTTCTGGTCCCCCTTATCCCATGAAAAGTGACTCTCTCCCTTTATTGTTTTTGATTTCTAGTGTTTTGAGGCACTTTTTAAAGATTTGTTTGGAAGGATTGTCAGAGTGGTTTCAGTTTTCACTGCTACTAAGCCATCAGTTAGGCTACCCTGCTCCTACATCTTGGCTCCACCCCATCTTTTTTGTTATTGATATGATTAATTGTGCTTATAATTTTCCAACCCTCTATCCCTGTTATAAATCCCACTTGATCAGAGTATATAATCTTCATGATATTTTGTTTTAGTCTCCTTATGAGAATTTTATTTAAAATTTTTTGTAAAATTAATTAGGGAAATTGGTCTATAGTTTTATTTTTCTATTTTTGCTATATACTTTGAATATCAAAACAACATTTGTGGCAAATAAGAATTTTGTAGGACTTTACCTATTTAAAAATAATTAATAAATAAATATATATGCTTATATATTTATATTTTAATATAATATATATTTATATAAATAAATAAAAATAAAAATAATTTAAAAAATCATTGGAATTGATTATTCTTTAAATGATTGATAAATTAATTTGTAAAACCATATGTTCTTTGAGATTTTTTTGTTAGAGAGATAATTTATGACATTCAATTTCTCTTTATAACATAGGGTTATTTAAGAATTTAATTCTTCCTTTTTTAATTTAGACAAAATTTTGTAAATATTAACCTATTTAATTTAGATTGTCAGTTTTGTTGGCTTATATTATACAAAATAGCTCTTAATATTGATTTTAATTTCACTTTTATGTGGATACCTTTACCCTTTTCATTTTTGATACTAGTAATTTGGTTTTCTTCTTTCTTTTGCAATATCTAGTAAATAAATGGTATATTTATTTCATAATTTTTCACCAAAATGTTAGCTCCTATTTTTATTTTTTAGTTCAATGCTTTATTTTAACCTTCAATTTTATTAGTCTGTCTTTTGAATTTTAAAATTTCAATTTTTAGCTCAATTGGAGATTTTTAATTTGTTTTTTTCTATTTCTATTTTCCTTGCATACTAAATTAATTGATTTACTTCTTTTTCTCTTTTATTAGTGTAAGTGTATAGAGATAGAAAATTTTCCCTAAGTACTACTTTGGTTATATCCCACAAAATTTTGATATATTGTCTTGGCCTTATTTTAATAAAAATATGGATTGTTTCTATGATTTGTTCTTTGACCCATTTATTCTTTAGGATTAGATTATTTGATTTGCAATTAATTTTTTCATCTATGCCTCCAATGTCCTTCATTGAATGTGATTTTACTGTATTGTCATTTTTAAAGGGTGCATTTAATAGTTCTGCTTTTCTGCATTTGTTTGTGAGGTTGGGCCAGTTTTTGTGAGGGTGGCATATATGGCTTAGAAAAAGTATACTCCTTTCTATTCTTATTTAATTTTATCTATAGTGCTATCATTTCTAACTTTTCTAAAATTGCCTTTATTTCCTTAACTTCCTTCTTATGAATAATATATCTAAACTTATCTAGTTCTCAGAGGGGCTAATTGAATTCCCTACTGTTACAGACAAAAGAGTGGTTGCCATAAACTATGACCATGAAAATATGGGTTCAAGACTTTGAATTGCCAAAAGCATGAAGATAATTTTTAGTGTCTTGATTTTATATTAAAAATAAAGTGGTCACCATGGGAAAAATTCCCAAATGTGAAATACCCAAGTCAGCTGGGTTTTATGGAGATTTTAATTAATTCAAATGAAGGAATTAAAGAAAGGGAGAGAGACAGAGTAAGAGGAAATAATAGGAAGGCTAGGGCCTAGGCCTTTTTCTTTTAAGAGAGAAAACTAAGTCAGTCTTTAATCACTCACCACAAGATTCCTTCCAAGCAAAACTCTAGTGTTCAGAGAGACCCTCCAGTTCAGCTTCCTAAGCTGAACTCAGTCCAGAAGCCTCTGACCTCCTTTTAAAGATAATTTTCTCCTATGTCACCTCCCCTAAATTTTCGCATCTACCAATCACAGTAGACGTTTTCCAAAGGACTGACCATTCTTGATTCACATCTTGTTATCACCTTCTCTGGGTAGACTAAAACTTCTGAGTATTTCACACCTCTTTGCTAAGGTTGCCCTTTAGTGATTAATTTGACCTTCATAGGTACTTAGCACCCTTTTGTATTAGATCTAAAAATAGACCTAGCTTAAGGGCTTTTGCCTCACTATAAGTATGAGTTAAGTACTTTTTCATTGTTCAGTAAGGAGTTTACAACTTTATCTTCCCCTAAAGTATGCCTAAGTATTGTTTGAGTAATGTAAAGTTCTCACATACATTCCTGACTAAGTACCTTCATTGTTTAAAATGGGGGAATAGCCTTAACCAAATGTTCCAAGGTAGAGTTTGAGCAGTTTTAAGATTCACACTACTAGTATAGTTTTGTTATTTCCTCCTATAGTTCATTTAGCCTTCTAAAATGTGGATGTCTTGCATTCCGGTACATATATGTGTGTGTGTGTGTGTGTGTGTGTGTGTGTGTGTGTGTATTTAAAATTACTATTACTTTATTGTCTATGATATATTTTTAGCAAAATATAATTTCCCTTATTTATTTTTTTCATTAGTTCTATTTTCACTTTTGCTTTGTCTGATATGATTGCTACCACTGACTTTTTTTTTTTAAATTTCAGTTGAAGAATACTAGATTCTGCTCCAGTCCCATATTTTAACTCTAGCTATGTTTCTCTGTTTCAAGTATGTTTCTTATAAACATTATACTATAAGATTCTAGTTTCTAATTTATTCTGCGATCTACCTCTATTTTATGACTGACTTCATCCCTTTACATTCAGTTATGATCACTAATTGTGTATTTCTCTCTATTTTCTTCTGTTCATCTTTCTCCCTTTTTTTTACCCTGTCTCTCCTCAAAAGTGGTTTCACTTAATCCATTTTCCCTCTTATCCTCTCCTCTTTCCTCCTATTTTCCTTTTGGGGAAGGTGAATTTCTATACCCAAAAGAATGTATGTGTTTCTGTATAGATAGACTTAAAGATTATTAGATATAGATAGATAGATAGATAGATAGATAGATAGATAGATTCCCCCCTCTTTTAACCAGTTCAGATGAGTGAGGTTCAAATAATCCCCTCCATCTTTAAAATAACGTCAAATCAAATTCTGGAACAATATAGCCAACAAAAGGTCTGGATGTGAAGTTTTTCTAATCCAGGACAATTTTAAAATTGGAAGGAGAGGTGTGTGACTCTTCTGTAGGTAATGGCCAGAATCTGGCTCTGCCATTGAGTCAGATTTTTTCTTTTTTTAAAATTAATTAATTAATTTAGAATTTTTCCCCATGGTTACATAATTCATGATTTCTCCACTCCTCTTTCCTCCCCTCTTCTGGAGCTGACAAGCAGTTCTACTGGGTTATAAATGTATAATTGCTCAAAACCTATTTCCATATTATTCATATTTGCAATAGAGTGATCTTTTAATGACAAAACCCCAATCATATCCCCACCAAACCATGTGATTGATCATATGTTTTTCTTCTATGTTTCTGCTCCCACAGTTCTTTCTCTGGATGTGGATAGCGTTCTTTCTTACAAGTTCCTCTGGATTGCCCTGGATCATTGCATTACTGCTAGTAGAGAAGTACCTTATGTTCTATTGTGCCACAGTGTATCAGTCTCTGTGTACAATGTTCTCCTGGTGCTGCTCCTTTCACACTGCATCAATTCCTGGAGGTCTTTCCACTGAGTCAGATATTTTCAAAGCATTTGTATAATTCTTTAAGAATTTGAGTGCCATTGAATTTTAATTTTATTTTTGCTTCCTGGACTACAAAATCAATTTTATTTTTTCCTTTTATTGAACATAATCTTCACAATTCAGTATGCAAAAGGAATTCAAATAGTCTGTCTAAATATCCCAACATTTCCTCCTGTTCCTCTGATAAACTTTACACTTATTGCCCAATTCAGAAATGATGAAACTGGCAGGAATTATTTCAGCTCAGAACTTTCCCATCAAGAGCACATATAAAACCAAAGGATCCCTTCTAGAATTTCAGCAAGTTTATGAGATATGTGCAAAATCATTTCTTATCAATCTGTCATAATTTTTTTATATTTTGTTTCCTGTTGTTGATTATCCAGATGTCACTATATAAATAGCAGCTTCTTCTGGGTAATCAGCCTTCTCATCCTCCTCCTGCCTAATTTTCTTACCCGTGTCACTATGATCCAGTGTTCCCAGCATTGCAACTCATGGTATTAGTAAATGAATCAGACAGGGTGATCAAGTTAATTATAAACCTCTATTTTAAACAAAAATCTTCAAGCTATGAGAAAATTGTTGCTTTTTTCAAATTAAGGTTGAAAATAACAGGGCTTGCTTATCTTCTCTAGATGGTGACAAGAACACAATACAGACATGATTAAACCAGATTGTTAGTAAATGTACCAACATCAAGATTTGGGTGTTGTTGAAGAATGGACTTTGGGTGAGGACCCAGGTCAGTGTCCTCACAGTTCTGATTCATCCCAGCTCCCTAGGCCCACTGAGCAGCTTGTTCTCCTGAGCCCTGCCAAGCAACTGGGGGAACTTGGGCTTGGAGTGCTTTTGATAATGTGATTCTTTTTACCTTTTGTGTGGTAGGAATTAAGATAACGTAGTACTTTTTGCACCTTAGAACCTTTGAGGCCACTGGATAGGTTAGGATAAGACCTTCCCCTTTCCTTACACTTATGCCACTGCTTCTCTAAGGTCTACTTACTGAAGGAGACTGCTCCCAACCCCCTCCCCAGTCTATCTTATCAATGTTCATATACTGAGTGTTATTAAAGATCAAGAAATAGACTGCTATAATATTGAGTTTAGTGGTTTTGAGACCACCATGGCAGTCTCCCCTTCAGGGATCTTTTAGCTTACAAATCTATGCATGTAAACCATTGTTATAAAATTAGAACTAATAGTCTTGAAATTATCATAATTATCTCTCCTAAAGGGAGACTGTAAGTTTATATAAAATACTCATTAAAATATTAACAATAATATTTTTTGAAGTGTAGTATACCTGTGGGCCTCAAATAATATTTTATCTACCATCAACTTATTTTCTCCCTGACAGCAAACTCCTTGCCACTGGAACATGCTCTTCCAGCTGAATGATTCTGTGTATCTCTGATCCCCAGAAGACCACTGCCTTAGGAATTATATACTCCAGGTTAGTGTGTTTGGTTGAGTTTTATGTTGGGTCCTCTTTTCCCTTTCCCCTTTCTCTTCCTCCCCTCCTTGGTAATATTTGGAAGATTTTACTATCAGGACTACTTACAGAAAAACAATACCAAGCCAGTACATTTAGAGTTCTTGTGGGGAAGGATGTGTGCTCTGTGCTATGTCCGTTTAGATTTTGTGTATCCAAATGGATCTATCTAGATATATCTAAATCATGTCTCATAGGGAAGCATGAATGATATCTCTAGAACCTCCTCTATTCTCCCCTCCATCCAAGGAAGACTTTTAATTCCTGTCAGGAGGAGAAGCAGGAGATTGGGGCTAGGGACTGATCACTCTGTTTACCTCAGAGAAATAAAGAGGTTCATGACTGGAAATATAACTTTGTAAACTAAATATTGTTAGACTAAGGGAAATAATTTCTAACTTCAATCTGAGTTCCTGGTCACCACCCCTTAATGGAAAAGGGTCCCAACCTAAGTATTCAAGTCTTGACTCCCTTCCAACCAAATGCTATTTACATGAAAACTGCACATTGAGAATAGTAAATAAACTCATGTACTCAAGTAAATATCAAACAGAAATTAGAGGACATTATAAAGATTAAATTAAGGAGTTTGACAAAGTGAGTTCAGTTTTAATACAAATTTTATTTAATTTAGAAAGAAGTACAGATGGAAAGATAGAAAAGAGAAAGAGAGATTATTAATATCATACCTTATAAATTTACCTATACTAAGTCTCACTAACAAATAATTCCTAATAACTACATAAAATTTCCTATTACCATCTCTAATTGTCTTCTCAGGACAGGTTCTTCTGCCTGGCACACCAGGCCTAATCTACTCTATCTGTAAAATATTCACTAACTCTACTCTATTTGTAAAATATTAACCAACTAATTCCCTAAAACAATAGAAAGCCAACTGTCTATCACCAACCAACTGCCAGTAGCCCCTTGCCTGAGAGCCAGACCTCCTGCTCTCTAGAGATCCTAGAGGCAGAAGAAGCCCCTTTCCTCAAGGGCTGCTTCCTTTTATCTCCTCACTGACCAACTCCCCTTTTACAACCTTCCTGCCAGAAAGTAGCTCCTACTTCCTCTCCTCAGTGTCCTGGTCTCTGGAATCTTCAGCTCTGGCTCACTGCTCTCTCCCCTCTTAAACTAGACAGAGGGAGAGATTAAGAAAATCCCTTTAACAACACACACACAGATGAGAATGTATCAGACAATAAACAGAGTGAATTAGCCCTCTCAAGGGGGCAAGATATCTCACTTAGAACCCAAGAGAATCCCAGATCTCTCTTATGGACAAATTCCTCTAAATCTATAGTATAATAAGTGGTAGAAAGGAATTGGAAGATGTTGGGTCCCTCAGATTTTAGCTTCTTTTAGTGGTGCTTTTCTCCCTTCAGAGACCTGAAGAAAGTCTGAAACTTTGTCTTCCTTATCAAAGCTGAAAAACAAAAAGCCAGAATCTCACTTTTCTCAAGCTCTTACCAGCTCTACTCCTTACCCAGGCTTGGAAAATTGAGTAATCAACATAATTTTATGCAAATGAACTTTGAACTATAGGTTACAGCTGCCCTGGGAGAAAAATCCCTACTTAGATAACCAATAGGTACAAGTTCAGTTTTCCATGAGATTTGACAACTCTGAGAAGTTCCTAGTGCACTGACTCCTATGACTACCCTATATACTTTATATCAAGGAAACAGATGACACCTATATTCTCAGCCAAAGACATCACGGATTTCTGAAAATGCCTCCCACTTCCAAAGTGGTCCATCTTTCCAACCACATCTCCCTCATCCTTTCCCTCTTGCCTCTTAATTCTTATCCTATCCACCTTTCCAAAAATCCCTTCTGATCTTTCCAAAAATCCCTTCCATATTTTCCCAACCCTACCCTTCTACTTCTTGATATAACCTCAATTTTAAAAATCTCTCCTCATCTGGTCCCAAGTCCCTCCCTCTCCCCTCACCTTACCCTCTTCTCTTGATATGTATTCCCCTCCCTAATATCTCCCTTAGCTCACCCCACTTCCCTTCTGTTTCTCTGTACATTAAGAAAATTTTTATTCTTTTAATTGTGTATTTTGTTTTTTCTTTATCCCAGGTCTGAAGAGAGTAGGCTTCTAGTAGTACCAGCCTTCTACCAGCTCCTGCCCTTCTCCATGGCAGTTCTTCTACTCATTCTTCCTCCATAAAAGATAGCTATTCCACCCTATTGCTTCCTGGTCGGTTCCACTACCATTTCAGCTCATTCCATTAAATTTACCTTGACCTCAAGTCTTCCTTACATACAATGTCCCTTCAAAACACCCAGGCAATGATGTCATTCCCATGGGCTTTGATCTACATTCAAGTGACTACAACAGTTCTTCCTCTAGAGGTGTATAGCATTGCCCATTGTAAGTCCTTCAGAATTGTCCCAGATCATTGAATTATTGAGAATAGCCAAGTTTTCACAACTGATCATTGTATAATGTTGCTGTTACTATGTACTATGTTCTTCCAGTTCTTATTTCACTCTGCATCTGCTCATGGAGATCTTTCTAGCTTTTTTCTGAGATTTTGTTTATCATTTCTTCTAGCACAATAGTATTTTATAACTAACATACACAATAATTTGTCCAATTATTCCACAATTGATGGTCATACCCTCAATTTCTAATTATTTGCCACCACAAAAAGAACTGCTATAAATATTTTTATACAGGTAGATCCTTTCCCCTCTAAAAATATCTTTTTGTGATACAGACCCAGAAGTTGTATTGAAGGATCAAAGAGAAGGTTCAACTTTACAGACCTTTAGGCAGAGTTCCAAATTGCCCTCCAGAATAGTTGGATCAGTTCACACTATTTGATTGATTTTTAATCACTATTTGTTGAGTGAAATTCAAGTGACTGGTTCTGTTAGACCTTCCAATTCTGTAATTCTATAAGTCTGTGGAGAGGCAAGAAGACAAGAAGACTTGGTTCATGTTATATCTTTGACACACACTGGCAAGTCGTTAGTTGCATTACCTCTCAGAGATCCCAACAATTCTTTAAAATTATACATTTCAGAAAAGGGAATGACCTGCAATGATAGTAAAACTTTCCTTTCTTGGACATTTTTTAGACTAATATAACCACAGTTCCAGTTCCTTTCTTTATATTTCTGTGATTTGTCCTTTCACCTTATCCATTAAAAAGCTCATCTTCAATTAAAAAGAAATAGAAACTGTACCCTTGGACTGAGTACTGTACATTAAATCAACTCATTAAAAAAGGGGGGGGGAAGCCATGTTTCCTCTGTGCCAGACCGTTTCAAAGAATGATGTGAGGCTATCTAATTTATGAAACTATCTCCAGGATGCTTAAAATATAGTCAGTTCAAAGGAGAGGGATGAATGGAAGATTGTTTTTTTAATAAGTTTCATGTCTTAATTTTTTACCATTATGCTTGTAAGACATACTCACTATGGTAAAAACTGCTAGCAGCTTTCTCCAGCTATAGTCCAGTTTGGGAAACTCAAGAAATATGAACTGGTTTTAGGAACTGTGGAGTTCCTAGGGTATTTCATCTTATCTAGGAGAGTATAAATGGACCCTTGACTTGAAAATATCTGAGTGGTATCTAATGTTAAAAGTGTAGAATCCTGCAATGCAGCTACTGTGAAGATTGGATTTGGCTATCTCCTGATTGTAGCAATGAAGGTATTTAGCTCTTCCTTGATAGTGAAGATAAAATTGTAATTCCAGATCTATTTTTAGATTTTAATCCCCAAAGTGTTAACTCAGTATTTAAAGTTTATCTACCCATTTTAACTACAAAAGGTGTGAACACCCATTTCATACATTGAGTGGCAGCCCTGGAGAGGAGCATCTGCTGTGATTTGTAGACATAAAATTTAGGGGAGGTGACACAAGAGAAAATGATCTTTAAATAGAGGAAACAGAGGCACACAAACAATCAATCAAGGATTCAGTCACTTGGAGAAGAGACTGGAAGATCAATCACTAGGAGTTGGACTGGAAGACAGATACTTGAGGAGAGACTGGAAGACAGACACTCAGACTTGGAGTGAAGACACTTGATTGTGGAACTGGACCCCTGGAGGAGCTCATGCAGGAGACCTCAGACTGCTTTTCTTTTAGACAGTCACCTTGGTGAATGAAATCCTGGCTTAGTTTCCTTGCCTTTCTGGAGGTGTGAACCTCTAAGAAAGGCCCATCATCTTGAGACTCCTTTCCCCTGGCTGGGTCTTAGAATTTCTACCTGGCTCCAAGGAAGCCAGAACTTTCTCTCTCTCCCCTTTTCTCTCTTCCTTAATATCTTCCCTCTATTGTAAATAAACTATCATAAATTTCATTTACTTTAGTAATTAATTTTGTGGTTAGAAATTAAATCCCTGGCGACCACCAATTAAATATTAGGTCCAACAACAAAAAAATCTAACACTACACAATTATGAACTTCTATGTAGATACAGTGATACATAAAGCATATAAAGTTAGACTTAGAGTTAGAAACATCTGAGTTCAAATCCTGCTTTTGACATTCACTGACTAGGTGACGCTGGGCAAATCATTTAATCACAACATGTTTCAGACAAGTCCTTAGGATTTATTTAATAAAACCTAGGTGGGTTATTTGCCCTCTGTGATGGTAGACCTACAGATTTCCTTATTCTAATGAAAATCTAAATCCTTCCTGTAAAAACTTAAAAAGGTGATTCATCCATGATTGTCCTAGGTCATGACACCCATCACTACTTTGCTAAAGAATAATATATTTTCTAGCAAACCTCCAGAATCACTAAATATCAGCACTATCAGGGGCTTCTGTGGTAATTTAGTTTAATCTATACCTGAATAAAAGCTTGGGGCAGCTTGGTGGTGCAATGGATAGAGTGCTGGACCAAGAGTCATCAAGTCAATTCACTGTATTTGCCTTAGTTTCCTCATCTATATCTATATATCTATATCTATATCTATCTATCTATCTATCTATCTATCTATCTATCTATCTATCTATCTATCTATCTATCTATATAAAGACCTGCAGAAGGAAATAGCAAACTGCTCCAGTATCTTTGCTAAGAAAACTCCAAATGAGGGTGGGAGGGGCATCTGGGTAGCTCAGTGGATCGGAACCAGGCCTAGAGATGGGAGGTCCTAGGTTCAAATCTGGCCTCAGATACTTCCCAGCTGTGTGACTCTGGGCAAGTCACTTGACCCCCATTGCCTAGCCCTTACCACTCTACTGCCTTAGAACCAATATATAGTATTAATTCCAAGATGGAAGGTAAGGGTTTAAAAAAAGAAGAAAACTCCAAATGGGGTCACAAAGAGTCCTGTGTGACTGAATTGTTTTTTTTTTTCATCTTATCTGAACAGCAATATGCTCTACTACATCCTTGATAAATGATTACCTAGCCTTCATTTGAATTCTCTAATTACAGTGATCACCACCTAGCAAAGATGTTATAAATGGAGTCGTGAGAAATCTCTTTCCACTTTGGAAAAACTGGTTTTTAGAAAGTTTTTAATTACATTAAGCCAACATTTGTCTCTCTCCATTTTCTAGTCACTATTCCAAATACTGTCCTCTAGAGTCAGCAGGAAAAAAATCCAATTCCTTTTCCAATTGATGGCCTTTTAATTCTTAATGACATGCTATCATGACTTCCATAAATCTTTTCTTCAGGTTAACCATACTCAGTTCATTCAATCAATCTTTAAATGGTAAAACCTTCCTAGTTGCCCTCCTCTGAATACACTCCAATTTTTCAATGTCCCTCCTAAAATGTAAAGCCAACAACTGAGCACTCTATGCATCTTAATCAGAATGTAGACATCTTACTTAAGACCCCAGTCCAGAACTTCTGAACTGTCACCTTCTCAAATGTAGTCTGGTTAGATAAGATTTTAGTCTCCCTTATTCTGGACACTATGACTCCTTAAGACAGGCTAAAACACTGCCATTTTGTGCTGCTGATTTATATTGAACCTCATAGTCCACTGAAAACTCATAATTTTTTCAGCTAAATTGCTGTATAGCTTTGCTTTTTCTATTTTATACTTGTAAAGTTGATTTTCTAAGCCCAAGTGCAAGACTTTCCAAAGTTCTAAATTAACTTCCATTTTATTAGATTCATCCCCATATTCTCACCAAAATTTTTTTGGATCTTTAGGTTGTCAGGAGGTTGGCTCACACACAGAGTGCCTTTGCTAGCATCTCTCCATGTGGAGGATAATAGGGAGCTGCTTCCTTTAGAATAGTAATGACCTAAAAGGATACCTTGGATAGATTGTGGAGTATGCACAGCTATTCTGAAACTAATTTGCTAAATAATGTTAAGGAGAAGATTCTTTGAGCGACTATGGAGACATTCAGAAAAGCCTGTCAGCTTTAGTTGTGGTCTCTTGGCTTTGGTACTATTGGTGACCAGTGAAGCAAGTAGAGACCCAGTTTTGGAAGGCTCCTTTTCACCTTATTTTTCCAGAGTTAAGGTTTGTAGACTGCACAGTATGAATGCCCTGAGGACTAAGGATCAATCTTTGGATATCAGACTTTCAGTTCCACAGTCCAGTTTTAGGTGAGTCAGGCTTATCTGGTAGTCATGCCACATTTGGACATGGACTTTGTGGGGCCATTGCTATGTAGGCACTGAACTAATTAAAAAAAAACTTTTGCATTCTGTCTTAGAATCAGTTCTAAGGCAAAAGAGCAGTAAGGGCTAGTCAATTAGGGTGAAGTGACTTGCCCAGGGTCACATAGCTGGGAAGTGTTTGAGGTTAGATTTGATTTCAGGTCCTCCTATTTCCACATCTGGTACTTTTGTCCACTGAACCCCCTAACTGCCTGAACTGAAGTAAATTTTAATCCTACTGGCCTAGAGCCTGAGATAGAGAGGAGATTGTGTGCTTAGGTGTTGGGGTGGTGGTGGTAGTGGTGGAAATATTGATATATTTGTTCTTGTCATATCTGTAAATCAAATATTTCTTTGTAAAAACTATTCTGCTATTAGTTGGTAGTGTTGGTTACTGACCCCCTAATAAATAAGGGGAATACTACTGTACAAGTTTGAATCTATGGCAATAGAGAAAAAAACCAAAACTACTCTCAAAGTATTCTGGAAGCCTGAAAGGGATGTAGTCTGCATGGTTCTGAGTGAGACATACTCATTATAACAATTTTCCCCAGGACAATTTCATCCATAAATTTGATAAGATATTATCCCAACACTTCATCCAAGTCAATGGCAAAAGTGTTAAACACTAAAGGGCTAAGGATAGGTCTCTGAATCAATTTACTAGAAAGCTCTCTTCAAACTGACACTGAACCATTTATGTCTTTTCTGTCATTTACTTGGTTCTGAATCCACATAAGCATATTCTGATCTAGCTCATATATCTGCATCTTGTCCACATCAATGCCATGAGATGCTATGGTATGTTTTGCTGGAATCTAGATATTCAATATAGAATTGCACTGATGTATGTTTAATAACACACACCAAGACATTTGTCCCTTTCTGTTTTTGTTGCACCTCTCTTCCTCTCCATAATCTTTCAAGGCTTGTAGACAGAATCACAATTGATCTTATCTGTCATAACTTGGCAACTCAACTAGTTGTTTTCAGTCATGCCCAACATTTGTGACACCATTTTGGAGTTTTGTTGGCAAAGATACTGGAATGATTTGCCATTTCCTTCTCCAACTCATTCTATGAATAAGGAAGCTGAGGCAAACATGGTTAAGTGCTTTCTGGGTCATAGAATTGGTAAGTGCCTGAGTCTAGATTTGAACTCAGGATGATGAGTCTTCTTGACTTCAGGCTTGGTGCTCTCTCTACTGTTCCATGTTTTATTATCAGCCATTCAATTGTAAGTACTTGGATACATTTGGCCTCAAGAGATAGCTTTTGGTAGCATTGATGGAAATCTTCTTTTTCCCAGTTATGTTTGCTTCAGTCACTCATCTCTTTTCATTTAGACTTTCCGACCCCCAAGGTCTTTCAAATATCACCTATAATTCTGCATTCCAATCTTATCTCTGCTTGATTCAATAATAAAAATCAAATTTTCACTTGCTATCTATTAATATAAAATTGCTGCTACAATCACTGATTGATTCATTAAAACGGGATGAATGTTGGTTTACTTTTGCAATTGTCATCAGCCTACAGCCACAGTTATTGATTAATCAATTAGCAGCAGACATTTAGAGCTCACAATCTTCACACCAGAAAGTGTTTCTCACCACACTGGGCAAAACGGGTCTAGATTTTTTATGCCTATTCCATATCATTATGCATCACAACAGCTAGCAAAACCAGCAAGGCAGATGTCATCTGCAACACAGGAGAGAAGGCATGAGGACTGGCATGATTCAGGGCAAAGAATGCTGGCTCTGCGGTCAGATGTCCTGGGTCTAAATTGAGCCCCTGATGCCTACTTATTAAGACCTGTATGGCTGTGGACAAATCACTTCACTGTACAATTTTAAATCTTGATCTAGGTCTAAGTTTTAATAATTCGGTGAATATGTAGCCATACTACTCTTGCCACAGCAAACTTCTTGAATACTATCTACGATACTGATCTTATGGCTCAGATATGTCAGATACAGTCATCTAGTGCATTATTAAAAATTATTAATTTAATTTAATTTTAATTTTTAAAATATTAAAAATTAAATCCTAGTGGATCTATTATAGGTGAATGTGAACATTAGAAAGAAATGTCATGGGGATCTGTAGCCATATGCTCACAGCTTATCATGCACAAATAAATGAGCAGATAAACATAAACAATATGCTTAAATAAGACCATGGGCAAAAAGAATATTGTACCAGATGTAATCCTGACTAATATTATTGGGAGGGCATTTGTCTACTATTTGGTAAAATGAGAGGGCTGGACTGGGAATTTATGCAACATGTTAATGTCCTGCTTAAGATACAAGCCTTTAACTAGGCCTATGTTAATGAATCAGAACCTGAAAGAAGGGTGAAGATCTCCTGTGTAAGAGAGGTGCATTTAGAACCATGAGGGCTTCTCAGGAAAACTATTACTTCTGTGTTGCATTTGTCAATAACTGTAGAATGTTATATTTCTCTGTGGAAGAACACAGCTACCCACCATCCATTCATTCATCCTTCCTTCTTTCCTTCTTTCCCCCACTCTCCTCTCTCTTCTTGCATTTCTCCCTTCCTCTGTCCATCCATCCATCCATCCATCCATCCATCCATCCATCCATCCATCCTTCCTTCCTTTCATTAAACAAACATTCTATAAGCACCTTCTATGTGCTAGATAGACAGTAGGTGAATTACTAAAAGAGATAGCAAAAATTAAAGAAAGCAATTTTTGATCTCAAGTTTTAATAATTTTGTAGGGGAATTAAAAATTGGGCACAAATAGATATAGTATGAGCTAAAATATAATAAGCATATAAGAGACATACAGTGCCATGATATGACAGCTCAAAGTAGGAAGAAAGCACCTGCTCATGATTATTTGACCATCCATTAAGGATGCTCCAAATTAGAGCAGAAGGCAGACAGCCCTTGTCCTGGGATCACTAGCCATGACTATTATATCATTGTAATAAAAATCACATATCCATAATCACTAAGGTTTATAATGTTCTTTCTTTGTATCAACTCTGTGAGATAGATGCTATGAGTGTTATCATATCTATTTTACAGATGAAGAAACTGAGTCTCAGAGGTCTTGTTCATAATCAAGGGCAAGTGTTTGATTCAGAATTTAAATTCAGGTCTCTTAGCTTTAAGTCCCGTGCTTTTTCTACTAGAGCATACTTAGAGCTATCCTGAGCTAGTATTTCCAGTTCAAACTTTTTTTAAAAAATTTTATGTCTGATTGAACCCTGGACTCTAACTTTTATCAGTATGTTCATATCATGCTTCTGCTTATTGCCCACTGCTTATACTGGATATCAGGGTCAGTGGTCAGCAACCAATATTCTCTGTTTATTTTAATTCTTCTGTTTTATCAGATTTGTTGGACACCAGAATACCCACTCTGGCTTACCTGCTCAGATTCTATACATTTTCCACTGTAGTTTGGCTTTAAATACTGTAAATCTTGAAATTTCTCAGAATTGTGAATGTTAAAAATTTCCACATTGAGGAATCCTCCATTGGAACAAATTCCCTACTGGAAACATTTTCCCCATTTTGATGTGAGAACTCGCCAGGATCAGAAATGGGAGGACCTCTACTCCACCCATACTTAAGACTGCTTTAGAGGAGAAAACTCCTTGCTAAACAATGAAAGTACTTGGATCCATGCTTATGATGAGGCAGGGAGTTCTTTGAGCCAGGCCTGTTTTTAGAATTGATACAATGGGATGCTAGGTACCTAAAAGGGTCAGGCAGGTTTTCTCTTGATGGGATTAGTTGACTCAGCTGTGTTTTCTCTGGTTCAGACTTACTGAGGGGATTAGTCAACTTAGCTGGAATTCAGATGGGCTGTCTTTTAGAAAACATCTACGGTGATTGGTAGATGGAAGAACTTAAGGGAGATGACATAGGAAAAAAAACCCTATATAAGAAAAGGGATCTCTTGAGCAAGGCATCCTTAGATCCTTGGATCCTTGGAGATAGATCCTTTTGGAGGAGGCCCTTTGAAGATCTCTTGAGAAGAAGTCCCTTGGGAGGCTGACTCTGGCTGGCACTCCCTCTGGGGAGACTCTGTTCCCCAGACATCCTTGCTTAAGACAAATCTTGTGGTGAGTGATAAAAAACTGACTGATTCTCTCTCTCTTAAGACTCAGGTCTAGGCCATGTTGGCTTAAGGCCCTTCATACTTATTTCCTTTTTCTCTCTTTCTCTCTTTTCTTTAATTCCACATTTGTATTAATTAAAATCTCTATAAAACCTAGTTGACTTGGGTATTTGAATAATTGGGAATATTTCCCTGGCGACCACCTTATATTTGATTTGAAACAAGACACTGTAGTGAAACATATTTTCTGCGGTCAAATTTACTCACCCTCTCTTATATCTATCACAATTTATATCTTCCACCATTTTAACTCACTACAGTTTATAGGCTCCCACTCTTTTATCTATAACAATTTAAGGCCTTCAACTATTTTTCCCCTCAAAAAACTAAATGCTTTCTAACTCCAATGGAATGACTGAATCTCTCTGCCCCATTTTATGTCTACTCAGGACCAAAGGGCAGCCTAGGTCACCCAATGGATAGAGTGCTGGACCTGGAGTCTGGAATACCTGAGTTCAAATATGGCTTCATACATGTACTAACTATATGACCCTAGCCTAGTAACTTAGCTCCAATTTGCCTCAGTTTCCTCATCTGTGAAATGAGCTGAAGGAAATGGCAAACCACTCTATTATCTTTGCCAAGACAACTCCAAATGGGGGCCATGAAGAGTTAAAAACAACTGAACAACAAGGACCTAGGAAACCTTTTCTAAAGTCGAATATATAAACATTTTTAAGGTCCTATTACATATGAGGCATAGTGTTGGGTACTAAGAATATAGAGTTGAAAAAATAAAAATACTTACAGTCATGTAGTTAAACATTTGTTTCAGAAAGGAAGAGAGAATTTGCAAGCATTAGGCATATGAATAAAAGAGGTAATACTTATGACATGGGTAAAAGGTACAGAATAGGAATATTTTAGGATATGAGAAAAATTAAGTGTATTATCCACTTACAGTTTTCTCTAATACCCTTCCTGACTTCATCAAAGTAAAAACAGAGACGGAGAAGCTCTTTATATTCATCATCTCATCTGATCTTTCTAACAACTCTGTGGGATTAGGTGTTATTGTTTTCCCTTTTTTATAGATCAGGAAACTAGGTTCAGAGACTTAGCCAAGATCATATAGTTAGTAGGAGCCTGGGATAGTATTCAAACCAAGCTGTTCCCTACATTCCAAGGCCAGTGTTTTAACCACTATATCAAACAGCTAATATTGGGAAGAAAGACAGTAAGTGTGTATGGTATAGACTAGAGGTGTCATTCATGCTGCTTGGGGGTAATGGCACTCCCAGCCCAAATCAAACCAGATTAAAATGTAATTGAGAAATATATAACAAAAAACAAAGATAGAATAGAACATAGATAATGTTAATGTGTACTTTACTAAATCAAAATGCTGGTGGTATGGGTCTGGTGGTCCCTGTTCTATTTGAAGGTTATACCATGTTATCTATATTCATTCAGAGGTATACAGGAAAAAGCTAGGGCACATAGATGGCACAATGGATAGAGTGCTGGACCTGGAGTCAGGAAAATTCATTTACCTGAGTTCAAATCTTGCCTCAGACACTCACTAGCTGTGTGACCCTGGGCAAACCCCTTAATTCTGTTTGCCTCAGTTTCCAGAATCCAGGACCTTCTGTCTCTAGGTCAAGTTCTCTATCCACTGAGCCACTTAGCTACCCCTTCATGCCTTCTTAGTATGGTAGGCAGTGCATTCCAGGAATGTTGGACAGCCTTTAAAAGGCTACAGGGGTGGGAAGTAGAATGTTTTGTGGGAAGGAGAAACAGTAATCTGTTTGGCTGAACCATAGAGAACGTGAAGGAGAACCATGTAATACAAATCTGGAAAGGGAGGTAGAAGCCAGGTTGTGGGGGAATTTAGATGTGAAACAGAAGAGTTTATATTTGTAGAGATGAGGAAAATGAGGATAATGATACAAATTTTTGGACAATTGGACAGTGAGTCCCCACAAACAAGCCTATTCTCCATCATCACATACACCAAGACAAAATGTCTAAAAGTACTCCCTAGTTTATTGGCTTCCAGCCTTCCCAGGGAACTGAAGTGATTTATTCATTCCAATCTACTTGTGCCCAACTGTTGATTGCTCCAGATGGTCACAACTTCTCCAATTTCTGCCTCTCACTTTGAGAGCTTAACTGGAACTAGAGTTTCTATTCAGTTTCCTTTGTGTCTAGCACCTTTCAAATCACTTGCATCTGCTATTGGTCTGCCCTTGTTACCACCATCTACCAGCCAAAAGAATAGATGTCTGTGTTTAAAAACATTTTCAGTATTTCAAATTAAGCAGTGTATCCCTTTGGGTTGGTTCTTGCCAACATTCTTCATTTTACCAATAAAAAGTCAGTCTAAGGAGCAAAGAATGGATATGGCTTCTTTCTTACTGAAACTTTCCTTCACAAGTTCATATTGAGCTATGGGATTGATTTATGGATTGTCCAAATTAGTCCCAGTGAGAAAAGAAACCCCCCTTGGGATTGAACTCAAAAGCCCTAGATCTGAGTCCCTCTTCTGTCATTATCTCCTGACTTTGGACTATTTAATAAACCTTTTTTGATCCTCCATTCCATTATGTCTATTTTTAAAATTTTGAATATTTTCCCATGGTTCCATGATTCATGATTCCTCCTCACCCCCACTCTTTCTTCCCCCTTTCCCAGAGATGACAAGCAGTTCCACTGAGTTCAAAAACCTATTTCCATGTTATTTGTATTTGTAGAAGAGTGATCTTTTACCTTAAAACCCCAATCATATTCCCATTAAACCATGTGATCGATCATGTTTTTCTTCTGTGTTTCTGCTCCCATGGTTTTTTCTCTGGATGTGGAGAGTGTTTTTTCTCCTAAATTCCTCTGGTTTGTCCTGGATCATTGCCTTGCTACTGGTAGAAAAGTCTATTAAAATCAATTTTGCCATAATGTATCAGTCTCTGAGTATAATGTTCTCCTGGTCCTGCTCCTTTTGCTCTGCATCAATTCCTGGAAGTCATTCCAGTTCACATAATTCCCTTATCTGTTACTTTCTCTGTCTACTACTTAAAGTAAGGATCAAAGAAGAAAATAATTTGTAAGTGTAAAGTGCTATATGAAATTCTTACTCATCTTGAATTCCTATCTATTATTTGAGTCAACAGTTATCTCAGATATCAGCACAGAGCTCTGTACATAAATCTTGCTTAAATACCTTTTTCATTCATTCACTCATTCATTCATTCTATTCCTCAGGGAACCTGAAAAGGTGCTGGATCTACAGTGAGGTCCTTAAGAAGCATTTTGTGTTTGCTGAAAGAGATGAAGGTAGGGCAATGGGGAATAGGGAGAGGTGGTAACATGGCTTTGGAGTCAAAAGACTGTGTCCAAAATCCCACTTTGCTAAATCTGCCATTCACTATTCATCTGGTCTTTGGAAATCGATTTAACCCCTTGGAGTACATTCCCTCATGAGTAAAATTCAGAGGTTGAATTAGAGGAACTCTAAAGTCTCCTTTGGCTCTCCACCTATGATTTTGTGATGGAAATGTGGATGGGGCCACATGAACAGGTCTTGTAAAAACATCAAGTGACATTCTAGGCTTCCAAAGTAAAAATGGCAGAAGATTCCTCAACTTTTACTAGAGAAAAAAATTATGCTGGAGGCAGCCTTTTTTCCCCTCTTGACTTACAGTTGTAATTTGTATATACATGTTGTTTCAGTGGTCCTACAATCTGGTTCTTTGGGCCCTTGGTTTGCCAGTCTTTGTAAGGTTTCACTTTCTAATAATACAATTCCTATCCTGATCACATTTCAAGTTCCCTGGGGGCCATTTTTTTGTGCTTCTCATCTTTACTAAGTGTCTAGAACTTTTCAGAATTCAAATGTGACAGACATTTGCTTTAAAATTTAATGCAACTTATTTGGAAATCAAGAAATAGTAAGAAGATCCACTTAACTTTGAATGTTCTTTTACTAATAACAAAATTTTCTCCTTTATTACACAAAATTACTTAAGTACCCTAGAAGTCCCTCAGAGGAATGTTTTTTGTGTATGTCTTTATTTATATAATTCATTGTTAACTTCAGCAAGTAAGCACTATATGTAAGGCTTTTTGCTTTTTATATTTCAAAATTTCCCCTAACTACTTTTACTGAATTTAAAAACATCAATTTGGAATGAGTTTAAATGGTAAATGTAATCACTCTCTTTTCCCAATCTTAAATAATCTACTCATTTTCATACTTTTATGTGTTATATATATGCAAATAGATTTATTTCATTTTATTCCTTTGTGAGGCATATATAAACATTTCTAAGGATTTGAGAATTTTTAGTTTTTGGTTAATGGTGTTGTCAATGAAGCATCATTTCCACTTACTTGGAAATAGTCATTGAGAAATGATGGAACTGAAGTAAATTTACTGGAGAAGCCAAGGAAGGCAAAACCAAATCTTTTTATCAGTCAAACCCACCAAGATTTGTTTAATTGAATGGCTTTATATCATGTAGGCAGATAATACACACCAGAAGGAAGTTGATCCTGATCCTTGGTGTTGCCCTTGAAGGGCACAGATTTTCTAAATTGATGATCCAATGAAGTGTCATGGGACATTCAGGACAGAACTTAACCATTGCTCTTCGGTAAGGTTGTTCCCAATACCTGTGCATATGAAGCCATGGAGGACCATAGATACATTTGCCACAGTTACTGGAAAATTCAAATTGGTTGAAAGCTGTATGCTAAGCTAGAAGCTAGATGCCTCTTCTATGTAGATGAGCCAAGGTGAAGCAGGATGCTTGGCTGCCCCAGTTCTGGGTCATTTTGTTGTCACTACACCAAGAGAACCTGAGTTTTTAAGCCACTTTATATCAGCCAGAAGAACAGAAGAAAATTTGAGCATTATTCTTTGGGGGTCAGTAGACTGTCTTCATGGTTCTGTGTTGACCATTCCATTCTTTAATAACTGTCATATGAGTTATTGCACTCAGGTTGTACTTCTGGAACCTGTCAAGAAGATAAATAATGTCTCTATAGTAGATACCGGACTTATGTTTACATGACAGGCAGGATAAACTTCTCATTTGGTCCAAAGTGCAATTCTTCATTGACTTGACCCACATTTTATTCCCAAATTACCTAAGATCACCTCAGATTGGGCTGATATTTTGGAATCCAATGAGCCAATATTTGGGATGTTTTTGTATCTCACTATAAAATTGTAATACTTTTGAGTTTTAAGATGGTTAGTGAGGACAGTGGTTAGTAGGGACAAGCATTTGTTAGACAATAAGAAACTCCTGACCCTAGAATTATAATAATAGCTGGATACACATGTAGATACATGTAGATATCTACATATGCATGTGAATGTGATATGAAGAAAGAAAGGGGGGAGGGAAGAGGAGAGAGGGAGGGGAGGGAGAGAGACAGAAAAAAGAGAGAGAAGGGAGAGAGAAAAGGAAGGGAGGGAGAAAGAGAAGAGACACACAGAAAGAGCTTTTTATATGGTATATCACTTAAGGCTCACTACATATCATTTCCCATTTGACAGCACTCCTCTAAACTCCATCTTGCTCTCTGGAATGACATTTTATTGCAAGATCTCTTCAAGCCTGAGGTTCATAGTTCTTCAATACTCTCTGCTTATGGGCACCCTCTCTTCTTCTATTGCTAGAGAAAGTTTTACCTGTATTGGAGCCTAGTTGGGAACTAGCTGCAGGTATAGCTATTCAATTCCCAAGCTTCCAGTCTCTCTCACCAGTGTTCAAAATTAACTGTACCAAGTTTTTACATGAATTTAAAATCCTGAGTTGAACATTTCAGCTAAGTGAAGGATATAGTGATTTGCCCAATCTAAAAATTCATAGATTTGTATATTTGAAAAAAAATTTAAAAGGGTTAACAAATTAGTATTAGTCAAAAAAGTTGGTAGAACTACAGAAATAAATTAATACAAAAGAAAACCAAGTTTTCTAATCAAAGCCTGAATTTTTAAAGAAAATAACAGAGACAGATAAAGACAGAAACAGAGAGATTGAGAAAGAATGACAGAGCATGAGCAGAAAGAACACTATGAAACTGTGTTACATAATGTGGGAGTATATTAAAACTCCCATGTTAGTTCAACTACAAATGTTAAAATTATTTTCTCCAGTCACAGTCCTTTCCAGACTTTTTCCTTCAAGCAAATGTGTAAAAGGTCAAGAACAAAGAATAAGGTCCCCTGACATGGATTAAAGATGGAAGCTTATCTCTGTTTAGTTAAGGTCAGGGCCTCTAAATCCTATCTAAAGCCTCTTTTCCAATCAAGGATTGACATATGGATCCTATTGTAATTGAAAGATCTTTTACAGTCCTTGAAGAGGAATGGTAAAGGCAGAAAGTGAGTAATTTTAGCAGAAAATCAAATGGCCATTATTCTGGATCATCCACTCCAGATTTTTTAACCATACTGTGACCTTTTCCTTATTTAAGATTCTTATAAATGTTAACTCAAATTATTTTAGGATGACTTGCTTGAGGGCATGGGTATGTGTAGTCTATCTCAGTTTGGACAGTTCTCTCTCTAAGCTAGAAATTCTTGGATTTAGAATAGTGGTAAATTAATACAAATTGTCTCTGGCCTAATACAGAGTTGTCAAACATTCAGCCCCAAGGAGCACAGGTCTGCAACACTGAGTTCTGACTAAACTCATTAAATATAATTAGGAAATGTTTAACAAAATAAATAAGACTACAGTACAACATAGATGATGTTAATATATGTTTTTTTAAGTCAATATTTCCCTACAGAAATTATATGCCATTTAGTGGCCCCCATTTCTATTTGAGTTTTACACCACTGGCCTAAAATACGAAGTACACTATTAATTTTTTTCTTCAAGGATTCATGACATTTTGTTTTATTTTGTTTTATTACAATCTTTAATTTAAAAAAACTATTTTTTTTCAGTTTGAAATTCTCTCCCTTCCTCCCCCTTACATTAAAAAGACAAGAAAGATAAAACCAATTATGAATATGTATAATTATGCAAAAACAAATTCCTGCATTAGTCATGTCCAGAAAGAAGGAAAAAAGAAAAGAAGATATGTTTCAATCTGTACTCTGAATCTATTAGTTGTCTCTTTGGAGGTGGATAATATTTCATCACGAGATCTTTAGAACTGTGGTTGGTCATTGTGTTGATCAAATTTCCTAAATCTTTCAATGTAGATTGTCTTTACAATAGTATTGTTATTGTATAAATCATTTTCCTGGTTCTGCTTACTTTACTTTGCATCATTTCCTGCTAGTCTTCCCAGATTTTTCTGAAACCATTCTCTTCATCATTTCTTACAACACTATAGTATTCCTTCACATTCATATTTTGTAACTTGTTCATCCATTCCCTTCAGTTTCTTATTTTTGTTACCACAAGAAGAGTGCCTATACTTTTGAACATTTCTGGATCATTTTCCTCTCTGATTTCTTTGGTGTACTGACCTATTACTAATATCTCTGGGTCAAGGGTATACACAATTTTATAATTCTGGGAATATAGTTCAAATTTCTTTAGAATGCTTGGAGTACTTCACAGTTTGTTTCACCAAAAGTCAATTAAAGTACTTGTTTTCTCAAAGCCCTTCTAGCAATTTTCATTTTATTTTTTAAAGTATCATTTCAGCCAATTTAATGAATGTGATATTGTACCTCAGAGTTGTTTCAATTTACCTTTCTCTATTAGTGATGCAGAGTATTTTTTCTCCAAATGGCTATTAATAGTTTCAACTTATTACTTGCAACACTGCTTATTCAGATGTTTTTAACCATTCATCAAAAGTGGAATGGCTCTTATTTTGTTTATAATTATTTACCTTGAAAATGAAACTTTTCTGAGAAAAATTTGCTATAAGGTTCCACCCCCCCCCCCCCAATTTCCTGCATCTTTTCTAATTTTACCTGCATTGGTTCTGTATGCACTTTTAAAAAAAATATGTAATCAGAATTGTCCATTTAGACTCCTGTAAACCTCTCTATCTCTTGTTTAATATGAACTGTTATCCATAGAACTGAAGTAATTTATTCCATGTTCCTCTAATTTACTTATGTTACCCTTTATGTTTAAATCTTGTACCAATTTGGAGCTTTATCTTGTGAATCTTAAAAACTACTCAGACCGTACCTTAGAAGATTTGGTCTAGCTATTCCTTTATTGTAACAATGGAGATAGGTGGTCTAATAAGAATCAAGAATGTATTGTGAACTTGGAAATTACTCCACCCTACTCAGATGGTGCCTTAGGGGAAGATAAAGTTGTAAACTCCTGATTGAACAATGAAAAATCCCTAACTCATACCTTATAGTAAAGCTAGAACTTTAAGCTAGGTCTATTTTTAGATCTAATACAAAAAAGGTGTTAAGTATCTGTAAAGGTTAAATTAATCACAAAAAGGTCAAGTAACATACAAAAGGCAAGCTTAACAAAGAGGTATGAAGTACTTATAAGATTTAATCTAACCAGAGAAGGTGAAAACCAAAGAAGGTGAAAACTAAGAATGGGCAGTCCTTGAAAAAAAGTCTCTACTGTGATTGGTAGACATGAAAATTTAGGGGAGGTGACATAAGAGAAAATTTCTTTAAAAAGGAAGGGGTAAAAAGTCATTTGGGGCAATTCAGTTTGGAGAGGAATTTCAGTTTGGAGTGGAAGCTCGGAGACGATCTTGTGGGGAGTGATAAAGACTGACTCGCTCTCCCTTAGGCTCAGAATGACCTAGGCCTTTTTCTACTGCTTGGCTCAGCCTGAGCCAGAGCAGTTTAAATTAATTCTCTCTCTCTCCCCTTCCCTGTAAAACTCAAAATTTCCCAATGGTGAAATTTCCAATATTTATAAGAATAAGAAATTTTGAGGTTTACATCCCTTAATTCCTTCTCTCTTTATTAATTAAAATCTCCATAAATCCCAGCTGACTTAGGTATTTTCATATTTGGGAATTTCCCATGGAGACCACTTATTTTAGATTTTAAGTCAAAACACTAAAAATTATCTTTACAGTTTTGGCATTTACAATCTTGGCATATGATGTGAGATATTGGCCTATACCCAATTTCTGCCAGACTCTTTTACAATTTTCCCAACAATTCCAACAATTTCCCAGCAATTCAAATAGTGAGTCTTTGCCCTAAAGGCTAGTATTGGGGGGTTTATCAAACACTAAATTACTGTGTTCATTTACTTCTGTGATTCTGTTCCTAATCTCTTCCATTGATCAACCACTTTATTTCTTACTCATAACCAAAAATGTTTTGAGATTACAGATTGAGATCTGCTATTGCTGGGGCCATTTCCTTATCATTTTTAATGAATTCTTTTGATATTCTTGACCTCTTTTCCCTCCAAATTAATTTTTAAATACTCTCTTTCTATTAGTATAATTTTTTGAAAATAGTTTGATTGATATTGCACTGAATACATCAATTAATTTACATGTATTGTCATTTTTATTATATTGGCTTCACCTCCCCATCAGCAATTAGTATTTTTCCAATTATTTAGGTCTGCTTTTATTTATTTAAGGAACATAAATGTAAACATTTTGGGGCAGTGAAGTTTAAATCCATCTACCCAGTGAGCATCTAAACAAATAGGCCTTCTAAGTAGTTTTTTCTATAGAACACTGTTTTTTGCCTCAGGTCATTAGGCAATACATTGTCCATGATGCACTATTTCCACCTTCTTTTGGGCACAATACAGTGTTCCCAATGCACAGATATTCATTGTTTTCTCAGTCTTTGAAGAGCCTGTTCTGATGCAGTAGACTTGGCTTCCATTCTTGGGGCACTGGTAGGGCATCAGACAGAAACATGTAGATGTGGAGGCTGAAAAAGAGAGAATATGGATATTATATGCTTATTATATAATTCTTTTCTAGATTACCTTCTTCCTCAATATGATTAATTCAATTAAACAAAAACCATAAAGCAACTTCTTTGTTCATCCATTATTTTAAACTTGAATTATTAGAGAGATGCAAGATACAGTTCTTGTCTTCATGGAAGTTATAGTTAAATGAATATTTTAATGTAGATGATGGATCTCTAATTAGTTGAGTTCTAGCTACTAGTTAATATCAAATCCTACTTAACTCTTTAACCCTTCACAAACAGATAATATTAATATACAATAACTACCTTAGAAAGATATAAAATATATGTAATAATGACCTTCTCAGGTAGGTATTCTTAACCTTTTTTGGGTCTGTTGACCCATCTGGCAGTCTGTTGAACCCTATGAATATCAAATGCATAAAACAAAACATATAGGATTTCAAAGGAAACTATGTTGAAATATAATTATTTAAACATGAAAATAGTTTTTGAACAATGATACATGTATAACCCAGTGGAATTGCTGTATAACTCAGTGGAATTTACAAGTAGCTTTGGAAAATATTCTAAATAAAAAAATCATAGAAGAAAGATGAAAAAAATAAATGTAATTATCTATACCAATATATTACCTATGTGGCTATCTATTTACCTCTCTTGTTTGTAGACCCCAACTTAAGTGCCCCTGCTCTAACATAACAGCAGCAGGATCAGATTCTCTTAGCTTGACTTTAATTTTATGGATGAAACTGTGTAAACAGTGAATCACTCCAACAAAAGACTACTTCATCCCTCCATACAGAGATTATGGTATCTTTAGAACTAGAAGAAATAGCAAAGCCCATTTTCCAAAAGCTTTCATTTTACAGATGAGGTAATAGATTTAGCTAGTGGCAGAACAGAGACTTGAACATCCAAATGTTTAACTCCCCTCCAAAGTTCAGTACACTAACCCATGCTCTTGTTTCATGAGCTTGGAAGCAAGTGTGGGAATGACAATCACATTCATGAAAACATTCATGGAAAGAGTCATCCAACTTGATGGATTGCTTCTTGCCTGTCTACTCCTGGTTCTAAAAGTAGTGTGAGTGAATGGATGAACACCAGCTCCATAATTCAGCATTGAAAGACAAATGCTCAGCAGCACAGGCTGAGGACAAGAAGTGATGATTTCCTTTTTTCCATCTCTTTAGCCCACACTTCCTCAACATGAGAGCCTTTGTTTTTGTGACTTAGCTTGAGTATATCTTTTTTGGTAGTAGGGAGATTTGTAATAATATTAGTAGTATCAATGCAATTTAGTAGCTTTCATCCCTATCATGCTTTTTGTATGGAAAGAAAACCATTGTTGAAATTCAGTTCAGTAAAAGAGTCTTATTCTGCTCAGAATTCCAAGCCAGGGCATGGAGGAATGCTATGTAGAACATAGAAAGTGAGTCTCTGTGGGACAAGTGGAAATTGGAACATGGGTCACTTCCCACAGGATCTTAGAGTAAATTATTATTGTCCATTCTTCATTTTGAAAAAAAAAGGCCAATGGTATCATAGGATGATGTCTTGACTTGCAGGTTAATTGGATTAAAGTCAGTCCCACTGTCTCTTCCAGAGTCATAGAAGTTCATTGGCAGGACAAAAGTCAGAACAACTGGCAATGTCCCAGATGCAGGAGATGACCTTGGTGTCTTCAAGTCTGACCAGGCTCTAAGTACTCCACAGTGCCTACTTCAGCTGCCTTCATGGCTGTTGGAACTAATTGTTCTCTTCCACTCATTCTACTGGGGAAAGTCATCACATGCTTGGGTAGACATCTCCCTAACTCATGATGGGTTTGAAGCCTGTTAGTTGGTTTAGCCTGGATGATTTGCCAGGGTTTGCCACTTCTTGGAGCCACAGGTGAGAGTTGGATGAAAGAGGGACACCAAAGGTGGGTGAGGGGCTCTGAAAAAGGCACCTCATCCAGAGGTGCTAGTTTTCCCTGAGAATCCAATGGACTCATACACCATACACAGAGCAAATACATTGCTTGTCCACATTGTTTTCCTTAGGATTCTGTGTGATTACTGTGGAGATGGAAAAAGATTTCCCACTCCCTATTTTTGAAATCTGAACATATATTGTATTAATGATAGTGATAATAATGATAATAATAGCAATGGTTAATATATATGTAATATATTACGTTTTCTTAAGAGCTTTACATATGTTACCTTATTTGATCCTTACAACACTTCTCTGAGGTGGGTATCATTTTAAAAAATAGAACCTGGGGCTGAGAAAGTAACAATGCTTGTCACAAATTAACCAAATACAACAGTGTGGGGTGGGGAGGAGTTTCACTATATCTTCCCTTCCTTGATGTGAATAATGTCATTTTATTTATTAATTTTTATTAATTAATTCATTAAAAACCCTTATCTTTCATCTTAGAATCAATGTTGTATATTTGTTCTGAGGCAGAAGAGCAGTAAGGGCTAGGCAATGGGGGTTAAGTGACTTGCCCAGGGTCACATAGCTAAGAAGTGTCTGAGGCCAGATTTGAATGTAGGACCTCCCATTTCTAGCCCTGGTTCTCTATCCTCTGAGCCATATAACTGTCCCTGCCCCATCATATCATTTTATCAGCAGAAAACTCATATGCATTTTCTGGTCTTTGAAGTAATTTGATTTGTTTCAGAAGGGGCAGACTTTCCTAAACTGCTAGTTTGCTATTGGTCTAGGAGAGACCACTAGACAGTCAAATTTGTGTTTTGTCTGACCTTGTACAAGAAATGGAGAAAAAGAAAGAAAACCTAAGAATTAGACATGCTTTGCTGTTTGCACTGAAAAGGAGGCTTATTCAAAAACAACAAAAGCTGGCATTAATATTATACCTTGAAGCTCACAAATAATTTTTTATATCAACTCCACAACCCTGCTTGTGGGTAGATGCTATTAAAACCCGAGGCTGAGAGAGCATCAGTGACATGCCCAGCGTGACACAACTAGGAAGTATTTGAGGCATGATGTGAAGAGGAGCTTTTCCTGATTTTGGAACCAGTCCATCACTTCTATACCACCTAATCACCTCTAAAATGCAATTATTATTATCAAGGGAGGGATGATACAGTAAAGCCTCTTCCTCCTCCCTAATCATATGTTGTTAATTTTCTACTTTCTCAGCTCCAGTTCTCGTTGATTTTTTTTATTATTATTGGTCAGCTAGTTGGTGCAGGGGATAGAGTGCTGGGTCTAGAGTCAGGAAAACTCATCTTCTTCAGTTCAAATCCAGCCACAGACACTCCTTAACTGTGTGACCCTGGGCAAATTGCTTTGCCTCAGTTTCCTCCTTTGTAAAATGATCTACCAGGAAAATGCAAAATGGGGTCATGGAGAGTCAGATACAACTGAAGTGAATAAACAACAATTATTATTACAATATAAAATCAGACCTCAGAAATAAAGATAAATCCTTTGTCCTTTTTCTAGGATTAGCAAGAAGCACTTACAAAGAATGCTAAGAAAAGGTATGTAGACAATTTTTTAGAAGAGGAGTCTTTGGTTTTCTTTAGTTACATGATGTAGATAATAAGAACACTAGATTTATTCAGGCAAACTCCATGGTTCTGCTATTTATTAGCTATATGTTCTCGAGTAAGACATTTTAGCTTTATGGGTCTTATTTTCTTTATCTATAAAACAGAGGAGTTGAATTAAATGGTCCCAACTCCTGTCCAGCTTTGAAATTGAGGAATTAATAGCTAATAATGATAAAAATGTTTATATAGCACTTACTGTGTACACTGTACTCAACATTTTATAATTATCTCATTAGGTTCCCCTAACAGCTCTGCAAAAGAAAAAAATAGGTGCTATTATCCCCATTTTACAGATGGAGAAACTGAGGCAGATAACAATTATGGGAGTTGCCCAGGTCACATTGCTAGTAAGTGTCTGAGACTAAATTTGTACTTAGATCTTCCTGAATTCAGGTCTAGCATTCTATCCATTGCACCACTGAACACTCAGTTAAAGCAATTATATCCTCAGATGCTTAGCTGAAAAGAAAATTCTTCCATTAATTTGCAGAATAAACACAGAGAGAAGGGCTGCCACCTCTGGCTTTTTGTATCTAACACCTGGAATGTTTCTAGTCTAACATGTCTGGATTTTGTCTCCTTCTGTCTCGGTGGGGAGTGTGGTGTCTGGTTCCATCTTTCCAGGCAGACTGGCTCAAAACACTGTGGCAGCCAAGAAACATTTAAAAAGTTTACAAGAAAACTTATTGCTTTCACCTTTAGTTGGGGAATAAATAACAAAGTCACACCAAGATGTTGACATTGTTCTCTCAGGGATGATATAGGCATACAAATAGCTGTGGGGCAAAGCACTTAAATGTGGACTTAATACATATTTCTTTGGAAATTATGAATTGTAAATGGCAGGTGTAGTGAAGGGATGTACGTTGGAAACTAACAATATATTTTTTCATAGGGAGCTCTTTTTATTTCTGCTTATTCAAAACAAGGTCCCATTGATTTGGAAGGTAGCAGAGAAAAGACTAGAAGGAGGACATCATGAATAAGAGTCACTGGAACCCTCAAGTAATTTTCACAAAATTGGCCAGAGAGTCAT